>NC_086445.1:760086701-761347951 GCF_028390025.1 Pseudophryne corroboree
GCAAGTATGCATTGCACCCATGATAGAAACACCTATGCTTGTTACTCACACTGCAGTCCTAACTTGAGATAGAGTAGCATATGCATAGACTCTAAACTCAAATGAGCAAAACATAGAGGGGGTCATTCTGACCTGATCGCTCCCTGCCGTTCATAGCAGCGATCAGGTCAGAAATGCTGACAGTTGCCTAGTTATCACTGCTGCCTGATTGACAGGCAGAGACGGTCGCTGGGCGGGAGGGGGCTGCACGGCAGCGTTTGGCTGCCATTTTGTGGGCGAGGTCCGGCCAACACAGGTGTGGCCAGACCATGCAGGGGGGCGGGCCGCAGCGGCTGCGTGATGTCACATGCAGCCGCTGCAACCTGGGCAGCAACGAGTAGCTCCCAGCCAGCACGCAAAAGCTGCGCTGGCCGTGAGCTACTCCTGAAGTGCAAAAGCATCGCCGCTGTGCGATGCTTTCACGCTTGTGCGTGGGGGGCGGGCCTGACATGCAGGGAGGACTAGCCCTGTGCTGGGCGTCCCCCCACATGTCAGTGTGCCTGATCGTAGCCCTGCAAAATTTTGCAGGGCTACGATCAGGTCTGAATTAGGCCCAGAGACCTTAGGGGGTCATTCAGAGTTGATCGTAGCTGTGCTAAATTTAGCACAGCTATGATCACACACACAGACATGCGGGGGGATGCCCAGCACAGGGCTTGTCCGCCCCGCATGTCTGACCCTCCCCCCTCCCGCCACACAGAAGTACAAAAGCATCGCACAGCGGCAATGCTTTTGTACTTCAAGAGTAGCTCCCTGCCAGCGCAGCTCCTGCGCGCTACTCATCGCTGCCCTGGTCGCACAGCTGCATGTGATGCCACGCAGCCGCTGCGGCCCACTCCCCGCATGGTCTGGCAACGCCTGCGTTGGCCGGACCATGCCCACAAAATCGCGGCCAAACTCCGCCATGCAGCCCCCCTCCAGCTCAGCGTCCGCCTCTGCTTGTCAATCAGACAGAGGCGATCGCTAGGCAACAACAGCCGTCGGCTGTCAGTCATGCGCCTGCGCACTGTGGCACTTCTGACCTGATCGCTGCAGTACGATGAACGGCAGCATGCGATCAGGTCAGAATGACCCCCTTAGATGGGTTTGTGACATTCACATCTGTTTCACCCGGACTCAGCAACTATTTAAACTGAGATCATAATCTGTGATGCCTCTGCACCTGGGATCATTTTGCAGGATAACCTGTAACAGCTCTCATGTATTTTAAACTACAGTATATGAACATGATTTATGTCTATTGCTAGGCCAGCTGTGACCTAACTATGTCACCTGAGTTTATTAATATGATAAAGCTATGGCATCTGTAGTCATACAATGTGCTGAACATTTACTGACAAAATGTGTACATTAAAAGTACAGTCATAAAATTACTAAACTTGATACACATATATTCAACAAAGAAAAGGATTACTATACATTGGAGTTGACAAATATGCTTCCATTATTTAAGGCAAAATTAATATAAGTAAATAAAATCATAAAAAATATGTAAAACTGTAACTAAATGGCTGGATGGATCAATGGAAAAACAAAGATTCAATCAATCTAAACAGATAAATTTGACGTAAGGGAATTGATCACTAAAAAGTTATATGCAAGGATATTCAATTATCCACAATGTTTGGCACTGGACATTGTGGTAGAATACAGTTTGCCAACATTTGCGATTTTCCTGTGCGCTTCTATGGTAGACTTGGGGTGTATGTAGCTCCATTGCATCATACTGTGGGGGTAATTCCAAGTTGATCGCAGCAGGAAATTTTTTTAGCAGTTGGGCAAAACCATGTGCACTGCAGGGGGGCAGCTATAACATGTGCAGAGAGAGATAGATTTGGGTGTGGTGAGTTCAATCTGCAATCTAAATTGCAGTGTAAAAATAAAGCAGTCAGTATTTACCCTGCACAGAAACAAAATAACCCATCCAAATCTAACTCTCTCTGCAAATGTTATATCTGCCTCCCCTGCAGTGCACATGGTATTGCCCAACTGCTAAAAAATTTCCTGCTGCGATCAACTTGGAATTACCCCCCATACTGTATGTATCCAGTGGAAGATTATATTTGATCTAGTTTTATTGTGTGTGTATTGAAAGGCATATAAATCTTTGTACTGTATTTTCAGTTTCCTGCAGTCTACAGTAAAGAAGCATACAATGGCCCTCATTCCGAGTTGTTCGCTCGGTAAATTTCATCGCATCGCAGCGATTTTCCGCTTAGTGCGCATGCGCAATGTCCGCACTGCGACTGCGCCAAGTAAATTTGCTATGAAGATAGGATTTTTACTCACGGCTTTTTCTTCGCTCCGGCGATCGTAGTGTGATTGACAGGAAATGGGTGTTACTGGGCGTAAACACGCCGTTTTATGGGCGTGTGGATAAAAATGCTACCGTTTCCGGAAAAAACGCGGGAGTGGCTGGAGAAACGGAGGAGTGTCTGGGCGAACGCTGGGTGTGTTTGTGACGTCAAACCAGGAACGACAAGCACTGAACTGATCGCAGATGCCGAGTAAGTCTGAAGCTACTCTGAAACTGCTACGAGGTGTGTAATCGCAATATTGCGAATACATCGTACGCAATTTTAAGAAGCTAAGATTCACTCCCAGTAGGCGGCGGCTTAGCGTGTGCAATACTGCTAAAATCGCCTTGCGAGCGAACAACTCGGAATGAGGGCCCATATTCTGATTATTAACACATTTATTAAAACATACAGTAAGTCACAGACTTAACACTGGCAACGAGAATTAAACTCTTCTTCAGCTTTGCTCCAGTGATCTGTGGAGCACCAGCGGGACTATCATAGTTTACTTGTGGATTGCAGAGGAGCAGCACATGCAGACTGCCAGTATCCCCCAGGCTGAATACAGGGACATGAGAGTTTTATCATTTTCCTCTAAAGAAGGGAGAAAAAGGACATAAAGGCAAAATGTCAGGATATACTGGCACAATAGCTGATTTTATTTGCACTACATCATGGGGGTAATTCCAAGTTGATCGCAGCAGGAATTCTGTTAGCAACTGGGCAAAACCATGTGCACTGCAGGGGAGGCAGATATAACATGTGCAGAGTGAGTTAGATTTGGGTGGGGTGTGTTCAATCTGCAATATAATTTGCAGTGTAAAAATAAAGCAGCCAGTATTTACCCTGCACAGAAACAAAATAACCCACCCAAATCTAAGTCTCTCTGCAAATGTTATATCTGCCTCCCCTGCAGTGCACATGGTTTTGCCCAACTGCTAAAAAATGTCCTGCTGCGATCAACTTGGAATTACCCCCCATACCTCCCAACATGACTCTCTCCAGGGGGGACACAATGTTCTGCTTCTGGACTTTTCTCTTAATATATGATTGCCATCACCTGTTTTTAACAGGTGAATGGATAAGAAAGGTGTCTCAGCACAGGTGATTGCAAGCATACATTAAAGCCCTCATTCCGAGTTGATCGCTCGCTAGCTGCTTTTAGCAGCAGTGCAAACGCTAAGCCGCCGCCCTCTGGGAGTGTATCTTAGCTTTGCAGAAGTGCGAACGAAAGGTTAGCAGAACAGTGCAGACATTTTTTCAAGCAGTTTCAGAGTAGCTGCAGACCTACTCCTACCTTGCGATCACTTCAGTCTATTTAGTTCCTGTTTTGACACCAGCCACTCCCCCGTTTCCCCAGGTTATTTGAACATGGGGGGTAATTCAGACCTGATAACTGCTGTACGTTTTCGCACAACGGGCGATCAGGTCCAAACTGCGCATGCACCGCAATGTGTAGGCGCGTCGCATGGGTACAAAGCGGATCGCCGGTCAGCGATGGGTTTGTGCGACGGATCCGTTCACACGGGTGATCGCAAGGAGATTGAAAGGAAAAAGGTGTTTGTGGGTGTCAACTGACCATTTTCAGGGAGTGTCTGGAAAAACGCAGGCGTGTCCATGGGTTTGCAGGGAGGGTTCCTGACGTCAATTCCAGTCCCAGACAGGCTGATTGCAGTGGCTGAGTAAGTCCTGGGCTGGGCAGAGGGGTCATTCCGAGTTGATCGCTCGCTGACGTTTTTCGTAGTGCAGCGAACAGGTTACTACTGCGTATGCGTATGCACCGCAATGCACAGGCACGTCGTACAGTTACAAAGCGGATCATTGCTGGGTGATGGATTTAACAAAGAATCCATTCGCACAGCCGATTGCAAGGAGGTTGACAGGAAGAGGGCATTTGTGGGTGTCAACTGACCATTTTCAGGGAGTGTTTAGAAAAACGCAGGCATGTCCAAGCATTTGCAGGGCGGGTGTCTGACGTCAATTCCAGGGCCAAAAAGACTGAAGTGTTCGCAAGGGATGAGTAAGTCCAGAGCTACTCAGAAACTGCACAAAACTTTTTCGTCCCGCTCGGCTGCACAGCGTTCGCACACTTGCAAAGCAAAAATACACTCCCCTGTGGGCGGCAACTATGCATTTGCACGGCTGCTAAAAGTATCTAGCGTGCGATAAACTCAGAATGACCCCCAGAGACTGTACAAAATCTGTTTGTGCAGGTCTGCTACTCATGCATTCGCACACTTGCACAGCTAAAATACACTCCTCCTGTAGTCGGCAACTATCTGATCGCAGCAGTGCAAAAATCACTTGCTAGCGATCAGGTCTGAATTAGGCCCACTGTGAGCATTCCTCCCAACTGTCCCAATTTTAGAGGGACAGTCGCGCTTTTTTTGGGACTATCCTGCTGTCTCACCTGCAGACTGCAGTGTCCTGCAGTGGTGGGGGGGGGAGTTGGGAGGCTCCTATCACTGCTCTGCTGCATAGCAGAGCAGCATTGAATAGATGCTGTGCGCATGCACACAGCGTCTATTCAATGGCGACAGGGGGACTGGGGGCATGCCAGCAGCTCACAGATGTCATGTACCTGACTGTATTTCTCATGTTTGGTGACTTACCTCTGCCATCTGTCCTGGATCCTGTGTATTTTCTGCTCACTGGGATAAGCAGCTTGCCAGTGCCATGAGTTCCCTGAGTGTTCAGTTCTCTGCCTGGAAGGTGAGAGTTAACAAGCTGCACCTATGTTGATTGACCTTCTGTGTGAATACTGAATTCAGCAAGTCTATCTATGCTGTGCCTACACAGCAATCATTGTTGTCATTATACTATATACAGTACCTCTCTGACTTCAGTGGTCACCAGATTCATTCTCCACTGTGCTCAGCTCTCTTGTGTTTGGGCCTAAAAGCCAGCATCCTCTGCTCATTTTAAGAGTTTAGGCTTCAGTGTTTTTCCGGCCTGCTAGGCCTCACTCCACATCAGAGCCTAACCTGGAGTTTTGACATGACAGGGTCAGATCACCTGACCATGGGCTATCCAATCCCGTGCCAGTCTGAGACTCCCTGAATCACCTGACCCTGTTCACCAATCACCAAGGACCAGGAAGTATAAGTAAAGAGACTTGTGTCACAGTAGCAGTGTGAGCTTAGTAACTGAGCTTCCTAAGAGGTAACACTATTACCTAAATTCCTGTAAAGCTCTCCTCTTTTTCTACCCAGTCCGGATTACAGTTGTGTTACCAGTTATATCCAGTATCTGTCTTGTCTTAAAGACACAGCTGCAGTATTCTTCAGTCTCGTCTTAAAGACACAGCTGCAGTGTTCTTCAGTCTTGTCTTCAAGACACAGCCACACTATTCTTCCACTTCGTCTTAAAGTCACAGCCACAGTCTTCAGTTCTTCTTCAGCCTCGTCTTGAAGTTACAGCCACAGTCATTGTTCTTTATACAGAGTGCTGCAGCATTGCTTTACAATTATTAACGCCATTCTTCAGTTCAGTCATTGGGGTAACCTTAGCCTCTGTGAATTATCGTTACTACATTAAATCTTACTTTTTGCACCTACTTCATCATCCATAGTGTTCCTTGAGCTCTTTATCTCACTGATTCCCACAGACCAGCCAATATACACACAATCCTCCAGTTACCCACACGGACTTGACATACTTTCCGGGTTCACAAAACTACAGTCATAACAGTAGGAACTGGCCAGAAGGACCCAGCCAAAAGTGTCTGATGTGGTACCTCCTAAGCAATATTGCAGGATGTCTGGAGGGTTTGGAGTAGTCACAGCATCAATTGGTGCAGTGTCTGCAGCAGAACGCCTTCTCTAGATATTCTCAGACTCTCTGTATTCAGACTCCTGACCAGCTGTGGATTCTCTACCAAAATGTTAATACAGGTGCAAGAACTTTTGACTAGTATTCTTTCTGTGATGCCTGAACTCCTCGGGAATACCACTGACTTAGTTGAGCCTGTTTTGTTTCATCCAGTTACTAAAGACTCATGAACTGTGCAAAGAAAAGTTGTACATCTGAACTATCCACGGCCCAAGCTCTCTGAAGCTGAATGCCAGCGTTGTAGGTAGATATGCCTCTGTCTTTTCTGTGGAAATTCCGGTCATTTCATTATGGATTGCATTCTTCGCAAGCCAAAAAATATTGACAAATCTCATTACCATAGTACTCATGTCTACACATCATCTACAGTAGCCAATCCTGCTACTGCTGACGGGGGTGACAAGAGGGCTCCTCAAAAAGGGACTCAAATTTATGACTGGGGTGTTGTGATTTAAAGACCCTATCCCAAGTTGAGTGTCCAGAAAAGAATGTTCAAGCTACTTAAAGTCACAGAGGGGCCTGTCTCTGCAGCCCAAGGAGAGGCGTCTGTTTCTGCAGGCAAAGGAGGGGCATCTGTTTCTGCAGGCCAAGGATGTGCGTCTGTTTCTGCAGCCCAAGTAGGGATTTCTGTTACTGTAGCCCAAGGAGGGGCATATGTTTCTGCAACCCCCGGAAGGGGTGTCTGTTTCTGCAGCCCAAGAAGTGGTGTCTGTTTCTGCAGCCCAAGGAGGGGCATCTGCTTATGGACCCCAAAGAGGGGTATCTATTTCCGCAGTCCAAGGAGGGACATCCGAACTTTCAGTGCCAGAAAGGGCATTAGACTCTGCAGCTTTTTCGGAGGTATTTACCTTGCTGACTCCGGGAGGGGTATCCAATGTTCAAGCTATAGTAGGGGCATAGGAGTCTTCTTTTCAGAAAGGAGTTTCTGATCTGTCAACCCCAGGAGGGGTGCTGGAAATAACCTTGATAGAGGTGTCTGATTCGCCAACCCCAGGAGGGGTCACCAGCATTTCAGCCCCAAGGGAAGTATCCAAAGCCAAGTTCCCAGGTGGAAATCTTTGTGCTAGAGATGCAGTTATGAACTCCTGTTTGCCGTCTTCAGAGAGCACCACCATGATGGCATCCAGCATGGTTCAGGTCCTGGATGGGCCATCTGAACACTTGAATTCTTTTCAGTCCGGTTCTAGCAGGAATCTGCCTCCTTCAGTCCAACCGATTCTAATTTCTCTGGACTCAATCCGGTTCCGTCTGTGGGTTCAGGGATTCCTCCATTCCCAGCTGGTTCATGTTCATCTGGACTCAATCTGGTCTCATCCATATGTCTGGTTCAGTCTCCCCCAGTTCCAGTCGGTTCAAGTTCATCCGGACTCAATCTGGTCTCATCCATATGTCCCGTTCAACCTCCTTTAGTGCCAGCCGATTCAAGCATCTTCGGAACTAATCCGGTCCTATCAGTCAATCCGAAGACTCTGCTGGTCCCAACCAGTTCAAGTTGATCTGGACTCAATCTGGTCTCGTCCATATGTCCAGTTCAGTCTCCCCTGGTTCGAGCCAATCCAGCTATACTCCAGGTCCAGCCTGGTGAGTCTGTCCCGGTTCTTGCCGGTCCAACTACACTCCAGGTCCAGCCTGGTCAGTCCGTCCCGGTTCCAGCCAGTCCAGCTATACCCCATGATCAGCCTGGTCAGTCTCCTTTGTTTCCAGCCAATTTAAGCATCCTCGGATCCAATCTGGTCCTACTGGTCTATCTGAAGACTTTCAGTTTCAGTCTGTTCAAGCTCATCTGCTCATCAGTTCTTCTTCAGCCTCGTCTTAAAGTCACAGCCACAGTCATTGTTCTTCATACAGAGTGCTACAGCATTGTTTTACAATTATTAACTCCATTCTTCAGTTCAGTCATTGGGGTAACCTTAGCCTCTGTGAATTATCGTTACTCCACAAAATCTTACTTTTTGTACCTACTTCTTCATCTATAGACTTCCTTGAGCTCTTTATCTCATGGATTCCCACAGACCAGCCAATATACACCTAGTCCTCTAGTTAACCGCACAAACTTCATATACACACGGGGTACACAAAACTGCAGTCATGACAACAGAGCGCTGGGCATGCCACCTTAGTGGCAGGAAAATGGGGGTGTGGCTTGCAATAGCAACACAGCCAAAAAGCCATGCGTCCTTTCACATAGGCCACATCCCTTTTCTGGGGCTACATGCGCAGGTGTCCCGTTTTTCCCTCATTCAATGTTGGGAGGTATGCTGTGAGTTTGGAGCAGGGTTATCAGATGCTCTAAGAGACCATATAGTTTGTGAAATGACAAGTGAAAGCATACAAAATAAATTGCTGGCTGAGCCTGAACTAACCTTGGATTGAACACTATCCATAGCTATTGCAATGGTGACTGCAACCAGGGATGTTTCAGAATTACAACGAAAGGGATTTAAATGTAATACTAATCCAATTCGTTAGAATCAGAGACAGCCCTGGGTCTGCTGTGGGAATTTCTCACATAATGCCAGTCAGTACTGGTTCCAACAGGCAAAGTGTTTAGATAATGTAAAAAAAGCCATATTGAAATGGTGTGCCAGTGGAAAAATGCACCCAACCACCCACAATTGTCCAAAGCCCCTAAGAGAAAATATATAACACACAAGGTGCATAAGGTAGCTGACTATGAGTCAGACTCTGCTGATATTACTGGGACAGAAAAGATGTAGGCAGTCTAGAGATGCACTCTATAATTGCAAAAGGGTGCCAAGTGATTTGGGTCACTTTGGAAGTAGCAGGTAATGACTAACAAATGGAATTAGATACACTGCTCTGTCAGTGATAAATGTGAGTGATTACAAACACCTGTTTGCTGAGAGTCCTTTGCAGAAAACATCATTAGCACTCCGTACTTACGGCCTAATTCAGAACTGATCACAGCAGCAAAACTGTTCTCTTATGGACAAAACCATGGGGGTAATTCCAAGTTGATCGCAGCAGGAAATTTTTTAGCAGTTGGGCAAAACCATGTGCACTGCAGGTGTGGCAGATATAACATTTGCAGAGAGAGTTAGATTTGGGTGGGTTATTTTATTTCTGTGCAGGGTAAATACTGGCTGCTTTATTTTTACACTGCAAATTAGATTGCAGATTGAACACACCACACCCAAATCTAACTCTCTCTGCACATGTTATATCTGCCTCCCCTGCAGTGCACATGGTTTTGCCCAACTGCTAAAAAATGTCCTGCTGCGATCAACTTGGAATTACCCCCAAGTTGTGGGGGCAGAATATAAAATGGGTGGGGGCAGAATATAAAATGTGCAGATAAATTTAGATTTGGGTGGGTTATTTTGTATCTGTGCAGGGTAAATACTGGCTGCTTTGTTTTTACACTGCAATTTACAGTAGATTTCAGTTTAAACACACCCCACCCAAATCTAACTCTCTCTGCATATGTTATATTTGCCCCACCTGCCCTGCAAATGGTTTTGCCCATTAGAGAACAAATTTGCTGCTGCGATCAGGTCTAAATTAGGCCCTGATACAGGTTAACAGGTGTCCCCACTGGTAAGAATAAAAGTGTTGGCAAAGTACAACAGCAATAGCCATAAGCTGAATTTATACATCTTTCCACATGGTGGATTGGCACTATTGGGCTGTGAATGGAGAATGAAAATTTTACTTGATTGGCAGTCCATGCACATGTTTAAGCCTACCACATCTAATGTTTTCAAAAGTGATGCAGCCACAGAAGGCTTTGGAAATTGTTAGTCGCTATACTACCCATGTTCCAACAAGGAATAAGCATGTTAAAGGGCATTAATGACAGTTAAGAGTTGGATTAACAGACCATTCCAAAGTTTCATAAAGCTCGTCCTATAATTTATGCTATCTGACCAGGGTTTGAGAAGGAATTACAGACACTGGAAGACTGCGATATACTTTCCCCCAAAGAATGGAGTGAAGGGACTATGTCCATAGTTTCAGAGGTTAAGAAGGACAAGGTGACTCCCCATGGGGATCACACTGTACAATGGGGATCATTCCGAGTTGATCGCTAGCTGCTGTTGTTCGCAGCGCAGCGATCAGGCTAAAAATCGTCATTTATGCACATGCGTATGGGCCGCAATGCGCGCGCGCTTCGTACGGGTACAAAGCCCATTGTGGTTGTGCACAGGGTATAGCGAAGTTTTCATTCGCACTGATGACCGCAAGAAGATTGACAGGAAGGGGACGCTTCTGGGTGACAACTGACCATTTTCAGGGAGTGTTTGTAAAAACGCAGGCGTGTCTGAAAAAATACAGGCGTGGCTGGGCGTTCCCTGGGCGGGTGTATGACGTCAAATCCGGACATGAATAGGCTGAAGTGATCGTAAGCTCTGAGTAGGTTCAGAGCTACTCAGAAACTGCACAAACTGTTTTTGTAGAGCTCGGCTGCACATGCGTTCACACTTCTGCTAAGCTAAAATACACTCCCCAGTGGGCGATGGCATAGCGTTTGCATGGTTGCTCAAAACAGCTAGCGAGTGATAAACTTGGAATGACTCCCAATATCCTTTGCCTTAAATAGAGGACATTTTTGCAGCTTTCTCAGGCTGTGACTGCTTCTCCAAAATTGACCCCACTCAAGCGTACGTACAGATGGAAATAGAGGAAGCAACCAATAAATTCCTAACCATTAACACACACAATGGCTTATTTTGTTATAACCGTCTTGTGTTTGGTTTGTCTTCCTCCTAAGCACTATGATGGAGATCAATGAATCAAGTCCTACAAGGAATACCAGGTACGCAATGTTACCTGTATGACATAATTGTGATGGGCAAAGATGATATAGACCATTTAAATAACTTGGAGAGTATGATCCCACCTGCAGGAATTTGGACTCAGAGTAAATAAAGACAAATGTGCATTTTTCCAAGAAAACATTTAATATAGTGGGCATGTAATCGATGGAGAGGACCTGCACAAGTCGACTGATAAAACTGAGGAAGCACTGCAAGCACCCTGGCCCCAGTCTAAATTACATCTGAGATCTTACTTGGGCCTACTGAATTATCACAAGTTCTTACCGAACATCTCCACAGTACTACACCCACTAAATGCCTTACTACAGAAAGACGCATGTTGGAAGTGGACAAAAGACTGTTAAGGACTAATGTGACAACACTGAGGCATCACACACCAGTCTGATGGGCAATACTATATCAAATTGAGTAAGTACCTTGTCAGATGTAATCAGTCATTAGTCCTTGACAGTAGCTGAGAAGAATTGTGCTTAAATTGATTGGGAGGCCTGAAGTCTTGTATGGGGAGTAAAGAAATTACATTATTTATATGGAAAAGGGTTTACCTTAATCACTGTTCATCAACCAGTGGTATCCATCTTCAACCCCCAAAGGGAAATCCCAGTCATGACTGCTGCTTATCTTCAATGTTGTTCCTTATTCCTGGGGGCACACACATTTGATATTGAGTTTAAAGTAATGAAACTACATGGCAATGCATTCTACCTTGGCCCAAAATTGGGAGATCAATGGTGAAGTGTATCACAACATTATGATGGATGGAACAGCTACCTATTATCAGAAACACGATCAACTGGGAAACAAGGAAAGACCTGGTGCTCTCTAAGTGATGCATTTAACTGTAAAGGTTAGCCTAAACACTGCAATACTCAATATTAGGAATTTTTGGCCAGGTGAGATCAGCTTTCTGTCTGTCAAGGAATGCTAATATTTGTTTCCAGAATGGTAATAACATCAAAACAGAGTTCTGGAAAATTTGCATGAGGATCACCTTGCATGGTGAAAATGAAGAGTCTTGCTAGAAGCTACATGTGGTGGCCAGGAATAGATGGTCAAATTGAAACATTAACAAAAGGTTGTGTGTTTCGGTTGTCAAAGAGTTCAAAATGTACCACCCTTAGCCCTTTTACACCCCTGGAAATGACCTTCATCTCCATTGCAGCATATTGACTTTGCTGCACTATTCATGTATTATACAGTTTGTTTCTTCTTGCAGTGGACATTCATTCCAAGTGGTCAGAGGTGATAAAGATCCATTTCTACTGAGGTGATTGCTGTTCTACAAAGAAATGGTCTCCCTGAACATGTATGCAGTGAGAATGGGCCACAATTTGTGTCCATGGAATTCAAAAAATTAATGTGGGACAATGGCTTTAAACATTTTATGTCACCTCCACACCATCCAGTTACTAATGAATTGATTGAGAGATTTGAACAGACATTCAAAAAAGCTATCAAGTCCATGCACCATGAGCATCTGCTTTTGAAACACAAGATTACCAACTTCCTGTTTATATATGGTAGCACCGAGCACTCCACTACTGGTCAGCCACCATCTGTGCTCTTTATGCAGTGGAACTTCAGGTATAAATGGGAATTGATAAAACCAGATGTGAGACGTTGGGTGCATGACAGTCAATTTCAAACAGTTTACCAGAAACCTACTTGGGCATTCAACACTGGTCAAGAGGTGCTTGTCCATGATTACAAGGGAAAAAAATGGCAACCAGGAATAGTTTCTTCCAAATTTGGCCCTATGATGTATGTGTTTGATGTGAGGCGGGAGAATTGTGACAATGCCTCATTGACCAAATAATAGAGGACAGGGAGCAAAATTACTTTATGTTGGCATTTGGTCATAGCAAAGCAAGTGATGTGGGACTTTATGTACTGTTTACCCATCGGGTGTTACTATAGAGACTATTACTGACACTGTAGAGAATGTATGACCTCAGTGTCTGTTACAGAGTCACCTGAGCAGGATTTTCCCTTAGTGTCCACTGTTGATCCTCAAACTTCTAGCGTGATTTCAGTTGAACAGCCTGTGGGATTTAAACATTGTTACCCAAAGACAGTTCTTAAGGCACCCAAAGGCTTGATTTGTAGCCTTGTGAGGTAACACAAAATTAGGTTCTGATTCATGTTTGTAAGTAAAGCAAATAAGCAAGCAATTGGGCAAAAAGATGCTGCATTTCATGTGAGGCAGATGTAACATGTGCAGAGAGAGTTTGATTTGGGTAGGGTGTGTTCCATCTGAAATCTAATTTGCAGTGTAAAAATAAAGCTTTCCTGTATTTGTGGGCTACATGCAAAAGCAGCCAGTATTTACCCTGCACAGAAAAAATATAAACCAACCAAATGTAAAACCTTGCACATGTCACATTTGTCCCACCTGCATTGCAACATGGTTTTGCCCAGTTGCTTGCTTTTTTGCTTTACTTACAAACATGAATCAGACCCATAGTACCATTGCATCATATAGTGTCAGACCAGGCCACAGGGGTTCAAGGGAAACCTCTGGTGGGCCCAACTGCCTGAGGGCCCACCCACTCCTCTAGGGATCAGGTTCCAGAGTGTGCACTTGTACTATACAAGTGTACAGTTTGGAACCTGATCATAGTGCACAGTCTGGAACCATAGTCTTGTGCAGTATAATAATACATAATACTGCACAGGACTATGGTGTATTTCAAGCATCTCTGGAGGTTGGCCATACCCTTAAGTATGGGCCCTTATTACTGCATTCCCTGGTGGGCCCTTATTGCCCCAGTCCCACACTAGCATCATATGTATCAGATGGAAGGCTACAATGTATCTAGTTTTATCGTGTGTGTATTGGTTGGCATATGAATCTCTGTTCTATATTTTCAGTTTCACGCAGTCTACAGTAAAGAAAAATGCAACAACCTCTGTGTCCTGAACTCCTGATTAGTAACAGATTGATTGAAACATACAATAAGTCACAGACTTAACAAGCCTTTATGGTACTGTATATAAGGGCTAACTTGTAAGGATGGTGTCAGCCAGGGCCGTAACTATGTGTGTGCCGATGATGCATTGCCCACAGTGCAACTGCAGTGAAGGTGCACCATCTGGCATCACACCCCCTGCACGGCCGTTTTCGCCAGTCACTACTTCAAGTCCTGCCACTGCTGCTTGTGTCCTGCCTCTTGTGTCCCCGCCACTGAGCGCTGTTGTAGCTGCCATCTGGTAGCACACTTCTTCCCCCTGCCCCACTGTTGCCGTCCTTGAGTCCCACCGCCGCTGTCCCTAAGTCCGACTGTGTGTGTAAGGTACTGGGAGGTCTGGCGCAGCCGCCAAGTGAGAGCAGCATCCCTCCACTCCGAGGCTGAGTACCGCTGGCGCCATTGGCTGTCTCCTGCTGCCGCTGGCCAGGGCTGTGTAGAGGTGCCATATCCCCCACTCCATCCCTGAGCCCAGCTTGTCCCGCCCACGTTGTGTAGCTGCTGCCGGACTGCGTTGTGTGGATGTTGGATCGTGGCCTACCCCCAGGCAAGTAAAAAAAAAAAAAACACACACACATACACACAAACACCACCACCGCTCCTCTGCCTGCTTAGTTTGTAAAAAGGGGGACTCTGCTGATGACACACACATACCCCGCCCCCCTGCCTGCTTAATTTGTAAAAAAAGAAGGGCTCTGCCTGCCTAATGTGTAAAAAAAAGGGGGACTATGCTGATGTAATGTGTAAAAAAGGGGGACTCTGCTGATGTAATGTGTAAAAAGGGGGACTCTGCTACTGTAATGTGTAAAAAAGGGGGACTCTACTGCCATAATGTGTAAAAAAAAAAAGGGACTCTGTCTGGCTAATGTTTAAAAAGGGGGACTCTGCTGATGTAATGTGTAAAAAAGGTGGACTGTGCTGATGCAATGTGTAAAAAATGTGGACTCTGCTTGCTTAATGTGTAAAAAAGGGAACTCTGCTACTGTAATGTGTAAAAAATGGGGACTCTACTGCCATAATGTATAAAAAGGGGGACTCTGCCTGCCTAATGTGTAAAAAAGGGGGACTCTGCTGATGTAATGTGTAAAAAAAGGTGGACTCTGCTTGCTTAATGTGTAAAAAGGGGACTCTTTTACTGTAATGTGTAAAAAAGTGGACCCTGCCTTTGTAAAAAAAAGGGGGACTATGCCTGCCTAATGTTTAAAAAAGGGGAACTATGCTGATGTAATGTGTAAAAAAGGGGAACTCTGCTGATGTATTGTGTAAAAAAAAGGTGGACTCTGCTTGCTTAATGTGTAAAAAGGGGGACTCTGCTACTGTAATGTGTAAAAAAGAGAGACTCTGACTGCTTAATGTGTATTAAAAAAGGGAGACTCTGCCTGGCTAATGTGTAAAAAAGGGGGACTCTGCTGATGTAATGTGAAAAGAAGGTGGACTCTGCTGATGTAATGTGTAAAAAAAAGTTGGACTCTGCTTGTTTAATGTGTAAAAAGGGGAACTCTGCTACTGTAATGTGTAAAAAAGGGGGACTCTACTGCCATAATGTGTAAAAAAAGTGGGACTCTGCTGATGTAATGTGTAAAAAAGGGGGACTTGCTTAAAGTGTAAAAAGAGGGACTCTGTTACTGTAATTAAGGTGACTGCCTGCCTAAAGTGTAAAAAAGGGGGACTCTGCCTGCCTAATGTGTAAAAAAGGGGGACATCGCTGTTGCTGGTGCTAGATTGGCCTCAATCTAGCATGTCACTCATTTCACCCGCTGGGTGAAATGAGCTACCCCCCCCCCCATCTCCACCCGCACGCCCAGCACATATCACGCTGTGCTGAGCGGTGGGAGAGATGTATGCTGAGCGGTTCACTCAGCATACATCTCTCCCCAAATCGGGCTGTGAATACGGTCCTTAAGAGAAATGCACAGTAATATAATGCATAGTGCATTTATACAGAATGAGCTTACATAAACCAATGCATAACAACTATAAAAATGTGTCTTGAAAAAAGGCAGCCTCAATATTACTTTAATTACTGCAATTATTTTAAACATTAGAGAGTTATTCAAATATATTCTGTAATAAGAGAAAAAAAAATGTTTAATGGACAAAATTAATATTGTTCTTGCTTTACAGTTACAATTGCAGCTGTTCAAGAGATGGCTTTACTTCTGAATCAAAATGATCATGAACATGGAATGTACAGATAATTTGCTAAATGTCATAGACCACATACAGTATGTGTACGCCCGGCAGAGCCGCAATGAGTCATTTTGGTGCCCTGTGCAAGAAAGAAAATTGGTGCCCACTCCTACCAAATATTTAAAATATGGACAGTGTGCACCCAAAAATATAGGGTGTGTGGCTTTATGAGGTAGGGGTGTGGCCACAGATTAGTACCATTAAACATTACAACGCACAGAAGCGTCCATTATTCACATTACACCTCACAGTATTGTCCATTACTCACATTACACCCCAAGGTAGCGCCCATATTTCACATTACACTGCACAGTAGTGTCCATTACTCACATTACACACATAGATAGCATCCGTTACTCACAACACACACAAGGTAGAATCCGTTACTCATATTACACCTGAAGGTACTGTAGCATCCGTTAGTCACATTATACCCAAAAGGTAGCGTCCATTACTCACATTACACCCCAAGGTAGTGTCCATTACTCACAATTAGAGATGAGCGGGTTTGGTTCTCAGAGAACCGAACCCTACTGGACTTTGCCTTCCGAGCCTGGATCTGAGTCAGGCTCGGGTTTTACCGCCTGACTCGGAAACCCGAACGAGGAAAAACGCCATCATCCCGCTGTGATTCTCGCAGGATTTGGATTCCATATAAGGAGCCACAAGTCGCGCCCATTTTCACTACGGTCTCAGAGAGTGTATTGAGAGGACGTGTCCTCAGTGTTCAGTGTCTGTGTGGGGGCAGGAAAGTGGGGTGGCGAGTCTTGTGCTGTGTTGTGCGGTCCAGCCCAGTGTAGTCAGTGTATTGTGCTGCATCAGTCCAGCCAGTCACAGTGTTGGTGTCCTCTGCTGCTATATGTCCCCAGTGCTGCTGGCTTGCATTTTTGCTGTGTTGTCCTGCATTAGACCAGGGGAAGTCTCTTGTGCATCAGTCCAGTGACCAGTCACAGTGGTGGTGTCCTCTGCTGCCATATATCCAGTGTAGCTGTATAAGTCCCTTACAGTGTTGTGGTGTTGTGCTGCATCAGACCAGTGGTAGTGTCCTGTCCATCAGTCATTCCAGTGACGAGGCAGTCACAGTGGTATATGCTGCTGCTATATGTCCACTGCTACAGTATTATAATTATAATTATAATAATAATAATAATAATAATAACAACAACAACAACAACAACAGCAACCACAAGTGCCTTACAAGGTTGTTGTGATGTGCTGCATCAGACCAGTGGTAGTGTCCTGTCCATCAGTCATTCCAGTGACCAGGCAGTCACAGTGGTATACGCAGCTGCTATATGTCCACTGCTACAGTATTATAATAACAACAGCCACAAGTCCCTTACAGTGTTGATGTGTTGTGCTGCATCAGACCAGTGGTAGTGTCCTGTCCATCAGTCATTCCAGTGACGAGGCAGTCACAGTGGTATACGCTGCTGCTATATGTCCACTGCTACAGTATTATAATAATAATAATAATAATAATAACAACAACCACAAGTCCCT
Organism: Pseudophryne corroboree; assembly: GCF_028390025.1. Taxonomy (NCBI): domain Eukaryota; kingdom Metazoa; phylum Chordata; class Amphibia; order Anura; family Myobatrachidae; genus Pseudophryne; species Pseudophryne corroboree. Next base: position 760,104,327 of record NC_086445.1, read on the forward strand.
CACAGTGTTGTTGTGTTGTGCTACATCAGCCCAGTGGTAGTTTCCTGGCCATAAGCCATGAGTCATTCCTGTGCCACATATTTTGTTATATAACTCCAGAAACATAATGGTGAACAAAAAATTGGAGGATAAAATAAGGAAAGATCAAGAACCACTTACTCCTAGTGCTGAAGCTGCTGTCACTAGCCATGACATAGAAGATGAAATGCTATCAACGTGGTCTGCCAAGGTCTGCCAAGGCCGATGCCCAATGTACTAGTAGAGGGCATGTAAAATCCTAAAAGCCAAAGTTCAGTAAAACGAACCACAAAAATTAATTTAAATCCTCTGAGGAGAAACGTAAACTTGCCAATATGCCATTTACGACACGGAGTGGAAAGGAACAGCTGAGGCCCTGGCCTATGTTCATGGTTAGTGGTTCAGCTTCACATGACAATGGAAGCCCTCATCTTTCCACTAGAAAAATTAAAAGAGTTAAGCTGGAAAGAGCACAGAAAAGAACTGTGTGTTCTAAGATGGTATCACAAATCTCCAAGGAGAGTCCAAGTGTGTCGGCGGTTGCAATCCCTGACCTTCCCAACACTGGATGGGAAAAGGTGGCTCCTTCCACCATTTGCATGCCCCCTGCAAGTGCTGGAAGGAGCACCCACAGTCCAGTTCCTGATATTGAAATTGAAGATGTCACTGATGAAGTACACCAGGATGAGGATATGGGTGTTGCTGGCGCTGAGGAGGAAGTTGATGATGAGGATTCTGATGGTGATGTGGTTTTTTTTAAGTCAGGCACAGGGGGAGACACCTGTTGTCCATGGGATGAAGAAGCCCATTGTGATGCCTGGGCAAACTACCAAAAAAGCCACCTCTTCGGTGTGGAATTATTTCTTCACAAATCCGCACAACAGGTGTCAAGCCATCTGTTGCCTCTGTCAATCTGTAATAAGTAGGGGTAAAGGTGTTAACCACCTAGGAATATCCTCCATTATACGTCACCTGCTGTGCATTCATCATAAGTCAGTGTCAAGTTTTGAAACTTTGGGTAAGAGTGTAAGCAGTCCACTGACACCTAAATCCCTTCTTCCTTTTGTACCCAAGCTTCTGCAAGCCACACCACCAACTCCCTCAAAGTCAACTTCCTCAGTCAGGAATATCAGTAGTCCTGCAGGCCATGTTACTGTCAAGACTGAGGAGTCCTCTCATAACCGGGATTCCTCCGGAGGATCCCTGAGTGGTACGCCTGCTGTTGCTGCTGCTGCCGCTGCTGTTGTTGCTGCCGAGAGTCGATGGTCATCCCAGAGGGGCAGTCAGAAGACCACTTGTACTACTTCCAATAAGCAATTGACTCTCCAACAGTCCTTTGTGAGGAAGATGAAATAGGACAGCAGTCATCCTTTTGCACAGTGGATAACTGAGGCCTTGACAGCTATGTTGGTGTTAGATGTGCATCTGGTATCCGCCATTAGTTCAGTGGGACTTAGAGAATTGTTTGAGGTACTGTGTCCCCGGTATCAAATCTCATCTAGGTTCCACTTCTCTAGGTAGGCGATACTGAGAATGTACGCAGACATTAGAAAAAGAGTCACCAGTGTCCTACAAAATGCGGTTATATCCAGTGTCCACTTAACCATGGACATGTGGACAAGTGGAACAGGGCAGACTAAGGAACTATATGATTGTGACAGCCCACTGGGTAGATGTATTGCCTCCCACAGCAACAACAACAGCAGCAGCACCAATAGCAGCATCTCACAAACACCAACTCGTTCCTAGGCAGGCTACACTATGTATCACCGCTTTCCATAAGAGGCACACAGCTGACAACCTCTTACAGAAACTGAGGAATATCATTGAAGAATGGCTTACCCCAATTGGACTCTCCTGGGGATTTGTGATATCGGACAACGCCACCAGTATTGTGCGTGCATTACATCTGTGCAAATTCCAGCATGTCCCATGTTTTGCACATACAATTCATTTGGTGGTGCAGATTTTTTTTTAAAATGACAGGGGTGTGCAGGAGATGCTCTGGGTGGCCCAAAAAATTGCGGGCCACTTTCGGCATTCTGCCACTGCGTGCTGAAGACTGGAGCACCAGCAATCACTCCTAAACCTGCCCTGCCATCAACTGAAGCCAGAGGTGGTAACGAGGTGAAATTCAACACTCTATATGCCATTCAAGCCTATACATCCACCTACAATATAGGCAAAGGGAGGGTAGTGCACCTGACTCAAGCACAGTGGAGAATGATTTCCGTCTTGTGCAAGGTTCTCCAACCCTTCGAACTTGCCACACGTGAAGTCAGTTCAGACACTGCCAGCTTGAGTCAGGTCATTCCACTCATCAGGTTTTTGCAGAAGCAGCTGGAGAAATTGAAGGAGGAGCTAAGACAGAGCGATTCCGCAAAGTATGTGGGATTTGTGGATGGAGCCCTTCATTCGCTTTGCCAGGATTCAAAGGTGGTCAATCTGTTGAAATCAGAGCACTACATTTTGGCCACCGTGCTCGATCCTAGGATTAAAGCCTACATTGTATCTCTCTTTCCAGCAGACACAAGTGTGCAGAAGTGCAAAGACCTGCTGGTTAGTAAATTGTCAACTCAAGTGGAGCGTCACCCGTCAACAGTTCATTCTTCAATTACTCCCGCCACTGGGGCTGCAAGTAAATGGATAAGATTTGCTAGCCCACCCACTGACGGTGATGCAGGGCAGTCAGGAGCGAAAGCTGACATCTGTTCCGGACTGAAGGACATGCCAACGATTACTGACATGTCTCCTGTCACTGCATTGAAAGAATGGTGGAGGATTATATGAGTGACAGCATCCAAGTAGGCATGTCAGACAGTCCGTATGTATACTGGCAGGAAAAAGAGGCAATTTGGATGCCCTTGCCCAAACTGGCTTTATTTTACCTAAGTTGCCCCCCCTCCAGTGTGTAGTCCGATAGAGTGTTTAGTGCAGCCGGTAACCTTGCCAGCAATCAGCGTAGGATGTTACTTCCACTAAATGTGGAGAAGATGATGTTCATCAAAATTAATTATAAATTCCTCCGGAAAGACCTTTACCAGCAATTGCCTCCAGAAAGTACACAGGGACCTGTGATGGTGGATTCCAGTGGGGACGAATTAATACTCTGTGAGGAGTAGGATGTACACAGTGAAAGGGGTGAGGAATCAGAGGTTGATGATGAGGTCGACATCTTGCCTCTGTAGAGCCAGTTTGTACAAGGAGAGATTGATTGCTTTTTTTTTGGTGGGGGCCCAAACAAACCAGTCATTTCAGCCACAGTCGTGTGGCAGACCCTGTTGCTGAAATGATTGGTTTGTTAAAGTGTGCATGTCCTGTTTATACAAAATAAGGGTGGGTGGGAGGGCCCAAGGAAAATTTCATCTTGCACCTCTTTTTCTTCTTTGCTTCATGTGCTGTTTGGGGTCTAGTTTTTTAAAGTGCCATCCTGTCTGTAACTGCAGTGCCACTCCTAGATGGGCCAGGTGTTTGTGCCGCACACTTGTGTCGCTTAGCTTAGTCATACAGCTACCTCATTGCACCTCTTTTTCTTCTTTGCATCATGTGCTGTTTGGCAGGGGCAAACGCAGGATTTTCATGGGGGGGTTTCCATACACACAGATATATGAATATGTGTGTGTGTGTGTGTGTGTGTGTGTGTGTGTGTGTGTGTGTGTGCGTATACACGGTCACAATACCAACGCCGGTATCCCAGCTGTTAGATGGAGAGTGCAATGAAGCCACTTGTGGGCTTGCTACGCTCGCCACAGGTTATATTCCTACTCTATGGGTGTCGAGGACACCCATGAGTGAGAATAGTCCCTGTTGTTCAGCATGCCGGCGAGATTTTCAGATGCCGGGATCCCGTTGTTGGTATTGTGACTGGCGGTCACATAAATGCATCCTGTACACACAGCATATTTACAAAGACACACATAGCGTATACACACACACACACACTAGACACACATAGCATACTTAAAGCAGACACACACATACAGTAGCATACATACATGGACACATGACATACACACACATGCAGCATACATACATTAAATCACATACACACAATATATATACACACAGCTGATACACACATATATTATACACACACCTCTTTCACATAAATATAAAAAGCAACCAGTATACATCATCAAAACTTATATATATATATATATATATATATATATATTTCATTAGCCACCATAAGTTAGTATAAACGCTGGCCCCCTCCCCCTCTCAGGCTAATGGGTCACCGGCCAGCATCATTTATTAAAGCTCCTTCCTCCCCCTCTCTGCAGCGTCCCGCACGCCCCTCCCCATCACACACACATGCAGATGATCTTTCAGTAGATCGCTGCTTCACCCAGCAGGCCAGAAATGCCAGAGAGGAGCTGCGCGCTGCATCTCCCCCTACAGGCAGACAGCCAGCCCAGCAGCCTGTCTACGTAAGAAGGCTGCTCTGCCTCCCGAACTCCGGCATTAAAAAAAAATAACAACGGTAAACTGCACTGATGGATCGGTGGGCAGGGGGGGTTTCCAGGTACTCGGAAACCCCCCCTGTGATCGCGTATGTTTGGGGCCTATATTTTAAATCTGCCATCCTGTCTGCCACTGCAGTGCCACTCCTAGATGGGCCAGGTGTTTGTGCCGCACACTTGTGTTGCTTAGCTTAGTCATACAACCACCTTGGTGCAACTTTTAGGCCTAAAAACAATATTGTGAGGTGTGAGGTATTCAGAATAGACTGGAAATGTGTGGAAATGAATGTTATTGAGGTTAATAATACTGTAGGATCAAAATTACCTCCAAATTCTGTGATTTTAGCTGTTTTTATGGGGTTTTTTTTCAAAAATCATCCAGATCCTGAACTAAAACCAAAACACGAAAGGGTGGTTTTGGCAAAACTAATCCAGATCCAAAACACGAAAGTGGAATTAGAACCAAGACCAAAAAAAAAAAACCATGAAAAGAGCCAGCCGCACATCTCTGCTCACAATACACCCCAAAGTAGCTTCCACATACTCACATTACACCGCACAGTAGAACCCTTATACATTTTATACCACAGTAGAACCCCTTACATATGTTACATCTCATTCCTCCTCTTCCTCCTCCTCATCCCCCTCCCCCAGTGTGTATTATCGGTGAGCAGTGTCTGTGTGAGCAGTGTGTGTGAGCAGTGTGTAGTGTCAGTGAGCAGTGTGTGTGTCATACTTGCCTACATGATATTTCTCCTCTCTGGGAGAAGCCCAGAGAGGAGACGCTGCAGGCGTCTTCAGGGGGGCTGGGCCGGACTGTGACATCACCAAGCCCCACTCCCACATCGGAAAATTCCGCGATTCGTGGGTCCGCGGGTGGGGATTAAATTACGCGGTAAGTATGGTGTGTGTGTGAGCAGGGTGTAGTGTCAGTAAGCATAGTGTGTGTGTGTGAGCAGTGTGTAGTGTCAGTAAGCAGTGTGTGTGTGTGTTTGTTTGTGTGTGTGTGTGTGTGAGCAGTGTGTAGTGTGAGAGCAGTGTATGTGTGTGTGTGGGTGAGAGAAAGAGAGAACACCCCCTCTAACCCCCACGAAAGCAGTTATGCTGCTGCTTATATTTTTGCTGTTCAGGAATGGCTCCTGTGCTCCATTCAGACAAGGGGTCAGAGCTACGGGGTGAGGAATCCTGTGGTCGAGTAACACATCCGGCCGCAGTAGCAGCCGACAGCCGTGTGTCCCTGATGTCCTGGAGATAGAGAGAGTTTGGGATTGGCACAGCCAGCCGTCACTCTCCCTGAGGCTGCTGCTGCTGCTCCTGGGTCAGGGCTGCGAGTGTTAAATGGTGGATGCTGCAGGCGGGAGGAGCATGGAGCAGTTGTCAGCGGAGCACACGGGGGAATAGGCGGCCAATTGGGGTGGATGCAGATGGTGCACCTACAGGGCAAATGCGCTGTGGGCGAAGCTCCGTCTGTCCACCCCTATTTACAGCTATGAGGCCCGGACCATAATAGGAGACATATTTATCTAAATAGAGTTGTCAATCACCACATAATTCTTTGGGGAAAATTTATCAGCAGTAATTTGCTAAATCACAGCTTTATGTGTCAATTTGTAATTTATTAAAGGCAAAACCACTGATAAAAACAACCTCAAAATCACAATTATAAAGACTGACCTACAAAATCTCATCCTGATTTTTTACATGTTCAGAATATAAATCATTAGATATATTAAACTACAGTTATACAAAACACTGGAAAACATGTAAAAAAAAAAACCATGCCCTCCAAAGCTGTGGAACTACACGTCCCAGCATGCCCTGTCTCAGTTTTAGCATGCCTTAATAGCAAAACTGTGGCAGGACATGCTGGAATTTGTAGTTCAACAGCAGCTGGAGGGTTATAAGTTAAAGATCCATGATTGGGATATAACGGGGTATATTTACCAAAGGTCGATTTTCAGTTTCAGTCCATTTTGAGGTGATTAGGTGGTGCATTTGACAATCAGGTATATACCAGCCGATCTTCACCATAGGCATCAATAGAAAAGCTCATTTACTAACAGTCGATTTGAAAATAAAACGTCGACAGAACCAAAAATCAACCATTTTCAATACAACCATTGGAAACAGTTCTATTTGATTTTAATTCATGTGGCATTGTCTGAAACCTCAATATGATTGACAAAAACTTAGGAGAGAAGCATGAGTGGCACATAAAACATGGCTTTTAAAGGCACAGCATTGATTTAAAAATGGATATGCAAATTATCCCAGGAATGAATGTGTCATGTTTTAGTCAACAGGAATGCTTTCGTATAATTTTGTCGACTTTGAGTCAATTTTGAATTGACTCTTTGATCTATTGAGAGTGAATTGAACACAATTACAACTTCAAATAGAACTTCAAATAGAAACCAATGCACCATCAAAAACAGAATGGAACATAAACTTGACTCTTCGTAAATTATCTTTTTAAATAGTAACACTGTTGTCATTTTTTGGGGGATGTTGGTTCTATTCTGGTCAATTTGAAATAGACCCAAAATAGACTTTAGTAAATATATCCCAACATCTATTTCAGTGGCAAAACTTGTGAGTCATTGGCCCATATGCAAAAATATGCTTTGGGCTGCATCATCTCAAGTTCATAATATGCCACATGGCAGTGGGTGATGGGAAGAGACAGAGGATAATGGGGAGAGACAGTAGGTAATGGGCAGATGGTGATAGACATAGGGTAACAGACAGAGTCAGTGGGTGACAGTGAGAGGTAGTTGGTGACAAGGAGAGGGTGACAGGGCATAGCAGTGACTGACAGATAGACAGCAGATGAAAGAGAGAGTGTTACAGGGAGAGGCAGAGGGTGATTGGAAGAGACAGTGGGTGATAGGCAGAGAATAACAGAGTGAGGATAATTAGAAGAGGAAAAGGGTGATGGAGAGAGAAAGCATGTGATGGATAGAGGCAGAGGATGATGGGGTGATTCATTAAGTGACAAAGCAGTGGGTGACAGGAAGAGGCAGTGGGTGACAGAGAGAGGGTGACAAGGGGTGATAGAGAGAGACAGGGAGAGGCAGTAGGTGACAGAAAGTGGCAGTGACAGGAAGAGAGTGATGGGGAGAGGGCAACTGGTAGAGACAGTAAGTGATAAGGAGAGGTTGAGGTTGAAGGGGAGAGAATGACAGGGAGAGACAGAGGGTGACAGCAAGAGGGTGACAAGGAGAGGGTGATGAAGAGATGCAGATGGTGATAGGGAGAGGCAAAGTGGGACAGGGAGGGAAAATGGGTGACAAGGAAGAGGTAGATCATATATATCTAAGGGATACATATGGATCTTCACTAGGCATGCCCCCTGAAAATATTTGCCCTGATCATGATTTCATAAAAAACACCCCATTTTACACAGTACATGTGCAGTATATATATATATATATATATATATATATATATACTTCCAGTGTTAGCCGGCACTCACAACCGGGGATCAACTTGCTCCGGTGCCTGTTTAAACAGCTTAATATCAATCCAGATGGAACGGCACTCGGAGACCATAAAAAGTGGAAAATTTATTTCACGTCATTAACGTTTCGGGGCAGCAAGCCCCGTCCTCAGAATGAACACAGCAAAAAACAAGTAAATACACTTACCCATTTAAATAGAAACCCACACCGCCGGCGCCGCCATCCTTCACTTCCGCCGTCGCGTCTCCTTCACCCTGCTGCATCCGCCGCGTCATTTCCGGGCACAGGGCTAGCGGTTGCCAGGGGAACGCGAGCATGCGTTCCACCACAGACCAGCGCTGCGTTCCACGGCTAGCAGGCATGGGGAGCTCAGTCAGGGAGGGATCTGCGGGGGGAGAAAAAAGGGATCGGAGGCGCCCATATAAGACAACAGTGCAAATAATATGCCCCAACACAACAGTGCATAGACACATAACAAAACATGCAGCTATATCAGTAATATTAAAAAAACATATACAGAATCTGAGAAAGGATGCAGAAACAGACATGTGCAGCAAATACATATATCCTAGTACAGAATACCAAAACCTGTTAAACCATGGTATAGAAAACAATGAAAAGTACAAGAGAACTTATGCCCAATACTAAAAGATAGTAACTATACCAGTGTATTCCAGTTTATTTTTTCATTAAGACCCCCCGGATAAATAGTCCCTAGTTGGGTGATCTAGCGCGCTTCCTTGATAAGTAAAGTTTTAGCTCTATCCCCACCACGTAATGACAGGGGGACGTGATCAATCATAAAATATCGGAGGGATTCTAAAGAGTGGCCTGCCTGTTTAAAATGTTTAGCCACCGGTTGGTCTATATGTTTGCCCTCAAGGGTCAATTTGATTGCCAACCTATGGGCAGCCATTCGTTCAGAGAACTACGAATGGTTTGCCCGACATAAAACAATCCACAAGGACATATTATGATATAGATGACATGGGTGGTGGAGCAGGTAAGCACAAATCTGATGTCATATTTTTTTCTGGCCATGAGGGTGTTGAAAGGCTTTGCAGTTAAACATGAAGCTGCAGGTAGTACATCCACTGCACCGATAGCAGCCCGGTACTTTGTAGTGTACAGTACATTAGGTAATTTAGAAACTCCCATCCCGGTGATATCAGTTCTAACCACTTTATCTCTAATATTCCTCCCCCGTCTAAATGCCATCATCAAGGCGGACTGGTGTAACCCTTTCAGGTCTGGGTCAGTGGACACTATAGGCCATAATGCCCGAGTGGCCCGTCTCATAATGGGATTAGAAGTGGAAAAATCACAGGGAAAAGGGATTTTTTGTCTACATTGCTTCCTAACTGGTTCAAGTAGCGCATGTCTGGGTATCATCAGAACCTCAGCCTTATTAGCCTGTAAAAGACAGTTATCATAGCCCCGGGCCAGAAATTTCGCAATCAGTACATCAATTTCCCTGTTAAGTACCAATGGATCACTAACAATGCGTGCAATATGCATCATCTGGGACCGAGGTAAGCCATTCTTTAAGGACACAGGATGATGGCTGGATGCCGTCAACAGGGTATTTCGATCGGTAGATTTATGAAACACCTCAGCAGTCAAGATACCATTGTCAACCCTAATGGCAACATCAAGAAAGTGTGCTTCACTGGTACTGCAAGAGAATGTAAATTTAATGGAGGAATCTCCACAATTAATATCTGACATCAACTTCCTAAATGAGCTTTCACCACCCATCCATAATAGGAAGATATCATCGATATAGCGACAAAACAATAAAATATTATCACTAATATCATGATTGTTGAAGAACATCTCATTCTCTTGTACAAACATATATATATTGGCGTACGACGGGGCCACAGGGGACCCCATCGCACACCCACTGAGTTGCAAAAAGAACTGTCCGTCAAACAGAAAGTAGTTAGGACGGAGAGTCAATTCCAGCAAAGTGAGAAACAGGTCGTGGTCAAACACATCAGGAGGGAGATGAGAGCTAAGAAATGAAGACATGGCTGCCAAACCCCCAGCATGAGGGATCACAGTATAAAGACTACACACGTCTAAACAACAGAGTAGCGTCCCTTCAGGGAGTTGTCTGAAATCCTGTAATTTCAACAGGAAAGAGGTAGTGTCTTTCAGGAATGTTGATTGAAGAGGGAGATAGGGTTGCAGGATGGAATCCAGAAACTGCGCCACGGACCTGTAGACAGAGTCGGGGGCCGAGATGATCGGTCTGCCCGGGGGTTTTGAACTGTGTTTGTGCAGTTTGGGCAAAGTGTACAGCACTGGTACTTTAGGATATCTGATGGAAAGTGCTTTCAACATCTTTGCTGGTAATTTGCCCTCCTGCACAGCCAAATTTAGGATGCAGTCCAGTTCCTTCTGATATTTTGATGTTGGGTCCGTAGTCAGCTTTTGATAGACTTCCATTTGTGCCAGTTGCGAATATATCTCCGCTTTGTAATCTTCCAGGTTGAGAATCACAATGGCCCCACCCTTATCGGCGGGCCTAATCACTATTTCTTCATAAGAGCCCAATGAGATGAGAGCTTGGGACTCTTCTCTGGAGAGATTGAATTTGATTTTAGACGGAGCAGCTGTAAATTTGATAATTTACTCATCCAATAATCTGTGGAACGCTTTCAATGAGGCATTAAGGTTAGCCGGGGGAAATGCCACTGATTCTAATAAGAGACCGCCACGTATGAGAAGACCTTGGTTCCGCAAGTCTGACTACGGACCCAACATCAAAATATCAGAAGGAACTGCACTGCATCCTAAATTCGGCTGTGCAGGAGGGCAAATTACCAGCAAAGATGTTGAAAGCACTTTCCATCAGATATCCTAAAGTACCAGTGCTGTACACTTTGCCCAAACTGCACAAACACAGTTCAAAACCCCCGGGCAGACCGATCATCTCGGCCCCCGACTCTCTCTACAGGTCCGTGGCGCAGTTTCTGGATTCCATCCTGCAACCCTATCTCCCTCTTCAATCAACATTCCTGAAAGACACTACCTCTTTCCTGTTGAAATTACAGGATTTCATACAACTCCCTGAAGGGACGCTACTCTGTTGTTTAGACATGTGTAGTCTTTATACTGTGATCCCTCATGCTGGGGGTTTGGCAGCCATGTCTTCATTCCTTAGCTCTCATCTCCCTCCTGATGTGTTTGACCATGACCTGTTTCTCACTTTGCTGGAATTGACTCTTCGTCGTAACTACTTTCTGTTTGACGGACAGTTCTTTTTGCAACTCAGTGGGTGTGCGATGGGGTCCCCTGTGGCCCCGTCGTACGCCAATATATATATGTTTGTACAAGAGAATGAGATGTTCTTCAACAATCATGATATTAGTGATAATATTTTATTGTTTTGTCGCTATTTCGATGATATCTTCCTATTATGGACGGGTGGTGAAAGCTCATTTAGGAAGTTGATGTCAGATATTAATTGTGGAGATTCCTCCATTAAATTTACATTCTATTGCAGTACCAGTGAAGCGCACTTTCTTGATGTTGCCATTAGGGTTGACAATGGTATCTTGACTACTGAGGTGTTTCATAAATCTAACGATCGAAATACCATGTTGACGGCATCCAGCCATCATCCTGTGTCCTTAAAGCTTACCTCGGTCCCAGATGATGCGTATTGCACGCATTGTTAGTGATCCTTTGGTACTTAACAGGGAAATTGATGTACTGATTACGAGATTTCTGGCCCGGGGCTATGATAACTGTCTTTTACAGGCTAATAAGGCTGAAGTTCTGATGATACCCAGACAGGAAGCAATGTAGACAAAAAATCAATTTTCCCTGTGATTTTTCCACTTCTAATCCCATTATGAGACGGGCCACTCGGGCATTATGGCCTATAGTGTCCACTGACCCAGACCTGAAAGGGTTACACCAGTCCGCCCCGATGATGGCATTTAGACGGGGGAGGAATATTAGAGATAGAGTGATTAGAACTGATATCACCGGGATGGGAGTTTCTAAATTACCTAATGTACACTACAAAGTACCGGGCTGCTATCGGTGCAGTGGATGTACCACCTGCAGCTTTATGTTTAACTGCAAAGCCTTTCAACACCCTCATGGCCAACAAAAAATATGACATCAGATTTGTGCTTACCTGCTCCACCACCCATGTCGTCTATATCATAATATGTCCTTGTGGATTGTTTTAAGTCGGGCAAACCATTCGTAAGTTCTCTGAACGAATGGCTGCCCATAGTTCGGCAATCAAATTGACCCTTGAGGGCAAACAGATAGACCAACCGGTGGCTAAACATTTTAAACAGGCAGGCCACTCTTTAGAATCCCTCCGATATTTTATGATTTATCACGTCCCCCTGTCATTACGTGGTGGGGATAGAGCTAAAACTTTACTTATCAAGGAAGCGCGCTGGATCACCCGACTAGGGACTATTTATCCGGGGGGTCTTAATGAAAAAATAAACTGGAATACACTGGTATAGTTACTATCTTTTAGTATTGGGCATAAGTTCTCTTGTACTTTTCATTGTTTTCTATACCATGGTTTAACATGTTTTGGTATTCTGTACTAGGATATATGTATTTGCTGCACATGTCTGTTTCTGCATCCTTTCTCAGATTCTGTATATGTTTTTTTAATATTACTGATATAGCTGCATGTTTTGTTATGTGTCTATGCACTGTTGTGTTGGGGCATATTATTTGCACTGTTGTCTTATATGGGCGCCTCCGATCCCTTTGTTCTCCCCCACAGATCCCTCCCTGACTGAGCTCCCCATGCCTGCTAGCCGTGGAACGCAGCGCTGGTCTGTTGTGGAACGCATGCTCGCGTTCCCCTGGCAACCGCTAGCCCTGTGCCCGGAAATGACGTGGCAGATGCAGCAGGGTGAAGGAGACGCGACGGCGGAAGTGAAGGATGGCGGCGCCGGCGGTGTGGGGTTCTATTTAAATGGGTAAGTGTATTTACTTGTTTTTTGCTGTGTTCATTCTGAGGACGGGGCTTGCTGCCCCAAAACGTTAATGACGTGAAATAAATTTTCCACTTTTTATGGTCTCCGAGTGCCGTTCCATCTGGATTGATATATATATATATATATATATATATATATATATATATATACTAAAAGTTAAAATATGTATGTATGTATGTAAGTATGTATATATGTTTGCTCTTATGCTCCTACATGGCTTGATGGATCTGGACCAAACTTTGTTTGTACATATTCAACTTAAAATACTGGTAGGATTTAAAAAAAAAAAAAACCCATCCCTTTTGGCGCCATGGCCACTTTATATAAAAGTCTAGGTGATAGAGTTGGACTGGCAGTGAGACGGGGTCCCTTAATGTTGGGCTGCAAGCTTAAATGCATTGTACAGTACCATACATGAACGAAAACACTATTATTTATGTGCTGATGTATTGAGGTGAGTGAGCTTACTAAGGTGAGTGCTGATGTAATAATATTATTTGAGAAAAGTGGTCACAGGCCACCGGCCTGGGGGTGGTGAGTGCTGGTGTACACCCCATTCCTTGGCACGGCAGTGGTGAGTGCAGGTGTACATCCGATTCCTGGGTATGGTGAGTGTGGTGGTTTCCTGTATATGTATATATTTGGTTAATTTTAATGAACCTTTCTGTGATCATAGCTTTCTCATGCACCCCTTCTAAGCTCATTTATGTTAAACCTGTTTCAGCTGCTTCCTTGGTGGTAATTTGGAAGTTGTGATGGTAACTGACTCACCTTGAAAAGCCACAAGTTAGTTGGCAGGTAAACTTTAAACCTGGAAGCACATTTTTAATTTGACACTGATGTGATAGAAGTGGCCAGGTTTTCAAAAGTCTAGGTGATAGAGTAGGACTTGCAGTGAGATGAGGTGTCTTGATGTTGGGCTGCAAGCATAAATGCATTGTACAGTCCATGAACTAAAACCCTATTATTTATTTACGTACTGATGTATCTATGTGAGTGAGCTTACTAAGGTGAGTGCTGGGCTCTCTGTATAATATATATCATATTATTCGACAAAGCTTCTGGCAGAAGCTAAAAATAAAGTAGTTGCTCTCAATAGGGATAGCTTAATAAGTAAATCCAGTCATACAGCAGGGTCCCGAGAGAAATTTCCCTAGGTCAATAAATACAACAGTTTATCTCCAGCTATTAATCACATAGCTAAAAAGTATTGGCCGATAGTAGGTACAGATTGAAATCTGGGTATGGAGCAAACTTCACTTATGTCCTGCTACACTAGAGGGAGAAACTTGAGAGATTTCTTGGTAAAGACGGATATGTCTAAGGAATCAAGCTCTACCAATGCTTCTATATTTTTACCAGATAATAAAAAGCTTGGCTGTATCAAATGTTCATGTGTCACATGCCTATTTCTATTGACTGCAGATACGTTCTGCCATCCCCATATGGGACAGAAAATATGCTTTAAACACCAAATAAATTGTAATTCATTTTTGTGGTGTATCAGATCTTATGCCCATGTGGCCACAGCTACATTGGGAAAACAGAATGAAAGTTTAAAGAACGGATGACAGCACACCATTCTGCCACCCGACATGCATTGGAAACTTGTTCAAGTGAATAACAGTTAGCATGACACTTTGAGGAGGCTAGACATTCTTTAAATAGCCTCCGTTATAGAATGATGGACCAAGTGCCCCAACATACAGTATAAGGGGTGGGAATCACTCTACCAAACTCATCCACTGTGAGGCTAGATGGATAGCCAGACTAGATGTTATTTCCCCTAAGGGGTTAAATGAGAAAATGTCATATGCGGTATTTATGTAAGCTACATGTTTTACTAAGCTACTGTATATGTTTTATTATGCTTATTCTACCCTGACTGTTTATTGCAACTGTTCCATAATATTGTGAGTTGTTATTGTAATAATGTAACAAAAGTGATTTAAAAACATTTCTTTGTATATTGTCAGCGGAGGACTATTGCCATGGTGATGGGTAAACTTAGACGGTGCTGTCACAGCTATGGGCCAGCCGCGATGAAGTCATCAGCAAGCCGCCAACCAGGACGGGCAGCGGATGTACACGTGGTGGGGGTGGATGCCTATTAAGCTATACACTATTTTTCTGTATATCTGTAACCTGACGACAGTTGATAAAAACTGATACGTTATTGAGCAGAACAGCTTCATGCTTCTCTTTCTGGTTACCCGAGTGCCGCACCACCGATCCACTATATATATATATATATATATATATATATATATATGATGCGGTTATGTGACCAGCAGTTGGAAGACCGCTGGTCCTTATATACCGATGCCGGGATCGTGAACAGTGTACAGCTCATTGGTAGGCATGCCAACCAACAGGGACTATTCCCACTCGTGGGTGTCCACAAAACCCATAGAGTGGGAACAGAACCTGAACTCGCTGTTTGGTGAGTACAGCGAGCCCTCAAGGAGCTTCATTGTGCTCGCCCCCCGCCGGCCATCTAACTACTGGGAACCCAACCCTATATATCTTATATATGAAATTAATTGGTCGGTTTGTTTGTTTGTTTGACTTTCTGATTATGCATTTAGATACCCCTGCACTGATTGGGATGAAACCAATGCAACATGGTCCAGTTAGATCCTGACTTCATTTTTAGTTGGGTTAGGGTCCCGGTCAGACCTCACATTGAAATGTGCTGGGATTTAACTTGGCCCAGGGATGCTGTTCTGGCCATTCCACTGGATGGATTAGGAAGAAAACTTCAGAGTGCGGTAACATTGTATTCCAGAAGGCATAATCAGGGTTGGGGTTTTTGGGAACTCATGGCAGAATGTGCTGGGCAGAACTTTGACCCAGGGAGCCTGTTTTGGGCTTTCCACTGGATGGAGTTGGAAGAAAACTGAACGTGGTCCATTTGGATCCTTGCCAGGTTTTTAGTGGGGTTAGGGTCCCGTTAGACCTCACAGCAAAACGTGCCAAGCAGAACTTAGACCCAGGGAGCCGGTTCCAGGAATTCCACTGGATGGATTTAGAAGAAAACTTCACAGAGTGGTAACATTCGATTACACAAGACATACTAGGGGGTTGGATGGACCTCATGGCGGAATGCAACAGTCACAACTTTGACCCAGGTTGCCTGCTCTGGGACTTCCATTGGATGTATTTGGAAGAAGACTTCACAGAGTGGTCCCAGATGGACCTCCCATTGGTGTACACTGAGCAGACTTCTTACCTGGGGAACCTGTTATGGGGCCTGCCACTGGTTGGATTTGAAAGAAAACTTCACAGAGTGAAAATATATGTCCCACAAGACATACAGTACTAGGGGGTTGAGGTTGATCAGTTCTCATGGCAGAATGTACCAGGCAGAACTGTGACCCAGGGAGCCTGTTCTGAATCTTTCACTGGATATACAGTATTTGGAAGAAAACTTCGCAAAGTGGTAACATTTGATCCCAGAAGACATACTATGGGGTTGGGGCCAGTCAGACATCATGGAAAATGTGTTGGAAAGAACTTTGACCCAGGGACCCTGTTCTGGTCCTTCCACTGGACAGATATGAAAGAAAACTGCACTATTGGGATGAAACCAACATGAGGTTAGAGTTGTTCCTGCTGGATCCTAGCCAGGTTTTAGGCGGGTTAGGATTCTGGTCGGACCTCATTGCTGAATGTTGCAGGCAGAACTTTGACCCAAGGAGCCTGTTCTATTCCTGCCACTGAATGGATTTGCATGAAAACTTCACAGAGTGGTAACACTGGATCCTAGAAGACATACTAGTGGGTTGGGGGTCCTGGTCAGATCTCCTGTTGGTGTACACTGGGATGAACTTTGACATATGAATCCTGTTCTAAGCTTTCAAGTGGATGGATTTAGAAGAAAATATTACAGAGTGGTATTGGATCCCAGAAGACATTCTAGGGTATTGTGGTCCCAGTTGGACTTCCTGTTGGTGTATGCTAGGCAGAACTTTGACACAGGGACCATGTTTTGAGCCTTCTACTGGATGGATTTTGGGGACAACATCAAAGTTTGATAAAATTGGATCACAGAAGATATACTAAGGAGTTGGAGTCCCAGTCGGACCTCCTGCTGGTGTACACTGGGTAGAAATTTGACCAAGAAAGCCTGTTCTGGACCTTCCACTGGATGGATTTGGAAGAAAACTTTAATGAACTGTAATAACTGACAGACATTACCTCAATTTAAAGATTAGAAATAACTGACTAACATAACCATAAATCAATGAACTAAAATAACTGACAGAAATGTACTTGAAAAGACGAAAGATTTTGTGTACCCCAAATCCTTTGAATAGCAGCATTGATAACAGAAGGAAAACTTTAAACCCATCTTACAAGGGAAAAGTTATCTTAGTAAAAGTTATTAAGATACTTTGTATCCAGAACTATTGCCAATCACTTAAAGTTTGTCTGTGACATACTTCACAATTTTTTTCCAAAAAATTACAAAACTCTACTCACTTATTGTTTCACGTGCTTTGATTAAAAATAAATAAATATATATATATATATATATATATATATATATATATATATATATATATTGGAGTGATATACAGGCCACCAGGTCAGGAAGAGGACATGGACAAGAACCTATCACAGGACATCACTACAATTACATTAATAGGAGAGAAAATAATCATGGGAGACTTTAATCTTCAAGATGTAAAATGGGTGGTGTCTGTTGCTAGGTCCACTAGAAGTAGGGACATTTTGAATTCCTTGCAGGGAGCATCCCTCCACCAATTGGTGATTGAGTCCACTCAGAAAGATGCAATATTAGACTTAATACTTACACATAGAGACAGAATATCTGACGTAAAAGTGGGGGAAAACCTGGGATCCAGTGATCATCAAGCGGTATGGTTTAGCATCAAGACAGAGACTGACTCATCCATACAAAAACAAAGGTGTTAGAGTTTAGGAACGCTGATTTTGTAGCGATGGGAAAATGTGTAAGCAATTCTTTGGCAGAGTAGAGGAACTTGGCAGGAGTGCAGGAGAGGTGGGAAACATTGAAAAATGCAATATTAAAGGCCACAGATCTTTGTATCAAAAGTGTTAGTAAAAACACAAGGAAAAGGAAGCCAATACAGTTTGCGATAGAAGTAGCAAGTATTGTGAAAGTAAAAAAGATGGCTTTTAGGAAGTATAAACAGACAAAAATATATGAAGACAAAAAGATATATCTTGTTACACAGAAGGAGACTAAGAAGGTAATCAGATGTGCAAAAGCACAAGCTGAGGACAAAATGGTCCAGTCAGTTGGTAAAGAAGGCAAACATTTTTTTAGGTATATAAGTGAAAGGATAAACACAAAAAGTGGAATAATAAGACTAAAGACAGAGACTGGGGGGTATATGCAATTCACGGCGAATCGCGGCAATTTTTCGCCGTTTTTTAATTCGACTTAATTCGACAGGTGAATTCTGGAAGGTGGCTGCCAGAATTCACCATATTCAATGAAAAACGGATTCGCCAGAACCGCGGGCGAAAATCGTCCGATTTGGCGGATTTTGCCGCGATTTTAAAAAACGTGAAAAAACGTGAAAAACCCGGGAAAAAAATGGCGTGGGGTCCCCCCTCCAAAGCATAACCAGCCTCGGGCTCTTCGAGCTGGTCCTGGTTCTAAAAATGCGGGGAAAAATTGGGCAGGGATCCCCCGTATTTTTAAAACCAGCACCGGGCTCTGCGCCTGGTGCTGGTGCCAAAAATACGGGGGTCAAAAAGAGTAGGGGTCCCCCGTATTTTTAACACCAGCATCGGGCTCCACTAGCTGGACAGATAATGCCACAGCCGGGGGTCACTTTTATACAGTGCCCTGCGGCCGTGGCATCAAATATCCAACTAGCCACCCCTGGCCGGGGTACCCTGGGGGAGTGGGGACCCCTTCAATCAAGGGGTCCCCCCCCCAGCCACCCAAGGGCCAGGGGTGAAGCCCGAGGCTGTCCCCCCCCATCCAATGGGCTGCGGATGGGGGGGCTGATAGCCTTTTGTGATAATGAAAAGAATATTGTTTTTTCCAGCAGTACTACAAGTCCCAGCAAGCCTCCCCCGCAAGCTGGTACTTGGAGAACCACAAGTACCAGCATGCGGGAGAAAAACGGGCCCGCTGGTACCTGTAGTACTACTGGAAAAAAAATACCCAAATAAAAACAGTACACAGACACCTTGATAGTAAAACTTTATTACACACTACCGACACACACATACCTATGTTGACACGCCGACTGCCACGGTCTCCGACGATCCGAGGGTACCTGTGAAAAAATTATACTCACCTTCCAGCGTCCAGAGGTACATCCACGTCCAGAGTATAATCCACGTACTTGTTAAAAAAACAAACCGCAAATACCCGCTCCATACCGGACTGAAAGGGGTCCCATGCTGACACATCAGACCCCTTTCTCCCGAATGCCGGGACATCACGTGACTCCTGTCACTGAAGTCCCTTCAGCCAATCAGGAAGCGCTACTTCCGTGGCGCTCACCTGATTGGCTGTGCGCTGTCTGTGCTGTGACAGCGCATCGCAAAGCCGCTCCATTAGTTTCAATGGTGGGAACTTAGCGGCTAGCCGGGTGGTTACCCGCGGTCAGCCGCTGACCGGCGGGTGACCTCACCGCTAGCCGCTAAGTTCCCACCATTGAATATAATGGACGGGGCTGTGCGATGCGCTGTCACAGCACAGACAGCGCACAGCCAATCAGGTGAGCGCAACGAAGTTGCGCTTCCTGATTGGCTTTAGAGACCTTTGTGTGACAGCTGTCACTGACAGGTCTCATTCGGAGTAAGGGGTCTCATGTGTCAGCATGGGACCCCTTTCAGTCCGGTGGTCCGTGTGTTCGTTTTCTTTTTTTGCCAAGTACGTGGATTTATCTCTGGACCCTGGTTGAGGTGAGTATATTGATCTTTTCTTTTCAGGTATCCGTGGATTCTACATGGAGAAGAGGACCGATGTCGGCGTGTGAACATAGGTAAGTATGTGTGTGTCGGCAGTGTGCAATAAAGTTTTACTTGTCACGATGTGTGTGTACTGTTTTTATTTGGGTATTTTTTTTCCAGTAGTACTACAGGTACCAGCGGGCCCGTTTTTCTCCCGCATGCTGGTACTTGTGGTTCTCCAAGTACCAGCTTGCGGGGGAGGCTTGCTGGGACTTGTAGTATTGCTGGAAAAAACAATATTCTTTTCATTATCAAAAAAGGCTATCAGCCCCCCCATCCGCAGCCCATTGGATGGGGGGGGACAGCCTCGGGCTTCACCCCTGGCCCTTGGTTGATTGAAGGGGTCTCCACTCCCCCAGGGTACCCCGGCCAGGGGTGACTAGTTGGATATTTAATGCCACGGCCGCAGGGCACGGCATAAAAGTGACCCACGGCTGTGGCATTATCTGTCCAGCTAGTGGAGCCCGATGCTGGTGTTAAAAATACGGGGGACCCCTACTCTTTTTGTCCCCCGTATTTTTGGCACCAGCACCAGGCGCAGAGCCCGGTGCTGGTTTTAAAAATACGGGGGATCCCCTGTCAATTTTTTCCCCGCATTTTTAGAACCAGGACCAGCTCGAAGAGCCCGAGGCTGGTTATGCTTTGGAGGGGGGACCCCACGCCATTTTTTTTTAGGATTTTACCGTTCCAGCAATAAAAAAAAAATAAAATAAAAAAATATTTTAAAAAATATATAAATAATATTGTGCCTCCAAAAAAAAAAAAAAAAAGTACCTAATCCCTTCTAATATAAATAGATATGCTATTCCTAAAAAAAAAAACACCAAAAAAAACATGTTTAAATTTTTTTTTATTGTTTTCGCCCTCCAAAGTGTGGCGGATTGAAAATGACGAATTTGCTGTCTAAAAGCACTGCTGTCGAATTTCCAAACTTGAATTGAATATGCTTTGGTCGAATTGCAGCACTTGTATCATTGCAGAAAAGTCGAATTTGCAAAAATTCGAATTTCAAAAAGTCGAATTTTGAAAGTCCGTTTTTTGGTCGGAAAGCACTGAATTGCATAGGCGAATTTTTTTTTGGGGCGAAAATGACCCGAAATTCGACAATTTCGGGAATTCGACCGCAATTGCATATACCCCTGGGAGTCTTGTTGAGGGAGACAATGTAATAGCAGATTATCTTAATAATTATTTTTGCTCAGTATTCACTGTTGAAAGAGAGGGGAAGGGGGCACAGTTAAGTTGCAGGGATATTGAGAAAAATGAAACAAGTACATTTACAGAGGAGAAGGTCCTAACAGAACTCTCAAAGCTGAAAGTGGACAAATCAATGGGGCCAGATGGGATACATCCAAGTATATGAAAATAGCTTAAAGGGGTGCTGGTAGCACCATTAACAGCATTATTCAACCAGTCACTAGCTACAGGAGTAATTCCAGAGGACTGGAAAAGAGCAAATGTAGTCCCACTGCACAAAAGTGGAAGCAAGGAAGAGGCAAGTAACTACCTACCAGTTAGCCATATATCAGTAGTTCGGAAATTGATGAAAACACTCTTAAAAGAAAGAGCTGTAGATTATTTCAAATCCAGCAATTTACAGTATCCTAAACAGCATGGATTCACTGGGGGGGGAGATCATGTCAAACAAACCTTATTGACTTTTTTGGTTGTGTGACTAAAGTAATAGATAAAGGTGAAGCATTGGATATAGCTTATGTACACTTTAGTAAGGCTTTTGACACGGTCCGACTTCACAGACTTCTAAATAAAATTAAAAGCTTGGGATTGGATACTAAGATTGTTGAATGGATAAGATCTTGATTGCAGGATAGAAAACAGAGTTGTAGTAAATGGAGAGCATTCACAGGAGGTAAATATTACCAGTGGAGTACCACGGGGATCTGTCCTTGGACCAGAGCTTTTTAATATCTTTATTGGTGACATTGCAAATGGCATTAAAGGGAAAGTATGCCTTTTTGTAAATAACACAAAGGTATGCAACAGGGTAGACACACCAGGTGGGATAAAACAACTTACTGAGGACCTAGGTAGACTAGAGAAATGGTCAAGAGTGTGGCAATTACAGTTTAATGGCAAAAAATGCAAAATCATGCACTTTTGTCTCAAAAATCCAAAGGCTAAATATAATATTAATGGCACTATACTGGAAACTACTGAGGAGGAAAGGAATCTAGGAGTCACTATTTCAGGTGACTTAAAGGCAGGTAAGCAATGTAATAAAGCAATGAGGAAGGCTAGTCAGATACTTGGTTGCATAGGAAGAGGAATTAGCAGCAGAGATAAGTAATAATGCCACTGTATAGGTCATTGGTACGGACTCATCTAGAATACTGTGTCCAACACCCCGGCTCCATGGACAGGCAGTCTCCTGGAGTGATGACTTTGATATCTACTCCCATGGCTGAGTGTGACCTGCTGATATTGCACTGTAGCTGCTGCCTCTTATCTCTCCCAGGCTAAGTCCCGGTTCTGGGAGCTACTGCTGCTCACCAGTGTGAGCTGATGACGCTCTCTCCAGCCATTTCTGACGCTCCTCAGTCCTCACTCTGTAGTGTAGCCAGCAAAAAAAAAAAAAAATCATTATTTTATGAGTGATCCTAACCTCTGCATGCCTGCTTCTGCTGATTACTTCAGCTGTGCATAGCAGAATGGGCAGCAACATCAGCCAGAGCTGGGTCAGATCAGCTATGGTTGGGGAAGCCCCTTGAGACAGGGGGCCGGGAGTACTTACCCCCTGTGTCCCCCTTTATTTGGTTCTCCTTTGTCCCCCTTTATTTGGTTCTGAGTACATAAAAACAAGAGGTAAAAATCTGAATTTTCCTGTTAAAGTGCACAAGAGAGATAAGTGATGATTCTATCACTGAAATAACCTTTTTTTTTTTATAAGATACACTTAAAAAAAAACTCCATTGATTTTATTGAAGGATTCACTAATTAAAAAAAAGTTGCTTCAGGGCCCCTCCGGGATTAGGAGTCCTGAAGCTCAAACTACATTAGTTTCTTAGTAGCTCTGACCCTGTGGCTGGCACATACTATTCCTCACAAAACAGAATCACTTCAGGACCATCATGTGTCTTAACTGCTTTTTTCAGATGTTCTAAATCATTTAGTGTAGCAAAGACTAACAGAGGTGTGATGCTCCTTTCAATAGAAACATACTGTATGTGTAAGTGTCAGAGCAAAAGAGAATATCTCTGTTACCTGAACACTTTGTCTGGTGTTTTTGGCTGGGCTAGCTAGGGATAGGCATGCTATGAGTACAAGAACATAGAAAAGTTAGTAATTTTACTGCTACTGTCCTCCAGCATCATCCTACTGAGTTTGATGGTTACATGGTGGCAAGAGCTGGATTTCTGAAAAACATTTGGTTGTAAACATAGGGCAATTTGCATATTACTTGATGCATGATGTTCATGCTTGTGTAGTTAAAACATGCAGTAATCATGGCATATTAATGTATTTTCATGTGTCAGGCATGTACTGTAGCATCAAAAACTACAATGGGGCTTGGACGCCATACTGGGTGGAAGTGCCCTTTGTGAGCTCCATGAAAACAGAGCCTGTTAGCCCAACTTCTGCCCCCTTAAACTCCCCCTCTCTTACCAGCATTAACCCTTTACCTGTTAGGGAGGGACCTATGCATTTGGGTCAGTGGAATCGGGGAGTATTTGTATGCCTTCCCACGGATTGCGGCCTGACCGCTCTTACCCTGCTGGGCATCAGAGTGTTCCAAAGACAGCCAGCAGAGAGCTCCAGGGTAGAGGAGTGGGTGCCGGGCGACGATCTGGTGACCTGCAGAGATGCGGAAGCGGACGGAGGTCCCCTGCTGGAGCTGCTTACCTAATGGAGTCACATTCTGCAGCCTAGCTGGGAGCTGTGTGAGCCACTAACACTGCCAGTCTGAGGTGGATAGAAGAGGAGACAGCCATTTTGGTTCCCTGTCTACGGACCCTGGTAGGAACTGTCTAGCTGCCTGGTGAGGCTTTGTGGGGCTGCCTCTAAACTCAAAACTAATGGGGCTTCCAAATCTAAGAAACAATCTTCGGTTGCATCATCTAAAAGTGGTTCTTTATCCCCAGCTCTAGAGGACAAAACATTGGAACCCATTGGGCATAGTGAAGCCCTTACAGTGGGAACTATAAAGTTTCTTTTGTCTCAATTTACGGAGGAAGTTGCAGCGCAAATTTGGGCTACTCTCTAGTCGTGCCAACAGTTGAGAGATGACTTTGGGGGCGCAATGATCATCAAGAGTCCACAATGGGAGAGCTCGTCGGCTCGCATAATTATCTGTTTACTTCACACGAAGCTCTGCAAGTGGAGGTTGCTGCCCTTAGAGACAAGGTCTCAGACCTGGAGGACAGATCTAGATGAAATAATATAAAATTGCGGGGAGTGCCCAAAAATGTCTCGAACAGTAGTTTGAATGACTTTGCAGTAGATCTATTCAAGAAGCTTTTACCTTCAGCCAGGTCTATGGATATCTTGATAGGTTGTATTCATAGAATTCCCAAATCTAGTAATACTCCAGAAGGAGTTCTGAGGAATGTACAGATGAGGATGCACTACTGTTATGTCAAAGAGTCAATTTTGAAAGCTGCTAGATCAACAGAGGATGCTTTGGAGATTCCAGTCCCTATTCAAATTTTCGGTGACTTGTCTCAAGTGACTCTATTTAAAAGGTGTTCTTTTTATCCCATCACAACTGTCCTTCACAAAGAAAAAAAAGAAAAAACATTCAATATAGATGGGGCTTCCCAACAAAGCTGCTGATCTCACCAGATGGCTCCACTATTGCAATTGCCAACTTGGAAGAGTGCAAAAACCTACTCTCTAAATTGAACCTCACAGGTTCATGTACTAATACGTCTCATGACTGTAGATTTCAGCAGGACTGGTCTACGGCAGCTGCGAAATCATAAGTATAATATGCTTGCAGTGTATTATTGTTTAACTGTACCAAATTCTCTTTTTACAGATCTATAGGTTTGATATGTTTGGTAATGCTTGTATACTATGTTTGTTACAATGTATGGTGTATTACCTTGCTGCTTAAGTTCTGATTTTATAGGTTTGCTTTATTTGGTAATGCTTGAGTATTAAGTTTATAACTATATCTGGTGTATTACCTTGCTATTTAAGATTTGGTGAGGATTTCTCTCTCCAAAGCTGATTTTTGCTGGTAATTTATTGTTGTACCAGTGGATGCGCTAGATCTGTGGGTAACAATTGTACGTTTGAACCCTTTAAACGTGAATAAAATGTTTGAAACAATACTTCCCTTAATACTTCATATATGCCTAATTCCAAATGGAGGGTAATAGGGTGGAGGATTACCAGAAACACAGTGTTAGTGGGCGTTTAAGATGTAACCTTAGGGCAACTGGCTCCGGAACCTGGTTCCCTCGTCCACGACACAGTCATCTGGTCAAACTTTCCCCTGGTTCAAGTCCGATAAGTGCTCCACTCTCCTGCTGCTACGCGTTTCGGGAGTATCCCTTCATCAGGCAGTGAGGGTGGAGTGAGCAGAGCTTCCTACTTATACCATTCATATTAATCACTTCCGGTTCAGGGGTCGGGAACCGGAGCTTGGGATTGCTACTTCATATTAATACTATAATCAAATAAACCTAATTCAGGCAACAACATCTATTGATTATGCTGTAAACAACATGATTTCTATTCAAAAGGAAGCAGAAATGATCCGTGAGGCCGTATCCCGGTGACCGGAAGTGACACCACCGTCACTTCTGGTTGCGGCTGTAATCATCCACTAGTTACCGGCCTCCTATATAGTCCAAATAAATCGTTAAATACACTGTCCAGGGTTCTCTCCGGTAAATTAACCATAACCAAGTCTTTTAAACTCTGCAGACACGGAGCGCCGGATTCTGCTCCGCCGTGGACCGCACTTTGGAACGCACCGGGCCTTCCGGTGACGCACTTCCGGTCACGTCCATCGTATACTTCATATTATTATACAGTCCTGCGCCCCTACTGTCCAAATGGTATAGTTAGATGAATGCTCCTCTAAACGTCCAGTTACTTGTTTGCATAGAATAAACACAGTAAACAATATAAAATTAATAAAATTGACATGGTGAATGTTAGGTGTGTTATAAAATAATGAACATTAGAGATATGAGTGATTCATGCAAAAAACATATGAAATGTTAAATGAAGAAGAGGGGGGAAGGAAGATGATAAATTTATAGGAACCATTTTAATTAGAAATCTTCATTCAGTCCATGAGGGATGAGACTTTTGACCTTATGGATCCATTTAATTTCGCTTTTGGCTAAGCGAGTAGCTTCATCTCTATATCTCCAATTGTTTTTGACGTTTTCAATTGCTAAAAACGGGATTATATTTTTGGTTGAGCAATTATGTTTTTCTTTAAAATGATTTGATAGCGAGTGGGTGGTCAGCCCTTTCTTTATGTTGCGGAGATGTTCGCTCAGTCTGGTCTTTAAGGCTCTGCTGGTACAGCCTATATAAACAAGATTGCAGCTGCATTCGATCAGATACACTACATTAGTAGTATGACATGTCATGAATTGTTGGAGTTTGTATTTATTGTTTTTGACTGTCAATTCTTCAAATTTAGACCCTTCTGATTTGATTTCCCGACAAGCTTGACATGTCCCGCATCTGAAAAAACCTTTATTTCTTATAGGATGGAAATCTTGGTGTGGTAAAGCACTCCTGGTCAATTTAGTTTTCAGATTTGGTGCCTTTCTGTAGATGAATTTGGGAACTTGTGGTAGAGCTTCTTTCAAGACAGGGTCTCTTAGTAACAGGTGCCAGTGTCTTCGCACAATGGACTCCATTTTTTTGTGTTGGTGGTTATATTGGGTTATGAAGGCAAATTGCATTTTCCCATCGTCCTCTTTCTTCTTCTTTGTTCCTTCCAGAAGTGCCAAACGATCTTGTTGTAGGGCTTCGTTTTTGAATTTCTCCAACTTCCTCCTATCATAGCCCTTCTCGATGAAGCCCATTTTCACAGTGTCGATCTGTTCTTCACATATTTTTTTTTATTGCTGCAGTTACGCCTTAGTCTTAAGAACTGACTTTTTGGAACACTGGTGAGCCAGTTGGTATGATGCTTGCTCGTTACTGAGATGTAATTGTTGGCATCCGTTGGTTTTTTGAAACATTTTGTTTCTAGTTTTCCATCCTCGACATATAATGTTAGATCCAAAAAGTTAAGTTCTTTCTGGTTTGTTGTGACACTTAATTTGATGTTCATGTCATTTAAATTAAGTTGTTCAGAGAAGTTATCCAGATCAGCCTTGCTGCCTTTCCAAAAGAGGATAATATCGTCGATGTAACGATTCCAAAACACAAGCTCCTTTCCGAATTCCTGGCTTGGTTTAATATTCTTCTCCTCCCAAAATGACATAAATAAATTTGCAAAACTCGGTGCGAATTTCGTTCCCATTGCGGTCCCAATCAGTTGGTTATAATATATTCCGTCAAAATAGAAATAATTGTTCTTTAGTATAAACTTAATACCTTCCAACAGAAATTTCTTCTTATTTTCTGGATAATCTGTTTTATCCAGATAATACTCGACCGCTTCTAGTCCCTTCTCATGCGGTATATTCGTGTATAATGCTTCAACATCAGCTGTAGCCATCCAAGTGTCGCTGGACCAATCAAATGTATTAATTTTTTGTAATATGTCGGGGGTATCTTTAAGATGGAATTCGGTTTTGGTGACTAGTGGTTGTAAATGGGCGTCTATAAATTCGGAGAGGTTTGCCGTTAAACTCCCTACCCCAGCCACGATAGGTCTCCCTGGGGGTTTTGATGGATTCTTGTGCACTTTAGGTAACACGTATATAGTTGGTACTACAGGATCCGTGATTTTCAGATATTCATATTCTTTCTCAGTAATAGTGCCATTCTCCAGATTTGTCTTCAATAGCTGATTCAAGCTATTTTTCATTCTGTTGGTGGGATCACTTCTTAACTTGGAGTATGTTGCTCCATCCTCTAATTGGCAGTGGATCTCTTTCACATAATCTTCCTTGTTAAGTATAACCACTCCAAAACCAACGGATGCCAACAATTACATCTCAGTAACGAGTGAGCATCATACCAACTGGCTCACCAGTGTTCCAAAAAGTCAGTTCTTAAGACTAAGGCGTAACTGCAGCAATAAAAAAATATGTGAAGAACAGATCGACACTATGAAAATGGGCTTCATCGAGAAGGGCTATGATAGGAGGAAGTTGGAGAAGTTCAAAAACGAAGCCATACAACAAGATCGTTTGGCACTTCTGGAAGGAACAAAGAAGAAGAAAGAGGACGATGGGAAAATGCAATTTGCCTTCATAACCCAATATAACTACCAACACAAAAAAAATGGAGTCCATTGTGCGAAGACACTGGCACCTGTTACTAAGAGACCCTGTCTTGAAAGAAGCTCTACCACAAGTTCCCAAATTCATCTACAGAAAGGCACCAAATCTGAAAACTAAATTGACCAGGAGTGCTTTACCACACCAAGATTTCCATCCTATAAGAAATAAAGCTTTTTTCAGATGCGGGACATGTCAAGCTTGTCGGGAAATCAAATCAGAAGGGTCTAATTTTGAAGAATTTACAGTCAAAAACAATAAATACAAACTCCAACAATTCATGACATGTCATACTACTAATGTAGTGTATCTGATCGAATGCAGCTGTAATCTTGTTTATATAGGCCATACCAGCAGAGCCTTAAAGACCAGACTGAGCGAACATCTCCGCAACATAAAGAAAGGGCTGACCACCCACTCGCTATCAAATCATTTTAAAGAAAAACATAATTGCTCAACCAAAAATATAATCCGGATTTTATTAATTGAAAACGTCAAAAACAATTGGAGATATAGAGATGAAGCTACTCGCTTAGCCAAAAGCGAAATGAAATGGATCCATAAGGTCAAAAGTCTCATCCCTCACGGACTGAATGCAGATTTCGAATTAAAATGGTTCCTATAAATTTATCATCTTCCTTCCCCCCTCTTCTTCATTTAACATTTCACATGTTTTTTGCATGAATCACTCATATCTCTAATGTTCATTATTTTATAACACACCTAACATTCACCATGTCAATTTTATTAATTTTATATTGTTTACTGCGTTTATTCTATGCAAACAAGTAACTGGATGTTTAGAGGAGCATTCATCTAACTATACCATTTGGACAGTAGGGGCGCAGGACTGTATAATAATATGAAGTATACGATGGATGTGACCGGAAGTGCGTCGCCGGAAGGCCCGGTGCGTTCCAAAGTGCGGTCCACGGCGGAGCAGAATCCGGCGCTCCGTGTCTGCAGAGTTTAAAAGACTTGGTTATGGTTAATTTACCGGAGAGAACCCTGGACAGTGTATTTAACAATTTATTTGGACTATATAGGAGGCCGGTAACTAGTGGATGATTACGGCCGCAACCGGAAGTGATGGGGGTGTCACTTCCGGTCACCGGGATACGGCCTCACAGATAATTTCTGCTTCCTTTTGAATAGAAATCACGTTGTTTACAGCATAATCAATAGATGTTGTTGTCTGAATTAGGTTTATTTGATTATAGTATTAATATGAAGTAGCAATCCCAAGCTCCGGTTCCCGACCCCTGAACCGGAAGTGATTAATATGAATGGTATAAATAGGAAGCTCTGCTCACTCCACCCTCACTGCCTGATGAAGGGCTACTCCCGAAATGCGTAGCAGCAGGAGAGTGTAGCACTTATCGGACTTGAACCAGGGGAAAGGCTGACCAGACGACTGTGTCGTGGACGAGGGAACCAGGTTCTGGAGCCTGTTGCCCTAAGGTTACATCTTAAATGCCCACTAACACTGTGTTTCTGGTAATCCTCCACCCTATTACCCTCCATTTGGAATTTTGGAACAATATGTTTTTATATGTGTGACATTTGTTTTATCTGTACTTAATCTTTGTATTACATTTTCCCTATATAAATATACTACACTATATGCCATTTTATCTGTTTCTTAGCATATGGAACCTAACTAAAAGTGGAGGCATATATGAAGTATTAAGGGAAGTATTGTTTCAAACATTTTATTCACGTTTAAAGGGTTCAAACGTACAATTGTTACCCACAGATCTAGCGCACCCTGTTGTACCTACTCCACACACATCCACATTGTCACTTTGGTATAGGGGAATACCATTGGTGCAAACGGGGTTTGCTGCTCTTAATCTGAATTGGCGCCACATAAGTTCTTTAAACTTTCTCATTACCGCTATTATTGTACCAGGTTCACATGTTTATTTCTTTATTCCTGTCATTGCCTCCCCAGAGCTGTTTATATTTTTTCTGAAACGTTTGAAGAGATAAGTTGACGTGTGACTTTTTTTCTCTGGGATCATAAACTCTGAGGTAAAAATCACCATGCACCCTTTAAACTTAAACACTGTATAATACAAACAATACTAATGTTTTGCTCTTAACCTGCATTTCTCTACTGGACACTCAATGGGGGTCATTCTGAGTTGTTCGCTCGTTGCCGTTTTTCGCAATGGAGCGATTAGGTGGAAAATGCGCATGCGCATGGTACGCAGCACGCATGCGTTCAGTAATTTAACACAAAACTTTGGAGATTTGCACAAGCTCGAGCAACGTTTTTTCATCGCTCGAGTGATCGTAGTGTGATTGACAGGAAGTGGGTGTTTCTGGGTGGAAACTGGCCGTTTTCAGGGAGTGTGCTAAAAAACGCAGGCGTTCCAGGTAAAAATGCAGGAGTGGCTGGAGAAACGGGGAGTGGCTGGCCAAATGCAGGGCGTGTTTGTGACATCAAACCAGGAACTAAACTGACTGAGGTGTTCGCAATCTAGGAGTAGGTCTGGAGCTACTCAGAAACGGCAAGAAATTATTTAGTAGCAGTTCTGCTAATCTTTCGTTCGCTATTCTGCTAAGCTAAGATACACTCCCAGAGGGTGGCGACCTAGCGTTTGCAATGCTGCTAAAAGCAGCTAGCGAGCGAACAACTCGGAATGACCACCAATAATAAAATGCACATATATTATCATATATGGGTCAGTTCAATTAGGCCAGCATAGACATGATTCACTATGGATTACATACAGTAGTTAAACCCTAGACATTCTGGAAAAGCAGGCAAATGTGCTGCACTACAGTATTTCAAATATGTTTCTTCATTTTTGGCACATAAGAACTATTTTATTTATGCTGTATGTTTGTTCTTTCATTTTAAAGTGTTAACAAAAATATTATCAAAATGGCTTATAATGCAGAAAAAAAACTACTGTATAACAACAAAGTCTAATCATTGCCCATTTTTTGTTTATTTGTATTATGTTGATGATCATATGCCTACAGAATTTGAAGGGAATCTGCCTGCTGTTCTTCACACCTGCTACTTCTGTAATTTTATTCAGTGTTTGCTAGTCATCCCTTTTTATAGAACTTCTTTGCAAGATAGCTAATGCCCAGTAGCTTCCTACATTTACATGTGTTGTATTTATAAACTGAATGTATACTGATTTAACTCATAACAGAATCAAAGCTAATGAAAATGTTTATAACACAGAACATGGCAATGAACAGAAACAATAATACAGGGCAATATGGTGGTACAGTAATTATGCTTACTCATTTTCCAACACAAATTATGTTTTTGTATACCTACTGTAATTATAGATGGAAAATAGGAAAACTACTGTACCATGCTACCCCACCCATTCAGGTGCAATGAGATCAGTTACCAGTTAAGATTATGTTAAACCCAGTCAGATAATCATGGATTCATAATAATTTTACCTGTTAATCATAAAATCCACCCACTGGAACCCAGAATATAATATGGGGATTACACAGCAGAATGTAACATTAAAATCACTGAAATAGTCATAATTCATAACTTACTGCAATATTCTCAAAAACTGACCAGCAAGATATATAATGCCCAACAGACAGCCAAAAAGATTTAACAGACCAAATAATTGTCAAGCAGGATGTAATATACCCAATAATTGACCCACATGATTGTGAGTGCCCGGTATTTGTATAGAAACATTTAATGTTCCCTTTAAATGGACAATGCAGTAGATACCTGTAGTAAAAAATGTGGTCTTTAAATAGGCAATTGCATATGTTAAAAGGCCGTCTGGTAGCATTAGGAAATGAAAGAAGCGCAGTTAGAGATTTGAAAAAAATGTCAAGGATATATTCGAATGTATATAGGAAATATAGTTGAGTAATTTCAACATAAATGCATACAGTGCATTTATGTTGAAATATGCATATAAGTCTCTGAAAGAGTTCAGTATCAATAAAGTAACCAAATACAATGTACAAAAGTAGTGGAATAGCAATTAGTAATGTTGTCATCAAATAGAGTACTATATGAGTATCTAGTTAATAATTGTGACTTACTATTATACGATATGCAGTCAGCAGCACTCCACTCCCATACTATTATATGTATAAAATATGATTGGTTTTGCAGATATATCATGAACATACTGTATATAGCACTACTACATACATAGCACATTTTAATAAGAAGTGTCAGTAACTCCCATCTTTTTACCACATGAGACTGCAACACAGGAAAAATGCAACTGAAGTTTAAGTGGTGTGGGGACGAGGTTTAAGATGCTAGTTGCTGGTTTTCTCTATTTGCTTATTGGCTGTGAGATTTGGGTTAAAATTTCATTTTATGTTCATGTTTTTTTCCCCTCAAAATTATTGCTCAGTTAAATGAATACTGTGAATCCACTTAGCATCAAATAACTTCTGATTATAATATTCTAGCATGCTGTTATAATCGTATCTAGTGCAAAATGAGTCATGTAAATATACAGATTAAGTTATTAGGATATAGCTAACCTATGGAAGAATAATTGTTATGTATCATGTTATTATGCTACAGTACCTACTGTATGATTGTATATTGATTTATCAGGACAGGTGAAGAGAATATACCTCAGTCTGGATCATATGATAAAGTGTCATGTTCTTAGGGTACTCTTACAGCTTTGGTATCACTAATATATATGTGTTATAATCTGCTCAATGATGTCTTAAACATGGTGGCTAAAAAGTGTCAAAGCTTGAATTTGCAATGTAGCATAATGGACAATCTAGCATACTGTATGGCATGGATGTGGTTGTGATTGTCATTTTTTTTTTAGTATAAAAGAAGTGATGATACGTAGCATTGAAAGAGAATTATTAGGGTATAGACCCAGTGGAGGATTAAACACAATACAAACAAAGCAGCTATTTGGGGCCCTACTGGTCCCAGGGGGTTCGGCCAACTAGGCTGTATGAAGGGCATTTCTGATGGACCGCGAGCTTCATTGAAATTGTCCAGGCTGGGCTGGCTGAATACTCCTGGCAGGCTGTCAGTGATTAGACAACTGTTGGGTGCTGGTTCCAGCACATGCCTGTGTCTCCAGTCCTACAGTATTGTGTGTGTGAGACCTGTCATGACACACATGTGTATGACATCAGACATGCAGTGAGAGGAGCCAGTGTACTTTATTACAGTATTATTTTTTTATTATGTATAACATCCACATACTTCAATTTCCAATCAGGCATGGGCGGGGTGGGATGCTATTGGACTGTGTTATCTTATGTACAGTGTATAACATCCACCTGCTACAATCATGGCTGGGGAGGAGGCACACACTGACTGGTGATATATCAATATGCTATTATACTATTTTAAGTACCACTGTGTATAGGAGATGTCTGCTGCAATTAGTAGGGCACAGATATATAATCAATACAGTCACACTAACTGAGAGGTGTAATAATGGGTATTATAAGAGATGGGGGACAGCTAGTATTGTACAATCAGTAAAGGGGCACTCTTATATAATGCAGTCAACAATAACATGAATGGGTGTAATAAGTATTATAAGGTATGGGAGCCTGTATTATACTTCAGTGCCTCCCCACCACTGATTGAAGTAGGTCCCCCATAACCTATTAGCAGGTCCCCCATCCCTTATAATACCCATTATCCCCCCCTTAGTCAGTGACTGTATCGATTATATATCAGTATCTTTAGTGTGACTCCATTATACAAGTATCAATGCCTCCCCATCCCCCACTCCTCACTGTAGCAGGCACTACAATAAGTGAGAAGGGGAGGGGAGGGTCTAACATATAATCAATACAGTCACTGACTTAGAGGTGTAATAAAGGGTATTATAAAATGCTGCTATAAAATGCGGTCAGTGAGTGAGGGGGGATAAAAATTAGTATTTTAGTCATTGGGGCTTGCTACAATCAGTAAGCCTTGGTCACTCATACATACCTCCCAACATAACCCTCTCAAGGCGGGACAGAATGCTCTGCTCCTGGACTTCTCTTTTAATTTATGATTGCCATCATCTGTGTGAAATACCTTTCTTATCCATTTACCTGTTCAAAGCAGTTGATGGCAATCAGAAATTAAGAGAAAAGTCCGGTAGCAGAGCTTTCTGTCCCTCCAGGAGAGGGTCATGTTGGGAGCTATGCTCCTATACAATGCAGTCAGTGAGTGTGTAATAATGTGGTATGGGGACCTGCTACATTCAATGAGGGGGCACTGATCTAAAATGCAGTAACTGACTGGTGTAATAATGGAAATTAGAGGTAAGGGGACATGGTACAATATGTAAAGGGGAAAGTAATATACTGTAATAGAATATAAGGAAGAAAAACAACAAATAATGTAAGGGGCACAAATTAGGAATGAAAATATAGTGGTATGTATTGTTTAAGGGAGTGGGGCCCTAAATCGCTGTCTTGCTTTGGGCCCCATGAGGTCTAAATCCACCCCTGTATAGACCACTGAATAAACAGTAAATAGCAAGAAGTATACACCAAATCCATCCTTTTTTTACTATCAGTGTGAGGCCCCTATATGCACATTATTTTCACCTATCGCTCATCTCCGCATTGGGAAAGGCAGCATTTACAGCTGTGCATTGGGACCTCATGATCGCTATGGGTTCAGGAATTGCAGCAGTAAGCACGCAATAGCAAGGTACAAAACGCACCTTTATTACATTCACACTAATTATACATGTAATACTGTAACCACACTTTGTACAAAATATATATACAGGTAGCAGTAATATCAAGGTACATTTAAGACTATTATAAGTAAGAGACACGCAAAGAAACCCCTCCACCCCTAGTCACCTCTGGAATGTGCTCACTTGCACTGCAGCACAAGTGTGAAAATCTGTTGGGCGATCTGCTGCTGGGTGAGGTTCTGATGTGGGTCTTGCTGATCCCAGCCTGCTTTGGGCCTGATGGTTCTCTACCTGCAGGGGTAGGGCGCACCAACCAGTCACCCAGCTCCAGCCGGTACACCAGTCACAAGCCTGTAAAAGCTCCGGATGGAGCTCACACTTGGCTGCATATTTCCACTGACTTTCTCCACAAAGCCAGGTCCCCCAAATGGCAGGTTGATCGAATCTCCTGACTTCTGGCAACAGCCTGGTACAAGTTCTACCTGTCCGGACACGAGTTTTACTCCACTAAAACCAGTACTCCAACGTGACCTTTTAAAAACTCTGATGCATGTGTAAGTTAGCAGACAACTCTGCGTTTGGGATCGGTTAAATTTTCAAACCTAATAGTTAAATGTGTCCAGGGAAACCATTGTGCCTCCCTATGGGGATGGTGCCAGGTTGTCTATTAAAGAGCCTTCTAGCACAAAGGACACCTAATTATGTTGATAAGAAGGTTGGCTTCCCTGGGGCCAGAAAATGAGTCCTGGTTAACCCCTTGTAGTCGTTTGTGATGTCGGAGGCTATTCAGCTAATCAGGGCTTCCTGTGAGGGAGAGGATAAATAGGGGCGCTGTGTGGGGTGTCAGCTTAGACTTCCTGTACATCACACAGCCAGATAGTCATAGAACAGCTTACCTGGCTGGTCACACACTTGAAAACAAGACCTTTCACCCTTTAGTGCAATAACAGTACATTCGCAGATAATACATATATCATAGGCATTTTGTAAGAAACATAGGGTTAGAAATAGTGATGTGCACCGGACATTTTTCGGGTTTTGTGTTTTGGTTTTGGATTCGGACGCGTTTTGGCAAAACCTCACCGATAATTTTTTGTCGGATTCGGGTGTGTTTTGGATTCGGGTGTTTTTTTCAAAAAACCCTAAAAAACAGCTTAAATCATAGAATTTGGGGGTCATTTTGATCCCATAGTATTATTAACCTCAATTACCATAATTTCCACTCATTTCCAGTCTATTCTGAACACCACACACAACACAATATTATTTTTAGTCCTACAATTTGCACCGAGGTCGCTGGATGGCTAAGCTAAGCGACACAAGTGGCCAACACAAACACCTGGCCCATCTAGGAGTGGCACTGCAGTGTCAATCAAGACAGGATGGCACTTCAAAAAAATTGTCCCCAAACAGCACATGATGCAAAGAAAAAAAGAGGCGCACCAAGGTCGCTGTGTGACTAAGCTAAGCGACACAAGTGGCCGACACAAACTCCTGGCCCATCTAGGAGTGGCACTGCAGTGTCAATCAAGACAGGATGGCACTTCAAAAAAATTGTCCCCAAACAGCACATGATGCAAAGAAAAAAAGAGGCACACCAAGTTCGCTGTGTGACTAAGCTAAGCGACACGAGTAGCCGACACAAACACCTGGCCCATCTAGGAGTGGCACTGCAGTGTCAATCAAGACAGGATGGCACTTCAAAAAAATTGTCCCCAAACAGCACATGATGCAAAGAAAAAAAGAGGCGCTCCAAGGTCGCTGTGTGACTAAGCTAAGCGACACAAGTGGCCGACACAAACACCTGGCCCATCTAGGAGTGGCACTGCAGTGTCAATCAAGACAGGATGGCACTTCAAATAAATTGTCCCCAAACAGCACATGATGCAAAGAAAAAAAGAGAGGCGCACCAAGGTCGCTGTGTGACTAAGCTAAGCGACACAAGTGGCCGACACAAACACCTGGCCCATCTAGGAGTGGCACTGAAGTGTCAATCAAGACAGGATGGCACTTCAAAAAAATTGTCCCCAAACAGCACATGATGCAAAGAAAAAAAGAGGCGCACCAAGGTCGCTGTGTGACTAAGTTAAGCGACACAAGTGGCCGACACAAACACCTGACTCATCTAGGAGTGGCACTGCAGTGTCAATCAAGACAGGATGGCACTTCAAAAAAAATGTCCCCAAACAGCACATGATGCAAAGAAAAAAAGAGGTGCACCAAGATCGCTGTGTGACTAAGCTAAGCGACACAAGTGGCCGACACAAACACCTGGCCCATCTAGGAGTGGCACTGCAGTGTCAATCAAGACAGGATGGCACTTCAAAAAAATTGTCCCCAAACAGCACATGATGCAAAGAAAAAAAGAGGCGCACCACAGGTATAGAATGTAGATGGATAGTATACTTAATGAATGACGACACAGAGGTAGGTACAGCAGTGGCCTACCGTACTGCTATATATAGTATACTGGTGATCACTGTGTCAGCAAACTGCAAAACTAAAATGCACCACAGGTATAGAATGTAGATGGATAGTATACTTAATGAATGACGACACAGAGGTAGGTACAGCAGTGGCCTACCGTACTGCTATATATAGTATACTGGTGGTCACTGTGTCAGCAAACTGCAAAACTAAAATGCACCACAGGTATAGAATGTAGATGGATAGTATACTTAATGAATGACGACACAGAGGTAGGTACAGCAGTGGCCTTCCGTACTGCTATATATAGTATACTGGTGGTCACTGTGTCAGCAAACTGCAAAACTAAAATGCACCACAGGTATAGAATGTAGATAGATAGTATACTTAATGGATGACGACACAGAGGTAGGTACAGCAGTGGCCTACCGTACTGCTATATATAGTATACTGGTGGTCACTGTGTCAGCAAACAGCAAAACTAAAATGCACCACAGGTATAGAATGTAGATGGATAGTATACTTAATGATGACACAGAGGTAGGCACAGCAGTGGCCTTCCGTATCGTACTGCTATATATAGTATACTGGTGGTCACTGTGTCAGCAAAACTCTGCACTGTACTCCTCCTATATAATATTAATTATACTGGTGGTCCCCAGTCCCCACAATAAAGCAGCACACTGAGCACAGATATGGAGTGTTTTTCAGGCAGACAACGTATACTGGTGGTCACTGTCAGCAAAACTCTGCACTGTACTCCTGCTATATAATACAGATGCTCCCCAGTCCCCACAATTAAGCAGTGTGAGCACAGATATATTATGCAGCACACTGAGCACAGATATGGTATGGAGCGTTTTTTTCAGGCAGAGAACGGATAAAAACTGGTGGTCACTTATCAGCAAAACTCTGCACTGTACTCCTCCTAACAGCTGCTCCCCAGTCCTCCACACAATTAAGCAATAAAGCAATCAAGTTCAACAATAAACGGAGAGGACGCCAGCCACGTCCTCTCCCTATCATCTCCAATGCACGAGTGAAAATGGCGGCGACGCGCGGCTGCTTATATAGAATCCGAATCTCTCGAGAATCCGACAGCGGGATGATGACGTTAGGGCGCGCTCGGGTTAGCTGAGCAAGGCGGGAAGGTTCGAACCTGCCTCGGACCCGTGAAGTTCGGGGGGGTTCGGTTTCCGAGAAACCGAACCCGCTCATCTCTAGTTAGAAATATATTCCCTGACAGTGAAAAACAATTATATAGCATGATCAAGTTACCTGATGCCCATAGTACCATATTAGGTGCAAGCTATACATACAATATACTGTCCTGTTAATGTCCACAACAATATGGGGTATACTGCCCCAACAAGAATGCAGGCACTGGTGTGCGCAGCACATTTTATTAGGGGGTGCACCGTTGGAGGGGTGGGTCTAGCACCATCTATTGATGGTCAACGCAATATAAAATATCCACCCTTGTACCAATCCTAATAAAGCAGATACATTGTCAGATGTGCACCAAACAAACACCCCTGATGGCACTCACTGCAATTACAGTGCTCCTCCTCAGCCGGGTCTGGCTCCCTCTCTCTTTCCCCTGCAAGCTGCAGCAGCTTACTTACAAGTCAGTCACTCACTGACAGTCGCAGACTAGTATTGCCGCTGCTGGGAAAACGAGTGACGTGTCAATGTTGCTGCCGACTGCCTGCCAGTATTGAATTTGTCTTCCTAAGAGGAACGCTGGCTGCATGCTGTTCCTTATCAGTGGCTGGCATTGGCATAGCATAGAAGGAGAGAGGTGGGCATGTGGCGGGTGAGCATGCGAGCAGCATGACGTAATAACGTCACATCACACTGTTTTTGTACATGGAGGTGGAGCTGGGAATTTGAAAGCCGGTGTCAGTGGCATCCTTGATTAACCCAGGCGTCTGGTCGGTAATGCAGTCCTGACAGGGTGCAGCGCAGAGGGGACAGTAATCAGCCTGCTCGGCGATCGCTGCTTT
Source organism: Pseudophryne corroboree (assembly GCF_028390025.1). Classification (NCBI taxonomy): domain Eukaryota; kingdom Metazoa; phylum Chordata; class Amphibia; order Anura; family Myobatrachidae; genus Pseudophryne; species Pseudophryne corroboree. Next base: position 760,143,696 of record NC_086445.1, read on the forward strand.
AGGCATGTGAGATCGGGGTGCCAGACATTAGGGGGTGCCTGTGCGCACCAGGCACCCCCCCTGCGCACACCTATGAATGCAGGCAGTGTATGGTATAGGATAAACCACAATTATATCTGGACTTCCAGTCCTGGCACCCATGTGAGGAGACGCTGATCACTACAGCTCTCCTGCACCCTCAGCAACCGGAGCCCGCAGAGCCGTCTTCCCGCATCACTTCTCCGCGAGCTGCACACAATAATTGTGGGAGAGTGTTGGGCACTTGATAATAAAGTTTCTGTCCTCCTCCATGCCCCCTAAAGTGCAAAGATTGCGGTCTGAAAAATGGCCTGGGGAATCCAAGATGGCAACCGGATCCAGCTCACAAACAAGCCTGCAAGCTGCTGGCTGTGTTACATAGGCTTCTATGTCACAGGATTGTACTATAGGTGGGTCTGACCATTCCCCTGACTCTCCAGTGACCTAATCAGATGTAGTGACGGCTATCAGAGACGCCATGGAGCCTATTCTGGATGCTTGTGCTTCCAAAATGCAGCAAGCAGTGAAAGATCTTAAATCACAGCTTAAACAATTGTCTAAGACTGTCATTACTGATGAGCACAGGTTAGGGGAGACTTTTCAAGATGTCACTGACCTCAAGCACAAATATGAAGTTTTACAGAAATCCCACTACCAGCTAATTATCAATATTGATGATCTTGAAAATAGATCTAGAAGATCGAATCTCAGAGTGTTGGGGCTCCCTGAATCCTTAAAAAGCCCTGACCTAGTTACTTTATTGCAAACATCCGTGCTTGATTTATTACATGTAAAAGATGAATGCACTGGCTTAGTTATTGAGAGAGCTCATAGGCTCGGCCCCCCGCGCTCTTCACCTAACAGCAAACTACGTGTGGTCATTTTCAAATGCTTGAACATTGTACACAAGGAGGAGATTTGGGAAGCATACAGGAAACATAGGAATTTGTAATGGGAGGACAGCCATTTGGCCATTTTTCAGGATTACTCCGCAGAGGTGTCCTGAGCTTGACGTGAATTCTCTCCCCTCTGCTCTGTTTGGTCAAGGCGAATAAGAAATTTGCTTTGCTGTTTCCTGCCAGACTACGTCTCTTTGAGGGATCATCCTTTAAGGATTTTACTAAAGTGGCTGATGTGGAAGCTTATGTCTTTGAAGTTACTGAGGCTGATGACGACTCCACTCAGGCTAATGATGTACAGGATCAAGATGGATGAGTATTCGTCTGGGACTTGATTTCGGTTTCAGTGCTGTTTCCTTGGATAGTGTTTCGGAGGTAGTTGCAGCTGACACTTTTCTATCTACTCAGGATCCTGCCCCCGTACAGTTATTTGTTGTCCTTGGACATTATCAAATCAAACGTAACTATTCTATGTTGCTCTAATGTCATCCCCCCACCCTTTATTTACACTTGGCGGAGATATACTTCTTAATGTTTCTTTAATTCTGCTCTGTGTGCTCTGTTGTTTTATTATATCACTATTATTATGTTTGTTGATTTTTATTTCACATGTTGCCGAGGGTGGCTGAGAGCACCCCCTTTTTTCAATTTTTTACTTTTATTACTGGTACTTCTGCTGCTTCAGTGCTTGTTTAAACCAGTTGTTATTGGTTGCTATGAAGGTATGCCTGTCCTCCGTAGGACTTCCTTCCTCCGTGTTGTAATAATGTTCTCGATGTGTTATTGTTTTCTTTTTATCTTTTTTCCCTCCACTTTCTTCCCTCATGTGTCATTCCCTACTTGTCCTGTGTTCCCCAATGGTCCTTCTATGTTTTTGTTGCCATGTCAGAAGTCCAATGAGAATATTCCTAGATGTTCCTTCTCATAATCACAAATATAGAAAAGACAAGGACCTGTGGCGCTACTTGATATTGAGAAAAACACTAATGTATAGAGTAATTTTAAATGTTTTAATATGAAAAGAATAATACAGACAAATGTTTAAAACAAACACTGGATAGTGATAAAAATGGGAGAACAGCAAAAAATATCAGTACCAAGTTTGTGATTGGAAAAATATTCCAACAGAGAAAATATCTGTAATTTACTAGTCGCACATTTGTGTTATTAAGTGTTTAAAGTTAAAAACTGAATCTAGGTGGTACTGTTGATAAAAACAGAGGGGTGGTAATTTCTATAATCGCTGTCTCAGGTACATAATTGCATAGATATTTGTATAGAGTGAAAGCAATATGATTTTCTTAAACCAAATAAAATAAATAAATAAATAAATTGATCCCGTATGTATAATAAATGTAAATACAAAAAATACGTTGAATATAAATAGAGATAAAGAACTTGGTGCGATTGGTAAACACTGTTCTGACCCTAAGTATTTTGTTAAAAAAGAAAAAGATGAAAAAAGTCCTATGTATTGAGTCCAGATGAGAGAGCGCGCTCCCTCTCCTTTCTCCGGTAAAGAAAAAAGTGGGGGGAGGGGATGCTTCTCCCTCTGTGGGTCCGGGTATTAGCAAGAAAGTTCCTTTATGTCCAAATTTAAAATTTTTCACTTACACATCTTCGTCCCGCTCGGGACTCCTGGTGGTGCTGTCTTTAAGTTGTATGTCCGGTTCTCCCCGCGGTCGCGATGTTGGCTGCAGGCGCCTGCAGTGCTTCTTCTCCGGTCCTCCTCGTGCTTGCGGCCAGCGCTTGCCAGGGGATCGGGAACTCCGGGTTGATGGCCGATGTGAGGGGAGTTCCCGATCCCCTGGCAAGCGCTGGCCGCAAGCACGAGGAGGACCGGAGAAGAAGCACTGCAGGCGCCTGCAGCCAACATCGCGACCGCGGGGAGAACCGGACATACAACTTAAAGACAGCACCACCAGGAGTCCCGAGCGGGAAAAAATTTTAAATTTGGACATAAAGGAACTTTCTTGCTAATACCCGGACCCACAGAGGGAGAAGCATCCCCTCCCCCCACTTTTTTCTTTACCGGAGAAAGGAGAGGGAGCGCGCTCTCTCATCTGGACTCAATACATAGGACTTTTTTCATCTTTTTCTTTTTTAACAAAATACTTAGGGTCAGAACAGTGTTTACCAATCGCACCAAGTTCTTTATCTCTATTTATATTCAACGTATTTTTTGTATTTACATTTATTATACATACGGGATCAATTTATTTATTTATTTATTTTATTTGGTTTAAGAAAATCATATTGCTTTCACTCTATACAAATATCTATGCAATTATGTACCTGAGACAGCGATTATAGAAATTACCACCCCTCTGTTTTTATCAACAGTACCACCTAGATTCAGTTTTTAACTTTAAACACTTAATAACACAAATGTGCGACTAGTAAATTACAGATATTTTCTCTGTTGGAATATTTTTCCAATCACAAACTTGGTACTGATATTTTTTGCTGTTCTCCCATTTTTATCACTATCCAGTGTTTGTTTTAAACATTTGTCTGTATTATTCTTTTCATATTAAAACATTTAAAATTACTCTATACATTAGTGTTTTTCTCAATATCAAGTAGCGCCACAGGTCCTTGTCTTTTCTATATTTGTGATTGTCAGAACGAGGAAAACTTGAAAGGAATTCCTCTTAGGTACCTGGGCTGCACTGATACAATTCATTTTACACAAAAAACACCCAAATTGGAGGGAGCGCAGACCACACCACCCCCCTAAAAAATGTTCCTTCTCATGTATGATATGGGTCATTATTGATTTTGTTTATTTTAACCAATGGCTAGTCTGTCAATAGGCACCTGGAATGTGGGGGGCATCAACTCTCCAGTCAAACGTAAGAAGATTTTGTTATATCTTCAGAAAATGAGGGTTGATGTCATCTTCATACAGGAATCCCACCTCATGCCTAACAAAGTGATAAAACTGAATACTATGGGTTGGTCTGTGGTGGCCTTCTCCTCATTTTATTCTAAGGTGCGGGGAGTAAATATTTTGGTTAGACAGTCTATCCCTGTTTCCATTCATGCAGTTTTAGATGACGCTCAGGGTCGATACGTGATTGCTAATGTAACTTTGGCCAATTCTAGATTCCTATTATGCAATATTTATGCCCCCAACAACTATTCTAAGCAGTTTTATTCACATATCATTACTAAATTGCTCAGGTACACTGAGATACCTGTAGTCTTGTGTAGAGATTTTAATATGTACTCCTCCCCAAGATGGATACCCCCCACCCCCATCTCCCCCTTCAATGCCAAGAATAGGTATTCCCACATATGTTCTCAATTATCCTTAGTCGATGTGTGGCGCACTTGCTACCCCTTGGAGAGAGAATTTACATGCCTCTCGGCAGCGCATCATTCGTTGTCAAGAATTGATTACCTGTTACTTTCTGAATCGCTTTTTTTATAGGTAGCTGACTCCAAAATTGAAGATATCTGTGTCTCTGACCATGCATTATGCTGGATGAAATTGATGCTTACCTCAGAAAGAGGTCCTTTTCGTTCCCCTCCCATTTAAGTACTTCTCAGCAGTTCTGTTCGGCCCTCAATTCTGCATGGATAGAATTTCATGCGTATAATAGGAAGACTATGGATGATGACCCCACATTGTATTGGCAGGCGTCTAAATCAGTTATCAGGAGGCATATTATGTCCTATAGCAAAAAAAGGGATTCAGATCTAAATGCAATGTACCTGGAAGTCCAGTTGGCCCTCACTCATTCTTTTCAAGAATTTAAATCTGCTCCTACCCCTTCCTCCAGGGCACGATATCTTAAACAAAAAACATTGTTTGATACCTTACTTTCTCAGATGGAAGCCAACTATTCTTTTTCCAAGGATTGTGGTATTTACAGGTATAGGAACAAGTCTGGCAACCTTTTATCTCGGTTGTTAAAAGGCAGACACCCTCGTGTGGTCATACATTCTTTTCTTGCCCCTGATGGAAATAGAGCACGGACCTCTGCCCAGATAACTGAGGTACTACAATCCTTTTATTCTGACCTATACTCTGGCCCTGTCATTAATCAAATAAACAAATCCAGTTTTTGGTCTATTATTGATCTGCCCCAAATGCCTGAGACACATAGTGTCTCTTTACTTGCACCCATAATTGTGGATGAGGTTTCTAGAGCGATAGCAGGGCTTAAGACTGGAAAGGCTCCGGGCCCAGATGGTTTATCCAATGACTATTACACAATCTTATCCCCTAGGCTTTGTAAGCTTCTGTCCCTGTTATTTAATGCCTTCTTAAATGGCAGTCCATTACCGCAGTATTTTAACTCTGCAGTTATAAAAGTCATCCCTAAACCTGGCCGGGACCCTGAGCTCCCCAGTTCTTATCGCCCGATCTCTCTCTTGAACACAGATTATAAACTGTTTACAAAAATCCTCTCTGACAGGCTCAAACTAATTGTCCCGAGTCTAGTACACACTGACCAAACCGGTTTTATTTGGGGCCGACAATCAGTCAGTTATATTCGGAAAGTTATTGCAGTTATGCAGGGTCTTTAGTCCTCCAGGGTCACTGACACTAATGCATTGTTGTCACTAAATGCTGAAAATGCCTTCGATCTTGTCACATGGGACCATCTCTTTGAAACACTGCGACAGTTTGGTGCCCCTGAGGACTTTGTCTCATTGATCTCCCGTATCTACATGACCCCTATACTCAAGTGTTGGGCAATGGCATCCTCTCCCCCCTTTCCTTATTCAGAGTGGTACACATCAGGGATGTCCCTTTTCCCCCCTGCTATTTGCATTGGCCCTATAACCTCTTGCAGTTTCACTTCAAAACTCAGACATTTTTACAGGCATTAAAATCAATAACATAATGGTTAACTTGTCGCTGTATGCTGACAATATGCTTCTATTCATATCAAACCCTGTAGTCTCTATTCCCGAAATAGTCTCCCTAATTGAGAAATTTGGATCCTTTGCGGGGTACAGAATTAACATTTCAAAATCAAAACTACTTCCTCTATCAGGAGACCCCTCTCTTTTCTCCTCACACTATGTTTTGTCTCGCTTCCCTGTGGTCCAAAAACGTCTTAAATATTTTGGTGTTCACATACCTACATCCCTCTCTAATCTATATCCTGTTAACTTTATCCCTATAATATCTAAGTTAGCTAAAATCCTTACAGATTGGGAATCTCTACCTTTATCCATTCTGGGACGAGTGGAAGTTATTAAAAGTATAGTGTTTCCTAAGTTATATTATCTCCTCCTTATGCTTCCCATTGCCCTTTTTCGAAGAGATGTTCTCTTTCTCAAAAAATGTTTTACTAAATTTTTGTGGGCGGGTAAAAGGTCTAGAGTCCTGTATGCTAGACTCCAACTATTTTGTGAAGAAGGAGGCTTAGGAATCCCTGACCCAATTTTATTTAGAGTTTTTAATGTACTTACAAGCCAGACATTTTGTTCACTCTCAGCCACCGCTGCTACCACTAGAGTCCACCACAGACCCAATACATATATTAATGGTGCTCACAAAGGACTGCCCTTATCGTCTCAGACACTTTCGCTCCACTTTTAGGGTTTCTACCAGAGATCAGCTTTGGACAACGGCATTGTTCTCTTGGTGAAAAGATATTCCAACTATGGGATCATGGTGGTCATTCCGAGTTGTTGGCTCTGTAATTTTCTTCGCATCGCAGCGATTTTCCGCTAATTGCGCATGCGCAATGTTCGCACTGCGACTGCGCCAAGTAAATTTGCTATGCAGTTAGGAATTTTACTCACGGCATTACGAGGTTTTTTCTTCGTTCTGGTGATCGTAATGTGATTGACAGGAAGTGGGTGTTTCTGGGAGGAAACTGGCCGTTTTATGGGTGTGTGTGAAAAAACGCTGCCGTTTCTGGGAAAAACGCGGGAGTGTCTGAAGAAACGGGGGAGTGTCTGGGCGAACGCTGGGAGTGTTTGTGACGTCAAACCAGGAACGAAACTGACTGAACTGATTGCAGTTGCCGAGTAAGTGTGGAGCTACTCAGAAACTGCTAAGAAGTGTCTATTCGCAATTCTGCTAATCTTTCGTTCGCAATTTTACTATGCTAAGATTCACTCCCAGTAGGCGGCGGCTTAGCGTGTGCAAAGCTGCTAAAAGCAGCTTGCGAGCGAACAACTCGGAATGAGGGCCCTTGTGCGGATCTTTTAGACAACATTATGCTCACATTCCGATATCTCCATTCTGCCTCCTTACAAGAGGTTCATCTGAAGACCCTTCAAAGAGCCTATATAGCGCCTAACTAGAGAGCTCATATGGTCCTAGAGGAAACTGGGTGCTGTATCAAATGTAATATGAGTAGTGCTACTTTATATCATAATTTATGGTCCTGCAGGAAAATATCTCGATTTTGGTGCAAAGTGGTTGCTTATATTAATCATACATTTAAAATCAAGGTAGTTAAAAACCCATTAGCTTGCCTCTTCCTTGATTTCAGAGAGTGGTCACTGGGACCGGAGATAACGCATATCGTTCCAGTGATCTCTGTATAGACAAATTGATTGTACTTCTTAAGTAATTGTTACCCATTTAGTACTATGTTTCTGGACTATAATTACTACTTCGCTGTTTACAGTACTGTATTTTGAATTCTGTCCAATACTAAAAACACATGTAGATTTCTGACTTATTGCCACTGTTCTGACTTCTCCAGTGCCTGTACTGGGTAGTAAACCATACAGGACTTATCTTGTTTAATTTTCTTTATTGCATTGTCTTTGTCTTGTCCCCCCCTTCTTGCCTTCCCTTCCTCCCTTCCCAAGGCCCTTTGGTATAGAGTCTTCTCTGACGCTGGTAAAACGTACTATTTACAGTCACTTTTCTCACGAACTACGTCGACCTTGTGCAAGGTTCCTTCTCACATACATCATTTATCACTGTAAACTCTTTTGTACTTTAATTCTTTGACACTGATTTGATTATGTGCCTGTTGTATTTAATGATTTCTCATGTTACCGAATTGATGTTATTTCTGTCAATCTGTGCCTCTTTTGTACCCATATGCTATGACGGCATTCCATGTCTTTGTGTTTCCCAAAAATCCTAATAAAATTGTTTTTTTTTAAAAAACACACAAAAAAACCCCACAATTATATCTGGCATTTGTCCCTAACATACTAAAGCATAGAAACAGACTAGAAAAAAGTACACCCTGACACGGCGTCGGGTGACGAGTTATGACACTCAGTTTGCCTTTTCTCTCCTGATCCTTTTTTTGCAGGAGCTCATTCAGAATTCTGGGTAAACATTGCTAAGAAGAGCATTCACAAAATATAAGCTTTAATGTGCAGAAATGATGAGGACTAGTATTTTATGAAGTTTTAAGAAAAAATAAGAGGGCACGACCAGGATTGCAGGATTTCTAAAGTGGGGATTCCAAGTGCTTGATTTTAGAGTTTGGTCCTCTTATGAAGAGAGCAGATTTAGCATGTTACAAGCCATAGTACCATAGTATGCCTTGTACATATTCCAGTTTACTGTATGTAATATTTAAGACATATGCAGGGGCGGTAATCATGGGAAGCCTTTAGATGCAGCAGTTGGGCCAGCCCACCAGAGCTGAATATTTTTCTATTTACAGATGTGAGCAGCATTACACAATACAAATTCCTTGCCTTGTAAAGCATTGGAGCCAATCCATAGGCTTGGAGAAGTGAAAGAAGAACATAGCGCCGTCCCTGGACATATACACCTAACACACAGTATACTGTATGTTATACAATAATAAAATGATAGATGACCTACTGTATAGCAGTTTCTCCCAAACTCGGGTGGGGGGAAGATGGGGTTTCCAAGCAACTGGAGCCCTTCCCCCCTGCATTTGCCTTTGACAATCAGAGTGAGTACTCACCAACATCATTCATACTGCCTTCAGTCTTCCTGGACACTGATTATATACAGACTTCTGGCAACTGCAAGTACCAGGAGTACAAGAAATTCATCCAGCTGCATCGACAGGATACAGTACTTCAAGAATCCAATATAGCAGCTAGGAAGATATAATTAAGTACACCAATTTCAATGGGTGTATTTAACAATGTTCAGGTTTCAGAATCCAATAATTACACTTTCTTATAGACATTATTTGTGGCAATAAGAAATGAAGTACCGCCAGGATGTATTAATATTCATATGTAGAAACAAGGGCTCCAAAAGCAGCCTGTCCCTGTTATGTGTTCAGAGTTAAAAGACTGCACCAGTGTTTTTTTCACTCCTCTTTCGAGGCTCCTGTGGATTCATGGCCTGCTGACTACTCATGTGCGGTTGCCATTACCAGAAGAACCCCCTCTTCAGGGGCCAGATTAAGCTTGGTAAATCTGACAGCTTCACAACCCTCATAGAAGCTATGAGTGCTGAAACTGCCGTCGGAAATGGAGCGACCACATCAGATATTGAATATTTCTGCTACAGTCCCTCCATTGTACATTGGGGTGATACTTAATACTTGGAGGTATCCCTTGAAAATGGGTGTTTTTGGGAGATATGCAGAAAATATTGAATGATAAATAGACCCCCAAGTTTCGTATTACTCAGTTTACCAGTAATTTATTCTGATTCACAGTGCAATTGCTTAATACAATGGTAGCTCCATCTATGAATCCTTTTATCATCTCCTAGACATTGGACAATTTTCTATGTGATTATTACAAAAGTTAACTATAGGAAGGGTCTTAGCTGGCTGATACAGTAGCTATGTGACTATCCATTAGGCATCTTCAGACCAGACAGCTCTCGATATATCTTTATTCAGACACAGCTGATACAGTTTTATTATATTCAGTAGAAATATATAGTAGATGACAGTGGATGTGTGGATGTTGTTACTTGTTTTTATTTTTTATATGTAAGAGCCACTGATGATCATCCGCAGCAGCAGCGCAGCCTCGGGCACTAGGAGCTCTGATGGAAAGACATCATCCATAAAGGATAAGACGTTAGATTAAAACATAACTTTTATCACAAAATCTATAAAATACTGTATAGGCACAGTAACCACTATCATGCCTCAACCTGTAAGGTGCTGCTGCTAGTGTGAAAACTGGCAGGATGAAATATTAAGATGATTAATTAATAGCATCAAATCAAACAGTTATCCTAATACCAGAGAGCATAGCTTGAAAAACTAGCTTAGTCTAAAAACCATTAACAGAGTGCTGCTGTTTGCAAATTAGTGGCCATTGCTACAAATGAATCAGGTGAATTGTAATGGTACTGTAATTAAGAAACATGTAACAAACTGATAATGAGTCAGTATCAGCTGTAGGGCTGTGAGCAACCTATTAGGCTCAGTTGCACTCCTGTTTCTAGATTTGGTTGCTGTCACTGGACTTGTAAAAAAAACCCAAAACAAACAGCTAATGTGCTTTACTTGGCCAATCAATCTCAAGAACTTTAATGTTACTGGTTCCAGTAACTACAACTAATAAAAGTGCAGTGTATGAGTAACATTATCATACCTCTAACATGACCCTCTCCAGGAGGGACACAATGGCTCTGCTTCTGGACTTCCCTCTTACTGTATGATTGCTGGCACCTGTGTTGAACAGGCTAATGGATAAGAAAGGTGTTTCACCACAGGTGATGGCAATCATAGATTAAGAGAAAAGTCCAGAAGCAGAGCATTCTGTCCCACCTGGAGGGGGTCATGTTGGGAGGTATGCTATAGTAGATCTGACAGTAGAACGTCTGATGTTAGTAAATAGAAATTTCATGTCACAGGCATCACTGTACATATTCTTATTAAGAACAAAGGTGGTCATTCCGAGTTGTTCGCAGTGCAGCGATTAAGTAAAAAGACGGCAAAAATGCACATGGTACGCAGCGCGCATGCGCTAAGTAGTTTCACACAAAAGGTTGTACATTTACACAAGCTCGAGCGACATTTTTTCATCGCTCGAGTGATCGTAGTGTGATTGACAGGAAGTGGGTGTTTCTGGGTTGTAACTGGCCATTTTCAGGGAGTGTGCTAAAAAACGCAGGCGTGCCAGGTAAAAACACAGGAGTGGCTGGAGAAACGGGGGAGTGGCAGGCCGAATGCAGGGCGTGTTTGTGACGTCAAACCAGGAACTAAACGGACTGAGGTGATCGCAGTCTAGGAGTAGATCTGGAGCTACTCAGAAACTGCAGCAAATTATTTAGTAGCAGTTCTGCTAATCTTGCGTTCGCTATTCTGCTAAGCTAAGGTATACTCCCAGAGGGCGGCGGCCTAAAGTGTGCAATGCTGCTAAAAGCAGCTAGCGAGCGAACAACTCGGAATGAGGGCCGAAATCGTGACATTTTCTGAGGACATCAGAAGTTCAGACATACATTTTATTTAGACTTGTCATACTATCCCTTTATAACAGGACATTAATAAGTTACACAGGTTTTGTGGCTGGCTGTCTTCAAGTCTGCATTTCACCTGGGGTTAATCAGCCACATAACCTGTGTAATCTATGAGCATCCTGTCTTAAAAGAATAGTAATAGTATGGTAAGCCTAACTTTATTGGACGGTATACCTATTAAACAGTTCTCCAGAGTTAGTCACAATTGTTCTGACAAAAGATATTCAGACTAAACCTATGTGAGTACAAGATGAGGGAGACTGTAGAAAAGAGACAAATACAGATTTCATTACAACTTCCATAATAAAAGAAATAAAGTGTTGGATTACATTTTTTACAAGATTTTGCAGTGAATGGTAAGAGATACATGTAGTATTATAATGACACAAGTCTTTTACTAAAAGTCACATACAATAACAAATAAATTGGAAGCTATCCATATGTCATCATCCCAACATGACCCTCTCCAGGAGGGACAGAATTCAGCACAGGTGATGGCAATCATAAATGAAGAGGGAAGTCCAGGAGCAGAGTATTCTGTCCCTCCTGGAGAGGGTCTCGATGGGAGGTATGATATGTGCTTTAAAATGTAATTATCCATAAATCCGCACTCCAAGCTTCATTAATTCACAACAGGGCGGTGCTCCACAAGGGCCAATTGGTCACATAATATAATAAACCAGAGCTGCAGGCTTTCACCATAGATAGCAGGTTTTCTTTTTATTGATTACTCACAAATACATTCCCCAGGAAGTCTGTCAACGTTTTGGTCAGAGCATGACCTTTGTCAATACTTCATATACTAGCACAGGGATCAGAATCATATGTGCACCAATCACCCATGTCTCACAGACTCCCTATTTATAGCAGCTAGCAACAATTAGGCCCTCCCACCATCAATCAGTGGGCATGGCAGAGCGGAAGTGTATCAAAATTACTATTAACTATTAAAATTACTATTAATCAAAGTAAGTATCCAATGCTTCCAGTTCCCCATTGCTGCTGTAGTCACAGGCTGTTTATATTTCTCTATTGCTGCACCTTGAAGAAGGTCCCTGCTTTGGACCGAAATGTTGGTGAAAACTTGTTACCATGGAACTGTGAGATTGCTGTTTTCCATTTCTTTCAATTTTTGATTAAATATTTTGGTATTCTTAGTAGTCTGGAGAGTGCTATCATTCCCACAGCTGTGGGAAACACTGTTATATATATATATATATATATATATATATATATATATATATATCAGCTGCAATCTAATGGCGGCACTCTGGTCTTTGAATAAGAATCAAGACACACATAATGTGTTTTTCAATCTTTCAGCTATTTTATTCAAGCTTTTGTCAATAAATATACAAAAGCTTGAATAAAAGAGCTGAAACATTGAAAAACACACTATGTGTGTCGTAATTCTTGTTCCAAGACAGAATGCCACCATTAGATTGATGCTGCATATTCCAGAGATTCTTCTGGTGTCTGTGGAAGGCACCTGGGATAAATGTGCCCCGGCATATATATAATATGTTTTTGGGGGTTCATCTATGACAGATCTGTACTCATTTCAAGCATGTCAGACAAATACGTATGAAGGTAATCTTTTTTAGAGACAGCTCGTTATACAAGTACAGTATCTCAGCATTACATAGTCTACTAAATATGCCCTGGCTGATTAGTGCACTTCAGCTCAGGACAAAAATATATACTACTGTACAAAAGCAAACTCTTATTATTGTGATTCATTCACTATTTTGTCTATTATGTTCTTTTAGATTTTAAACTTTTTGACAGCATTGTTTTTGGGCTTTGCACATGTCCTGTTCCAACTTTTATTAAATTGTTTTAGCTTTCTCAATTGAAGAACTAATGCATTTACATCTACCAAGCATAGTTGTTTATTTTTATTGCCTTTTGATATAGCTCGGGTCTGCACCTTTGATATAGTAACCAAGAAGTGTTTTGTTTTGTGTTGTATCCAATGATAATGAAAATAAGCAATTCTGACTAGATTAGATTCCAGGAGAGGGCATTTTTAAGTAAAATTATTTTAAAGTTGTCTTTAGATATGTTTTGTTTGTATTTAAAATCCTACACTGCCCTGTTCCTAAGTCTTTGAATTGATTATAGAGGACTGAGGGGGTAATTCAGACCTAATCGCTGCTGTGCGTTTTCACACAACATGCGATCAGATCTGAATTGCGCATGCGTATGTACTGCAATGCCCAGGTCCGATGGGCCGCTGCTTTGGGGATCGGCGTCCTGTGACGGGGTGGTGCAAAAAATCCAAACGCACGGGCATTCGCAAGGTATTTGACAGTAAGAGGTCGTCTGTGGGTGGCAACAGACCAGTTTACAGGAGTGTCCCGAAAAACGCAGACAGGATCAGGCATTTTCAGGGAGGGTGTCTCACATCAGCTCCGGCCCCGATCAGGAGGATACAATCGCAGTGCAAGAGTAAGTCCTGGGCTGAGCAGAGACTGCACAAAATCAGTTTGTGCAGCTCTGCTACACATCCAAAAGCACACTTGCACAGAGAATTCTCCCTCCCCCTGTAGGCGGCGACTATCTGATCTCATGGCAGCAAAAATTGCTGCCTAGTGATCAGGTCTGAATTACCCCCTAAATACATTGATAGATCCAATAATTAATGGAATCAGCCAGATATCTGTATTCTATTGTATATGACTGTTTTTACCATATTAAAATATGTCTCTAGATAGTCAAAATGAATTACTGTTTTTACATAACATGTACTGTTTATATAATAAATACATTTCTTGTCTTATATTATTGAAACAAAATTTGAACACAAGTTCATGTGTTCTATTTTTATGTATATAATCTATAAATTACACAAAATACTAAAATACAGACATCATGTGATGATCTATAAAATAATGAACTATTATGGGCCCTACACACAGCGCGATCGCCAGCCGAGCTGCCCGACGGCAGATTCGGCTGACGGGCGATCTGGCGGTGGGGGGGGGGGCAGTTACGGGGGAGTGGTTTTTTCACTCCCCCGTCACCCAGCTCCATAGCAGTGCAGGCAAATATGGACACTCTTGTCCATATTGGCCTGCATGCGCAAGTGACGGGGCACCAGCGATGAACGAGCACGGGGCCGCGCATTGTTCATCGCTGGTGCCTCCACACTGAAAGATATGAATGGTATCTCATTCATTAATGAACGAGATCGTTCATATCTTTTAGTATTATCTGCCAGTGTGTAGGGCCTATTACTCCTATAGATTATAAGATTGAGTGCAGGCCCTTCCTACCTCTATGTCTGTCTGTTATTACCCAGTTTGTCTTACCACTGTTGTTTTCAATTGTTAAGTGCAACAGAATATGCTGTGCTCTATAAGAAACTGTTAATAATTAAATAAATAAATTACTCATCTGCTTCTATTTGCACATCGTAAATGGTTTATGGTAAAGAAAGTGTTATACCTAATGTGTCTAAAAGAGAGATCATACAATGATTCTAGTAGTGGTGGAACTAAAGGTGCTTGTAGGGCTGCCTCTCTGAAGCATCCACAATATCCAGACACTAGGAGCTTTCCGGTAGGCCTCCATGGAGTAGAGTGCAGTCCTCTTCTGGGCTGTGCCTGTGCAGTGGGTACACACACCAAATGTGCATGTTTAGAAATGCAGATGGGAGGGAGGGCATGGAGGCTATGGCAGGAGTGGTGATTCCCTACCATAGTAATAAGGTCTGGCTACAGAGCCTGACAATGAACTTATTATGCACCTGGATCATAGTTTATACCATAAAGAACTGATTATTTCACCGTTAAAGATATACTGTAATGAGGAAATGCCCAATGCTATGAAAACATAACAAATCATGGAAAACACAAGGCTCTTGGGTAAATTATAGAACCCCCCCCCCAAAAAAAAATAAAATAATAATAATAATAATAATAATAATAATCTGTGGTTGTGTATCTTTTAGATTTCAACATATGTTGGCAACTTAAATTATTGCTCGTTTTTTTAGGTTATCATAACAAAAATAACATAGGCTCTTAGGGCCTAACTCAGATCTGATCGTAGATGGGCTAAATTTAGCACATCTGCATTCAGTTTCTCAGACATGAAGGGGGACACCCACCACAGGGCTAGTCCGCCCCGCATGTCTGGCTCTGCCCCCCCCCCCTCGCCACGGGTGCAAAAACATAGCATGGCAACGATGCTTTTACACCCAGTGAGTAGCTCCCTGCCTGCGCAGCTCCTGCACGCTGGCATGGAGCTACCTGCCACGTCCCGGGTCGCAGCAGCGGCATGTGATGTCATGTAGCCGCCGCAGCCTGCCCCCACAATGGTCCGGACACGCCTGCATTGTCTGGAATGCGCCCTGCCAATGGCATTCTAATGCTGTTGGCATGCCCCTCCCGCCCCGCGACTGCCTCTGCCTGTCAATCAGGCAGAGCGGTCCAGTCTGAATTACCCCCTTGATGCAAAGAGTTGAACTGAATTATTAAGTAGGTGTCCTTTACCTCTTCTGACCAGTGACATTGAATGGCCCTAATACAATGGTCCTAATAATAATAATAATAATAATAATAATTAAAAAAAAAGAAAAGTTGTCATGTGCTCTCCATGGTGCTGATCTGCTCAGTGTTATGTGCTCTCCATGGTGCTGATCTTAGTGTTATGCGCTCTCCATGGTGCTGATCTGCTCAGTGATATGCGCTCTCCATGGTGCTGATCAGAGTGTTATGAGCTCTCCATGGTACTTATCTGCTCAGTGGTATGCGCTCTCCTTGATGCTGAGCTGAAGTTATGCGCTCTCCATGGTGCTGATATTCTTAGGTAGGGCTACATTGGAGAAGAATTGAGATTTCCCTTTTCATCAAGAGACCTGTTTGTGCTCTCCATGCTGCTTATCTGCTCAGTAACAAGTACACAAGTAACACATGCTTCAGAATGACTACAATCTGGTGCTTATGCAAAACACTGATAGCAATCTTAGCCAACAGAGTCTACAGCACAAGCGAGGCTATCCCTGATGTAATTCAAAGGATCGCATGTATTTCAAACATTAGGGTTTTATGTTGTTGTTGTTTTTTTGCAACATATCTATGTGCTATAAAGATACATAATAGGGATATGTTTGGCATATACAAAAATAGAATGTTTTGAAAAACCTAAGAACACAACAGAACGTTCTGAGCCTGAATAAAATGAGCTCAGACAATCAATACCAATGAGTCAGATTTACATAGTCCACATAGCTTCCACATTTTATGAAATGACTTTCGCTTTATATAACTGTATAGAAAGTGACATTATTGCGTGTACAGGATCACAGCGGACAGGTACAATGTGCTGTATGTACACTATGTAGATATGCTGTGTGTGCTGATATCCATTACCACCGGTGGCTGCGTGCAACAGTGACAGTACACAGCACTGGGTTATTTTCCCGCACACAGCCAGACAGACGGTTCAAGTGCAAAATCCTCGGTGATTGTAATCTACAGACAAGGTTGTCACGATACAGGCTCCTTTGCACATACTGTACATATAGTTGGAATGTGTATTATGTTAGACCTGTAAGTCGACGCTAGTGACAAATAGCCATTCCATGCTAGGCGGCAGGTATACCCTGTGGTTCCCCGGCAGTGTCAAGGTACGTTGCTGCTCCTATAAGTCGCAGACACAGAACAACCGGACAGCGACTCGTCGCCTGCATGTATCCCAACACTGGCAACATAAGTGGGGAGAGCTCACCAGGCGCCCTGTCACTTCTGTCCCCTGGGCTCGCTGCTCGCTCTCTGTGGGCGGGACTCCGGCGTTGCTGCTGGGCTGGGAGGAGGGGCAGCTGGCAGAGCTATATAACTCAGCGCACACAGAGGCAGCCGGGATCCCTGGGCTGGGAGATAAGAGAGAGCTGCACGCCGGGCTGTCTGTCAGGGGGACAGCCACAGAGGAAGGAGGAAGAGCGGGGAGGGGACCCGGCGGCTCTGGCACTGGGCAGAAGGAGGAGGCCGCCGCTTCCCCTGCCCGCCCTCCTCTCACCTCACCTCTATGGACGAGCACCTCAGCCTCCTGCACTCGCCTCCGCCGTCCTCCACCAGACACCGAACAAACAGCAACATCGTGAATCCAGGTTATACGGACGGAGAGCAGGAGATCATGACCGTGGTCGCATGCGATAACATCCTGGAGGAGGCGGCCGCCCACCCGGGTCACCACTCCTCAGAGGCAGCGGCGTACGAGCAGGACGAGCACGAGTGCTGCGAGCGGGTGGTCATCAACATCTCCGGGCTGCGCTTCGAGACGCAGCTGAAAACTTTATCCCAGTTCCCGGACACGCTGCTGGGGGACCCGAAGAAAAGGATGCGCTATTTCGACCCTCTACGGAATGAATACTTCTTCGACAGGAACCGACCCAGCTTCGACGCCATTCTCTATTATTATCAGTCCGGGGGCCGGATCCGCAGACCGGTCAATGTGCCCATTGACATATTCTCCGAAGAGATCCGCTTCTACGAGCTGGGAGAGGAGGCGATGGAGAAGTTCCGGGAGGACGAGGGATTCATCAAGGAAGAGGAGCGCCCGCTGCCCACTAACGAGTTTCAGAGGCAGGTGTGGTTGCTCTTCGAATACCCGGAGAGCTCTGGTCCTGCACGGGGCATCGCCATCGTCTCTGTCCTGGTCATCCTTATCTCTATCGTCATCTTCTGCTTGGAAACTTTGCCGGAGTTCCGGGACGACAAGGAGTATAATGGCCCCATTCTGCCGCCGGTGAATGGCACCGGCCCGTACCTGAGCAGCTCCTTCACCGACCCCTTTTTCGTGGTGGAGACTCTTTGCATCATCTGGTTCTCTTTCGAACTGCTTGTCCGGTTCTTCGCGTGCCCCAGCAAGGCCACCTTCTCTAAGAACATCATGAACATCATCGACATAGTGGCAATCATACCTTATTTCATCACCCTTGGCACGGAGCTGGCGGAGCGGCAGGGCAATGGACAGCAGGCCATGTCCTTGGCCATACTCCGGGTTATCCGCCTTGTTAGGGTATTCCGCATATTTAAACTCTCCAGGCATTCCAAGGGGTTGCAGATACTAGGGCAGACTCTGAAGGCCAGCATGAGGGAGCTGGGGCTGCTCATATTTTTCCTCTTCATCGGGGTCATCCTTTTCTCCAGCGCGGTCTACTTTGCGGAGGCTGACGACCCGTCGTCGGGCTTTAACAGCATCCCCGATGCGTTCTGGTGGGCAGTGGTGACCATGACCACAGTGGGCTACGGAGACATGCACCCCGTAACGATAGGAGGGAAGATAGTCGGGTCCCTGTGCGCCATCGCTGGGGTGCTGACTATCGCCCTGCCGGTGCCGGTCATTGTCTCCAACTTCAACTACTTCTACCACAGGGAGACGGAGGGTGAGGAGCAGGCCCAGTACCTGCATGTGGGCAGCTGCCAGCACCTCTCCTCTAACGAGGACCTGAAGAAGACCCGCAGCAACTCCACGCTCAGTAAGTCGGAATACATGGTAATAGAGGAGGGGGTCAGTCCCGGCCCTTTCCAGCAGCCCGGCTTTAAGACGGCCAACTGCACCCCCAGCAACCCAAACTGTGCCACCACCAAGAAGATCTTCACTGACGTGTAACACGTGTCGGGATCTGGGATGTGTAAAACTCCGCTACAAGTGTCACCACCATCGGCATCAACCTGTCCCACTTTTTAGTGTTCATTTTCTGGGGAGGCGGCTGCGCCAATTGCCCGTGGGATCTGAGTGGTGCTGTGCCAGGAGGAGGGTACACTTTATATAGTTTGGAGACAGAAAGGGGTTAAAGTCGCTGGATCTTCTCTGCCCTCTGACAAAGTGCTGCTTTCAGTCTTCCCCAGGTGTCCTCATACATACAACACAGGAGCGAGCTGACAATACCGAAGCACATGGCATAGGATCGCCTGCCAGAACTTATGGCAAAGGGGGTTTTGCGAGTGATCTCTATTTGTACCTCTTACTATAAACCTCGATTTATAAAGCACATTTATTTATACTCTTCACATTTGGATTACTCTCATCAAACTTATTTTGTCGGCAAAAATCAATTTTTTGTAAAAAAAGTTCTGATTATCCTACCACGCTGTTAGTTTATTGACAACACTCAGTAGATCAAAACTGCAAGCAATTCTTTTTAATTAGGTTGCAGATAAAACAAAATAATTGTAAACTACTCCATTACTCCTGAACTGCAAAAAAAGTTGTACAATTAATGTAATAGTGCCAAGATTAGAAGCAGCTACATTGTGTCACACATGCAGCACGAGGATGTTGCTCAGCCCTGAACTGGGGAAGCTGTTGTTTTGTTACAGTCTACATGGCAGAAGAAGATTAAAGTGCTGGACTTGCTTTTCATCGGAAGTTACTAATTCTGACCCGAGTGATGCAGTTTCCATAGCAACATGGGTTTCCTGGGAAACCCAGTTGTCATGGCATCCCTGTTTCCATAGCAACCATCCAGATGGTTCCAATTTACAGAGACTCTGTTGCTGCTGTTGGGAAAACGCTCATAGAAAGTTAATCCCACCGAGATTTGAAAAATAGATATGAAAATGTGGAAATTACCTGCAAACTAGGAGATGGAGAGACAATATCCACGCTGTGAATGGCACACTAATGCTTCCAAGAAAATGAGAATGGTGTGTGTATATATATATATATATATATGTATATATATTTATATATATATATATATATATATGTGTGTGTGTGTGTGTGTGTGTATATATATATATATATATATATATATATATATACACATATATATAAAACCATAAGCAAATGCAGGTGATACAAAAGGAGAAATTAAGGTTCTTAAATGTGTCCCACTTGAAATGGACCCCACTGCCCTCACAATGGAAGTGTTTATCCATCCAAAATGAATTGTAGCATTACAAGAACAGCACTTTATAAGTGGAAACACATCAGCACTTACATGACTTTGTACAGCAAATAAACAAGCCTTATGAAGAAAAATAAGAGGGGCTGAAGGCAGCAACTCTCACTAGAATGCCAACCTGGTCTTGTCAGACCCCTTCATCACAGGGAGTGGCAGAAGGTAAGAGAGGTGAGCATTCTGATACATAATATTGTTTACTTCTAGTGTAATATGCTTTTATGTAACCTCAGAAAAATAATGTGATGACATTTTCATGTTACATTTTTTATAATTAGACTAGTGATGGTATCCCCACATAAAATTAAACTGGTGTCTTAAAACATCTTTTATTTAAAACATCAGTTAAGTAACCTTTTGTAATGCATACAGTGTTTGTACTTGTTTCATTCTTATTGACCCAAATGACCCTCTATGCCAACATTTATTATGAAGTGTCTCATGAACATTTATCTCTGTTCCACCTGCTGCAACAGAGATAATACTAGGTATACAACCGGATATTAGGTATAGTAAATACATTTCTTGTTTGTGTGAAAACAAACATGTCAATTGCATTCATGTTTACATTCTAGTAGGGGTATGCATTATGGTTTGCACTTCATTGATCCACTCTACTCTTCTGCACAGTGTGAAGATGCAATGAAGTGCAAAATTTGCCTTTATACACTTGAGATGTTATTTTGCCTCTTTTTTGTTCTCTTGTCATTATTATGTACTCAAAGATAGTGACTTTGTGGGTGTTCATAATTGTATTGGGCAGTTAGTAAAATTGGAGAGGATTGCAGTGTTCTCTGCACCTGATTCAGCCTATTTTCTGTAGATTAGTAAATGGAAAGCTAATTTGGAAGCATGACCTTTGTTTCCGAAAGACTGCAGAGCTTCTTAAGGGCACAAACCAGATGGATTTCAGTGTCTAGTCAGGGGTTGTGTTAAATCGGGTGTGAAGTAGAAATTCATGTGAAGCTCAGTACACACAGGGCTATTTATGCACATGTGTGTATGTCAAAAAGCTTAAACTGACAGAATACATGAATGACAACTAGCTGCTTTGTCCTCTGACTCTTTTGAGTTATTTAATCAGAATGTGTTAAAAAACAAAACAACTTAAAGACTGTTATTTGTAAAGTTGCTTTCATATGGAGGGAGATAAAGACAGAGGTAGGCAGACCTTAGACATGATTTTGTATAAGGACATACATTGCGCTCTGATAGGCAAATAAGTCAGTGTTTCAAGATGTGAACCAATCCTTATGGAATTCAACTATTCATCTTTAAGTGATGACTTCTTATTCTACATATTTTATGAAGTATAAATAAAATATCAGTTACCCAATGAGACTCCTCCAAATCTATCCGCTCCAAAACCTTGCCCAAACACAAAAAGCATTGTGCTGTATCAAATGACTCTCTATGCCATGAGTTTTAGCTTTTATTTCTGAGTAACATTTCTAAAAAAAAAATCAAATTAATGTAGATACTGATGGCATTGTTTACACCTGTTCACATATGAATGCAATTGTTACTGACATATAGATAAAATGCATTTTAAAATATTACCAAAATATTATAATAAGGCATATATCTTTTGGTTATTGTTTAGTGACCATGACAACAAAAGAAAGCCAAGATTCTAGAAAATATATAGAAGTGTGAATTAACTCAGCTGCATAAATGATACCTGTATTGGTATAAATGATGTGGAGAAAAACAAACAAGTGTAAAACAATGAAATATTTTTTATTGTTTCAGGGGGCAATATGTTACCTATGTTTAATAAATGTGTGTATATATATACATATATATATATATATATATATATATATGTATATTATATATATTTATTATATATAATATATATATATATATATACTGTATATATATATATATATATATATATATTGTACAGAATAATTCTGAACTTATGTAGTAGGCTGATTTATCTATCGCTGTATGGTTCCTCCATTGTAACATAATTGGCTGCCATAATGCACCTTATATTCTAATTACTATTTAAAAAAAAAAGAATACCTAGGGCATTTGATGTGTACTGTCGTGCTCAGCAAATGCCCTATATCCATATACAAGTACCCTGCATGATCAAGATTAAACATTTAAAAGCATTATACATTCCACAACTTTATCCCCACTTTTGGTCCACAACTTTATCCCCACTTTTGGGTAAATTTTCTAAGGTGGGAGGTTTTTTTTAGCAACCAATCAGATTTTATCTGTTATTTTCAAGAAGCAGCTAGATAAATGTTAAGTAGAATCCGATTGGTTGCTATGAGCAATATCACCAGTTCTAAAAAAAATCCCACCTTAGTAAATTTACCCCATTTGCATTTGTATATGGGTGTGGTATGAAAAGTTATTAAGAATGTTGACACCAGAATGTTGACAGATTCTGAATGTTGACATCAGGTGTTGATAAGCAAAATGTCGACATTCAGAAATGTTAAAATTGTTAAAACATCAACATTTTCATAATGTCCACATATAACATGACACCAAAATGTCGCCATACAGCTTTTTGCATATTTTTCCCTAACTCCTAACCCTAAACTTAAAACTAACCCTAAAAATAACACAAAAATGTACTAACAATATTCACTTAATATTTATTTATTATTTATTAACCATTTTCCTGGCATGGTCGCATCAGATGCGACCATGCCTGCAAGTGCTTTATCTGACCTGGTCGCACAGGATGCGACCATTCAGATAAACTGTGTTAGCAGTGGCAGGGAAGGGAAACTTCCCTTCGCTGCTGCTGTCAGGTCCCTCTGCCTCCCTGCACTCTCCCCTACTGATTACCGAGCTGCCTATCACTGCTGATCGGTCAGCACAGCAGGACCCCCCTCCCCCCCCCCCCCTCCAGCGGCTGCAGACAATAGCAGCCGCTGGGGAAATGTAAATGAACCCCTCCTAAGCCATCCCCAGACCCCATCCCCCGTATACCTGGATGCTGTCCCGGCATTCAAAATGAAAGCCGCGATGGTCGCGATGTTCCAATAGTCACGATGTTCAATTTCGATGTTTTGATGTTTGAAAATATATGTATTTAAAAAAATATATATATTTTTTATTTTTTTTACTAAAATCATTTTGGATAGGGTTAAATTCATGTTCTTCACCTAAATCACTCATACAAAAACCCGACAATTTCAGATCGTTTTTTGTGGAAAAAAATAGTCAGTTAAGTGGTTAACAGTTTGTTATATAGCACATCATATTCCGTTGTGCTTTAAAATTATAATAGTAATAGAACAAACTGGGCAAAAACAGACAGACATAGGGGGGCCTGCTCGCAAGCTTACAATCAATATTATAAAGACTAGGTGATTCATCGCGCCCTACGGGCGCTCTTCACACCGTCGTTAGGGGCTACGCCCCGTTAACCGGGTGTAGCGGGGGGAGAGGTGGGTATGGGGGTGGAGTGGGGGGGTGTCACGGGAGAGGGAGGTGGCGGTTTGCCGGTGTGGTGCATTTGGGGGGGGGGGGGGTTTGAGGGTGCAACGGTTGCAGGGGCAGGTGCTACAGGTAGGGGAGGGGTGGGGGTGCGGGAGCAGGGGTGCTGTGCGTAGGAGAGGGGCGGGGGTGCCATGGGTGGAGGGTTGGGAGCAGGGGTGATGTGGGTGTGGAAGGGCTGTGGGAGAAGCTGGTGTGGGAGTGCCGTGGATGGGGGAGGGGGGGTGCTGGGGGTGGAGGGACAGGTGCGGAGGGGGGGCAGGGGCTGGAGCAGTAGTGGTGCAGTTGGGTGGTGGGAGGCAGCTGCTGGGGTTCCGAGGGTTGGGGCGGTGGTGCGGGTGGGGGAGGGGTGGGTGCAGGAGGGGTGGGTGCAGGATGGGGCAGTCGCGGTGGTGGTGCGGGTTGGGTGAAGGGTGCAGCAGGGGGGAGAGGTGGGTGTGGGGGAGGGGCAGGGTTGCAGTGGGTGGGGGAGGGGCGGGGGGTGCTGCAGGTGTGGGAGCTACGGGTGGGGGCGTGAGTGCCGCGGGTTGGAGCAGATGTGGGGGATGCGTTAGGTGCCGCAGGGGGGGCCAGAGGGTGTTGGTGCTGTGGGTGGGGGAGGGGGCAGAGTGCCACGGGTGGTGCGGGTGTTGGTGCTGTGGGTGGGGGAGGGGGTGGAGTGCCACGGGTGGTGGGTGGATGCGGTGGGTGTCGCGGGTAGGTGGCGCAGGTGTTGGTGCTGCGGGTGGGAGTGCCGCGGGTGGGGGGCGAATGCGGTTGGTTGCCTCGGGTGTTGGTGCTACAGGTGGGGGAGGGGGCGGGAGTTCCACGGGCGGGTGGCGCGGGTGTTTGTGCTCTGGGTGGGGGAGGGGACGGGAGTGCCGCGGGTGGTGGGTGGATGCGGCGGGTGTTTGTGCTACGGGTGGGGGCGGGAGCAGTGGCGCCACAACGTGGGTGCGGGGGGTGCGGCCCGCACCCGGGTGTTACCCTCTGAGGGTTGACACCAAAGTGCCGGCTCCTGTCACAGTCCAGAAGCCAGCACTGCAGATTCAGCAGTGTCCGGGTGAAGGCCGTATGCCCCGACCTACAATGTGCCGAAAACGGGGGTCGGGACGCGGAGCCACGCCCCCTTCCGCGAAGCCACGCCCCCGTTTCACCCGCGACCGCGGGTAAGTGACGGGTGGATGCCGCGGGTGGGGGACAGATGCGGGTGGTTGCCGCGGGTGGGAGGGAGGGCGAGTTGTGCCGAAAACGGGGGTCGGGCCGCGGAGCCACGCCCCCTTTCTGTGAAGCCACACCCCCTTTTCACCCGCGACCGCGGGTAAGTGACGGGTGGATGTTGCGGGTGGGGGGCAGATGCGGGTGGTTGCCGTGGGTGGGAGGGTGGGCGAGTTGTGCCGAAAAGGGGGATCGGGACGCGGAGCCACGCCCCTTCCGCGAAGCCACGCCCCTTCCGTGAAGCCACGCCCCCTTTTCACCCACGACCGCGGGTAAGTGACGGGTGGTTGCTGCGGGTGGGAGAGGGAGCGAGAGCAGCTGCCAGTGCTCAGCATGTCCCCCTGAACTCTGCAGCAGCCGCTAGTCTGTGAGGCGGGTAGTGTGAGTTCCGCTCACAGTCAGCGGCTGCGGTGTCACCAGAGAGAGTGTACGGGGAGGAGGGAGACAGGGGACTGGGCGGAGATGGGGAGGGGACTGGGCAGAGATCGGGAGGGGACTGTTCCTGGCCAGATCTGTGCCTGTGACTCCGCCCAGCGTTACGAGCACAGAGTCACAGACTTGGGCAAATATATAGGAGATGTCAACATTTTAACCATATCGACATTTTTAAATGTCAATATTTTTCTTGTTGACCTAAGCGCCTTGAGTCCTATTGGAGAAAGAGCGCTATATAAATAAAATTATTATTATAATTATTACAGATGTGTCCCTGGTCATCTTAAACACTAGTCATGACTACCGCGACTTGTTTGCCGTGAATAGTGTGCCCGCAAATGTGCATGGGCACATGCGTATGCACCTGCTTCCATTGGACTTCATGGTGCGTACACACCTGTGAGGCTGCTGCAGCTAAACGCAAATACAATGCGGCTGCAAGCAAGACCCATTTGCGGGTAGGATGAGCAGGGACACATCTGTATGTCCATATTGACATTCTGACTGTTCACATTCAGAACCTGTCAACATTCTGACTGTTGTCATTCTGTCAACATTCAGACCAGATTTCTCTATATAGAAATACTCGTCTTAACACCCAACTGTTTAAGTTGACCCTCACTGCCTCAGGTCCTATCATTCTCTTGCTCAGACATTTCCATAAAATGTAAAATGATTGATTAAGCCCACCATTTGTGGTCTATGTTTTACTTAAGTAAACCAAAAGGGTATTTATTCTATACCCTACATATATAATTTAGCTTATCTGATTGAGTGTACCTAACACCTGTCTGATGTAGTTTTTAATGTTTTCTGCTGCCACCGCACTACTGTGAATGTGTGGTCTGCTGACCACACATGTTTGAGTGGTAAGTGTCAGGGAAGGATCCTATTGATCCCACTCCTGGTACAATTTGTGGAAAGTAGCCCATAGGCAACAATGGCTAACACCATCTTCAGATGCTATTAGCCACCATGCCAAGCTCTGGAATGCTTCTATTGCTGTAGAAAACAGGGGACTACAGTAGATACATTTATATGCAACAGATATATTTTTCAGATATGCAGCACACTGTATAAATATTTCATTAAAATTACACTGTTATAATAATTAGTGATGTGCACCGGAAATTTTTCGGGTTTTGTGTTTTGGCTTCGGATTCGGTTCTGCGGCCGTGTTTTGGATTCGGACGCGTTTTGGCAAAACCTCCCTGAAAATTTTTTGTCGGATTCGGATGTGTTTTGGATTCGGGTGTTTTTTTTTACAAAAAACCCTCAAAAACAGCTTAAATCATAGAATTTGGGGGTCATTTTGATCCCATAGTATTTATAACCTCAATAACCATAATTTCCACTCATTTTCAGTCTAATCTGAACACCTCACACGTCACAATATTATTTTTAGTCCTAAAATTTGCACCGAGGTCGCTGGATGACTAAGCTAAGCGACCCAAGTGGCCGACACAAACACCTGGCCCATCTAGGAGTGGCACTGCAGTGTCAGACAGGATGGCACTTCAAAAAAATAGTCCCCAAACAGCACATGATGCAAAGAAAAGAGGCGCAATGAGGTAGCTGTGTGACTAAGCTAAGCGATCCAAGTGGCCGACACAAACACCTGGCCCATCTAGGAGTGGCACTGCAGTGTCAGACAGGATGGCACTTCAAAAAAATAGTCCCAAAACAGCACATGATGCAAAGAAAAAAAGAGGCGCAATGAGGTAGCTGTGTGACTAAGCTAAGCGACCCAAGTGGCCGACACAAACACCTGGCCGATCTAGGAGTGGCACTGCAGTGTCAGACAGGATGGCACTTCAAAAAAATAGTCCCCAAACAGCAGTGGCGTCATGAGGCGGGTGCGGGGGGTGCGGCCCGCACCCAGGTGTCACCCTTCAGTGGGGTGACAGCAAATTGAGCCACACACTCGCACCTTTCTGCATCCCCATTCCCTGCTGCATGACACTGTCACACAGCACGGAACTGGCCGTGGCGGAGTCTTCCAGGCGGGGGGGTGATTTTCAGTCAGCGGGGCAGGGGAGACATTGGGGGTGCAATCGTATGGAGTCGGGGGGAGGGGGGAATGCGATCATAACTGTACCGTAGTGGAGTCTTCTTGTTGCAGGCGGGGGTGTAGGATTTTGAGTTGACGGGGGTACGATCGTAACTACATTGCTCTATTTGTCGTCTGACACCAAGCACAACAGTTACGATCGCACCCCCGTCAACTTAAAATCCGACACCCCCGCCTGCAACAAGAAGACTCCACTACGGTACAGTTATGACCCCCCCCACGCGGTACCCATGATCACGTCTTCATTGTGCACGTCCTGTGACGTCATCACGCCACCGCTCGGCCGCTTGCACTGCTGGGAGGGAGAAGTGGGAGGAGGTTAGAGCTGCGGTTGCTACAGGGAGCCTAGGGTCGGACCGGAGGACCTGCCTTGAAGTTGTTTGCGCACCTCAGGCTCATTCTCAACCTTCTGCTGTCACTCCCTGGCTGGCTGCAAGTCGTTTCCGCTGCCAGTTGATTGTGGATACTTCATTAATAAGTTAGTATTTACAGTAAAAAAATATTATACAGTCAATGAATTACATTTTTTTTTCCTGAAGTAAACATGGATTTTATTGAAATTAGTACCATTTGTTTGTACAAACAAATGGTTAATTTCAATAGAATCCAGTATTATTATTTTTTTTTAAAGTGTGTGTGTATGTATAATTACACTTTTTTTTTTTTACACATGCGACATGTAGATCACGTTATATACATTGCACCAGGTAGAGCATGTTATACACACTGCGCCAGGTAGAGCATGTTATACACACTGCGCCAGGTAGAGCATGTTACACACACTGCGCCAGGTAGAGCACGTTACACACAATGCGCCAGGTAGAGCACGTTATACACATTGCACCAGATAGAGCATGTTATACACACTGCGCCAGGTAGAGCACGTTACACACATTGCACCAGGTAGAGCATGTTACACACATTGCGCCAGATAGAGCACGTTTTAAACACATTGCACCAGGTAGAGCACGTTATACACATTGCGCCAGGTAGAGCACCTTATACACATTGCGCCAGGTAGAGCACCTTATACACATTGCGCCAGGTAGAGCACGTTATACCATTGCGCCAGGTAGAGCACGTTATACACAATGCGCCAGGTAGAGCACATTATACACATTGCACCAGGTAGAGCACGTTATACACATTGCACCAGGTAGAGCACGTTATACACATTGCGCCAGGTAGTGCACGTTATACCATTGCGCCAGGTAGAGCACGTTATACACATTGCACCAGGTAGAGCACATTATACACATTGCACCAGGTAGAGCATGTTATACACACTGCGCCAGGTAGAGCACGTTACACACATTGCAGCAGGTAGAGCACGTTATACACATTGCACCAGGTACAGCACGTTACACATATTGCGCCAGATAGAGCACGTTTTATACACATTGCACCAGGTAGAGCACTTACACACATTGCACCAGGTATTGCACGTTATACACACTGCGCCAGGTAGAGCACGTTATACACATTGCAGCAGGTAGAGCACGTTATACACATTGCGCCAGGTAGAGCACGTTATACACATTGCGCCAGGTAGAGCACGTTACACACATTGCACCAGGTAGAGCACGTTATACACATTGCGCCAGGTAGAGCACGTTATACACATTGCGCCAGGTAGAGCACGTTATACACATTGCGCCAGGTAGAGCACGTTATACACATTGCGCCAGGTAGAGCACGTTACACACATTGCTCCACGTAGAGCACGGAATATATATACGGGAATTATGATTTACAAGTAAAACTAGTACAAAACCATTACTACGGGTTCTGTGTGGTGTGATACGGAAGGAGGTCCATGGGGGTGACACCCTGAGTTACCATACCGGGTGACACCAACCCTAGTGACGCCTCTGCCAAACAGCACATGATGCAAAGAAAAAAAGAGGCGCAATGAGGTAGCTGTGTGCCTAAGCTAAGCGACCCAAGTGGCCGACACAAACACCTGGCCCATCTAGGAGTGGCACTGCAGTGTCAGACAGGATGGCAGATTTAAAAATAGTCCCCAAACAGCACATGATGCAAAGAAAAAAAGAGGTGCACCAAGGTCGCTGGATGGCTAAGCTAAGCGACACAAGTGGCCGACACAAACACCTGGCCCATCCAGGAATGGCACTGCAGTGTCAGACAGGATGGCACTTCCAAAAATAGTCCCCAAACAGCACATGATGCAAAGAAAAATGAAAGAAAAAAGAGGTTCAAGATGGAATTGTCCTTGGGCCCTCCCACCCACCCTTATGTTGTATAAACAGGACATGCACACTTTAACAATCCCATAATTTCAGCGACAGGGTCTGCCACACGACTGTGACTGAAATGACTGGTTGGTTTGGACCCCCACCAAAAAAAGAAGCAATCAATCTCTCCTTGCACAAACTGGCTCTACAGAGGCAAGATGTCCACCTCCTCCTCTTCCTCCGATTCCTCACCCCTTTCACTGTGTACATCCCCCTCCTCACAGATTATTAATTCGTCCCCACTGGAATCCACCATCTCAGGTCCCTGTGTACTTTCAGGAGGCAATTGCTGATGAATGTCTCCACGAAGGAATTTATTATAATTCATTTTGATGAACATCATCTTCTCCACATTTTCTGGAAGTAACCTTGTACGCCGATTGCTGACAAGGTGAGCGGCTGCACTAAACACTCTTTCGGAGTACACACTGGAGGGGGGGCAACTTAGGTAAAATAAAGCCAGTTTGTGCAAGGGTCTCCAAATTGCCTCTTTTTCCTGCCAGTATATGTACGGACTGTCTGACGTGCCTACTTGGATGCGGTCACTCATATAATCCTCCACCATTCTTTCAATGGTGACAGAATCATATGCAGTGACAGTAGACGACATGTCAGTAATCGTTGGCAGGTCCTTCAGTCCGGACCAGATGTCAGCACTCACTCCAGACTGCCCTGCATCACCGCCAGCGGGTGGGCTCGGAATTCTTAGCCTTTTCCTCGCACCCCCAGTTGTGGGAGAATGTGAAGGAGGAGCAGTTGACGGGTCACGTTCCGCTTGACTTGACAATTTTCTCACCAGCAGGTCTTTGAACCTCTGCAGGCTTGTGTCTGCCGGAAAGAGAGATACAACGTAGGTTTTAAATCTAGGATCGAGCACGGTGGCCAAAATGTAGTGCTCTGATTTCAACAGATTGACCACCCGTAAATCCTGGTTAAGCGAATTAAGGGCTCCATCCACAAGTCCCACATGCCTAGCCGAATCGCTCTGTTTTAGCTCCTCCTTCAATGTCTCCAGCTTCTTCTGCAAAAGCCTGATGAGGGGAATGACCTGACTCAGGCTGGCAGTGTCTGAACTGACTTCACGTGTGGCAAGTTCAAAGGGTTGCAGAACCTTGCACAACGTTGAAATCATTCTCCACTGCGCTTGAGTCAGGTGCATTCCCCCTCCTTTGCCTATATCGTAGGCAGATGTATAGGCTTGAATGGCCTTTTGCTGCTCCTCCATCCTCTGAAGCATATAGAGGGTTGAATTCCACCTCGTTACCACCTCTTACTTCAGATGATGGCAGGGCAGGTTCAGGACTGTTTGCTGGTGCTCCAGTCTTCGGCACGCGGTGGCTGAATGCCGAAAGTGGCCCGCAATTCTTCGGTCCACTGACAGCATCTCTTGCACGCCCCTGTCATTTTTTAAATAATTCTGCACGACCAAATTCAATGTATGTGCAAAACATGGGACGTGCTGGAATTTGCCCAGATGTAATACACGCACAGTATTGGTGGCGTTGTCCGATGTCACAAATCCCCAGGAGAGTCCAATTGGGGTAAGCCATTCTGCGATGATGTTCCTCCGTTTCTGTAAGAGGATGTCAGCTGTGTGCCTCTTATGGAAAGCGGTGATACAAAGCGTAGCCTGCCTAGGAACGAGTTGGCGTTTGCGAGATGCTGCTACTGGTGCCGCCGCTGCTGTTCTTGCTGTGGGAGGCAATACATCTACCCAGTGGGCTGTCACAGTCATATAGTCCTGAGTCTGCCCTGCTCCACTTGTCCACATGTCTGTGGTTAAGTGGACATTGGGTACAACTGCATTTTTTAGGACACTGGTGACTCTTTTTCTGAGGTCTGTGTACATTTTCGGTATCGCCTGCCTAGAGAAATGGAACCTAGATGGTATTTGGTACCGGGGACACAGTACTAGTGATGAGCACCGGAAATTTTTCGGGTTTTGTGTTTTGGTTTTGGGTTCGGTTTCGCGGCCGTGTTTTGGGTTCGAACGCGTTTTGGCAAAACCTCACCGAATTTTTTTTGTCGGATTCGGGTGTGTTTTGGATTCGGGTGTTTTTTTCAAAAAACCCTAAAAAACAGCTTAAATCATAAAATTTGGGGGTCATTTTGATCCCAAAGTATTATTAACCTCAATAACCATAATTTCCACTCATTTTCAGTCTATTCTGAACACCTCACAATATTATTTTTAGTCCTAAAATTTGCACCGAGGTCGCTGGATGACTAAGCTCAGCGACCTAAGTGGCCGACACAAACACCTGGCCCGTCTAGGAGTGGCACTGCAGTGTCACGCAGGATGGCCCTTCAAAAAACTACTCCCCAAACAGCACATGACGCAAAGAAGAAAAAAAAGAGGCGCAATGAGGTAGCTGTGTGACTAAGATAAGCGACCCTAGTGGCCGACACAAACACCTGGCCCATCTAGGAGTGGCACTGCAGTGTCACGCAGGATGGCCCTTCCAAAAAACACCCCCCAAACAGCACATGACGCAAAGAAAAAAAGAGGCGCAATGAGGTAACTGTGTGACTAAGATAAGCGACCCTAGTGGCCGACACAAACATCTGGCCCATCTAGGAGTGGCACTGCAGTGTCACGCAGGATGGCCCTTCCAAAAAACACCCCCCAAACAGCACATGATGCAAAGAAAAAAAGAGGCGCAATGAGGTAGCTGTGTGACTAAGATAAGCGACCCAAGTGGCCGACACAAACACCTGGCCCATCTAGGAGTGGCACTGCAGTGTCACGCAGGATGGCCCTTCCAAAAAACACCCCCCAAACAGCACACGACGCAAAGAAAAAAAGAGGCGCAATGAGGTAGCTGTGTGACTAAGATAAGCGACCCAAGTGGCCGATACAAACACCTGGCCCATCTAGGAGTGGCACTGCAGTGTCACGCAGGATGGCCCTTCCAAAAACTACTCCCCAAACAGCACAGGACGCAAAGAAAAATGAAAGAAAAAAGAGCTGCAAGATGGAATTGTCCTTGGGCCTTCCCACCCACCCTTATGTTGTATAAACAGGACATGCACACTTTAACCAACCCATCATTTTAGTGACAGGGTCTGCCACACGACTGTGACTGAAATGACGGGTTGGTTTGGACCCCCACCAAAAAAGAAGCAATTAATCTCTCCTTGCACAAACTGGCTCTACAAAGGCAAGATGTCCACCTCATCATCATCCTCCGATATATCACTGTGTACATCCCCCTCCTCACAGATTATCAATTCGCCCCCACTGGAATCCACCATCTCAGCTCCCTGTGTACTTTGTGGAGGCAATTGCTGCTGGTCAATGTCTCCACGGAGGAATTGATTATAATTAATTTTAATGAACATCATCTTCTCCACATTTTCTGGATGTAACCTCGTACGCCGATTGCTGACAAGGTGAGCGGCGGCACTAAACACTCTTTCGGAGTACACACTTGTGGGAGGGCAACTTAGGTAGAATAAAGCCAGTTTGTGCAAGGGCCTCCAAATTGCCTCTTTTTCCTGCCAGTATATGTACGGACTGTCTGACGTGCCTACTTGGATGCGGTCACTCATATAATCCTCCACCATTCTTTCAATGGGGAGAGAATCATATGCAGTGACAGTAGACGACATGTCCGTAATCGTTGTCAGGTCCTTCAGTACGGACCAGATGTCAGCATCAGCAGTCGCTCCAGACTGCCCTGCATCACCGCCAGCGGGTGGGCTCGGAATTCTGAGCCTTTTCCTCGCACCCCCAGTTGCGGGAGAATGTGAAGGAGGAGATGTTGACAGGTCGCGTTCCGCTTGACTTGACAATTTTGTCACCAGCAGTTCTTTGAACCCCAGCAGACTTGTGTCTGCCGGAAAGAGAGATCCAAGGTAGGTTTTAAATCTAGGATCGAGCACGGTGGACAAAATGTAGTGCTCTGATTTCAACAGATTGACCACCCGTGAATCCTTGTTAAGCGAATTAAGGGCTCCATCCACAAGTCCCACATGCCTAGCGGAATCGCTCTGTTAGCTCCTCCTTCAATGTCTCCAGCTTCTTCTGCAAAAGCCTGATAAGGGGAATGACCTGACTCAGGCTGGCAGTGTCTGAACTGACTTCACGTGTGGCAAGTTCAAAAGGTTGCAGAACCTTGCACAACGTTGAAATCATTCTCCACTGCGCTTGAGACAGGTGCATTCTACCTCCTATATCGTGCTCAGTTGTATAGGCTTGAATGGCCTTTTGCTGGTCCTCCAACCTCTGAAGCATATAGAGGGTTGAATTCCACCTCGTTACCACTTCTTGCTTCAGAAGATGGCAGGGCAGGTTCAGGCGTTTTTGGTGGTGCTCCAGTCTTCTGTACGTGGTGCCTGTACGCCGAAAGTGTCCCGCAATTCTTCTGGCCACCGACAGCATCTCTTGCACGCCCCTCTCGTTTTTTAAATAATTCTGCACCACCAAATTCAAGGTATGTGCAAAACATGGGACGTGCTGGAATTTGCCCAGATTTAATGCACACACAATATTGCTGGCGTTGTCCGATGCCACAAATCCACAGGAGAGTCCAATTGGGGTAAGCCATTCTGCGATGATCTTCCGCAATTCTTCGGGCCACAAACAGCATCTCTTGCACGCCCCTGTCGTTTTTTAAATAATTCTGCACCACCAAATTCAAGGTATGTGCAAAACATGGGACGTGCTGGAATTTGCCCAGATGTAATGCACGCACAATATTGCTGGCGTTGTCCGATGTCACAAATCCCCAGGAGAGTCCAATTGGGGTAAGCCATTCTGCGATGATCTTCCTCAGAGGTTTTTAGCTGTGTGCGTATTCTGGAAAGCGGTGATACAAAGTGTAGCCTGCCTAGGAAAGAGTTGGCGTTTGCGAGATGCTTGTCACGATCCGGGTATCTGGACGCCATTTCTTACCCATCAGATGCCTCCTAAGGCTGGCTCAGCGCTCCAGGACCGGATCCCATCTGTTATCCTAATGTTCACATTCCTGCATCCTCTCCTGTCTCTCTGAGACGCTGTCACAGTAACGCCTTATTACATCTGGCATGGTGTCTCCCGCGGCCTCCGCCGCCGTCCCTGAGCTTCTGCATGCAGAGTGTCAGAGTGGCGATTACGTCAGCCGCGGCCTCCGCTGTGTCCGCGTGGTTGGATGTGCACTTGTCAGCCTGGCGTCTCCTGTCTCCAGTGGCCGGCGCCGCCATTACTGTTTTCATTACCACATGGATTACAAACCAAACTTCCCTCCAAGTGTCTGCATGGGCGCAGCCATCTTGGATTCTGTCAGCTGATCATTTCCTCCAATCTGTTGTCAGTATTGTTAATCTGCATAATTGCCTAGCCAATCCCTTCCTTG
This sequence comes from Pseudophryne corroboree, assembly GCF_028390025.1. Lineage (NCBI taxonomy): Eukaryota > Metazoa > Chordata > Amphibia > Anura > Myobatrachidae > Pseudophryne > Pseudophryne corroboree. The sequence goes on from NC_086445.1 coordinate 760,178,646, forward strand.
CTGCAGGTATAAATACACTGTGCCTGAGCAAGGAAGGCGTCAGTGCTTTGGTTGTCAAACCTAGTTCCTGTTTGTCTCTCTCCTGTGATTGTCTTCCAGGTTCCAGCTCCTGTCTCAAGACTTCCACCATAGAGACCCGCACCAGCATTCCACCTGCGGTGTAGCCTGACTCTCCAATCCATTGTGGATTCATCTGTTTCCAGCTACAACATTACCTGCTTCCAGCTCAGCTTCCAGCAGAGTACAGCTTCCCTTAAAGGGCCGGTGTCCTTTCTACACTTTACCACTCTCCACCGGTATTATTATTTCTCCGCTCTCAAGTTCTACATTTCAGTTCATATTTCATCGCTCCCAAGTTCATTTATTATTTAACTGGTTCCAGCCAGTATCCACTCCGTGCTAACAACAGTCTGGTTCCAGCCAGTATCCACAGCAGCTGTTTTACCCTCAGCAACCCAGCTTTTCCTGGAACACCAGCTGGCACAATCCTGGGTTATCTCCATTGCTACAGTCGGGCCTGGTAAGGACTTTCCATCTAGAAGATCATAAGAACTATCTCACACTACCAGTGCCCTGTGGCTCCTGCCATCCTGTAGTACCCAGGAACTGTATTTATTATTTGCTGACTTTTACGTTTTCTTTTACTGCTGCTGTGTTGCGGAGTTGTCATAATAAACATCATTGACTTTTATCTAAGTTGTCGTGGTCACGCCTTCGGGCAGTTATTATTCATGTTACTTACATGTCCAGGGGTCTGATACAACCTCCCAGGTTCCGGTACATCTCAGCCCCTACAACTGAGGCTGCCTCCCGTCAGCTCAGGCCCTCAGTTGTGACAGTAAGCACTGACCTAATGAATCCAGCCGGAGACCAGGATCAAGCGGCCAGGCCGATGCAAGAACTGGCAGCCCGACTAGAACATCAGGAGGCTGCACAGGGCCACATCATCCGCTGTCTCCAGGATCTCTCTACTCGGCTGGATGGGATTCAGACAACTCTCCGTGGATCAGGCGCATCTGGTGCGTCAACCACAGTGACTCCAGCTATAACCCCACCCACCTTACCCATTTCTGCTCCACGTCTTCATCTTCCAACGCCAGCAAAATTTGACGGATCTCCAAGATTCTGCAGGGGATTTCTCAACCAGTGTGAGATTCAGTTTGAGCTACAACCTGGCAATTTTCCCAGTGACCGTACAAAAATTGCCTACATCATCTCTCTTCTCAGTGGCTCCGCCCTTGACTGGGCATCACCGTTATGGGAGAGGTCCGACACCCTGCTATCTTCTTACACTGCATTCGTGTCAACATTCAGGCGCATCTTCGACGAGCCAGGCCGGGTAACCTCAGCTTCATCCGAGATTCTCCGTTTACGCCAGGGGTCACGTACTGTAGGACAATATCTGATACAGTTCCAGATCCTGGCATCCGAACTGGCATGGAACGACGAGGCCCTGTATGCTGCATTCTGGCATGGCTTATCTGAGCTTATTAAAGATGAGTTAGCTACCAGAGACTTACCTTCTAAGTTAGATGAGCTAATCTCACTCTGCACGAAAGTTGATTTACGTTTCAGAGAGAGAGCCACTGAGCGTGGAAGATCATCTGCTCCAAAATCTTCTGCTCCTCCTCCTCGTCAACTGTCACCATCTAAAGATGAGCCCATGCAAATTGGCCGTTCCCGTTTAACTCCTGCTGAGCGCCGAAGACGTCTCTCTGAGTCTCTTTGTCTTTACTGTGCAGCTCCGTCTCACACCATCAATGCCTGTCCCGAACGTCCGGGAAAACTCCAAACCCTAGCTCGCCCAGGAGAGGGCCGGCTAGGAGTAATGATCTCCTCTCCATCTCCTCATGATTGTAATCTCCCAGTCTCGCTTCAAGTTGCTCAACGTTATCGGAACGTCATTGCTCTCCTTGATTCCGGAGCAGCTGGGAACTTTATTACTGAAGCCTATGTTAAACGGTGGTCCCTACCCACCGAGAGACTTCCTTCCTCCTTTTCCTTAACTGCCGTGGATGGCAGTAAAATTTTTGATACTGTTATTGCTCTAAGGACTCTACCAGTTCGTCTGAGAGTGGGAGTTCTTCATTCCGAACTTATTTCACTTTTAGTGATTCCAAGAGCCACACATCCTGTGGTCCTGGGCCTTCCATGGCTCCGTCTTCACAATCCTACAATTGATTGGACGACTACGCAAATCCTGGCATGGGGTTCCTCCTGTGCAGAGACATGTTTGTTTAAAGTATTGCCTGTCTGTTCTTCCTCCCCCAGGTCGTCTGATGTTCCACCTCCTCCATATCAAGATTTCACGGATGTGTTCAGTAAAGCTTCTGCTGATATCCTTCCTCCTCATAGAGAATGGGACTGCCCGATTGATCTCGTTCCAGGGAAGGTTCCACCTCGAGGCCGAACTTATCCGTTGTCTCTGCCTGAGACGCATTCTATGGAGGAATACATTAAAGAGAACCTAGCAAAGGGGTTCATTCGACCTTCTTCTTCCCCAGCCGGCGCAGGCTTCTTTTTTGTAAAAAAGAAAGATGGTGGTCTGCGGCCGTGCATCGACTACAGAGGTTTGAACGACATTACCATCAAGAACCGTTATCCTTTACCCCTGATTACTGAGCTCTTTGACAGAGTTAGCGGAGCTACCATCTTTACAAAGCTGGACTTGCGAGGTGCATACAATCTCATCCGGATCCGTGAGGGTGACGAGTGGAAGACCGCCTTTAACACCCGTGACGGACATTATGAGTACCTCGTCATGCCCTTCGGATTGAGCAATGCTCCAGCTGTCTTCCAGCATTTTGTCAATGAGATTTTCAGAGACATTCTATACCGTCATGTCGTGGTCTATCTAGACGATATCCTCATTTTTGCCAACGATTTAGAGGAACATCGTTTTTGGGTTAAAGAGGTTCTGTCCCGTCTCCGTGTCAATCATCTCTATTGCAAATTAGAAAAATGCATCTTTGAAGTCAAGTCCATTCCGTTTCTAGGGTACATTGTGTCCGGTTCCGGACTAGAGATGGATCCTGAGAAACTACAAGCAATTCAGAATTGGCCGGTACCCTTAACCCTCAAAGGGGTCCAGAGGTTCTTAGGGTTCGCCAATTATTACCGAAAGTTTATACGAGACTTTTCCACCATTGTGGCGCCTATTACTGCTTTCACCAAGAAGGGTGCTAACCCATCCAAGTGGTCTGAAGAAGCCATGCAAGCTTTTCATCTTTTAAAACAGAGGTTCATCTCTGCGCCTGTCCTGAAACAGCCTGACATCGACTCTCCTTTCATCCTAGAGGTGGATGCCTCCTCCGTTGGAGTAGGAGCGGTGTTATCTCAGAGGGCTAAAGATGGCCATTTACATCCTTGCAGTTTCTTCTCCCGGAAGTTCTCCCCAGCTGAGCGCAACTATGCCATTGGCGACCAGGAGTTGCTAGCCATCAAGCTCGCTCTAGAAGAGTGGAGGTATCTGTTGGAGGGAGCTTCTCATTTAATCACCATACTTACAGACCACAAGAACCTTTTATACCTGAAGGGCGCACAATGTCTCAACCCTCGTCAGGCCAGATGGGCACTTTTCTTTTCCAGGTTCGACTTTAAACTCCAGTTCTGTCCGGGCTCTCAGAATCGCAAGGCCGATGCCCTTTCCCGCTCATGGGAGCAAGAAAATGAGTCAGAGTCTTCAGACAAGCATCCTATTATAAATCCGTTGGCATTCTCCACGGTAGGGATGGACTCTACGCCCCCATCAGGGAAAAGTTTTGTAAAGCCGATGCTAAGGAAGAAGCTCATGCATTGGGCCCATGCTTCCCGTTTTGCCGGACATACAGGTATCCAAAAAACCCTGGAGTTTATCTCTAGGTCCTATTGGTGGCCAACTCTGAAAAAGGACGTCTTGGAGTTTATTGCATCTTGCCCAAAGTGTGCCCAACATAAAGTATCCCGCCAGTCGCCTGCGGGGCAACTGGTTCCACTATCCGTTCCCCGTCGACCATGGACCCACTTGTCGATGGATTTCATTACAGACTTACCCATGTGCAACAAGTTCAATACCATCTGGGTGGTAGTTGACCGGTTCACCAAGATGGCACACTTCATTCCTCTCACCGGTCTTCCGTCAGCTTCCAAGTTGGCTCAAGTATTCATACAAGAGATCTTCCGACTCCACGGTCTTCCTGAAGAAATTATCTCAGATCGAGGAGTTCAATTCACAGCCAAATTCTGGCGAAGTTTATGTCAAGTCCTCCAAGTCAAGCTAAAGTTTTCCACGGCTTACCATCCTCAGACCAATGGTCAAACCGAGAGGGTGAATCAGGACTTGGAGGCCTTCCTCCGCATCTATGTGTCCTCCTCTCAAGATGACTGGGTTCAATTACTTCCCTGGGCCGAGTTCTGTCATAACAACCAGTATCATTCTTCATCTGCTTCAACACCATTCTTCACTAACTTTGGATTCCACCCTAAAGTTCCTGTGTTCCAACCGCTTCCAGCAACTTCTGTTCCCGCAGTGGATATCACCTTGCATCAGTTTGCCAATATCTGGAAGAGCGTACGATCAGCTCTGCTCAAGGCATCGTTCAGGTACAAGAAGTTTGCGGATAAGAAGCGTCGAGCAGTTCCTGCTCTCAAGGTGGGTGATCGGGTATGGTTATCCACGAAGAATTTGAGGTTAAGAGTTCCCAGTATGAAGTTTGCACCTCGCTATATCGGTCCTTTCAAGATTGAACAAGTCATCAATCCTGTTGCTTACAGACTCCAGTTGCCTCCCTTCTTAAAAATACCCAGGACATTCCATGTTTCCCTGTTGAAACCGCTGATCTTGAATCGGTTTCATTCCTCACTTCCTCCAACTCCGAAAGTCCAAACTCAACGAGGCGTTGAGTATGAAGTGGCCAAGATCCTGGACTCACGTCACCGTTACGGTCAACTACAATATCTTATTGACTGGAAGGGTTATGGTCCTGAGGAACGTTCATGGACCAATGCTTCTGATGTCCATGCTCCTGCCTTGGTCCGGAGATTCCATTCCAAGTTTCCTCAAAAGCCAAAGAAGTGTCCTGGGGCCACTCCTAAAGGGGGGGTGCTGTCACGATCCGGGTATCTGGACGCCATTTCTTACCCATCAGATGCCTCCTAAGGCTGGCTCAGCGCTCCAGGACCGGATCCCATCTGTTATCCTAATGTTCACATTCCTGCATCCTCTCCTGTCTCTCTGAGACGCTGTCACAGTAACGCCTTATTACATCTGGCATGGTGTCTCCCGCGGCCTCCGCCGCCGTCCCTGAGCTTCTGCATGCAGAGTGTCAGAGTGGCGATTACGTCAGCCGCGGCCTCCGCTGTGTCCGCGTGGTTGGATGTGCACTTGTCAGCCTGGCGTCTCCTGTCTCCAGTGGCCGGCGCCGCCATTACTGTTTTCATTACCACATGGATTACAAACCAAACTTCCCTCCAAGTGTCTGCATGGGCGCAGCCATCTTGGATTCTGTCAGCTGATCATTTCCTCCAATCTGTTGTCAGTATTGTTAATCTGCATAATTGCCTAGCCAATCCCTTCCTTGCTGCAGGTATAAATACACTGTGCCTGAGCAAGGAAGGCGTCAGTGCTTTGGTTGTCAAACCTAGTTCCTGTTTGTCTCTCTCCTGTGATTGTCTTCCAGGTTCCAGCTCCTGTCTCAAGACTTCCACCATAGAGACCCGCACCAGCATTCCACCTGCGGTGTAGCCTGACTCTCCAATCCATTGTGGATTCATCTGTTTCCAGCTACAACATTACCTGCTTCCAGCTCAGCTTCCAGCAGAGTACAGCTTCCCTTAAAGGGCCGGTGTCCTTTCTACACTTTACCACTCTCCACCGGTATTATTATTTCTCCGCTCTCAAGTTCTACATTTCAGTTCATATTTCATCGCTCCCAAGTTCATTTATTATTTAACTGGTTCCAGCCAGTATCCACTCCGTGCTAACAACAGTCTGGTTCCAGCCAGTATCCACAGCAGCTGTTTTACCCTCAGCAACCCAGCTTTTCCTGGAACACCAGCTGGCACAATCCTGGGTTATCTCCATTGCTACAGTCGGGCCTGGTAAGGACTTTCCATCTAGAAGATCATAAGAACTATCTCACACTACCAGTGCCCTGTGGCTCCTGCCATCCTGTAGTACCCAGGAACTGTATTTATTATTTGCTGACTTTTACGTTTTCTTTTACTGCTGCTGTGTTGCGGAGTTGTCATAATAAACATCATTGACTTTTATCTAAGTTGTCGTGGTCACGCCTTCGGGCAGTTATTATTCATGTTACTTACATGTCCAGGGGTCTGATACAACCTCCTAGGTTCCGGTACATCTCAGCCCCTACAACTGAGGCTGCCTCCCGTCAGCTCAGGCCCTCAGTTGTGACAATGCTGCTACTGGTGCCGCCGCTGCTTTTCTTGCGGCGGGAGTCCATACATCTACCCAGTGGGCTGTCACAGTCATATAGTCCTGAGCCTGCCCTGCTCCACTTGTCCACATGTCCGTGGTTAAGTGGACATTGGGTACAACTGCATTTTTTAGGACACTGGTGAGTCTTTTTCTGTGGTCTGTGTACATTTTCGGTATCGCCTGCCTAGAGAAATGGAACCTAGATGGTATTTGGTACCGGGGACACAGTACCTCCAACAAGTCTCTAGTTGGCTCTGCAGTAATGATGGATACCGGAACCACGTTTCTCACCGCCCAGGATGCCAAGGCCTCAGTTATCCGCTTTGCAGCAGGATGACTGCTGTGATATTTAATCTTCCTCGCAAAGGACTGTTGGACAGTCAATTGCTTGGTGGAAGTAGTAAAAGTGGTCTTACGAGTACGACCTCCCCTCTGGGATGACCATCGACTCCCAGCAGCAACAACAGCAGCGCCAGCAGCAGTAGGCGTTACACGCAAGGATGCATCAGAGGAATCCCAGGCAGGAGAGGACTCGTCAGAATTGCCAGTGACATGGCCTGCAGGACTATTGGCATTCCTGGGGAAGGAGGAAATTGACACTGAGGGAGTTGGTGGGGTGGTTTGCGTGAGCTTGGTTACAAGAGGAAGGGATTTACTGGTCAGTGGACTGCTTCCGCTGTCGCCCAAAGTTTTTGAACTTGTCACTGACTTATGATGAATGTGCTGCAGGTGACGTATAAGGGAGGATGTTCCGAGGTGGTTAACGTCCTTACCCCTACTTATTACAGCTTGACAAAGGCAACACACGGCTTGACACATGTTGTCCGCATTTCTGTTGAAATACTTCCACACCGAAGAGCTGATTTTTTTGGTATTTTCACCAGGCATGTCAATGGCCCTATTCCTCCCATGGACAACAGGTGTCTCCCCGGGTGCCTGACTTAAACAAACCACCTCACCATCAGAATCCTCCTGGTCAATTTCCTCCCCAGCGCCAGCAACACCCATATCCTCCTCATCCTGGTGTACTTCAACACTGACATCTTCAATCTGACTATCAGGAACTGGACTGCGGGTGCTCCTTCCAGCACTTGCAGGGGGCGTGCAAATGGTGGAAGGCGCATGCTCTTCACGTCCAGTGTTGGGAAGGTCAGGCATCGCAAACGACACAATTGGACTCTCCTTGTGGATTTGTGATTTCGAAAAACGCACAGTTCTTTGCTGTGCTTTTGCCAGCTTGAGTCTTTTCATTTTTCTAGCGAAAGGCTGAGTGCTTCCATCCTCATGTGAAGCTGAACCACTAGCCATGAACATAGGCGAGGGCCTCAGCCGTTCCTTGCCACTCCGTGTGGTAAATGGCATATTGGCAAGTTTACGCTTCTCCTCCGACAATTTTATTTTAGATTTTTGAGTCCTTTTTTTACTGATATTTGGTGTTTTGGATTTTACATGCTCTGTACTATGACATTGGGCATCGGCCTTGGCAGACGACTTTGATGGCATTTCATCGTCTCGGCCATGACTAGTGGCAGCAGCTTCAGCACGAGGTGGAAGTCGATCTTGATCTTTCCCTATTTTTGGAACCTCAACATTTTTGTTCTCCATATTTTAATAGGCACAACTAAAAGGCACCTCAGGTAAACAATGGAGATGGATGGATACTAGTATACTTATGGATGGACGAGCGACTGCCGACACAGAGGTAGCTACAGCCGTGGACTACCGTACTGCATCTGCTGCTAATATAGACTGGATGATAATGATATAAAAATATATATATATCACTACTGCAGCCGGACAGGTATATATTATATAATGACGGACCTGCTGGACACTGTCAGCACTGCAGACTCCTAAAGTAAGCTACTAGTATCAAGAAGATAGAAAAAAAAAAAACACCACAGGTAGGTGGTATACAATTATGGATGGACGAGCGACTGCCGACACAGAGGTAGCTACAGCCGTGGACTACCGTACTGCGTCTGCTGCTAATATAGACTGGATGATAATGATATAAAAAAAATATATATATCACTACTGCAGCCGGACAGGTATACATTATATAATGACGGACCTGCTGGACACTGTCAGCACTGCAGACTCCTAAAGTAAACTACTAGTATCAAGAAGATAGAAAAAAAAAAACACCACAGGTAGGTGGTATACAATTATGGATGGACGAGCGACTGTCGACACAGAGGTAGCTACAGCCGTGGACTACCGTACTGCGTCTGCTGCTAATATAGACTGGATGATAATGATATAAAAAATATATATATATCACTACTGCAGCCGGACAGGTATATATTATATAATGACGGACCTGCTGGACACTGTCAGCACTGCAGACTCCTAAAGTAAGCTACTAGTATCAAAAAGATAGAAAAAAAAAACACAACAGGTAGGTGGTATACAATTATGGATGGACGAGCGACTGCCGACACAGAGGTAGCTACAGCCGTGGACTACCGTACTGCGTCTGCTGCTAATATAGACTGTATGATAATGATATAAAAAATATATATATATCACTACTGCAGCTGGACAGGTATATATTATATAATGACGGACCTGCTGGACACTGTCAGCACTGCAGACTCCTAAAGTTAACTACTAGTATGAAGAAGATAGAAAAAAAAAAACCACCACAGGTAGCTATACAATTATGGACGAGCGACTGCCGACACAGAGGTAGCTACAGCCGTGGACTACCATACTGCGTCTGCTGCTAGTATAGACTGGATGATAATGATATAAAAAATATATATATATCACTACTGCAGGACAGGTATATATTATATAATGACGGACCTGCTGGACACTGTCAGCAGAATGCGTTTATAGAATAAAAACACCACACGACGAGTGTTTAACTTTTTCAGGCAGACAATCACAATATACTGGTGGTCACTGGTCACTGGTCAGTCACACTGGCAGTGGCACTCTGGCAGCAAAAGTGTGCATTGTTAAATATATGTACTCCTGCTATAACTGCTCCCCAGTCTCCCCCACAATTAAGCTGTATGAGCAGTGAGCACTCAGCACGGTCAGATATACATAGATGATGCAGCACACTGAGGCTGAGCACAGATATGGTATACTGTGTCACTGTGTATCTTTTTTTTTCAGGCAGAGAACGGATTATATTAAATAATAATAAAACTGCACTGGTGGTCACTGGTCAGTCACTAGTAAACTCTGCACTCTCTGAGTACTCCTAAGCTCCAGTAAATCAAGTGTCTCACTCTCACTATCTATTTCTATTCTAAACGGAGAGGACGCCAGCCACGTCCTCTCCCTATCAATCTCAATGCACGTGTGAAAATGGCGGCAACGCGCGGCTCCTTATATAGAATCCGAGTCTCGCGATAGAATACGAGCCTCGCGAGAATCCGACAGCGGGATGATGACGTTCGGGCGCGCTCGGGTTAGCCGAGCAAGGCGGGAAGATCCGAGTCTGCCTCGGACCCATGTAAAAAGCGTGAAGTTCGGGGGGGTTCGGTTTCCGAGAAACCGAACCCGCTCATCACTACACAGTACCTCAATCAAGTCTCTAGTTCCCCGTGAATTAACGGTGGATACCGGAAACACGTTTCTCACCACCCAGGCTGCCAAGGCCTGAGTTATCCACTTTGCAGCAGGATGACTGCTGTGATATTTCATCTTCCTCGCAAAGGACTGTTGGACAGTCAATTGCTTACTGGAAGTAGTACAAGTGGTCTTCCGACTTCCCCTCTGGGATGACGATAGACTCCCAGCAGCAACAACAGCAGCACCAGCAGCAGTAGGCGTTACACTCAAGGATGCATCGGAGGAATCCCAGGCAGGAGAGGACTCGTCAGACTTGCCAGTGACATGGCCTGCAGGACTATTGGCTTTCCTGTCTAAGGAGGAAATTGACACTGAGGGAGTTGGTGGTGTGGTTTGCAGGAGCTTGGTTACAAGAGGAAGGGATTTAGTGGTCAGTGGACTGCTTCCGCTGTCATCCAAAGTTTTTGAACTTGTCACTGACTTCTGATGAATGCGGTCCAGGTGACGTATAAGGGAGGATGTTCCTAGATGGTTAACGTCCTTACCCCTACTTATTACAGCTTGACAAAGGCAACACATGGCTTGACACCAGTTGTCCGCATTTCTGTTGAAATAATTCCACACCGAAGAGGTGATTTTTTTTTGTATTTTGACCAGGCATGTCAATGGCCATTTTCGTCCCATGGACAACAGGTGTCTCCCCGGGCGCCTGACTTAAACAAACCACCTCACCATCAGAATCCTCCTTGTCAATTTCCTCCCCAGCGCCAGCAACACCCATATCCTCATCCTAGTGTACTTCAACAGTGACATCTTCAATTTGACTATCAGGAACTGGACTGCGTCTGCTCCTTCCAGCACTTGCAGGGGGCATGCATATGGTGGAAGGCGCCACCTCTTCCCGTCCAGTGTTGGGAAAGTCAGGCATCGCAACCGACACAATTGGACTCTCCTTGGGGATTTGTGATTTAGAAGAATGCACAGTTCTTTGCTGCGCTTTTGCCATCTTAACTTTTTTACGTTTTCTAGCAGGAGGATGAGTGCTTCCATCCTCATGTGAAGCTGAACCACTAGCCATGAACATAGGCCAGGCCCTCAGCCGTTCCTTGCCACTCCGTGTCGTAAATGGCACATTTGCAAGTTTACGCTTCTCCTCAGACGATTTTGATTTAGATTTTTGGGTCATTTTACTGAGCTTTATTTTTTTGGATTTTACATGCTCTCTACTATGACATTGGGCATTGGCCTTGGCAGACGACGTTGATGGCATTTCATCGTCTCGGCCATGACTAGTGGCAGCAGCTTCAGCACGAGGTGGAAGTGGATCTTGATCTTTCCCTATTTTACCCTCCACATTTTTGTTCTCCATTTTTTAATGTGTGGAATTATATGCCAGTAATATATCAATAGCAATGGCCTACTACTATATATACTGCGCACAACTGAAATGCACCACAGGTATGGATGGATAGTATACTTGACGACACAGAGGTAGGTAGAGCAGTGGCCTACTGTACCGTACTGCTATAAATTATATATACTGGTGGTCAGCAAACTATGCAAAACTGAAATGCACCACAGGTGTGGATGGATAGTATACTTGACGACACAGAGGTAGGTAGAGCAGTGGCCTACTGTACCGTACTGCTATATATTATATATACTGGTGGTCAGCAAACTGTGCAAAACTGAAATGCACCACAGGTATGGATGGATAGTATACTTGACGACACAGAGGTAGGTAGAGCAGTGGCCTACTGTACCGTACTGCTATATATTATATATACTGGTGGTCAGCAAACTGTGCAAAACTGAAATGCACCACAGGTATGGATGGATAGTATACTTGACGACACAGAGGTAGGTAGAGCAGTGGCCTACTGTACCGTACTGCTATATATTATATATACTGGTGGTCAGCAAACTGTGCAAAACTGAAATGCACCACAGGTATGGATGGATAGTATACTTGACGACACAGAGGTAGATAGAGCAGTGGCCTACTGTACCGTACTGCTATATATTATATATACTGGTGGTCAGCAAACTGTGCAAAACTGAAATGCACCACAGGTATGGATGGATAGTATACTTGACAACACAGAGGTAGGTAGAGCAGTGGCCTTCTGTATCGTACTGCTATATATTATATATACTGGTGGTCAGCAAACTGTGCAAAACTGAAATGCACTACAGGTATGGATGGGATAGTATACTTGACGACACAGAGGTAGAGCAGTGGACTACTGTACCGTACTGCTATATATATAGTTATACTGGTGGTCAGCAAAATTTTGCACTGTCCTCCTACTATATACTACAATGCAGCACAGATATGGAGCGTTTTTCAGACAGAGAACTTATAATACTGGTGGTCACTGGTCAGCAAAACTCTGCACTGTCCTCCTACTATATAATACTGCTGGTCCCCAGTCCCCACAATAAAGCAATTAGCACACTGAGCACAGATATTTGCAGCACACTGAGCACAGATATGGAGCGTTTTTCAGGCAGAGAACGTAGATATTTGCACCTGCAGCACACTGAGCACAGATATTTGCAGCACACTGAGCACAGATATTTGCAGCACACTGAGCACAGGTATTTGCAGCCCACTGAAGATAGAAACTGAGAGGACGCCAGCCACGTCCTCTCACGATCATCTCCAATGCACAAGTGAAAAATGGCGGCGACGCGCGGCTCCTTATATAGAATACGAATCTCACGAGAATCCGACCGCGGGATGATGACGTTCGGGCGCGCTCGGGTTAATCGAGCAAGGCGGGAGGATCCGAGTTGCTCGGACTCGTGGAAAAAAAGGTGACGTTCGGGCGGGTTCGGATCCCGAGGATCCGAACCCGCTCATCACTAATAATAATGGCCCAAATATATTAATCCTTAACAAGAGATAAAGTGAAGACGGATAAAGAGTGATAAATGACCAGCCAACCAGCTTCCTAAGGGGTCTATTCATGTAAGAATGCGATGTTTAAGTTTAACTTTTTTTAACTAAACTTCGCATTCTTATTTCAGGTGTTTTTTTCATATGTTTAACTCAATTCGCTAATACTTAATTGTTCCCTGATGCAATGCGGCATAATTGCATATGCCTTGGGCTCCTCTGGTTGGCCGGCATCTGAGAAGGGGGCGGGGAGACAGCAGTCTCCGCTGCCCTTCTCCATTCTACTGCCAGTCTACGCCATCCTAAAATGGCAATTACAATGTCAGGGGCGAAGCGGAAAGCACAGCATTCCGTGCCTACATGTATTGCAGTCACCATTCATTAGAATGGTGTTGCGATTCAACTGCCAGGACAGGAGCACAGAGTAAACTAGAGGGGCGGTAAGATGCTACATGAATTAGAGGGAGCAGAGAAAAGCCCTGTTTAGCGCATAACAGGGCTTTTCACTGCTCTATGAATAGACCCCTAACTGCCATATCACAGGCTGTGATTGAAAAATTACAGTTAGGAGCTGGTTGGCTGGTCATTTATCACTCCTTTTTGGGGAGATTCAAATGTTTGAAAAGTCAGTTGGGAGTCTGTTTTTTCCTATCTAATAGACAGTGAAATACAGACAGCCAACCGACTTTTCAAACATTTGAATCTCCCCCTTTGTGTCTCAGATTTATCTCCTGTTAAGGCTTAATACATCTGGGCCAATGTGTGAAATTTTCCATTAATACATATGACACATAACTACTCATCAGTAAGTAAGCAAAAAGCAGTATTAAGCCAACAAAGCTCCTTCAAAGGTTATTACTAAACACGTTATATTGCTTAGCAAATTAGCCTATACAGTACATTTTCTGGTGATTGTCAGGAATATGAGAATCTTAAATGAGCACAGATGGATCATTTGGTGACGTAATTTTCCACTGCAGCATTTTAAGCTGATTTAGCTGAGGCTAATCAAGAATATTCATACATAATAGTCTGGTGAGCCACACATTTTGCGCTGTACATATTCTCTTAAGTTCAGTATGGCAGAGTATTCAATTTGTGGATACATACTTAGTAGTTGCAGAATATTTACCCCTCTTTAATACATGCTGTTTCTGCCTTATTCCAAGTTCATTGTTTATTTCTATAGCATGACCGTATTACACATAACCTACTAACGCATAACCTTCTAGAGAATATTTAATCATTCACATTGAGGCTTACAGTCTAAATTCTGTACCACATGAACATGCACTCTCATACACTTGGGTCCATTTTGTCAGAAGCTAATCACATACCTCCCAACTGTCCTAATCTAAGAGGGACAGCACAAAATTGAGGGCTCAGTGCCTCCATCCCAATCGAAACAGCTTAGAGATGCATGCACTGGCCAATGGCTGAACATGTGCAGTACGTTCACTTTGCTTCTAGGCATTTCACAGAACAGAGCTTTTTTAGAAGCTCCGTCCAAGTGCCCCAACTTTGGAAAATGCAATGTCATTATCAGGACAGCATTGCGAGTTGGGGCAACATTTTCTTAACCCATTTTGGAAAATGAGTCATATATTAAACTTAAGAGGTAGCCATATCGCCAACCTACCTGTGTATCATACTTGCCTTCTCTCCTCGAACAATCCCATGAGAATAGACCAGCCAGAACCATAAGCACATGAGCTCTGACATGTCTGTGGGACACTGGGGACCACTGTTCATCACTTCTGTAGCTGGATACCTCATTGTACACTGTATCAATACCACATATTTGCCTACACACTCCGTTACGCCTGTCCTTGGGCTGTACTTGTATTTGGTAAACTGACATATACTGATGTAGCCATGCTCATTTATCCTCCATGTAGCATGTAGTGTGAAAAAAACTAGTTGCATTATGTTTGCCTGCACCTTGTCTCAGAGTGGTGTATTCAGTCACAATGTAATGAATTAAGTCTCCGTCAGGTGCAATACTGGTGTAGATCCACCAGGTATCAGTTTTGGAAGCCAACATTGTGCGTGGGTGAAGTCTCCATTGTAAAGTCAAATGATGCTTGTAGTTTAAGAACTACTTTTTTAGATGATCTCTACATTAATTAGAAATGTGAACACAGAAAAAGATTGGATCAGCGTCTCCTACACACCTTTCTTTAATAGGCAGCCTCCCTCACCCCCAGTTCCACCCCCATGAGACGGGATCCGGTCTGAAGATCGACAGTATCTAGGTCGACAATGTTTAGGTCGACCACTATAGGTCGACAGTCACTAGGTCGACATGGATGGAAGGTCGACAGGGTTTCTAGGTCGACATGTGCTAGGTCGACAGGTCTAAAGGTCGACATGAGTTTTTCAAATTTTTTTTCTTTTTTTGAATTTTTTCATACTTAACGATCCACGTGGACTACGATTGGAACGGTAATCTGTGCCGAGCGAAGCGGTAGCGGAGCGAACGCACCATGCCCGAAGTATGGCGAGCGAAGCGAGCCATGCGAGGGGACGCGGTGCACTAATTTGGGATCCCGGTCACTCTACGAAGGAAACTACACCAAAAGAAAAAAAAATCCTCATGTCGACCTTTAGACCTGTCGACCTAGCACATGTCGACCTAGAAACCCTGTCGACCTTCCATCCATGTCGACCTAGTGACTGTCGACCTATAGTGGTCGACCTAAACATTGTCGAACTAGATACTGTCGATTTGATGAACCACACCCCATGAGACTTGTGAGTTCACGGATTGGGTGTGCTGGTTAGTAAATTACAGCATGAGCTATTCATTTATTTACAGCAGTGTACCGACCGTGTTGTGTTTGTCATTTACTAGTCAGTGAACCCAGTTGTGAAATCACAATTCTGACAGGAGTGGGATTGGGGGTGAGGGAGGCTGCCTTTTAAAGCAATGGGAAGGCCCGGGAATAAGTACAGTAAACTCAGTCTCATAAAGATAAGATCATAATTTGAAATACCACACTTGTATATTTGTGTAAAAAATAGCACCTACAGTTTTTCCTAATTGTGACTGTATATCTGTGTGCATGTCTGAGTCTGTATACAATGTATGGCAGAACTTGTTTTGGGAAAATGAGAAAAAAAAAACTGTGCATGCTAATTATTACACAGATATAATGCTACTTTTTACACAAATATACAAGTTTGGCTTTTCAAATTATAAGTGGTGAAATCTCTATGAGACTGAGTTTACTGTACTTGCTTTAATAGGTAGCCTCCCCCACCACTAATCCCTGTGTCTTAATATGCCACCCACTGCTTCTCCCTGTCATCCTCTGTCTCTCTCTGTCACCCACTGGCATGTGGCATATTATGAACTTGAGGTGGGTCAAAGTAAATTTTTGCATTTAGGCCCATCACTTGCAAGTTCTGCCACTGTACAGAATTTCATACACAGATGCAGAGGCAGATTTAGACCTCATGGGGCCCTAAGCGAAATACCGATTTGGGGCCCCCCTACCTCAAACAATCCATAGCACTATATTTTTGTTCTGACTTATGCCCCCTTACATTACAGATGGAGTTCCGTCTGTGCCTGGGCCTATCATCGCGTCTGGGGCGCGCACATGTCCGTGACATGCACGCGCCCCATTCACTGGAATGAGAGCGTCTGTGTGCACACCCGGCGGGGCTAAGCGGCGACCAATCAGACAGAGCGTGCCCCATAGAGGTACTGTGCTCCACGGCGCGCGCGCGCCAAAAAATGGGTGTGGCCAATTAAAATGGGACGTGAAACACAGACATATGCCCCCAATAGTGCAGTGCCAGATCCACAATTGCCCCCACAGTGCCAGATCCACAATTGACCCTACAGTGCCAGGTATACAAATGCCCCCACAGTGCCAGGTATACAAATGCCCCCACAGTGCCAGATCCACAAATGCCCCCACAGTGCCAGGTATACAAATGCCCCCACAGTGCCAGATCCACAAATGCCCCCACAGTGCCAGATCCACAAATGCCCCCACAGTGCCAGGTATACAAATGCCCCAACAGAGCCAGATCCACAATTGCCCCCACAGTGCCAGGTATACAAATGCCCCCACAGTGCCAGATCCACAATTGCCCCCACAGTGTCAGATCCACAATTGCCCCCACAGTGTCAGGTAATACCTGACACTGTGGGGGCAATTATGGATCTGACACTGTGGGGGCAATTGTATACCTGACAGGTATACAAATGCCCCCACAGTGCCAGGTAAACAATTGCCCCCACAGTGCCAGGTATACAAATGCCCCACAGTGCCAGCCAATTGTCCGCACAGTGCCAGGTATACAATTGCCCCCACAGCAGCCAGTGCTGCAGCTGCTTACCGCTGCTGCACTGCTGCTGCTGCTCCTCCTCCGGGCTCCGGCTGTGAGGGACGGGTGAGTCAGGAGAGGAGAGCGCCCACCAGCGCGGCTATGTCTGGTGCGGCGGCGTATAGCGGACTTCGTTCAAACCAGCCGCCGGTTCGTGAGCCAATCAGAGCTCGCGGACCGGCGGCTTCTGATTGGCTGCCGGTCCGCGAGCTCTGATTGGCTCATGAACCGGCGGCTGGTTTGAAGTCCGCTATACGCCGCCGCGCCAGACACAGCCGCGCTGGCGGGCGCTCTCCTCTCCTGACAGCTGAGACATGCTGCCGCCGGACTGAGCGGCAGCGTGTCTCAGTGACACAAGCAGGGGGACCCGCTTCGGGCCCCCTGACCCGGCGGGCCCTAGGCAACCACTTAGGTTGCCTAGCGGCAAATCCGCCACTGCCAGATGGTTCTCTCTTTCCATGAAATTCTGGAAGTCAACTGCGCAGCTACACTTGCAAGAAATATGTTTCATGGGAGTGCCAAGGGTATGTTGACAGAATTTGTGCAAATGTGTTTCTGATGGTTCTTTTGCACCCAGCATGGGGCAGACAGAAAAACTGTGATTGGTGAGACTATATACCTGAAGCCTCATGGGTACTCGCATTGGTATAAGGTAGTAAATCTGCCTCTCAAAGCTACCAGCACTTGTAGCCGTGTTGCATCCAACTCAGAATCAGGGTCACTATTTTTGAACTTGGTTTCGTTTTCTTTTTTTAGAAGAATCTTCCTAATATGCAGCAGTGGTGGGTGGTATATGAAAGAGCACTGTACTTTTGTTAGTGAAATAATACTTTATCTGGAGTTCATGTACTACTAGTTATTATGCATTGACAAAAAAAAATAATAATAATTTTATATATATATATATATATATATATATATATATATACACAGTCCAACAACCGGCACTCACGCTTTTACGCAATAATGCCCAGGTGCTCTCCCAGGTAAAAACCTAGCACATCACTCTCAAAGCAGGTGGCACTCACGGGTCTTCTTAATGAATGGAATGAACAGATCAGGTAGATCAACGTTTCGATTTTATTGCAAAATCGTCATCAGGATCAGATAAATATAACAACAAAATCAACAGTTTTATAGCTCACCCAAAGTGATATCCACGCCTTCTCGCCATGCCGCCGGGCTCCGGGTGCCCAGCGTCTTCCGGTGACGTTCGCCACCGCCGGCGTCCACACGCACGTCATCACGTCAGCCCGGCTTCTCGTTACCCGGCAACACAGGAAGGCGGGTAAGCGTCAGTGCACCCAACCACCAATGAGGGTCCTCCGCCACTCCTCCTGGACCTGGTTACGGACCCGGAACACTAGGCGCCATGTGACCGTCACCCCGCCTCTGTGTGATCAGTGCGGCCCGGCGTCCCGTAGCCCAGCAACCAGGGGGGAGGCAGAAAATGCGGAAGCCCATACATAATAAAAACAATATAACCACAGGGACAATTGGCACAGAGCAATATAGTAGATAATGTCTAATCAGGACAATATCTAAAACTTCGGACACCGAGTGGACTGATTGGTAAATGGTATAAAAGGCAACATTACACTAAAACAGCAGATATATACATACCCAGAATTCAAAAAAAACACTTTAACAAAATGTTTCAAAGGAAGCAATTAAGGCCTAATGATTCATTCAGGCCACGAGGGGCCACAGTATCTAGTCGATGTATCCATTTCACTTCCCTCTGTAACAGAGCACGATCTCTGTCACCTCCTCTAATATTTTTTGGGGCCTGATCAATAATTTTGTAGCGTAATGTAGTCAACCCATGTTTAAAGTAGAGATGAGCGGGTTCGGTTCCTCTGAATCCGAACCCGCCCGAACTTCAGGTTTTTTACACGGGGCCGAGCAGGCTCGGATCTTCCCGCCTTGCTCGGCTAACCCGAGCGCGCCCGAACGTCATCATAACGCTGTCGGATTCTCGCGAGGCTCGGATTCTATCGCGAGACTCGGATTCTATATAAGGAGCCGCGCGTCGCCGCCATTTTCACACGTGCATTGAGAGTCATAGGGAGAGGACGTGGCTGGCGTCCTCTCCGTTTAGAGAAGAGAGAGACACAGTATTTTCGGGGAGCATTATTAGGAGGAGTACTACTGTATACTACTATACTACTTGCTGAAGTGATATTTATAGATTAGATAGTGTGACTGTAAGTGTATTATCTGACTTGTGGGGGAGACACTGACAGTGGGGAGCAGTTAGAGTCTGAGAGTAGGATTCAGGAGTACATATAACGTACAGTGCACACTTTTGCTGCCAGAGTCAGTGCCACACTGCCATTGTTGTGACCACACTGACCACCAGTATAATAATATATTTTGTGATTGTCTGCTTAGGCCTCGGAGTACTAGTTGCAAGTTGCAACGTGACCTGTCCTGAAGTGACCACCAGTTTAATAATCAATCACCACCAGTTTAATATATATATATATATATATATAATTGTATATAATATATATATATATATATATATATATATATAATATTGTATACCACCTACCCGTGGTTTTTTTTTTTTTTTATTCTTCTTTATACATACTACTATAGTAGCTTACTGTAGCAGTCTGCGGTGCTGTGCTGACCTGACAGTGTCCAGCAGGTCCGTCATCAGTCATTACATAATAAATATATATAGTACCTGTCCGGCTGCAGTACTAGTGATATTATATTGATTTCATCTCATTATCAATAATTTATCATCCAGTCTAGACTCTATATTAGCAGCAGACACAGTACGTTAGTCCACGGCTGTAGCTACCTCTGTGTCGGCACTCGGCAGTCCATCCATAATTGTATACCACCTACCCGTGTTTTTTTTTTTCTTTCTTCTTTGTACATACTACTATAGAGTATAGTAGCTTACTGTAGCAGTCTGCGGTGCTGCTGAGCTGACAGTGTCCAGCAGGTCCGTCATCAGTCATCATTACCTAATAAATATATTATCTACCTGTCCGGCTGCAGTACTAGTGATATTATATATACATACATATATATATTGATTTCATCTCATTATCAATCATCCAGTCTATATTAGCAGCAGACACAGTACGTTAGTCCACGGCTGTAGCTACCTCTGTGTCGGCACTCAGCAGTCCATCCATAATTGTATACCACCTACCAGTGGTTTTTTTTTTTTCTTTCTTCTTTGTACATACTACTATAGTATAGTAGCTTACTGTAGCAGTCTGCGGTGCTGCTGAGCTGACAGTGTCCAGCAGGTCCGTCATCAGTCATCATTACCTAATAAATATATTATCTACCTGTCCGGCTGCAGTACTAGTGATATTATATATACATACATATATATATTGATTTCATCTCATTATCAATCATCCAGTCTATATTAGCAGCAGACACAGTACGTTAGTCCACGGCTGTAGCTACCTCTGTGTCGGCACTCGGCAGTCCATCCATAATTGTATACCACCTACCCGTGGTTTTTTTTTTTCTTTCTTCTTTGTACATACTACTATAGAGTATAGTAGCTTACTGTAGCAGTCTGCGGTGCTGCTGAGCTGACAGTGTCCAGCAGGTCCGTCATCAGTCATCATTACCTAATAAATATATTATCTACCTGTCCGGCTGCAGTACTAGTGATATTATATATACATACATATATATATTGATTTCATCTCATTATCAATCATCCAGTCTATATTAGCAGCAGACACAGTACGTTAGTCCACGGCTGTAGCTACCTCTGTGTCGGCACTCGGCAGTCCATCCATAATTGTATACCACCTACCCGTGGTTTGTTTTTTTCTTTCTTCTTTGTACATACTACTATAGTATAGTAGCTTACTGTAGCAGTCTGCGGTGCTGCTGAGCTGACAGTGTCCAGCAGGTCCGTCATCAGTCATCATTACCTAATAAATATATTATCTACCTGTCCGGCTGCAGTACTAGTGATATTATATATACATACATATATATATTGATTTCATCTCATTATCAATCATCCAGTCTATATTAGCAGCAGACACAGTACGTTAGTCCACGGCTGTAGCTACCTCTGTGTCGGCACTCGGCAGTCCATCCATAATTGTATACCACCTACCCGTGTTTTTTTTTTTTCCTTTCTTTTTTGTACATACTACTATAGTATAGTAGCTTACTGTAGCAGTCTGCGGTGCTGCTGAGCTGACAGTGTCCAGCAGGTCCGTCATCAGTCATCATTACCTAATAAATATATTATCTACCTGTCCGGCTGCAGTACTAGTGATATTATATATACATACATATATATATTGATTTCATCTCATTATCAATCATCCAGTCTATATTAGCAGCAGACACAGTACGTTAGTCCACGGCTGTAGCTACCTCTGTGTCGGCACTCGGCAGTCCATCCATAATTGTATACCACCTACCCGTGGTTTTTTTTTTTCTTTCTTCTTTGTACATACTACTATAGTATAGTAGCTTACTGTAGCAGTCTGCGGTGCTGCTGAGCTGACAGTGTCCAGCAGGTCCGTCATCAGTCATCATTACCTAATAAATATATTATCTACCTGTCCGGCTGCAGTACTAGTGATATTATATATACATACATATATATATATTGATTTCATCTCATTATCAATCATCCAGTCTATATTAGCAGCAGACACTGTACGTTAGTCCACGGCTGTAGCTACCTCTGTGTCGGCACTCGGCAGTCCATCCATAATTGTATACCACCTACCCGTGGTTTTTTTTTTCTTTCTTCTTTGTACATACTACTATAGTATAGTAGCTTACTGTAGCAGTCTGCGGTGCTGCTGAGCTGACAGTGTCCAGCAGGTCCGTCATCAGTCATCATTACCTAATAAATATATTATCTACCTCTCCGGCTGCAGTACTAGTGATATTATATATACATACATATATATATTGATTTCATCTCATTATCAATCATCCAGTCTATATTAGCAGCAGACACAGTACGTTAGTCCACGGCTGTAGCTACCTCTGTGTCGGCACTCGGCAGTCCATCCATAATTGTATACCACCTACCCGTGTTTTTTTTTTTCTTTCTTCTTTGTACATACTACTATAGTATAGTAGCTTACTGTAGCAGTCTGCGGTGCTGCTGAGCTGACAGTGTCCAGCAGGTCCGTCATCAGTCATCATTACCTAATAAATATATTATCTACCTCTCCGGCTGCAGTACTAGTGATATTATATATACATACATATATATATATATATTGATTTCATCTCATTATCATCCAGTCTATATTAGCAGCAGACACAGTACGGTAGTCCACGGCTGTAGCTACCTCTGTGTCGGCACTCGGCAGTCCATTCATAAGTATACTAGTATCCATCCATCTCCATTGTTTACCTGAGGTGCCTTTTAGTTGTGCCTATTAAAATATGGAGAACAAAAATGTTGAGGTTCCAAAATTAGGGAAAGATCAAGATCCACTTCCACCTCGTGCTGAAGCTGCTGCCACTAGTCATGGCCGAGACAATGAAATGCCAGCAACGTCGTCTGCCAAGGCCGATGCCCAATGTCATAGTACAGAGCATGTCAAATCCAAAACACCAAATATCAGTAAAAAAAGGACTCCAAAACCTAAAATAAAATTGTCGGAGGAGAAGCGTAAACTTGCCAATATGCCATTTACCACACGGAGTGGCAAGGAACGGCTGAGGCCCTGGCCTATGTTCATGGCTAGTGGTTCAGCTTCACATGAGGATGGAAGCACTCAGCCTCTCGCTAGAAAACTGAAAAGACTCAAGCTGGCAAAAGCACCGCAAAGAACTGTGCGTTCTTCGAAATCCCAAATCCACAAGGAGAGTCCAATTGTGTCGGTTGCGATGCCTGACCTTCCCAACACTGGACGTGAAGAGCATGCGCCTTCCACCATTTGCACGCCCCCTGCAAGTGCTGGAAGGAGCACCCACAGTCCAGTTCCTGATAGTCAGATTGAAGATGTCAGTGTTGAAGTACACCAGGATGAGGAGGATATGGGTGTTGCTGGCGCTGGGGAGGAAATTGACAAGGAGGATTCTGATGGTGAGGTGGTTTGTTTAAGTCAGGCACCCGGGGAGACACCTGTTGTCCGTGGGAGGAATATGGCCGTTGACATGCCTGGTGAAAATACCCAAAAAATCAGCTCTTCAGTGTGGAGGTATTTCAACAGAAAAGCGGACAACAGGTGTCAAGCCGTGTGTTGCCTTTGTCAAGCTGTAATAAGTAGGGCTAAGGACGTTAACCACCTCGGAACATCCTCCCTTATACGTCACCTGCAGCGCATTCATAATAAGTCAGTGACAAGTTCAAAAACTTTGGGCGACAGCGGAAGCAGTCCACTGACCAGTAAATCCCTTCCTCTTGTAACCAAGCTCACGCAAACCACCCCACCAACTCCCTCAGTGTCAATTTCCTCCTTCCCCAGGAATGCCAATAGTCCTGCAGGCCATGTCACTGGCAATTCTGACGAGTCCTCTCCTGCCTGGGATTCCTCCGATGCATCCTTGCGTGTAACGCCTACTGCTGCTGGCGCTGCTGCTGTTGCTGCTGGGAGTCGATGGTCATCCCAGAGGGGAAGTCGTAAGCCCACTTGTACTACTTCCAGTAAGCAATTGACTGTCCAACAGTCCTTTGCGAGGAAGATGAAATATCACAGCAGTCATCCTGCTGCAAAGCGGATAACTGAGGCCTAGACAACTATGTTGGTGTTAGACGTGCGTCCGGTATCCGCCGTTAGTTCACAGGGAACTAGACAATTTATTGAGGCAGTGTGCCCCCGTTACCAAATACCATCTAGGTTCCACTTCTCTAGGCAGGCGATACCGAGAATGTACACGGACGTCAGACAAAGACTCACCAGTGTCCTAAAAAATGCAGTTGTACCCAATGTCCACTTAACCACGGACATGTGGACAAGTGGAGCAGGGCAGGGTCAGGACTATATGACTGTGACAGCCAACTGGGTAGATGTATGGACTCCCGCCGCAAGAACAGCAGCGGCGGCACCAGTAGCAGCATCTCGCAAACGCTAACTCTTTCCTAGGCAGGCTACGCTTTGTATCACCGCTTTCCAGAATACGCACACAGCTGAAAACCTCTTACGGCAACTGAGGAAGATCATCACGGAATGGCTTACCCCAATTGGACTCTCCTGTGGATTTGTGGCATCGGACAACGCCAGCAATATTGTGTGTGCATTAAATATGGGCAAATTCCAGCACGTCCCATGTTTTGCACATACCTTGAATTTGGTGGTGCAGAACTTTTAAAAAAACGACAGGGGCGTGCAAGAGATGCTGTCGGTGGCCAGAAGAATTGTGGGACACTTTCGGCGTACAGGCACCACGTACAGAAGACTGGAGCACCACCAAAAACTACTGAACCTGCCCTGCCATCATCTGAAGCAAGAAGTGGTAACGAGGTGGAATTCAACCCTCTATATGCTTCAGAGGTTGGAGGAGCAGCAAAAGGCCATTCAAGCCTATACAATTGAGCACGATATAGGAGGTGGAATGCACCTGTCTCAAGCGCAGTGGAGAATGATTTCAACGTTGTGCAAGGTTCTGATGCCCTTTGAACTTGCCACACGTGAAGTCAGTTCAGACACTGCCAGCCTGAGTCAGGTCATTCCCCTCATCAGGCTTTTGCAGAAGAAGCTGGAGACATTGAAGGAGGAGCTAACACGGAGCGATTCCGCTAGGCATGTGGGACTTGTGGATGGAGCCCTTAATTCGCTTAACAAGGATTCACGGGTGGTCAATCTGTTGAAATCAGAGCACTACATTTTGGCCACCGTGCTCGATCCTAGATTTAAAGCCTACATTGGATCTCTCTTTCCGGCAGACACAAGTCTTCTGGGGTTGAAAGACCTGCTGGTGAGAAAATTGTCAAGTCAAGCGGAACGCGACCTGTCAACATCTCCTCCTTCACATTCTCCCGCAACTGGGGGTGCGAGGAAAAGGCTCAGAATTCCGAGCCCACCCGCTGGCGGTGATGCAGGGCAGTCTGGAGCGACTGCTGATGCTGACATCTGGTCCGGACTGAAGGACCTGACAACGATTACGGACATGTCGTCTACTGTCACTGCATATGATTCTCTCACCAATGAAAGAATGGTGGAGGATTATATGAGTGACTGCATCCAAGTAGGCTCGTCACACAGTCCGTACTTATACTGGCAGGAAAAAGAGTCAATTTGGAGGCCCTAGCACAAACTGGCTTTATTCTACCTAAGTTGCCCTCCCACAAGTGTGTACTCCGAAAGAGTGTTTAGTGCCGCCGCTCACCTTGTCAGCAATCGGCGTACGAGGTTACATCCAGAAAATGTGGAGAAGATGATGTTCATTAAAATGAATTATAATCAATTCCTCCGTGGAGACATTGACCAGCAGCAATTGCCTCCACAAAGTACACAGGGAGCTGAGATGGTGGATTCCAGTGGGGACGAATTGATAATCTGTGAGGAGGGGGATGTACACGGTGATATATCGGAGGATGATGATGAGGTGGACATCTTGCCTCTGTAGAGCCAGTTTGTGCAAGGAGAGATTAATTGCTTCTTTTTTGGTGGGGGTCCAAACCAACCCATTATTTCAGTCACAGTCGTGTGGCAGACCCTGTCACTGAAATGATGGGTTGGTTAAAGTGTGCATGTCCTGTTTATACAACATAAGGGTGGGTGGGAGGGCCCAAGGACAATTCCATCTTGCACCTCTTTTTTCTTTAATTTTTCTTTGCGTCATGTGCTGTTTGGGGAGGGTTTTTTGGAAGGGACATCCTGCGTGACACTGCAGTGCCACTCCTAGATGGGCCCGGTGTTTGTGTCGGCCACTAGGGTCGCTTATCTTACTCACACAGCTACCTCATTGCGCCTCTTTTTTTCTTTGCGTCATGTGCTGTTTGGGGAGGGTTTTTTGGAAGGGACATCCTGCGTGACACTGCAGTGACACTCCTAGATGGGCCCGGTGTTTGTGTCGGCCACTAGGGTCGCTTATCTTACTCACACAGCTACCTCATTGCGCCTCTTTTTTTCTTTGCGTCATGTGCTGTTTGGGGAGGGTTTTTTGGAAGGGACATCCTGCGTGACACTGCAGTGACACTCCTAGATGGGCCCGGTGTTTGTGTCGGCCACTAGGGTCGCTTATCTTACTCACACAGCTACCTCATTGCGCCTCTTTTTTTCTTTGCGTCATGTGCTGTTTGGGGAGGGTTTTTTGGAAGGGACATCCTGCGTGACACTGCAGTGACACTCCTAGATGGGCCCGGTGTTTGTGTCGGCCACTAGGGTCGCTTATCTTACTCACACAGCTACCTCATTGCGCCTCTTTTTTTCTTTGCGTCATGTGCTGTTTGGGGAGGGTTTTTTGGAAGGGACATCCTGCGTGACACTGCAGTGACACTCCTAGATGGGCCCGGTGTTTGTGTCGGCCACTAGGGTCGCTTATCTTACTCACACAGCTACCTCATTGCGCCTCTTTTTTTCTTTGCGTCATGTGCTGTTTGGGGAGGGTTTTTTGGAAGGGACATCCTGCGTGACACTGCAGTGACACTCCTAGATGGGCCCGGTGTTTGTGTCGGCCACTAGGGTCGCTTATCTTACTCACACAGCTACCTCATTGCGCCTCTTTTTTTCTTTGCGTCATGTGCTGTTTGGGGAGGGTTTTTTGGAAGGGACATCCTGCGTGACACTGCAGTGACACTCCTAGATGGGCCCGGTGTTTGTGTCGGCCACTAGGGTCGCTTATCTTACTCACACAGCTACCTCATTGCGCCTCTTTTTTTCTTTGCGTCATGTGCTGTTTGGGGAGGGTTTTTTGGAAGGGACATCCTGCGTGACACTGCAGTGACACTCCTAGATGGGCCCGGTGTTTGTGTCGGCCACTAGGGTCGCTTATCTTACTCACACAGCTACCTCATTGCGCCTCTTTTTTTCTTTGCGTCATGTGCTGTTTGGGGAGGGTTTTTTGGAAGGGACATCCTGCGTGACACTGCAGTGACACTCCTAGATGGGCCCGGTGTTTGTGTCGGCCACTAGGGCCGCTTATCTTACTCACACAGCTACCTCATTGCGCCTCTTTTTTTCTTTGCGTCATGTGCTGTTTGGGGAGGGTTTTTTGGAAGGGACATCCTGCGTGACACTGCAGTGCCACTCCTAGATGGGCCAGGTGTTTGTGTCGGCCACTAGGGTCGCTTATCTTACTCACACAGCTACCTCATTGCGCCTCTTTTTTTCTTTGCGTCATGTGCTGTTTGGGGAGGGTTTTTTGGAAGGGACATCCTGCGTGACACTGCAGTGACACTCCTAGATGGGCCCGGTGTTTGTGTCTGCCACTAGGGTCGCTTATCTTACTCACACAGCTACCTCATTGCGCCTCTTTTTTTCTTTGCGTCATGTGCTGTTTGGGGAGGGTTTTTTGGAAGGGACATCCTGCGTGACACTGCAGTGACACTCCTAGATGGGCCCGGTGTTTGTGTCGGCCACTAGGGTCGCTTATCTTACTCACACAGCTACCTCATTGCGCCTCTTTTTTTCTTTGCGTCATGTGCTGTTTGGGGAGGGTTTTTTGGAAGGGACATCCTGCGTGACACTGCAGTGACACTCCTAGATGGGCCCGGTGTTTGTGTCGGCCACTAGGGTCGCTTATCTTACTCACACAGCTACCTCATTGCGCCTCTTTTTTTCTTTGCGTCATGTGCTGTTTGGGGAGGGTTTTTTGGAAGGGACATCCTGCGTGACACTGCATTGACACTCCTAGATGGGCCCGGTGTTTGTGTCGGCCACTAGGGTCGCTTATCTTACTCACACAGCTACCTCATTGCGCCTCTTTTTTTCTTTGCGTCATGTGCTGTTTGGGGAGGGTTTTTTGGAAGGGACATCCTGCGTGACACTGCAGTGACACTCCTAGATGGGCCCGGTGTTTGTGTCGGCCACTAGGGTCGCTTATTTTACTCACACAGCTACCTCATTGCGCCTCTTTTTTTCTTTGCGTCATGTGCTGTTTGGGGAGGGTTTTTTGGAAGGGACATCCTGCGTGACACTGCAGCGACACTCCTAGATGGGCCCGGTGTTTGTGTCGGCCACTAGGGTCGCTTATCTTACTCACACAGCTACCTCATTGCGCCTCTTTTTTTCTTTGCGTCATGTGCTGTTTGGGGAGGGTTTTTTGGAAGGGACATCCTGCGTGACACTGCAGTGACACTCCTAGATGGGCCCGGTGTTTGTGTCGGCCACTAGGGTCGCTTATCTTACTCACACAGCTACCTCATTGCGCCTCTTTTTTTCTTTGCGTCATGTGCTGTTTGGGGAGGGTTTTTTGGAAGGGACATCCTGCGTGACACTGCAGTGACACTCCTAGATGGGCCCGGTGTTTGTGTCGGCCACTAGGGTCGCTTATCTTACTCACACAGCTACCTCATTGCGCCTCTTTTTTTCTTTGCGTCATGTGCTGTTTGGGGAGGGTTTTTTGGAAGGGACATCCTGCGTGACACTGCAGTGACACTCCTAGATGGGCCCGGTGTTTGTGTCGGCCACTAGGGTCGCTTAGCTTAGTCATCCAGCGACCTAGGTGCAAATTTTAGGACTAAAAATAATATTGTGAGGTGTGAGGTATTCAGAATAGACTAAAAATGAGTGTAAATTATGGTTTTTGAGGTTAATAATACTTTGGGATCAAAATGACCCCCAAATTCTATGATTTAAGCTGTTTTTTTAGTGTTTTTTGAAAAAAACACCCGAATCCAAAACACACCCGAATCCGAAAAAAAAATTCGGTGAGGTTTTGCCAAAACGCGGTCGAACCCAAAACACGGCCGCGGAACCGAACCCAAAACCAAAACACAAAACCCGAAAAATTTCAAGTGCACATCTCTAGTTTAAAGATCCTAAAATGGCGTGCCACTGGTTGTTCTTGTGGCACCACCAGGCCTTCCACTGCTTTACGTATCGATGACCTATGCATATTCATGCGTTCTTTAAACTGTCTCGTGGTCTTCCCTATGTAGAGAAGACCACATGGGCAGCGAATAAAGTATATGACATGCGTACTAGAGCATGTCAAAACCTGACGAATATAAAACCGTTTCCCTGAATGTGGGTGTGAAAACGAATCCCAACTTTCCAGGAAACTACAAGTGGTGCAACCCGTGCATCGGTAGCACCCAGGACGACGGCTCAAAAAGTGCATAGAGGCAGGAACTCTGGAAAACCCTGAGATATCATTTTTTATAAGCCAATCTTTTAAGTTCTTGTTCCGTGAAAAACTAGGCATGACCTCGGTCTCATGAAAGACCTTCAGGTCAGGGTCACTTTTCACTAGAGGCCACAACCTTTTAGTGTGTCTTACAGTATCGGCACTTTGGTTGTGAAATTTCTGTACAAATGGGATTTTATTATTTAATTTAGAATTTTTGGTAGTGGGTACCAGGGCCTGTTCTCTAGGGATAGCCAATACTTTCTGTTTGATGCGTATTAATTCATCAAACTTGTATCCTCTGGCCACAAACTGACGAATCATGGCATCTATGTCCCTTTCGGTTATCATCAAATTATCCGAAATTCTATGCACTCTGAGAAACTGTGAGTATGGGAGACCTTTTTTGGTACTAATGGGATGTTGACTAGAAAAATGTAAAACATTATTTCTATCGGTGGGTTTTTTGTATAATGAGGTATGGAGACCATCTGGATCTAACTGGATGAACACATCCAGATAATTCACCTGTTTATTACTAATAGTGTAGGTGAATTTGATAAAGTTATTATTATTATTGGCCATAAGCATAAGATCATGAAACTCAACCTCACTACCAGACCATATGATCAACAGGTCATCAATGTACCTCAGAAATAACAAAATTTTAGAAGAAATACTTTGATCTGTAAAGAAAATTTCACGTTCGACATCAAACATGTAACAATTAGCAAATGCCGGGGCCACACAGGACCCCATGGCACAGCCTTGCAATTGTATATACCAACGGTTATCAAATAAAAAGTAATTCCTCTTAAGAGTCAACCCTAACAATTGTACAAAAAATGCAACATCTGGGCCCTGATATACTGAACTCTGAGAAAGCAATCTTTCTGCTGCCTGTAGACCACCATCATGCGGAATACTTGTGTACAAATTCACAACGTCTACAGTACAAAGGAAACAACTCGGTAACGGATTCGGCAGGGTTTGTAACCTATGAAGTAAAGCAGTAGTGTCTTTCAAATACGTATTCTGAACTTGGATGACAGGTTGAAAAAACGTGTCCAGATACTTAGATACTTTATAGTAGATGGAATCCCTGGCGGCAATAATCGGCCGACCAGGGGGCCGTACAGCATCCTTGTGGATTTTGGGCAGGGTGTATAGTACAGGCGCCACAGGAAATTCCTGTATTAGCGCATTTTTTACTTGAGCAGTAATTATACTCTCACTAACCGCCTGTGACAACACCCTGTCCAATTCCTTATTAAACAACAGAGTAGGATCATTTTCCAATTCCCTATATACCAATGCATCACCTAGCTGCCTGTATATCTCATCACGGTATTGACCAATGTCCTGAACAACAATCCCGCCCCCCTTGTCTGCCGGGCGGATGATAATACTCCGGTCCTTGCTCAAATTCACGAGTGTCTCATATTCTTCTTTGGACATATTGGGTACTGTGGGCACATCAGGTCTGGCAGTAGGTAGATCCAAATTTCTCTGAAAACATTTCAGAGAAGCATTGGTAGTATAGGGATCAAATTTGGATCGAGGTTTGATCGATGGTGGTACGGGATCTGGATCGGAAGTCATCTGAGACTTTCCTTGGAAAAATTCTTTCAATCTCAGATTCCTATTAAACTTGTATGCATCAATTTTCCATTGTAAAATGTCCATATCACAAGAGGGGACAAAAGAAAGTCCTTTATTCAAGATCTCTAATTCACATGGTGTCAATTCTCGACTCGAGAGGTTAAATACTAAGTTTTGTTGCTCTTTTTTGACTTCGCTTTTGAGGATCCTTTCCCACTGTCTGCCCCTTCTCGTGGGGCGGAAACCTTGACCGTGCGCTGAGCGCGGGTGCTGACCCCTAAAGGGGGTTTTCTACTTGTACTGGTGCTGGTATCATCCGTATCACTTTGTGTGGACACCCCGCCACTGGAGGTCTCTGTGTCCCCAGGAAACTTCCGAAATCTCCTAGGTTTGTTCTGAAAGGGCTGTTTGTTGTTAGGGTTAAACGCCCAAGCATATACCCTGTTTACTGCATAGTCCCTTTGTACTGTGACTAATTTTTCTCTCTTGAACTTGACCAAATTACGTCTATAAACCTCAATCTGTTCAGTCAGTTTGTCCATCCATTTATTGGAATCGTCGGCAATCAACTGGTTCAGATGCAATTCCTCAAAAGAGGCAATTTTCGTTTTGACGGCTTCAAGCTCACGTGCAGATTCCTCTATAACGAGGAGGATTAAATCTAGGCTGCATTTTTTCAAGATTGCTGCCCACTTGCGGCAGAAGTCCACACTAAACTTCCCAATTGTTGGGGAATTCCTGATCCGGAACCCCCTAGGGATCTGACCACTCCTGTGGTAGTCAGATAAGGTGACTCCATGTAGCAAATAGTCAATTTCTTTTTTCTTAAGCCGTAATAGTTGAAAATACAGTTGCTCCTGTGATTCATCTCCTCCTGTATTCAAAAGATTGTCCTTAAACCTGATCTGTTCTGCATCTGCATCTGAAAAACTCCATGTCTCCCTGACTGGGAGAATGATATTCCTGAAACCAGATGATTCAGCCATATTGTACAGGACGAAACAATACTCAGTCAATAGTCCCTGATGGTCACAACTGAATCTCCTGGAGACCGACACTATGATCACAAATGCAGTGATAATTCCAACATAGCAGGTGCCTTGTAAGATAAAGCAGAAGCCCTAATGGCCACAACGGGACCGCAGGACCTCAGCCAAATCCAATATACACAGTCCAACAACCGGCACTCACGCTTTTACGCAATAATGCCCAGGTGCTCTCCCAGGTAAAAACCTAGCATATCACTCTCAAAGCAGGTGGCACTCACGGGTCTTCTTAATGAATGGAATGAACAGATCAGGTAGATCAACGTTTCGATTTTATTGCAAAATCGTCATCAGGATCAGATAAATATAACAACAAAATCAACAGTTTTATAGCTCACCCAAAGTGATATCCACGCCTTCTCGCCATGCCGCCGGGCTCCGGGTGCCCAGCGTCTTCCGGTGACGTTCGCCGCCGCCGGCGTCCACACGCACGTCATCACGTCAGCCCGGCTTCTCGTTACCCGGCAACACAGGAAGGCGGGTAAGCGTCAGTGCACCCAACCACCAATGAGGGTCCTCCGCCACTCCTCCTGGACCTGGTTACGGACCCGAATTTTGTTATTTCTGAGGTAGATTGATGACCTGTTGATCATATGGTCTGGTAGTGAGGTTGAGTTTCATGATCTTATGCTTATGGCCAATAATAATAATAACTTTATCAAATTCACCTACACTATTAGTAATAAACAGGTGAATTATCTGGATGTGTTCATCCAGTTAGATCCAGATGGTCTCCATACCTCATTATACAAAAAACCCACCGATAGAAATAATGTTTTACATTTTTCTAGTCAACATCCCATTAGTACCAAAAAAGGTCTCCCATACTCACAGTTTCTCAGAGTGCATAGAATTTCGGATAATTTGATGATAACCGAAAGGGACATAGATGCCATGATTCGTCAGTTTGTGGCCAGAGGATACAAGTTTGATGAATTAATACGCATCAAACAGAAAGTATTGGCTATCCCTAGAGAACAGGCCCTGGTACCCACTACCAAAAATTCTAAATTAAATAATAAAATCCCATTTGTACAGAAATTTCACAACCAAAGTGCCGATACTGTAAGACACACTAAAAGGTTGTGGCCTCTAGTGAAAAGTGACCCTGACCTGAAGGTCTTTCATGAGACCGAGGTCATGCCTAGTTTTTCACGGAACAAGAACTTAAAAGATTGGCTTATAAAAAATGATATCTCAGGGTTTTCCAGAGTTCCTGCCTCTATGCACTTTTTGAGCCGTCGTCCTGGGTGCTACCGATGCATGGGTTGCACCACTTGTAGTTTCCTGGAAAGTGGGGATTCGTTTTCACACCCACATTCAGGGAAACGGTTTTATATTCGTCAGGTTTTGACATGCTCTAGTACGCATGTCATATACTTTATTCGCTGCCCATGTGGTCTTCTCTACATAGGGAAGACCACGAGACAGTTTAAAGAACGCATGAATATGCATAGGTCATCGATACGTAAAGCAGTGGAAGGCCTGGTGGTGCCACAAGAACAACCAGTGGCACGCCATTTTAGGATCTTTAAACATGGGTTGACTACATTACGCTACAAAATTATTGATCAGGCCCCAAAAAATATTAGAGGAGGTGACAGAGATCGTGCTCAGAGGGAAGTGAAATGGATACATCGACTAGATACTGTGGCCCCTCGTGGCCTGAATGAATCATTAGGCCTTAATTGCTTCCTTTGAAACATTTTGTTAAAGTGTTTTTTTTGAATTCTGGGTATGTATATATCTGCTGTTTTAGTGTAATGTTGCCTTTTATACCATTTACCAATCAGTCCACTCGGTGTCCGAAGTTTTAGATATTGTCTTGATTAGACATGATCTACTATATTGCTCTGTGCCAATTGTCCCTGTGGTTATATTGTTTTTATTATGTATGGGCTTCCGCATTTTCTGCCTCCCCCCTGGATGCTGGGCTACGGGACGCCGGGACGCACTGATCACACAGAGGCGGGGTGACGGTCACATGGCGCCTAGTGTTCCGGGTCCGTAACCAGGTCCAGGAGGAGTGGCGGAGGACCCTCATTGGTGGTTGGGTGCACTGACGCTTACCCGCCTTCCTGTGTTGCCGGGTAACGAGAAGCCGGGCTGACGTGATGACGTGCGTGTGGACGCCGGCGGCGGCGAACGTCACCGGAAGACGCTGGGCACCCGGAGCCCGGCGGCATGGCGAGAAGGCGTGGATATCACTTTGGGTGAGCTATAAAACTGTTGATTTTGTTGTTATATTTATCTGATCCTGATGACGATTTTGCAATAAAATCGAAACGTTGATCTACCTGATCTGTTCATTCCATTCATTAAGAAGACCCGTGAGTGCCACCTGCTTTGAGAGTGATATATATATATATATATATATATATACTATATATAACAGTTTGAAGCACAAACCGGCAGTCACTGAATGTCCTCCTGGTAGAACTACAGATCCAAGGCTGGAGTAGTATATCCACTTGCAGACTGAAAATCTCAAGTCCAGGACAGTTCACAGTCTTATCACACGCTGCTAAAGCAGCAGCTGTCGTCCACCCCGGATACCGGTCTCCATACGTGAAATAATGTGTCTAGAAGAGATTAAATGATGGGGCCAATAGTGCATTAAAAACATAACAGTTTATTGGAACAGCACATATACCGATGAATGCGCACCAAAAAAGGTGGGACAAACACCGCTTATAAAACAAGCATGCAATAATCACAAAAGGACTTTTTCACCACCGCGTCCTGCCAAGTTCATCATCCGATAACAAGCCATGCCCCTACGCATTTCGTCACCTGGACTTTGTCAGAGGGCCTGTCTTGTCATTCCTAATCGATCTCTTGTATCAGTCAGAAGCACCTATGTCTTCCAATTAGAGCAGACGTCTTTAAGTCTGTATTCTTATTTGCAGTATCTCAAAAGTTTTTCCACTTAGAACTAGATCCAGAAATTCAATATCATGTTTCTGGAAATTTGATATAGAACTAAGATTATATTAATTTACATTCAAGTATTCAACAAAACCATTGAACTCTAGTTCGGTATAATGCCAAATTACAAGTATGTAATCAATATAGCGCTTAAAAAGTACAATTCTTTCACCAAAGGGATTATTATTCAATACTTTTTCTTTCTTCCATGCCCCCATATATAAATTGGTGACACTCGGGGGAAAATATCGTCCCCATCGCCAAATCACATGTTTGTACAAAGAATTCATCTAAAAAAGTAAAATAATTGTTTAAAAACAAAATCTAAACATTCCAATAAAAATATAGTTCTCTGTGTATCCATTTCTAGATCGCTGTTTAACATCAGTTTATAGACTGTATACCTTTATCATGAGGGATAGAGGTATTGGGGGTCATTCTGACCCGTTCGCATGCAGCGGTTTATCGCTGCGGTGTGAGCGGGTGCGGAATGGGCATGCGTGGCAGCCGCAGTGCACGTGCACAATGTTGCCCGGCGACAGGGATCACCGGGTTACAGTGCGACTTACAAAGGAAGTGGTCGCAGAGCCGACCGCAAAGAAGATTGACAGGGAGGAGGTGTGCCAGGGCGGATCCGGACCGCTTGGAGCCGTTTTCGGGGAGTGGTGAGTATAACGCAGGCGTGTCCAGAAGAACGGAGTGCGGATGTCTGACATCAAAGCCGGCTCCAGCATCGCAGGGATTGTCGCACAGGGTAAGTATGTATAGGGCTAGTCATCTTTTGCTTGACATTTTTTTAGCTTAGCAGGGCTGCACAAGTGATCGCAGCCCTGCTAAGCTAAATTACACTCCCCCATAGGCATGTACTAGTTGATCGCAGCAGCAACAAAAAGTTGCTGACTGCGATCAACTCGGAATGACCACCATACCAGACCACCCGCCTTGTCTGCTTGCTTAATGATAAGTTGTTTATTTTCCGAAAGGTTTTTTAAGGCTTTTTGTTCTATTATGTTTAGATTATTAGTCCGAGAATTTTTTATATCACTTATTTTATCAAAGTCCTATTTCACCAACTGTGCAAATAAATCAATATAGAATCCCCTTGATTCTAATGGATAAAAGGTGGATTAATTTTTTTTAAACCTGAAGTGTTCTTTACTTGCTGACATTCATAATTTGTTACTGGGGCCAGAGATTTATTGTTTTGTGAAATAAAATGTCGCTTAAGGGTCATATTTCGAACATACAGATTCAAATCCATATATAAATTAAACCTATTAACCCCTGCAGTTGGGGAAAAGGACAATCAGCTTCTGATAATTTGACCTTTGAAAGATTGAATTTACCAATGTTTTTCAGGGGGCTTAGTATTAGTAGAAATTAGATCGGAGCTCTTTTTTTGTAAGGTACTCTTTCCTCCTCTCTTACCTCTTCTCCTCTGTACCTTTTTCCTATTCCACGTGTACCAGTAGATAAACGTGGCGGGGATAGAATAAATAGATTGAATAAAAAAGAAACCTTCTGGATCGTTATTTTAAACACACTATGCCCGAAGGGGTTAAATGAAGGTTATGAACTCACTCCCTTCTTGTCTTAATATGTGTTTGTTTTCATTGTCTGTATTTACTTATAGCTGCCCATGTACCTGTATGGGTCTTTTGATTGCCCATTGTCCTTTTAATTGAAAAACATTTTCTTGTATATGTGCAAGTGAAATATATGCATGATATCAATTTAGAGATGAGCGCCTGAAATTTTTCGGGTTTTGTGTTTTGGTTTTGGGTTCGGTTCCGCGGCCGTGTTTTGGGTTCGAACGCGTTTTGGCAAAACCTCACCGAATTTTTTTTGTCGGATTCGGGTGTGTTTTGGATTCGGGTGTTTTTTTCAAAAAACACTAAAAAACAGCTTAAATCATAGAATTTGTGGGTCATTTTGATCCCAAAGTATTATTAACCTCAAAAACCATAATTTACACTCATTTTCAGTCTATTCTGAATACCTCACACCTCACAATATTATTTTTAGTCCTAAAATTTGCACCGAGGTCGCTGTGTGAGTAAGATAAGCGACCCTAGTGGCCGACACAAACACCGGGCCCATCTAGGAGTGGCACTGCAGTGTCACGCAGGATGTCCCTTCCAAAAAACCCTCCCCAAACAGCACATGACGCAAAGAAAAAAAGAGGCGCAATGAGGTAGCTGTGTGAGTAAGATTAGCGACCCTAGTGGCCGACACAAACACCGGGCCCATCTAGGAGTGGCACTGCAGTGTCACGCAGGATGGCCCTTCCAAAAAACCCTCCCCAAACAGCACATGACGCAAAGAAAAAAAGAGGCGCAATGAGGTAGCTGTGTGAGTAAGATTAGCGACCCTAGTGGCCGACACAAACACCGGGCCCATCTAGGAGTGGCACTGCAGTGTCACGCAGGATGTCCCTTCCAAAAACCCCTCCCCAAACAGCACATGACGCAAAGAAAAAAAGAGGCGCAATGAGGTAGCTGACTGTGTGAGTAAGATTAGCGACCCTAGTGGCCGACACAAACACCGGGCCCATTTAGGAGTGGCACTGCAGTGTCACGCAGGATGTCCCTTCCAAAAAACCCTCCCCAAACAGCACATGACGCAAAGAAAAAAAGAGGCGCAATGAGGTAGCTGACTGTGTGAGTAAGATTAGCGACCCTAGTGGCCGACACAAACACCGGGCCCATCTAGGAGTGGCACTGCAGTGTCACGCAGGATGTCCCTTCCAAAAAACCGTCCCCAATCAGCACATGATGCAAAGAAAAAGAAAAGAAAAAAGAGGTGCAAGATGGAATTGTCCTTGGGCCCTCCCACCCACCCTTATGTTGTATAAACAAAACAGGACATGCACACTTTAACCAACCCATCATTTCAGTGACAGGGTCTGCCACACGACTGTGACTGATATGACGGGTTGGTTTGGACCCCCCCCAAAAAAGAAGCAATTAATCTCTCCTTGCACAAACTGGCTCTACAGAGGCAAGATGTCCACCTCATCTTCACCCTCCGATATATCACCGTGTACATCCCCCTCCTCACAGATTATCAATTCGTCCCCACTGGAATCCACCATCTCAGCTCCCTGTGTACTTTGTGGAGGCAATTGCTGCTGGTCAATGTCTCCGCGGAGTAATTAATTATAATTCATTTTAATGAACATCATCTTCTCCACATTTTCTGGATGTAACCTCGTACGCCGATTGCTGACAAGGTGAGCGGCGGCACTAAACACTCTTTCGGAGTACACACTTGTGGGAGGGCAACTTAGGTAGAATAAAGCCAGTTTGTGCAAGGGCCTCCAAATTGCCTCTTTTTCCTGCCAGTATAAGTACGGACTGTGTGACGTGCCTACTTGGATGCGGTCACTCATATAATCCTCCACCATTCTATCAATGTTGAGAGAATCATATGCAGTGACAGTAGACGACATGTCCGTAATCGTTGTCAGGTCCTTCAGTCCGGACCAGATGTCAGCATCAGCAGTCGCTCCAGACTGCCCTGCATCACCGCCAGCGGGTGGGCTCGGAATTCTGAGCCTTTTCCTCGCACCCCCAGTTGCGGGAGAATGTGAAGGAGGAGATGTTGACAGGTCGCGTTCCGCTTGACTTGACAATTTTGTCACCAGCAGGTCTTTCAACCCCAGCAGACCTGTGTCTGCTGGAAAGAGAGATCCAAGGTAGGCTTTAAATCTAGGATCGAGCACGGTGGCCAAAATGTAGTGCTCTGATTTCAACAGATTGACCACCCGTGAATCCTTGTTAAGCGAATTAAGGGCTGCATCCACAAGTCCCACATGCCTAGCGGAATCGCTCCCTTTTAGCTCCTTCTTCAATGCCTCCAGCTTCTTCTGCAAAAGCCTGATGAGGGGAATGACCTGACTCAGGCTGGCAGTGTCTGAACTGACTTCACGTGTGGCAAGTTCAAAGGGCATCAGAACCTTGCACAACGTTGAAATCATTCTCCACTGCACTTGAGACAGGTGCATTCCACCTACTATATCGTGCTCAATTGTATAGGCTTGAATGGCCTTTTGCTGCTCCTCCAACCTCTGAAGCATATAGAGGGTTGAATTCCACCTCGTTACCACTTCTTGCTTCAGATGATGGCAGGGCAGGTTCAGTAGTTTTTGGTGGTGCTCCAGTCTTCTGTACGTGGTGCCTGTACGCCGAAAGTGTCCCGCAATTTTTCTTGCCACCGACAGCATCTCTTGCACGCCCCTGTCGTTTTTTAAAAAATTCTGCACCACCAAATTCAAGGTATGTGCAAAACATGGGACGTGCTGGAATTTGCCCATATTTAATGCACACACAATATTGCTGGCGTTGTCCGATGCCACAAATCCACAGGAGAGTCCAATTGGGGTAAGCCATTCCGCGATGATCTTCCTCAGTTGCCGTAAGAGGTTTTCAGCTGTGTGCGTATTCTGGAAAGCGGTGATACAAAGCGTAGCCTGCCTAGGAAAGAGTTGGCGTTTGCGAGATGCTGCTACTGGTGCCGCCGCTGCTGTTCTTGCGGCGGGAGTCCATACATCTACCCAGTGGGCTGTCACAGTCATATAGTCCTGACCCTGCCCTGCTCCACTTGTCCACATGTCCGTGGTTAAGTGGACATTGGGTACAACTGCATTTTTTAGGACACTGGTGAGTCTTTTTCTGACGTCCGTGTACATTCTCGGTATCGCCTGCCTAGAGAAGTGGAACCTAGATGGTATTTGGTAACGGGGGCACACTGCCTCAATAAATTGTCTAGTTCCCTGTGAACTAACGGCGGATACCGGACGCACGTCTAACACCAACATAGTTGTCAAGGACTCAGTTATCCGCTTTGCAGTAGGATGACTGCTGTGATATTTCATCTTCCTCGCAAAGGACTGTTGAACAGTCAATTGCTTACTGGAAGTAGTACAAGTGGGCTTACGACTTCCCCTCTGGGATGACCATCGACTCCCAGCGGCAACAACAGCAGCGCCAGCAGCAGTAGGCGTTACACGCAAGGATGCATCGGAGGAATCCCAGGCAGGAGAGGACTCGTCAGAATTGCCAGTGACATGGCCTGCAGGACTATTGGCATTCCTGGGGAAGGAGGAAATTGACACTGAGGGAGTTGGTGGGGTGGTTTGCGTGAGCTTGGTTACAAGAGGAAGGGATTTACTGGTCAGTGGACTGCTTCCGCTGTCACCCAAAGTTTTTGAACTTGTCACTGACTTATTATGAATGCGCTGCAGGTGACGTATAAGGGAGGATGTTCCGAGGTGGTTAACGTCCTTACCCCTACTTATTACAGCTTGACAAAGGGAACACACGGCTTGACACCTGTTGTCCGCATTTCTGGTGAAATACCTCCACACCGAAGAGCTGATTTTTTTGGTATTTTCACCTGGCATGTCAACGGCCATATTCCTCCCACGGACAACAGGTGTCTCCCCGGGTGCCTGACTTAAACAAACCACCTCACCATCAGAATCCTCCTGGTCAATTTCCTCCCCAGCGCCAGCAACACCCATATCCTCCTCATCCTGGTGTACTTCAACACTGACATCTTCAATCTGACTATCAGGAACTGGACTGCGGGTGCTCCTTCCAGCACTTGCAGGGGGCGTGCAAATGGTGGAAGGCGCATGCTCTTCACGTCCAGTGTTGGGAAGGTCAGGCATCGCAACCGACACAATTGGACTCTCCTTGTGGATTTGGGATTTCAAAGAACGCACAGTTCTTTGCGGTGCTTTTGCCAGCTTGAGTCTTTTCAGTTTTCTAGCGAGAGGCTGAGTGCTTCCATCCTCATGTGAAGCTGAACCACTAGCCATGAACATAGGCCAGGGCCTCAGCCGTTCCTTGCCACTCCGTGTGGTAAATGGCATATTGGCAAGTTTACGCTTCTCCTCCGACAATTTTATTTTAGGTTTTGGAGTCCTTTTTTTACTGATATTTGGTGTTTTGGTTTTGACATGCTCTGTACTATGCCATTGGGCATCGGCCTTGGCAGACGACGTTGCTGGCATTTCATCGTCTCGGCCATGACTAGTGGCAGCAGCTTCTGCACGAGGTGGAAGTGGATCTTGATCTTTCCCTAATTTTGGAACCTCAACATTTTTGTTCTCCATATTTTAATAGGCACAACTAAAAGGCACCTCAGGTAAACAATGGAGATGGATGGATTGGATACTAGTATACAATTAAGGACGGGCTGCCGAGTGCCGACACAGAGGTAGCCACAGCCGTGAACTACCGCACTGTACTGTGTCTGCTGCTAATATATAGACTGGTTGATAAAGAGATAGTATACTCGTAACTAGTATGTATGTATAAAGAAAGAAAAAAAAACCACGGTTAGGTGGTATATACAATTATGGACGGGCTGCCGAGTGCCGACACAGAGGTAGCCACAGCCGTGAACTACCGCACTGTACTGTGTCTGCTGCTAATATATAGACTGGTTGATAAAGAGATAGTATACTCGTAACTAGTATGTATGTATAAAGAAAGAAAAAAAAACCACGGTTAGGTGGTATATACAATTATGGACGGGCTGCCGAGTGCCGACACAGAGGTAGCCACAGCCGTGAACTACCGCACTGTACTGTGTCTGCTGCTAATATATAGACTGGTTGATAAAGAGATAGTATACTCGTAACTAGTATGTATGTATAAAGAAAGAAAAAAAAACCACGGTTAGGTGGTATATACAATTATGGACGGGCTGCCGAGTGCCGACACAGAGGTAGCCACAGCCGTGAACTACCGCACTGTACTGTGTCTGCTGCTAATATATAGACTGGTTGATAAAGAGATAGTATACTCGTAACTAGTATGTATGTATAAAGAAAGAAAAAAAAACCACGTTTAGGTGGTATATACAATTATGGACGGGCTGCCGAGTGCCGACACAGAGGTAGCCACAGCCGTGAACTACCGCACTGTACTGTGTCTGCTGCTAATATATAGACTGGTTGATAAAGAGATAGTATACTCGTAACTAGTATGTATGTATAAAGAAAGAAAAAAAAACCACGGTTAGGTGGTATATACAATTATGGACGGGCTGCCGAGTGCCGACACAGAGGTAGCCACAGCCGTGAACTACCGCACTGTACTGTGTCTGCTGCTAATATATAGACTGGTTGATAAAGAGATAGTATACTCGTAACTAGTATGTATGTATAAAGAAAGAAAAAAAAACCACGGTTAGGTGGTATATACAATTATGGACGGGCTGCCGAGTGCCGACACAGAGGTAGCCACAGCCGTGAACTACCGCACTGTACTGTGTCTGCTGCTAATATATAGACTGGTTGATAAAGAGATAGTATACTCGTAACTAGTATGTATGTATAAAGAAAGAAAAAAAAAACACGGTTAGGTGGTATATACAATTATGGACGGGCTGCCGAGTGCCGTCACAGAGGTAGCCACAGCCGTGAACTACCGCACTGTACTGTGTCTGCTGCTAATATAGACTGGTTGATAAAGAGATAGTATACTCGTAACTAGTATGTATGTATAAAGAAAGAAAAAAAAAACACGGTTAGGTGGTATATACAATTATGGACGGGCTGCCGAGTGCCGACACAGAGGTAGCCACAGCCGTGAACTACCGCACTGTACTGTGTCTGCTGCTAATATATAGACTGGTTGATAAAGAGATAGTATACTCGTAACTAGTATGTATGTATAAAGAAAGAAAAAAAAACCACGGTTAGGTGGTATATACAATTATGGACGGGCTGCCGAGTGCCGACACAGAGGTAGCCACAGCCGTGAACTACCGCACTGTACTGTGTCTGCTGCTAATATAGACTGGTTGATAAAGAGATAGTATACTCGTAACTAGTATGTATGTATAAAGAAAGAAAAAAAAACCACGGTTAGGTGGTATATACAATTATGGACGGGCTGCCGAGTGCCGACACAGAGGTAGCCACAGCCGTGAACTACCGCACTGTACTGTGTCTGCTGCTAATATATAGACTGGTTGATAAAGAGATAGTATACTCGTAACTAGTATGTATGTATAAAGAAAGAAAAAAAAACCACGGTTAGGTGGTATATACAATTATGGACGGGCTGCCGAGTGCCGACACAGAGGTAGCCACAGCCGTGAACTACCGCACTGTACTGTGTCTGCTGCTAATATATAGACTGGTTGATAAAGAGATAGTATACTCGTAACTAGTATGTATGTATAAAGAAAGAAAAAAAAACCACGGTTAGGTGGTATATACAATTATGGACGGGCTGCCGAGTGCCGACACAGAGGTAGCCACAGCCGTGAACTACCGCACTGTACTGTGTCTGCTGCTAATATATAGACTGGTTGATAAAGAGATAGTATACTCGTAACTAGTATGTATGTATAAAGAAAGAAAAAAAAACCACGGTTAGGTGGTATATACAATTATGGACGGGCTGCCGAGTGCCGACACAGAGGTAGCCACAGCCGTGAACTACCGCACTGTACTGTGTCTGCTGCTAATATATAGACTGGTTGATAAAGAGATAGTATACTCGTAACTAGTATGTATGTATAAAGAAAGAAAAAAAAACCACGGTTAGGTGGTATATACAATTATGGACGGGCTGCCGAGTGCCGACACAGAGGTAGCCACAGCCGTGAACTACCGCACTGTACTGTGTCTGCTGCTAATATAGACTGGTTGATAAAGAGATAGTATACTACTAATATTATATATACTGGTGGTCAGGTCACTGGTCACTAGTCACACTGGCAGTGGCACTCCTGCAGCAAAAGTGTGCACTGTTTAATTTTAATATAATATTATGTACTCCTGGCTCCTGCTATAACCTATAACTGGCACTGCAGTAGTGCTCCCCAGTCTCCCCCACAATTATAAGCTGTGTGAGCTGAGCAGTCAGACAGATATATAATATATATAGATGATGCAGCACACTGGCCTGAGCCTGAGCAGTGCACACAGATATGGTATGTGACTGACTGAGTCACTGTGTGTATCGCTTTTTTCAGGCAGAGAACGGATATATTAAATAAACTGCACTGTGTGTCTGGTGGTCACTCACTATATAATATATTATGTACTCCTGGCTCCTGCTATAACCTATAACTGGCACTGCAGTAGTGCTCCCCAGTCTCCCCCACAATTATAAGCTGTGTGAGCTGAGCAGTCAGACAGATATAT
Source organism: Pseudophryne corroboree (assembly GCF_028390025.1). Classification (NCBI taxonomy): domain Eukaryota; kingdom Metazoa; phylum Chordata; class Amphibia; order Anura; family Myobatrachidae; genus Pseudophryne; species Pseudophryne corroboree. Next base: position 760,222,793 of record NC_086445.1, read on the forward strand.
ATAATATTATATATAGATAATAGATGATGCAGCACACTGGCCTGAGCCTGAGCAGTGCACACAGATATGGTATGTGACTGAGTCACTGTGTGCTGTGTATCGCTTTTTTCAGGCAGAGAACGGATTATAAATAAAACTGGTGGTCACTGGTCACTATCAGCAAAACTCTGCACTGTACTGAGTAGTGAGTACTCCTAATGCTCCCCAAAATTAGTAAATCAAGTGTCTCTCTAATCTATTCTAAACGGAGAGGACGCCAGCCACGTCCTCTCCCTATCAATCTCAATGCACGTGTGAAAATGGCGGCGACGCGCGGCTCCTTATATAGAATCCGAGTCTCGCTATAGAATCCGAGCCTCGCGAGAATCCGACAGCGTCATGATGACGTTCGGGCGCGCTCGGGTTAACCGAGCAAGGCGGGAAGATCCGAGTCGCTCGGACCCGTGAAAAAAAACATGAAGTTCTGGCGGGTTCGGATTCAGAGAAACCGAACCCGCTCATCTCTAGATATCATATGTCTTATGTGATTATAGTTTTTATAAGTGTTTTTATTTTGTATCATGTGATGTAAGTCTGTTCATTTCCGTTAGGGAAGTATCCCACTGCTAAGTGTTCATTATCATCCTAGTGTGGGATGGTTAAAGATGTCTGCTCTGATTGGAAGATATAGGTTCTTCTGACTGATGTAAGAGATCAATGAGGAATGACAAGCCAAGCCCTCTGATGAAGTCCAGGTGTCGAAATGCCTTAGGGTCTTGGCTTGAAGTCCAGGTGACGAAATGGCGTAGGGTCGTGGCACCCGACAGAATGTGGTGGTGATATTGTCCTTTTGTGATTATTGCATGCTTGTTTTATAAGCAGTGTTTGTGCCGCCTTTTTTGGTACACATTCATCGGTATATGTGCTGTTCCAATAAACTGTTCTGTTTTTAATGCACTATTGGCGCCCCCATTTAATCTTTTCTAGACATATATATAACAACAATAATCCTTATCGCGCTTCAAACAGCCACACCTCACAGTAGAACCCCTGTTAGTGGAGACAAAAGAATGTTTAAAAGAATGTAGGAAAAATGGAAATCAGAGGGCGCTAAATTGTCAGAAGTGATTGTCCATAATAAAGTCCATAGATAATTCAAAAGGTATATCTCTCAATAACAGAGTACAAACAAGTGGTGATCTAGAACTTCAATGCTTCATCCCTGGATTCAATTTAGCACCCTCTGGCTTCTAGATATATATATACTCAGTGGTCGAAGTGGAAATTTTGAAGTGGGGGTATGCAAAAGTCAAGGAAATAATTATGCACGCTCCAGAAGAGGGGGTGTGGCCACTCAAAAGGGGGCGTGGTCACCCAAAAGGGGGCGTGTCCAGTGTAGTAGAACCCCTTATACTATCTAGTACTGGTGCCCCTTTCACCTTATAGCACACGGTACAAGCCGAAATTCACATTGTAGCACACGGTACAAGCTGAAATTCACATTGTAGCACACGGTACGAGCCGAAATTCACATTGTAGCACATGGTACGAGCCGAAACTCACATTGTAGCACACGGTACGAGCCGAAACTCACATTGTAGCACATGGTACAAGCCGAAACTCACATTGTAGCACACGGTACGAACCGAAACTCACATTGTGGCACACTGAATGAGCCGAAACTCACATTGTAGCACACAGAATGAGCTGAAATTCACCTTGTAGCACACTGAATGAGCCGAAATTCACCTTGTAGCACACTGAATGAGCCGAAACTCACATTGTAGCACACTGAATGAGCCAAAATTCACCTTGTAGCACACTGAATGAGCCGAAACTCACATTGTAGCACACTGAATGAGCCGAAATTCACATTGTAGCACACTGAATGAGCCGAAATTCACATTGTAGCACACTGAATGAGCCAAAATTCACATTATAGTACACTGAATGAGCTGAAATAGTGACAGCAGGGAAAGCCAGAGTGACAGGGAGAAAGAGTGACGACAGGGAGAGACAGTGACGACGGAGAGTGACGACAGGGAGAGAGAGAGTGATGACAGGGAGAGAGAGTGACGACAGCGAGAGAGAGAGTGACGACAGTGACAGCAGTGGGAGAGAGAGTGACAGTAGGGACAGGGACAGTAACGACAGGGAGAGAGGGTGACAGCAGGGGAACATTACCTGACTGTGGTCGGCGGAGGCACCCGTGGGCAGCGGCGGTGGTAAGGAGGCCTTTGGTGCAGTGAGGTCCCTCTGACCATAATTTTTTGCGGGTGAGCGGCGGGCGGCTGGCAGCGGCTGACTATTGCTGTATTGATCGTTGGTGGCCAGTGGTGCCAGTAATATAAACATTGCTGACCTGTGTCAGCAATGTATATATTACTGCTTTATTGATCATTGGTGGCCAGTGGTGACAGGAATATATACATTGCTGGCCTGTGCCAGCAATGTATACATTGCTGGCTAAAAATAAAAAAAAGCATAAGCATTGGTGGCCAGTGGTACGGTATATACATTGCTGGCCTGTGCCAGCAATGTATATAACCGAGGACAACAGCTATATGCGATTTAGCGCTGCTGGCTGAGGCCGGAGGCGGGGCACTGAGCGGAGGGAGCAGAGCAGACGGACCGCGGAGGGGAGAGTGCAGGGTGGCTGGTGGCAGTGAGCGGCTGTGAGTGAGAACAGCACTCTACACAGCCGCCGGCCGCCGCGCAGGGACGAGAGGGCAATGTGCAGCAGGATGGCCACTTCCCTCGCCTCCTGCTGCACTTGCATTTCCGGGTCAGTGGAAGAAGTGGCGGTATACCATACCGCCGTATACCGCCCAACTTCGACCACTGTATACGCTGTATTCCAGCATCTCAAATAGGTTCACCATCCTTGTGAGTATTATATACTTTGAGGCATACAGATGTGTCCACCATACACTGTCTCTGTTTTGCTCAATTTGTCACGCCATGCATAGCTCGGGATGCGGTCAGTTTACCTACAATCAAAATCCCGACGGTCAAAATCCCGACAACCATTGACCGACAGTCAAAATCCCGACATGGTCAAAATACCAACATTTAAAATACCGACAAGGTCAAAATACTGACATTTAAAATGCCGACAGGTCAAAAAGATGACATGAGTTTTTCCTGATTTTTTTTTATTGAAACCGACATGTTCATACTTTACCATCCCAGTGAACCTGGAGGGGGAATATAATAGTGTGCCGAGCGCAGCACCGTGCCCGAAGCATGGTGAGCGGACGCGTTACACTTATACGGTGTCCATGTCAACCTATGTCGACATACACACCAAAAAACACTGAAAACTCATGTCGACTTTTTGACCTGTCGACATTTTAAATGTCGGTATTTTGACCTTGTCGGTATTTTAAATGTCGGTATTTTGACAGTCTGTTAATTTTCGGGATTTTGACAGTCGGGATTTTGATTGTAGGTATTTCATACTGATCCCCTCAGCTTAGCTTTTTTATATAAGTAGTGAATGGATGAATTTTAAAATTTTAATTTGCCATAATAAAATACGTATAAAGTAGAATATTAAAGAAACAAATTCAGAAAAAATCACAAAGTATGGCTAAATCACTGAGTCTATGGCATGCCAAGCCTTGTCCACTTAACTGCTCCAACAGGCAGCAGAGGTTGGGGGAACTGTGGACACTGGCTGGGACCTTGCTACCCTGGCCACAGTCAGTAAGGCAGCGTAAAACAGCTAAGACAGTCAGCTCTCAGCCCATGCACCTGGCCAGCCAGAGAGGGAAGAGGAGTGGCGTGGGATTTGTAGTTTATTTTTTTAGTGATTAGACTCTGAGCAGGAAATGATAAACTTAAATTCCCATGATGCTCCCTCCAAAGATGGCCGCCACCAGTATGTCTGTGGACAGCGGAGAGGAGAGGTGATGGGCAGCAGGGAGCTAGTCTGTGCAGCCTGGTAATCTTGGGCAGCTCACCGGATCAGTGTCTGCCCATGTGTCCTCCCAAACAGCCCATCCTCTACAGCAGGAACAGTGCTGACGACAGAGAGGTAATGGAAAACAATGTGTGCATTTAATGTGTTTCTGGGACACTGGTAAATAATTTGTTCGGGGGACACTATGTGGCATATAATGTGTTTTTGGGGGCACTGTGTGCCATATAATGTGTTTGGAGGGTACACTGGCATATAATGTGCTTGGAGGCACTGTGTGGCATATAAGGTGTTTGGAGGACACTGTGTGGCATATAATATGTTTGGGGGCACTGTATGTCTTATAAATTGCAGGTATTGTGTAACATATAATGTGTTTGGGAGCACAGTGTGGCATAAATGTGAATTGAAGGCAGTGTGTGGCATATAATGTGTTTGGGGGCACTGTATGTCTTATATTGTGAATTGCGGGCACTTTGTGGCATATAATGTGTTTGGGTGCACTGTATGTCTTATATAGTGAATTGTGGGCACTATGTGGCATATAATGTGTTTGGGGCACTGTATGTCTTATATTGTGAATTGTGGGCACTGTGTGGCATATAATGTGTTTGGGGCACTGTGTGGCAAAAATTTGAATTGAGGGGAACTGTGTGGCATATAATGTGTTTGGGGGCACTGTTTGTGTTTCGGGACATGGCATATGATGTGTTTGGGGGCACTGTGTGGCATATAAGGTGTTTGGAGGACACTGTGTGGCATATAATATGTTTGGTGGAGACTGTGTGGCATATAATGTCTTTGGGGGATACTGTGTACCATATAATTTTAATTAGGGGGTACTGTGTGGCATATAAAGATTTAGCCATGCTCATCTTACGGAGAGGCTGCATGGCATGCCAGGCTGCAACTATTCGCAGCCAACGATCGCTTCACTAATTCTTTTAGGAATTTGCCAGCTGTGAATAGTCGCAGCCTGACAAGCCATGCAGCAAGCTGTGTCGCAGCATGCTGCATTGCAGCAAAGATGAGAATGGCTACATCTGTAATGTGTAAGGGGCACTACTACGGTGTGGTGTAATGTGTAAGGGGCAACCCACTGCTTCACCCTTCAAGCCTTTCATGACCAGGATTGTACTTGCATAAATCTTCCCACAAATAACTGTTATGAGCACCCTATTTAATCCCCTCACATACATGCTTGAGCCCTCCTGACTCAAGTGTTAGCAGCTTTGTGCATATCAAAGATGCTCATTTCTCTGGTTCCTAGCTTTGTGTTTCAAGTCTTCTGTTGCTCCCTGTATTCTGCACAGCACTCAGTGCTATACTATCTTAATCAGTGAGCTGTCTCTGCCGTCAGTGTACAGATGAACAGTTACAGAGAATGCACACAAAGCCTCATTCTGCACGGATTGCAGTTGGGAATGAACGCACACTGATTGCGATCGCAATTACAAATCTGTGAAGACCTCTAGCTAAACCCACAATATCATCTGCGTGTACTACAACCCCATCATGAATATAGCCCACTCTCATTGCACACATAGCGACAAACACAACATTGCGTACATTCACTCAAAATTACAAGAATAAACGCATCTCTTAAATCGATGTCACACAAAACCATTTGTAGTTTATCCTAAGCAAATCACTGCATGTGCTACTCACTGACTTCTTACCTAGAGACTGCTAATAGATTACTAATCAAACCATTAATTACATGGAGAATCGTTTAAGCAAAGAATTTGCAAAGCCAGCAAAGAAGCGTGGGTAAAAAAAATAACTGCACCAGCAATCTCTTTTTGCTACCATAGAAGAAGTTTTGCACAACACTGTGCTAAAATGAGCATACTGAACACATGACCACATACATACCTAAAGAAAAGTGTTATTTTGTCATTTATAAAAAGCTAATTTATTTAATTTTGCATGCAGAAGACTAAGCCCTAGTGAGGACGGAGTCTGTTGAAAGGCGAGGTCTGGTGACAGGGCAGGATGTGACCTGCAACCCACCCTGGTTTGACTGTTATAGGGTACTAAACAAACACATCTGTCTGGCTGAACCTCTGGCCTGCGTTCCACCCAACGAAGCATGTCTATATATATATATATATATATATATATATATATATATAAACTATATATATATATATATATATGTATATATATAAACCATGTAAAGAAGGCGGCACTCAGAGACTTGAAGGTACAAACAAATTCTTTAGTGAACAAGCTGCAGAATTACATCATGTAATTCTGTAGCTTGTTCACTAAAGAATTTGTTGGTACCTTCAAGTCTCTGAGTGCCGCCTTCTTTACATGGTTTATGGATGGAGGTGAAACCTCATAGGATGGCACCTGAGCCAGAAAGCCCACGGAGGCTTTCTGAGTGCCGGCCACTACATGGGTATCTATATGTATATATATATATATATATATTTATAGAAACTTACAAAAGGCGGCACTATGGAGACTGATATGTTACGTGAAACAACGAGGTACTTTAATTCATAGTCAACGTTTGGGGGTGCGAAGACCCCATCATCAGGACTCAGGCCATGGTCTTCAGTTTCACACCCTGAAACGTTGACTATGAATTAAAGCACCTTGTTGTTTCACGTAATATTTCAGTCTCCAGAGCGCCGTCTTTCGTAAGTTTTTGTATGGATGGGTTGTGATGCCTAGTGGGAGGGCACCGGAGCAGGCATAGAACATTCACTGTGAGTGCCAGACATTTGAAGTATATATATTATGATGGTTTACCTACTGTCATGTCCCACTAGTGTGACGCAGACAGATGTGGCTGGGCACCAGTTTAACTGCAGGGCAGGCAGCTCCGTCTGCTTACTTTTACAGAAGAAGTGAGCTCAGCTGGAGACTGGAGGCGGACGGTCATAGGGCGGGAGGTGGAGCCGTCAGTGGTGACTTATAGCCTGGACTCAGCAAAGGCTTATGGGGGAGCGGCTGTGCATGCACAGCCACTCCCCTGATGGCCATCTTATGTGTGACACTGAACAAGTCACGGTTTATGCAGCCGTATCGGAGCTGAGCTCCGATCGCGACAGCGGCCAGCGCAGGAGTGACGAGTGGCCACTGAGGGGGTAAAAGGACCAGCCAATTAGGATCTGGTCCAGCGTCCCGGTTTCCCAATCCACCCCTGATGAACGCCATCAGCTGCCTGTGATTTTGCAATTATTATCTTGACCATCTGAACTTTTGCTGCTGCCATCAGTACTTTCACAGTCTGTGTAGCTATTTAGTTACTCAGCCTATGTTGTTGATGCGTTTGCACCAGTGTGCAGTTTCCAAACTGCTCATCAACTGTAGCCAGTAAAGCCTGTGTAGTTAACCACTTCAGTCCTGTGCAGTTTCCATGCTGCTTATCAACTCCAGCTAGTGAAGCCTGTGTAGTTAACCACTGCAATCCTGTGCAGTATCCACATGGCTCATCAACTCCAGCTAGTAAACGTCTCCACTGGCCCACTTCACTACTCTCTTACTGCATGATAAATCAACCTCTAAATTGAAAAAGTCTGAATGACCTGAGAAAGGTAAATCAGATTGCTCGCGTACAAAGGTTCCTTGTTCCTATGCTTTTTGGAATTGCACAGTAGGAACAACAGAAGGCTTCTAGGACCTCCACAACCTTTCTGGATGCATAAGGAGGTGACATTCCGAAGTGATTTCACATTCCACTTATTTGAGGTGGCACTATTGTTTATTTTATTTTCCATTTCAAATATAGCACAAATATAGCACAGTGGCTTAGCAATTTGACTTTCATTACATGCTTACTTGCAGTGGTTTAAAATATCTAAAAGTGCATCATAATTAAGACATACTGGGGAAATTTAGCAAAGCTTGGATAGAGAGAAAGTTGAGATAGATAAAGTAGTAGTAACCAATCAGATCCTAACTGTCATTTTAGAGGCTGAGTTTGAAAAATGACAGGAGCTGATTGGTTGGTACTTTGGACCCCATTTGACAATGTTACAAAAAGCAGGAGTAATATAGCGACTGCTCTCGCTGGTGAGATATAACACCAGTGTGCCACGTGGCAAGCGATACTGTTATTTCACCTGGCAGCAGTTTTTCTCTGCGCCTCTGGTCACCAACAAGTGAAGGATCAGTTTAGGACTCCAGAAGCAGGAGGGAGAGGTTGGAGAGCTATAGAAAGGGGTGGAAGCCTGGAGGTAAAACAGGCGATGGAGCTGCAGTAATACATTGTGGGTAATTGTCCAGATGCCTGCCACCTCCCTGGGACTTACCACTCGGCTATGCTAAATTAAGCATGCCAGACCAGGAGAATTTGAAGAAGTACAACAGGCAGTAAGTTAAATGCATTTTGTGTTGTTAAATCCCAAACCCATACGATTTGTAGATTTTGTCTTGCGCTGTTGCCTTCTATTAGTTACACAGTGCTATCTGTGTTCTTAGATAGCAGCGAGGTAGGTAAGCACTTTATAAGATAAGTAACAATAATAACCTTATAACTCAGTGGTAAATAGGGCCCTATATCTCTCTCCACTTTCTTTCTCTCCAAGCTTTTATAAATCTGCCTCACTCTTTTCAATATAACAATATAGCAATCAATGAAATGGCAAAAAAAAACCACATAAAGGCTGAACATCCATAACATTCCCACTAATTACTGAGTAGGAGGAATGTTACGGCTATTTAGCTTTTTATGTGCACTTTCCTATGCACTTGTGGGAGCAGTTAATCAGAATGAGGGTGTTCCTAGTAAAGTACAGCATACTGTACATGTGTATTAGAATACTGGATAAATCTGCTTCTATCACATAGCACATGCAATATAGTTTTTCCACATATATGGCTAAATGCAATAGCCTCTGTGTTCCAGAGCTGCTGGAATTTTGTGCGAGTATGCCTGTTTTTTTAAAGCAGCAATCATTTACAAGGCACAGCCAATCTGTGTTTTCCTTGTAAATGGTTGCTGCTTTAAAAAATTGGGTAAGCTTGCACAAAATTCCCACACCTCAGAAACTTGAAGGCTATTCTGTTTCGCTGCTAGTGTTAACATTGAGCACCTAACAATAGATACATTTTACTTGCAGCTATATTGTTAACTAGGTATGGCCATCAGTTCCAAATCATTGATGGTTTATGACTGATTGTGAATATTTTTGCCATCGATGAGGGAGAAGTAGATGGTTTCCAACAAACGATGGTACTGAACCACCCTATGGTTCTGTTTTTTTTCTACAAGGTGCCGAGACACAGAGCATAGCACCGCCCCTGACACCCATAAAATCCCACCCCATGGTTCTGAATGGCCCATGGGCCAATCAGTAAAAACACTGCATAGGTTTGCAACCGTAAGTGGTCTCTTGTAATTGCAATGTCAATGGTAACCACACTGATGGCCATCCCTATTGCTAACCATATGATTTATTGTTGAATAACTGTAAATACAAGAAGTCATGGTGAGAACTACAGATTACCCGGAATGAATGATGTTGGCAGTAACAATGAAAGACTTAGGGCCCCATTTATGAATGAGTCATTACCAGCAGCATATTACATTTAAGGCTAGATGCATCATCGCTTGGAAAGTGATAAAATGGGGAGTGAAAAAGTGCCGTGTCAGTGGCAGTTAGGAGCTGATTGGCTGGTACTTTTTCACTTCCCATTTTATCACTTTGCAAGCAATGATGCATCTATCCCTTAGTATAGCAGTGATACTAATAAATAGGGTGGGAGTTACGTGGCCAGCGCACGGGATTCGATGGTCAGCATACCAATGCCGAGATCCCGGCTGCCAGAATGTCAGCAGGGAGATGAGCTGCGGTCACCTCAGGTTCTATTCCCACTCTGTGGGTGTCGCTGACCGCCGGGATACCGTGCGCTGGCCACTTAACCGCTTCCCAATAAACATGCCATTGATATTTAACATTACTGTACTTACACCTCCAGTGACAACCCTCTCCGCAGTGCCATCATCTGCTCTGTTGCTGGTAGGCTACCACTGCCAGTGATGGGTGCTGTGTAATGTGCATGCACGATGGCTACTATGCACATGTGCATTTCACTTTCACCTAGAGGGGACCCACCAATGCCTGGAAGACATTGGGTACCGTATGGTTCTCGCCATCTATAGATTATGTACAGATGCCAACTCTTATTTTACAGCTGTTTGTTAAATAGTGAAAGGAGGACATAACCCTGTAGGGAGTGCTAAAGGGGTTATGTTTCATAAAATGGGCCTTTAATGTAATTAAAAACAAATGAATCAGGAACACCTGTAGTCTGAGTTCTTGCATTTGTAGAAAAAAAATATGTCTATACAGCAGGTTACTGAAAAAGATACAGTAGCTCCACTCAGACAACAGATGTTGCCAATAGTAAATAAAAAATAAAAAAACTAACCCCTGAAAATGTCGGTAGCCCATTAAAGCCTACGAGCTACTTACCGCATTTATAACCCTCCCTGGAAGTGGCCGCTGTACATGTGTGGTCAGCGGGGTCCACGCATGCGCAGCAGCCCCAGCACCACACTCGGCACATTGCATGGTCATCCTATTTTCGTATATGTACGCTAATATCTATGAAAAATGGGCCTCAATGTGACTTCATGCTGGGACCATGTGAGTGGCAAAATTGTCATTCTATAGGTCCTGGTCTGTTTTATTGCAATACTGTACCTCCCAAACCAAAGCACTGTTATGTCGGGATGAACATTTTTTCGTTTTCTTTGTTTTCTTTTCTCTTTATTACTCAGTGCAGCATTTGTGGTCTGAGCAGAGGTTTCTGTACATGAAGAACACCACTATTCAAATACGTTTGTTTTTACTGCAGGTTCTGAGTTCACAGATGCTGCCAGTTCATTTACTTACAGTATGCAAGAAACCAGGCATAGTAATTGTATCTTCAAAGCACATATGAATGCGTAATCTTCATTCATTTGACATGCCTAGTGAAATTCTGTCATAGTGCCGTCTTGTGGCAAAAAAATATATTGCAAATATTTTCAATATTGGGAATCGCAATTGTCTTGATGTGATATGTTTCTTTAAAGTGTCAGCATACTGAAGATTAACTAAATTAACCAACATTTTGACATTTGCCACATCTATAGGTACTCTACCCAAATACATGATCAACTTCCTACAGCATCTGAAGGACGGCCAAAAATACTGGGGATCATTTATGAAGTGCAGTAAATGTGCACAAAAAAACATTTTGGTTTTGTATTGTGGCACCTACTGTCTGTCAATTGCACATTATTGTTCGCATGTAAGATGCAACCACAAACTAGAAGTACATGGCAGAGGTGCACTGTGCATATGTTCAAGCTACTATCACTTAAGCATCACTCACCTCAATGTTATTTACTAAGCAGTGGCTTGTAAAAGTCCCATCTTATTGGTGTGCTTAATCCATAAATGTGAAAAGGCAATGCTATTAAAAGTAAAATCTGTGCTTTGCTATTAAAACATTGTTTTTTTTGAAGTTTTGTCTTAAACATGCTGGGAAGCAGGGCCGGTGCCAGGGTGTTCGGTGCCCTCCAGCAAACTATCAATTTTGCACCTTTATACAAATACAAATATGACCGATCTCATCCTCAGGGCTGTAACTAGACATTTTGGTGCCCCCCTCCCCCTCAAGATCCACAACATGGACAGTGCATAAAATATAATGGCATAAAATAGTTACGATGCACAATAGTCTCCATTCTTAAAAATTACACCACACAGTAGTACCACATATACATTACGCCATGTAGAGTCCCATATACATTACACCAGATAGACCTCCCTTTTACATATTTTGCACAAGCTATAGTCTCCTTTTACAATACCAGGTAGAGTCCCATTTACACATTGTGCCAGGTAGAGCCCCTTTTACAATGCCAGGTAGAACCAGTCACACATTATTCCAGATAGAGCACCCTTTTACACAATGCGCCAGGTAGAGTCCTCTTTTACACACTGAGCCAGGTAGAGTTCCATTTGACACTTTGCGCCAGGTAGGGCACCCTTTTACACATGCCACTTCCCCTAGCACACATTACTATGAACCCCCCTTCCCTAGCACATATTAATATGACCCCGCCTCTCCAGCACAGTAGTGTTCGCTAGTCACATTACACCGCATAGTAGTGTCCGTTAGTCACATTACACTGCACAGCAGTGTTCGCTAGTCACATTACACCACATAGTAATGTCCGTTAGTCACATTACACTGCATAGTAGTGTCCGTTAGTCACATTACACCACATAGAAGTGTCCGTTAGTCACATTACACTGCACAGTAGTGTCAATTAGTCACATTACACTGCACAGTAGTGTACGTTAGTCACATTAAATAGCACAGTAGTGTCCATTAGTCACATTACATCGCATAGTAGTGTCCGTTGGTCACATTAAATAGCACAGTAGTGTCCGTTAGTCACATTACACTGCACAGAAGTGTCAATTAGTCACATTACACTGCACAGTAGTGTCCTTTAGTCACATTAAATAGCACAGTAGTGTCCGTTAGTAACATTACACTGCACAGTAGTGACTGTTAGTCACATTACACCGCACACTAGTGTTCGCTAGTCACATTACACCGCATAGTAGTGCCCAGTAGTCACATTGCACTGCACAGTAGTATCCATTAGTCACGTTAAATAGCACAGTAGTGTCCTTTAGTCACATTAAATAGCACAGTAGTGTCCGTTAGTCACATTGCCCTGCACAGTAGTGTTCGTTAGTCACATTACACTGCACAGTAGTATCCGTTAGTCACGTTAAATAGCACAGTAGTGTCTGTTAGTCACATTATATAGCACAGTTGTGTCCGTTAGTCACATTTAATAGCACATTATTCTCCGTTAGTCACATTACTCTGCACAGTACTGTCCGTTAGTCACATTACATTGCACACTTGTACCCTTATACACGTTACACCACACAGGACAGACGATTATACATGTTACGCCAGAGTAAAAGCCTCTAATACATGTTACGCCACAGTAGAGCACCTTATATATGTTATGCCAGGTAGAGCTGCTTATACACATTATGCCAGGTAGAGCCCATTATACACATTATGCGAGGTAGAGCCCATTATACCATGTACAGCCCATTATGCACATTATGGGGGTCATTCAGACCCTGCCACGTTAGTGGCCCGCAGTGCAGTTTGCCGGTCGCAGCAAACTGTGCATGCGCAGTGTGCATATACAGTACATTGCGGTCGCATCCCAAGGTTAAGGCATTGCGGGGGTGGCACCGGAAAAAATGGGGGTGGGCTGGTACCATTTTTGAGGAAGCTGCATGACGTCATACACAGCTGCTTCGAAAAAAAGGCTGCTGACAGCGCAGTCTTAAATCAGATGCGTCGGCAATGTAATTGCGGATGCATCTAGAGGTGGCGCTACACATACTGGACAGCCTTGCTTTGTGCTGGGCGGTCCTCAGCATATGAAGAGATGAACGCAGAACTGGCTGCGTATGCAGCGATCTGTGTTAATCTCTGAATGACCCCCTATGCCAGGTACAGCCTTCATTCCCTCCACAGTGCAGCCCTGGTACCTGCAGGAGGTCCCGGCTCGGGTACTGCTCCTCCTCTCCCTTCTTTTCCGGTTTCTCGCAGGCTCCGTTACTTCAGTGGCTCTGTAGGATGTTGTCAGAGACCCCGAGAGGGGGGAAGGGAGCGGGTACTAATTACCCGGGCCTGGGACTGATGGAGGAGCCTGGTGGGAGACCTGGTCCGCTGCACTCCCACCTTACTGGGCAGCAGCAGCATCAGCTCTCATCTTGGCAGCACAGCACATGCAGTGTGCTGTGCTGCATTTGGGCAGAGAGGCTGCTGCTGCTGCTGCTGAGCCTCTGTCTGTTTTTGTATGGGGGGGAATGATCACACTGATTACACTCCCTCCTCAATTTAACCCTGGTTGAGGGCTGGGGGCTCAGGGACCAGGCACTGCAGACTGCACCCACCCTGCTCGGCACTGGAAATATTTTTTATATTACTTTTTCCATAAAGGGGTGTGACCAAGGCTCCCGTGATTAGGCCATGCCCCCAGACCTCTAGGCAGCGCGGCGCAGTGTGTGGGCTGAGGCAGCACACTGCATGCTCTCTCTGGGGAGGACGAGGGGGAGGGAGCCGCGCTGTAAGCTGCCAGCACCACTGGCACACAGGCACAGCAGTTGCTGGGAGCAGCAGGAATGTAGAGCAGGGAGAGCGCCTCTTCAGCTACGTGCCTCCCTGCACTGCATCCCTTTGCTGAGCGGCTAGCATCGGCTCTGCATTGAAGTAACAGCTTAGTAAATAAACCCCCACCTCTTTTACTGGCATATTTATTAACAATTTTTTACTACAGTAATGTGAAAAAGGTGTTTACACACCTCTTCACATTATTTTAGTATCACTGAATGTATTAAAGGTCTTTTAGCGCAGTTTTCATGAAAAACTGATGCAAACCCTTTAATTCTCAGTTTTTTAGTAACCAGATCACATTTCCCATACTTATGGGAAATGGTATCTGGCCGTATTTACTAAAAAATCTTTTTTAAAGAAATACCACAGAGAGCCCTGTCCCTGCACAGCTTTCTCTGTCTGCTGACAGAGAAAGCTTTGCAAGGTCCCGGGCAGTGTGATCAGCTATGTGTGTCCGATGGACACACAAGTTGATTACAGTTAAAAAAATAAATTAAAAAAAAATCATACTCACCTACCCAGGGACCGGTGATCGGTGCTCTGGTGAGGGTTGCCGGTTATCGGGGCTCCCTGACACTGCTGTCACCGCCAGTGCAGTACAGTAATGCTGCGAAAAATACCCTGATTTGGCTGCGGTGTGGCATTGCAGGGACAGAGCTTGCTCACAAACTCTGTCCCTCTATTTGATAATTGATACATCCATGTGATGTAATCAATTATCACATTGCGAATTGGGCCAATATTATCACATACCATCCGGAAACCTCAGATGTGGATGATGATAAATTGACCCCTAAGTAAAATAACATTTTGCAAAATTTCACTGCAAAGCCTTGTTTATAGTTAAAATTAGCTGTAAGAGTGAGGAATATGATTACCGTATTTATTAAATTGTTTTTGCTTCATTTTTGTGACAACCAATTTACAGCAAAATCCTTTATTAACCCCTTGTAGCCATCTGTTAATTGGGTTCCAATCTTTAGACCAAGAACATTTCAGCCATTTCCCAGTTGCACGATTTTATATATAACATTAAAACCGAATATTCTGCTAATGCGGAGTGCAGGCTGCTTGCATGTTACAAAGAGGAGGCATCTTAGGTGCACACAGTATAGTTGAAAGCAGAGGTGACCTGAATACGCTTTCCCCTGCCTGCCTGCATCATTAAATCATACCATACTGGATGTAATAGAAGCTGCTTGAAACTTACTATTAGAGGCAGTTTAAATTTAATCTATGGGGCCCAATAATTATGGAACGCAAATTGAATGCGATCTGGGCCGGATCTTACCGTCCAAGCAATATGCGATCCATTTGTCTGGATGGGTGTAGTATGTCTGACCGCTGGAAACCGCTGGTCAGCATACCGACGTCGGGATCCCGGCAACATACCGACGCCGGGATCTCACGGCGGGGAGGGGCGAGTGCAGCATGGAAGGGCGAGTGCAGCAAGCCCCTGCGGTCGCCACGGGTTCTATTCCCACTCTATGGGTGTCGTGGACACCCACGAGTGGAAATAGTCCCTGTTGGTCGGCATGCCGACCATTGGGATAGTGAGGGGGCGGGATGTCGGTGGAGGTCATGTGACCGTCGGTCACCCGACCACCGGTCACATGAATACCACCCGTCTTGATGTATGATCCCTTATAATAGGTACTTCACATATACTTCTTGCATTATAAAATCAGCAATTTAAGTAGAACAGATAAAACAATAACTTACAAATGTCATAAACCATCACAAATTAATGTATTACAGTGCAAAATGTTGCTAGCCTTATTTTACACCATGCATCAGCTCTTTTCCTGCTTGAGGGGACAAACAGTCAGTATAATCTAAGTTTAGGCAAAAGAATTCAATAAAGTGAAGGCTGTATATACGTGCACTGTTCCTATGGTTCTGTTTAGCTGGAGTTGGGTTGACTATTCTTAATCTCTTGCACCTTATAAATAAATGTTAATGATGATGAAGAGCTTGGTTAAGTCATATCTTGAATTCAGCAGAAACTTAATTTGCTGCAGGGAATAATGAGAATGCAATTATTCTAAATGATGTGATTTTCTACACAATAGAATACACTGTAGATGCTAGAAAGGAAGTAAAACAAATAATGGTCCATTATAGCAGGGCTTGATATATTACAGTATGTTGACATTCATCATGTCAATATTCGATATTCAAAATGTTGACATGAGAATAGTGACATGGTCGTAATGTAGACATGCTTGGTGTATCAACATTGACCAAGTTGACTTTCATCATGTCGACACTGATGAAATGTAAAAATTATCAAAATGTCGGAAGTAGAGGGACAGCTGCAGTGGCGCCACCACCAATTACAGTGCGCTACTGCGGCTCCTGAGTCCCCCTCCCTCCTCCTCCTCCCCTGCCAGGGATCTGCCTGACTGCCTGCACCAAGGAGCCTGTCTGCCGTAATGTGTAAAAAGGGGGACTGTCTGCCGTAATGTGTAAAAAGAAGGGGAATGTCTGCCGTAATGTGTAAAAAGGGGGACTGTCTGCCGTAATGTGTAAAAAGTAGGGGACTGTCTGCCGTAATGTGTAAAAAGGGGGACTGTCTGCCATAATGTGTAAAAAGGGGGACTGTCTGCTGTAATGTGTAAAAAGGGGGACGCTGTCTGCCGTAATGTGTAAAAAATGGGACTCTGCCATAATGTGTAAAAAGGGGACGCTGTCTGCTGTAATGTGTAAAAAGTGGGATGCGGTCTGCCATAATGTGTAAAAATGGGGACGCTGTTTGCCGTAATGTGTAACAAGGGGGACTGTCTGCTGTAATGTGTAAAAAGTGGAACTCTGTCTGCTGTAATGTGTTAAAAGGGGGACGCTGTCTGCCGTAATGTGTAAAAAATGGGACTCTGCCATAATGTGTAAAAAGGGGACGCTGTCTGCTGTAATGTGTAAAAAGTGGGATGTGGTCTGCCGTAATGTGTAAAAAGGGGGGCTGTCTGCCGTAATGTGTAACAAGGGGGACTGTCTGCTGTAATGTGTAAAAAGGGGGACGCTGTCTGCTGTAATGTGTTAAAAGGGGGACGCTGTCTGCCGTAATGTGTAAAAAATGGGACTCTGCCATAATGTGTAAAAAGGGGACGCTGTCTGCTGTAATGTGTAAAAAGTGGGATGCGGTCTGCCGTAATGTGTAAAAAGGGGGGCTGTCTGCCGTAATGTGTAACAAGGGGGACTGTCTGCTGTAATGTGTAAAAAGGGGGACGCTGTCTGCTGTAATGTGTTAAAAGGGGGACGCTGTCTGCCGTAATGTGTAAAAAATGGGACTCTGCCATAATGTGTAAAAAGGGGACGCTGTCTGCTGTAATGTGTAAAAAGTGGGATGCGGTCTGCCGTAATGTGTAAAAAGGGGGGCTGTCTGCCGTAATGTGTAACAAGGGGGACTGTCTGCTGTAATGTGTAAAAAGTGGAACTCTGTCTGCTGTAATGTGTTAAAAGGGGGACGCTGTCTGCCGTAATGTGTAAAAAATGGGACTCTGCCATAATGTGTAAAAAGGGGACGCTGTCTGCTGTAATGTGTAAAAAGTGGGATGCGGTCTGCCGTAATGTGTAAAAAGGGGGGCTGTCTGCCGTAATGTATAACAAGGGGGACTGTCTGCTGTAATGTGTAAAAAGGGGGACGCTGTCTGCCGTAATGTGTAAAAAAATGGGACTGTCTGCGATAATGTGTAAAAAGGGGACACTGTCTGCTGTAATGTGTAAAAAGTGGGATGCGGTCTGCCATAATGTGTAAAAATGGGGATGCTGTTTGCCGTAATGTGTAAAAAGGGGGGCTGTCTGCCGTAATGTGTAACAAGGGGGACTGTCTGCTATAATGTGTAAAAAGTGGAACTCTGCTGTACTGTGTTAAAAGGGGGACGCTGTCTGCCGTAATGTGTAAAAAATGGGACTCTGCCATAATGTGTAAAAAGGGGACGCTGTAATGTGTAAAAAGTGGGATGCGGTCTGCCATAATGTGTAAAAATGGGGACCCTGTTTGCCGTAATGTGTAAAAAGGGGGGCTGTCTGCCGTAATGTGTAACAAGGGGGACTGTCTGCTGTAATGTGTAAAAAGTGGAACTCTGTCTGCCATAATGTGTAAAAAGGCGGACTGTCTGCCATAATGTATAAAAAGGGGGACGCTGTCTGTCGTAATGTGTAAAAAGGGGGATGCTGTCTGCCATAATGTGTAAAAAGGGGGACTCTGCCGTAATGTGTAAAAAGGGGGACTCTGCTGTAATGTGTAAAAAGGGGGACTGTCTGTCTTAATGTGTAAAAGGTGGACTCTGTCTGCAGTAATGTGTAAAAAGGGGACACTGTCTGCCGTAATGTGTAAAAAGGGGACTCTACCTGCCGTAATGTGTAAAAGGGGCTCTACCTGGTGTAGTGGTGCTACTGTGCAGCGTAATTTGAATAATGGGACCTACTGTGAACCGTAATATGAATTGGTATTATTTTGTGGCCACACCCCTTCCCCATGAAGCAACGCCCCTGTATTTTTACATAAGGGGGGGCGCCGATGCCATTTCTTGCACACAGCGCTAAACTGTCTAGTTACGGCACTGTGTACAGTACCGTGGTAATCCTGCAAAAACTGCATTTTTTAATTTATATATTTTGTCCTAAATATACTCTGAAATTAAAGCATAGAACAAACAACATTGGAGACAAAGAGAAATCATAGACTCATTTTGTTTAACAAAATGTCATTTAAAGCATTGATAAAGTAGCCACCTTGTGCAGAAATAACCGCTATACAAACACTCATGGCAATTTCTACAATGGAAATGAACTACTGGGCCTGATTCAGAAATGTACGAACACCCAATTTTAAAGCAGTTGAGTGATTATCGGCCGACTGTATGCCTAAGTCGCATTGCACATGTGCCCCAATGATCTTGCGATGGCAGTCACAGAGAGGATTTCTTAACAAAGTGATTGACAGAGACCATTTGGGAATGGTTACGGGGAGTGGCAGCAAAAACACAGACATGTCAGGACCATTTTCAGGGCATATCTCAGTCTGTGACTGCGATCCCGTAATCAGCTGCAATGGCTTTGGCGTCTTACTTCCTGTGGCCACTGTAGAAGAAACTATCATTGCAAAGGAGACTAATTCCTCCTGGTCTTTTAAACTCACAGACCCTGGTGAAGACATTCCTATACAGGAATGTTCACCCAGTCAGACCACTGCAGTTTATAGCCTAGCATCCTGGTTACTCAGGGACGTGCAGTCAGGGGAGGCAGGGGAGGAAGTGCCTCCCCTGTCATAATGATGAAAATAATAAAAAGAAGATATTTATAGCACAGATTCTGTGATAAACATCTTTTATTATTGTAATCATTTCCCCCCTGGGTATATGGCTGCACGTGAGGGTGGGAGGCAGCGGGAGAGGTGCCTCCCGCTGCTAACACTAAAAGTCCGGGCAGTGGGGGGGCGGGCAGGAGGCAGTGCAAAGCAATGGGCTGTGAAAGCCCATTGAAAATGCATGGGGAAGCGGCACCTATACTGGTGCCTCAATGACAGGGGCATGCATTCAGCCCCGAAGAAAGTACGCCCCTGTCAGTCCCCCAGATGTGATTGGCCCCATGGATCTAGTGCTGGATACGCTGTCCAATCACCCACATGTGGTGCTTGAGGCGGAAGTGGAGGCGGGTCCCAACGCCGGTGAGTGTCAGCGGTGAGCATGAAGCAGGAATCCCCCCCCCCTCGTTTCTTCTCCGTCGCCGGCCGGCTCCCATCCAGCAGCAGCACTCTCCCCTCTCGTTGCTCCTCTGTCCTCCCGTTCCCAGCCAGCAGCAGAACCAGGTCGGTCACTGCATAATTCTCTCTCTCTCTCTCTCTCTCTCTCTTTCCTTTCTCCCCCTCCTGTGTATTGCTTCAAGAACGAAGTTTGTACGTATTTTCATTTTTACAGGTACCCCTATTGGATTCTACTGGACAAGTGGATGTGATCGGCGTGGGATGTAAGTATGTGTGAGTGTGTAAGTGTGTTTTAATAAATTTTTTACTTTAAAGGTGTGTGTGTTGTGTTTTTATTTGGGTATTTTTTGTTGTTGTAGAACTACAGGTACCAGCAGGCCCATTATTTCCCCGCATGCTGGTACTTGAGGTTCTCCAAGTACCAGCAAGCGGGGGAGGCTTGCTGGGCCTTTTAGTTCCACAACAAAAAACAATATTCTTTTTTTAACACACTTATGGCTATGAGCCCAGCATCCACCGCTCAGGGGTGCTGGGGATAGCCTCAGGCTTCACCCCCAGCCAGGGCTTACTAGTTGGGGTGGTAATGCTATGGCCGCAGGGACCTACATAAATGTGTCCCCTAGCTGTGGCATTATGTCCCTGGCTAGTGGAGCCCGCTGCTGGTTGTCTAAATACGGGGAACCCCTGTCCAATTTTTCCCCCAGTATTTAAAAAACCAGGACCTGCTCAAAGAGTCCAAGGTTGGTTATACTTAGGAGGGGGGACCTCACACATTTTTTTTACAAATTTTTAACACATTCAGACCCATTTCCATTAAGTTAATGGAAGCCCTGGACAGCAAAATTGCATTCATGTCCTCCTCCCACTCCCTTCCCAGTCCCAAACACTAATTTTTATTTTTTTTCTGTAAAAATGTACAATATATCACAAGTATGATGAGCAGGCAGGCATCGGACTGAGATGCAACTTAGTGGCAGAGAGCTGGGTCAGTTGATGGTGGGCGAGTTTGTAAGCCATTGGCGGTGGCAACGGGCATCGGCTCAGGGGCAGTAGCAGGGCATTTGCTCGGTGGCAGTAGGGGTCATTGGCAGGATTCGGCGGACATTATGGCTGTAGTCCCTCACCAGCCACTGACCTCACCACACGCCACTGTGGTTACTATGCAGCAGGCTGCCAGGATACAGGGTATCAGCTTGCTGCTCATGAGCTATGTTCTAACAGCAATTGTAAGTTTCAGGATCATACTGGTTTATGGGCATCCCAGTGTCCTTACAACTGTGTTCGGAAAGCCCAAATATTCTGGTTTCAGCATTGGAGGGCGCAAGAGACAGAAGAGCATAGGATACTGTGGTGCAGGTAGTCTTCCACTGCCCCAGCAGCTCGCACCCATCATAGCAGCTGATAACGTGCTGAGCTCTGCCACTAGATTGGATCTCAGTCAAAACAACAGCTAGGTCATGAGCAGCCCTTCTCCAATTACCTGCAGTGTGTGGCCTCTGCAGAACTTAAGCCTGGGACCCTGACAATCTCAGTATAGTGCTATAACCAGGACCATATGTTGCACTGTGTAGCATTTTCATGTCCACCAACAGGGGCTCTTTAATGTCTCAGTATAGAGTTATATGCCAGAAACATGTGCTGCACTGTGTGGCTCTTATAGGCCCACCGCCAGCTTAGTGTCTTAGTATAGGGCTCATACACCTGGACCATACTTACCTACCCTCCTGGAAGCAGCATGAGACTCACAATTTTTAGGGTAGTCCCCCGCAGCCCTAGAAGGGTATGTGGCTCTCCCACATCCCGCCCGCACCTGCCCACTTCGTAGTGAAGCAGGCAGGTTGAGGATAAAAGCAGAGAAAATACAGCGATAATGTGAAGCGGGTGGGGATTAAAGATGGGAATAACACTATTTAGCTACACCCCCTACCTACGGACCCACGAATCGTGGGCATTTTCCCATCTTGAGGGCACGGCCTGTGACATGACAGTCTGGCCCCGCCCCCGAAGTGACCTGGTGCATCTCCTCACCCGGCTGCTCTGGGAGACGAGTAAAAAAAAGTAGGTAAGTATGACCTGGACCATATGCAGCACTGATTGCAACCTACAGGTTTAGCATCAGGGAACGCCTAACTATCCCATTATAAGGCTCATACACCTGTACAATGCAGTGAAAGCTTTTTTTAACTACAGTGTGTGGCCCCTGCAGGTCAAGGGCATTAACCTGTTGCAGAGTAGGGTTCATACCTGGGGCGGATTGGCCATAGGGCTCATCAGGAAGATTCCTGGTAGGCTGACTTGTCTGTGGGGCCCGTTTTGTGTGTTGTCATGTGGCCCCACCCCCCACATGACAGGTAGCCCACCGCACTCAGTACACTGCATTGTCCCCATTCATTCTGTTATTCCATCACTGCAGTACAGCAACTCTGCCATCAAGTGATGCTGCCATGTTATACCTTGTGCTGCCCATGTTAGACCAATTCTACAAAATTTTACAGGGCCACTTTTAGTTCTCAATCCGCCCCTGGTCTCAGACACAACTGCAGCAAAAGACGCAAGGAAGACCGCAATTGCATACAATCAGGCCCTATGAATAGGGATCCTGCCCCCCTCAACATACCCAACCACCTCATCAGGCTGCACCCCCATTAGGGCTGCTTCCATAATTTTCCCGGGCTGGTTTTCCATCCCAATCCGCCCCTGGTTCATGCACCTAGGATTTATTATCATCTGTTCTAGTACAATGTGTGTCGCTTCATATGAAGGAGTAGAAACCCTAGATGTGTATGGTTAGGATACACTGTGAAGTTTAAATGTGCTTAAAAATGTCCAAACACCACTTAAGTCTATGTACAGTACTGCCTGTATTTTGCCTTCATGGCAATATGATTACTATATTATGGAGTTTATATAATGGGGTGCGGTGCTGGTTGACTGAGCTGGCAGGATAACAATGCACATGGATATCATCACTACGTCCTTTGGCGCTTTTCCTATAAATAATCCATGGTCAGGGTCCACCATATATAGCATATCTCCAATGCTAGAAACCGCTTGTTCCTTAGATAACCTCAAAAACACAAAGAAATCTAATAGAAGCCAGGGAGGTTGAGGAACTGCTTCACAGGGAAAGGCAAGGTATTTCCAGCCTGTTTTTAAAATATTACATTATTATTATTATTATTATTATTATTATTATAGTTTATTCGTATTGTGCCACAAGGGTTCTGCAGCACTTAACAGAGAATATACACAAATGAGCAAAACAAGAAAACAGCGACTTACAGTACAAGAATAATGTAAGACAAGTACATGGTATATAAACAATGTTGCATCAAATAACAGGACACTGAAATAATCATCAGGGTGGCAGAAACTGAGGGTTAGATGCAGTTGAATGGGGTATAGAGAAGGAAACAGTCTAAGAGAGGGAAAAGCACATGATGGGAGAGGGCCCTGCTCGTGAAATATTTTTGAGATGGAAACAGCAGAACTGTGAGAGGTGCTGAATGTGTGGTTTGAAGGAGAAGGATGAATCGAGGGTATCTCCATGACAGTTTAGGTCTAGAGAAAATAGTTTATCCATCAATAGACAGTGAAATTGTGGGAAGTGATATGGGTGAGGGTGTGAAGATGATCAGCTCAGTCTTATACATGTTAAGTTTAAGAAAGTGCTGGTACATCCAAGAAGACATAACAGGGAAACAGTTGGAGATACAAGAAGGGAGGGAGAGAGGTCAAAGGGGGAAAGGTGGATTTGAGTATCAGCATAGAGATGATATTGTATGGCAAATGAGCTCACCTAAAGAGGACTTCTAGAGAGAGAAAAGGAGAAGTCCAAGAACAGAGACTTGGGAGACACCTACTATTAGTGGAAGTGTGGGGGGAAGTGGAGTCGTGAGAGAGACAGAGAACGAGTGGTTAGAGAGGTAGGAGGATAGCCAGGAGAGGGCAGTATCACATAGACCAATGGAGTGAAGGATTTGCAGGAGGAGAGGGTGGTCTACAGTGTCAAAAACAGCAGAGAGGTCAAGGAGAATAAGCAGAGAGTAGTGGCCTTTAGATTTGGCAGCATGGAGGTCATTGCAGACTTCTGTGAGCACAGTTTCAGTGGAGTGGAGAGGACATCTTTTGGGATATGATGTCCTGATGTATGGAGTCAATTTTGGATGGGAAGTAGGTGGCAAAGTCAAGGGCAGAGAGTGAGAAGGGAAGTCAAGGTGGGGGTGGACAGAGGAGGTAATTGATCTTGGCAAAGAGACGCTGGGGTTTGAAGGTTGGGAAGAGATGGGGTTCTTGAAGTATGACTGTTTAGAGATGGAAAGGGCAGCACTATAGGATGAAAACATATATTTGAAATGGAGGAAGTCCGCTTTAGAGCATGATTTCTTCCACAGCCGCTCAGCGGTATGTGAACATTTTTGCAGATATCTGTTGATGTTCGAATACCTGGGTTGCGGTGTTGATCTAAGAGGGTGAGTAGTGGCTGATGGAGAAACAGTCAAGAGCAGAAATAAGGAAGGCATTCTATAGAGAAGTGGCTTATTCGGGATCGTAAAGAGAGAGAATAGGAGAGAGAAGTGAGTCAAGAAGAGAGTATAATGAAGCAGTGTTGATTGCCTCATTGTTACGCTTAGTGATGGTAGCTATGGGAGGATGGGATGGAGAAGCACAGAGGTCAGAGAGGGAATATTGGGAGTTGGAGAAGTCAGATGTCACAACAGTGAGTGAAGACCAGATCAAGTGAGTTCCCACTTACACGGGAGGGTGAGGAGGTCCAATGGGAGAGACCAAGTGATGATGTGAGGTTCGATTGAGTTGTTGAAATCACCCAAGATAATGGAGGTAATATCTGAAGAGAGGAAGTGAGTAAGCCAGGTAGCAAAGTGATCAAGGAATTTGCCAGGGGGACAGTAAATGACAGCTATTCACAGGTGAACAGGTTGAAACAACAGTATAGCATGGACCTCAAATGAAGAGAATGTAAGGGACGGTTCTGGTGGTATGAATTGATAGAAGTAACTGGAGGAAATAAGGACCTCAACATCACCACCATGACAACCATCGGGCCAGGTGTGTGTTTGAATGTGAGGCCCCCAGCTGAGAGAGCAGCGGGAAAAGTAGTGTCAGAGAGGGAAACCCAGGTTTCTGTAATGGCTAGGATATTTAGGGAGTTGGAGATGAAAAGGTCATGGGTGGGTCCAGTTTGTTACAGACAGATCTGGCATTCCAGAGGGCAGAGGAGAGAGGGAAAGAGTTTATGGGAGAGATGTGAATGAGACTATCTGGGTTGCTGTAGTGTTCAGTGTAGAGATTAATTCGTATGGCAAGAATGATGAAAGAGTAGTGATGGTGCAGGTGTCTTTGCTAGGATGGGAAACTGCAGGAGGTAGACAGGGAGGGAGTTCAGTGTTATGCATATGGAGATGAGGTAAGATGACAGGAGGAAGGAGGGAGTGGAGTTGAGTGATGGGGTAGTAGGACCATGGTAGGGGAGAGGTGAGTGAAAGTGGGGTAATAGGAGGGAAAGGGAAGCAGAGGGGTGGAGGGGAGACAGAGGAGGGGAGAGAGGAGGAGGTGTAGAAGACTAGGGGGGATGGATAGAGGTAGGAACAGGGGGCAAGCTACAGGATTAGGTAGACAATGAAAGGAGTTGATGAAAACCTGGACATGGTGTGAAGTAGGTAAGAGGGGAAGTAGGAGTGGAGGCTGTAAGAGAAACAGCAGTAGATTTGCAGAAATGTAGGTGAAAGTACAGTGTTTGCAACAGTGTCATCTTAACTGCAGTAAACTTAGTAAGAAGTGGAATAAAAGTGTAGATAATGTGATTGCAGAAATTGATTTTGACTGCATAAAAAAAATTAGAGGATGAGGGCAAAAAAGCTATGGTAATTCAGACATAACTTTTAAGTTATTGAAGGCAAAATTGCATTGGTACAGCTGTGCATAAAAAAATGGAAGTACAAATAAAAGAATTTCATTGAATTATATGGTATGTGTTAGTTGGGACAGACTGGGGCCACTTTTCAGCACTGGCATCTGTGTGTTTCGGCGTGCGCGCACATGAAAGTGGGTACACGCAAAGTGAAAGGGGCATGCGGCAAAGGCATCACTTACTATAAGGACACCCAGTGCGGTGCTGGGAAAAGAGGATGGGGCTTCACGGGGAAAGCCGTAGCGTTGCACGATAGGGGGTGGGGCTTTGCATCCTGGCCCTGTCTTTTTGTCACTCCGGGGGTTTGGGAGGTGGGACTGCCCCCCGGAGAGTGCTGTGACTGAAGTGCCGACTCCTACACAGTGACAGGAGCCGAGTGCTGCACATAATGTAACAGTGCAGCACTCAGCTCCTGTCACTGAGCAGGAGTCTGCATTTTTGTGTCACCCCTCTGTGGATGACATCTGGGTCCAGGCCGCACCTCCTGATCCCCCATTGTGATGCTACTGCTTGCGGACTCTGCTCATGGGGGTGTGCCACAAGTCAGGCTGGTGTGGACTCATGAAAAGCCCCATATTTCTTAATAATGGGCACTCTGGGCAGCCGAGGGGGAGACACACATACCAGAAAGCCGGAAGATGCGCTTAGTACGGCCTTCCCAGCTCTCTGTGTGACCAGACCGGGCCACCAGCCCATCAGCCCACATGGCATTTGCCAGAAGTGACAGATGGGCAGTCCGGCTGCGCTGGGTATGGAATGCCGGAGGCTGGGATCTCGGCGGTCAGCATAATGATGTTGGGAACCCTGCCGCTAGAATGCCAGCAGGGCGGCAAGCACAATTAAGCCCCTGGCAGGCTCGCTGCGCTCGCCACACTGCAGGCTCGGTGGCGCACACTCGCCACAGGTTATATTACCACTCGATGGATGTCGTGGACACCCACAAGTGAGAATAGCCGCTGTTAGCCAAGGTTGCGGCTGGCACCATTGCTGGTGGTTGGGATTCTGGCATCGGTATCCTGATCGCTGGGATCCCGACTGCCGGCAATGTAACTACATCCTGTCCGGCCCTGTTCTTAGTGGATTAGCTGTACTATTATAGCTTAGTATTCCTTGTCAAGCTAACACCCCAGGTCACTGCAGATTTTTTAAATAAAAAATTTAACTATTTGTAAATAATATTGTTTACAAAGCACAGAAAGTTTTCAGATATGTTATCAAAGTAGTGCCAGAAATAAAGGCTGAGATGCAAGAACTAATGTAAATTAGTATATTTTAGCCATCTATAAGTTTTAAATGCTTGAATAGATATCTGTTATGCAACATTTTGTTGTTTTGGTTTTATTTTGTTGTTTTAATAAAAATAAAAAAATCTTTATACGTCGTATTAAAATAAAAGTGCTGATTTGTTACTTAGATTTTAACACTTTATGCTTTTATTCTTTTTAAAAGATCACTGACATAGCTTACTGTAAATTCACTTTTCACTAGAAACAATGGGGGCCATTCTGACCCATTCGCACGTTGTGGTTCATAAAAAATGAGCATGCGCGGCGCCCGCAATGCGCACACGCGCCGTTGCCCAGCGACGGCCGTCACCCTGGCAGCAACCAGAGGAAAGAGGAATGTGATCGCTAGTGCAATCGCAAGAAAATTTACAGCGGGGAGGCGCTCCGGGGCGGATACTCACCGTTTTCCGGGCATGGAGATCTGAACGCAGGCATGTCCAGGCGTTTGGAGGGCGGATGTCTGATGTCAATTCAGGGACCTTCATCGCTGGATCCATCGCACAAGGTAAGTAACTGCAGGGCTAGTTTAGTTCTGCACAAAACTTTTTTAGCATAGCAGGGCTGCACAAGCGATCACAGCCCTGCTATGCTAAAATACACTACCCCATAGGCGGCGTCTAATAGATCGCACGAGCAGCAAAAAGTTGCTACGTGCAATCATCTCGGAATGACCCCCAATGTTTGTAATGTTTTGTTACTATGTAGTAGTACTTACTCACTTTGTACTTTATTGCTGTTAATATAGGGCTTTTAGTTTAGTGCAGTGGTTTTCAAACTGTGTGCAGTGGCACTTTGGGGTGCCACAGATCACTTGCAAGGGTGCCTTGGATCGGTGGTCTAGGACCAATTCAAATTATTTATGGCCAATGTAATAGGCAAACGCAGCGCTGGTGGCGTCAGTCATAAAAAATGTAGACAAACAGAAGTAAATCCTGCCCCTCACCTCATAACTGAACCTAAGGATGACATATAAACAGGCCCCGCGCTACCCGCTCGGCAAAGAAATACAGAGCAGGTAGGCACCTGGCTGGAGAGGCGCTCTCCCTGCTCTGCATTCCTGCTGCTGTTCCAACCTGTATCCCCTGCTGTCGCCGGCTGCTGTGCCTGTCACAGTGTATTACAGGCACACACACACTGTATGACAGGCAGTGGCGCCGGCAGTATCAAGCCTCCTCCCCTCCCCCTGGTGACAGCATCAGTACTGGGCACTGAAAAGTGGGCAGAGCTACATGGACAGAGGGGGTGGAGCTACATGTACGGAGCTACACAGGACCAGCAGACTGCCACAGCGGAGGACGTGCTGCTCCAGATCCTGCCAGCCAGACTGTGATAACTAAGTGAAGGGAGAGTGAGTGAGAAAGTGTGTGTGTGTGTGTGTGTGTGTGTGTGTGTGTGTGTAATGTATGTATGTATGTATGTATTTATGTATGTGTGTGTATGTATGTGTGTATGTATGTATGTATGTATGTATGCGGGGGTGCATAATGTGAATAAACTACACTTCTGTGGGTGTTATGTGTAAGCGGCGCTACTACTGTGGCGTTATGTGTAAGTGGCACTACTACAGGGGCATTATGTGTAAGCTGTGCTACTACTGGGGCGCTATGTGTAAGCTGCGCTACCACTGAGGGAGTTATGTGCAAGTTGCTCTACTACTGGGGCATTATGTGTAAGCAGTGCCACTACTACTGCATTACGTGTAAGCTGCACTAATACTGGGGTCATTTTGTGTAAGCGGCGCTACTACTGGGACGTTATGTGTAGTGGCGCTACTACTGGGGTGTTATGGGTAAGCAGCGCTACTACTGGGGCATTATGTGTAAGCGGTGCTACTACTGGGGGCGTTATGTGTAAGCAGCGCTAATACTGGGGGCGTTATGTGTAAGCAGCGCTACCACTGGGGCATTATCTGTAAGCGGCTCTACCACTGGGGTCGTTATGTGTAAACTGTGCTACTACTGGGGTTTTTATGTGTAAGCAGCGCTACTACTGGGGTCGTTATGTGTAAGCAGTGCTACTACTGGGGGCATTATGTGTAAGCTGCGCTACTACTGGTGGCATTATGTGTAAGCTGCGCTACTACTGGGGACATTATGTGTAAGTTGTGCTAGAACTGGGGTGTTATGTGTAAGCAGCACCACTATGGGGGCATTATGTATAAGCGGCGCTACTACTGGGGTCATTCCGTGTAAGCAGCGCCACTCTGGCAGGACCACTACTGGGAGCATTATGAATAAGCGGCACTACTACTTGGGGCATTATGTGTATAAGCAGACTACTTGCAGTGTAATTTGATTAAGATTGTGCTACTGTGTGGCGTAATTTTAAATGGGGGTACTATTGTCTGGCCATGCCACTTCCTTGTGAGACCACACCCCTTTTTTGACATGCGCTGTCCCTTTGTAAAGTATGGTAGGGTGCAAATTTATAGTTTGCAGGGGGGCGCTGAAACCTTTGGCCTTGGGGTGCCGTAAAAAACATTCTGATACTCCAGGGTGCTGTGACTCAAAAAAGTTTGGGAACCACCGGTTAAGGGTCAATTAGGGAGCCAAAATAAATACATAAATAAAAGAAAGCTAGGGGCTAAATCATTGTTTCTGGTGTGTCTGCTGTTGTGACGATGCACAAGACTGATTTTGCATATGGTTTTATGCTTATACGTGTGGTTTTACACTGCAAGATGGCATCATTTCGTAGGAGCAATATTTAACTTGGATGATAGCCTTTTCCTAATGCTTAGCTATTTAGGTGCAATTATGCATGCATCTGTGCACCTAAACTGGTAAGACACAATGTTGCACTGTGTGATAGATATTAAAATGAGAGAGAAGGAGTGTACCTAGGCCAAATAGAACTTAAGTGTAATAATGCTACTGCTGCCATTGAGTTAATGAAGCCGATTCAGAGCTGATCGTGGATGTGCTAAAAAAAAGCACATCTATGATCAATTACTCTGACATGCGGGGGGACGCCCACCACAGGACAAGTCTACCCACATGCCGGATATAGCCCCCTTCCCCCAGCAGACATGCGAGAGCATCGAATGGCGGCGATGCTTTCGCATATTAACCGTAGTCCTCTGCCTGCGAAGGCAGAGAGCTACCCATCATGTTTCGGGTAGTAGCGGCTGCGTGTGATGTCACGGAGCCTCCGCGGCCTGCCCCGCAAACGGTCCGGACATGCCTGCATTGTCCGGACCACACACCCCGAACGCCACCACAACCTCCCCTTCCACCCCGCGACCACCTCTGCCTGTCAATTAGGCAGAGGCGATCGCACAAATGAGATGCCATTGCACATGCACACACTTCACCGGATTTCAGCCTGCGACCGCTGCCATAGCAGCATCCAGGTCTGAATTGGCCCGTGTTCAGTCAAGGTATTTTGAGTGATGACAAAGCTTGAAGGTTATTTTTATATTCTGTGGAGTTTCATTAGCTCAAAATAGAAGTGATTAGATCACAATTGGGTGCTCATGTAACTATGTATTTGATTTTCCAAAATACACACATTTTCAAAATACATAAATATGATAACTGAAATAAAGAAAATGTCCTCATATATTCCTGAATTAATGAATGGGTAGATGAATGGGTAGACACTTGGTGGATGAGGAATCGTTATTCTATATTTTTGTCAGTGCTTATTTGTACTATTGCAAATCTGGTAACATGAGTCATTACTTCTTATTTGCTCAAAACAGTTATGCTAGGTACACACTATACAATTATCTGGCAGATAATCTGCCAGCTCTAACTGGTTGGAATTAAATTTTGGTAATGGATGAGAGCAAATGGCAATTAACCATTTGCTCCCAAACACTGTAAAACGAACAAAACCTGTCTGCCATACAAATTAGTTAAACACAAATTTAACCAACTTGGATGAACAACTGTTTTTGTCCAATTTCCAGTGTTTGGGAGCAAATGGTCGATTGCCATTTGCTCTCATCCATTACCAAATTTTCATTCCAACCAGCTAGATCTGGCAGATTATCTGCCAGATAATTGTATAGTGTGTACCTAGCTTAACCGTTGCAGTCGCGAGCAAATCATTCTATAGTTCTGGGCATTAAACCTGGAACCTATGGGTAAATGCACTTTAGCCATGAGCTTAAAATAATAATTGAATATATCAGGACGCTAAAGCTCAATGTTATCCTCCTGCTGTAAGCTCCATTGCTAATTGAATATGCCCCATATACTTGCAGGCCACTTCAAGATCCTCATTATTTGAAAGTCCTACACTAATATTTCTGCTTCAAACGCTGAAATGTAGTTAAAATCAAATGCACTCACCTCTCATGTATGGAGGATGAGCAGCAAGAAAGAGCATGTTTTTAAATTACAGCCACTCTAACATGCACGGACAGGAGCTAGTACACGTTAGACAATACCTGTATATGGAAACAAAACAAGAAATTGTCAAAGTCAGAAAAATATCCCTATACACGCTGCCATATTTGCACCTCATGCTGGTCCGTGCTGCGCATGCGTGCGCTTTCCCGTGATAGCGCATACCCGCTGATGCGTGCACCCGCTCGCATCGGTATGCGTATTTACGGTAAAGAGTATGTAGTCGTAGCGTGCGACCCAATCGTTACATATTTCCACAATTAATGTAGTTTGTAGATCATGGTCCCTTTGATAGATTCTGAAAGTTTGGTTAATATAAAATGTCCCTGAATGGAGGAATCCCTCTTTGTATTGTGCGAAGGGTCTAACAGGAATCATACGGCAGTGTTTGGTACCCATCGGAAGAGTATTTAATTAGCAATATTCCGGTGTTGGTTTGGAGCGTATTAATCGCTCGTGCGAATAGTTATGGACATAAGAAGTTTATGTCCATTACTATTATTTACACATACTCAGGTATGCGGCGGGAAACCTAGTTTCCCACCCACCTGAGCTGTTTGAAATCGTCACAGCCCACCTGTATGAATCACCCTATGACCTTTTGTTATAATGCGAAGCCGAATTCCTGTGTCCAATGGACGATCAGATTGTAGGGACCATTAGATTGCATTGTGTGTGGGGCATAAATAGGCAGGCCGACCACATCCAGCTCTCACTCTTCAACGGTTCTCATTGCTGAAAATCGGGTGCTGGATGTCCAGGCGCATGCGATCGTTTCCCCTTGTGCGTAAGTTTCACTCCGTAGTCATATTGTCTTACTGTGAGCCAATCTCTCTCTCTCTCTCTCTCTCTCTCTCTCTCTCCCTTCTCCTTCTCTCGTATCTCCCATTGACTAGTATTGTATTGTATTAGATCAGCATAGTATTGTATTGTATTTCTTGTATAGTTATTTGGTTAGGAAGTCTCTGTTATATTGTAGTGTATCATTTGTACTGTGATTCTTTTTGCAAGTATAATAGTCATAATACAGATAATAGGCTTTGGACCCTAAACCAGTATCTGTGTATTCCCTATAGTTTCAAGTGTTCACTTGAGCGTCGGTGACGCTCAAGCAGCTTTGTAGTTAGTCAGGTTACACAAGGTTGCACTTACACCCTGTATTCACATTAAGGTATTCTGTGTATTTCATTAATAATAGGTTTAGACATAAAGGTATAGCGTTGTGAGCGTCTGCGCCGCTGGTGATCTCCTCGTGGTCTCGAGCGTCCGCTACGCCATAGCGAATCATTACTCTAGTCATCACCAATAACGTGCTGTCCTGTGATCGTTGGGCCGTGAGCGAACGTGACGCTTGAGCGTCTCGCCTACGGCTAAGCGATCGTTACGCAACAAGCGTACCCTTACGGTACTTCTTAAGTAAACAGCGTACTGTGTTCTTAGACTTCATTAAGGGTTGTTTATACGACAAAGGAATTTAACATTGTCAATTGGGGACTCGTCCTGTCCTTCTCATATCTGCACTAGGTAGATCAGCAGACATTATCCCCCAGCAAAGGGTGGGAGATTGTCTCACAGTGCTGACGGGATAAGCGTCTGCTTCACTTAGATAAAGAGTGCTGAAGGAATCCGGGAACCGGAAGTAAGAACAAAACGCTTGTGTCTTTTAAAACTGTTTATTTCTTTTCTGTCTTGCGTATACACGCACGCATACATATATATCTGCATTTCTTTTTCAAAATTTCGTATATCACTATTCCTGTTTGCCAATTTTTATAGTTGAAAGAAAAGTGCTAAAAGAGACTTGCTGTTATTTCATAATTTAAGAATAGAGGTAATAGTTAAAAGTGTAAGACAAACACACAGGTTTGCCTGGGAGATAAGGCAAAGCCAGTGGGGTACGCGGTAGATGATCAGGGATCGTTTACATTGATAAAAGTATATTGTGTTACGGTGGATCTTTGTTTTGCGTACACGTGTCTCTAACAAAGACTAGCGTACGCAATCCAAAGGCCGACGCACGCAGCGTTCATTACGCAACGTGGCGTCCGGTTACGCCCACGTAGCTCAAGTCACGATAAGCGATAATTAGCGCAAAGCGGTAGATAACGCGACGCGGTAAATAACGCAAGTCTATTTTTGGAAAATTTGAAATTTAGTTTAACAGATCCTGCTCCTAATTGGTAACACAGCTGGGCTAAAGGAAATTTCTGCGCAGAAATAGATATAGAAACGAAAGTGTACATGTGTTGAGTGAGTGTGTTTTTATTACATAAGTTTATATAACTTAGAGGTTGAACCAATAGAAATCAGGTAGGACATACGTGTAAGTGACATACGGTGGCTAAGGAGGCATCCTTGGTTAAATAAAATAAGAGCATTAGAGTATAGCGGACCACAAGGTAACAAGACCAGGAGGTCACAAGGACAAGGCCAGGAGGTCACAAGGTACAAGAAGGTCCGCTATAAAGGTACAAGAAGCACAACCCCGGGGGTTGGTGCTAAAACCCATATAGGCCATTGGAAGCTCTGGCTGAAGGAATTCGCAGCCGCAATTTTCGATTCCACTGATCTCGCAGTACATAACAGGTAGTGCTTATGTACTGAACGATTGTACCGCACGTAATTGTGTGCAGTAGTTAGTAATCTGACCTAATACCATTAGAGTAAAGTGGTCACAAACGCTATCTGTACATTCTGACGTGATTTGTGTAATTTTTTATTTTTAAAGGGAAGTTCGCTGGTCACTCAGGAACTATCTAACAACCCCACCTTTATTGGAAAGAGTAAGTGTCCTGCGGGTAACCCTCATATGTTCCAGTAAACAGAAGGTTTTTCTGGTAGGGCCCTGTATCGAGTACGCCAGCACCATATCGGTGTGATCAGGTCGTATTGGTCGAGGTGGGCGAGTGAGTGGGGTACTCGGTAAACCGCCACCGCCGGCCTATTTTGAATAATTTGGTTTGCTGTAAGGGTTCGCTGAAGACCGTGATATAAAGATCAAAGGAGTAGTAAGCAACACCTGCAGATTATGGGGGCCAATTGTTCAGGTAGGGGGCGATCAACCTCGGTTCGGGTTGATTCAGTGGTCCGACCAATTGGGTCGGCCAGGTACATCATGTGTGAAAAATACGGAAGTCACACAGAGGTTTTATGTGATGAATGGGAGAGAATGACTGTACAAGACAGGGAGAAATTCCCAAGAATAGGTAGCTTCAGTCCAGAAGTGTTACAAAATTTAAGGAGGAGGATATGTCTCATAAAATCAACAAAGAGACGAATTCAGCATCATGATTATTTACAGTTGTGGCAACAGGAAGGTGAGATACAGAGAGGTTTGGCTCTGGCGGCGGGATCTGGGGCAGTCAGGAAACTGATTGCCACAGCCCCGCCACCACCATACATAGCAGGAGAGAAGTTGATTACGGAGAGAAACGCACTGGGTTGTAAAACACAAACACTTAGTAACCCTGTAAATGTTAATGATGTTAACCAAGTAACTCATGCAAGTATTAACCCGTGCAAGTTGTACCCTGTTTTGAACTTTCCTCAGGAGTGTGATCAAGAAGACGATCCGGCAACAATTTCAGCTCTCTCTCTCGCAGCCACCATAGCAGAGACCACAGTAGGCACAGCAACACCCACAAGAT
This sequence comes from Pseudophryne corroboree, assembly GCF_028390025.1. Classification (NCBI taxonomy): domain Eukaryota; kingdom Metazoa; phylum Chordata; class Amphibia; order Anura; family Myobatrachidae; genus Pseudophryne; species Pseudophryne corroboree. Next base: position 760,257,791 of record NC_086445.1, read on the forward strand.
TAGCGAAGGCCCCTAGCGGAGGGATAGGTGAGGTCGTGTCAACGGGTAAGTACGGCACCATGTATTATACTGAAACAATTTCACCACAAGTTGTAGAATCTACACAGAATGAGGTTGTTAGAGTAAACCCTGTTAGAGTAATAGCAGTTCCCAATGGGAAAACAGATGTATCAGGAGCCACTCCCATAAGGAACATTGCCATGTACACTCCATTTTCCCGAATGGAATTAAGAACAATAGTGTCCGAATTTCCTGACCCCAGGAAAGACTTAGTTGCTAGCCAAAAATACATCAGGGATCTAGGTAACACTGTAGAACCCAACAACAAGGATTGGCAGATACTGCTAAGAGCTTGTTTACCTTCAAATGTCGACTCAGTTCAATTCTTAGCTGATTGTGGACTAGATAAAGATGTACCTCTTACAGATGTGTACAACCAAGATAATGTGAAAAGAATAAACTTGCAGCTAAAAGAGTATTTCCCAGCAGTAGCAAAATGGAATAAGATATTCTCCATTAAACAGAAGGAGTCAGAGACAGCTGCAGAGTATTTTCACAGAGCATTATTAGAAATGGCAAAATACACAGGTATAGAGGACATTAAAACAGACACAAACCATCGGGAAGTAGCAGTATCGGTACTGATGGATGGTTTAAAAGAATCATTGAAGACTAGGGTACAGACCACGCAACCTTGTTGGCGAGGTCTGTCTGTGGCTACTTTGAGAGAGGCTGCTATTGATCACGACAGGAACATCACTAGACACAGGGAGTCGCAAAGTGATAAATTGATGTCAGTAAGTATACAGGCGCTGACCACAAGGCAGCCTGCGTATGTACCACCGAATCCTGTGGGTAAGTCAAGTGTAATAACATGTTTTTCTTGTAACAAACAGGGACACTATGCACGAGACTGTAGAACAAAGAGTGTACAAAGATCTTTTCAACCCCCTAGACAACGACACGACACACGACATTGGGAGCAGGGTCCACAGAAGCGGAGTTTTGAGCCACATACAGGGGAAACAAAAAGATACCCCCCGAACAGAGATTGGCATGCCTCTGGTAGTTCCCAGCTAACTCCCTCACAAGTAGTTGCTGCCAGCGGGATTCAGGGAGGTCAGCATACCCAATAGGGGTGTGGCCATACCTGTAATCTGCAGCCAGTTAAATTGATTGCCAGTCTTGGAAGTGAACCAGAGATTGCAATCAATGTAGCTGGTAAAACCTTAAACTTTCTTGTAGACACAGGGGCGGCCAAGTCAGTGATAAATTCGACAGTGGGCATGAGAACCACTGGTAGGACAGTTCCAGCCATGGGAGTAACAGGAGTAGTCCAGCACTACCCTGTTAGCAAACCAGCCGAGATTACAATAGGGCCTTTGCATACCAAGCATTCGTTTTTGCTAGCTGCATCGGCACCAACCAATCTCCTGGGAAGAGACTTACTATGTAAAATGGGTTGCGTCATTTATTGTACTCCTGAAGGTGTATTCTTGGACATTCCTGAGAATCACGCTCAGGAAGTACGAGACATGTTAGACTCCCCATCAAAATTAATGTCACATCCCATTATGACAAATAGGAATCCATCCCAAATAGAAGAAATGACATCTCAGATACCAGAGTCACTTTGGACAAAAGATGGACAGGACACTGGATTAATGGCAAACGTAGCTCCAGTAGTTGTACAAGTAAAAGATGGTAGGATAGCTCCAAAAATCCCACAGTATCCTCTGAAGCCAGAGGTGGAGTTAGGAGTTTTCCCAGTAATAGAGCGCTTGCTACAACAGGGCATTCTAGTAAGAACGTCCAGCACAGCAAATAGTCCCATCTTCCCTGTTAAAAAGAGTGGGGGGAGGGGTTACAGGCTAGTGCAGGATCTAAGGGGGATTAACAAAATAGTTGAGAGTCAGTTCCCCGTAGTGCCAAATCCAGCTGTCATCCTAATGCAAATTCCTCCCACTGCCAAATTTTTCACTGTTATTGACCTCTGCTCCGCATTCTTTTCGGTACCTCTGCACCCTGACAGCCAATATTTGTTTGCATTCACATACAGAGGAGTCCAATACACGTGGACTCGGTTACCCCAAGGTTTCATAGATAGTCCAAGTATATTTTCTCAGGCTTTGCATGATTGTTTACAGTCTTTCCAACCAGACAGTGGATCAGTATTGATACAGTATGTGGACGATTTATTACTGTGTTCAGATTCACTGGAAGCATCTCTGAAGGATACGAAACAGCTCCTGTTTCATCTTTCAGACACCGGACACAAGGTGTCCAAAGACAAGTTGCAATTATGCCAAGCTAAGGTAAAATATTTGGGACACTGTCTAACACAAGGACTGAGACACCTGACCGCTGATAGAATCCAAGCAATTAGAGACATGACACTGCCACAAACCCAGCAACAGATCAGGACGTTTTTAGGAATGTGTGGGTATTGCCGTAATTGGATCCCAGGGTTTTCCATATTGGCGTTACCTTTGCAGGAAATGGTCTCCTCAAACAAACCTGATAGGATCTCGCATACAGACGAATCCGAAACAGCATTTGAGAGAATCAAACAGTGCCTAACGCAGGCGCCAGCACTAGGTATGCCAGACTATGGGAAACCCTTTGAACTATACGGAACAGAAAGTGCTGGTTGCGCAGCAGGTGTACTAACCCAAAAACACGGTGATGCCAGCAGGCCAGTTGCATACTACAGCGCTCAGCTAGACACGGTAGCACGATCCCTCCCTACATGCTTGCGTAGCGTTGCGGCGATAGCATTGCTAGTGACAAAAAGCGAAGATGTCGTGCTAGGCCACAACCTCACAATCCATACACCACATGCGGTATCTGCCCTATTAAATTCTGCCCAAACCAGACATGTCTCATCAGCGAGGTTTACAAGATGGGAATTGGCACTAATGGCCCCAGTAAACATCACCATAAGGAGATGCAGCGCATTAAATCCTGCAACATTTCTCCCAGGTGTGCCTGGTCAGACACAAAGGGTGGAAGGTGAGAGTGATGGGGAAGGAGGATTTAATACAAAGGAAGATACACATGATTGTATGGAATATTTGACCCAAAATTTTACCGCAAGGCCTGACATCAGTGACAATCCACTGGAAGATGCAGAACTCACGTTCTACACGGACGGTAGTTGTCATAGACAGTCAGACTCGGGAGACTTGTGTACTGGATACGCAGTCGTAGATGACCAAGACACCATAGAAGCGGAACCGCTAGGTCCACCTCACTCAGCCCAGGTTGCTGAACTGGTCGCCCTAACCAGAGCATGTGAATTGGCTAAGGGTAAGTCAGCCAATATCTACACCGATTCTAGATACGCCTTCGGGGTAGTACATGATTTCGGAGCCCTATGGCGCCTCAGAAATTTCATGACGGCAGCTGGTACACCGATAGCGCATGCAGCTTATATAAAAAGGCTTCTAACAGCGATACAGGAACCCGACAGAGTGGCTGTTATCAAATGTAAAGCACACACATATAGCCAAGACCCAGTATCCCTTGGTAACAGCCGAGCAGACGAAGCCGCAAAGCTTGCAGCTGCTACCCCCATACAGACAGACACCACACAACTGATGGTATTTAATACCATCAACACACAGAAGTTGTGTGAGATGCAGAATTTGTGTTCCACACAGGAAAAGGCAGTCTGGAAGGCAAAGGGATATGGCCAGGAGTCCTCAGGGCTCAGGACGGATGGACATGGTAAACCAGTGGCCCCCAGGACATACCTTCCATGTCTGGCTGAAGCAGCTCACGGGCTGACTCATCTAGGCAGGGAGGGGATGTGCAAATTGGTAAGAGCATACTGGTGCGCCCCAGGATTCTCCTCTCATGCGGGTAAAAGAGCAATGTCATGCCTTACCTGTCTGAGAAAGAATATTGGAAAAGCAATACCTACAGAACCATCCCATGTCCCACCTGCCGGCGGCCCTTTCCAGGTAATACAAATTGACTTCATTCAATTACCCCCATGTCGAAATTTGAAATATGTACTTGTTTGTATAGATGTTTTCTCGAATTGGGTCGAAGCATTTCCAGCAGCTACAAATACCGCTATGTTTACAGCTAAGAAAATTGTGCAGGAATTTGTATGTAGATATGGTATCCCTAGAATCATTGAAAGTGATAGGGGTACCCATTTTGCCGGTGATGTCTTTCAAGGAATGTGTAAATTAATGGGTATTGATAGCAAGCTGCACACTCCGTACCGTCCACAGGCGAGTGCGAAGGTCGAAAGAGTGAACAGCACTATTAAAAATAAATTGAGTAAAGTAATGGCAGAGACAGGATTGACGTGGCCAGAAGCTTTACCCATTGTTTTGTATAGCATCAGAACCACTCCCAGGTCCCCTCTTAACCTGTCCCCTTTTGAAATTCTGTTTGGTCGACAACCGCATGTCATGATTAACCCTCAGGATGATTTGAAATGTAACAATGAAGTGACTGTAAAATACTTGATTAACATGAGTAAGCAGTTGAGGAATCAAAATGATAATCTGAAGTTGGTGATTCCTGATTTACCAGATAGTAATTGTCATGACATTGAACCTGGGGATTATGTAATGATACGAAATTTTCTACGCTCAGGTTGTCTTATTGATAGATGGGAAGGACCATACCAGGTCTTATTGACTAGCACCACAGCATTGAAGGTTGCTGAGAGAGAGACTTGGGTCCATTCATCCCACTGCAAAAAGGTTGCTGATCCAGAGAAGTCCCGTGATAAGGAACAGACGGTAGAGGTTGTATCACTGGAGTGTCTGTTCCAGGAGGACTGAGGCGGCACCTGAGCCTTGAAGACCGAAAGCAGTTGTTGACTCCCTTCTCCCTTTTATTGTTTTCTCCACTTCCCATCCCCTCTCCCTTCAAAATTTCTTTTTCCCCCTCCTCATTCTTCTCTATTTCCTCCTCAAAGATGGACTTGCCCCAAGAGACTGTGATCCGGATTTTGATGTTAACCATGATGTTGACCAGAGCAGTCTGTTCCGGCGAGAGTACCATAGAGGTTGAGAGAGGTTCTGGAATGGGTTCCGATTATGATGATGGAGGCGCAGTTTTCCAAGATCAACCAAACCAACAAGCAAAGGCGAGTATCAGAAAACGATCCGATAGAAGAAATTGTGATGGATTGTTAGCTGAGGAAAACTGTATCTGTAGGCTCTGTGACAATTTGATTGAGGATGGGTGCATAAAGAAATGCCAATCCAGTTTTAATATCCATATGGACCGGCATCCATTGAGTGACTATCACTCCTTAGTGGGTAACGTATTAAACCAAACAGATTGTTGGGTATGCTCTCAAGTACCTCAGGGTCATAGCAAATCAGGGCTAGTACCATTTCCTTTAACGTTAGGGGAGGTACTTGAGTTAAATGGTGGGAGACCGGTGGACCGGAGGTTTAACATCTCCAGCCCTCCTAGTTTGAAGCTCCACCAATACCATGTGGATAGGTCCCTCTTATGTTTTAATATCTCCAATCCCCGTAAGCCGGGAAATTGGGAAGTGTCATGGAGCAACCTTACCATGACCTTTTCACACAGAGCAGATAGAATGCCTACAGATACAGAGCTTGTACGCCACATAGCCAGTAGAGGAAAATCTTTCCGGTATCGATATACCTTAGGAAATAGGATTACTAGAGTTGGAGAAGTATCACCAGGATACTGTGCACATATCGTACAAACCGATACGTGCATTAAGCAGATGGAAGAATTAGGGTCAGGAGAGTTCACCTGGAAGGTGTGTAATATGGTAATGTCCTTCTCTGTCCCATATGTTCTCCCCGATGATGCATATTTCATATGCGGGAGAAAGGCGTACAAGTGGCTTGCCCCAAACTCTGAAGGATTGTGTTATATTGGAAAAGTATTGCCTGAAGTGATGACTGTAACACATGACAAAATGAAAGACATACACCGTGGTGCCCAAGCTCCTTATACTCACACTCATTACGAGCACCGTGTTAAAAGACAACTGTCAGAAAGGTTAGAGCATCCGGCCTCTGATCTTATCCATGAATCCACCGGGATTCAGGTTCTGGTAGCGTTAGATTTCACTCGCACCGCTCGAGGAGTGATGAATTATAGATACATTTCCGCACTCGCCAATTTGTTAGATAATATCACTGAAATGTATGATGACACGTTCAGATACACTGGAAGAGAACTTCAAGCTTATAAAACAGAACTAGTTCAGCATAGGATGGTTCTTAATTATCTTACAGCAGTAACAGGCGGATATTGTGTTACATTGGCAACACAGTACGGCATAAAGTGTTGCACGTATATCACAAATAGCACCGAGGATCCGGTAGAGGTCATAGACCAAAAGATGGACGATATTCTCCAATTGAAGTGGGAATTTCGTCGAAAACACAATCTCACCCTTGCTGCTGTAGGTAATGAGCTGACTGGTTGGGTGTCATGGTTGAACCCGCGAAATTGGTTCTCCGGTTTAGGAGACTGGGCTCAAGGAGTCATAATGGATGTTGGAAAGTTCCTCCTATGTATCTTAGGTGTTGTTATATCTATTGGATTGATATTTAGATGCGGGCAGGCTTTAATGAGGTGCAAACAAAGTACAAAAGTGATGAGCTTGAGGAGTGAGGAAACTGTAATTAACCTGGATTTGATTTATGACCCAATGATAGAAACCAGGATGTGATGAAAAATGCGATTATACGGTCCGTTTCTTTCACCTGTTTTTCTGCTTTTCTCCAAGATACAAAGACCCCCTTGGACGAGGAAGTTGACGAGACGCTATACAGACAACAGACAAGCACCAAAGATGAAGTTTTGACCACTTGAGAAATGGACATTTGATGAACTTTGCCATGGATCCCCAGTTTCCCTAGTATTTTTAAACTCACGCTAGCCCAACATTTTTTTTTTGTAAATCTGATGGCACTGACAAAGCTATTTGCTCATGCCCAAGGAGCAATACAGCGCAAAGAAGACGACTCTCAACAGATACCGAACAAAACTTCAACGACAGATGTACATTTACCTGACATAGAATATCATTGCATTTTCCAATAAGTGTTCTTTATCTTCATCTCTACAACCCTCAGGTAATAACACACATAGTAAAGGGAATACAGGCACAGATATCAGCAATCACATATCCCCCCATTCATGTATCATCAACTAAAATGTGCTCCCCATTTTGTTCAAAATCCGAAAAGAGCTCGGTAAAGTTTGACAGCCCATCCACAGACCCGTACCACGGGATAAGAAGGAATTCAAATGTATACTTCGCAATACCTCGAAGCTTGATTTAAAACACGTACGGCACGATGATACATAACCCTCCAAACATGGACTCATACACACATGCTTCTGCTATCACACTAGGTCATAACCTCTTCACACCTACTCCTCTCTCCTCCCTCACCCAACCATGGAAATGAATTAACCCCTGACATATATTTTTCTCCTTTTGAAATGTTTTAGAAGGTGGCAGTTATTATTGACTGCCAAAGGGTGGACTGTCAAAGTCAGAAAAATATCCCTATACACGCTGCCATATTTGCACCTCATGCTGGTCCGTGCTGCGCATGCGTGCGCTTTCCCGTGATAGCGCATACCCGCTGATGCGTGCACCCGCTCGCATCGGTATGCGTATTTACGGTAAAGAGTATGTAGTCGTAGCGTGCGACCCAATCGTTACATATTTCCACAATTAATGTAGTTTGTAGATCATGGTCCCTTTGATAGATTCTGAAAGTTTGGTTAATATAAAATGTCCCTGAATGGAGGAATCCCTCTTTGTATTGTGCGAAGGGTCTAACAGGAATCATACGGCAGTGTTTGGTACCCATCGGAAGAGTATTTAATTAGCAATATTCCGGTGTTGGTTTGGAGCGTATTAATCGCTCGTGCGAATAGTTATGGACATAAGAAGTTTATGTCCATTACTATTATTTACACATACTCAGGTATGCGGCGGGAAACCTAGTTTCCCACCCACCTGAGCTGTTTGAAATCGTCACAGCCCACCTGTATGAATCACCCTATGACCTTTTGTTATAATGCGAAGCCGAATTCCTGTGTCCAATGGACGATCAGATTGTAGGGACCATTAGATTGCATTGTGTGTGGGGCATAAATAGGCAGGCCGACCACATCCAGCTCTCACTCTTCAACGGTTCTCATTGCTGAAAATCGGGTGCTGGATGTCCAGGCGCATGCGATCGTTTCCCCTTGTGCGTAAGTTTCACTCCGTAGTCATATTGTCTTACTGTGAGCCAATCTCTCTCTCTCTCTCTCTCTCTCTCTCTCTCTCTCTCTCTCTCTCTCTCTCTCTCCCTTCTCCTTCTCTCGTATCTCCCATTGACTAGTATTGTATTGTATTAGATCAGCATAGTATTGTATTGTATTTCTTGTATAGTTATTTGGTTAGGAAGTCTCTGTTATATTGTAGTGTATCATTTGTACTGTGATTCTTTTTGCAAGTATAATAGTCATAATACAGATAATAGGCTTTGGACCCTAAACCAGTATCTGTGTATTCCCTATAGTTTCAAGTGTTCACTTGAGCGTCGGTGACGCTCAAGCAGCTTTGTAGTTAGTCAGGTTACACAAGGTTGCACTTACACCCTGTATTCACATTAAGGTATTCTGTGTATTTCATTAATAATAGGTTTAGACATAAAGGTATAGCGTTGTGAGCGTCTGCGCCGCTGGTGATCTCCTCGTGGTCTCGAGCGTCCGCTACGCCATAGCGAATCATTACTCTAGTCATCACCAATAACGTGCTGTCCTGTGATCGTTGGGCCGTGAGCGAACGTGACGCTTGAGCGTCTCGCCTACGGCTAAGCGATCGTTACGCAACAAGCGTACCCTTACGGTACTTCTTAAGTAAACAGCGTACTGTGTTCTTAGACTTCATTAAGGGTTGTTTATACGACAAAGGAATTTAACATTGTCAAAATATATAAGGCCATGCTTGCAACTCACAATACGCATGGAGCATACTGTACGTGTACTAGAGGGTGGACAGAGATGGGACAGAATCTACTCCCCATACTATCGATGATGACTGCGGCTGCGGACATAAGAATAGTGGGCGGGATGAGCTATCGCATGCAGTCTCACAGTTTTTTTAGTATACAAATGCAGATTCTGGCATTAGAACAAACCAGTAAGCAGGCTGCCATGGCTATATGATAAAGTGGCACAGATGCATCCAATTCAGATTCAGCCACATAATTTCCAAGATACCAGCTGCATGGCAATATAAATGCTCTAAATATACTAGAGATGAGCGGGTTCGGTTCCTCGGAATCCGAACCCGCCCGAACTTCATGTTTTTTTACACGGGTCCGAGCGACTTGGATCTTCCCGCCTTGCTCGGTTAACCCGAGCGCGCCCGAACGTCATCATCACGCTGTCGGATTCTCGCGAGGCTCGGATTCTATCGCGAGACTCGGATTCTATATAAGGAGCCGCGCGTCGCCGCCATTTTTCACACGTGCATTGAGATTCATAGGGAGAGGACGTGTCTGGCGTCCTCTCCGTTTATAGAGATTCGAGAAGAGAGTGAGACAGAGAGAGACACAGTAGTAATTTGGGGAGCATTAGGAGGAGTACTACTACTACTAGTACTTGCTGAAGTGATAGAGAGAGATAGTGTGACTGTATTATCTGACTTGTGGGGGAGACACTGACAGTGGGGAGCAGTTAGAGTCTGAGAGCAGGACTCAGGACTCAGGAGTACATATAACGTACAGTGCACACTTTTGCTGCCAGAGTGCCAGCCACACTGCCATTGTTTGTGACCACACTGACCACCAGTATAAGATATATTGTGATTGTCTGCTTAGGACTCAGGAGTACTACTTGCAAGTTGCTGATAGTGTGACCAGTGACCTGACCACCAGTTTAATAAATCACCACCAGTTTATGAGTTTAATATATATTATATATATATATATAATTGTATATAATATATATATAATATTGTATACCACCTAGCACCTACCCGTGTTTTTTTTTTTTTCTTTCTTCTTTATACATACTACTATAGTAGCTTACTGTAGCAGTCTGCGGTGCTGCTGAGCTGACAGTGTCCAGCAGGTCCGTCATCAGTCATTACATAATAAATATATAATATATACCTGTCCGGCTGCAGTACTAGTGATATTAAATATACATATATATTGATTTCATCTCATTATCATCCAGTCTATATTATCAGCAGACACAGTACGTTAGTCCACGGCTGTAGCTACCTCTGTGTCGGCACTCGGCAGTCCATCCATAATTGTATACCACCTACCCGTGGTTGTTGTTTTTTTCTTTCTTCTTTATACATACTACTATAGTAGCTTACTGTAGCAGTCTGCGGTGCTGCTGAGCTGACAGTGTCCAGCAGGTCCGTCATCAGTCATTACATAATAAATATATAATATATACCTGTCCGGCTGCAGTACTAGTGATATTATATATACATATATATTGATTTCATCTCATTATCATCCAGTCTATATTAGCAGCAGACACAGTACGGTAGTCCACGGCTGTAGCTACCTCTGTGTCGGCACTCGGCAGTCCATCCAGTCCATCCATAAGTATACTAGTATCCATCCATCTCCATTGTTTACCTGAGGTGCCTTTTAGTTGTCCCTATTAAAATATGGAGAACAAAAATGTTGAGGTTCCAAAATTAGGGAAAGATCAAGATCCACTTCCACCTCGTGCTGAAGCTGCTGCCACTAGTCATGGCCGAGACGATGAAATGCCAGCAACGTCGTCTGCCAAGGCCGATGCCCAATGTCATAGTACAGAGCATGTAAAATCCAAAACACCAAATATCAGTAAAAAAAGGACTCAAAAACCTAAAATAAAATTGTCGGAGGAGAAGCGTAAACTTGCCAATATGCCATTTACCACACGGAGTGGCAAGGAACGACTGAGGCCCTGGCCTATGTTCATGGCTAGTGGTTCAGCTTCACATGAGGATGGAAGCACTCAGCCTCTCGCTAGAAAAATGAAAAGACTCAAGCTGGCAAAAGCACCGCAAAGAACTGTGCGTTCTTCGAAATCCCAAATCCACAAGGAGAGTCCAATTGTGTCGGTTGCGATGCCTGACCTTCCCAACACTGGACGTGAAGAGCATGCGCCTTCCACCATTTGCACGCCCCCTGCAAGTGCTGGAAGGAGCACCCGCAGTCCAGTTCCTGATAGTCAGATTGAAGATGTCAGTGTTGAAGTACACCAGGATGAGGAGGATATGGGTGTTGCTGGCGCTGGGGAGGAAATTGACCAGGAGGATTCTGATGGTGAGGTGGTTTGTTTAAGTCAGGCACCCGGGGAGACACCTGTTGTCCGTGGGAGGAATATGGCCATTGACATGCCTTGTGAAAATACCAAAAAAATCAGCTCTTCGGTGTGGAAGTATTTCAACAGAAATGCGGACAACAGGTGTCAAGCCGTGTGTTGCCTTTGTCAAGCTGTAATAAGTAGGGGTAAGGACGTTAACCACCTCGGAACATCCTCCCTTATACGTCACCTGCAGCGCATTCATAATAAGTCAGTGACAAGTTCAAAAACTTTGGGTGACAGCGGAAGCAGTCCACTGACCAGTAAATCCCTTCCTCTTGTAACCAAGCTTACGCAAACCACCCCACCAACTCCCTCAGTGTCAATTTCCTCCTTACCCAGGAATGCCAATAGTCCTGCAGGCCATGTCACTGGCAATTCTGACGAGTCCTCTCCTGCCTGGGATTCCTCCGATGCATCCTTGAGTGTAATGCCTACTGCTGCTGGCGCTGCTGTTGTTGCTGCTGGGAGTCGATCGTCATCCCAGAGGGGAAGTCGGAACACCACTTGTACTACTTCCAGTAAGCAATTGACTGTCCAACAGTCCTTTGCGAGGAAGATGAAATATCACAGCAGTCATCCTGCTGCAAAGCGGATAACTGAGGCCTTGACAACTATGTTGGTGTTAGACGTGCGTCCGGTATCCGCCGTTAGTTCACAGGGAACTAGACAATTTATTGAGGCAGTGTGCCCCCGTTACCAAATACCATCTAGGTTCCACTTCTCTAGGCAGGCGATACCGAGAATGTACACGGACGTCAGAAAAAGACTCACCAGTGTCCTAAAAAATGCAGTTGTACCCAATGTCCACTTAACCACGGACATGTGGACAAGTGGAGCAGGGCAGGGTCAGGACTATATGACTGTGACAGCCCACTGGGTAGATGTATGGACTCCCGCCGCAAGAACAGCAGCGGCGGCACCAGTAGCAGCATCTCGCAAACGCCAACTCTTTCCTAGGCAGGCTACGCTTTGTATCACCGCTTTCCAGAATACGCACACAGCTGAAAACTGAGGAAGATCATCGCGGAATGGCTTACCCCAATTGGACTCTCCTGTGGATTTGTGGCATCGGACAACGCCAGCAATATTGTGTGTGCATTAAATATGGGCAAATTCCAGCACGTCCCATGTTTTGCACATACCTTGAATTTGGTGGTGCAGAATTTTTAAAAAACGACAGGGGTGTGCAAGAGATGCTGTCGGTGGCCAGAAGAATTGCGGGACACTTACGGCGTACAGGCACCACGTACAGAAGACTGGAGCACCACCAAAAACAACTGAACCTGCCCTGCCATCATCTGAAGCAAGAAGTGGTAACGAGGTGGAATTCAACCCTCTATATGCTTCAGAGGTTGGAGGAGCAGCAAAAGGCCATTCAAGCCTATACAATTCAGCACGATATAGGAGGTGGAATGCACCTGTCTCAAGCGCAGTGGAGAATGATTTCAACGTTGTGCAAGGTTCTGATGCCCTTTGAACTTGCCACACGTGAAGTCAGTTCAGACACTGCCAGCCTGAGTCAGGTCATTCCCCTCATCAGGCTTTTGCAGAAGAAGCTGGAGACATTGAAGGAGGAGCTAACACAGAGCGATTCCGCTAGGCATGTGGGACTTGTGGATGGAGCCCTTAATTCGCTTAACAAGGATTCACGGGTGGTCAATCTGTTGAAATCAGAGCACTACATTTTGGCCACCATGCTCGATCCTAGATTTAAAGCCTACCTTGGATCTCTCTTTCCGGCAGACACAAGTCTGCTGGGGTTCAAAGACCTGCTGGTGAGAAAATTGTCAAGTCAAGCGGAACGCGATCTGTCAACATCTCCTCCTTCACATTCTCCCGCAACTGGCGGTGCGAGGAAAAGGCTCAGAATTCCGAGCCCACCCGCTGGCGGTGATGCAGGGCAGTCTGGAGCGACTGCTGATGCTGACATCTGGTCCGGACTGAAGGACCTGACAACGATTACGGACATGTCGTCTACTGTCACTGCATATGATTCTCTCACCATTGAAAGAATGGTGGAGGATTATATGAGTGACCGCATCCAAGTAGGCACGTCACACAGTCCGTACTTATACTGGCAGGAAAAAGAGGCAATTTGGAGGCCCTTACACAAACTGGCTTTATTCTACCTAAGTTGCCCTCCCACAAGTGTGTACTTCGAAAGAGTGTTTAGTGCCGCCGCTCACCTTGTCAGCAATCGGCGTACGAGGTTACATCCAGAAAATGTGGAGAAGATGATGTTAATTAAAATGAATTATAATCAATTCCTCCGTGGAGACATTGACCAGCAGCAATTGCCTCCACAAAGTACACAGGGAGCTGAGATGGTGGATTCCAGTGGGGACGAATTGATAATCTGTGAGGAGGGGGATGTACACGGTGATATATCGGAGGATGATGATGAGGTGGACATCTTGCCTCTGTAGAGCCAGTTTGTGCAAGGAGAGATTAATTGCTTCTTTTTAGGTGGGGGTCCAAACCAACCCGTCATTTCAGTCACAGTCGTGTGGCAGACCCTGTCACTGAAATGATGGGTTGGTTAAAGTGTGCATGTCCTGTTTATACAACATAAGGGTGGGTGGGAGGGCCCAAGGACAATTCCATCTTGCACCTCTTTTTTCTTTCATTTTTATTTGCGTCATGTGCTGTTTGGGGAGTGTTTTTTGGAAGGGCCATCCTGCGTGACACTGCAGTGCCACTCCTAGATGGGCCCGGTGTTTGTGTCGGCCACTAGGGTCGCTTATCTTACTCACACAGCTACCTCATTGCGCCTCTTTTTTTCTTTGCGTCATGTGCTGTTTGGGGAGGGTTTTTTGGAAGGGACATCCTGCGTGACACTGCAGTGCCACTCCTAGATGGGCCCGGTGTTTGTGTCGGCCACTAGGGTCGCTTAGCTTACTCACACAGCTACCTCATTGCGCCTCTTTTTTTCTTTGCGTCATGTGCTGTTTGGGGAGGGTTTTTTGGAAGGGACATCCTGCGTGACACTGCAGTGCCACTCCTAGATGGGCAAGGTGTTTGTGTCGGCCACTAGGGTCGCTTATCTTACTCACACAGCTACCTCATTGCGCCTCTTTTTTTCTTTGCATCATGTGCTGTTTGGGGAGGGTTTTTTGGAAGGGACATCCTGCGTGAGACACTGCAGTGCCACTCCTAGATGGGCCAGGTGTTTGTGTCGGCCACTAGGGTCGCTTATCTTACTCACACAGCTACCTCATTGCGCCTCTTTTTTTCTTTGCGTCATGTGCTGTTTGGGGAGGGTTTTTTGGAAGGGACATCCTGCGTGACACTGCAGTGCCACTCCTGGATGGGCCAGGTGTTTGTGTCGGCCACTAGGGTCGCTTAGCTTACTCACACAGCTACCTCATTGCGCCTCTTTTTTTCTTCTTTGCGTCATGTGCTGTTTGGGGAGTGTTTTTTGGAAGGGACATCCTGCGTGACACTGCAGTGCCACTCCTAGATGGGCCAGGTGTTTGTGTCGGCCACTAAGGTCGCTTAGCTTACTCACACAGCTACCTCATTGCGCCTCTTTTTTTCTTCTTTGCGTCATGTGCTGTTTGGGAGTGTTTTTTGGAAGGGACATCCTGCGTGACACTGCAGTGCCACTCCTAGATGGGCCAGGTGTTTGTGTCGGCCACTAGGGTCGCTTAGCTTAGTCATCCAGCGACCTCGGTGCAAATTTTAGGACTAAAAATAATATTGTGAGGTGTGAGGTATTCAGAATAGACTGAAAATGAGTGGAAATTATGGTTTTTGAGGTTAATAATACTTTGGGATCAAAATGACCCCCAAATTCTATGATTTAAGCTGTTTTTTAGTGTTTTTTGAAAAAAACACCCGAATCCAAAACACACCCGAATCCGACAAAAAAAATTCGGTGAGGTTTTGCCAAAACGCGGTCGAACCCAAAACACGGCCGCGGAACCGAACCCAAAACCAAAACACAAAACCCGAAAAATTTCAAGTGCACATCTCTAAAATATACACACGCAACAAACACAGTTGTCAGTGCTTATCCCTACTATTACAAGTCTAGCTATACCTACAGGGGCATATCTAGAGAGGAGGGGACCCGTGTGCAGCCCCCTCCTCTCCCATCCCGTAGCTGGCAGCAGCGCTTTTAGCACTCTGTCTGAGCGCTGGAGACTCTGGCACAGTGCCAAAGTTTACAGCGCATGTGCAAGTCTCCAAAAAATGGCGCAGTGGCCACTTTATCGGGGGCCTGTGCAGACGCTGTAGACTCTGGCACTGGGCCAGAGTCACTAGTGCTCAGACAGAGCACTAACAGTACTGCTGCCAGCTATGGGATTCAGGAGAGGAGGGTACCCACACCCGGACACCAGAAAGGTAAGTATATAGAAGAAATGGGTGCAGTGTGTGCAGTGTGGGACCCTTTGGACCCAGGGGCCCGTGTGCACCGCACGCACGCACTGCACCCATTATAGATAGATACACCACTGTATACCGAAGTATATTATATATACAATTGTACAAAGACAATTTGTGACTTCCTAGCGCTCAAAGACAACAAAATGCAGTGTAGCCACCAAAGTAAAGAAAGGATATCACTGTCCTTAATTCGTCACAGTTCTAGAAAATAATCCCTTGGTCCAGGCTCTCTTTTTTTGTCTTTATGTTCTTCAGAAAAAGAAAACAATTGTCATAGTGTAATTTGCTTTTAAATTGCAAGAGTTAATTCACCCATAGTGAACCTCACTCTTCCTTCTGGAAAGGTGAAAAGAATATAGCCCCCCTCAGGGTAAATGGACACACACCTTAGAAACTCCGTGACTTTTCGTTTACTCTAGACTAGAGAATCTTTTAATAGTTTTAAAAACATTTTTTATTTAATATAGTTTAAAAAGTATTTTTTTTTTTATATTTATGTATTGTATTTATTATGCTCATCTGCAGAACGGATCTCCTCGTTCTAACCTGGGGGGACATAGTGGGGCGGCAAGGTCGGATGTGATCTGACCATACCAGTTAAGTGGTTAAAGAATCTGTACACTAGAAAATAATGTTTGTGAAAATGTTTATTTTTGTGATTTAGCATATTCAATATTCATGCTGTCTTAGTACAAAATACAAATTTTATTGCATTATTTTATAGTAATTGTCAGGTAACTGCATTCAAAAACATGACTGCTCAATAAGAAATCATTATGCTGTATACTACAATTTACTGGAACAACTCCTGATGCTTGAAGTAGGACCTCTCCTTGAAATGTCCTTGCCTTTTCCTGTAACCATAGAAACAAGTATTGCAGTCCATCGTTTGCTTCCATGGCTACAGATGTTGCTAAGGAAGATCAACACACAGTATTTGTGAAATTTCAGCAATAGTTTGTTTCTGAGGATTCAATAGATGATTTCAAGTTGTTTCATATATTAAGAGCTATTTTGGTAACTTGTAGCACTGAGCACTGTTATTTTAAATAGACAGAATAATTTTTGAGGGGAGTTATATATTTATGTAGACAATGTAAAGGTTACATTTTAGACATTTATGAACATGTGTGCTTTTCTTGCGGTAAGCAGAATTATTTTTTTCATAAAGATTGTGTTCTGCCAAATTCGTCAGTCTTCAGTAGAAAAAAATCGCTTAAATAGCTATTATTCTTCTTCACATCATTCTTCACTCATGAGATCCATTAAAAAATAGAGTAATATACTGTATAAGCCAACAGGGGGAGCCGCTCACTACTACTGCTTTCAGATCGCTAATGCCGGGTTGCACCCGGCAATTGGAAACGGGTTCTTCCCGGGTGTGACCCGGCATTGGACCCTGAGAACTGGCTTCCTGACTCTGCATATTGCCGGGTCGAGTTGCCATCGGGAGCGGGAACCGCGGAGTCATCGGGTGCGGGTTCGGAGGTGGCGCTAGAAGATGAGATCTTCTCTGCGCCGCCTCTCCCTATGCAGTGAATGGGTACCAGGTCGCATCGACCCAGGAAAACCGTTCACACTGCACCTGACTTGGTAATAGCCCAGGAATAACCCTTCTTTATTCCCAGGTGTAATTACCGTGTCAGACGACCCGGGAATTTGGGACTGACTCTTTCACACCGCACAGCGTCCCTGCAATATACCGTGTCGATACTGGGTTATTTGTGCGGTATGAACGGGGTATAATATAGATCTCAATCTTTGTATAAGCAGGATTGGCACCCGGATGACCAGTAAATAAGAGTGACATGATGGATGATATTTCTGACTTAAAGGCCATTTGTCATTGTATATATGTGGATTAATTCTCTAAAACACCCATCTTCGGGTGTTAACAGCAAATATTAAGTATCACCAGATTATATGAAGGAGGAATCACAATCCCAGTTTCATACTGTACGCAATCATACTGTGATACTAAATATTTGCAGTTACCTACCAAAATATATATTTTTTTGATGATTAAGCCACAAATATTTAATGATAAATGGGCCCCAAAAAGTAAAAAAATACATTAAGTTAAAAAAAGAAATAGATACTAAAACACTATATTGTATAGAGAAAGAGCATGTATCATAATTTTTAATGCAATATATCTCGCCTCTTATCTCATGCATACCAGTGTTTAGTAACGCTGTATGCATGACTAGATAAGCAAAGAGACAGCTCGGCTTATAAGAGCTGTCCCTTGCAAACAAAGGACTTCTGGGGACTTTCAGGGGAACTCTTCTGAAAGGAGCCGCTTAGGTTTCCATAGGCAACACCGTCACTTATCAGGAATAATCTCCAGAGCGTTTGGCTTCTCTGAGCTTTGTGCTTACCGATACATTGCAGCCCCATAGTATTCTACATTGTCGGCAGTCTGCTGCGGTAATTCCAATATCTGCTGCTGATCACTTTTATGCATAAGATGATTACAACAGTTTTTGAATATTTGACCGCATTTTTGAGCTTAGTGCATCCTGCAGGCAAAGGCCTTTACACAACACACAAGTCTCATCTGCATGTAAAACATAGAATAGGCAGAATTTCCACATTATAGGTTTTACATACCTTCCAACATTTAAAAGTAGGTACTGTAAGAGCTGAAAATCACCAGTCAAGTTTTTATTTAATAAAATAATTAAAATTATGTTTACTCATCTATGGTGCCAAAAATAGTTTTGCATATATCTGCCAAAAATAGGTTAGCACATGATACACCACTCACATGGTTTTCTTTTCTTTTTTCAAATAGAAGTAGTGTTGAAAAGGGAAAAAATAGATTTATATATCAGCAGTAAACCTTATTAGTGCTGCAAAAACATTTGAGAACATTTTTAATTTAGATGACGGGCAGACATGCAGAGAAGAGCATTCCATGTGAGGCAAATTGGCTGCGACTTTTGTGGGTGCGCACACTCCCTTCACTGTTAGCCCCACTGCCCCTAAATACATAAAAATGATAATAGATAACTAGAAATTACATTTTAATAAATATGATTTATTGCATACTGTGTGGCCAGTCAGGCAGCTGAAAATCATCATACTTGCCGTTATGTGGAGGCCTGGAGCTGTAACTTCATCTGCCCCATTGTTAATCTGGCTCTGGTGCTGAATGCTGATCAAAGAGGCATAGGTCAGAGTATTATTGTAGATCAAAGAAGGTGAGAGGGACAGTATTTTGAAAATACATTTGAGTTGTAAACTTGTGTGCAAATGAATTGGGACAAATTAAGTTCTTTGTATTGTAGTTTTAAATATGTGACAAGATAGCAAGTGCACATCAGGGAGCACTTACTATATTTCTGTCTCTGCTGGAGTCAGTAAATCTAATGTTTAAAGGGGGGTACTCACGGAGAGATCCATGCTTAAAATCTAAGCAATCTGACTAGATTGCTTAGAAGTTAAGCACAGATCACTCGTGTGTGCCCCCCACAGCGATAGGGATGCACGGCCCCGCACATCGCTATCGCCGGTGCTAGATTGGCCTGCAGGTCTAGCAGGATGAAATGAGCGCCCCCCCCCCCCCCCCCCCCCGCATGCCCAGCACACATCTCTCCCGTGTATAGGGTCCTTAAAAAATAAGGCTGCTCAATAATCTCAGCAAAATCTGATTGTGCAAATGAAACAGAAGGAAAATACAGACAGAAACATACAGATACAGATTCGAACACATGTTATCTAAGCAGAAACAAGGCAAGAACCTATAAGGACTCTTACCAACAAGGCGATGTTCTGATTGTTTCTTTAAAATATTGAAACTTCTAGAACAACTGCATGAAGACAGATAAAAAAAGAAACCCTAATAAAGTAAAATTAAGAAAACTAAAACAAGTTATTGCATAAGGGGGGTTGTGTTACTTATTAATTCTAGGTAAATAATAATATGCATTGTTATTATAAGTAAAACACAGCAAAAAAATATCTCCATGAATTTGCATACAAATTTATAAAAGGGTTTTGTATTTGAGGGTATTGTAGATAATGTATGGGTGAGTAATTTGAAATGGAGTCTGGGAAATGCAGGGAACCAGTGTAGGCATTTGCAGTGTGGTGCAGCAACTGTGGAGTAGTGAGGAAGTACAGTCTTGTTGCAGTGGTAGATTGAAGAAGGAATAGATGGGTAATGGGAATACAAATACAGTAGGAGGAGGTTGCAGAAGTCAAGGCAGAAAATGATGAGAGAATGGGTAAGTATTTGGCATCTTCTTGGAAAAGAAAATGCTATAGTCTGACAGAGTACACCCATCAGCCATAACATTTAAACCTCTGACAGGTGCCATGAATAATGTTGATTACCTTGCTACAATGGCATATGTAAAGGAGTGGGATATATTAGGTAGTAAGTGAACAGGTACGTCTTGAAGTTGATTCGATGGAAGCATAAAATGGGCAAGCATAAGGATCTGAACAACTTTGACCACGGACAAATTGTGATGGCTAAATGACTGGGTCACATCAACACGGCAGTTTTTGTAGTGTGTTTCCAGCATGCAGTGGTTAGTACCTATCAAAAGTGGTGCAAGCAAGACAGAACAATGGGTGAACTGGTGACATGGTCATGGGCACCAAAGGCTGATTGATGCACATGGGAAGCAAAGGCTAGCCCGTCGGGTCCACAAATTGCTAAAAAAGTTATTGCCGGAAATGATAGAAAGGTGTCAAAACACACAGAGCATCTCAGCTTGTTACGTAATGGCAGAATGGTCAGAGCGCCCCTGTCCACCGCCAAAAGTGCCTACGTAGGGCACATAAGCATCAGTATTGGATTGTGGAGCAATGGAAAAGGTGGTCTGGTCTGATGAATCACATTTACTTTTACATGAATGGCTGGGTATGTATGCATCATTTACCCGGGAAGAGTTGGCACCAGGATGCACTGTGAGAAGAAGACAGGCCAGCAGAGGCAGTGTGATGCTCTGGGCAATGTTCTACTGGGATACCTTGGGTCTTGGCATTCATGTGGATCTTACTATGATACATACCACCTACCTAAACATGGTTGTAGACCAAGTGCACCCCTTTATGGCAATGGTATTCCTAGATTGCAGTAGCCTCTTTCATTCAAATAATGCACATTGCCACACTGCAAAATTTGTTCATGAATATTTGAGGAAGATTACAAATAGTTCAAGGTGTTGCCCTGGCCTCCAAATTCCCCAAATCTCAATCTGATTGAGCATCTTTGGGATGTGCTGAAAAAACAAGTATGAACCATGGATTCACAATTTCCAATTTTATAGATCTACTGCAGATACCACAGGGCACCTTCACAGGTCTTGTAAAGGCTATGTCTCGATGGGACATTTGAGATAAACAGGCAGTACTTAAAAAAATATATATGCAAATTTTGAAACTTTTTTTAAACTGCAAAGATAAACAGCAAGCTTTTTTATATGTACATACAACATCTTAATACTGAATGGCATATACCAGTGGTTCCCATCACTAGACTATCAGAATGTGTTTCACGGCACCCCTAGGCCAAAATTGAGACATTTAGAAATAAATATTAAATTAAGTAAATTGTGTTTATATGTCATCCTTAAATTCAATTGTGTGATGTGGGGACCGGATTTAATTCTGTTTGTCCACATCTTTTACTATTGACAGCCACCAGCACTGATTTAGCACATTACATTGACCCTAAATAATTTGAATTGGTCCTGAACCACCAATCCTTGTCACCCCTGCAAGTGTCCAGAGGCACCCCAGGGTGCCACGGCAAACAGTTTGAGAACCACTGGCATATAAATTAATTCTAAGGGGAAATAATAGTGAGGTTGGTTAACAAGGCGAGAAAAGCATAAATAGTTCACACATTTGATACATTTGCATCAGGAACCTTTATGATGATAGTGTGATTTAGTATTATGGGTCATTCTATATCAAATCACCCAATTCAAATTGAAATGGTTTCATTTAAATGGCTTAAAATGGCCATACACTAGAATGAGTGTAAACCTGCCAGCTAAATGATTCAGGGCGTAATTCAGCATGCGTTCGCATGCTGATGCCCTGTGCAGGGTGCGCTTGTGCAGAAGCTGCACTGCGTGTGCGCACACAGGCCCTCATTCCGAGTTGATCGCTTGCTGCCTTTTTTCGCAGCACAGCGATCAGGTGAAAAAATGGCATTTATGCGCATGCGCACGGTACGCAGCGCGCATGCTCTAAGTACTTTCACACAAAAGTTTGCAGTTTTACAGAAGCTCGAGCAACGTTTTTCAGTCGCTCGAGTGGTCGTAGTATGATTGACAGGAAGTGGGTGTTTCTGGGCGTCAACTCAGGGAGTGTGCTCAAAAACGCAGGCGTGCCAGGCAAAAACGCAGGAGTGGCTGGGGAAACAGGGGAGTGGCTGGCCGAACACAGGGCGTGTTTGTGACGTCAAAGCAGGAACTAAACTGACTGAAGTGATTGCAGTCTAGGAGTAGGTCTGGAGCTACTCAGAAACTGCATGAAATTTTTCCTGTGCAGTTCTGCTAATCTTTTGTTCGCTATTCTGCTAAGCTAAGATACACTCCCAGAGGGCGGCGGCCTAGCGTGTGCACTGCTGCTAAAAGCAGCTAGCGAGCGAACAACTCGGAATGAGGGCCAGAGTGAGATGCGTCGGCATCTCAAATGTGCGAACGCCTCTGCCTGATTGACAGGCAGAGGCGTTCGCGGGGTGGGAGGGGGCATTGTTCAGCATTTTAGCGACATCACAGTGGCGTTGGGGGAGGGGCACGGTCCGGACTATTCAGACATGTCTGGACTGTTTGCGGGGCATGCCGCAGTGGCTGCATGACGTCACACGCAGCCACTGCGACCAAAAAGATGTTGGGTTGTTGTCTACCTAAGCAGCTAGGCTGCGTAGGCAGGGGGCAACCCTAAACATGAGAAAGCATCGCCGTCGTGCGATGCTTTCACATGTTTGCGGGACCCGGCATGCAGGATTTACTTGCACTGTGCTGGGCGTGCCCCTGCATGTCAGTGTAGTGGGTCGTAGATGTGTGATTTTTTTACCCATCTACGATCCATGCTGAATTAGGCCCTCAGTGCCTTTTATAAAAAGGTGTCATTACGAGCAGTTGTGAAAGATTTTCTTACCACAGCTGTTCTTGGACTGGTTGCATCACCTTGATGAATAACGTAATGGTCTCTAAACGCACATCTTCTAACAATGGCCCTCATTCCGAGTCGTTCGCTCTGTATTTTTCTTCGCATCGCAGCGTTTTTCTGCTTAGTACGCATGCGCAATGTTCGCACTGCGACTGCGCCAAGTAATTTTGCTATGAAGATAGTATTTTTACTCACGGCTTTTTCTTCGCTCCGGCGATCGTAGTGTGATTGACAGGAAATGGGTGTTACTGGGCGGAAACACGGCGTTTTATGGGCGTGTGGATAAAAACGCTACCGTTTCCGGAAAAAACGCGGGAGTGGCTGGAGAAACGGGGGAGTGTCTGGGCGAACGCTGGGTGTGTTTGTGACGTCAAACCAGGAACGACAAGCACTGAACTGATCGCAGATGCCGAGTAAGGTTGAAGCTACTCAGAAACTGCTTAGTTTGTAATCGCAATATTGCGAATACATCGTTCGCAATTTTAAGAAGCTAAGATTCACTCCCAGTAGGCGGCGGCTTAGCGTGTGTAACTCTGCTAAAATCGCCTTGCAAGCGAACAACTCGGAATGAGGGCCAATATCTCGTGCAGCTATCCTACATAACGAGTTCTAATTCCTTTGCTGTCTATCTTCCCTAACCAAAACCCCAAGGAATTATTTATTTGCTCTTGTGTAAAATAGCTATTTAATTGCATGGGGATGCTTTCCTATTGCACGTCTCCTTTCCCCAGAGCCTCTAACCTTATTAGACTATACTGTATATTCAGAATATAAGGAACATTAAACCACATGAGATCCCAGTAGGACTAACTTTGTGAATGGTTTGAATAGATCATTATGAATTTTGTATTTTGCAATGAAACTATTTGCTTACGAGCAAGGTGTGTACAGTACACATACTTGACTACTCTTGAAAACTAGAATCAGGGAGATTACAGTAGGATGTGCCATGTGAAACGCTGCTGAGGGTGCGTGTCATACTCTGCCCAAAGGGCGTGCCTAGTTCCACAAATGGGCGTGTCTATGCGAAAATGATTGCTGTTGCGAGATAGCTCTATGTAACATTAGTAACAATATATTCTGGGAAGTTGTGCAAGTATCATTTGTATCATCTTGATTAGACTACTGTAATGCCCTCTACCTTGGTCTTCCAGCAAAATAATTGTACCACTTACAGCTGGTGCAAAACACAGCTGCCAGGCTGTTAAGAAAAGCTGTTCTGTACTTCATTATTTTCTGTATTATGCTATGTATCTGTTAAGCGCCTTCAGTCCTATTGGAGAAAGAGCAATATATAAATAAAATTATTATTAATTATTATTATTATTATTATTATTAAGTATTGATACTAACATTGAAATCTGCAGTATAGGGTTTCTTGTTTGCAATATATATTCGCTGTGATATTTCTTTTCTTCTCACTCAGCACAATGTACACAATAAATGTGATACCTATGCAATAAATTCCAAATGCAATTTGACCTTGTGTGAATTCACCCTAAGCATATAAGTAAATTATGATTTTGGTGGATTAGATGTTATTTTATTGAGACCATTGGACTGTTCTTGTAGGCACTACCTATATTTATTGGATGTGCTGTTTTCCATACTATTACAGACACCAGATACTCTAAAAAAACAAATGTGTTTAACTAAAGAAAGATTTTAACTCTCCCAGCAGAAGCAGAGGCTGTGGGTCAGTGCACACACCAGCAAAGATAAGAAGGGAGGAGGGGGACAGGGGGGGTGGGGGAGGGAGGGGGGTGGAGGAATGTAATAGGGGGTGAGAATCAGGAAGTGACAGATTCTGGGAGAGTTTCTCCCCCCCTCCCAATTTTCTTTTTGCCGCAAAAGAAAATGAACAAAGTAGCAGATTAAAGTAGCATATCTTAAAAAAAATGACAAGGCGTGGCTATGTTGCAGATTCCATTGCACCGCTAATTTGGCTATATGGCTTACAATGGGAAAGGTTTTATCTGGACATATCAGTATAACATTTAATGTGGGGCCTATGATGCATCTAGACCAAAGTGGACACATACTGTATCCATCTGTTTGTCCACTTCTATTATGTTTGCGCTGATAGGACCTCTATCTACTTAAGACAGAGATGCATTATACTGCAATCCCAGAATGGTTATGTTCCCCGAATGCTTGAGTTAAACAACTCAAGCAGTCTATGACCATAAAACACAGTGTGCTTTTTATAAAGTTCTGTAGAGACTAGTGATGAGCGGATTCGGATCCTCGGGATCCAAACCTCCCCGAACTTCACCCATTTTACACGGGTCCGAGGCAGACTCGGATCCTCCCGCCTTGCTCGGTTAACCTTAGCGCGCCCGAACGTCATCATCCCGCGGTCGGATTCTCGCGAGGTTCGTATTCTATATAAGGAGCCGCGCGTCGCCGCCATTTTTCACTCGTGCATTGGAGATGATCGTGAGAGGACGTGGCTGGCGTCCTCTCAGTTTCTATGTTCAGTGGGCTGCAAATATCTGTGCTCAGTGTGCTGCAAATATCTGTGCTCAGTGTGCTGCAAATATCTGTGCTCAGTGTGCTGCAAGTGCAAATATCTACGTTCTCTGCCTGAAAAACGCTCCATATCTGTGCTCAGTGTGCTGCAAATATCTGTGCTCAGTGTGCTAATTGCTTTATTGTGGGGACTGGGGACCAGCAGTATTATATAGTAGGAGGACAGTGCAGAGTTTTGCTGACCAGTGACCAGTGACCACCAGTATTATACGTTCTCTGCCTGAAAAACTCTCCATATCTGTGCTGCATTGTAGTATATAGTAGGAGGACAGTGCAGAATTTTGCTGACCACCAGTATAACTATATATATATATATATATATATATATATATATATATTATATATAGCAGTATGGTACAGTAGTCCACTGCTCTACCTACCACTGTGTCGTCAAGTATACTATCCATCCATACCTGTGGTGCATTTCAGTTTTGCACAGTTTGCTGACCACCAGTATATACTATATAGCAGTACGGTACAGTAGGCCACTGCTCTACCTACCTCTGTGTTGTCAAGTATACTATCCATCCATACCTGTGGTGCATTTCAGCTTTGCACAGTTTGCTGACCACCAGTATATACTATATAGCAGTACGGTACAGTAGGCCACGGCTGTACCTACCTCTGTGTCGTCAAGTATACTATCCATCCATACCTGTGGTGCATTTCAGTTTTGCACAGTTTGCTGACCACCAGTATATACTATATAGCAGTACGGTACAGTAGGCCACTGCTCTACCTACCTCTGTGTCGTCAAGTATACTATCCATCCATACCTGTGGTGCATTTCAGTTTTGCACAGTTTGCTGACCACCAGTATATAATATATAGCAGTACGGTACAGTAGGCCACTGCTCTACCTACCTCTGTGTCGTCAAGTATACTATCCATTTATACCTGTGGTGCATTTCAGTTTTGCACAGTTTGCTGACCACCAGTATATAATATATAGCAGTACAGTACAGTAGGCCACTGCTCTACCTACCTCTGTGTCGTCAAGTATACTATCCATCCATACCTGTGGTGCATTTCAGTTTTGCACAGTTTGCTGACCACCAGTATATACTATATAGCAGTACGGTACAGTAGGCCAGTGCTCTACCTACCTCTGTGTCGTCAAGTATACTATCCATCCATACCTGTGGTGCATTTCAGTTTTGCACAGTTTGCTGACCACCAGTATATAATATATAGCAGTACGGTACAGTAGGCCACTGCTCTACCTACCTCTTTGTCGTCAAGTATACTATCCATCCATACCTGTGGTGCATTTTAGTTGTGCGCAGTATATATAGTAGTAGGCCATTGCTATTGATATATTACTGGCATATAATTCCACACATTAAAAAATGGAGAACAAAAATGTGGAGGGTAAAATAGGGAAAGATCAAGATCCACTTCCACCTCGTGCTGAAGCTGCTGCCACTAGTCATGGCCGAGACGATGAAATGCCATCAACGTCGTCTGCCAAGGCCGATGCCCAATGTCATAGTAGAGAGCATGTAAAATCCAGAAAATTAAAGCTCAGTAAAATGACCCAAAAATCTAAATCAAAATCGTCTGAGGAGAAGCGTAAACTTGCCAATGTGCCATTTACGACACGGAGTGGCAAGGAACGGCTGAGGACCTGGCCTATGTTCAAGGCTAGTGGTTCAGCTTCACATGAGGATGGAAGCACTCATCCTCCTGCTAGAAAACTTAACAGAGTTAAGATGGCAAAAGCACAGCAAAGAACTGTGCGTTCTTCTAAATCACAAATCCCCAAGGAGAGTCCAATTGTGTCGGTTGCGATGCCTGCACCTCTTTTTTTCTTTCATTTTTCTTTGCATCATGTGCTGTTTGGGGACTATTTTTGGAAGTGCCATCCTGTCTGACACTGCAGTGCCACTCCTAGATGGGCCAGGTGTTTGTGTCGGCCACTTGGGTCGCTAAGCTTAGCCATCCAGCGACCTTGGTGCACCTCTTTTTTTCTTTGCATCATGTGCTGTTTGGGGACTATTTTTTTAATCTGCCATCCTGTCTGACACTGCAGTGCCACTCCTAGATGGGCCAGGTGTTTGTGTTGGCCACTTGGGTCGCTTAGCTTAGCCATCCAGCGACCTTGGTGCACCTCTTTTTTTCTTTGCATCATGTGCTGTTTGGGGACTATTTTTTTAATCTGCCATCCTGTCTGACACTGCAGTGCCACTCCTAGATGGGCCAGGTGTTTGTGTCAGCCACTTGGGTCGCTTAGCTTAGCCATCCAGCGACCTTGGTGCACCTCTCTTTTTCTTTGCATCATGTGCTGTTTGGGGACTATTTTTTAAATCTGCCATCCTGTCTGACACTGCAGTGCCACTCCTAGATGGGCCAGGTGTTTGTGTCGACCACTTGGGTCACTTAGCTTAGTCATCCAGCGACCTCGGTGCAAATTTTAGGACTAAAAATAATATTGTGAGGTGTGAGGTGTTCAGAATAGACTGAAAATGAGTGGAAATTATGGTTATTGAGATTAATAATACTATGGGATCAAAATGACTCCCAAATTCTATGATTTAAGCTGTTTTTGAGGGTTTTTGTAAAAAAAACACCCGAATCCAAAACACACCTGAATCCGACAAAAAATTTTCAGGGAGGTTTTGCCAAAACGCGTCCGAATCCAAAACACGGCCGCGGAACCGAATCCAAAACCAAAACACAAAACCCGAAAAATTTCCGGTGCACATCACTAGTAGAGACTCCATCAAGTCCTGATGCCTGAACACACAGGAAGAGTCATAGAGCCATAGCTACACTTTTCAGTGTTAAAGTGGTGTCTAAGAAGTCAGTAGCTTCAGAAGTGGGGGAGAAGGGGGGTAGGGGTTGCTCATCGAGGTAGGTCTGTCAAGGCTCCCTGACTGAACTTCAATTCAGAAATGTAGAAAGTTGTAAAAACATTGTAAGAAAAAAAATAAAACCATCAGCAATGTCCGGGACTTGTGATCTAATTATACCCCCCCATGTCTGATCATGTGCTGCTGCCTTTCTCTACTGTCAGTTGTCCCCACAAGCACAGGGGAGGATAATGAGAGTAGTCAGCAGTGACTCCTGAGCAGGGCAGCAGGAGATTTATGGCTATAACGGGAGCCTCCTGCAGGATGCAGGTGGGCAGGCAACTATGACAGTACATATCATGTGTATTTTAATTCCCTCTCTTAAAGATCAATTCACAAGTACTGTATGAATTTTTTTTTAAATATAATCATGATCCCTAAAAAGATTATATTTTTAGCACATTACTATAAAGTAGTACAAAGAAAATGATCGAATATACTGTGGGTTGTTACAATGAAGATAAAGTACAGTAGTTAATGAGCGTTGAGGTAGGGTTATTTATTGATGTTGGAATGTATTGTATGGCAGCAGGGCTGGCGACAGGGGGATACAAATGAAAAACTTGCACAAGGCCCCAAGATTCGTGGACCGTCAGGAATATTGGGAGTCCTGGCCCCTGGACCAGTTGCTTCTGCTTGCCTGTTACACTGCAGTATTCAGCAGGTCACAGATAGAAAATGTGAGTCTGGCAGCCAGTGCATTACTGTACATTTTTTATTCCCTTGTGCAGCATGGGTGATGTCACTACAGAAAGAGGAATCTCAAAAAGGAGCAAGTAGCTGAAGACAAAGGAGGGCTGGAGCCACAGAGACATGAGGAGGGGGTGGGGGAGAGTGCTGGAATGACAGAGGGGGGTGTGCTGAAGCAACATAGGGGGATGTGCTGGAGAGGCACAGGAATGGGTCTGAAAGACATAGGGCATGGAGCTAAGCAGAGGCAGAACTCTGGGAGGCAATGGAGTCATGGTAGATGCTAGAATCAAGTGGGCTAAGGGACCTTTTCCGTAAGGGGGAGGAGTTACGACACAAGGGGGAGGAGCTATGCCAGCGGGATAGTTCCTCTACTATCCACGCCACCAACTATTACCTTTAGTAATCAGGTGGCGAGCGAAGCGGAGCGAGCCACCGAGCCCGAAGCGTGGTGAGCGAAGTGAGCCCGCAAGGGTACTTTTCGGGTACCCTGTTCGCCCGTAGCTCCTCCCCCTGGTGACGTGTCTCCTCCCCTAGATACGTCAGAAGGTCCCTTCTCCCACTCCGAAATAGAATCAACCATGGAGTCATCTGCCACCGGGCTCCTGCTCTGAAAGGGGGCTCTTCTCCCCCCATTCTGTGACACCATTGAAGTAAGTTAATTGATGGCTGCCGCTATCTTTTCACTATATAAAGTTACTTCTCTGACAATTACACATAACTTCATATAGTTACAATTCTCATGCTTCATGTACTGGAGCAAATAACTCCATCAGTAAAATGTCTGCTGTCAGTGGGTTCTAATCCTGGGAATGACTGCTTAGAAATGTGTGATTTAAAATAAAAGACAATGAAATGTATATATACAGTATATATAAAAAAATTCAGAACACTACACACACACACACACACACACACACACACACACACACACATACACACACACACACACACACACACATATATGCACACATACATACATATATTTATCTAAATATAAGGGGGGGGGGGGGCAACTGGTATGAACTTGACTCCGGGCTGCTGTGACAAACTTACGCCACTGGAGCTAAGAGATATGGGTTGAGCATACTTGCCTACCTGACCCTCTCCATGAGGGAGAAAATGTTCTGTTCCTGGACTTTCCTGGTAATGTATGATTGCCATCACCTGTGGTGAGCTAGTTAATTGATAAGAAAGGTATTTCACCACAGGTGATGGCAATCATACATTACCAGGAATGTCCAGGAACAGAGCATTTTCTCCCTCATGGAGAGGGTCAGGTAGGCAAGTATGGGGTTGAGCATACCTCCAAACATGACCCTCTCCAGGAGGAACATAATGCTCTGCTCCTGTACTTCCCTGTTAATGTATGATTGCCCTCACCTGTGGTGAAACACCTTTCTTATCCATTAACATGTTCAACACAGGTGCATGCAAACATATCTTAAGAGGGAAGTCCAGAAGCAGAGCATTCTGTCCCTCCTGGAGAGTGTCATGTTGGGAGGTATGGGTTGAGGCTGAGTGACACAAAGATATGAGACTGAGACACTGGGACTGGGATGACACTGACATACAGTGGGGATGAGGCTGAAAGACACGGGGGGGGGGGGGTACATCAATGTGCCACACGTACACTGCTTTGTGAATATTTCCTAATATGGAAGCTGCCCACATTCCTCTATAAACAGTGCAGCTAAGCATTAAGGTGCAGACAATTTCTTGTCTTTAAAAATTATGCATCTGTGTATTTTAGGCTAGCATTTATGTTTAATTGCATGGTACACAAATCTTTACTCTCAGAAGTTCATAGCTGACATTTCACTTTTAACTATACAAATTCCCTGTTCTAGAAGCCCACTACTATGCTACAGCTAAAACTGGTTTTGGAGTTCACTATAAACCACTAAGGGGGTCATTCCGAGTTGTTCGCTCGTTATTTTTTTCTCGCAACCGAGCGATTAGTCGCTAATGCGCATGCGCAATGTCCGCAGTGCGACTGCGCCAAGTAAATTTGCTATGCAGTTAGGTATTTTACTCACGGCATTACAAGGTTTTTTCTTCGTTCTGGTGATCGTAATGTGATTGACAGGAAGTGGGTGTTTCTGGGCGGAAACTGGCCGTGTTATGGGTGTGTGCGAAAAAATGCTACCGTTTCTGGAAAAAACGCGGGAGTGGCTGGAGAAACGGAGGAGTGTCTGGGCGAACGCTGGGTGTGTTTGTGACGTCAAACCAGGAACGACACTGACTGAACTGATCGCAGATGCCGAGTAAGTCTGGAGCTACTCAGAAACTGCTAAGAAGTGTCTATTCGCAATTCTGCTAATCTTTCGTTCGCAATTTTGATAAGCTAAGATTCACTCCCAGTAGGTGGCGGCTTAGTGTGTGCAAAGCTGCTAAAAGCAGCTTGCGAGCGAACAACTCGGAATGACCCCCCTAATCGGCTAATATTTTTCACAAAGCTGCATCAGAAATTGTTAAAGTTTTATGGTAGAATTAAGCCACAGTTTCCCAAACGCTACCATTACTGTCCAGGTTTTATGGATATCGATACTTGAGCACAGGTGTATTAATTAGTACCTCAGTTAATTTGATTTACCCATCTGGTTATCTTTAAAACCTGGTCTGTAATGGCAGAGTTTGGGAAACTCTGAATTAAGTGAAAAACATCTGTTTTTATTAGTTCAGAATCAGAATCAGGCTCACGTACACTAGGAATTTTTTGCGGTACAGTGCATTGCCAAGCAGCAGAAATAAGAGGGAATACATAGCATAAGAAGGGGGAAAAACGTAGCATACATTACAAACATTACACGTATGAGTTCATACTGCACATTGCAAGTGTAAGATAGACTCAACATATTATACATGTCAGACTTTTTATATATTGTTCAGCTGGTGGACAGCTAGTGGGAAGAAGCTTCTAATAGATCTGGTCGACTTCGTGGGAATGAACCTGTAGCGTCCGCCTGATGGAAATGGTTCAAACAGTTTGTGACCTGGGTGCTCCATATTTGCCACGATTTTCTCTGCGTTCTTCCTGACCCTTGACTGGTATAATTTCTGTATGGGAGGGAGGTCAGCCCCAACAATCTTTTCAGCAGTCCTCACCACCCTTTGCAGCCTCCATCTGTCACTCTCATTGGCAGCTCCATACCAGACTGTGATCGAGGAACATAGGACCGATTTCTACGATCGTTGTATAGAAGATGAGCAGCAGCTTCTGCGGGATGTTGAATTTCCTGAGTTGCCTCACAAAGAACATCCACTGTTGGGCCTTCTTTACGACAGTGCTTGTGTTGGGTCCCCATTTAAGGTCTTGGGAAATTTTTGACCCTGGGAATTTGAAGGAGTTGACCCACGAAACCAACTTCCTAGGGTCAAAAATTTTCAGTATGTTACATAGTAGTAAATCTTCAGAAACAGATATGTCCATATAAATTTGGACACCGACACAATTTTTTTTATAATTTTGGCTCTGTACATCATCACATTGGGTTTGAAACAAAACAATGGAGATAGAAATGAAGTGCAGACTTTTATTTTAATTCAAGGGATCGAACAAAAATATCCCATGAAACGTTTAGGAATAGCAACCATTTTTATACAAAGTTCCCAATTTTTGGAGGCTCAAATGTAATTGGAGAAATGAACATAATCAGAACTGAAGTGTTTATTTTTAATGCTATGTCAAATATCCTTTGCAGGCAATGACTGCCTGTAGTGTGGAACCCATGAACATTACCTTTGATGTATCTGTTTTCTGTCAAATGCAACATTTGGAGCAATACTGAATGTAATACTCTGCAAAATGCAGACTGTTTGGGCAATCATTTACAAGGCAAAACCGATAATATGCGCAGACTCACATAATTTCCCAAACAGCCTGCACCTATGACATATTGGCTATTACATATTGCCTTTGCACTGGCGTTTCTATCATGGGTGCAATTTGTGCGGTGCACACGGGCCCCTGGGTCCAGGGGAGGCCCACACCACACACATTGCACCCATATTTCATACTCACCTGTCCGAAGTCCACCGCCGGGCGCTGTAGCTGCAGCTGTCGCGGCCAAAGAACACATAAAAAATGGCCGCCGCGCATGCACAGTTCAATTTTTGTCTCCAAAACATGGCTGGCGCCATGTTTCGGGAGACCTGCGCATGCGCACTTGCGCAGTAGACTCCGGCATATTGCCGGAGCCAACTGCACCGTGGAGAGGAAGGGGCCCACCCGGAGTGTGCACACGGGCCACCTCCTCTCTTAAGACGCCCCTGTGCCATTGGAATCAACTCCAGACCTTTTGTCTGCTTTATTGATAAAGATATACAGATGGGTCCTTGTTTATCTTGACCTTTAATAGGATTAACTGAGACTGGTCAGTCGGACTTAATCCCCGGTTCATTCCGAGTTGATCGCTAGCTGCTTTCGTTCGCTGCACAGCGATCAGGGAAAAAATTGGCACTTCTGCGCATGCGTATGCGGCACAATGCGCACGCACGTTGTACTATTACAAAGTACGATGCTGTTTGTACCTGTACGATGTGCGTGCGCATTGTGGTGCATACGCATGCGCAGTAGTAACCTGATCGCTGCAGTGCGAAAATCTGAAGCGTGCGATCAACTCGGAATGACCCCCATGGTTTTTCCTAATAGCTGACTTTTTATGGTTTGCTAACAAACCTGAATAAGGCCCTGAGCCTTTTGTTTAACCATAACAGGTTTGGGATAGTTTCTGGCCACCTCTATTTTAGGGCATCTGCTGTATGGTAAGTGTGTTTTTTGTATAAAATGAAATCATTTCATATTGCTTGGTCCAATAGATGAGTAAAGCAGTTCTGTAACATCTCTTACCCTATTTACATCTTACACTGTAGTGCCTCAGATGTTGATCTGCATGATCTACACCCCCTTGTGTGCTGTGACATGCCGCGAGTGTGACTTGGTATGCGGGGCAATGACTATTTGCAGCCCAATGTATTCCTATGGCAAGCGTGTGTCATAGTCAGGGCCGGACTGGGACCAAAAATATGCCCTGGCATTTTTGAAGCACACAGGCCAACCTCGTGTCAGCATCTGACTCCTCCCCTTACTATTCCCGACACCTCCTACTTCTTAGTCTATGCTCTTACACATATAATTAATATTATAACAACATACAAGTGTACATCATTCTGTATTAAAATACACACAACCATTGGTTGAAGTAGAAATGTTGAAGTGGGGGTATGGAAAAATAAAGGTTGTAACTAAGCGCACGTGCTCCAGAAAAGGGGCGTGGACACGCACACGCCCCACTCACTAGAATGAGAGCGTCTGTGCACTCCCGGCGGGGCTAAGCGGCGACCAATCAGACAGAGTGTCGCATAGAGGTACTGTGTGCGCGCGCTGCAAAAATATGGGTGTGGCCAATTAAAATGGGATGTGATACACAGACATATGCCCCCAATAGTGCAGTGCCAGATCCACAATTGCCCCCACAGTGCCAGGTATACAAATGCCCCCACAGTGCCAGATCCACAAATGCCCCAAAGTGCCAGGTATACAAATGCCCCCACAGTGCCAGATCCACAAATGACCCCACAGTGCCAGATCCACAAATGCCCCCACAGTGCCAGATCCACAAATGCCCACACAGTGCCAGGTAAACAATTGCCCCCACAGTGCCAGGTATACAAATGCCCCCACAGTGCCAAGTAAACAATTACCCACACAGTGCCAGCCAATTGCCCCCACAGTGCCAGGTATACAATTGCCCCCACACTGCTGCAGCTGTTTACTGCTGCTGCTGCTGCTGCTCCTCCAGCTGTGATGTGAGGGTGTCAGGAGCTCAGAGCGCGCCAGCGCAGCTATGTCTGGCGGCGTGTAGCAGACTTCAAACCAGCCGCCGGTTCGTGAGCCAATCAGAGCTCGTGGACCGGCAGCGGCGGCTCCTGATTGGCTGCCGGTCCGCGAGCTCTGATTGGCTCTCGAACTGGCGGCCGGTTTGAAGTCCGCTACACGCCGCCAGACATAGCCGCGCTGGCACGCTCTCCTCTCCTGACAGCTGAGACATGCTGCCACCGGACTGAGCGGCAGCGTGTCTCAGTGACACAAGTCGGCTCAGAAGCAAACTGCTGCTCGGCTGGACCGGCCCACGTGGCCATTGTCCCTTCTGGCATTTGCCAGAAGTGTCAGATGGCCAGTCCGGCCCTGGTCATAGTCATGGGTACACTAGTCTTGGCAGCTTTGCTGTTAATAGGATGCACTGCGGCAAAACTGAGTATGGCTACACTTCTAGTTCAACATTCAACTTTCCAAGTGGCTCGCCCATAAATGGAAAACACAGTGGCAGCGGGCATCTAAATTCACAAAATTGGTGCACATCTGCTAACTTATTTTCTTCATTAGAATAAACATCCTCAAAGCTGTACTTTAGTATACAGTGCACTGAATCAGGCATCTGCACATGGATGGAATTCCCGATTGCATATAGATTGATCAGCCCGTTAGCGGGCCATACTATAGTACAGTATCTGTGAAATGGACATCTGTGAAATTATCTGCAACACCATCGTCCGACACCATTATTATCTGCAACATCATATGGTCACACAAGCTGGCTGCCGCTGGTCCTCCAAAGAGACCAGTAAATTTCCATCCTATGACGGAGATTTTGGCCTCATTAGTCCCCTACTACATCAGTGACACAGCTCTGTTTTGAGTAATGGAGGCCGTTGTCGCCCACTCCCTGAACCCAAATGGCATCATACTGTCAATCATTGAAAGTCTGATGCCATACTGCTACTGACGTCACAAACCCATACTGCACATGCACAGTACAGATACAGCGCATGCTGGATATAAAAATTTACATTGTGGTCAAGATGTACCACAAAAAAGGCATGATTCACATGCAATCAACACCCAAATGCATCTGCACAAAAAAATCTGTAGATCCCTTCAGCGCCTGTATTACACAGTGTACACACAAAGGTGCTGTTGCAGTTGTTTCAGATGGTATCAGAAATTTTGTGGAAAATTGATGGGCACATCTGAGCAGTGACATGGAGGTGGCTAGTAGTGCACTCAAAAATGGGCAGTTCAGTGGGCGTATTATGAGAGTGATGTGTTCTCAGGCATATAGCCTCAAGCATATGGGCCATAGATTAATAAACTACACCTGCCATAGGTCTGGTGTCATTTTTGATGGTGTGATTCTGCATATACAGTATAGTACAAAAGGAGAAGGTCTTCTGGCGCCAATCACACTAGATATAAATACATGCTTTTAGTCTATGGGCCAAAACAGAGATAAGTCTACAATATCACATGGCAGTAACTGCAACACCTCCAGACATATGATGGGATGTACAGTAATGGAATCCAATATTGCCAGAATCCATGCCTTGTAAGTTATTGCCCCTTTAAAAAAATGTCTGAGATCGGCCGGCATCCCGCACCTCCGGCGATCTCAGACTCCATTACATCCCGTCGCTGATCTTTATAGAGAAAAAAGGAATTGCGCTGATTTGTGTCTGTATTGTCAACAATTAAATAATTAGATAATTGAGTAAACAGAGTCTGGTATATATACTGTATCTCAATATCCTAAGAATGCACTCCATATACATAATGAAGTACATAACAGATAAAATATAAAATAAAATAAAATATACGAAAATATTACGAAAATGAATAAAAAAACAATTGACATTGTAGCAATGAATATAAACAGCCACTGGTATTAATCTATGAAGGCAATAAAAGATAGTATGTTACAGATGCCTTGCATTAGCTCAGCAATTTAGAATGAGAATAATGAAATGTTTTACACCTAATAGATTATCTTAAAATGTCACAATATACTAGAGATGAGCGCCTGAAATTTTTCGGGTTTTGTGTTTTGGTTTTGGGTTCGGTTCCGCGGCCGTGTTTTGGGTTCGAACGCGTTTTGGCAAAACCTCACCGAATTATTTTTGTCGGATTCGGGTGTGTTTTGGATTCGGGTGTTTTTTTCCAAAAACACTAAAAAACAGCTTAAATCATAGAATTTGGGGGTCATTTTGATCCCAAAGTATTATTAACCTCAAAAACCATAATTTACACTCATTTTCAGTCTATTCTGAATACCTCACACCTCACAATATTATTTTTAGTCCTAAAATTTGCACCGAGGTCGCTGTGTGAGTAAGATAAGCGACCCTAGTGGCCGACACAAACACCGGGCCCATCTAGGAGTGGCACTGCAGTGTCACGCAGGATGTCCCTTCCAAAAAACCCTCCCCAAACAGCACATGACGCAAAGAAAAAAAGAGGCGCAATGAGGTAGCTGTGTGAGTAAGATTAGCGACCCTAGTGGCCGACACAAACACCGGGCCCATCTAGGAGTGGCACTGCAGTGTCACGCAGGATGGCCCTTCCAAAAAACCCTCCCCAAACAGCACATGACGCAAAGAAAAAAAGAGGCGCAATGAGGTAGCTGTGTGAGTAAGATTAGCGACCCTAGTGGCCGACACAAACACCGGGCCCATCTAGGAGTGGCACTGCAGTGTCACGCAGGATGGCCCTTCCAAAAAACCCTCCCCAAACAGCACATGACGCAAAGAAAAAAAGAGGCGCAATGAGGTAGCTGACTGTGTGAGTAAGATTAGCGACCCTAGTGGCCGACACAAACACCGGGCCCATCTAGGAGTGGCACTGCAGTGTCACGCAGGATGTCCCTTCCAAAAAACCCTCCCCAAACAGCACATGACGCAAAGAAAAAAAGAGGCGCAATGAGGTAGCTGTGTGAGTAAGATTAGCGACCCTAGTGGCCGACACAAACACCGGGCCCATCTAGGAGTGGCACTGCAGTGTCACGCAGGATGTCCCTTCCAAAAAACCCTCCCCAATCAGCACATGATGCAAAGAAAAAGAAAAGAAAAAAGAGGTGCAAGATGGAATTATCCTTGGGCCCTCCCACCCACCCTTATGTTGTATAAACAAAACAGGACATGCACACTTTAACCAACCCATCATTTCAGTGACAGGGTCTGCCACACGACTGTGACTGATATGACGGGTTGGTTTGGACCCCCCCCAAAAAAGAAGCAATTAATCTCTCCTTGCACAAACTGGCTCTACAGAGGCAAGATGTCCACCTCATCTTCACCCTCCGATATATCACCGTGTACATCCCCCTCCTCACAGATTATCAATTCGTCCCCACTGGAATCCACCATCTCAGCTCCCTGTGTACTTTGTGGAGGCAATTGCTGCTGGTCAATGTCTCCGCGGAGGAATTGATTATAATTCATTTTAATGAACATCATCTTCTCCACATTTTCTGGATGTAACCTCGTACGCCGATTGCTGACAAGGTGAGCGGCGGCACTAAACACTCTTTCGGAGTACACACTTGTGGGAGGGCAACTTAGGTAGAATAAAGCCAGTTTGTGCAAGGGCCTCCAAATTGACTCTTTTTCCTGCCAGTATAAGTACGGACTGTGTGACGTGCCTACTTGGATGCGGTCACTCATATAATCCTCCACCATTCTATCAATGTTGAGAGAATCATATGCAGTGACAGTAGACGACATGTCCGTAATCGTTGTCAGGTCCTTCAGTCCGGACCAGATGTCAGCATCAGCAGTCGCTCCAGACTGCCCTGCATCACCGCCAGCGGGTGGGCTCGGAATTCTGAGCCTTTTCCTCGCACCCCCAGTTGCGGGAGAATGTGAAGGAGGAGATGTTGACAGGTCGCGTTCCGCTTGACTTGACAATTTTGTCACCAGCAGGTCTTTCAACCCCAGCAGACCTGTGTCTGCCGGAAAGAGAGATCCAAGGTAGGCTTTAAATCTAGGATCGAGCACGGTGGCCAAAATGTAGTGCTCTGATTTCAACAGATTGACCACCCGTGAATCCTTGTTAAGCGAATTAAGGGCTGCATCCACAAGTCCCACATGCCTAGCGGAATCGCTCCGTGTTAGCTCCTTCTTCAATGCCTCCAGCTTCTTCTGCAAAAGCCTGATGAGGGGAATGACCTAACTCAGGCTGGCAGTGTCTGAACTGACTTCACGTGTGGCAAGTTCAAAGGGCATCAGAACCTTGCACAACGTTGAAATCATTCTCCACTGCACTTGAGACAGGTGCATTCCATCTCCTATATCGTGCTCAATTGTATAGGCTTGAATGGCCTTTTGCTGCTCCTCCAACCTCTGAAGCATATAGAGGGTTGAATTCCACCTCGTTACCACTTCTTGCTTCAGATGATGGCAGGGCAGGTTCAGTAGTTTTTGGTGGTGCTCCAGTCTTCTGTACGTGGTGCCTGTACGCCGAAAGTGTCCCGCAATTTTTCTGGCCACCGACAGCATCTCTTGCACGCCCCTGTCGTTTTTAAAAAAATTCTGCACCACCAAATTCAAGGTATGTGCAAAACATGGGACGTGCTGGAATTTGCCCATATTTAATGCACACACAATATTGCTGGCGTTGTCCGATGCCACAAATCCACAGGAGAGTCCAATTGGGGTAAGCCATTCCGCGATGATCTTCCTCAGTTGCCGTAAGAGGTTTTCAGCTGTGTGCGTATTCTGGAAAGCGGTGATACAAAGCGTAGCCTGCCTAGGAAAGAGTTGGCGTTTGCGAGATGCTGCTACTGGTGCCGCCGCTGCTGTTCTTGCGGCGGGAGTCCATACATCTACCCAGTGGGCTGTCACAGTCATATAGTCCTGACCCTGCCCTGCTCCACTTGTCCACATGTCCGTGGTTAAGTGGACATTGGGTACAGCTGCATTTTTTAGGACACTGGTGACTCTTTTTCTGAGGTCTGTGTACATTTTCGGTATCGCCTGCCTAGAGAAATGGAACCTAGATGGTATTTGGTACCGGGGACACAGTACCTCCAACAAGTCTCTAGTTGGCTCTGCAGTAATGATGGATACCGGAACCACGTTTCTCACCACCCAGGATGCCAAGGCCTCAGTTATCCGCTTTGCAGTAGGATGACTGCTGTGATATTTCATCTTCCTCGCAAAGGACTGTTGAACAGTCAATTGCTTGCTGGAAGTAGTACAAGTGGGCTTACGACTTCCCCTCTGGGATGACCATCGACTCCCAGCGGCAACAACAGCAGCGCCAGCAGCAGTAGGCGTTACACGCAAGGATGCATCGGAGGAATCCCAGGCAGGAGAGGACTCGTCAGACTTGCCAGTGACATGGCCTGCAGGACTATTGGCATTCCTGGGGAAGGAGGAAATTGACACTGAGGGAGTTGGTGGGGTGGTTTGCGTGAGCTTGGTTACAAGAGGAAGGGATTTACTGGTCAGTGGACTGCTTCCGCTGTCACCCAAAGTTTTTGAACTTGTCACTGACTTATTATGAATGCGCTGCAGGTGACGTATAAGGGAGGATGTTCCGAGGTGGTTAACGTCCTTACCCCTACTTATTACAGCTTGACAAAGGGAACACACGGCTTGACACCAGTTGTCCGCATTTCTGGTGAAATACCTCCACACCGAAGAGCTGATTTTTTTGGTATTTTCACCTGGCATGTCAACGGCCATATTCCTCCCACGGACAACAGGTGTCTCCCCGGGTGCCTGACTTAAACAAACCACCTCACCATCAGAATCCTCCTGGTCAATTTCCTCCCCAGCGCCAGCAACACCCATATCCTCCTCATCCTGGTGTACTTCAACACTGACATCTTCAATCTGACTATCAGGAACTGGACTGCGGGTGCTCCTTCCAGCACTTGCAGGGGGCGTGCAAATGGTGGAAGGCGCATGCTCTTCACGTCCAGTGTTGGGAAGGTCAGGCATCGCAACCGACACAATTGGACTCTCCTTGTGGATTTGGGATTTCAAAGAACGCACAGTTCTTTGCGGTGCTTTTGCCAGCTTGAGTCTTTTCAGTTTTCTAGCGAGAGGCTGAGTGCTTCCATCCTCATGTGAAGCTGAACCACTAGCCATGAACATAGGCCAGGGCCTCAGCCGTTCCTTGCCACTCCGTGTGGTAAATGGCATATTGGCAAGTTTACGCTTCTCCTCCGACAATTTTATTTTAGGTTTTGGAGTCCTTTTTTTTCTGATATTTGGTGTTTTGGATTTGACATGCTCTGTACTATGACATTGGGCATCGGCCTTGGCAGACGACGTTGCTGGCATTTCATCGTCTCGGCCATGACTAGTGGCAGCAGCTTCAGCACGAGGTGGAAGTGGATCTTGATCTTTCCCTAATTTTGGAACCTCAACTTTTTTGTTCTCCATATTTTATAGGCAGAACTAAAAGGCACCTCAGGTAAACAATGGAGATGGATGGATTGGATACTAGTATACAATTATGGACGGACTGCCACGGTTAGGTGGTATAAAAAAACCACGGTTAGGTGGTATATATTGTAATACAATTATGGATGGACGGACTGCCTGCCGAGTGCCGACACAGAGGTAGCCACAGCCGTGAACTACCGCACTGTACACTGGTTGATAAAGAGATAGTAGTATACTCGTAACAACTAGTATGACTGACTATGACGGTATAAAGAATGAAAAAAAAACCACGGTTAGGTGGTATATATTATAATACAATTATGGATGGACGGACTGCCTGCCGACTGCCGACACAGAGGTAGCCACAGCCGTGAACTACCGCACTGTACACTGGTTGATAAAGAGATAGTAGTATACTCGTAACAACTAGTATGACACTATGACGGTATAAAGAATGAAAAAAAAAACCACGGTTAGGTGGTATATATTATAATACAATTATGGATGGACGGACTGCCTGCCGAGTGCCGACACAGAGGTAGCCACAGCCGTGAACTACCGCACTGTACACTGGTTGATAAAGAGATAGTAGTATACTCGTAACAACTAGTATGACTGACTATGACGGTATAAAGAATGAAAAAAAAAACACGGTTAGGTGGTATATATTATAATACAATTATGGATGGACGGACTGCCTGCCGACTGCCGACACAGAGGTAGCCACAGCCGTGAACTACCGCACTGTACACTGGTTGATAAAGAGATAGTAGTATACTCGTAACAACTAGTATGACACTATGACGGTATAAAGAATGAAAAAAAAACCACGGTTAGGTGGTATATATTATAATAATACAATTATGGATGGACGGACTGCCTGCCGAGTGCCGACACAGAGGTAGCCACAGCCGTGAACTACCGCACTGTACACTGGTTGATAAAGAGATAGTAGTATACTCGTAACAACTAGTATGACACTATGACGGTATAAAGAATGAAAAAAAAACCACGGTTAGGTGGTATATATTATAATAATACAATTATGGATGGACGGACTGCCTGCCGACTGCCGACACAGAGGTAGCCACAGCCGTGAACTACCGCACTGTACACTGGTTGATAAAGAGATAGTAGTATACTCGTAACAACTAGTATGACTATGACGACGGTATAAAGAAAGAAAAAAAAATACCACGGTTAGGTGGTATATAATTATACAATTATGGATGGACGGACTGCCTGCCGAGTGCCGACTGCCGACACAGAGGTAGCCACAGCCGTGAACTACCGCACTGTACTGTGTCTGCTGCTAATATAGACTGGTTGATAAAGAGATAGTATACAACAATATACTACTATACTGGTGGTCAGGCACTGGTCACCACTAGTCACACTGGCAGTGGCACTCCTGCAGCAAAAGTGTGCACTGTTTAATTTTAAATTAATATAATATTATGTACTCCTGGCTCCTGCTATAACAACCTGCAGTGCTCCCCAGTCTCCCCCACAATTATTATAAGCTTTTATACATTGATGTGCAGCACACTGGGCTGAGCTGAGTGCACACAGACTGAGTCACACTGTGTGACTGCTGTGTATCGTTTTTTTCAGGCAGAGAACGGATATAGCAGAGAACGGATATATTAAATAAAAGTTAACTTAACAACAACTGCACTGGTCACTGTGGTAAACTCTGTCTGCACAATCTCTCTCTCTCTCTCTTCTAATCTATTCTAATGGAGAGGACGCCAGCCACGTCCTCTCCCTATCAATCTCAATGCACGTGTGAAAATGGCGGCGACGTGCGGCTCCTTATATAGAATCCGAGTCTCGCGAGAATCCGACAGCGTCATGATGACGTTCGGGCGCACTCGGGTTAACCGAGCAAGGCGGGAAGATCCGAGTCGCTCGGACCCGTGAAAAAAAAAGTGAAGTTCGTGCGGGTTCGGATTCAAAGAAACCGAACCCGCTCATCTC
Organism: Pseudophryne corroboree; assembly: GCF_028390025.1. Classification (NCBI taxonomy): domain Eukaryota; kingdom Metazoa; phylum Chordata; class Amphibia; order Anura; family Myobatrachidae; genus Pseudophryne; species Pseudophryne corroboree. The sequence continues at coordinate 760,300,957 of NC_086445.1, forward strand.
TACAATATACAGTAGGGGTTATTTTCCAATGGGTCAATAAAAATAATACCTGCACCGGATTTCTCCAAGGGCGATAAAACCCAAACTAGAAGTCTGTAGTTTATATTGCATAGGATTAAGTTAAAAAAATCTAAAAGAAAGGGGGGTACACACGAGGGGATTTTTGCATATTTTTTAAGCGATCTATCTAGATCGCTTAGAAATTAAGCATGGATCACTCCGTGTGTACACCACATAGCAGTGGCGATGCGGATCACCATCACCCACTCAGATCTTTAGCACATGCAGGCAAGATCTAGTTAGATCACCTAGCATGTGCATAAAGAACACTGGCTAGCACAGATCGCTCAGCACACATCGCTGTGTGTATAGCGATGTGTGCTGAGTGATGTGTGCTAACCTAGATCGCGCTAACCTATATTGCTTAGCAAAAGTTGCCCCGCGTGTACCCCCTATAAGTTCAGCCCACCAGTTTTACAACCGGCCGCCGCTTGCTGTGCACTGAGCAAGACAGCAGGTCTGTCAGGAGCAATGAAGTCAAATCTAGATGGCAAGTTGAGGACGTTCTGGATAAGCTCTGTTGGAAGCTGGTAATATTTGTGCCAAGGCAGCAGGTAGCAGTAGCGGTGATATGGTGGGCTGGATTCATTCTACCGCTACCTACTGCCTTGGCTGGCATTTGAGGTATTGGTTGTGACATTTGATAAAATATGGACTTTTTCTGCATAAACAGTAAGATAGTCACATTGGTGTACCTCGTTGAGTACTGGGCCAGATTCAGACATATACGGAAATGCATTAGCAGCTGTGAATTTGTACGCAGCGGCAGTGCAAACTTACTGTATGATAATGTGACTGCTGCTTGGATTTGTATTGAGATGTCCGCTGGCGGCTGTGCAAATCCCAGAGACTGTGCACAAAGACACAGCATGTGTCGCAGATCAGTCGGTTATCGAAGTTCTGATCAGCCTTATGGTAGCGCAGCATGGCTGCAGGAAATTAGATGATGGAGACATTGTAGCTGCGAACAGGACCACATTTGCAGCCTCAAACATGCCTTTAAAATGGGTGTGATGCTATCTTGTTTTTTACACCACTCCCTGTTACCTTTCCCAAATGGTCCCTGACTGTTAATCACTTTGCAAATAAATCCACTTTGCGAGCGCCATCGATAGACCATCGAGGCACATGCACAGACTACCAATAATCGCTCAATTGCTTGTTTGTATAAATCTCTGAATCAAGACCAAAACTTGTTTTTTGGGGTGTATGAATGAAAGGTTCTCACCAGTGCATGGTGTGGTGGAAGACAAACAACTTTTTAGTCATACAATAGGTCATGATTTTAATATCTTGCCATTATGTATGGAGGTGTCCAGTGGCGGATTTTTCCTATGGGCTGCAGGATTACACTCCCCCACTGAGCTCAGCTGAGTCAGTTACAATTAGTGATGAGCGGGTTTGGTTCCTCGGAATCCGAACCCCCCCGAACTTCACCCATTTTACACAGTTCCGAGGCAGACTCGGATCCTTCCGCCTTGCTCAGTTAACCCGAGCGCGCCCGAACATCATCATCCCGCTGTCAGATTCTCGCGAGATTCATATTCTATATAAGGAGCCGCACGTCGCCGCCATTTTCACTTGTGCATTGGAGATGATAGGGAGAGTACGTGCAGCGTTCTCTCAGTTTCTGTGTTCAGTGTGCTGCAAATATCTGTGCTCAGTGTGCTGCAAATATTTGTGCTCAGTGTGCTTGCAAATATCTGTGCTCAGTGTGCTGAAAATATCTACGTTCTCTGCCTGAAAAACGCTCCATATCTGTGCTGCATTGTAGTATATAGTAGGAGGACAGTGCAGAATTTTGCTGACCAGTGACCACCAGTATTATATAGCAGTACTGTACAGTTGTCCACTGCTCTACCTACCTCTGTGTTGTCAAGTATACTATCCATCCATACCTGTGGTGCATTTTAGTTGTGCGCAGTATATATAGTAGGAGGACAGTGCAGAATTTTGCTGACCACCAGTATATAATATATAGCAGTATGGTACAGTAGTCCACTGCTCTACCTACCTCTGTGTCGTCAAGTATACTATCCATCCATACCTGTGGTGCATTTTAGTAGTACGCAGTATATATAGTAGGAGGACAGTGCAGAATTTTGCTGACCACCAGTATATAATATATAGCAGTACGGTACAGTAGTCCACTGCTTACCTACCTCTGTGTCGTCAAGTATACTATCCATCCATACCTGTGGTGCATTTTAGTTGTGCGCAGTATATATAGTAGGAGGACAGTGCAGAAATTTGCTGACCACCAGTATATAATATATAGCCGTACGGTACAGTAGGCCACTGCTCTACCTACCTCTGTGTCGTCAAGTATACTATCCATCCATACCTGTGGTGCATTTTAGTTGTGCGTAGTATATATAGTAGGAGGACAGTGCAGAATTTTGCTGACCACCAGTATATAATATATAGCAGTATGGTACAGTAGTCCACTGCTCTACCTACCTCTGTGTCATCAAGTATACTATCCATCCATACCTGTGGTGCATTTTAGTTGTGCACAGTATATATAGTAGGAGGACAGTGCAGAATTTTGCTGACCACCAGTATATAATATATAGCAGTACGGTACAGTAGGCCACTGCTCTACCTACCTCTGTGTCGTCAAGTATACTATCCATCCATACCTGTGGTGCATTTTAGTTGTGCGCAGTATATATAGTAGGAGGACAGTGCAGAATTTTGCTGACCACCAGTATATAATATATAGCAGTACGGTACAGTAGTCCACTGCTCTACCTACCTCTGTGTCGTCAAGTATACTATCCATCCATACCTGTGGTGCATTTTAGTTGTGCGCAGTATATATAGTAGGAGGACAGTGCAGAAATTTGCTGACCACCAGTATATAATATATAGCAGTACGGTACAGTAGGCCACTGCTCTACCTACCTCTGTGTCGTCAAGTATACTATCCATCCATACCTGTGGTGCATTTTAGTTGTGCGCAATATATATAGTAGGAGGACAGTGCAGAATTTTGCTGACCACCAGTATATAATATATAGCAGTACGGTACAGTAGGCCACTGCTCTACCTACCTCTGTGTCGTCAAGTATACTATCCATCCATACCTGTGGTGCATTTTAGTTGTGCGCAGTATATAAAGTAGGAGGACAGTGCAGAAATTTGCTGACCACCAGTATTTAATATATAGCTGTACGGTACAGTAGGCCACTGCTCTACCTACCTCTGTGTCGTCAAGTAAACTATCCATCCATACCTGTGGTGCATTTTAGTTGTGCGCAATATATATAGTAGGAGGACAGTGCAGAATTTTGCTGACCACCAGTATATAATATATAGCCGTACGGTACAGTAGGCCACTGCTCTACCTACCTCTGTGTCGTCAAGTATACTATCCATCCATACCTGTGGTGCATTTTAGTTGTGTGCAGTATATATAGTAGGAGGACAGTGCAGAATTTTGCTGACCACCAGTATTTAATATATAGCAGTACAGTACAGTAGGCCACTGCTCTTCCTACCTCTGTGTCGTCAAGTATACTATGCATCCATACCTGTGCTACATTTTAGTTGTGCGCAGTATATAGTAGATGGGGACAGTGCAGAATGTTGCTTTGACCACCAGTATATATATATAGCAGTACGGTACAGTAGTCCACTGCTCTACCTCTGTGTCGTCAAGTATTCTACAAAAGTTCAGTAAAATGACCCAAAAATCAAAATTAAAAGCGTCTGATGAGAAGCGTAAACTTGCCAATATGCCATTTACGACACGGAGTGGCAAGGAACGGCTGAGGCCCTGGCCTATGTTCATGGCTAGTGGTTCAGATTCACATAAGAATGGAAGCACTCATCCTCTCGCTAGAATACTGCAGTGCCACTCCTAGATGGGCCAGGTGTTTGTGTCGGCCACTTGGGTCGCTTAGCTTAGCCACACAGCTACCTCATTGCACCTCTTTTTTTCTTTGCATCATGTGCTGTTTGGGGACTATTTTTTAAATCTGCCATCCTGTCTGACACTGCAGTGCCACTCCTAGATGGGCCTGGTTTTTGTGTCGGCCACTTGGGTCGCTTAGCTTAGCCACACAGCTACCTCATTGCACCTCTTTTTTTCTTTGCATCATGTGCTGTTTGGGGACTATTTTTTAAATCTGCCATCCTGTCTGACACTGCAGTGCCACTCCTAGATGGGCCAGGTGTTTGTGTCGGCCACTTGGGTCGCTTAGCTTAGCCATCCAGCGACCTCGGTGCAAATTTTAGGACCAAAAATAATATGGGGGGTCGTTCCGAGTTGTTCGCTCGGTAAATTTCTTCGCATCGCAGCGATTTTCCGCTTAGTGCGCATGCGCAATGTTCGCACTGCGACTGCGCCAAGTAAATTTGCTATGCAGTTAGGAATTTTACTCACGGTTTTTTCTTCGTTCTGGTGATGGTAATGTGATTGACAGGAAGTGGGTGTTTCTTGGCGGAAACTGGCCGTTTTTATGGAAAAAACGCTACCGTTTCTGGGAAAAACGCGGGAGTGGCTGGAGAAACGGAGGAGTGTCTGGGCGAACGCTGGGTGTGTTTGTGACATCAAACCAGGAACGACAAGCACTGAACTGATCGCAGATGCCGAGTAAGTTAGAAGCTACTCAGAAACTGCTAAGAGGTGTGTATTCGCAATTTTGAGAATCTTTCGTTCGCAATTTTAAGAAGCTAAGATTCACTCCCAGTAGGCGGCGGCTTAGCGTGTGCAATGCTGCTAAAAGCAGCTTGCGAGCGAACAACTCGGAATGACCCCCATTGTGAGGTGTGAGGTGTTCAGAATAGACTGGAAATGAGTAGAAATTATGGTTATTGAGGTTAATAATACTATAGGATCAAAATTACCCCCAAATTCTATGATTTAAGCTTTTTTTGAGGGGTTTTTGAAAAACAACACCAGAATCCAAAACACACCCGAATCCGACAAAAAATTTTCAGGGAGGTTTTGCCAAAACGCGTCCGAATCCAAAACACGGCCGTGGAGCCGAATCCAAAACCAAAACACAAATCCCAAAAAATTTCCGGTGCACATCACTAATTACAATCTGTGTGAACTGTGTGAGCTCAGCTGGCATCCTATAGGAAGTCACTTCCTTCCTGATCGTCAGCCCAATCCTATTGAGGGACAAAAAGTTAGGGTTTGGGTGCCATAATTAAAGGTCACTATTTGATGCCCCTGTCATCGAGTTCACACCCAGAAGGGTCTGACAGGTTAAAATTTCAACTCTTTTCCAGTGGTGTTACTAATGACAGCTTTTTATTTTATGATCTAAGCATTATTTTAATACAAATTATTAGAGATGTGCGCTGGCCCTTTACTCGGGTTTTGTGTTTTGGCTTTGGATCTGTATCTCCTTCATGTTTTGGATCTGTATTGGTTTTGTTAAAACCGCCCTTGCGTGTTTTGGATCTGTATTGGTATTGTTAAAACCGCCGTTGCGTGTTTTGGATCTGTATTGGTACTGTTAAAACCGCCGTTGCGTGTTTTGGATCTGTATTGGTATTGTTAAAAACCGCCCTTGCATGTTTTGGATCTGTATTGGATTTGTTAAAACCGCCCTTGTGTGTTTTGGATCTGTATTGGTTTTGGATCAGTATTTTTTTTTTTGGAAATCATAAAAACAGCTAAACTTACAGAATTTGGGCCTATTTTTGTTTCTACAGTAAAATTAACCTCAATAACATTCATTTCCACTCATTTTCAGTTTCCAGCTCACAGTTCACAATATTGTTCACCAGTGCCATAACTAGACATTTTAGCGCTGTGTGCAAGAAACCGCATCGGCGACCCCACAATATTGAAAAATGTGTCAGCGCCAAAAAATATAAGGGAGTGGTTTCATGGGTAAGGGGTGTGGCCACAAAATAATGCTAATTCATATTAGGCTGCACAGTAGTCTCCAAACTACGCTGCACAGTAGCTCCACTTACACACATTACACCAGGTAGAGCCCTTGTCACACATTACACCAGGTACAGCCCATCACACATTACACCAGGTAGAGCCCCTGTCACACATTACACCAGGTACAGCCCATCACACATTACACCAGGTAGAGCCCCAGATACTCTTTATGTCAGGTAGAGCCCATCACACATTACACCAGGTAGAGCCCACATTACGCCAGGTAAAACTCCTGTGACACATTATGCCAGGTAGAGCCAACATTATGCCAGGTAAAACTCCTGAGACACATTATGCCAGGTAAAACTCCTGTGACACATTATGCCAGGTAGAGCCAACATTATGCCAGGTAAAACTCCTGAGACACATTATGCCAGGTAGAGCCCACATTATGCCAGGTAGAAATGAGGGCGGGGTGTGCGTTTGTGTGTTCATCACTTACATTACATTACACAGGAGTACACTTTATACATTTTATCCCAGAACAGTCAATTGCATGGTCTCACACTTATATGCCCTACATACTTAAAGATCTAACTGAATGATATGCCGATTATGCAATCTGATTGGGCAGAGGCTGGTGCTGCTCCCTCCCTGGGAGAGAGCTTGGGGCTGAGGCGCTAGACATCGGATGCTCTAATGCACTTAGCGCTCAGGGGAGCGGGAGCGGAAGGAGCATCAGTCAGCGGACCACATGAGGGAATATGCGGCCAGTTGGGGTGTCTGTAGATGGTGACCACACAGGGCAAATGCGCTTCTGGCAAAGCACCATCTGCATACCCCTAGTTATGGCCCTGGTCGTTGTAGAGAGCAGTGAGTAAGGTTGAGTGTAGGGAAAAGTGAGGAAGGGTGACGGGAGTAGTGAGGGTGAGGTTATTAAGCGGTGAGGGTGTGTGTGTAGGGAGCAGTGAGGGTGGGTCAGTGTAGGGAGCAGTGAGTGAGGGGAGCAGAGAGAGTGGGTGTAGAGAGCAGTGAGGGTGAATGTAGGGAGCAGTGAGGGGGAGAGGGCTGAGCAGAGAGAGTGGATGTAGGGAGCAGTGAGGGTGAGTGAGGGGAGCAGTGAGGGTGAGTGTGGGGAACAGTGAGGGTGAGTGTAGGGAGCAGTGAGGGTGAGTGTGGGGAGCAGTGAGGGTGAGTGTAGAGCAATGAGGGTGAGTATAGGTAGGGAGCAGTGAGGGTGAGTGAGGGGAGCAGACAGAGTGGGTGTAGGGAGCAGTGAGGGTGAGTGTAGGGATCAGTGAGGGTGAGTGAGGGGAGCAGTGAGGGTGAGTGTAGGGAGCAGTGAGGGTGAGTGAGGGGAGACTGGGGTGTAGGGAACAGTGAGGGACATCAGTCAGTGTGGACCTACTGAGCCAAGTGTGCGATAATGCTGCCATTTGTAACCTCCCCCTCCCCGTCTCTGTGACTCACCCCACACTGCCTTGGTCTGCTCCTGCGCTTCTTCTGGCTCCTGCAGTCACGTGTGTGCCACCTCCGAGTTCAAGCTCCGGAACTCTGCATATCACCCAGGCAAAGTTAACAGCTTAGCTGCTAGAAAGGGATAAGCCACCTGCTGGTGAGAGGGTGGGCGGCAGCAGACTCATTGAAGCGATTGCGGGTGCTGGCCGCCAGGGCAAGTGTGCACTGGATGCGGGAGTCTGCAACTGGGGAGGGGGAGAGGAGTAGGAAGGAGGAGAGAGAGTATGTGCCGATTGCGCCTGCAGTGCCCATGCGCTGTGGCAAGCGCACACTTGGCACACACGTAGTTATGGCCAGCGACAAACTGGGGCCTTGATTCGGCCCTGGCAATTGTGAACGGCGCGTGCGCTTCACAGGGGTGCGGTGCACGACGTATGGGGCGTGCCGTGAGTCATGGGGGCGTGGCACGCCCCCATTACCATGGCGACGGTTGCTGGGGGCGGGACACGGCATGAGTTCGGTGGCGTGGACTCGTGGCATGTCCCCATTTCCATGGAGACCATGGAACCAGAGAGCCAGAGGCGCCCTGAGTAACCGATTCGGCCCACCTGCCCATCGCCCCTTCTGGCATGTGCCAGGAGTGCCAGATGGCCAGTCCGGCCATGGTTACGGCCCTGGTGTTCACCAACACACCTGGCTAGCTAACTAAGCAACAGAGCAGCGGCACAAACACACAACAGTTATTTCTGTTTTAAAACGTTTTAGAAATTAGTAATGTATAACCATATCGAACCAACTCGCAATTACTATCAATAGAAAACAATCCAACACAGAAATTTACTGAGAATCGTGTGTAGAATATCATTGTTCTAAAGTAGTTACCAAACAGTAAAGAAAAAAAATTAAACCATGTGTAAAACAGCAACTGCAGTCATTAATGCCCCCTACACAAGTGCCCCCCAGCACATGCCTATTGTCGGTGCCCAGTCTGTACCTCCCACCTGGGGTCCCTGGGTTACTGATGACTGGCACTCTGTGCCCATGTAAAGCCCCAATCAATCAGTCTTTTTGTCGAGCAGCTTCCCAAAATCTCCCCAATCACAAAAAAACAGCATTGCGTACCTGCATAGTACAGTGCGGAATACTTTGGGACACAGTTAAATATCGACCAGGTTACAGTGCTAGTCGTATACAGCGCTGGTCGGATACAGTGCAGGGCGGACACAGTGTGGTTTACAATGCAGGTTGGATACAGGGCAGGTTGGATACAATGCAGGTTACAGTGTGGGCCAGATACAGGGCAGATGGATACAGTGCGGGTTGGATACAGTACAGGTTACAGTGCGGTTTGGATACAGTACAGGTCAGAGTTTAGATTGGATATAGTGCAGGTTACAGTGTAGGTCAGATACAGTGTGCATTGACTACATTGCAAGGTCGGATACAGTGCAAGATACAGTGCAGGTCATATACAGTGTGGGATACAGTGCAGGTCGGAGAGTGGGTTGGATACAGTGTGGGTTGGATACCATGTAGGTTACAGTGCAGTTTGGATACAGTGTGTGTCGAATACAGTGTGGAATACAGTGTGGTCCGGATACAGTGCAGTAAACAGTGTGGATCAGATACAGTGTGGGTTGGGTATAGTGCAAGGTCAGATATAGCGTGTGTCAGATACAGTGCGAGATACAGTGCAGGTTGGATACAACAATAGTGCACTTACTGTGGGAGATAATGTCGGTATTGTCCTCAATGCAGGGGTGCCAGCGGTGTCGGCAGTGTGAGGGTGCTGGCGGTGTCCTCAATGTGGATATGCCGGCAGTGTCGGCAGTGGGGGGTGATGGCAGTGTTCTCAGTGCAAAGGTGTTGGTAATGCAGGGTGCCAGCGGTGTCCTCAATGCGGGGGTGCCGGCTTTGTCGGCAGTGTGAGGGTGCCGGTGGTGTCCTCAATGTGGGTATGCAGGTGCTGTTGGCAGTGAAGGGGGGTTCAGGTACTGTGGCAGAAGATGTCGGCATTGCCCTCAATGCGGGTGTCCCAGTGGTGTCCTCATTGCAGGGGTAACGACTGTGGGGGTCATTCCGAGTTGATTGCTCACTAGCTGTTTTTAGCAGCCATGCGAACGCATAGTCGCCGCCCACAGGGGGGTGTATTTTTGCTTTGCAATTATGCAATCGCATGTGCAGCCAAGCTGTGCAAAAACATTTTCTGCAGTTTCTGAGTAGCTCTGAACTTACTCAGCCCTTGCGATCACTTCAGCCTGTCCGGGTCCGGAATTGAATTCAGACACCCGTCCTGCAAACGCTTGGACATGCCTGCGTTTTTCCAAACACTCCCAGAAATTGGTCAGCTGACACCCACAAATGCCCTCTTCCTGTCAATCTCCTTACGATCAGCTGTGCAAATGGATTCTTCGTACAATCCATCGCCCAACAACAATCCGCTTTGTAGCCGTACGATGCACCTGCGCATTGCGGTACATATGCATGAGCAGTTCTGACCTGATCGCAGCGAAAAAACCTAGCGTGCAATCAGGTCGGAATGACCACGTGTCCTCATTGCAGGGGTGCCGGCAGTATCAGCAGTGCAGGTGTCCCAATGGTGTCCTCAGTGCAGTGGTGCCGACAGTGTCGGCAATGCGGGTGTCCCAGTGGTGTCCTTAGTGCAGGTGTGCCGACGGTGTCCCCACTGCAGGGTTGTCGGCAGTGGGCTGTATGCTTTATGTGGAGGTGTCAGCAGTACAGGGTGTTGGCTGTGTCAGCAGTGCAGGAGTGCCTGCAGTGTCCTCAGTGCAGGGGTGCCGGCAGTGTCGGCAATGCAGGAGTGCCGGAGGTGTCATCAGTGCAGGGGTGCCGGCAGTGCTGGCTGTCTGGGAGTGTCGGCAGTATGGGTGGCAGCACCATTATCACGATGGGGGCATCCATCTTCCCCCTTGTAGCCATAGCTCGGATTGCCCCGACACCCCTATGTTCGGGTGTGTCCGGTTCACAGAGAACCTCTACAAATTATTTTTGTTAAGAATAAAAAATTATTCTGATTTTCCGTTGGCCGTTATTTCGGATTATTTCTTAGTGACTGGTTGCTTTTCCAGACTACCGTGAACTTTCAACTCACCATACAAGGATATCTCTGGTTGCTTAAAGAAGAAGAACACATTTAATTTAGAGACATATTGGGGGTCATTTCAAGTTGATCGCTAGCTGCCGTTTTTCGCTGCGTAGTGATCAGTGAAAAAAAACGGCTAATCTGCGCATGCGTATGCTCCGCAATGCGCACACGCATCGTACGGGTACAAAGTCCATTGTGGTTTTGCACTTGTTCTAGCGACGATTCCAATCGCACAGCCGGCCGCAAGGAGACTGACAGAGGGCGTTTCTGGGTGTCAACTGACCATTTTCAGGGAGTGCTTAGAAAAACGCAGGCATGGCAGAAAAAACGCAGGCATGGCTGGGTGGGTGTGTGACGTCAAAAGTCATCCCTACGTCGTTAGACTCAACGCACACGAAGAGTAACTACAGGGCTAATCTTGTTTTGCACAAAACCATTTTGTAGGCGCTTTTCTGCACAAGCGTTCACACTTCTGCTAAGCTAAAATACACTCCCCAGTGGGCGGCGACAATGCGTTTGCACGGCTGCTAAAAACTGCTAGCCGTATTGATTTTTTATGGACATTTTGGTGTGTAGTGAAAATATAGGCACTGTTTCACCTATCTAAGACCTTTTTACTTCAGAGTTTTGGCTATAAAAATGATTAGAATACTGCAAAGAAGATATTTCAAACATATTCTTTGTATTTTTCATTTACTTTATATAGTCAAAACTCTGGCACAAACGTTAGTATGACAGGAAAGGCTCTGCCTCACCCCACCGTTACTGGAGTGTAGATTATTGGTTGTAGGGTCCTGCTAACAGGGGATCTTCTTAGAGGTCCAACTGCGTAGTAGACACTGGCATTATGCAGCAATGATACCTAGTGTATCCGGGTATGGGTCGTTGGGTAGACACAACTTAGGTCGACAGTCATTAGATCGACCATGGAAGGTCGACATGCATTAGGTTGACAGGTCAAAAGGTCGACATGTTTTTTTTAAAACTTTTTTGCCGTAGTTTTCTTCATAAAGTGACTGGGAACCCCAATTTGTGCACCGTCCCCCCTCGCATGGCTCGCTTCGCTTGCCATGCTTCGGGCAAGGTTACCGTTAAAATCGTAGTCCTTGTGGATCGTTAAGCATGAAAAAATGCAAAAAAAAAACCCTCATATTGACCTTTTGACCTGTCGACCTAGTGCATGTCGACCCAATGACCATGTCGGCCTACTGCACGTCGACCTTCAGTGGCCGACCTAATGACTGTCGACCTAAGCTGTGTCGACCTAACGACCGTATCCCGTGTATCTTCCCATCCTTGGTTTCTATTTTCAATTGCACAAATCTTAAAATTCTTGTAAAATACAGTTCTAAAATTGCAAATGTTCACACAGGTTTTTAAGTGTATACAAAAGCCAAATATTACATTCAACTCTAATAAAGGGATTGCAAGCTTGACACCAGGGCCCAGTTTTATCTTAGTCTGTTTACTAGCTTAATGTGCTGATGCTACTGTATGTACAGTAAAAACATGTTATGTTAGTATATAGGTTAGGCTTTCTATAATGTATATAGGTGGTCATTCCGAGTTGATCGCTAGCTGCATTTGTTTGCAGCGCAGCGATCAGGCTAAAAATCGGCAGTTCTGCGCTTGCGTATGCGGCGCAATGCGCACGCGCGTCGTATGGGCACAACGAACAATGTCGTTTTGCACAGGGTTTAGCGAAGCATTTCAGTCACACTGGTGGCCGCAGAGTGATTGACATGAAGTGGGCGTTTCTGGGTGTCAACTGACCGTTTTCAGGGAGTGCTCACAAAAACGCAGGCGTGCCAGGAAAAACACAGGCGTGGCTGGGTGAACGCTGGGCGGGTGTGTGACGTCAAAACAGGAACTGAACAGTCTGAAGTGATCTTAAGCGCTGAGTAGGTTTTGAGCTACTCTGAAACTGCACAAAAAACTTTGTAGCCGCTATGCGATCCTTTCGTTCGCACTTCTGCTAAGCTAAAATACACTCCCAGTGGGCGGCGGCATAGCGTTTGCACGGCTGCTGCAAACTGCTAGCGAGCGATCAACTCGGAATGACCACCATAGTGTACTACTGTATGTGTAACGTTACTGTGTGATAACTATTACTTTAGCCACTAGGTGGCAATACTACCAAACTTTATCATGTGGATTTCCACAAACATAGCTGCTATTACATCACAGTAAAAAAAAATATGTATGCTGCACATTTGTTCAAGGACTTGTTCCTACCTCACTTACAAATAAATAAGGCGCAGCTTTTGATAACTTGATGTACATGATGTTAATTAACATGCACACAATGTAAAATGTAATATTTTTACTCTGCGCAAATATCTATAATTTATTTTTATCTTTTTCTCTGTCTACAAAAATACATTTTAGTACAGTACTAAAGACCTCAGAGCTAAGTGTAAATCCAGCTAGGAGGTGCAATTTAGCAGACTTAAGGGGCGGGCCCCATACACTAGAACGATTTGTCTGATGGTGCAATCGTCTACGATTTCCCTTGATCACTGTTTACATACGATGCCAAATGATTTGGTACAATTTGACTTTTTAGAGCATGCTATACATCGCATACGATATGTCAAGCGCCTACATATCGCATGGGATGTATAGCATGCATTCACAGGTACCATCAGATACATCTGATGGGCTGGATTGAGGGCTACAGGGGCTTGGAGTATCCTGGAGAATGTCAGTCAAACTTGTGTGATACATCGCATGCGATATATCGCGCGCACAAAAAACACACTTTTTTCCATACGATTCCATACAATTCCATTTGATCACGACATATAACGAGTGCAGCACTAACTACCTGGAGGAGTCGACCCAACGCTCATGGGGCCGCGCATCGGGTCGGATCGGATACACAGCAAAAATGCACGATTTCACCCTATATATCTGCCCGAATGACCGAATTGACTGAAATTGAGCAAAATCATTGTAGTGTATGGAGCCCTTTACAGTTTAGGGTGGGTGGGAGGTATAAATGTCAATGTTACATACAGATGAATGTGTTTGTAGCATGCAAATACAGGAAATATACATTTTTACATCTGTATTTCTTTCATGTAAAATGCTACTTACTGGGGGTAATTCCAAGTTGATCGCAGCAGCAAATTTGTTAGCAGTTGGGCAAAACCATTTGCATTGCAGGTGTGGCAGATATAACACTTGCAGAGAGATTTAGATTTGGGTGGGGTGTGTTCAAACTGCAATCTAAATTGCAGTGTAAAAATAAAGCAGCCAGTATTTACCCTGCACAGAAACAAAATAACCCACCCAAATCTAACTCTCTCTGCACATGTTATATCTGCCCCCCCCCCCCCCCCTGCAGTGCACATGGTTTTGCCCATCTGCTAACAAATTTCCTGCTGCAATCAACTCGGAATTACCCCCACTATTCTTACACTTAGGGTGTGTACACACGGTGAGATCTTTTCTTCCGATTCTGACTATATAGTCAGAATCGGAAGAAAAGATAGTGCAGATCGCAAGGTGACAGTCACCTTGCGATCCCGATTCGATGCCGATGCGCGGCCCCGCGCGGTCGGCATCGGCAGAAAAAATAGACTGTGCAGTCAAGTCAATCTTGACTATCTCTATAGAAGAGATAGTCAAGATTGACACTTAGCCAAAATCGCACAGAACCATGATCGCAAGCACACTCATTATGTGCTTGCGATACTGGCTAAGTGCCGACCTGGCCCCTGTCGCACAGTGAGAATCGGTTAAGTCCGAATCTCACCGTGTGTACACACCCTTACTTATTATATTAATGACATTAAGCAGATATTAGGACTCTCATTATTTCAGGTGTTATATTTGTTTTCATTAATATTTTTATTGTTTGCTAGTTGTACTTCTCACTGATAATATACACTTGTCTGATAACCAGCTATACAGAGGGCATTAAAAAAAATGCTTTGCATGGAAATTCCTTCCTAATTAATTCCTAAATTGTTACTACCTGTGGGTACAACACAACACACTTGCCCAGGCCCATAACTAGGGTGGTGTGAATGGTGCTTGACAAACAGCACATTTTCCCTATGGGCACACCATCTTCATCTACCTGCAATCACCCACCTGTGTATGCTGTGCGATCACCACCAGCTGCAGCACTGCCTGCTGTAACGTTCCTGGCTACTATTATACATTAAAGTGGGCAGCACTGCAGCTGGCTGCGGTGGAGCATACATAGGTGGGCGAGTAGTGGAACTACCGGTACTAAGAAGAACCAGTGATCCAAAACAGTGGAGAACCCATATGTGCCTCTCATCCCCATCTGTGGTCCTGAGCACACTACAAAGCCCCGCTCCTCCCATGCACCACACAGGGAGAGGCTATGTCTTCTGTGTCCCCCTGGCTGAATGACAAAGGACCCAAGGACCTCTTGTCATCATGCCCAGTGCTGCCATCTTGGATTTTCTCCATCATACTGTATCTGTCATCTGCTTTGGTGAGAATCTGTGCTCTCCTTCCCCATTACATGTGTCATGCCAACCAGATGTGTTTATGTACTGGCAAGGACTGACCACGGCATTGCGACAGTGAGAATACCAACACCAGATGGGGGTAAGTATTTTACCACTACCCAAACTCTTTCGGGGGTGTCGGCTAGGGCTAACCCTCTAGGTGTGTCGGCTAGGGATAACCTTCTGGGGGGTGTCAGCTATGGCTAACCTCTACCATAGTGCCTAACCCTAACCCCTCCTGGTGCTTAACCATAACCCTCCTCCTCCAGGCCCAGTGGTGCAAGTATGGCGGTACGGGGCGGTACGGCGTACCTGTAAGAAAATCCCAGCAGGTACGCCGTACCACCGGGCCGCCACCTTGCAGACACCGGGTGTTGGAGAGAGGAGAGCGCAGCATGTGTCTCTCCTGCCTGCCCGAGTCCCCTGAGTCCGGCAGCGGCGGCGGCGTGCACTGAGCCGGCTCGTGAGCCAATCAGGAGCCGCTGCTGCCAGACTGCGAGCCCTGATTGGCTCACTGGCCGGCGCCAGTTTTAATATACAGGAGACCGGACTGAGGGCAGGAGAGGGGCAAGATAGGGGCAGCAGGAGCGTGTGCTGCACTCTCCTCTCCCCAGCAGCAGGCCAGTAGCAGAAGATAGTGCCAGCCCCAGGCAGCAGCAAAAACGGTGAGTTGCACTGCTGGGGCATATCTGCCACTCTAGGGTCAGGTGTATCTGGCACTGTGGGGGACATATCTGGCACTGTGGGGGCATATGTGTATCTGGCACTGTGGGGGCAAATCTGGCACTGTGGGGCATGTGTATCTGGCACTGTGGGGGCATATCTGGCACTGTGGGGATATATCTGGCACTGTGGGGGGCATGTGTATCTGGCACTGGGAGCATATGTGTATCTGGCGCAGTGGGGGCATATCTGGCACTGCGGGGGCATATGTGTATCTGACACTCTGGGGCAATGTGTATCTGACACTCTGGGGCAATGTGTATCTGGCACTGTGGGGGCATATATGGCACTACTGGGGGCATTTGTGTATCTAGCACCGTGGGGCATTTGTGCATCTGGCACCGTGGGGCATTTGTGTATCTGGCACCGTGGGGCATTTGTGTATCTGGCACTGTAACAGCATATCTGGCACGGTGGGGGCATGTGTATCTGGCACTGTGGGGGCATGTGTATCTGGCACTGTGGGGGCATATCTGGCACTGAAGGGGCATATCTGGCACTGTAGGGGCATATGTGTCTCTGGCACTGTGGGGGCGTATCTGGCAATGTGGGGACATGTGTATCTGGCACTGTAGGGGCATATCTGGCACTGTGGGGATATATCTGGCACTGAAGGGGCATATCTAGCACTCTGGGGGCATATGTGTATCTGGCACTGTGGGGGCATGTGTGTCTGACTCTGGGCAATGTGTATCGGACACTCTGGGGCAATGTGTATCTGGCACTGTGGGGGCATATATGGCACTACTGGGGGCATTTCTGTATATAGCACCGTGGGGCATTTGTGCATTTGGCACCATGGGGCATTTGTGCATCTTGCACTGTGGAGCATTTTCTGCATCTGGCACCATGGGGCATTTGTGCATCTGGCACTGTAGGAGCATATCTGGCATGGTGGGGTCGTATCTGGCACTGTGGGGGCATATGTGTATCTGGCACTATTGGTGACATAAGTGTATCTGGCCCCCCCATATGTGAATCATGACCCCATTTTCATTGACCACGCCCTATGTGGCATTTGGCCACACCCATGTTTCGGCGCACTCCTTCGGCACGTGCACACAGTACCTACTGTATAAGACATTTTTTCTACTTGCACCACTGCCCAGGCCCTAACGCCAACCCCCACTCCGATACTCACCTCCGGGATGTCAGCTGTCGGTGTTCCGGTGCCGATCTCCTGAGGGTGTCGGGTTTCCAGCATCAGTCATATGACTGCCAGCATCCCAACCGCTGGGCATCCTTTTCCATTGGCCTGCATGAAACAGTTCTTTTCCTTTACTACAGTATCTCTACCACTGACACATTTTCAACTCCCACTCTATATTGGAGTCCTATTATATTCTGTTCTTGACCCTATGCTTTGCTCACTATACACCTCTTCTTTTGGGAAACTTTTAAGTTAAATTTGCCTTTAATATCACCTCTACACTGATGACACTCTCCTGTGAACGCTCCCTTTCAGTTTGGCTGACCACCCGTACACACAGTGATGCCCCAATATATTGTTAGATCATTAGATATATTGGCCGTCGGCTGTGCTGCAGGGCTGACGTGATATGTCTGTGAACAACGGCTTTCCAAGACGTATCATTAATACACACTGGCCGACGATCCCGTGATATATCGGCCGTTCAATAGAGTGGCCGATATATCGGCCAGTGTCTATGCACCATTAGTTTAATTGAAGATCTGCCCCTGACCGTGGTGACAATTATATAAGTGATAGTACATCAGTGCGTCACAAACAGAATGGGAAAAAAAAAAATATATATATATATATGTATAGTTGTACAGCTGGATCAGCATTCTTATAATGGAATAAATACCTGCGTGCCTTCGTAAGAAATGTTTACACAGCAAAGAACTCTCCTGGCAGAGAGAGTAATACGCGGCACTGCAGGATTTGTAAATAATGAAAAAGTTTTTCATTATTTACAAATCCTGCAGTGCCGCGTATTACTCTCTCTGTCAGGAGAGTTCTTTGCTGTGTATATATATATGTGTATATATAGATGGATGACTTGGACTGGCACTCCCACTATAGAGGAATGGTGAGCCCCGGTGCCCTCTGGTATGATTGGATATAGCAAGTGGCGGTAAAGCAATCAGCGGCACTCAGGGTCTTAGAAAAGTAAGTGTATTAAATTCACTCCAGAACTTCCAACGTTTCGGGACGCACAGGTCCCTTTGTCAAGGTGAGTAACGGAGTTCTGGAGTGAATTTAATACACTTACTTTTCTAAGACCCTGAGTGCCGCTGATTGCTTTACCGCCACTTGCTATATGTGTATATATATATATATATTTTTTTTTATTTATTTATTATTTTTCCATTGATGGGTTGGCACACTCACTTCTCACTTAAATCGACAGTCATTAGGTCGACATAGTCACTAGGTCGACATAGTCACTAGGTCGACATGTACTAGGTCTACATGGAAAAAGGTCAACATAAGTTTTTAACAATTTTTTAACTTTTTCATACTTTACGATCCACGTGGAATACCATTGGGAATAGTAACCTGTGCTAAGCCCAGCGGTGGCGGAGCAGGGCACATTTCCCGAAGCATGGCGAGCGAAGCAAGCCATGCGAGGGGACACGGTGCATTAGTTGGGGTTTCCGGTCACTCTACGAAGAAAATTAAACATAATTTAAAAAAAACCTCATGTTGACCTTGATCATGTCAACCTAATGACTGTGTCGAACTATTGCAGGTGTCGACCTAGTCACTGTCGACCAATAGTGGTCGACCTAATGACTGTTGACCTAAGTGCTGCATGTTTGCATCAAATCTTTTGCACTTTATTAAACACAGAAAAATGTTCATTTAAAGTATTAGTGTGCTGGTCTATCCTAAGCGTGGTTCCTGTGAAGGTTCACTTGCATATGGACAGTACTATGTTATTTATCTGACCTGGCACCTAACAAATAACCTGGAAGTGTGTTGCGACTCTATTTGTGGAAATTCATATAGCCAAAGTAACGGACTGTTATCTTTTGGACTTGGAGCTGCACCACTAAGATTATTAAGATTTTTTCATTATTTTTTCTTAATATTTTTTGTCTTGTTGACTTTTGATTTTTTTGTTTTTTTGCTTATTTAAAAGTTCTTTGGTGTGTTGTGTGCTGTCTTGATGATGGATCTGGACGCAAAAGATATTAAGGGTACCAAACGTTTTCTAGATAAAGAGGTTTCAAAAATTTTATTTTCCTCTACTGACCAACTAGCCTTTGACATTGACACACCGACGGAAATAAATGCTGATTTACTGCGACTGCGTAAAAGATTGGTTGAACTGGAACTACATGGTTTGACCATATCACAATATCACAGAGAGAATTTAATTCCACGTGGGTTTAGAATTAAAAACCAACCCACGTTGGGACGCAGTAACAAAGAATTTTGCCGTCAGTGGTGCCAAATATTGAATCAATGCAGTTTTGACTTGATGGTATTAGTAGTCCAACAGGTTAATTTGGATATAGAGACCGTGAAGAAAGAGATTATATCTTGTGAACAAACAGGTTTGGATGTTTTGAAAGCTGATACTTCTTATGATTGGCTAATTAAATTGGATGAATCAGTTGCAGCATTTAGAGGTGATCTGCTAGCTTTCAAGAAATCCAAATACAGGAAAGTAAAGGAGGACTATCGAGATCTTCGAGTATATCCTTGGTTATTTACTCAAACTAACAGGAGGCCCTGGAGAACGACTCAGGGTTATCGTAAAAAATCTGAGGTCCTGTTTACTGATATAGAGTCACATACCTCTCAAAGTGACTCCGATCACTCAAGTAATCAGAGGGGTCCTTTTTTAGGGGAAAAGACCTTCACAAGGAGCAAAGCGAGAGGAAACAAAGACACAAGGGACCCTGCAGGAGAGGGGGGATTAGGCACAAATGGTTCCGGAGGGAGAAGTTACAAGGGGGGTCGGAAATAGCTGTTTTCAATTTATCTGAATACGTCCCTTCAGTGGTAGAAATGGCAGTAGTCTCTAAGGGACTGACGTTTGTACAAACTCACAAACAGAGTAAGTTTGACTGTGAGGTCGAACTGTATAAATTTTTTCGACAGCTTAAGCTCAAAGATTTTTTTTCTAAAAAGAGTGATGTGAGTAGATCTATTAATCCTTTCAAAGCTCCTAGTAAATTTGACCCGCCATTAAACAATGCGGCCATTGAGGTTTTTATGCGTTTGGTCAAGAACGATGTTCTACCTAGTGTTCAGAACACTAGGATTAAAAATTACAACATGACCAAGGCTGAGAGGTCGGCCATTAAAACCCTACGGGACAACATAGATATCATCATACGCCCCGCCGATAAGGGTGGGGGTGTGGTGATACTAAACAGAATTGATTATGTAAATGAAATTAACAAACAATTAGCAGATGGCCAATGTTATAAACAACTTCGTTTTGACCCCACTGACAACTTTAAACGGGAGGTTGATTCAATTATTGAATTGGGACTCTCCAATAGGTGGATAGATGAACAGACAGCTGGCTTCCTTACACAGGAATTTCCCTGTATACCTTTGATTTATATTTTGCCAAAGATTCACAAGTGCATGAAAAAAAACCCAGGGAGACCTATAATCTCCTCGAGGGGTTCCTTGTGTCAAACATTATCACAGTTTGTAGATTTCTATCTGCAGCCTGTTGTTCAAGCTACGCCCTATTTTATTAGGGACACTACAGATTTTTTGAACAAATTGAATTCCATCGGTCCACTGCCGGACAAATGCATCCTGGTGACTCTTGATGTCACCAGCTTGTACACCAATATTAATCATGTTGAAGGTCTAGAGGCCACGAGAGATGCGATTACCTCCAGTCCACAATATGAGGGTCCACCGTGTAAATTTTTGATTTTGTTGTTGGATTTCATTTTACATAAAAATTATTTTTTGTTTGAAAATTCATTTTATTTACAACTACAGGGGACAGCGTTGGGGTCCAATGTGGCCCCATCGTATGCCAATTTATTTATGTTTCAGTACGAGAAAGCCCATATTATGACAGATCCAACTTTTTCCAAATTTATTACATTTTACGTTCGCTTTATTGATGACCTTTTCATGCTGTGGACTGGAGATGAATTAAAGCTTCTTGAATTTGTTAATAAATTGAACCTTTTACCAGGATCAATTAGGTTCACGTGTACCCATAATCTGACCAGTATTAATTTTTTAGATGTTACTGTAAGGATACAAGGAGGGTCTTTTTGTACGGACATCTTTACAAAACCTACTGACAAAAACACCTTACTATTGGCATCAAGTTTCCACCCACAACCCCTGAAAAGGGGCCTGCCGTTCTCACAATTAGTACGAGTAGTCAGAATAACTTCTGACAGAGGGACATTATTACAGGCTTTATCGGAGATGGGCAATAAATTTGTGGAAAGGGGGTATGACCCGAAAGAAGTACAGGAGTCCATATCCCGATGTTTGAAACTTGACCGCAAACAGTTAATGGAGCCAAGGAAACGTCCGGATGAATTAGGACGTATGATTTTCTCAAGCACTTATTCTGTGTCTTCCAATTGCACGAGACAAGCTATTTTGAAATATTGGCACATTTTACAGTCCGACCCAATTATGGGGAAACATTGTGAAAATCTGCCCTTGTTTTGTTACAAGCGGAGCTCCAATCTAAAGGATCAGATAACTTTTTCCGATATTGTGCCTATAGCCCAAGAAAGAAAAGTGTGGCTACAACTTAAAAAAGGAGCGTTTAAATGTGGGACGTTTGTCAATTGCAAACATATGCGCACAGGTAGCAGCTTCTCTCATCCGATTATCAATGGCGAAACATATCATTTACTCTATCGTATGACATGTGAAACACGATATGTCATTTATCTGATCATTTGTCCTTGCAACAAATTGTATGTTGGCAAAACGATGAGAATGCTGAAGGAACGTATTGCCTTACATCGTTCATCCATCAAAAAAGCATTCACTAAAATGGATGGCACCACACCACCGGTTGCCAGACACTTTGTCTTGAGTGGACACAACATTAAGGATCTACTGTTTATGCCCATTGATCATGTGCCACCACTTAAATTGGGTGGAGATAGGCACAAGATGTTGCTACAACAGGAGTGTCGGTGGATTCGTCGGCTGGGAACATTAACTCCAATAGGACTTAACGAAGAATTCTCTTTTACCCCGTTCTTGTAACCTATTTTTGACATTTTTTCTTTTTTATAAGAAAAGGATTAGAAATAACTATTTTTCAGATTGGGTGCGCGTGGACCTAGATTTCTGGTATTGCGTCCAGATCCATTATCTGACAGTACAATTATATATATATTTTTTATTATATATATTTTTTTGATTTATGTTCTTGTTTTGTCATACATCCCACCTAGTGATTGCTCCACAATTGGAGGTCTAAATTTACATGTGGCCCTGATATGGGCATATATAGGGATTGATTTAATACTTTATGGGCCTCCTTATTGGGGTATGGAAGGGTCAGATTGGGATGTTTTTATTGATTAATGTTGTTGTTTTATTTATTTGTTGATATTGTGCCTCTTGATTAGGTATTCCCGCCGGCCTCGGTGGGACGGGCTTGTTGTCGCGGGTTGCCCGTGGCAACAGCAAGTCTTGGTATGGATACCGCCTCTCGCGCGTCATTTGACGCGCTGATGGGACGGTTCTATCCAAGGGAGGACCTGGTGGGATTAGTCTCCCCAGGGGGAGTGGCGTTGTGATGCGGCCAGGCATCTTGTATGCAGGGAAGTGTGGGCACGCCAGTCCTCTGACGCCTTTACCGGAGCGCGGCATGTAGCGGCGCATCCGGTTGACGTCAGACTGTTCCCCACGTGTGGCCGGTGGCAACAGCTGATCAGCAGGTAATTACACACCGGGATTAAATAGGCTGTGTTTACACTGTAGCGGTTAGGCACTTGGCACTTTACTTTGTTGCACTGCAGGACGAGCAGTGCTTTGATAAACATGCTGAACTTATTTTTCCCCTGATGAAGGCATACGAAACGGCTGTTGGGATGATGAGTATATCACTGCACATGATATGTTGCTGCTAAAATTACCTGTGCTGCATGTTTGCATCAAATCTTTTGCACTTTATTAAACACAGAAAAATGTTCATTTAAAGTATTAGTGTGCTGGTCTATCCTAAGCGTGGTTCCTGTGAAGGTTCACTTGCATATGGACAGTACTATGTTATTTATCTGACCTGGCACCTAACAAATAACCTGGAAGTGTGTTGCGACTCTATTTGTGGAAATTTATATATATATATATATATATATATATATATTTTTTTTTTTTTTCCATTGATGGGTTGGCACACTCACTTCTCACTTAGATCGACAGTCATTAGGTCGACATAGTCACTAGGTCGACATAGTCACTAGGTCGACATGTACTAGGTCTACATGGAAAAAGGTCAACATGAGTTTTTAACAATTTTTTAACTTTTTCATACTTTACGATCCACGTGGAATACCATTGGGAATAGTAACCTGTGCTAAGCCCAGCGGTGGCGGAGCAGGGCACATTTCCCGAAGCATGGCGAGCGAAGCAAGCCATGCGAGGGGACACGGTGCATTAGTTGGGGTTTCCGGTCACTCTACGAAGAAAATTAAACATAATTTAAAAAAACCTCATGTTGACCTTGATCGTGTCAACCTAATGACTGTGTCGAACTATTGCAGGTGTTGACCTAGTCACTGTCGACCAATAGTGGTCGACCTAATGACTGTTGACCTAAGTGTGGACGACCCTATGATCCACCTTTGCATATATAAAGAAAATGATTTTTTTTTTACTGTTTGTTCCAGCATCACACAAAATTACTGTATGAATTTGGATGGCATGTTCACTATTGTGACCTAGAAAGAAGCTGAGGTATGTATTATCTTGTTGACATCAGGGAGACAAGCAATAAAGGTTTAAAACAGGCTCCTCAGGTCCAAAATGACTATGGGCCTAATTCAGACCTGATCGCTCCTCTTTGAGTTTGCGGAGGTTTGCGATCAGATAGTTGCCACCCAGACAGAGTGAATACCCTCCGCGTGCAAGTTGGCTAGCAGCAGCAGGACGGGACACCGATGCGTGGACAAATCCGACAGTCGGATTTGGCCGCTCATTTGAATAGGGCTTGTCGGATCCATTCCGACAAATGCATGTCGGAATGGATCCGACTTTAATTGAATTTACCCCTTTATGAGCTATGGAGATTGCATTTTTTTTTCGGAATACATCCTTGCGGGAGAAGGCACGGGCAAACACTAGATCTGGCTAAAACTTAAAGTTCATTATATTAAGACAAAGGGGGTCATTCCGAGTTGATTGCAGCTGTGCTAAATTTAGCACAGCTACGATCATTCACACTGACATGCGGGGGGACGCCCAGCACAGGGCTAGTCCGCCCCGCATGTCAGTGCCACACCCCCCCCCCCCCCCCGCAGAAGTTCAAAGGCATCGCACAGCGGTGATGCCTTTGCACTTCAAGAGTAGCTCCCGTCCAACGCAGCTTTAGCGTGCTGGCCGGGAACTACTTGTTGCTCCCCGGCCCGCAGCGGCTGCGTGTGACGTCACGCAGCCGCTGTGGCCCGCCCCCGCAACGGTCTGGCCAACACAGGCGTGGCCGGACTGTGCCCCTTAACGCCGCCATCCAGCCCCTCCCACCCAGCGACTGCCTCTGCCTCAGAGGCGATCGCTAGGCAACGACGGCTGGCATGCGCCGGCGCATTGCAGCACCGGCGCATGCGCAGTTCCGACCCGATCGCTGCACTGTGTGAAACTGCAGCGAGCGATCAGGTTGAAATGACCCCCAAAATGCGGAGCAGTTCACTGTCCCGATATGGGGGTTCTTCTGAAGACCCCAATGAACCTGTCCTGCTTAGCTCTATTGTATTACTGATTGCTTGTTTAAAAAAGGAAGAATTGTTATCAGACCAGCAATTACTGTAACTGTTAAAATACTAATTTGTATGTTGTATGGTGAACTGTAAATGCTGTTTCGTTTCTTAATAATGGCAAATTACTTTTTATATACTGGTAAAGGCATGAGTGGTGCACAATAAGTGTATCGTTATGTAAATACAGTGTATTAAAGGAAATTATCTCCCGTTTTGCACTATGTTAGGTGGCTATAACACCTGGTAAAAATTACATTATGGTATCAACATTATGACTGTGTATACAGTAATTGTTAACTTGCTGACTACATACCATTTTTATAATATAGATAATTTGATGCAAAAAAACTATTTGTACTAGTTTAGAATCACATAGTGTGTACATTGTCTTTCCAAGGTAATTGTGCATAGGTTTTATTTGGTAATATCTCCCGCTACATCTCCTCAAATATCCTGACACAGGCTACCTATGGTAAAGCTATCATAGATGCTGTATCTATTGTTTTCAGCATGATAAACAATGACTAGTCATTGCTGAGGAAGAGAAGCTACAGTCATGACAGCTGAAATCTCTAACAATCAAATAGTAGAAATATTTATGTAAAAATACATAGAGTATTATAAAGCGCAGTTAAAGCTCTAGCCAAGCATAAAAACACAGGAATTTAAATTGTGTAAGTGATGAAATAACAGAACTTTACATGACATCACTAACATCTTACAACATTCACTGTGACAGTGGTTCCCAATTTATTTTTAATCATGGCACCCTAGAGTATCAGAATTTTTTTCACGGGGACCCCCTAGGCCAAAAGTTTCTTATTGAGAAATTTAGAAATATTTAATTAAGTATATTGTGTTTATATGTCATCCTTAGGGTCAGTTATGTGTTGGGGACAAGGTCTGCATCAGTTTGTCCACATATTTTATGAATGGCAGCCACCAGCACTGCTTTTGCCTATTACATTGAACATAAATAATTTGGATTGTTCCGGGACCACCAACCCAGGGTACCCCTGCAAGTACCCCAAGGCACCCCAGGGTGCCACGTCACACAGTTTGAGAACCACTGCCCTATGACATCAGCAACTACATAAGCATTACAAAGATAAACAGGTTAAAAATTGCTCTGTAAAGTTTAGTAAGCTATACCTACACTGTAGAGTTACAAATCAAGTTTCAAATAATTAAAAAAAATCTAGTAGTAAAATAAATCGATCTCATACATTGAAATGAAAACTGTATTTTTACTTGTAACTTCCAGATGGCAGGGTTTCTAAATAGTAGTCATACTTTTACTCATTCTTCAACAACATACATTTAGGAGAGAGACCAGAAAACCATACAATACTGCAGTCATGTCTTCAACATAATCTCTGTCTTGCTATCTATACAAATGCATCCTCACTGACCTGTCTCACTTCAAATAATCCTGTTTGGTGCGCCACAGCAAATAATTTTAATCAAACTTAGTATTTTACAGAATACAGAATGTCAACTCACAACCCTGGTGCGCTGATCCTCCAGATACGCCAATCTGAAATTCACCACCCATGGCACTTTCTGGTTACCTCAGCGCATGTGGTTAATCAACGCGGTCACTGCCACCAGCTGAAGTGATGTTTTGAGAAAATGCCCAGGGCAAGCTTCAGCTCTCACGCACACACACAATTATTTATACTTGAAATAAAGGTAACATGGGCTGATTGAGGCCTTAGGTCAAAAACACAGAACCAGGGCTAGGATTATGGTATTTAATTCAAGAATATCTTCAAAGCTTATAGTTACAAAAAAAGTTACAAAAATATAATACTTATAAATAGTTACATAAGTAATAACAATTTCAAGAAATAAAATAAAGAAAAAAAACAATTTTCAGATCACCTGCAGTGTCGAATGATGGTATGGAAGTGAATTATCTTCCTGTGGTTTTGGTTTCATCATGATCGATAGTTCCCTTACAACAATGAACACTATGGAGTATTTCTCATATTTAAACCCACTGCAGCTCACTCGCAGCCGCCACCCCTTGGGATTCCTTTTAACCCTTCCAAAACCAGAATTGATTGATTCTAAGGTTATGCTATGTGGTCTCTGGGTCACTCGAACAGGGGTGACTGTTACTGTTTGAAGCCTGGAGATCAGGCCTGTGCCAACAAATTTAGCTCTAATATACACCAGCCCAGAAAGAACATTTCACACCTTGGTAGACAATGTGTCTTTCCCTGGGTTTGTAGGTTTGACCCCTGCTGTGTTATACACAAACTCCAACCTCTGATTACTGTTCCATGTAGGATTTTAGGGCTATTAGCATTTTGTCTCTGGAGTACATTCCAATAAAAAAAAAATTAACTTTCCAACCATTTGTCACCCACAGACATCTTCCTTAAAACAATATACATTGATACATCACTCAATGTGAATAATACAATTTTATAAATCATTCCCATTCTGATATAAAACTGAGCATTCCGTAATCAGTATGCTTGTTTTAGACTAAAAAAATGCAGAAGCACTCTAAACAGTTCTGTTGGCTTGTTTGCAGCAATAGTGTGCAACACAGATAGTTATCTGAAATAAAGGGAAGAGACCAGGGGCTGACAGTTGCAACATGAGCACAAATTCTAAATACCCAGCACACTACAATCGATTCTGCATGCAGCTGCAACACAACAAAGATGCAAAATTTATTCTACCACTTACCTAGCATGCTTGCATCAGATGTGACCAAACTAGGCTGGGCTTTCCCTGATTGCCACTCTCGGAGGAACCTCTGGACCGTCTGCTTCCTGCCCCCCCCCCCCCAAGTGCATGCCATGCTGCCAATCCATGATGATCAGTCAGGCAGCAATGACCCCCTCCCGGCGGCTGCATACATTAGCAGCTGTTGGGGAAATATAAAAGTGAGTAGTCCTCACCCGTAGAGAGGATCGCATGCCAAGAAAACAAAGTCGCAATATTCCAATCATCGATGGTCATGATGTTCCAATCATCGATGGTTGTGATGTTCCGACCATTGATGTTTGCACCGATGTTTACAAATATATATATATATATATATATATATATATATATATATAGATTTTTTAATGATCCTTTTTAAAATAAATTTGTATTGGCCATACTTTAAGCATAATTCAACATTAAGAAAAAACTGCCAATTTCTGAGGTTTTTTTTTTAATATTAGTCAGTTAAGTGGTTAAAAAAGTATGAAAGTACTAATATGCAATGCATCAATGAACCAAAGATGGTTCCCTTGTGCCTTCCAGTACGGCACTCAAGGGGCTTAAAACCCACAGAAATAACTGCTGGTCACTGCAATATATATATATATATATATATATATATATATATATATAGATAGATAGATAGATAGATAGATAGATAGATAGATAGATAGATAGATAGATAGATATCTGCACTGGTGCAATGCAGTGTAGTAAAGCATGCTACTCTTACAGACTTAGTCTACAGCACTACTTTACATATAATACTGTATCATACAATAATATATACAGTGGGAAGTAAAGGGGAATGCAGGAATACAGTAGTTGTGATGATGATGATGATGATGATGATGATTGATGGATTGTTGAGCTGAGGTGACCCATAGTTTTTTAATTATATAGTTTTGTGTCACTATGATATATTTGGTTTAATATTCTGTATACAATATATAGCATGTAAATAATGCATTTTGTAAAGTAATAATGTCAATGACATATATAGTGCATATGAGGAATACATTTAGGAATTTCCTACATTTTAGAGTTTAGAATAGTATTTATCTGGAATACTAGTGTAGAAGTCAGAATTACAAACTATGTGTACAATCCTGTTTGTGCATTTGTCTTTAATTATTATTATTATTATTTTTTTGCAGCAAAAGAAGATTTCCAAAGGCCGGCATAATATAATACAAGATTGTTTTGCCTTAGTCATTTTCCATAAATTGGAAAGTGCAGTTACTGTAACTGTAACTTCACAAAGAAATACTTCTAGTAGAAGACGCCTCAAACAGCAGAAGGGAATGGACACAAATGTGAAAAACTGTATATCAAGAGATATTGCAGTATATCGACCAATTGACAATTTGGTCTCTTAGTAATATTTTCTTTCTATTTTTATAATGTTGTTCGTTTTCTGTTCTACACAAGTGCATTATGGTGAAGATATTCTGTTGAGATCTGAAACATACCCAGATTCAGTGCAATATGTCTTAGAATGAAAAGACAAATCTAGATGCAAACTGTTTTTCTTTTCTTTTTTTGTGATCGTTGCCATTCCAAGAAGAATTAGAAAACTGTAACCAGTCTAAGTGCTGCTAATCGATGTTGTGATTACAATGGGAAAATATGAATTGTCTGTTTGTAAGTTACAAACTTAGCATTGTTGATGTATCAATGTCCTTTCTGCAGTTATGCTACAAGCTTTATTTTTCATTGTGTTACTGCAGTAATATATTTGTGTTTACGTGTGTTAGCATTACGTTTTAAGTGTTTTGTACCAAAGGCTTAAATGTGTGTCCTGTGTCTTTCATCTGATAACAGACCCCTGTGCATCTGTTATTCACTACAATCCCAGACAATGCATACTGTATTTTATAAAACATAATCATAATTACCTGCTGACTTTGTAAATAGTCCTGGTATGGAGACGGACTTCCCAGTAGTAGCATAATATCTATACAAAAGTAGAGATGTAACACATTTCAGCTCTTTCACGCATATTGCAGTGTGTCAGCCACATTCTGCTCTGGTGTTTTCCAAACTGATTGCATTTGCAGAAAAAATATGCTGCAACATAGAGCTTATTGATGCAGTGTCCTTAGTGCATTGCCTGTGCGAATAAAACAGGAACCTCATTGTAACTTAATGATCAATGCTACGTTCGGTTTCCTCTCAAGTGCGTGTATATTTGAACTGGGCATAGCAGAACCCAGAAGACATGCAGCAATGCTTTGTACATGTTTCCAAAAAGGGACCTTAAACTGTTAGTCTATCCAAAACTATGTAACAGTATGTTTGGGGGTCTCAGAACTTACAGAATTAACTTAAAATAAAAAGTAATACAATTGCTTAAAGCTATGTTTTCAAATACTGCCATAAATGATTGTTATTATTGTATATTAAATATAGCGCCATCAATTACTCAGTGCTGTACAGAGAATATTTGCTTTTTACATAATTTATTACTCTGTTGAAGCCTACAGTCTAAAAGACACACACACACACACACACACACACACACACACACACACACACACACACTCAATCAATCAATCAATCAATCAATCACCAGGGTCATTGCGCTAAGTCAAATTATGCCAGTGATGGTACAATGCTAGGGGAGCATGATCTAATCATGGAGGCCCCCTGCTGTTTAAGAAAAAGAATACCGTGTATGGTGGGAAGGGTTGTGTGTGGATTTGTTCCCCTATGCCAGGGGGCAGATTGGGGGGTTGGGGTGGTCAGGCATCAGTGCAAGTGCCTATCCCCCCCTTTCCCACATAGAACTTGCATGGAGATAGAGTAAATTACTGCTCTTTGTGATTAAGGGGGACATGTACTAAGCAGTGATAAAAGTGGAGAAATAAGCCAGTGGAGAAGTTGCCCATGGCAACCAATCAGCTGCTCTGTATACTTTTATAGTATGCAAATTATGAATGTTACGTCAATGCTGATTGGTTGCCGTGGGCAACTTCTCCACTGGCTCACTTCTCCACTTTATCACTGCTTAGTACATGTCCCCCTAAGTCCTATATCATTCAAATGGAAATGCTAGTAGTAATTTCCTGATGACAACTTTGTCATACTCAGTCAGTCTACATAATATGACTTAGCCAAACCAAAAAATGTATAAATAATGTTCATATTGAAATGTAAAAGACAATTTTTATTGTTTGGAGGGAATAATAGTTTATGTTAATTGATAAATGATAGCTGAAACTTCTATTCAAAAAGCCTTAAATAAAATTTCAGTGGGAAACGACCCTTCACTCTGACTAGCAGTGCCATGAGGTTAATTCTCCAGCCATGTGAAATTCAAGCTTATTAACACCTCAGCACTTTTTTGTGTCAAGAGCACTGACCCAATAGCTAGGCAGTGGTCCAAACAGTGCTCCTGACTCATGAGGTGTTGAGTACTTGACTTTTAAACTTTTGCCTTTTTTAGCAAGAGAGTTGACAATAGAGCAGGTACATTGGAGTGAATATGATAGCTGTTCTGTTTTACTAGTTGGGGGTAAAAGTGTTGGTTACACTGCAAGTTTTCACAGTTTTCTGAACTTGAAGAACTGATTTATCAATCAGTTGTCTGCAGCATATGGGATACGCAGCTTGGTACTCTAGGGAAGACTGTGTAACTGGATGCCTGCCTATTATCTGTGGATCATCACATATACAATACATATAGCTTTATTCTATGACACCCTATGTGAATGTAAGGTACAATTTATTTTGTACTGAGATCCACTTGCAGCCATATATGGAGAATACATGGATCACTTCTCATGAACAATAATAAGCAACAATCCCACCAGCATCTTCAGTATAATAAAGGTGACAGAAAAGTCTGTCTGAAACATTATTAATGAGCAGTAGGCATACCTGATCCAAGATGGTAACAGATTTTGTTAGATGTGATCTTGTCGAAGTTCTCAAAACCCTGGGCACCCTCATTAGCCAGGTATGCTGTTCCGCTGCCAAACTTCCCAGGAATATACAATAATAACAAAATTCTTAAACGGGATGAAAACCCCTGACAGCATACATTCTCTTGCACCACATGTTGATAATGCAAATCCTATAGCCGCAAGCTTAATTGTACATGATCAAATGTATGCCAAGAGGTTACACACAAATGCAGAGCTGTTATTTGTGGACAAGGGCTTCACTCTCGTGTTATATAAAACCTGAACGTTGCTTGTTGCCTTCATGGTTCATCAGTGTGCAGTGACATTGCATTACTTTAGAGATCATTGATCTCTGTGAACATACTGTGAATTACACTTCCAAAACAATCCATTTTGTGTTTGTCCCCATAACTCATGGGTCCCTAACCAGCAAATTTGTCCTTTCACAGAGTCCATAATTGAGTACATTTTCTCCCAGTTTGTGACATGGGTTGTTTTAAGTAATTGATATAAGTTGATATTAGATGTACTATATCTATTATCTAAGTCTGCGGAAAAAGTCAGCCTCACAATCTGTTTGCCTTATTGTCTAAATTCATCCAGGAAAGAATTCCTTTAGCAGGGTCAGATGTAGCTACAGTATGATTCCAAGAGCTAATAATCCCCCCCCCCCCCCCCCCTGTCTTTCTGCATAGGAGTCTACAGTATTCAGCAAGCAAATCATAGAGAAATGAATGTTTCCATATGATTTAAGTGTCCAAGCTATGTAAGAAAGGGTTAATGAAGAAGAAAATGCTTATATGTTCTACGTTAATGATCAACTTCTACAGCATATTCTGCTTTTTAGATAGCAGAATTTTTTTTTTAAATCCTTAACTTACAAAAATTTATCTGAGAATGATGTAAAATCTGTATGTCAGCTGAAAAACTGTGTAGAGATGGGGAATGCGCAGATCAGGACAGTCTTTTTGGACAACCGAAAAAAAAACCCTTCCTTTGGGGATTTAATGCAACCTATATTACCAAGTAAGGAGACAATGGTAATAAAAGTGACAATATTGGCTTAAAATATTCAAGCCAATATCACAATAATTACTAAGCAGACCTCATAGATACATATAGCTATACAGTATATAAACTCAGCTTTAATGGAGCCAATAAAGTGTAATCACATGAACACAAGGCTATCCCTGCATCTCTGCTTCCTTAGGTCTGTTCTTCTCCACAAATGTAAGAATTTAAGCCTGGTCTTAAGTTTTGCACTAGTGTCACTGTACAGCATATTGTAAGACCAGGGGTTCCAGCACCCGTAGCATGATTCCACAGTTGAAAGCTGAAGAGCTCTCTATTCCATTATAATTTGGACAGATGAATTTGCACCAACTAGTGATCGATACACAACAATTACTACTGTCCAAAGATGTTTTTTTAAATATGTTAATAAGCACCAGTGAGAGGATATGTTATTTATAAGCATTATAAAATGTACAGTACAAAAGGTGTTTATCCCACTGGTGTATCGATAATGGGTGCAGTAAGTGTGAAGCACACCGTGCACCCATTTTTCCAAGACTTACCCTCCGGAGTCAATGCTGTAGAAAACCACCGGGAAAATGGTGCAGCAGACATCTTCCCAGCGTTTCACGCATGTGCAGTGGAGAAACCACTGGGAAAATGGCCACCACGCCTTTTTCTCACGGAACTGTGCATGAGCACTAGATTCAGAGACAGTGCTAGGTTCTTCTTGTGACCACAGTGCCCAGAGTACACACGGGCCTCCTCCTCTTTTTATGCCTAAATACAATGTATTGATAGCAGGCGCACTTATCTACACACATAACCCTAATCACACTGATTTTGTTTTTTAAGATGTTCCTGGTGGCAAATTTACATTCTAGTATTAACACAATTAAATGAAAAGAATATTTTCCTTCTGTTCTAAATAATATGTAGTGTGATGTATGCAAAAAAAGCTAAGACATAAACTACTTTTGCAGATTTGGTAATTCAGAACTCAGGCTATAATATTGGTAAATGTTCACTTTGGCAAATCCATGGGATAAACTGTCTGCTCTTGGGAAAAAGTTTTTCTTTTCAATCACAATATAATCAATCATGATTCAGTTTCACATGCATAATGCTGGAAATGTTGAAACATGGTAGCGTAAAATGTTATATGTGTTTAAACTAATGTGTACACGTCATCATTTCAAAATAAATAATGTTCTTGAACTTTTGTTTTAATCAGTTATTTTACTTCTAACGTTAACTGTTTTTGATTCTTAAAATTCTTTCTGGTTGTATTCAGTTCGTACAGTGGGATAATGATTTTATTTATTGACAGTTACCTACAGTATATAGTGCCAGCATATTCTGTTGTGCTTTGCAATTGGGAGCAAACATTAATGAAACAAGACTGGGTAATAATAACAGACAGAGAGGTAAGAGGGGCCCACTCCCAAGCTTACAGTTTCTAGGGGTCAAGCCAGATTGCAGAGTTTCTTGCTGGTCTGTAAGATCCAGTCACAGGTGTGGTTCATAGTGTCGACATCACTTAAGTCGACAGTGTCTAGGTCGACCACTATTGGTCGACAGTAACTAAGTCGACACCCAAAATAGGTTGACACAAGATTTAGGTCGACATGACAAAAGGTTGACATGAGGTTTTTAAAAAAATGTAGTGTCGTTTTTGTCGTAGAGTGACCGGGAACCCCAATTAGTGCACTGTGTCCCCTCGTATGGCTCGCTTCGCTCGCCATGCTTCAGGCAAGGTGCCTCGCTCCGCTGCCGCTTTGCTCGCCATGCTTCAGGCAAGGTGCCTCACTCCACTACCGCTGCACTCAGCACAGGGTACCATTCCCAATTGTAGTTCACGTGGATCATAAAGTATGAAAAAGTAAAAAAAAAAAAAATGAAAAAATTGAGAAAAACTCATGTAGACCTTTTGTCATGTCGACCTAGAAATCCTGTCGACCTAATATATGTTGACCAACAGTGGTCGACCTAGTAACTGTCGACCTAAGTGTGGGCGACCTAGAGATCGGATACCCCAGTCACACAGGAGCATTAGCCAATGGTCTGGATTTGAAAGTAATGAAGATCTAAGAGAAGTCTCCTCAGTTATTGCTCCCTGTATTCAACATCTGTAACTTAACTCCTAATCAAAGTGTGACACAGGTATATTTGATAAATATATAACTTACAGTAGCTACATCTTAACAAACTAAATGTATGTGTGTAAAGGTAAGTAACATTTAAGGGAATAATTGGCCTACTGTATTTCTGCAGTCCTGTCGCATCCTGGAAGGTAATACCCACTCAAATGCTCAGAATGACAGATGAGCTTTGCTGGTCAGGAGGAAAGATAACTTTGGATTACATTCTCTAACACAGCAAGTGACAGCCAGTGATCAGCATTTATGATCAACCTTGGACCCAAAGTGTACCTTAATTTGTATAAGTGTGTCTACATTCATATGATTCAAAGGCCTTCAGTTTTTTCCATGGCCAATTCTGGATGCTGGCCTACTGTGTGGTGCCCGGGACTGACATCTCTACACACTTGTTAAGTAAGGCATGCATAACCTCTCAAATCAGTAGGAGTTCATTTCAAGTCTATTTTTGGATACATGTTTTTAGTCTCGTTGTGGGTAGGATGCATCATAAAAAAACTCAGAAAATCCCATTTTCAGAAGTTTGGCTACATTTCTTATATGCATATGAGAAATACATCCAAACCTCCGAAAATGGGAAACGGACCTGGTAGACAATGCCATCTGTAGATAGCATGACCTAATAGAAGAATAGGGGCTTCTTTTTGCAGTGTGCACTGTGATCGATCCAATCTGATCCCTCTCATTTTCCACTGCGGCCCATGGGTCTAATGAACTACTGGGTCATAAACTTGAAAGTCATTGTATTGCAAAGGACATCTCTTATCTGTATGTTTACTTGTTTGCTGCAATGAAAAGTGATATTGCTCTATCAAATGCCTCTCTATTTAGGTCATTGCTAATGTCATTGATCTGAGAAGAAACTCCTCCAGCCCCTACAGGCAACTTCATATTGACTATATGTTACATATTGTACCTGACCTATTTGAACAAGACAGGGATCCACAGGATAATTGACCTGGAGATAGCTACAGGATGACATAGCAGGGCAGGGGTTAACAGAAGGGAGACTAGACTTGGGTTGTGCAGACCAGAATGACTACTGTAGCTGATGGTTGCCGTACAGCCGTACAGGACTCAGGCAGATAATGGCTGCCCAGGTAAACATGTTATAGCTGTAGGTTACTGTTCAAGCCATACAGGACTTTTACAGATGACAGCAGGCCAGGCAAACCAGATATAGCTGAAGGTTGCTGCTCCAGCCGTACAGGGCTAAGGTTGATGACAACAGGCCAGGTATACAGGATATAGCTGATAAGATTGAAGACTGTAGAATTGGATGTATCCTGAATGATTGTCAGGATAATGGTTAATGAGGAATAGAGTGCAAACTGCTGGTGAACATAGAGCCCAATTCAGCATGGATTGCTATTCAGAGAAATCGTAAATTGAGCAATTATCGTATGACTGCACATGCGTAACGTCACATTGCACACGCATAGGGGTAATAGCGACAGAAATTGTGTACAGATCATAATCTACTGTTTGACAGGAATCCGGCGTTTCTGGGCGGAAACCTGCCATTTTTTGGGTGTGTTAGAAAAAATGCATGTGCCCAGGTGTTTTTTGAGGAGGGTCTCTGACATCAGAGCAAACCACTTCCTGGCTGTTTCAGTTGCAGATTAGTGGCAGCTTCAGATCTACTCACATATGCTCAGACGGCAAAAATTCTTCGATGTTCCGGGAATTGCGTATGCATCTGCGAGTGGATAGCGATCTGCGATGCATTAAAAATTTTGCACGTGGCGTTTTTTCATCCTTTTGGGGCAGCACCTTCCTACTTGCAGACAACTGCAATTTCTAAGAATAATGATCCATGCTGAATTAAGCCCATAGCCAGGTGATGGTAAAATGCTAGAACAGTCAGGAGCTGGGTGTGTACTGTGATCTGAGGCAGAGTCCAAACAGAATGAGTTTAACTGTAGAGAGACTTGCAGAGAAACAGAGTGACAAAGTTGAATCTGTACATCTTACATACAAAGTTGTTACTTATATACTGGTACAGGTATGCAGGCACAGTTAACTGCAGACTTGCCACTACAGGATATGCTGAGATATGTAATAATTCCATATACAGAAGACTGACAGGAGCACTTGCTTGCTATAATGGCTAGTCACTGACACCCAGAGTGGAAATGCTCAGAACCAGGACTTGAAATGCTTAACTTGAGAAGATGTGTATTCAGGAACTTGCTGGAGCTGAACCCAGAGTAGAGGTAACAGAAAAGGTAAGTTGAGGTACTTGGCAAGGCAATCACAGAGCTGGAATGGAGACAAGAAACATATGCAGGTTGGAATCCAACAGGGCTAAGGTGCAGAATTGGTATAAACAACATACATACGCAGTGTTCAGAAAGACAGTCCAGAGTTCAGGAATTGTACAGCATGCAGTGACCGCATGACAATTCACTAGATACAGGAATTAGTAATATCACCAGCAGGCAGGAAATCCCCAGAACCCCTAACGAAAGGGAAGCAGATAAATAACAAGCGTCATCAGGCTGGAGTCAGGTAACAAGGTATACAAAACAAGTGTATTGCTACACATAGCAGTGTCCAAGTTGCTAAGCAACAGCTGGAATACAAACAGTAAAGAGCCACAGCAGCGTTTAAGTTGCTAAACAGTGCATGAGAGCCAATCGGAGAGCTAGAGTAGCACATGTAACACTATACTGTACATGCAGTACAAAGAGCTTAATGGAGCTGCTACTCATGTAAAGTTAGAATCAGGTTCTACTACCTGCTTTTTGTGTGGATCTGAGCACTAAGGGGTACATTTACTAAGCAGTGATAAGAGCGGAGAAGTGAGCCAGTGGAGATATTTCCCCATCAACCAATCAGCACTGAAGTAAAATCTATAATTTGCATACTATAAAATGATACAGAGCTGCTGATTGGTTGATGGGGGAATATCTCCGCTGGCTCACTTCTCCACTCTTATCACTGCTTAGTAAATGTACCCCTAAATCAGTACACTAAACCAGAAAGACCAGTGTGCAGATGCCAGTGAGAAGTGACAGACATCTTACCACGAGGTGGGAAAATGCACGTGTATGCTTAGAAAGCTTGGGTCTTTCACCTACTGATTATATTATTCATGTACAGTATAAGTATTATGGGATGTTTAACCTTTACCTCACCACTTATGTTATTTACAGTACTGCATATGAGTAAAATATGTTGGATACAGACTTATACTATTGACCAGTGTATGCCAGACCTGGCCTTCAGGGACCCCAAAAGTGTATACTGTCGGCATCCTGTCCATCGGCAAATCATACTGATCTCCTTTTCACATAGGGCGGAATGTATCAGACTTCATATTTTGCATATAATGCATCCTGCCACTTATCGTAAGCATATCAGCAATTAGTAACACGGTGTGCTAGAAAAATATCACAGAAGACAGCTCTCCTGATTTGAGCTAAGCTTTCCAATAAGACCCGGGAGTCATTCTGCACATGTGCTGGATAACGCATGTGCTGTAGGGGACATTGGGAGTGATCCTATTGGATCCTTTGCAGTGCACATTGTGTTACGAAGCACAAAGGCTGCAATCGCCACTGCATGATTGACATGCAGAGGTGGTCAGGGGATGGGCGGGAGCGTGCCAACAATGTTAGAACGTTGCATACAGTGGAGGCAAATATATGCATCTAGTTTCTTACATGCAATACAGTCATTATAGCCAAATTGATTTCAACAGTGTTAGCAAATTCTAATTACTCTACTGAATGAGCCCTTAAGAGATATGTCAGCACAACGAATATATTTATATTAAATAGATATACTATATAAACTGTACATCATACTTGCCTACCCTCCCAGAATGGCCAGGAGGCTCTCGAAAATCGTGTGTTCCCCAGGCAGCCCCCCGCACCCCCCTCGGCCATCCACAACAGAGAGCAAGTGGGCAGTCCAAGGGGAATATGATGACGTGATTTGTGTCATCATAGCTCCGCCCCCCGCTATTCAGTGCCAGTTTTCTCAGCACTATCTAGCGGGGGGCAGGGCCTTGATGACGCGTTCGTACTGCCCACTTCTCCCAACGGTCACGCCCCCAGACTGCCCCCATTGCTTCCGGCCATGCCCCCATTAGCCTACCATGCTGCCATCTCCAGGAGGAGGGTGCAGCAAGGTATGTATGTATGCTGTACATGTTATTACATCATAAGCAGACTGACAAGGAAGTAGGAAACTTTAAAACTGCCATCTAAAGTGGTGATATATTTTTATTGACCAATTTAAAATCACTGCAAAAAGAGGTGTTAAGGTGTGTACAGTCGGTGAGATAAATCTGTAAGATTTTGACTACATAGTCAAAATCCTATGAAAAGTTAGTGCATATCTCAAGGTGTTATGGCCCATACACACAGTGAGATTCGGTCTATGGTGGTCATTCCGAGTTGATCGCTCGTTGCCTTTTTTTGCAGAATTGCGATCAGGCTAAAAACCGGCAGTTCTGCACATGCGTATGGGCCGCAGGGCGCATGCGCTAAGTAATTTCACACAAAACGATGCAATTTTACACACGGCCGAGCAACGCTTTTCAGTCGCTCTGCTGATCGGTGAGTGATTGAGAGGAAGTGGGTGTTTCTGGGAGGTAACTGAGCGTTTTCCGTGTGTGTGCTAAAAAACGCAGGCATGCCAGGCAAAAACGCAGGAGTGGCTGGAGAAACGGGGGAGTGGCTGGCCGAAGGCAGGGCGTGTTTGTGACGTCAAACCAGGAACTAAACTGACTGCAGTGATCGCAAGATAGGAGTAGGTCTGGAGCTACTCAGAAACGGCATGACATTTTTTAGAAGCAATTCTGCTACTCTTTCGTTTGCACTTCTGCTAAGCTAAGATACACTCCCACAGGGCGGCGGCTTAGCGTGTGCACTGCTGCTAAAAGCAGCTAGTGAGCGATCAACTCGGAATGAGGGCCTATGCCCGATTCTCACAATGCGACAGGGGCTAGGTCGGCACATAGTCAGTATCGCAAGCACACTCAGTATGTGCTTGCGATACTGACTATGTGTGAATTTGACTAAGTGTCAATTTTCTATAGAGATAGTCAAAATTGACTTGCCTGCACAGTCTATCTATTCTTGCGATGTCGACCATGCGGGACCACATATCGGCATCGAATCGGGATCGCAAGGTGACTTTCCCCTTGCGATCTGCACTAACTTTTCTTACAATTTTGACTATATAGTCAAAATCGTAAAAAAAAATCTCACCGTGTGTATACGCCATTAGGCAGCATGCGATACAGATTCGACCCCGATGCGCACTCCTGTGGAGTCGATATCGCAAGGCTAGATAGACTGTGCAGGCAAGTCAATCTTGACTATCTTCTAGTATACAATGTAGTACAAACTATAGTCAAAATTGGCACTTAGTCAAAATCGTACATAGACAAAATCTCAAGCACAGATAGTCAAAATCTGTACTATCTGTGCTAATTGGGCTCAGGAGGAGCTCAAGGGAAATCGCAGTCAAAATCGAACATAGCAAGGATCTCACCGTGTGTACACACCTTAAGAGGGAGGAGCAATTGGAAACCTCAATATCCATGCTTTAGGCTTTTACTTGATCATCATCCTCATAGTAGTTTACCTAGAAGAACCATTATTTTTTCCCTGGGAAATAGTTCATAATAAATTTAACAGCTACAGAAAATACCTCCACATGATACAAAATGCTGAAATGATACCACCAATTTATATTTAGTCATCACAGCTGTTCCCTTTTCGCAGTTAACTCAACCTATCCATTTAAAGCTTCATTGTTTAATTCAGAACCAGTATTCTGTGAAACATGTGGAAAACATTTAGTTAAGTGTTGACTAATGGAATATGGAATTGTGCAGTCAGTCATTCCTCATCAAACCAAAGTGTGAACAAAGTAAGAAGGTTATATAGCATTGCCAATAAAATGTACGCGCAGAGCAATATACCATGGTACTGCTAGTTTTATGGGTCTCGTAATTAAAGCTAAGTTTAATTGCCTTGATAAACTGAAATCCTGAAATAGCAGCCAAATAGTGATGACCTTCTCTGTTACAAAACACAGAAAATTACAAATTCTTACTAATGGAATCTTCGCTAGGAAAGAACACTGGTGGTCATTCCGAGTTGATCGCAGCCAGCAACTTTTCGCTGCTGCTGCGATCAACTAGTCCATGCCTATGGGGGAGTGTATTTTAGCTTAGCAGGGCTGCGATCGCTTGTGCAGCCCTGCTAATCTAAAAAAATGTCAAGCAAAAGTAGACTAGGCCTATACCTACTTACCCTGTACGACGATCCCTGTGATGCTGGAGCCGGCTTTGACGTCAGACATCCGCCCTCCGTTCTGCTGGACACTCCTGCATTTTCCTCACCACTCCCCGAAAACGGCTCCAAACGGTCCGGATCCGCCCTGGAACGCCTTCTTTCTGTCAATCTTTGCGGTCGGCTCTGTGACCGCTTCCTTCGGTAGCCGCAACGTAATCCGGCGACCACTGTCGCCTGACTACGTCGCGCACGCGCACTGTGGTCACCGCGCATGCGCATTCCATAACCGTTCGCACCACTGCGTTAAACCACTGCGTGTGAATGGGTCGGAATGACCCCCACTGTAGGGGACATGTACTAAGCCAGGGGTGGGCAGACTTTTGGAGTCGGTGATCTACTTTAAAAGCTGAAAAGCTTTTGTGATCTACCTAGGCAGGATAATAGCGCACGCCGCAGGCGTGGAATAACAAAAAATGGACGTGGTATATAAAAAAAGGAACGTAGCCTTGCTGCACAAGGTGTAATGACTGTCTCGCACAAAATCACACATTGGCCCCCACAAGTAAAAATCTGAAACACATATGCCCCCACAGTGCCAGATACACATATGCCCCACAGTGCAGTTATGCCCCAACAGTGCCACATATGCCTCCACAGTGCAAGATACGCATATGCCCCCACAGTGCCACATATGCCCCCACAGTGCCACATATGACCCCACAGTGCCAGATACACATATGCCCCACAGTGCCATGTGCCCACAGTGCTAGATATGCCCCCAAAGTGCCACATATGACCCCACACTGCCAGATACAGATGTGCCCCCACAGTGCCATGTGCCCACAGTGGTAGATATGCCCCCACAGTGCCAGATATGCCCCCACAGTGCCATGTGCCCACAGTGCTAGATATGCCCCCACAGTGCCACATACAGATATGCCCCCATAGTGCCATGTACCCTCAGTTCCAGATATGCCCCCACAGTGCAAAAGATGCCCCCACAGTACCATGTGCCCACAGTGCTAGATATGCCCCCACAGTGCCACATATGACCCCACAGTTCCAGATAGATATGCCCCCACAGTGCCATGTGCCCACAGTGCTAGATATGCCCCCACAGTGCCACATATTCCCCCACAGTGCCATGTGCCCACAATGCCAGATATGCCCCCACAGTGCCAGATATGCCCCCACAGTGCCATGTGCCCACAGTGCTAGATATGCCCTCACAGGGCCACATTTGGCCCCACAGTGCCAGATACAGATATGCCCCCACAGTGCCATGTGTCCACAGTGCTAGATATGCCCTCACAGTGCCACATTTGACCCCACAGTGCCAGATACAGATATGCCCCGACAGCGCCATGTGCCCACAGTGCCAGATATGCCCCCACAACGTCAGATATGCCCCACGGTGCCACGTGCCCACAGTGCTAGATATGCCCAAACAGTGCCATATGTCCACAGTGCTAGATATGCCCCCACAGTGCCACATATGACCCCACAGTGCCAGATACAGATATGCCCCCACAGTGGCAGATATGCCTCCACATGCCCCCACTGTGCCATGTTTCCACAGTGCAAGATATGCCCCCATAGTGCTGCTCACCGTTTTGCTGCTGTGTGGAGAGCGCAGCGTGCGCCTTTCCTGCCTGCTGCCCTGCCCCTCAGTCTGGTCTCCGGCGGTGACGGCAGCATGTATATCTCAAATCAAGTGCCGGTCCGCGAGCTCTGATTGGTTAACGAACCGGCACCTGATTTGAGCTATACACCCTGCCATCACTGCCGGAGACCAGACTGAGGGGCAGGACGGCAGGCAAGAGAGGCACACGCTGCGCTCTCCTTGCCTTGTGTGTATGGGCGGTGGATCGCGATCAACTGGTCGC
The DNA here is from genome assembly GCF_028390025.1 of Pseudophryne corroboree. NCBI lineage: Eukaryota > Metazoa > Chordata > Amphibia > Anura > Myobatrachidae > Pseudophryne > Pseudophryne corroboree. The sequence continues at coordinate 760,343,506 of NC_086445.1, forward strand.
ATGTCCACGGTCAACCAGTCAATCGCGATCGACTGTTTGGCCACCCCTGTACTAAGCATTGATAAAAGAGAAGAAGTGAGCCAATGGAGAAGTTGCCCATGGCAACCAATCAGCATTGACGTAACATTTATAATTTGCATACTGTAATAGTCACTTCTCCACTTTTATCACTGCCTAGTTCATGTCCCCTTGTATCACAGTATAATTGGTGGGAGAGCAACATAAACTATTTCAGTTACCATCACACCCAAAGATCTTAACAATATTGAATGGGGGGGGGGGGGTGAAGGGGGCACTTTCTATAATCTGAAGACATGGGTAAGCTGCCATAGGGGGTAATTCTGAGTTGATCGCAGCAGGAACTTTGTTAGCAGTTGGGCAAAACCATGTGCACTGCAGGGGAGGCAGATATAACATGTGCAGAGAGAGTTAGATTTGGGTGTGGTGTGTTCAATCTGCAATCTAAATTGCAGTGTAAAAGTAAAGCAGCCAGTATTTACCCTGCACAGAAACAAAATGACCCACCCAAACCTAACTCTCTCTGCACATGTTATATCTGCCCCCCCTGCAGTGCACATGGTTTTGCCCAAGTGCTAACAAAGTTCCTGCTGCGATCAACTCAGAATTACCCCATAGTTATCTATAATTTTTTGGCGTGTTTACTTTAGAGCTCGTACAGTTAAGCATATTGGTCCTGCTTCAGATGCGATTGCAACTTTAATGGTGTTGTAACTGAGCGATTATTGATAGACTGCACATGAATCGCGGCCGCAGTGCACATGCGCCAAGGTACCTTTGCTAAGACGCTCTCAGTGAGGAAAGAGTCGCAGAGTGAGTGACAGGAAGAGGCCATTTGGGGTAGGTAACAGAGAGTGTCTGCAGGCATGTCTTGACCGTTTTCGTGCTTGTCTCGGTGTACGCCTGCGATCTTGTACACATAAATTATGACACTGTTACTATATTGCGTGGTCATGGAGGAACTCAGGTTGCCAATGTTCCTCGCATCTGCGTTGAGATTACAGTGGAGTACACAGCTGCTGGGTATGTTGTGATGGCATCGGTAGGCATTTCTGTTCACTTGTGGGCAGCTGCTACACTTACGATGCTTCATAGATCCATTACTAAAAAAGATTGCCGCTGCGTTGGAATTGTGAATGCGTCTGAATCAGGCCCCTTACTAGTATTTAATGCTCATGTCACATTTACTTTTTTTATTTATTACCAGTAATTTATATAGTGCACACATATTCCACAGTGCTTTACAGAAATTATTTGGCCATTCACATTAGTCCCTGCCCCAGTGGAGCTTTCGATCTATATTCCCTACCACAAGTACACACACACACACACACACACACACACACACACACACACACACACACACACACACACACACACACACACACACACACACACACACACACTAGGGAGCCAATTATCTTACTGGTATATTTTTGTATTTTGGAAAGAAACCTGAGTACCAGGGAAAAATCCACGCAAGTACAGGAGAATATACAAACTCCACACAGTTAAGGCTGTTGTGGGACTTAAACGACCTCAGTGATGTGAGACAGTAATGAACCATTACATCAACCATGCTGACATTGGGCCTTAAACAGCATGGGTCGGAGATGCATTGCGTTTGCATACTCCAAACCCGTGTACTACGCACGGGCATCGGTGGCAAAGCATGTGCATGGGCTGTCATATTGCAGTCTCAACCCGTAAGGATGCGGCAGTGGTGTGATTGACAGTTGAGGCGGCACCCAGCATGCGATCGCAGCCAGGTGCAGTTTTGCTAAAGTCACAAGCTGAATGAGGGCCATTGTTCCAAACATAATATGACTGTACCAATTTACTCTGAAACTCAGGCAGGCATCCATATAATTGATCCTGGTAACTGATTTCCGTTGCTTTTCAAACCAACAACAGTATCAGAGGGACAGAGCGGTGAGCGCCGGCGGAAAGGGTTTCCATTTAGGTTCAGGAAATAAGCAGTCAGCCATTTTGTTCACTTATTTTGAGATTTAAGGTGTGCCCATTTATTGGCAAAGAATTGGAAAACTCTGAACAAGACACCAGAGCTGGTCAAGGAGGGAACCTATAGCATCAACCCAACTGCCCCATGGAGTATCCCACCTGCGTGTGGTAGTTATGCCCATTATTCTTGTTTTAAATATGAGTGCAAATGTGTAAATAAAAACCTTGTTTTGCTATAGAAGGTATTGCATTATCATTTTCCTTTTTGCTTGGCCAAACTCTCATGAGTGGAACAGGGAGGAAAAGGAATGGGAGGAGACAATGTAATTTCTACAGCCTGCACTATGAAAATTTATGAGAACACAGAGGTGGAAAATGAATCTAATCCATTCAAATTTATTCTAGGATTCCAAAAAACAATACCAGGAGAGTAAGACTCTGTGTTTTTATACACTGTAAGGTGTATGGTGCTTCACCTAATGTCTGTCACTTTTTATACATGTTATTAGAATAACGCTTATTGGAGTGAACAACAATTCTTTCTTTGTCCATATTGTTTGTTGGGAGTTGGGTGAATTCCTTTACTTCTTTGCTGTAATTCTTAATCTTGTGCTCATATTTACAGACTTATTTCTTTACCATAATACCTTTGGAAATAAAGAACCTAAACTTTCTGGAGAAAGGAAAGCTTTTATCAATTTCAGAGAAACCTTTTTTTGTTTATGACCAATGTTTTCAGTATCAGGATCATAGCAAGTGGACATTATTATGCGCCTTCGTAAAGGGTACCCACAATCCTGGGCATTTAATTTACCTCCTGGACGTTCAGCATTGACTTCTGTTGATAATTTCTTCTTTGCTTTAGGACTACTACAGTATATGATTAATTGGATAGGATTGCAGTGGCAGAATCTATAATCTGCATTTCTCCCTGTGCTTCCATGGGTTTCCTCCAGGTACTATGGTTTCTTCCCACAATACAAAAATAAAGTGATTAAATTGCTCACAGCAAAAATGAGCTTAAGTATGTGTGTGTATGTGTGTGTGCGTGTATGCGTGTGTGTGCGCGTGTGTGCACAAAGGCAGATTAGATGGGCCAAGTGGTTCTTATCTGCCATCAAATTCTATGTTTCTATTCTAAATGGCATTTTGTGCATGCATAGTAGGAAAGTCACTGGGAAAATGTTTGATGCGCCATTTTTCCGGAGACCTGTGCATGCGCACTAGGCTCTTGGACAGTGCTAGAGTCCACAGCGCTGTCAGCTAGAGACATGTGTCTCTTCCTCTATTGATGCACCCCCTCCTTAAAAGAAGATGTATAAAGCTGTGAAAAGAGGGGAGTGTGTGTTTGGGTGGGTAGACATTTAGATGAATGTGTAATTTAATATGTGAATAAGATTTAGTACATCCCATGTTGCTTAAAGTGATAAAGTATTTACTTGTCACCTAAAGGGTGGAAGGGAAATTCAGAATTGTGTGATGTTGGTGTAATGTTTGGTATTGTTGAGGAGACTGCACAGTTGTGATAGTATAGATGGAGAAAGAAAATGGGATTAAGATTGGTATTTAAGTGATGTTCACCTCAAGTAATAAACAGGTGATATATATCTTATATATAAAATCCATTGGTTTGTTTGTCTGGTTATGCATTCAGACACTCCTGCACAGATTGGGATGAAACAAATGCAAGGTGGTCCAGTTGGATCCTGGCTAGGTTTTGTGGGGGTTTGGGTTCTGTTCGGACCTCCCGTTGGTGTGTGCTGCCCAGAACTTTGAACCAGGGAGCCTGTTCTGGGCCTTCCACTGGATGGATTTGGATGAAAACTTTAATGAACTGTAATAACTGACAGAAATAACCATAATTCAGTTAACTAAAATAACTGACAGAAACAGAGGTGGAAAGAAAAAAATATGGGCCCTCATTCCGAGTTGTTCGCTCGCTAGCTGCTTTTAGCAGCATTGCACACGCTAAGCCGCCGCCCTCTGGGAGTGTATCTTAGCTTAGCAGAATTGCGAACGTAAGATTCGCAGAATTGCGCATAGAAATTTCTTAGCAGTTTCTGAGTAGCTCGAGACTTACTCAGCCATTGCGATCAGTTCAGTCAGTTTCGTTCCTGGTTTGACGTCACAAACACACCCAGCGTTCGCCCAGACACTCCCCCATTTCTTCAGACACTCCCGTGTTTTTCCCAGAAACGCCAGCGTTTTTTCATACACGCCCAGAAAACGTCCAGTTTCCGCCCAGAAACACCCACTTCCTGTCAATCACACTACGATCACCAGAACGATGAAAAATCCTCGTTATGCCGTGAGTAAAATACCTAACTTTGTGTAAAATAACTAACTGCATGCGCTCTGCGAATCTTGCGTATGCGCAGTAAGCGACTAATCGCAATATAGCGAAAATCGGCAACGAGCGAACAACTCGGAATGACCACCAATGTGTGCCCAAATACCTTGAATAGCAACATTGATAAAAGAATGAAAACTTTAAACCCATCTGACAAAGTTAAAGTGATTATAAAAATGAACAGAAAGGTAAGCTAGGAATTAGGGCTACTGAAGACACCCCCAAAAAAAACAACAACACTCTGCAGCCACCTCATGGGTGTGTTGGAACAGCTGCTAAGCAACTAATTATTTTTTACATGTTGACAGTTACAGCCAACTCATTGATAACTTAATTACTTGAAGATTTAAACCTGGGCAATGCTGGGTACTAATTGTTAGTGTGGACCAATTAGCTGCCTAAAACCACTTAGGGCCAGTGCTGACGACTTGTGCCCCATAGACTGCTTAATACTGTATAAAGTGACATTTGGCCTGAGGTAACGCTGAAAGTAGAGGAAGTCGAGTTGAGTGTGGTAATTAAGAGAAATGAAACCCGTGCTCTCTAGGTTAAGGCATCCAGCAGCTGACAGTGGGGAGCTGTTTAACTGGAGATGATGAGTAGGAGTGGTGAGCAGCAGTAGTTGAGTAGGGGGAGCAGAGCAGATTTATGCCCCCTTTAAGCAGAGAGTGAGAGATAGAAATAGAGCTTACCTGAAAGAGGAAAGACTTTGGAGCATGGAGCCCTGTAGACTGGATGAGCAACTGGGGCTGTCAGTTAGATGTGGTGATTTCAAGAAGATGTCCGGAGAGGTCTGTTAACATTCCCCAAACTATAACACTGCCTACTTCAGCCAGATTTTAGTAAAAATCTGTTGACACCAACTGAATAGTGCGCAGTAATAAATAGAATAGTCTCTTCCTCAGATCTCCTGAAAGATGATAAAATATAGAGACTGCCTTATAAATGTATAATTAGTCACTGGCTATCTGAAGATAATAGTAATGCAATAAAACCATGGTAAAGAATGCCAGAGTCAGCGTGTGCTTCCAAAAACCAGTTTCTTTACATAGGTTCTTTATTACAAGTGGTGTCAGTGAATGGGATTCTAATGGAATCTAGATTTTGCTTCACAACCCACAAAGAAGCTCATGAGCAGGCAGCAGCAACAGCAATTTCAGCAGTAAGGGATACAGGTGCAACAGCAGCATGAACTACAGTATGAACTTCTGCTGCTTCAATGCCAGCAACAACAGTGGGGTCCTAAGGAGGATCCCAAGCTTCAGAAAATGTCAGCTGATGATGACATAAAAGCCTACCTTGCCACCTTCGAGAGAATGGCAAAATAGGGTGAAATGGCCACCAGATGTCTGGGTGGAGGAGCTGTTGCCATAGAAACTGGGTGGAGTAGACTTGTCCAGTAAGGTCCATCAGGTTTATATGGATCTAAATGAGAGGGAGGTGTCAAAGTACTCAACCTGTCTTGTATCTGCGTTACCAGGCTAGGCTGAGCTGAGAGCTTCCATGGGTGATGATTCTCCAAAGAAACTCAAGTAAGAATTCACTTGGCCTCTTTGGTCAAAATACTGATGAAGTGTTTAAAACTGGAGGAAAACACCCTACCAGATGGTGGAGCTGCTGGCAATTGACCACTGCATCCTGACTTTGGACTGGGGTCTGAAAAATTGAGTGAGGCAGGCAGACCCCCAAAACCCAGAGGAACTTGCCACGTAGGGCATTGCAGTGCATGGCTATGCCTTTTGACTTTGTGTCTAAACCTATGTCAAGACAAAAACCAGGGTTATCCAAGAATCAGAGTGAATTTCCTAACTGAAGACACTGTCTGACCAGGGAGGATACTCAGGGCCGGCTCAGGGTCTTTTTGCGCCCCGGGCGTCCATAAGGGGCATGGCTTCATACAGGGGGCGTGGTCAGTTATGCCCCCTGTACAGTAGTAGCGCCGCTGAAATGATGTGCGGAGCGCGATGACGTCACCGCGCACCGCACAGCAAAGGTCCTTTCCACGAAGAAAAACTAGACGCTACGCGTCTAGTTCCCTTCGTGGAGAGGACCTTTGCTGTGCGGTGCGCGATGATGTCAACATGCACCACACATCATTACAGAAAAGGATCTTTCCACGAAGGAAACTAGACGCGTAGTGTCTAGTTTCCCTTCACAGCGGGACAGCGGGCAGCGGCAGCAGGGGGCACAGCAGCAGCGTATCTTGCCGTGGTGCGGCGCCCTCTGGATGGCGCCGGCGCCCTCCGGAAGGCGGCACCCCGGGCAAAATCCCTGCTTGCCCGTGGCAAGATCCGCTACTGAGGATACTGTAATTTTTTTCAGAGGTTCCCCATTATGAGAAGCAACCATATAGGTAAGGTGCATTTGGGATGGAACAGAATGTTCCCAGAGTGACGAGAAATGGGTGACGTATCATGTTGACATGCCCTTTGGCGCGCACACACTGTACTTCTTAGTTTTTTCTACTTGCACCACTGATTGTACTTGAGAGAGAATTTGTTGCAGAGGGAACAAAAATACTCTATGGTAGAGAAGGAATGTCTGGCCATAAAGTTGCCCACAGAGCCACTTCATTACTATTTGCTGTGGAGAGAGTTCTTCTTAATCATGGACCCTGCTCCATTACAATAGTTGTAGAGAAACTGAGAAATGTACACCAAGGATACCTGGTGGTTCCTGGTGCTACAACCTTTTTTGTTCACAGTAAAGCATAGCCCTGGGATCCTACACAAAAATGCAGATGTCCTGTCCTGGAAATTTGTGCTCCTCATGAGGTCTGCATTGTCTCTCTTGTTGACACTAGTAGCAGGGACATGTGGCAATAGGAACGGTGTGCTGCAGAGATATAAAAGGGTGTGTCTTACCTGTTTGTTGATTTCAGCGTATTTCTTGTTGGAGCCTAGCACAGCTGAACACATGTAATTGATCAAAATAGAGCAGCTCTGAAGACCTCCCTTTTAAAGGCATGGTATCATTTGCCTGTCAGCCTGGGAGAGAGAGGTGTAGTTTAGGGTGTATAGGGTCTGTCTGGGTCATTTGTCTGTATGACCGTTGCTGGAAAAGCTGGCTGGTGACTAGGAAGTAGGCCTCTGTTAGTGAGTGGCAGGGCTTTGAACATTTACTCTGTAAGGGTTACTGACTGTAGTCATCGTGACACAATAAAACCATGGTGAAGAAGTTTAGGTCACTATCTGCTACCACTACATAGTTTCTTTATCACGACTGGTATCAGTGCATGGGATGCTTCCTTATCAATATATATATATATATATATAGAGAGAGAGGGAGAGAGAGAGAGAGAGAGAGAGAGGGGGGTACAGCAACACTTGTGAGGTGTCTTCTAACAACGGTATGGGTTATCAAAATTAGGCTATTGGATAGACACTTCCTCAATTTAAAGAAACCAGCTAACCTCTAAATGTACAATAGCAAGTTACTGTGCAAATGGGACATAAAACAGGTGAATACAGTTATTAGTGACTGGTTGCGGCAAGTTTATATCAATAAAATATTTACTTCATAGAAATTAGGTTAAAAAGTGGATTAGATAGCTCAAGTAAAATTATAAAATAGATTTTTTACAAAAGCAGGATATACTGTATAAAAATGGAAAGACACAAATTTTACATGTATATATTTATAAAGATATATCTAAATATGTACATAAAAATGTACAATGTAAAATTTATAGAAAATTATAAAAAATATAAAAAGCTATAAAAAAATATGAACAACATATAAGGAACCTAGAAGTCGCTTATCTGTAATGCAGGAGGTCAATAGGGAATTCCCAACGTGTTTCATCAATGCAGATTTCATCAGACATTGGTGGAAAAAACCCCACCCAAAATGGCTGGTTCGGAGCAGGAGACAGATACTAGAGGTCAAGTAAGTCCTCTAGCGCCAGTTGCCTGCTCCATGGTGGCCATTTTGGGTAGGCTTTTCTTTACATGGTTGGCTCCCCCACAGCCCCCTGTTCTCCCAAGCCACTGTGGGGTTGCGGAGGCTATTTTAATGCAACCCACGCACCCATCCAACTACATTTAAAAAAAACCTTGGTAACGAGCATGAGACCCTTTGGAGCAAGCAGGGAAACTCGTTTGCATTGAGCAGGAAACCCTTGGCAACCTTGGTAATGAGCAGGAAACCCCATGGCATTGAGCATAATACCCCTGACAGTGATCAGAGAAAATCCTTGGCAATGAGCATGAGACCCCTGGCAGCTAGCAGGGATACCCCTTGGAAATGAGCATGAGATCCTTGGCAACAAGCAGGAAACCCCTTGGCAATGAGCATGAGGCCCCTGGCAGTGAGCAGGGATACCCCTTGGCCAATGGCAGAACTCTGGAAGGCAACGGAGTCATCTGCCGCCGCGCGCCTGCTCTGAAGGGGGGCACCTCTCCTCCCATTCTGTGACACCATTGAATTAAGTTAATTGAGAGCTGCTGCTGTCTTTTCAGTGGCCAACTTCCTCACTGGTCCCTGCACCTTTCAAATCACACCCTCTTTATTATACTGAATACACATTTTACAAGTGTCATGCCCAGGATTAGAAACCACATCCTATTACACAGGAAGCAGACACCTTATTGATGAAGCTGTTTGCTCCTGTATAGGAAATATGAGAATCCTAACTATATGAAGTTACATCTCTGACAATTACACATAACTTCATATAGTTAGAATTCTCATGCTTCCTGTATAGGAGCAAATAGCTCCATCAGTAAAGTGTCTGCTGTCAGTGTAACAGGTCATGGGTTCTAATCCTGGATGACTGCTAAGAAATGTGTGATTTAAAATAAAAGACAATTAAATGTATAAATACAATATATATATATATATTTTTAAGACCACGCCACACACACACACACACACACACACACACACACACACACATATATTTATCTTAATATAGGATATAGGGGGCAGCAATATTTATCTTGCCTCCGGGCAACTGGGACGAACTTACGCCACTGCCCTTGGCAATGAGCATGAGACCACTGGCAGTGAGAGTGGAAACCCCTAGCAACAAAAAGGAAACCCCTTGAGCATGAGACCACTGGCAGTGAGCAGGGAAACACCGTGGCACTGAGCATGAGACCCCTGGCAGCGAGAATAAAAACCCCTAGCAATGAGCAGGAAACCCCTCGGCAATGAGCAGGATTCCCCTTGCAGCAAGCAGGGAAACCCCTTGGTGAAAAGCATGAACTCCTTGGCAACAAGCAGAAAACCCCTCGGCAACAAGTATGAGTCCCTTTGCAATAAGCAGGGAAACCCCTTGGCAATGAGCCTGAGACCCCTGGCAGTGAGCACGGAAACACCTGGCAATGAGCATGGAACCCTTTGCAATGAGCATGGGGCCCCCTGACAATGAGCAGGTAATTTAAAAATAATTACAAGACTTACTGTGGGGCATAATTTGTAAGGAGCATAATTGTGTGGGGCATATTGTGTAATGGGCGATATGGTGTTTGGCATATTGTATAATGGGCATTATGGTGTGTCATTGTGTAACCTATAAAGGTACGTTTGTATTTTATTGTATTATCCTGATGACAATATATGTAATACTGAAACGTTGATCTATATTCCACTGACTCAAGTGAAGTTTTTTCAAGCCTGAGTGCCGCACCTCTGCACGTTGTTAGACTATTTTGTGAGGGCACCGGCTCAGCTATATTTGGAGCATGGAGTGCCGAACCTGTGAGCTCTCTATATATATAAATATATATATATATATATATATATATATACATACATATATATATATTTATATTAATTACCAGACAAGCGTGATAAGTCACCCCCATGTATACCTATGGGGGTGACTTAACTGTGTCTTGTTGCCTTCAGAAAGTTTGTAAAATCTACACTGATGGAAACAGTAGAAACGATCACAGGATTTCTGATAACCCATTTGTGGTACTACCAGCTATGACACTGCTGAACCATTAGTACGTAAGTTAAGGAAAAACACCAATAATTACCACCGACTCTACTTTGAATGAGTCTTCCTAAGAAACCTCTTATCAGTTATAAGAGGGGCCCTAATTTTAAGGACCTTTTGTTACCCACTGAACTCATTATGACTCAGGATATGTCAAGTTAGTTACCGGTACAGAAACCTGGATGCTTCCATCATGCTAATTGTACTACGTGTAGGCGCATCATCCACTTACTGGGTGCAGGATTATGATAAAACATTGAGTTACCTGTACAACTGATCATATCGTTTAAACCCTGAGCTGTCCTTGCTCACTGGTTTATGTTGGAATGACTATTCAACCTTTTCTTGAAAGAATGGGCAATCGCAGTTCATTTATATGGTCAGCTATTACCACAGGGATATCAGATAAACCGATTGCTAAGCATTTCCAAATAGCACGACACTCACTGGTGACTTTTAAAGTAAGATTATAGACTGGATCCCTCCATTGAGTAGAGGTGGAATTCATGTAAAAAAAACTGTTACAAAGAGAGGCCACGTTGATATACAAGTTGGATACAATTTGGCATGTGGACTAAATTAATTCATCCAATTTGGAATCTATTTGGATGGGGAATGAAACTCTCATTGGGGTACTTACCTACTGTAGGTGATCAATATATGTTTTCAGTATTTCCATATGGATTGAAATCCAATGAGGTGCAGGGTAAAACTGGATTTGTGGTGTCTCATTCTCCACAGTGATTAATGTACTTTTTTGCCCTTTTTGTTCCCCTGTCCTTCTTGCTGGTGTCACTATTCCCCATGTGTGTGCTCAGTCACAGAACTCAAACTATTGCATTAGCTTGTACAATCTATGTGGCAATTTTACTCAGGTAAATACAGGTGGGTTGTGACCTGGTATAAAGTATAATCATGCTGCTGTGTTATGTTAAGGGCATACCATTCTGTTGTAACTGTTTGTTATCCTAATATGGACTCACAGGAAGTACCCACCAGGGAAATGTGACATCTCAATGAAAAGTCACCTCATGGGTTAAATGCTACCTCCACAGAGGGATACTCAGCACTTTAACCAACTACTCTGTCTTTGTTCCTTTTATTTGCTTCACTTTGTTCATCTCTGGACTCTAACAAACAACTCAGAGCATGACCCAGTATGTGGTCAGCAGGAGAAGGACTGAAGTGTGAGGTAGATGGGAGAGACCTGAAAAGGTACCTCATCAATCAGGAAACTATGCAACTTCCCCAGGTGAGCACAGCATCATGGGAATTTGGTAGGTTTCAAAAGTGCTTTTCCAGGTCAGCTCCTGATGTTAGTCGTTGGACGTTGACTGAGGAGTGATTCTCTGCCAATGTACCTTGCGGAATAGATCACCACTGCTGTGTGGACTTATACAAATTTTCTCCAGCATGGACTTATACAAATTCACCGCCTCTGTAGGGGCTGCAGAACTTAATTTAGTGACATTACCTGGAATGGTGGAGTCTGAGAGGGCCTGCCCTAGGAAGGAGGCTGGGCGCAATGAAAGGTGAGAAGGAGTCTTGGGCAATAAGGTAATTTTGCTAATAATAAGGTAATTTTGCTGGCATTGAGCGGTGTGTGCTAATAGGTGTTTGTTGAAGAGAGGAGGGGGGTGGGGATAGAGTGCTGCGAGGTGATTAATGAAGTTGCGGTTCTGTGGGGTGATTATTGAAAGGGGGGTACTTGTGAAATTTTCTATTCAGAATGTCTGTTCACTTGTAGCGGAGTGCACACAATTAATAAAACACAGCAGACTAAGGGCCTTATTCAGGTTTGTTAGTAAACCAAAAAAGTTAGCAAGTGGGCAAAACCATGTTGCACTGCAGGTGGGGAAGATGTAACATGTGCAGAGAGATTTACATTTGGGTGGGGTGTGTTCAAACTGAAATCTAAATTGCAGTGTAGAAATTCAGTTGACAGTATTTACCATGCACAGAAACAATATAACCCAGCCAAATCTAAATCTCTTGCACATGTTACATCTTCCCCACCTGCAGTGCAACATTGTTTTGCCCAATTGCTAACTTTTTTGTTTGCTAACAAACCTGACTAAACCCTTAAATTCACTATTTTTGCAATTTCTCTTGAATGTCTTGCAGTTTGCAACTGAGTATAGTTACAGTACTTCCTTTTACAAATATAGTTGATATGTTACTGCAAAAAAAAACATCCTTCTTCTGTGGTGTTCCATTATGAGTGTCTAAGGCAGGCATAGCCAACTTGTGGCTCTCCAGCTGTTGTGAAACTACAAATCCCAGCTTGCCCTGTCACAGTTTTGTTATTAGGCAATGCTAAAACTGTTGCAGGGCATGCTGGGACTTGTAGTTTCACAACAGCTGGAGAGCTACAGGTTGGCTAGACCTGGTCTAAGGCCTAACAATGCAATTACCAAGTGAGCTAGCAAACAGTAGAACATTGTTTCACTGGAAAGAACTGCCTAGCTAAAGTTCCTGGTGAGGTGAGAGTCAACGTCCATCTATTTTTGTGAGAGGCAAACAACATTGTGGTCATGTGTTTAATTGATAAAAAAAAGGATAAAAGTATTTTAAATAAAATGATGCTGAAAAAATGTAATGTCAGTCTTAAAGGCAGCCTTTTAGTCTCCAGCTGCACGCATCCTGTGGAATTAGGCTACAGTATCTCCAGAAATACTCTGCCACATCGGTGAAATCATAATAGAATGATTAGAGATCACTAGAGAAAAAATGGGGACACAGACCAAATATATATATATTTTTATTAAAAAAGAAATGTAAAGAAATTAATCTTACAAATACCAGTAATAAATTGAGCAAATAATATATCTACAGGGTTGGATTAACCCCCAGGGGTTCAGGGGAAACCACCGGTGGGCCCCACTGCCTGGGGCCCCACCTCCTCCTCTAGGGATCAGGTTTCAGACTGTGCACTTGAATTATACATTATAAATGTTACCTTATACTGCACAGGACTATGGTGTCTTTTCTACAGTGCATTGCTGTTATTAATCTGGTACAATATCATGTATGCACTAGCAGTATTTACTATATATATTTATCAAGGGTCCAAGACCATGCACTCTCTAATGGTTAGCCAAGCCTCTGTGGCAGCTGGCCACACTCCACAATATGGGCCCCTACCATTGCATTCCCCCGGTGGGCCCTTCATGCCCCAGTCCAACACTGTATATCTATGCTGTCAAAGCGATGCTGATCAGGTTAACCACAATCAGTATTTCTTCTTTACATTATAGGGTAGCCTCCTTCCAAAGGAAATATGGTATACATTAAATTATACAGTATATATATTTTTTGATTATATCAATAATACTGACATTTTTAACAGTGCAATCAAGTTTTTAATAGAAATTAATGTTAAAAAATTTTTTGTACATGAATGAAATCAATATAAAATACAAATACATATACAAATAATAACACATGGGAGCAAATTTAATAAAGTTTGATTTTTAATCAATTAAGAAGTGATCAACTTCGACCAAAAATCGGCTACTGTGTGTCTATTTAAAAAAGTGTAGTTACTAACAATCATTTTTTTTTTGTTCTATTGTGAAATCGCAGGAGATGTGATTTCTAATAGAAATAATAAATCTGGTCAAATCACACTCAGATAGAAGCTTAAATAGATTCTGAATCAAACATTAATTGACCAAAAATTAAGCAAAAATCGACCAAAAATCACCTACCACTTCTTGCTGATTTTCTATTGGACATGTATTGAAAGAAGCTGCTGTGGTTCCTCTTCCTCTAATTCTACTTTGCTTACATCTCTGTTGGTGGGACATCTGTGATGGTTTGCATGTATCAGCAATGGTCGGGTACTTGTGCAAAATTTGTTCGGCGCATTGGCGGAACAGGTCCTGCATGATCACATGCAGTACCATCTGAGCTGTTTGATTAATTAACAGATGCTATGGTGATAGCAGCTGGGGTTGTACATGCTGAGGATGTGCGAAATTAAGCAAAAAAACCCTTGCAGCCCTGAAAAGCACAGAGAAGCCTACCAAAGTAATTGCAAAGGCAGAGCAACTGCATAAACATTTGCGGCACATACGCAGATCCTTCGATAATTGTTAGCGTGAGTAAATCAATGGCCACGCAGCATGGCAGCCTGAACAGAGACGCTGGAGCCACACTGTTTGAGTACAGACTCACAGACGCAGAGAGTGAACTGCCCACTCTTCCGTAAATACCCACAAATTATGCTGGACTGTCAATCACTGCATGAATTAAGCGATGCGAGTGGCATCGCTGTTATACTTTGGCCATGCGCAGTTTGAACCATATGAATGCGCAATTTACCGATAATTGCTCAATTGTAAAAACATCGACATAGCATCCGTCATCAATACTTTCATATGCATTATTATGAAGGATTAGGCAATAGAATATGTTTTAGAACTGAAAAAGTCCTATCATTTATTAGTCTATTGATTGGTCGATTTTTAGTCGATTTTCGATCAATTTCCAAAACCGACTGTTAGCAAATCTCTGATTTGCTTTGGACACACCAGAAAACTGCAATGGTTTTCCAGTGATTTTATTGAGGTGGTTTTTTGTTGTCAATTTTGGTCGATTTCTGGTTGATTTTTATGATTTAGGATGATTTTTACCTTTAGTAAATCTCCAACATGCATAACTGATCAAAAATTCACAAAAATTTGGTGAAAAATACAAAATATATTTAGTAAATATACCACATGGTCTCAAATTCTATCTATTTACTAATAAAATGGAAAATATAACTATGAAAAATGTACGCAAAACAAGTAAAATAACACAATGCAGTAAAAGCTAGTTTTAGGGCTCTCTTTAGTAAAATTGTTAAACAACATAAAATTATTGGTTGTTATCACCATTAATCATTTTCTCTAAACTTTTCACTATACTTTTACAGTTATCTCTAGCTAGAATAATGGAGCAAAGTTGTTTTAGTTTTTTTAATCTTAATCTTTTATCGTAATCTTGAAGAAATGTTGTAAAGTTCACTTCCTAGATTCTGTTTAATTTATATAGATTTTTTTATTATTTTTATCTGTCTTCTGAATAGATTTAGTTGATGGGAACTTGAGTCTCTCTGGTAAAAGGGAAATTGATAATGATATGTTTTAAAACATCTATTAACATTTGATTACTGTAGATTTTTGTTTTCGTGAAGGATCTTTTGTCATCATGGAATCCACTTTTATGTCTAAAACCCATTTCCTTCTAAAATGTTTCTCTAGAAAGATTTTAATTTGGTTATTGGATGTCTCAATGATTATCGAACTAGGGAGTTTTCAATGAAAGGGAAATAGATTGTGTCCTTATATCTGTGTACTCATTTTGCCTTGTCCATTTTTATAATACAAATAAAGTCAGTTTTGCAGATTGGCCATTGTGCTCAGAAAAATTATTGCATCTGTGTTTGAACATTTAGAGCATCATTTTTCAGAACATGTATTTTTCACGTTCCCAATCTAAATGCCCATAGTCCTTTTTTAAGGTAATAACATTTGGTGGCAAAGATTCCATGTAGCTTAAGGAGATTAGAACAGCCAACAAGTATTTCAAGCAATTCATTACATTTTAATTCACACATTTTGATCTCTCTAGTTTGAAGCAGACATTTATGATTTAAATGTTTTAAATATTCAATCTGCTTTTATTTCAATTGCACAAGATTAATTTAATCTACATTTAGATTTTTTTTTTAGTTAATTTCTATTTAAAAAAATGCAAAAGGCTGACTTTTGCATGTGTCAGCAACTATTGAAAAAAAATGAATGCAGTGTTTGGAAAGGGCATTTCTGTACTGGAGCAATGTTAGTGCAAGATATTTCACTAGCGAAGACATTGAATGGACATGGGGTGTGATTCAGACCATTCATCACATCTACGATCAGCTTCCCTGACATGTGGGGGGGCGCCCAGCACAGGGCTAGTCCGCCCCGCATGTCAGTCCCTGCCCCGTCACACAAGTACAAAAGCATTGCACAGTGGTGATGCTTTTGTACTTGAAGAGTAGCTCCCAGCCAGTGCAGCTCCTGTGCGCTGGCAGGGAGCTACTCGTCGCTGCCCAGGTTGCAGCGGCTGTGTGTGATGTCACGCAGATGCTGCGGCCCGCGGACAGCACCCCCTCAATGGCAGCCAAATGCCGCCGGCCCACCTCCTTTCCGCCCAGCGACCTCCTATGCCTGTCAATCAGGCAGTCGGCTGTCTGGCATGGCCGGCGTACTGTGGTGCTGGCACATGAGCAGTTCAGACTTGATCGCTGCTGTGCGAACATGCACAGCAGTGATCAGGTATGAATTAGCCCCATGGTACTGCATTTTGGAGTTCCAGGCAGTGTTGGTATAAACATTTTAGTTGTTAAGGAAAAAAATAGTGTTGTCTTTTCAGATTTTAGCTAAAATAAATAGCATGCTAGCATAATAAACCTAAGAGTAGACATACCTGTATGATGGAATTTGAGAAAAGAACCCCACACAAATGTGGAAGAACATACAAACTCATACAAATTCAGAGATCTTCAGAGATCTTGGTTACACATATTTGCGCAAATGTGTGTAACCAAGATCTCTGAATTCTAATATTATGTGGGATTTATATCTGGCTACTGTTATCATTCAGGGTGCTGGGGTAAACAATGTCTCTCTTTTTTTTTCTTGCTTAGAAATACCCCACCCTTTCGAGCACCTGAATGATATCATTAAGCTGATTGAGCATCTACCATTATATATAAAAGATATATTAAGCCTTGTACCCAGTGTAGCTTTATACTATATTAAGGTTATACCCAGTCAGTGGCGGTTTTTACCTATGGGCATCAGGGTTGCAGTCCCTCCATAAAATATGTAAACCCAATTAACTGCTTGGCAGGGACTTCCCATTGGAAGTTCTTTCTTGTAATCACATTGCAAACAAGCAGTCCATGAGGAGATGTTTTCTCTTTCTGAGACTGTGATAGCACAAAGGGCTTCTGAAGGAAGCCACTACTCAACTATTATGGCATTTTTAACCAGTGGCGGCTCTAGCGGTGGGCTGAAGCGCAGTCCAAAAATTCAAAAAGGAGAGTCACACCATCTACCAGTGAGTTCCGTATGGCGGCGTTTGGCAGTGTTTAGGGTCACAGTTGCTGTTGCTCCCCTATTTGAATTTAAGCTTATGCAGTCCCTAGAAGTCAGCTTATTGAGTTCAGCACATGTACTCATTCGCTGGTTAAGAAATTCACACCAATAAATATGTTTGAGTGCCGACTGCAAGACTTTACATGCTTGTGTCACAGTAGAGGGGCAGCATGCATTTTCTCACAATGTTGGGTCCTAGGGGGACCGCCGATAGGGCTATTTAAAGGTTGTTATACTTACTTGGACTGCTGCCATATGTCACTCTGTCTCCTCTCATTCACAGTTCACAGAGAAGAGCCATAAAGAAAGAAGAACTGTGCCCAGAGCACACAAGGATAAAATGTGAGGAGAGGTGCACTGAGGGGGCCTTGTAGCTGTGGCACATGGTTGGGGGTGTGGGGCAGTGCTTGTAGTGGCCAGGGCCGGATTAAGGTCCACATGGACCTGGGGCTGAAAATGATCAAGGGCCTATTGTGAGGAGTTGAGGAGGTGTGGTTAATGCTGTGTGGGTGTGGCGAGTGACATATGGGCATGTACATTCTCTACACTATAAGATCTAATGTCTCCCATAATATGTATAAGTAGAATAACAGCATCATTTTGTGAGGATATTAGAAATAAAATTTTAATTCTTATCATTTATGGCATCCATGTGACCAGCTGGACAGTTAATCATCATCATGCTGTCATTATGAAGGGTCTATTTATTTCTGGGTCCTGAAGCTATAGCTCCATCCACCCCATTGTTAGTCTGGCCCTAGCAGTGGCCACTTTCTGAGTCACTGCCAGGAGCTATGTGCTATCTTACCTGCTCCTATCTCCATGTGCATCGCTCCAGACACTGCTGTATGTCTATGGGGGTGAGATAGAGGGAAGCAGGAGTGGGGGTTATCAGCTGCTACTCTATGTACTGGAGGGGTGTGGGCCACTACTGTGTACTGGGATGAGTATTGGGGGCCCTGATGTACTGTAAGCTTTCAATAATATATACATGCAGAGAAGAACCGTCCCTCAACGCTGGAAAATGTATTTGGTGGGTGCCTTCAGTGAAGTTGATGATAGCAGACAAAGGAGACTGTGGCACTTGCAGATGCAGTGAAGACAATGCTTTTACTGGGTTACCTCCATATACAAAATATGCCTAAAGTGGCCAATATGATAAAACATTACCAAACTTTTGGTAATGTTTTATCATATTGGCCACTTTAGGCATATTTTGTATATGGATGTAACCCAGTAAAAGTGTTGTCTTCACTACATCTGCGAGTTCCACAGTCTCCTTTGTCTGCTATATACTGTATATATATATATATATATATATATATATACACTGCTCAAAAAAATAAAGGGAACACTTAAACAACACAATGTAACTCCAAGTCAATCACACTTCTGTAAAATCAAACTGTCCATTTAGGAGGCAACACTGATTGACAATCAATTTCATATGCTGTTGTGCAAATGGAATAGACAACAGGTGGAAATTATAGGCAATTAGCAAGACACCCCCAATAAAGGAGTTGTTCTGCAGGTGGTGACCACAGACCACTTCTCAGCTCCTATGTTTTCTGGCTGATGTTTTGGTCACTTTTAAAAGCTGGCGGTGCTTTCACTCTAGTGGTAGCATGAGACGGAGTCTACAACCCACACAAGTGGCTAAGGTAGTGCAGCTCATCCAGGATGGCACATCAATGCGAGCTGTGGCAAGAAGGTTTGCTGTGTCTGTCAGCGTAGTGTCCAGAGCATGGAGGCGCTACCAGGAGACAGGCCAGTACATCAGGAGACATGGAGGAGGCCGTAGGAGGGCAACAACCCAGCAGCAGGACCGCTACCTCCGCCTTTGTGCAAGGAGGAACAGGAGGAGCACTGCCAGAGCCCTGAAAAATGACCTCCAGCAAGCCACAAATGTGCATGTGTCTACTCAAACGTTCAGAAACAGACTCCATGAGGGTGGTATGAGGGCCCGACGTCCACATGTGGGGGTTGTGCTTACAGCCCAACACCGTGCAGAACGTTTGGCATTTGCCAGAGAACACCAAGATTGGCAAATTCGCCACTGGCGCTCTGTGCTCTTCACAGATGAAAGCAGGTTCTCACTGAGCACATGTGACAGACGTGACAGAGTCTGGAGACGCCAAGGAGAACGTTCTGCTGCCTGCAACATCCTCCAGCATGACCGGTTTGGCAGTGGGTCAGTAATGGTGTGGGGTGGCATTTCTTTGGGGGGCCGCACAGCCAACCATGTGCTCGCCAGAGGTAGCTTTACTGCCATTAGGTATCTAGATTAGATCCTCAGACCCCTTGTGAGACCATATGCTGGTGCGGTTGGCCCTGGGTTCCTCCTAATGCAAGACAATGCTAGACCTCATGTGGCTGGAGTGTGTCAGCAGTTCCTGCAAGAAGAAGGCATTGATGCTATGGATTGGCCCGCCCATTCCCCAGACCTGAATCCAATTGAGCACATCTGGGACATCATGTCTCGCTCCATCCACCAACGCCACATTGCACCACAGACTGTCCAGGAGTTGGCGGATGCTTTAGTCCAGGTCTGGGAGGAGATCCCTCAGGAGACCATTCGCCACCTCATCAGGAGCATGCCCAGGCATTGTAGGGATGTCATACAGGCATGTGGAGGCCACACACACTAGTGAGCCTCATTTTGACTTGTTTTAAGGACATTACATCCAAGTTGGATCAGCCTGTAGTGTGTTTTTCCACTTTAATTTTGAGTGTGACTCCAAATCGAGACCTCCATGGGTTAATAAATTTGATTTCCATTGATAATTTTTGTGTGATTTTGTTGTCAGCACGTTCAACTATGTAAAGAACAAAGTATTTAATAAGAATATTTCATTCATTCAAATCTAGGATGTGTTGTCTAAGTGTCACCTCTATTTTTTGAGCAGTGTGTATATATATATATATATATATATATATATGCATGCCAATGCCTGGCAATCCTGCCCAAAGATGCACAATCTCCCACGTGCCTCTCCTAGCCTGTAGAAGGTATGTAGATGCTGTGCAAATGGATGGCACTCCCAGGTCAAAATAATGCTCAGAACACGTTACTTGTGTCAACGTTTCAGGGACACTTTTCCATTTTATCAAGACGCGGAAATGGGGGTTATCGGCTGCTACTCTATGTAAGCTGATGTAAGATTTCTATAATATATATATATATATATATATAAGGCTAACGATGATCCTCACCTCTGTCATGCCGCCGATGGACACTGGATGGTATCCTACAGAACTCCTTTTGGTAAACACACCTCCCTATATACACTGCACCCCCCACCATACAGTATACTGCCCCTATATACACTGCACCCCCACCCTCTTCCATATTCTGCACCCCCACCACATACTACCCCTATATACTAGTGATGAGCGAGGTTCGGTTTTACTCGGTTTTACTCGGTTCTCAAAACGGCATTTTATTGGCTATCCAAAACACGTGACATCCGTGAGCCAATAAGATGCCGTTTTGAGAACCGAGTAAAACCGAGTAAAACCGAGTAAAACCGAATCCGCTCATCACTACTATATACACACTGCACCCCGATACCTCTCCATATAGTGCCCCCTATATACAGAGCACCCTCCTCCTCCATATACTGCTCTTGCCCTATACCGCTTACTCTGCACTTCCTCCTCCATATATTATGCTGTAACCCCAGGTTACTTGTCCTCCTGGGAGACTCTGCAACAAGTAGCAACAGTAATCAGGAAACAGATTCAGCAAAGGTTCCAGAAATATCAAAGCCGATGCCTTATCTCGCAGTTCCCTACCAGTGCAGGATTTGGAAGATTTGGAGTCATCCATTGTTCCTACTTCTGTCATACACGCCAGCATAATGCAGGATCTTAAGGAGATTTGTATGGTTCCTGTGTAGTGCAGGAGCCAAAAAGAGAAAGAAAGACTACACGTCTTTTCTGGGGCACTCTTTTGTATTAATTAGTGTAATATTATAATATTAAAAATTAACTTTTATTGAGATTCCTCTTAAAATGTAGAGCTTTGAGGCAAACAAATATATATGAGTGAGTAATGCAAAAGATGGAGTTGCTATATCTTGATTAAGGGATAATCCAACCAATTTCATTAAAGTTGACTGTGTAAGAGAATCCAGATCAACAAAGAAAAGAATAGCCTGCTCCGTTTAAGCAAAATATGTATTCACATATGTGTCTCTCTGGTATTGAAGGTGCTATGGTTCTGAAATTGGTATAATAATTTGTTAGATATAATTTCAGAACGAGTTGTGAGTGTAGTCGTGTGTGATCACTCACTTGGGGTACTAAGAGCAGAGAGAAAATTCTCAATGTAGTACCGCTGGGCTCACCATGTAATATTGACTGGTACCTGGGCTCCAGGTCTACTTGCTTGTAGCAGGATAAAAATACCTGCAGTACCAGGTATTCTCTGGTGGTCTCCCAACCAAGTACTGACCTGGCCCACAGTGCTTGGCTTCCAAGATCAGACGAGGTTGGGCATACTCAGTGTGGTATGACCGCAGGTGATTTATCCTGCTTTATGTTGCCCAGAACAAGGTACGGTGTCTGGTCAAATTGTCGGGAACTCTTATAGTCCGGATATTATGGACTCCAAAAAGTTGGGAGTACAGTAAGGTGAGTAAATGGTGTGGGGGAGGACTATTTAAATTGGTCCTAAACCCCGGTTAATTTGTCAGGAACTCTTATAGTCCAGATATCATGGGCTCCAAAAAATTGGGAGTGCAGTAAGGTGAATAAATGGTGTGGGGGAGGACTATTTCGATTAGTCCTAAACCCCAGTTAAATTTGCTGTAGGATGTAATGCTGTCCCAAACGCTTATTAATGCACTGAATAATTTTAGTTCCTGATCAGTCATAAATTCCCATAATAATATGACGAACTAGGTGCAATAACAGGAAATGTGTAACCTTTTCTTAATATTTTTAGCAAAAGATATTTGCGGTTACCGAAATAATAAAGATGTAAAAGTAGGTTATGGCTTCAAAGAGTGTGGTATTCCTACTGTTTGGTGGAGGGGTCAAAATACCCCCCTTGTTGTAATTGTGGATGGGAGCAGTCACTCTGGATCCAGGGTGTATGGTGAGTGCTGTGGAGAGACACACACGCGCCGGTGTCCGCGGTCCGCCGACCGGAAGTTCGGAAACCGGAAACGGAAGTGACGCGACGTACGTTTCGCTCTTGGAGCTTGTTCACGATTGCCTGCTCTCTGGTCCTCCGTTACTGGCTTATAAGCAGCTGGTGGGTCCTGATAATTGAGGAGTTAATTGCTGTGTTGTTTAATAAACATGCTCAGAAGACGCTGAATTGTAATGTCAAATAGCAAATATACGATCAAAGGTCTAAATGCACTTTGTGAGAAATAGAAAATATATAAAAATATACTGAGTCTGCAAATGGAAAGATTGCAGTATATTTGAGAATAAACCTTTTATTGGGCTAATTACAAGTTCAATTAGGTGTAATTAGGCTTTTGTCAGGTTGCTGGAGGCACTAATTAAATGGGAAAAGACTGATATGGAGATTTATAGGTTAGAGGATGGGTAAATGGGTAAAAATGATAAAAAAGGACATAAGGGTAAATGTAATCCGATTGTAGTTTAAGGATAGGAGTAAAAATTAATTAATCAGGATATATAATCTGTGAAGGAGTGGAAGCTGTGGATGTTATAGGTGTAGAAAAAATTGGTAAATGAAAAGGGTGAGTCGTGATGACTAAATTGGATTGGATGGGTATATTATGGTTGGGAATAGTTGTGTCGCTGTGTCGCTTGCCATTTGGCTAGGCAGGTCACAGGTGATGAAATTGTGAGAATTAGAAGCAAAGGGAAAAAGATAATGGGAAGGAAGGGAAAAATAGAAATGGTGAAGGTGAAATGTAGGTTGGTGCGCTGCAAGGTGGGGGGGAAGGGGGAGGGGGAAAGGGGTAGGTGTGGGTTGGGGGGGGGATGTTGGGTAGGGGAGGGGGGTGGGATTTGGGGGGGGGGTTTAGGTGAATGGGGGGGAAGGAAAATTGGAAGAATGGGAAAGGGGCGCGGGGGGGGGGAAAGTTAGTGGGAAAGGGGGGCAGGGGGGGAAGGGGGGGGAGGGAAAGGGGAAAAAAAAAAGGGGGGGGGGGGAAAGGGTTGGTGAAGGGGGGAGGAATAGAGGAAATGTGGGTGCTATGAACGTGGAGGAACAAGGAGGTGTGAGATTGTAGTTGCTAAGATGTGGTATGGTGTGAGCTGGAGGGAAAATGAACTGGGGCTGGGAGGCTAAGATGGTGTGTGTGGGTGTAGGTATATAGGTGGGATGAAAATGGGGAAGGGGGGGGGAGAGGAGTTGGATGAGATGAGCTGATGGAATGCGGGCAGGTGTGCAAGGTGATGGAGATGACGGGGCTATAATGAGGAGCGGGGCTGTAAAGGGGGGGATTTGGTGGTATGAATGTGGGTGAGGATGTAATGGGCTGGCTGTGAATTGTGGTGTGGGGATGGTGAGTGAAAATAGGGGATGGTGTGGTTTGAGGTGGGAAGGTGAGAAATGGGAAGCTGGCAGGGATTGGGTACTGCATTGAGATGGGTTAAATGGGGTTGAGGAAAGGTTGGGGTTGGGGAGAAGAGGTTGATGAAAAAGTTATTGAGGAAGTTGTAGTAGGATGATGGTCATGATGAGAAAAGGAAGGTGACCAGAAATGACTGATGAATTCACAAGAAAACATTGTAATTGATGTACTCGTTGAGTCCATTGGGAGCCACAGTATTCAAACGAAAAGTCCATTCACTTTCTTTTTTCAGAAGAGTAGTCATGATGTCTCCTCCTCTGATTCCCATTTTTACTTGTTCAAGGCCACAGATTTTGAGATCCTGTGGCGAGCATGCATGTTGTTGTAGAAAGTGTCTGGATACTGAGGTTAATTGTTTCATCCTTTGTTGGTCTTTGTTTGAGTTTCTAATGTTGCTCATGAGTTCAAGGGCTCTCTGCTTGAGCATCCGCGTGGTAATTCCTACATACTTTAAGTTGCACGGACATGATAAGCAGTAGATTACATTTGTGCTTTTGCAGTTAAAGTAGTTCTTGATCTTGATGGTGTCCCCATATCTGTCAGGTATTGTCTGTAGATTAACTATATGCTCACAGATTTTGCAGTTTCCACAGGGGTAGCTACCACTAACTAGTGGATCTCGTGCGGGTCTTGATAAGAAGTGGCTTTTGACCAGATGATCTCGTAAGTTCGGGGAACGTCTCCAACTGAGATCTATCCTGTTTTTAAGTTTCTCTGATAGATCGTTGTCGGATAGTAGGATGGACCAGTGTCTTTGCAAAATAGATTTGATTTCTTTCCATTCATTGCAGAAATTGATGGGTTTAGAGTCCTGGAAGATTAAAGTTTCCCTTGGTGTGTGAAACCCGATTTTTTTGGCTTTTTTGATGGATCTGGTGCTGTAACCGCGTTCTTTCAGTCTCATTGCCAATTCTTTACTTCGAGTGGCAAATACTTGGTCACTAGAGCAATTTCTTCGTAGCCGTAGAAATTCCCCTTTGGGAATATTGGTGATCGTGGGGGGGAAGTGGGAGCTAGTTTGATGTAATAAAGTATTTGTAGATGTTTGTTTGCGGTAAATTTCAGTAGAGAGGAGGTTGCGATCATCTCTATAAATTCTGAGATCCAAAAAGGAAATGCTATCTGGATTGCATTCAAAGGTGAACCTAAGGTTTAAATTGTTGTTGTTCAAATGGTCTATGAAATGATGAAGTTCCTCTGATGTTCCACTCCAGATCAAAAAAATGTCGTCTATGTAACGAGTCCATAAGGCGACATGTTGGATATGTTCGTCCATGTTGTCTGTGAATACATGCTCCCTCTCCCACCAACCCAGGAAGAGGTTCGCATAAGTGGGGGCGCAAGCCGCTCCCATTGCTGTACCCCTCACCTGGGTGTAGAAGAGGTTGTTGAATGTAAAGTAATTCTGGTGTAGTACAAAATGCAAGAGTCGGAGTAGAAAATGGTGGAATTCCGTCATTTCCTCCATTTTTAGAAAATACTCCACAGCTCGTATTCCAAGATCATGTCTGATACTGGTGTATAGGGCCTCCACATCCAGGCTCACCAATATATGTGTCTCATCAAGTTCGATGGTATTGATTTTCCGAAGGACATCAGTGGTGTCTCTGGTGTATGACGGAAGGCTCAACACATGATCTCTCAGGTGTGTATCAATAAAGATACAGGCTTTCTCAAGTAAGCCTCCATTACCTGATACAATTGGTCGGCCTGGAGGGTTGTTGAGATTCTTATGAACCTTTGGTAGTAGATAGAATGTCGGAGTTCTGGAGTTGGCAACTGATAGATATTCATGTTCACCCTTGGTTATGCTGCCAGAGTTAAATGCTTGATTAATTATCTTCATGTATAGTTGCGTGTAATTGGATGTGGGATCAAAAATACTTTTTTTATAGCAAGATTGATCATTTAGTTGTTTATTGGCTTCGTCCAGATACTTTTCCACTGGCCATATTACCACATTCCCCCCTTTATCTGAGGGTTTGATCAGGATATCGGTCCAGGATTGGATTTCTTTGATGGCTTTCTGTTCATCCTTGGACAGATTACAAACTGGTTTTGAGAACTTTCTTTTTTGATATAACTTATCCAGATCCCTAGAGACCAAATTGGTAAAAACCTTGACTTCCGGACAAGTGTTGTCATTTGGGAAAAAGGTAGATTTTTTCTTAAGAAATGTTCTTTTAGATTGAGTGGGTACAGTGGTGTCCATCAGTTCTTCCAGGGCCTCTAGTGCTTCTTCTTCCAGAGATGACAGGTTCGTTGAGGATGGCAGATCCAGAGCGGGGTTTGCTGGTAATGGTTGTCTGGAGAAATACTTAGCAAGTAATAAAAAAAGGATCTTATCATGCGGGTATTATCTGTGCAAGCTCAGACTCCTACTGAGACTCCAGCCAGGCGCCTATTCATTCCCAGTGCTCTTCGGAAGGCCATTTTAGTGCAGTTTCATTCTAATAAGACTGCTGAACATCCGGGGTTTCCCAAGACATTGAAACAATTGACACATGCAGTCAGGTGGCCTTCCATGACTAAGGACACCCGACTCTTTGTTTTTTCTTGTAAGAGATGTGCCCTGAACAAGACAACTCATACAGCACATATGGATCAACTTCTTCCACTGTCTATTCTGAAGAAATATGGATTTTGTAGTGGATTTGCCGTACTCCTCACAGACGACTACCATTTGGGTCACAGTAGATAGGTCTAGTAAAATGACTCATTTTGTGGCTTTACGAAAAATTGGCTTCTACCAAGTAGTTGGCTGGATTGTTTATCCATCATATATTCAGACTTCATGGCCTGCCCCAAGATTTCATGTCCGATAGGGGGTCTCAGTTCATCGCCAGGGTTTGTAGGTCATTTTGTTTGAATCTAGGTATGCATGTGAGTTTGATGTCTGGATACCATCCTCGGTCCAATGGACAGACAGAGCATGTCAATCAGTCTATGGAGAAGTATCTGCTTTGTGTCATTTCCAAGTGCCATAACAATTTATCTGAGGTGCTACCCATGGCTGAATTTGCATACAATAACTCATATCATTCTGCCTCCAAAATATCTCCATTCTTTTGTGTTTCTGTTTGTCATCTCAGAGCCAATGCTTTTGATCCTGTTCAGAACAATCCTTCCTCGTCTGGCTTGGTGACTATGTTAAAGAGTATTTGGAGAAGGGCACATCAAGCTTTGCAGTTGGCTTCATTAAGGTCAAAGAGATCTCTTGACAAGCAAGGGGGACCGTGTTCTTTAAGTGTTGGGGACATGGTCTGGTTGTCTACTTTGAATATCAAGCTGTGACAGCCATCACAAAAGTTTGGTCCAAAATTCATTGTCCTGTTTAGAATTATTGGACGGGTAAACCCGGTGGCCTTTTGTCTATTAACACCCAAGTCATTAAAGATTAATAATGTGTTTCATAGCTCACTTCTCAAGCCGGTGCTCTGTGCTCCCAGGTTTAGATGGGGTCGTGTCCAGAGTCCTTCTCCAGTGTCAGGTCGGGATGGATTGGAGTTCGTGGTGGAAAGGATTTTGGGCTATAGGCTGGTCTGGGGACAACTAAAATTTCTGGTCCATTAGAAAGGGTATGGACCAAAGGAGAGATCCTGGATCTTAGAATTAAAATTTTCATTCACCCATATTGAAGAAGGCATCCGTTAAAGAGTTTCCATGGAAAGCATGTTCTAAGGGTTTGTTATCCCCTCCTCAAGGAGCGGTACTGTTACGAGCCAGCGGCTCATTCTGATGATGAGCCACTGGCTTGCTCTCCCCAGCATCCCGGCTGTTGCTAGGTTACCAGGACGATGAGGAGCTTCCACCCAGGGGCTTCCTGCAGTTGCTTAGCGACCAGGGATGCCAAGAGGGGGGCTTTGGTACATGCAGTGTTCAGGCTGCATGGGTGTTCTTAGGGCTGGGTGTGGATGTGCAGAGCACAACCTGCACAGAGTTAGTAATTAAGGAGGCTTGGTTGCATGGAGCCAGTTCACTAGTTACTACTCCCTATATATTCCCAGTCTGCCCATTGTGCTGTGCTGGTCATAGCTCCTGCCTGCTGCGGGAGCCCTCGTCGCTGTGTTCCAGTTCCAGTCTACAGAATTCATGCCCGCTTTCCAGTGGTCATTTATAATGTCGGCTCTGGTTTCCAGCCTCTGCTCTGTACTAGCCCTTTTCATAGAATTATATTGCTAATAATATACCTTAGTCTTTCTTTAGTATTTGTTTAGTACTAGCTGCAGTATTAGTACCGTTCCTCCCAGGCCAGAGGTATCCCCAGTTTGGGGTGTCTTTTGTGTTCATTCCCTTTAGTATTAACCTTGCCCTGCCTGGTAGAACCCTATCCTTTCAGTACCTTAGTTTTTGTAACTCAACCATAGCTTACCTTCCCTTCTCCCTGTACCTCCTTGCTGCTCACTTAGTCATCTTAGAGTTTCAGTTCCTGCCGGCTTTGATTCTGGTCACCTTGGGGTTGAGCTCATACTACCGCCAGTGGTGTAAGTCCTGGTGGGCATCCCAGTACTGGTAGACGCATACAGTCTTGGGAAAATCGTCTCTTATGGACAAGAAGACCTGCTGTGTGCGCTCTATGAGTCTCAACCCCAGGTGTACAAGGGTCACTGCCTGAAGATCTACGAACCACGTTGGACTCCAAAAGAAGATCTCAGTCTCACCACAACACAGACACAGGAACCACCAGACAGTCCTGTAGCGCTCAAAGCAGAGGCACCAGGGACACATGTGACCACTTACCAGTTATACCAGTTATGAGAGAAGGTGAATCAGTCTGGAAAGAATGGGTGAGACTCTGTGTGGGGTGAGCAGTGCAATGACTGGAAGGAAGAGGGGTCAGTGCTGGGGTTGCAGATGATACAGGTAAGGAGGAGGCAGATAACTGGCTCAGCTGCTTTATATATACTGCACACTGGCAGAGGGGTAGGGTCCTGTTCTCTCCCTTTCCACACCTGACACAAGCCATATCCAGACCCCTACAGGCAGCTGCTGGTGGCTACTGGCCTCCTCTACCCTCAGACTGTCCGGAAGCTATGCATGGACTTGTGTATATAGTGCATCATCATTATAGCCTGCTAATTACAGATATACAGCATCTAGATATATATATATATATATATATATATAAAAGGCTAACACTGCTGCTCACCTCTATGGTGCTCTGGCGGCACACACCTACACACACACACACACACACACACACACACACACACACACACACACACACACACACATACCTGCTCAGCATGACAGAACCCCTGCTCCCAGCAGCAGGAGTACAAGAAACCCTGCAGCTACTATGTCAGTAGCCCCCTCTATAATCCGGCCCTGGTGTCCGTCATTTTGACAGGCTTTTAACGAATAGTAAATAAAAAAGTACTGTGAGTCATTTAGTTATCCTTTATTACCACAAATGTAGCTGATCTGATCCACCTAAGACTTTAGGTGTAAGAATGTATTGTGCAATTTCATAAAACACACAACTTTTTTCGAGTGCCATCATTTTTAGGTGTTTGTGAACATGATAATCACTGTTGCTGTAGCTATAAAAAAAAGTGCACAAAACATTCTTCTAATTGAAACTTCATTTGTTCAGTGGAAAAAAACCTGAAAATTAAAATCCAATGAGTTAATGATTTTCCAAATATGGAACTATTGTGCCAAATGTCAGATTATTTTCTAAATTGGAACATTAGAAATCTACAAATCTCTTCACAGGACTGTTCAATGGGGGTTATCCACATGTGGTTGCAGTGGCGTCCTGCACCACAAAGTACATATTATCAGTACTTTGCTCATGCACAGGACCTGTTCTGCGCATGCGCAAATGGGTCCTGTAAAATAGGACTCAGGATGGTATCAAAAGCCGCCCAATGGTGAATGAGTGATCCGATCCCTTCGTCCTAGGATGCAGGTCAGCTCACTACTGCAGCAGGAGGCGTCTGCTGTAAAACAGAGCAATCACTGCTACTTCCAAGGAAGCAACAATGGGGGTAATTCCAAGTTAATCGTAGCTGTACTAAATTTAGCACAGCTACAATCATCTTCCCTGACATGCGGGGGGACGCCCAGCACAGGGCTTCCCTGACATGCGGCTGGCCGGGAATGGTTTGTCACTGCCGCTGGCCGCAGCGGCTGCGTGTGATGTCACGCAGCCGCTGCGGCCTGCCCCCCATTCAGTCCAGCCACGCCTGCCTTGGCCGGACCATGCCTATGAAACGGCGGCCAAACGCCGCTGTTCCGCCCCCTCCTGCCCAGCGACCGCCTCTGCCTGTTAATCAGGCAGAGGCGATCGCAGCCCTGCTACGGCCTTCGGCCGTCAGGCATGCACCGGCACACTTCGGCGCCAGCACATGCTCAGTAGAGACCCGTTCGCTCTGCTGCGATAAACAGCAGCGAGCAAACGGGTCAGAATAACTCCCAATGTTAGTTAATCCAACCACACATCTGAATCAGGACCCATGTGTCAATCATTATAGCAGCTCCCTTTAAGAAAAAGCTGATAGATTCTTATCAGAATACACATTAATTTTCACATGTATGCATAGACTCCTTATATAGATTTAAAACAGGTTTTTTAAAGGGTTACTTCTGCCAAAAATATTACCCAATAACCTGATAGCATAATTCTCTTCTGCCTAAAAAATGAACACTGCTGATGACATTTATTGGTTAAGTTATAAATAACTGGTCTCAGTTTCCAATATACAGTGTGAACATTGCTTTTTCTCATGGTTATTACACATGATACACGTTGCTATTGATCCTAAATTATTCACAACCTATTTGTTAAATGATACATCGTGTTTTCTAGTTTTAAACTTGTTATTGCAGACAGAAGTCCTGAATATTAATACCTATTTCAGTATTTTGTAGGCCTCTGCTTAGTTAGTTTAATGAGGTAAACATTTGATCAGAGTTAACTTTTCATTTTGTAAACACAACTGCACATAATTATTAATTTTAGTAACCATTTTACAGAGAAAAAAACTCCATTTATAGCTATTTAATTCCAGTCAATACAGAAAAAATTTTGAATCTACAATTTATAGATAGTAGTGCAGAATATTTTATTACTTAAATAAAAAATATTATATGACTACATATTGGGTTAATTCATTTACAATATATTATGTTAAACGTCAACATGTTGGTAATAGAGTATACATTTCTGTCTTGAAAGGCATTGATTTCCATGTAGAGATTATGTGAAATTTAGAACAGTTAATCTTTGCTGTCAGGAAATCGATATTACTGCAAAGTTCAGACATAGAAGCTGTGATGATAAAACAATGTACCTGCAGCAGCCCTGGCTGTAGAGACTGCAGTTGCTAGAACTGGTGTCCCAGCTAATAGAAAAGTTAACATAAAGAACTTGTCCTGCTGCACATTGGTGGTCATTCCGAGTTGATCGCTCGCTAGCAATTTTTAGCAGCCATGCAAACGCTATACCGCCGCCCACTGGGAGTGTATTTTAGCTTAGCAGAAGTGCGAACGGTTCTATCGCAGAGCGGCTACAAATCTTTTTGGTGCAGTTTCAGAGTAGCTCAAAACCTATTCAGCGCTTGCGATCACTTCAGACCATTCTGTTCCGGATTTGACGTCACAAACATGCCCTGCGTTCGGTCAGCCATGCCTGCATTTTCCCTGGCACGCCTGCATTTTTCTGAAAACGGTCAGTTGCCACCCAGAAACGCCCACTTCATGTCAATCACTCTGCGGCAAGCAGTGCGACTGAAATGCATCGCTATACCCTGTGCAAAACTACATTGTTCGTTGTAGCCGTACGTTGTGCGTGCGCATTGCGCCGCATATGCATGAGCAGAACTGTAGTTTTTTAGCCTGATCGCTGTGCTGCGAACAAATTCAGCTAGCGATCAACTCGGAATGACCACCATTGGGCCTAATTCAGAGTTGATTGCAGCAGCAAATTTGTTAGCAGATGGGCAAAACCATGTGCACTGCAGGGGGGGCAGATATAACGTGCAGAGAGAGTTAGATTTAGGTGGGGTGTGTTCAAACTGAAATCCAAATTGCAGTGTAAAAATAAAGAAGCCAGTATTTACCCTGCACAGAAACAAAATAACCCACCCAAATCTAACTCTCTCTGCAAATGTTATATCTGCCCCCTGCAGTGCACATGGTTTTGCCCAACTGCTAACAAATTTGCTGCTGCGATCAACTCTGAATTACCCCCATTGTTACACTGCAGTAACTATGTTGATACACATAGGACAGGAACAATGTGAATCTTCATTGGATATAGCAGTTAATGTAAAACTAAAGGAATATTTACTGAACAATAGATAAATCACTTGGGTATATGTATAACCATATTTCCAAACTGTCTTTTATCTAGAACAAACCCCATGCCACATCCTCATCCTCCTTACTGAGTATGCTGAAAAATTTATCTCTGGTTTATTAAATGTTTTATTTATTTCATTAAAACATCCTAAACCACAGCCTCCTCCACTCCATTGGCCACCATGACATTGCACTCTCATTGCTTTCTTCCTACCTGCCTAACCACTCATTCTATGTCAACATGAGAAACCTCCATCACCACTCATTTCCCCACCTGTTGGTTCCCTACATGGCTCTGTCCTAGGCTCATACTCCTCTCTCTCTACACCTCTCTATAGTGACCTCATCAGCTTCTCTGGTGCCTGTATGCCAATGACATGCAAATCTACTATCTTTCCCTGTCCCATTCACAGTCCTTCCAAACAACTTCATTAACAATCATTGCCACTTCTCCTCCTCTCTGTACACCTTCTCCCATGCCCTCCCACACTCAAATACATTCTCAGAATTGATCTCTTCAACCAGGTCTGCCACCCCTCCTACTAACTCTCCTCCTTCTGAAGTACAGTACTTAACCCTACTTCTCTCTCCCTTTATGTAATCATCCATTGCCTGTAACGTAAGTTTTAGCAAACAGGGCCCACTCTTCCTCTGTGTCTCTAAGTAATTATGTAATCTGTAACTGTAAATATCTCTATTTGTAAACTTTTCTTCAACAGTACTGTTAGATCACTCATTCCCATATGTAATTTACTGTATGTACCAATCACTATGTTCGGTGCAATGGAACCCTTCTGGTGGCATACGCACTGCACCTTTTTTGTGAACCAGAAAAAATGCATCCCAACACCATCATTTATATATATATATATATATATATATCCAGCAAAGAAAAGATGGCACTCAGAGACTATTTTGAAATGGTGAAAGAAGATAACTGTATTGAGATGTTACAGCATCTAACGTTTTCGGAGCAGTTGCCCCGTCCTCAGGATAACATCTACAGCAAAACATACATGGACAACACATACATAAATACCCTTACCTGTCCCTCATGTTCCCGCTCCGTCCAGCGCTCAGACCGCACGCCCACCGGAACCACTGCTCACTGAACTTCCTGGTGCGCGGCCCCCGTTGCTGTGGTAACCGCAAAGCATGCGTTCCACAGACAGCTTCCTGCGCTCCAGCAGCGCAGCCGAGGACACCGAATGGGATCACGGCACAAGAGCTGCAGGGAGAGGGAACACATAAGAAAACCAACATATAAAATATATACAGATATTTCAGAGGATACAAACAGGATCAGGAATAGTATAATTTAGTTTAACCCATTATAATACCATAAGTAATAAAAACCGAAAGATCACAGTGACAAACAACCAAATCACAGTAAACTATTCCAATTGATCTTTTCGTTTAGCCCCATAGGGCTCGTAGTGCCCAGACGAACGATCCAACGGGATTCTTTTATTAATAATTGTTTGGCACGGTCACCACCCCGAAGGGAAACAGGTACATGATCTATAATGTAGTATTTTAGATCGTCGAGTGTGTGACCTGCCAGTTTAAAATGTCGGGATACTGGCTGATCAATATCTTTCCCATTTAGGGTCATATTGATCGCCGACCTGTGGGCATTCATTCTCTCCCTGAATTTCCTGGTAGTCTGGCCGATATAATAAAGGCCACAAGGACACACGATAATGTACACTACAAAAGTAGTCGTACAAGTGAGGACAAACCTGATGTCAAAGATTTTATCAAGATGGGGATGTTTAAAATTTTTACATGCTACCATATATTTGCAAGTAGTGCAATTAAGGCATTTATAACAGCCTGGGGGTTTGGTATATACATTAACCGGTTTTTTGATCCCAAGATCTGTAATATCAGCATGAACTAGTCTATCACGTAAATTACTACCTCGTTTGAACGCTGCCAGAGGTCTCATGTTTTTAAAGACAGGGAGTTCCTTGTCTGAGCTCACAATGGGCCAGAGTGCATTAGTGGCTCTCCGAATAATGGGGCTGGCCGTGGTGAAATTGCTCACCCAGGGAATAACCCTGTCGTGAGAACGTTTAACAGGTTGTAATAAGCTGGCCCTATCCATCTGAAGAACCTGCTTTTTTTGTTCCTCTAGGGCTAAAGGACAATATCCCCTGTCTCTAAATTTAACTATAAGTTCATCCAGGGCCTCTGGCAAACGATCAGGATCGCTAGTGATGCGTGCAAAGCGCATCATTTGTGATAACGGCAACCCTTTTTTTTAAGCTGCCGGATGATGACTAGATGCCCTCAAAAACGTGTTCCTGTCGGTACATTTAGAAAAAACTTCTGTTGTAATTTTACCATTGTTAACAGACACCAGTACATCAAGGAAGTTGGCACTACTAGTACTATGGGTATAGGTAAATTAACTTTTAACCGTTTGCTGGACGAGTCGGTGAATAGATTCACGTCTACCCCTTGTCAAGTACGTCCCAATCTTTCTAAAGTGGAATACCTGGCTTTGAAAGATCTTGCCTCATACCAGGACATTGTCATCAGACCCGCCGACAAAGGCGGGGCCATAGTAATCCAAGACCTTGACAAATACAGATTGGAAATCCAACGTCAGCTACAAGATCGTGAAGTCTATATGAAACTGAGTATGGATCCGACGGCTGTCTATCAAAAAGAATTGTTTCAAATTTTAGAGAAGGCACACAATGAGAATAAAATTCCACAAAAAGTATTTAAAGCTCTCTGTGTCCAGCACCCTAAAGTGCCAGTGCTGTACACTTTACCGAAAATACATAAAAACTTGAGGGAGCCTCCTGGCAGACCTATAATCTCTGCCAGGGACTCATTGTTACAGCCTGTCTCTCAATTATTGGATAGTATCCTTCAGCCACTTCTATTGAAAGAAAAAACATTTTTGAAAGATACAACTTCCTTTTTGAATCATCTTAAGGACATTGACAGCATACCAAGTGGCACCTTGTTATGCTGTTTGGATGTATCTAGTCTGTACACCTCTATCCCCCATGAGGGTGGACTTATTGCGATGAAACGGTTCTTGGAAAATCATCTTCCTACATCAAGCTTCAATCATGTACTTTTTTTGACTTTGTTGGAATTAACATTAAGGCGCAATTATTTTTTGTTTGATGGGGGTTTTTTTCTTCAATTACGAGGGTGTGCCATGGGATCTCCTGTGGCCCCCTCGTATGCGAATATTTTCATGTTTTTTCAGGAGGCCGATATGTTTTTCAGTGACATTGATGTTAGTCAGTACATACTGTTCTTCACCCGGTACATAGATGACGTGTTTCTTCTGTGGACCGGGGGTGAGGAGCGGTTTGTACAATTGATGACTTCCATTAATAGTTTTGACTCACCTATTAATTTACCTATACCCATAGTACTAGTATTGCCAACTTCCTTGATGTACTGGTGTCTGTTAACAATGGTAAAATTACAACAGAAGTTTTTTCTAAATGTACCGACAGGAACACGTTTTTGAGGGCATCTAGTCATCATCCGGCAGCTTTAAAAAAAGGGTTGCCGTTATCACAAATGATGCGCTTTGCACGCATCACTAGCGATCCTGATCGTTTGCCAGAGGCCCTGGATGAACTTATAGTTAAATTTAGAGACAGGGGATATTGTCCTTTAGCCCTAGAGGAACAAAAAAAGCAGGTTCTTCAGATGGATAGGGCCAGCTTATTACAACCTGTTAAACGTTCTCACAACAGGGTTATTCCCTGGGTGAGCAATTTCACCACGGCCAGCCCCATTATTCGGAGAGCCACTAATGCACTCTGGCCCATTGTGAGCTCAGACAAGGAACTCCCTGTCTTTAAAAACATGAGACCTCTGGCAGCGTTCAAACGAGGTAGTAATTTACGTGATAGACTAGTTCATGCTGATATTACAGATCTTGGGATCAAAAAACCGGTTAATGTATATACCAAACCCCCAGGCTGTTATAAATGCCTTAATTGCACTACTTGCAAATATATGGTAGCATGTAAAAATTTTAAACATCCCCATCTTGATAAAATCTTTGACATCAGGTTTGTCCTCACTTGTACGACTACTTTTGTAGTGTACATTATCGTGTGTCCTTGTGGCCTTTATTATATCGGCCAGACTACCAGGAAATTCAGGGAGAGAATGAATGCCCACAGGTCGGCGATCAATATGACCCTAAATGGGAAAGATATTGATCAGCCAGTATCCCGACATTTTAAACTGGCAGGTCACACACTCGACGATCTAAAATACTACATTATAGATCATGTACCTGTTTCCCTTCGGGGTGGTGACCGTGCCAAACAATTATTAATAAAAGAATCCCGTTGGATCGTTCGTCTGGGCACTACGAGCCCTATGGGGCTAAACGAAAAGATCAATTGGAATAGTTTACTGTGATTTGGTTGTTTGTCACTGTGATCTTTCGGTTTTTATTACTTATGGTATTATAATGGGTTAAACTAAATTATACTATTCCTGATCCTGTTTGTATCCTCTGAAATATCTGTATATATTTTATATGTTGGTTTTCTTATGTGTTCCCTCTCCCTGCAGCTCTTGTGCCGTGATCCCATTCGGTGTCCTCGGCTGCGCTGCTGGAGCGCAGGAAGCTGTCTGTGGAACGCATGCTTTGCGGTTACCACAGCAACGGGGGCCGCGCACCAGGAAGTTCAGTGAGCAGTGGTTCCGGTGGGCGTGCGGTCTGAGCGCTGGACGGAGCGGGAACATGAGGGACAGGTAAGGGTATTTATGTATGTGTTGTCCATGTATGTTTTGCTGTAGATGTTATCCTGAGGACGGGGCAACTGCTCCGAAAACGTTAGATGCTGTAACATCTCAATACAGTTATCTTCTTTCACCATTTCAAAATAGTCTCTGAGTGCCATCTTTTCTTTGCTGGATGTTTATCTGTTTGAGAGGCACCGGAGCAGCTGGATACCTATACACTGAGTGCCGACATATTGTGGATGTGTATATATATATATATATATATATATATATATATATATAATCCAATAAATGAACGGCACTCAGAGACAGCAGCAGGTCAAATCGTGTATTAATGTCTACGATCGTTTCGGAGCACAAAGCTCTGTCGTCAGGACAAATATCAAGACAGTGTATCAACCAACATACAACCATTTACCCCCTTAAATACCTTAAAACCACTTAGTGCCGCTGCCCGCCGCGTCCACGCCCGCATCTCACTCCCGGGTCTGTAGCCACTACCGCACTTCCGCTCCTGATGTCAGCCGTTGTCTAGGGAACCACTCAATGCGTTCCACCTAGGCTCCATTTGCGTTCCAGGACCAGGAAGGGACGGACCTTCGCCGCACGGGGGGAGGAAGGGCTAAAAAACAAAACAGAGCAGCAGACACATCAGTACATTAAAACAAAAATAACAAACAACATAACTGCATAGAATGAATAAGAAACAAACACAAATACAAATATAGACATTAATCAGAATTATTCAGGACAAGATATAATACTGGATGCCCCTCTTTAGTACCCCCTACACTAGCGAATTCCAATTAATTTTTTCATTCAAGCCTCCTGGGGCACTAGTACCCAATCTAGTGATCCACCTTGCCTCTTTAAGCAAGAGCTGTTTGGCTCTGTCACCACCCCTAAGGGTTAGTGGTACGTGATCGATCATGTAATACCGAAGCGTAGATGCTGTAGATGCCGACTATGAGGACTATCAGGTATACCGATGTAATGATTAATAAATAAGCTCCTAAGGGTTTATTGCAAGTATATAGGGTCATTCAAAACAGTGAGTATTAGTAGTAATAATAATAATAATAATAATAATATTTACTGAAATAAAACAAAATGAATAAAAAAAAATAGATTTATAAAGGGAATAACAAGTGAAAAGGATTAATGTATATGTAAGTACATACATAATATGAAAAACAAATACTTTTTAAATAGTAAATTAATATGAGTATCGCACCTTCTTGACAAAAAAAACTGTTTAATATACATACTGTAGATTCTCTCATTTTCAAATTAAGAGTGCCAACCTAGGTGTCTGGTGATCTATAGTAGGGTCAGAGTATTTTAATACATGTACTCTATGGGGTATGTGAGTTTTGTAATTAGAGTTACCAGTATTTATAGTTGGGTTTCACTCAAGTTTACTGTTGTATTGTGGGACCTGATTGACACGTGTGTTATGTTCAAGTGGGTGTGGTATAGAACTTTGACATTCAGAATGCTGACATGGGTGGGAGGTCAACATGTTGCTTGTTGACATTCAAAAGAGTATTGCTGATGCTAACCCTAAACCTAACCATAACAATGATCAGAGACTAACAGTAACCCTAAAATTGTCCTAACATTAGCTGGTGACATTTTCTTGTCACTGTTTGTAATGTCTGCATTTTGTCAATGTTGACATTCTGAATATCACTTTTTAATGCCACGTCGATATTCTTGTGTCAACATTCTGAATTTGACATTATCAACATATACAGTACGTTGAAATTTAAGTCAGTGGTTCCAAATCTCTAACAATTCATGTTTTCCAGGTCCCATGTATATTTTTAAAATGTAACTGTTGGGCATACACAGTGCATCTACCAGGTGACCTGGAAACATAAACCGTTAGTGCTCCTTGAAGACTGAATTTGGGAACCACTAATTTAAGCCATCAAAGATACTGTAGTATGGACCTTTCTGGTACTATAGGGGCTAGAAATACACTGTTACTGTAAAAATACTGAACTGTATCAGAGAGACCAAACAAATAAGACTTGGCGCTTATAGCTCAATAGAGTTTTTTGCTTATATTAGAACCAAAATGATTAAAATATAAAAAACACACAAATTTTCAGCAGCCATTTTAGAAAGGGTATACTCAACCCCTTAGAGATACATACAATACATACACAAATAAACAGTGCTTCTTAAAAAAGGTGTGTCTTTTATTTTGATACAGTTAAAAATGAATTCATTAGTATGTAATAAAAAAATCACATCACAAGTGCCGGTCAATCATACCAAAGGAGTCCATATGAAATTCAGAAGGACATGAATTTCAAAACATAAGCAGTGGTGAGATTAATAAGCAAGTTTTCCAGAATTTGTTATTTGGTTAATCTCAGGCTTATTAGCACTATGCAGTCTTTTGCAAGATATTAACATGCTGAAAGTGGTCTTTCAACACATTGATAACACCTGCTTGGTTAGTTGTATTAGGCCTTATGTTGGTGTTAGTTGGTTAGTACAGCATGCTGATTTTTATGTTTCAATAGCTTATATATAGTTTTATTATCACCTGATTGTTGATTAAAGCTCAATCTTTCATCAGGATGCAGTGGTTCCTCCTGGATCCTGATGCTTTTATCACATTAATGGTGCCATATCTGGAGTGTCCAAAGTGATAGGTGCAAATACCTGCAGGTATGAGTCTGCCGTGAATGAGCAGACTGGTACCGGATGGACGAATATGGAGACCTCTTACG
Organism: Pseudophryne corroboree; assembly: GCF_028390025.1. Classification (NCBI taxonomy): domain Eukaryota; kingdom Metazoa; phylum Chordata; class Amphibia; order Anura; family Myobatrachidae; genus Pseudophryne; species Pseudophryne corroboree. The sequence goes on from NC_086445.1 coordinate 760,383,279, forward strand.
TGTTTCTCTGCCTCTATCTGTGTCAGTTGTATCCTCAGAGAAGTTTTTGCACCTATCACTTTGGACACTTTGCATCCTGATGAAAGATTGAGCTTTAATCAACAATCAGGTGATAATAAAGCCATGCTGTTGCACTATTACATATTGACAACTATATATAAGCTATTGCAACATAAAAATCAGCATGCTGTACTAACCAACTAACACCAACATAAGGCCTAATACAACTAACCAAGCAGGTGTTATCAATGTGTTGAAAGATCACTATAAGCATTTTAATATCTTGCAAAGGACTGCATAGTGCTAATAAGCCTGTATCAGAGAGAAACTGCCCTGAGAACTGAGATGGAGGCTGAGAGTAGTCTAGAGTACTAGAGTGCATGCTGGGACTGGCAGTACACCAAGCCTGACACTGATGAATCACTAATTGAAAGAGTGCAAGGAAAGGTAGCCGAGTCAAGTTTTAATAGCCCAGGAACCTATGGGCCGTATTGTCCACCAGAGTAGAGAGAGAATACATAACAGAGAGAGATAAGGGTATAGAATGAAAAGCAAAGTGACAATCCAAGAGGTGAGGGAGTGTTTGCTCTGATGTTAACCTGTGAGCCACTGTTTGCATTATTTATTTACTTGCAACTTGATAGATGTAGTACAAGAAGAATAAATAAAAGAGTGTAATATCCTTGAAAGATAATCTGTTACCCATTCTTCTAATGTATGTGTTTGTTCTGCACTACTACACCAGCTTCATCTCACGTACTGACCTGATCATTACATTTGCATATGGAGTAATTGAATATTGGCAGGGCTGTCTTTTCATATGGGCTCAATGGGCTCTTGCCAAAGGTCCCCAAAAGTATAAGGGCTCTAGGTTGATAGCTGAGGGTCCCCTCTTTCCAGGGGTACCAGATATTTGAAAATCATCCCTGGGGAGCCGGAGATATCTGACTTGAAAGTAGTGGTCCCCATCTAAGCCTGTTAATTGCTCCTCACAGCCAGATTTCTCGGGTTCTGTCTGATTTCGATTTTTGCGGAGGGTATAATCCAAAAGTTGTGACTCTCCTTTTTTGGTGGACACTGGCAGCTTGTCTCTATTATGCCCAGAACCAGAGATATCAGCCTTCCAGCAGCTGGTCCCTGCTCCAGCTCCACACGCCTAATATGCAGTTTTAGATTTTCATTGGTGAATTGCTCTGGCTCCTGAACTCTGATCCCCAAGTCCCCAGTATCTGCTGAAAGGTGGGATTATCTAGTTTCTTTTTGTCCCATTCAAAGCTAAGAAATATATTTTCAGGAACTTGAGATATCTGCAGTCAAGCAAGCTGCCCTCCCACCAGAAAAATTATAAATATTAAGCCCACTCCACTATCCACCCCTCTCCTATGTAGTAAACACCCCCTACCACCCTGGAAGTCATGAACCAGGGCTTCTTCATTCGTTCCAATGCCCCCTCTACAGTTTAGCCCCATCTGTGCAGCAAAGGAGTAATTAGCAGAAATTACTGCTCCAGGTCCTACATGCTGAGTGGAAGATAGAACACTCCCTACCGCCCGCGGGACATTTATTATTTATTATTAATTATTAACAGTTTCTTATATAGCGCAGCAAATTCCATTGCGCTTTACAACTGGACACAATTAGAAGACAAAACTGGGTGAAAACAAACAGTCATAGAGGGAGGAGGGCCCTGCACACAAGCTCACAATCTGTGGGGAAATAGGCATTGATACACAAGGACAGGTGCTATCTATTGCATAGTTGTTCACAAGATTGTAAAGGTTCCTTGTGGGCTGCATGATATCACATCACAGCAGTGATGAACCAGGTTCAGGGGAAAGGAGAGTGCAGAAAGAAAATATGTGGGGGATGTGTGGACTGTACTGTGAGGAAATAATTGGATAGGAGAGCTATGAAGGTAATGTGAGCGGTTCTGGAATTTGATAAGCTTGTCTGAATAGGTGAGTTTTCAGGGAACGCTTGAAGGTTTGAAGACTAGAGGAGAGTCTTATTGTACATGGTAGGGCATTCCACAGAGTGGGTGCAGCCCGAAGAAAGTCCTGTATTCGTGCATGGGAGCAAGTAATGAGTGTGGATGAGAGACGTAGATCTTGTGAAGAGCGAAGGGGCTGGATTGGGAGATATTTTGAGATAAGTGAAGAGATGTATGTTGGTGTAGTATGGTTAATAGCCTTGTGTGTAAGCAACAGTATTTTATATTGAATACAGTAGAATACAGTTAGCCAATGGAGGGACTGACAAAGTGGGTCTGCAGATGATGAACGTCTAACCAGGAATATTAGCCCCGCAGCTGCATTCAGAATGGATTGTAATGGTGAGAGTCTCTTCTTAGTAAGACCAGTAAGAAGACTATTGCAATAATCAATGCCGGAGATAATGAGAGCATGGATTAGGGTTTTAGCAGTGTCTTGTGTAAGATATGATCATATTTTGGATATGTTTCTTAGATGCATGTAACATGATTTTGACACAGATTGAATGTGGGGAGCAAAGGACAATTCTGAGTCAAGTATGACACCTATGCAGCGAGCTTGTCATGTAGGGCTGATTGTAGAGTTTTCAACAGTGATAGAAATATCAGGTTGGTAACTGCTATTGGCCGGTGGAAATATAATTAACTCTGTTTTGGAAATATTAAGTTTGAGGTGGCGAGATGACATCCAAGATGAAATGGCAGAGAGGCATTCAGTGACCCGGCCCAATACAGACAGAGACAAATCAGGGGAGGATAGGTAGATTTGAGTATCATCTGCGTACAGATGATACTGAAATCCAAAAGAGCTGATTAGTTTCCCAAGAGATGAGGTATAGATTGAGAAAAGCAGAGGACCTAAGACTGAGCCCTGCAGTACTCCAACTGAAAGAGGTAGCGAAGGGGAGGTGGATTCAGAGAAATGGACACTGAAAGAGCGATTAGATAGGTAGGACAGGAACCAAGAGAGGGATGTGTCCTGAAGACCTAGGGATTGCAGTGTTTGTATGAGAAGAGAGTGGTCAACAGTGTCAAAAGTAGCAGAGAGATCTAGAAGAATAAGTAGTGAGTAATGGCCTTTAGACTTCGCAGTGACCAGAATATTCACTTATTTAGTCAGTGCAGTCTCTGTGGAGTGATGGGAGCGAAAGCCTGATTGATATTGGTCCAATAAGTTATATGAGTTAAGAAAGTGTGTGAGGCATGTATAGGCAAGTTTCTCAAGTATCTTGGAAAGACATGGGAGCTGAGAGATGGGACGGTAGTTTGAGAGAGAGTTAGGGTCAGAATTTTGTTTTTTTCAGAATGGGAGTAATCACTGCATGCTTGAAAAGTGAAGGAAAGATACCAGTAGAGAGAGAGATTACAAATGTTAGTTAAGGTTGGGATGAGCACAGGAGACAGAGCTTTACTTATTTGTGAGGGTATAGGATCAAGAGGAGAGGAAGTAGAGTAGCAGGATGAGAAGAGTGTTGATACTTCATCTTCATTTGTAGGATCAAATGAAGAGAAAGTGCCAGAGGGTTGAGGTAAGGAATTGAGTAGGTTACTGGTTGAGGAAGAGCATACCATTTCAGCTTGGATCTGCTCAATCTTGTCCTTGAAGTAGGAAGCAAGATCTTGCGCCTTGATAGTGGCTGGTGGGTTGGGTGAAGGAAGGTTGAGATATGATTTAAATGTATTAAAAAATATTTTGGGGTTAGAGGCTTGAGCAGAGATGAGCGTTTGGAAATATGTTTGGCAGTGTCCAGAGCATTACAATAAGAGTGGTAGACAGCAGTCTTATATGTGAGGAAGTCACTTGGAATAGGAGATTTACGCCACTGGCATTCAACTTTATGTGACAGTTTTTGTAGGTGTCTTGTTACTTTAGAGTGCCACGGTTGACATATAGGCCTACGTGTAGTGTGATGGGTAGCTGGAGCCACTTCGTCAAGGGCTTTCTCTAGAGTCTGGTTCAGGTGTGATACATCCATCTCAGGAGAAGTGAATGCAGAAATAGGTAAAAGCAGTTATTGCATTGAGGTGGAAAATTCTTGAAGATTAATTGCATTAATATTTCTGCGGGTTTGATAAGGATTGGTGGATGTCAGTGGTACTGAGTTTGAAGTGTTAGAGGAGAGCATGCAGGTGATAAGGTTGGGATATGAGAGAGGGAAAGGAGTGTTAGTGATTTCAGAAACGGAGCATAGTCTGGTGAATATTAGATCAAGGCAGTGGCCCTCCTGATGAGTAGAGGAGTCAGTCCGTCCATTGGGAGAGGCCAAGAGAGAAGGTTAGAGAGAGTAGATTGGAGGCACGAGCAGCAGATTTTGGGCTATCAATAGCAATATTGAAATCTCCCATGATAATGGTGGAGATATCAGAGGACAAGAAGTGAGGGAGCCAGGCAGAAAAATCATCTAGAAATTGTTTGGGATGCCCAGGTGTGCGATAGATAGCTGCAGCACACAGAGAAAAAGGAGTGAAATTCTGATAGAATGTACTTGAAATTATGTAAATGTGAGTGATGGAACCTGTTGTTGAAATGTGTATGCAAAAGATTGGGATAGTAATAATCCAACTCCACCTCCTTTACTGTTACCAGGTCTGGGGGTGTGTGTGACGTGGAAACCACTGTGCGACAGTGCCGCAGGGGAGGCCGTGTCTGGTTGTGTGAGCCATGTTTCTGTAATATCCAGCAGGTTGAAGTTGTTAGCTATGAAGTGGTCATGAACAGATGTTAGTTTGTTACAAACAGAATGTGCATTCCATAAGCCACATTTTAGTGATTTGGAGGCTAATGGGAAACATGTGATGTTTATGAGGTTAGCTGTATTTCTATATTGCTGTGAATCAGGTGAATGTGAGTGGGGCAGGTGTTTTGGGCCTGGATTCGGTGAAATGTCCCCAGCTAATAGCAAAGCTGCCGCTTATAGCACCCCACACCTCTACCGCTGGAGGATGGGTAGGGGGCCCAGTGCATTGCTGTGCCCAGGGGCTTACACTACTGTTAAGATGGTCCTGAATATTGGGCTGGTACGATTGAAGTTACACTACATCAGACAAATTTGTGGTTCAAATTTTGAGTTTGTAGCACACAGATAAAACAATATATGATAAAAAAATCTATTGGGATTCACAATGTCAATAATGACAGAATGTCGACATTGTGGTAATGTCGAAAGAGCTACTGTAGTGTTGGGTAATTTTTCTGGTTGGACTGGAAACAGGGTGGCAGGGATAAACTTTAAGGAAAACAGTGTGACAAGGATGGCTGCAAATGGATCTAGTAGCCTCTGTGGACTTTACTACTTTGGTCCTGATTCAGAGAAGTATGCAAAGCCTTTCTAAATTCTAATGTGTGCCATGTTATTCTGCTGTAAAATTATCATGATACCATAGATTTATGAGAAAAATTTAAATTGTATGCATATTAAATATATAATAATTTTAAAGCTCTGGACACAGGTAAATATATTACCTTAAAGAAGAAATTATTAAATGTTTCTATGTGCACCATATTCTTTTATAGTCTCATTCAAATGTTGTAAATTGATATTGCACACATCATTATTCCTCTTTTTTTCACCAGGGAGAAGCCTCAATAAAGTAAAAGTGCTAATCAATGGGAATCTCAATGAAGGGAGATGAAAGAAATCAGTGTCTTATGTAAATTTCACGTCAAAGTCCAACAACCTATCTCTTAAGTAGTCTAAGTGGTTTCATCTCCGTTCTCAAAGTGTTTCACAAAACAATAGTAAAATGTCAAAATTCGCTGTCATTTCTCATATTTTTGAATTGGTTAATACTGTATACAGGTTTGAATATATTTGAGTCAGTTTGACCATGGTGAGGCTTGTTCTTCAGAGCCCAATCCAGTGTGAGCTGGTTTACAAATGGTTAAGCTGGGGTGCCCATGTGTGAGCTATTTCAAATATGTTTACATTAAATTTGAATAAGTTTGGCTTTGTTATTGTGAACAGCGAATTATATACCTCAAACTTGAATGGTGCATATTAAACATCTAACAGTTTTTTTTTTTAAAGAATAGTTTAAAACCGAAGTGCAGGGCATCTCCAGCAACATTTATCCACAACATACGGCTTTGTCCAAATATCAGATTTTTTTAATTTAAATTAAAATTGTTATTATAGTTCTGACTGGCCAATAGGTACCACACTTGCAGCTGCACCATGATCATTACTAACAACACTTACAACTAGACTGTGTTGGGTGCCAAAGATCCATTTGCAACAGGCAACCCTTTGTCATACATTCGCCTCATAATAGCACTTTCAAAGATGGCAATATTGGATGGGGCACTATTGGCACTGGTCCTATAAGAGATTGAGGCAATAAAGGAGGGGGCACAGGACATCCAGGAAGGTTCTTTGGATAACTTTGATGGTAAGTAAGATATCTATTATTTTGTGATATGTTCTTGTCATAAAGTGGCGAGTGCTGCACTTAGCGCTGCGGCTCATTATCAGGCTCTGGCAGGTGTCCAACAGCTGCAGGCAAGGAGGAAGCCGCTCACATCATCTCAGTGCCAGGTCCACTGTCAGCCGCAGGACGGAGCACCACCATTGCATCAGCGGTCAGGTGACTTTTCATGGCCAATTACTTAGCAGCCAGCCACGTGACATCCTGCTCCAATAGGAGTGGAGCAAGATGCATAAAGGAAGTGACAGGCATTGTAATCTCTGTGCCTGAATATCATCGCTCCCCAGCATCGTATACAGTCTCACTCTGTGCCCAGTCTAACCTGTGGACTTTGTGCATTATCAGTCTCACCGGTAAACAGTCCGGTAATTCAAGTATGCTACCAGTCTCACCGGTAAACAGTCTGGTAAATCAGTAAACTACCAGTCTCCCCAGTAACCAGCCCAGTAATTCAGTACGCTACCAGTATAACCGGTACCCAGCCCGGTTCCATTGTGCGTCACCAGTCTCACCCGTACACAGCCCGGTTTCCAGTACGCTGCCAGTATAACCAGTAACCAGCCTGGTTCCATTGTGCGTTACTAGTCTCACCGGTACCCAGCCTGGTTTCCAGTACGCTACCAGCATAATCAGTACCCAGCCCAGGTCCATTGTGCGTTACCAGTCTCACTGCTATCCAGCCCGGTTTCCAGTATGCTACCAGTATAACCGGTACCCAGCCCAGTTCCATTGTGCATCACCAGTCTCACTGGTAACCAGCCCAGTTTCCAGTATGCTACAGCATAACTGGTACCCAGCCTGGTTCCATTGTGAGTTACCAGTCTCACCAGAATCCAGCCTGGTTTCCAGTACGCTACCAGCATAACCGGTACACAGCCCGGTTTCATTGTGCGTTACCAGACTCACCGGTACCCAGCCTGGTTTCCAGTATGCTACCAGTATAACCAGTACCCAGCCCAGGTCCATTGTGCGTTACCAGCCTCACTGGTACCCGGCCCGGTTTCCAGTATGCTACCAGAATAACTGGTACCCAGCCTGGTTCCATTGTGCATTACCAGTCTCACCGGTATCCAGCCCGGTTTCTAGTATGCTACCCAAATACCGGTAACCAGCCCGGCTTTCTGTGTGCTACCTGTATCTCCAGCATCCAGTCCGGTGCTCGGCCCATTATCTGTAATGTCCTATGACCATATGCTACAGATTTGCCAGTAGGTCTGCATGAGGAGAACTTACATCCAGCCCTCCTTACTCAGGCCAAGCACTTGCTACTCTCCCCAACCATTGGAGGGATCCCCGAGTACACAAACATCCAGTGTTGCAACCGTTCTATTCATGTTAAGTTCTGTTATAGATAATAGTGTTGTCGTTTAAATGATATTTTGATGGCCAGCCATGGTGTGTGTGTGTGTGTGTGTGTGTGTGTGTGTGTGTGACTTAATTCAGTGTGTATGTGTTTGCCGTATTGCACTGTATTTTCTTGTGTGTCCTTCATTTGGAAATACACCCCCCTCCGCCAAGCCCCTTGTTTTTCAATTGTAATCCTGTTATATTCAAAAAGTCTATAATAAATCCACTCTAAATTTACATGCAGTGGCCAATCACCATTGAGACATGCGTTGTATGTAATGTGTAATTATTTTTTGTTATTATATCATCACAATTATGGGCACCATACTATAAAAGAATATCCTGGAACTAGAAAAGGTTCAGAGATGGGCCACCAAATTGATTAAGGGGATGGAGACGCCAGAATACGAGGAAAGGCTTGTTAGGCTGGGCATGTTTACACTGAAAGAAAAGGAGATTAAGAGGGGACATGATTAACATTTACAAATATATAAGGGGACAATACACAGAGCTAGCGGGGGACATGTTTTTGGTAAAATCAACACAAAGGACACACGGACACCCTCTTAGGTTAGAGGAGAGAAGATTTTGCACCCTCAGATGGAAAGGTTCCTTCACAGTAAGGACAATATGTATTTGGAATTCCCTGCCTGAGAGTGCAGTAATGGCGGACTTGATCATTACTTTTAAGAATGGGCTAGATAAATTCCTAATGGATAAGAATATACAGAGTTATGGGGGTAAATCATGGACTAAAGTATAAAAAAAAATAAAAGAAATAAAAGACGAGTGGACATAACAACTAAACATTCACCACAGTTAATATTAGTTTTAAAATATTACAGTTTAGGAGATCACTAACAGGTTGAACACGACGGACAAATTGTCTTTTTTCAACCTCAGAAACTATGTTACTATGGGGTATATTTACTAAGGTCCCGATTTTGACCGAGATGGTGTTTTTTCTTCAAAGTGTCATCTCGGGAATTTACTAAACTCAAATCACGGCAGTGATGAGGGCATTCGTATTTTTTTGGTAGTCCTCGGAAAAAATTACGAATGAATACACCATCGGTCAAATATGGCTGGAATTTGGTAGAAATCGGTCATTTACTAAAAAGTGCAAATCACAAACACTGCCGACAATAGCCAAACACTGGCGTGATTAAATACAAATCGTGAAAAAGTGCTAAAAAAACCCAGACCTGCTTTTTTTTACCGTGTTCGGATAGGCATGCACGGATCCATGAGATCCGTGCATGTTTTTCAGTGGGAAGGGGTGGGAAAGTGTTACATTTTTTTTAAAAAAAATGCGTGGGGTCCCCCCTCCTAAGCAAAACCAGCCTCGGGCTCTTTGAGCCGGCCCTGGTTGTAAAAATATGGGGAAAAAAGTGACAGGGGTTCCCCCATATTTAAACAACCAGCACCGGGCTCTGCGCCTGGTCCTGGTTCCAAAAATACAGGGGACAAAAAGCGTAGGGGTCCCCCGTATTTCTGAAACCAGCACCGGGCTCCACTAGCCAGATACATAATGCCACAGCCGGGGGATACTTTTATATTGGTCCCTGCGGCCCTGGCATTGCATACCCAACTAGTCACCCCTGGCCGGGGTACCCTGGAGGAGTGGGGACCCCTTCAATCAAGGGGACCCCCCTCCAGCCACCCAAGGGCCAGGGGTGAAGCCCAAGGCTGCCCCCCCCCATCCAAGGGCTGCGGATGGGGGGCTGATAGCCTTTTTGACAAAAGTTGAATATTGTTTTTAGTAGCAGTACTACAAGTCCCAGCAAGCCTCCCCGCAAGCTGGTACTTGGAGAACCACAAGTACCAGCATGCGGTGGAAAACCGGACCCGCTGGTACCTGTAGTACTACTACTAAAAAAATACCCTAATAAAAACAGAAGACACACACCTTGAAAGTAAAAGTTTAATACATACATCCACACCTCCATACACACATACTTACCTATGTTCACATGAGGGTCGGTCCTCTTCTCCATGTAGAATCCATGGGGTACCTGTTGGAAAAATTATACTCACATAATCCAGTGTAGTTCGGTCCTCTTCTTTTCTATTTGTAATCCAGCTACTTTGCAAAATAAAAAAACGGACACCCGACCACACACTGAAAGGGGCCCCATGTTTTCACATGGGACCCCTTTCCGCGACTGCCAGGAACCACCCCTGACTTCTGTCTAAGAGGGTTCCTTCAGCCAATCAGGGTGCCCCACGTTGTGGCACCCTCCTGATTGGCTGTGTGCTCCTGTAGTGTATGACAGGCAGCACACGGCAGTGATACAATGTAGCGCCTATGCGCTCCATTGTAACCAATGGTGGGAACTTTGTGGTCAGCGGTTGACCGAAAGTAACCTCACCGCTGACCACAAAGTTCCCACCATTGGTTACAATGGAGCGCATAGGCGCTACATTGTAACACTGCCGTGTGCTGCCTGTCATACACTACAGGAGCACACAGCCAATCAGGAGGGTGCCACAACGTGGCGCACCCTGATTGGCTGAAGGCACCCTCTTAGACAAAAGTCAGGGGGGGTTCCTGGCAGTCGGGGAAAGGGGTCCCATGTGAAAACATGGGGCCCCTTTCAGTGCGTGGTCGGGTGTCCTTTTTTTTTATTTTGCAAAGTACCTGGATTACAAATAGAAAAGAAGAGGACCGAACTACACTGGATTATGTGAGTATAATTTTTCCAACAGGTACCCCATGGATTCTACATGGAGAAGAGGACCGACCCTCGTGTGAACATAGGTAAGTATGTGTGTATGGAGGTGTGGATGTATGTATTAAACTTTTACTTTCACGGTGTGTGTCTTCTGTTTTTATTGGGGTATTTTTTTTAGTAGTAGTACTACAGGTACCAGCGGGCCCGGTTTTCCACTGCATGCTGGTACTTGTGGTTCTCCAAGTACCAGCTTGCGGGGGAGGCTTGCTGGGACTTGTAGTACTGCTACTAAAAACAATATTCAACTTTTGTCAAAAAGGTTATCAGCCCCCCATCCGCAGCCCTTGGATGGGGGGGACAGCCTCGGGCTTCACCCCTGGCCCTTGGGTGGCTGTAGGGGGGGGTCCCCTTGATTGAAGGGGTCCCCACTCCTCCAGGGTACCCCGGCCAGGGGTGACTAGTTGGGTATGTAATGCCAGGGCCGCAGGGACCAATATAAAAGTGTCCCCCATCTGTGGCATTATGTATCTGGCTAGTGGAGCCCGGTGCTGGTTTCAGAAATACGGGGGACCCCTACGCTTTTTGTCCCCTGTATTTTTGGAACCAGGACCAGGCGCAGAGCCTGGTGCTGGTTGTTTAAATATGGGGGAACCCCTGTCACTTTTTTTCCCATATTTTTACAACCAGGGCCGGCTCAAAGAGCCCGAGGCTGGTTTTGCTTAGGAGGGGGGACCCCACGCATTTTTTTTTCAAGATTTTAACAATGATTTATTTTTTTATAAAGGTGCACAATGATGCCCAGCACGGATCTCACAGATCCGGCCGAGATTAATTGTGCTAAAGTCGGCAGTGTTTTACAAGTCACTCACGTAAAACACTGCAAAAAAAAACGAATGACATCGACATCGGTAAATACGAAAATGCAGAATACGACAGCTTAGTAAATTAGTCGTAATAAATTCAAAAAGTTGCAACTTTACACTTTCGATGTCTTTCGTGATTGAACTTTAACCTCAATCGGGAAAATACGAATTTTAGTAAATATACCCCTATGTCTGCCTGAAACCACTGTAATATGTTCTGTTTAATTTTCTCTATAGTTTTGTGGAGGAACCTGAACTGCCCACAACAACCTTGTTGGCATGCTAATTGGGACATTTGTGGGTATTGTTGGAGGTGCTAAGCAGCATTTGCAGGAACCTAGATGTCACCTTGAGAATATTGTTTCCCTTAAAGAGTCATTGTAGTTTTTGCTTCAGTTAAATTATTTAGTTAACAAATGAGTAATTTATTTGTTCATAAGTGAAGTGAATGCACAAATTTGTAAAGATGTGAGCAATGTGTTTATACTGGAATGTCAGTGTGGTACACCTATACTACAGATGGTAATAAAATAAATGAAATCAATATCAGAGACACATTTCTAAATTTAAGGACACATAGTGCCAGATGTTGAATCAGATGTGATGTCGGTGGCAGTCAAGCATTTTTTTTCTACTGCCCATGTGATTAAGCCACACTGCTGAGTCACAGTAATAATTGAGATACTTGGGAGAAGTACAGATTCAGAAATGTCTTGAAAATGTATTGGGAATTCCTGGGCAGTGACAGGGAAGTGGCTAAGCAGATGCACAGAGATGGTCTGTCTTATGTCCATGTTATGGGAATGCTGAATATGTATCATTGTAGTTGGAGGCCATACACTGATGAAAAATCTGCCCCTAGAATGCAACTGGTGCAAGCTTTGATGGTGCAACCCATAGCTACGTCTCAAGATACACAAGAAGAGGCATAGCCAGAACTTTGTAGGTTTATTAGCAACATTTTGGAGTGTGTCCTGCCCAAATACTTATACCTCTCTCTGCAGTAGTTGTTCATTTTATGCCCTATAGCAGTGATTTTCAACCTTTTTTTACTCGCGGCACACCGAACAATATTTTAAAATTGCCAAGGCACACCATCAGTTCCCCACAGGAAAATAAAATACACACATTGGCCCTCACAGTAAAAAAAATCCACACATACATTGGCCTACGCAGAAAAAACTATTACATTGCTCCCACATAAATCCTATTGCTCCCCACATGAATTATTCACATTATTTCCCCCCCCCCCCTCATAAATCCATAAATCCTTATTCTCCACACATAAATCCTCTTGCTCCCCACAGGAGAAATAAAATAACAAATATTAGCCCCTACCAGTCAGCTGTCCTCCTCCATGTCCCTCAGTGGCGGGGGTTGTTCATAGTGGAGTGCTGCGAATACTGAGCAGTGGGCGGTCGGGCAGGTGTGGGCATGGGTAGGCAAGGAAAGCTGTGGATGTAGGCGGCAACTGGAAGATATGTATGCAGGTGGGTGGGCTAGCTGGGTGTGAGATGCGGCAGCTGTGACCTACGATTTCACACCACCGTGTCTTCAAGGCATAGGTCACGGCTGGAGCACGACTGATCCTCTAAGAAGAGCCCGGGCCAACAGTTCACTCTGAAGGTGCAGGAAGTGTCTCTAGCTCCGTGGCACACCTTGCAACTGGTCGCGGCACACTAGTGTGCCACGGCACACTGGTTGAAAAAGCCTGCCCTATAGTAATGTCCTTGCTCATTTTATGCCTCATATTACAATAATTCTTTAGTTAATTTTCTACCTCATAGTAGTGCCCTTATCCACAATACACCATACAAGGGGTGTGCAATAAGTTTCTGGATGTTCAGTGCAAAGGTACTGTAGAGTAGACACAATCTGACTGTTTGTGAACTGCAATCTTTAACTAAAGTTTTGTGAAATGTCAAGGAACAGAACTGTAAATAAGCATCACTGCACATCTATTAAATCAGCATGTTCACTTCCTTCACATACTCATTATGGAGCTCAACAGAGGTCACTGAAGAGCCATTATCTTCTATGACTACAAGAGTGGTCTGCAAAAGCAGGAGAGTTTTGACCAACTGCGAGTTACTTTTGGGGAGGAAGCACTTTCTGAGTGATTTGCAGAATTTAGGTTTGGGAGATGGTCCCTGGAAGATGAGGGACGATGCAGCCGACCTGTGTCCGCCATCACCGAGGACATTTCTGACATGTAGGTCATAAATTAGATAAATGCCAGGGTGAGCATGGCCCAGTTACAGAAGTAGATAGGCATCCCATTGGTATCCACCCACTTGATATTCCACAAAAAAGAATGGCCTGAGCAAGGTTTCTGTATGATGTGTGCCACATTAGCTGACTCGAGAGCAGATGGAGGCTCGGGTGATTTGGTGCCGCAACATGCTGGCTAGGTTTGATGGCGGCCACTCAAACTCAGTCTGAAAGCTCATCAGTGGTGATGAAACTTGGACCTACAGTTTCAACCCCAAGACCAAACAACAGTTGGCCCGGTGGACCCCAGTTGGAGGTGCAACATCACAGAAGTTACGACATAAGTGCAGTGTGGCCAAGCAGATAGTAGATGTTTTTATGATAAAGATTAGTCATGTAGCTACCGTTCAATTCATGCAGCAGTGCACCATTACTGGGGACTTGAACACGAACCAGTGCCTACCGCAGGTGCTGGAAGCCATTTCCAGGTGCTGTCCAAGAACTTGCACTCGTGATGCCCTTCTCCATCAGGATAATGCACCTTACATATATTCCAAAGAAGAGAATTATCTTTCAATGACTGAAGGGTTTCCAAGTACTGAAATGAAGAAAGGAGAGAGAAAAAAGATCTTTTGTTTCCCCCAGCACACTGAATGATAACAGTAACCAGATTTAAATCCCATACAATATTAAAATTCAGAGATCTCGGTTACATATATTTGCACAAATGTATGAATAAGCCCCAAAGCCGCATCAAGGCGTCTCTGTATATTTGGGGTCTCTAGTGCTATATCTAGGTGCAGGGTGTGGTACCCCAAATCACCAGCATAAGCCAGAAGGCCCAGGGCAGCATACCAGTGAAAAAACTATAGTTGTAATAAATTAGTGTTAGGAAGCCGAAGCTATAAAGGTGATACAAAAATGAGATGTAATTAAAATGGAGGAATAGTGTTAAAGAAATTAGTATGTGAAAAGTGTTAATAGAATGTAAAGGTATGTCACACTAAAGCCATCCAGCTCAGCCAGTCCATAGGCACTACACTCCACACCTCCATTATCCCAAGCTGGGTCTATGATTAACCAGCAAGGAGCCACATGATAATGGCTCCTTACTTAAATATATCTAAGCTAAGAGCTACCTACCTTGGAGCAACCCCACAATGCTCCATATGGCATGTCAGGGCCTGCACCTCCTCCTAATGCAGGAACCTCTCTGCCTCTCACAACAGACATATATGGTGGCAGATGCTCAGTTAGCTTAGTGATATCATTCAGGTGCTTGAAAGGGAGCGGTATTTTTAAGCAAAAATAAAAAGGCATTTTGTTCCCTCCAGCACCCTGAATGATAACAGTAACCAGATTTAAATCCCACACAATATTAGAATTCAGAGATCTCGGTTATATATATTTGCTCAAATGTATGAATAAGTCCCAAAGCCGCATCAAGGCATCTCTGTATATTTGGTATCCCTAGCGCTATATCTAGGTGCATGGTGTGGCACCCTAAAGCACCAGCATAAGCCACTGTTATGCTGCCCTGGGCTTTCTGGTTTATGCTGGTGATTTGGGGTGCCACAACCTGTACCTAGATATAGCACTAGAGACCCCAAATATACAAATACACCTTGATGCGGCTTTGGGGCTTATTCATACATTTGCGCAAATATATGTAACCGAGATCACTGAATTCTAATATTGGGTGGGATTTAAATCTGGTTACTGTTATCATTCAGGGTGCTGGGGGTAACAAAATGCCTTTGTTTTTGCTTAGAAATACTCCTCCCTTTCAAGCACCTGAATGATATCACTAAGCTAAATGAGCATCTGCCACCATATATGTCTGTTGTGAGAGGCAGAGAGGTTCCTGCATTAGAAGGAGGTGCAGGCCCTGACATGCCATATGGAGCATTATAGAGTTGCTCCAAGGTAGGTAGCTCTTAGCTTAGATATATTTAATTAAGGAGCCATTATCATGTGGCTCCTTGCTGGTTAATCATAGACCCAGCTTGGGGTAATGGAAGTGTGGGGTGTGGTGCCTCTGGACTGGCTGAGCTGGATGGCTTTAGTGTGGCATATCTTTACATTTTATTAACACTTTTCACATACTAATTTCTTTAACACTATTTCTCCATTTTAATGACATCTCATTTTTGTATCACTTTTATAGCTTCGGCTTCCTAACACTAATTTATTAACACTATAGTTTTTTCACTGGTATGCTGCCCTGGGCTTTCTGGCTTATGCTGGTGCTTTGGGGTGCCACACCCTGCACCTAGATATAGCACTAGGGACCCCAAATATACAGAAATGCCTTGATGCGACTTTGGGGTTTATTCATACATTTGTGCAAATATATATAACCAAGATCTCTGAATTCTAATATTGTGTGGGATTTAAATCTGGTTACTGTTATCATTCAGGGTGCTGGGGTAAACAAAATGCCTTTTTTTTTCTTGCATAGAAATACTCCTCCCTTTCAAGCACCTGAATGATATCACTAAGCTAATTGAGCATCTGCCACCATATATGGAGAAAGGAGACCAAGCTCAAATTTGACAAAACGCAACTCTCAAGGATAGTCTTAGTGTATATATTTGAGTTTATGGAGCCAGTCAAGGAGATACATGTTTATAATGTACACTGTTGGGGAAAATAATTTGCCCATTATCTTTTGTTTGTTGTAACCGTATCAGGCATAACCTACATATATGGTGATTCCAAATGAAGGCACCGACAGCAGCATTAATCTTTTTAGTTTCTTCTATAGTAATCAGAAGGGGAAGTGAAGACCTTAGAGATATTTATATGGAAAAAGTAAGATGGATTTTTGGTGATCTGGACACCTAAATAAGAAAAACTTCCTGTTGTCCATTCAAACCTAGAATATGCCAATAGGGGCATGCATACCCTGGTTTTAAGTACATAGCTATAGATTTATCAGGATTCACCTAGAGGCCAGAGACATTCCCGAAATTCTGTAGTATGGTCATTATAGAAGGCAGAGAAGAGAAGGTGTTAGATAGATAGATAAATCAGGACATCATATGTAAAGGCTGTAATTTTAACTTTGCATGTGATGACTTGTATATCTGAGATATCCCGGGAAAGGTGAATGAGGCAAAGGATAAGTTGAAAAGAAACAGTTATATGTGACAGTATAGGCACAATGAATGGATGTGGAATAAGCACCACTCAGTATTCTAGAGACTACATCCTCTGGAAACACCCATACAAAATTAAATATGCTAAAATATTAAACTATGAAAAAAAGTTTAGCTAAAATACAAATCTAGGCATAAAAACCAAGAAACAAGAATAGTTTATAAGAAAATTATATTTCTTATATTGAAGAGACAGAAATATAAATATTAATTGTACTCGAAGGCTAAATACTGTACTGATAGTCAGATAGGGAAAGCCAATGAAGGTTCAGTTTAATAAACAATAGTGAGGGAAATAATGGAAGGTAAAACTACTGGGGAGTGAAGATCAATCAAGGGAGGGCTGGAAGAGCAAATGAATGGCAACTGAGAGGTAAAAATACTAGAGGGAAATAAAGCACAAAACAAGAAGAAGTAAGATAGAGGGATGGCTTAGAGGAAAAGAGCACACTTAGCAAGAAAAAAGGGAAATATGGACTAGGAGAAGATAAGGAGTAATACTACTCCCTCAGGCAAGACATCCCAGGGAACCTCCTACAGGAAGCAAGTGTCCAAATTCAGAAGGGGGCTGCTGAAATGCCTGTTCACAGTGACAGCCCATTTATCAAACAATATATTGCCTATTTCCTTGAAAATACCCATTTTGGGGGGTTAGCAACAAATATTAAGTATCCCTCGAACGTACTGTATGTAGAAGGCAAAACAGCAGATATCTCCAATACCTGCTGTGATCCCTCTATTCCCGCCAGCAGCTGCATGCCTCATTCCCAAGTGTGTGTTTTGTACAGGCAAACAGCGTATATTATTGTACTTAGTGGTGATGGACATGTGGCCACCACCTGCACCATGAAATTAAATAAGCAGTGTATAAACAAGACATTTTTTGCTGGTGTCAACAAAAATCTCAAGTCTTTTAATAAAACAGCACGGTAAAGGTAACAGTCACTCATTTTCCTATCTCATTGTTTGTTAACTCTACAGTAGCTGTACTCCTGTCCTCGTGTAAAAAGTCATGGATCATGGAACAGTGGAACAGTTGATAGAAGAGCAGGAGCAACAAAGTACTAGTGATGGCAATCATAGTACTTCTATAACAACTATTCAAGGAGATAATTTGGAAGGTGTAAAGGGCATCTCAAATCTAAACAGTATTTCACAAATTTGAAGAAAATACTGTATCATTATGAAACAAAAAGTTTCTGACAAAAAGCATAAAATTGCCAACATGCCATACATCACATGAAATGGAAAGGAAACAAGCACCATTTTCTCAATCTGAGTCTAGATGTGCAAGCTTTAAAACAGGCAAATAAAAAAACACAAAAATACGCTAAGGCTTAAGAACAAACCGTGTGTCCACAAACTTAACTAATTTCTGTGGAAAGTCTAAGGGTGCTATGTGTGAGTATGACATTTCTGATTCTGACAATGCAATAATCGAGAAGCCTCCTTACAGCATTACTGAACCCTCTGCAAATGTGAAGATGAGTGGCACTAAAAGAAATAATGGTGATGTTTAGACATAGAACTGAGGAAGCTACTTTGTAAGTGCAACAGGATGAGGGGGATAATTATATATTTGATGCTAATGAGGCAGGTTGAAGATGAATGTGTAACAAGAAATTTATAAAATTCAAAGGGATGATTTTGTTTATGTCAAAGTAAGTCAGCCACAAGTGGTAGCAGATTTTGCCAGCAATAATAATAAGAAATATGAATTGCAACCAGGAACCTTGTGAGCAATTGGCATAGGAGGCTACTTCTCAAAAATTTAGAAAAACTGACGTTCATCTAAATGAACTACAAATTGTATGAGGAAGACCTGTGCCAACAATTACAACAAACAGAAACTTCTGTAACGGTTGATTCCTGTGGGGATGAACTAATATTGTGTGATGATGATTATCAGAATCCGAATCAGCTCTATTGGCCAGGTGTACTCACGTACACTAGGAATTTATTGCAGTACAGTGCATCGCCAAGTAGCAACGTGAATGGGGGAATACATAGCATAAGAAGGGGGAAATACGTAACATACATTACAAACATTGGGGCTAATTCAGACCTGATAGCTGCTGTGCGTTTTCGCACAGCGGGCAATCAGGTCTGAACTGTACATGCGCAGGCATCGCAGTGCACTGCAGTACGCCACAGTGTGCCACAGTGCACCGGCGCATGCAAGAGATGCGATTGACATCTCAGCCCAGCGATCGCCTCTGCCTGATTGACAGGCAGAGGCATTCGCTGGGTGGGAGGTGGTGGGCCGGCGGTTTTGGGCTGCCATTTTGAGGGGGCGGTCCGGGCAACGCAGACATGCCCAAGCCATGCGGTGGGAGTGGGGGTGGGGGGGGGTTGGTGGGGAGGGGACACGGTGGCTGCGTGATGTCACGTGCAGCCGCTGCGACCCCAGCAGCGATTAGTAATTCCCTGTCAGCATGCAGGAGCTGCGCTGGTAGGGAGCTACTCTTCAGGTACAAAAACATCGCTGCCGTGCGATGCTTTTGTACCTGTGCGGTGGGGAGCAGAGCCAGACATGTGGGGTGGACTAGCCCTGTGCTGGGCGTCCCCCCCACTTAGTGTTGAAGCTGCGACCACCACCACAAGTGTTCCACTTTCAAGTCGGATCCAGATATGGACTTTTAAACCTGCCGTTCAAACTTGCCGTTTGGAACTCTGAGGAATTTTATATGTACAGCATCGATGGGAGAGACCCAGGTTGTTTCATCACTACAGCTTGCTTGCTGAAAAAACCAACAAAAACCTTTGGAAGTCTCCATCAATACGGGTAATACCAGCTGCACACATTTCCTCCTACTAGAGAACTTTGCACAAGGCACTCAGTCCGGGATCCATTTGTGGACACTGAAAGCAGCCACCTCTAAATATTTCTTAGCTCCATATATGCCTCAATTTTATATATGATATATATGTTCAGATGTTTTTCAGTTTTTAAATTGTGATGTATAGGTAATAAATTTTATGTTATTTTAT
Source organism: Pseudophryne corroboree (assembly GCF_028390025.1). Taxonomy (NCBI): domain Eukaryota; kingdom Metazoa; phylum Chordata; class Amphibia; order Anura; family Myobatrachidae; genus Pseudophryne; species Pseudophryne corroboree. The sequence continues at coordinate 760,402,942 of NC_086445.1, forward strand.
TTAAACTGATCCACAGTCGTTCATTATTATTGGAGAAACACATTAGCGCCAGTCTTCATTTCCTCATTTTCTAAAAACATTTTCAGGGACTGACAATCCCTTCTGGCAGCTGTGACAGCACGTCTGGGTTATTTTCTTTCTTATGTCTGTGAAAGTGATCATAGATGTGTTAAATTTAGCACATCTACGATCAAGTCTGAATTACCCCCCATTACACGTATTAATTCAAACTGCACATTGCAACTGTACGATAGACTCAGAATATTAGACATATTATACATGTTAGACTTTTAATATATTTTTCAGCTGGTGGACAGCTAGTGGGAAGAAGCTTTTAATGGATCTGGTCGACTTCGCGGGAATGGACCTGTAGCGTCTGCCTGATGGAAGCGGTTCAAATAGTTTGTGATCTGGGTACTGCATATCCGCCACAATTTTTTCTGAGTGCTTCCGGACCCTTGACTGATATAATTCCTGGATGGGAAGGAGGTCAGCCCCAACAATCTTTTTAGCTTTCCTCACCACCCTTTGCAGCCTTCATCTGTCACTCTCATTGGCAGATTTATACCAGACTGCGATCGAGAAACATAGGACCAATTCTACGATCGCTGTGTAGAAGATGAGCAGCAGCTTCTGCGGGATGTTGAATTTCCTGAGTTGCCGCAGAAAGAACATCTTCTGCTGGGCCTTTTTTACGACAGTGCTTATGTTGGGTCCCCATTTGAGGTCTCGAGAAATTTTTGACCCTAGGAATTTGAAAGAATCGACCCACGAAACCACGCTGTCAGCTACTACGAATGGTTGCATGGCATTGGGTTTCCTTCTGAAGTCCACCACCATCTCAACTGTTTTGAGGGGATATAGGTCACGGTTGTTCCTGCTGCACCACTGCATTAGCCTTTCCACTTCGCATCTGTATGCAGATTCGTCTTCATCTTTGATTAAGCCGATGATGGGGGTGTTGTCTGCGAATTTTATAATTTTTACTGATTCCTCGGCCGAGGTGCAGTCGTTGGTATATAGAGAGAAGAGCAGCAGGGAGAGGACACTAGACGTGAATGACCCGGTGTCACGAACCGGTCTCTCACCTTTGCGGGTTCTGGGGTTCATCTGTTGCCAGTGCGGTTGCTTGCGGTGCTGTGCGCCCGTGTGGGGACACGGCGTGATCAATGGCACAGGTAATGCAGAGTCTGGGAACTGTGAGTGCGGGGACCAAATGGCCTAAGGCACTGCAGTGTGTCTGCTGTATAGGAGGTGGCCATGTTGGAGACCAAATAGCTAATACAGAGCACTTGTGAAAACACCTGTGGGCAGGTGTAAGCCAATCCCGTGCTTGTGCTGCCTTTAAGTGGGCTGGGATTGTGTTACTCAGGGCCAGTGCTTTGTTGTATCAAAGCTGTGCTCTAGCTCTGAGCTCTCTCCGTGCATTCCTGTGTGATTCCCGTGGTCCAGATATCGCCTCCGTTCCCAGAGGTCCGTCTGCAGCCTTCACTGCTGAAAGATCCACCGGCTCTCCGCTGTGCTGTCAGTTAATTGCACTCCTATTGGAAATAGTTGGATTCCCAGTGTCCTGCATGAGGTTACCTTGTCAGTCTGCCTATCCTACAAAGTCTGCAGGATCTCATTTCTCTCAGCTGTTCGTTTGTTCAACTCTGCATTTAACCCATTCATCACCTTGTCTTCTACTACAGTTTCACAGTGATCTCCGGAACCCGCAAGTAACTCAATTCAGTACTTTTATTTGCTATGTTGTCATTACAAGGATAATTCATCACAGTCTCTCAGTTAACTCTCAAAACTCTATTGCCAATTCTTACAGTTAATTCTCCATGTCTGCATTAACCAGTTAAACACAATCTGCAGTTCAGCATCAAAGCTTGTTTATATTTGCTATGTTGTCATAACAAGGATAATTCTTCACAGTCTCTCAGTTAACTCTCAAAACTCCATTGCAAATCCTTACAGTTATCTCTTCATGTCTGCATTATCCAGTTAATCACATTCTGCAGTTCAGCATCAAAGCTTGTTTATATTTGCTATGTTGTCATAACAAGGATAATTCTTCACAGTCTCTCAGTTAACTCTCAAAACTCCATTGCAAATCCTTACAGTTATCTCTTCATGTCTGCATTATCCAGTTAATCACATTCTGCAGTTCAGCATCAAAGCTTGTTTATATTTGGACAATCTAACATTTATTCATCAGCTTGTTTTGCATATGTTTCCATGAACATTTCTTTTATTTATTTTTGAGTTTTCTCTTGTATATTATTCCTGCAATACTTCAGTATAATATGATGATTAACAACTTGTCAGTTAACTCTTTACTGAATTGTTATTTTGAATAAATATATGAAGCGGAACTTTCTTCGTCCTCCCTGCTTTCTTCATACCCCAGCACCTACACCTGTGGTTGGTTCCGGGTTAACGGATTCACAAAAACACCCGGGCCTGACAGTAAGCACTGGCCACATGGATCCGTCAAGTGACCAATTCGCAGGAGGCGGTGCTACGTCAGATATCCTTTCCCGTCTGGAAAACCAGGAGTCTATACAGACACAAATAGTGCAGTTTATGCAAACTATGGCAGACCGTTTAGAGACTCTTCATACGGCTATTAAAACGTCCCAAGTCCAGATTCCAACCCCGGATGTCCCAGTTACCACTACAGCTTCTCCTGTGACGCTGCCTACGTCCCGCTTGCAGTTACCCTCTCCGAGTAAGTTTGACGGAACTCCAAAACTTTGCAGAGGATTCCTGAATCAATGCGAGATCCAGTTTGAACTGATGTCTGCCAGTTTCCCATCAGCTCGTTCTAAGGTTGCATATATTATTGCCCTCCTCTCCGGTCAGGCTCTGGAGTGGGCATCACCATTATGGGAGAGAGGTGATCCTATCCTCTCTAATTACAAAGAGTTCATATCTTCCTTCCGGAGAATCTTTGACGAACCAGGCAGGACCACCTCAGCATCCTTGGAGATTCTCCGTCTACGTCAAGGTTTACGTCCTGTCAGTCAATATATTATTCAGTTTCGCACGTTGTCTTCAGAGTTAAACTGGAATGAGGAGGCCCTGATCGCCGCGTTTTGGAATGGACTTTCAGAAAAAATCAAGGATGATTTAACTATCCGGGATGTGCCAATTAAACTGGATGAATTGATTTCTCTCTGTAACAAACTTGACCTACGCTACAGGGAGCGATGTTTAGAGAAATCCATGGCAGAGCGATCCAGTCCACGTGATCATCCTAGACCTCGACAAGATTCTTCATCACAGTCTCCAGTAATGACTGAAGAACCTATGCAGATTGGGCGCTCTCGCCTCACAGAGGAGGAACGACTTCGTCGTTGACAGGGTAACCTCTGCATGTACTGTGGGTCCTCCGAACATTTAGTTAAATTCTGCAAACTCCGACCGGGAAACTCTCGCCTCCTAGCTTATTCAAGAGAGGTTAAGCTAGGAGTTACTTTAAAATCACGTTCTGGGAAAGAGCCGACCTTGTCTATTCAATTAGAAGTTCCAAGTTCTACAGTGAAAGTTTCAGCTCTCCTAGATTCCGGGGCAGCCGAGAACTTCATCTCCTCAGCCTTTGTCATACGGTCTAAAGTTCAAACCATGCCTCTGGAAGCAGCAGTTGCCGTTACAGCAGTGGATGGAAGTCGAATTCCAGATGGTATAATTACTCATCGAACCGTATGTCTCAAGATGAAAGTTGGTGAGCTCCATTCCGAATACCTCTCCTTCTACATGATTCCCAAAGCCTCTCAAGATGTGATACTTGGTTTACCTTGGCTGCAGAAACATAATCCTCAACTTAATTGGCAAACCATGGAAGTCCTTTCATGGGGTAAATCTTGTACCAAGGACTGTGTAGCTACAATTGTACCTCTTCGGTCAATTAGCCTTTCCGATCTACCTCCGGTGTATCAATCCCTTGCGGATGTTTCCAGTAAGCAAGCAGCAGACTCTCTACCTCCTCATCGTGAATGGGACTGCCCAGTCGTCCTGGTTCCGGGCAAGACCCCTCCTAGGGGACAAATTCATCCGCTATCCATCCCAGAGACGCGAGCTATCCGGGATTGGTCCACTCCTACAACTCTCAAGGGGATTCAGCGATTTCTTGGCTTTGCTAATTTCTATAGGAGATTCATTAAGAATTATTCTACGTTAGCTGCTCCTATCACAGCCCTAACTCGCAAGGGAGCAAATCCTACGAACTGGTCTTCTGAAGCAATTAAAGCCTTCTCTGATTTAAAGCAAGCCTTTGTGTCAGCCCCCATTCTTCGACAGCCTGATTTGAATCGTCCCTTTCTACTAGAGGTGCATGCATCTACAGAAGCAGTAGGAGCTGTGTTGTCACAAGTCTTTGAAGATAAAAAGGTCCATCCCTGCGGATATTTCTCCCGTAAGTTCCTCCCGGCAGAACGTAATTATGCAATCGGTGAGCAAGAGTTACTTGCCATCAAGTTGGCATTTGAGGAGTGGAGATACCTTCTAGAAGGAGCTCAACATCGCATTACAGTTTATACTGATCATAAGAATCTTCTGTATCTGCAGTCAGCTCAGTGTTTGAATCCACAACAAGCTCGATGGGCGCTTTTCTTCTCACGATTTGATTTCAAACTCGCCTATCGTCCAGGGTCTCAGAACAAAAAGGCAGATGCCCTTTCCCGGTCCTTTGCTTCTTCTGAATTAAATGATGCTACCACGAATCAAGCCATTGTGAATCCTACGTCCTTTTTAATGACTTGAACCTCTCCAGTTCCTCCGCCTGGCAAGACCTTTGTCGCCACAAGTCTCCGAAAACGGCTGCTTACCTGGGCTCACTCCTCTTCCTTCATGGGTCATCCTGGGGTTCTAAAGACTCTCAAATTTATTCAACAGTCTTATTGGCGGCCACGTCTCAAAGCCGATGTCCAAGAGTTTATAGCAGCATGTCCTAAATGTGCCCAACATAAGAGTCCAAGAAGTTCTCCACCAGGGTTTCATCCATTGCCAGCCCTAGAAGTTCCAGCAGCAGATCAAGAGCTTCAACGTCTATCTAGCATCTGAAGTTGTGTACGTAAGTCCTTGGTCAAAACTTCCGCTCGTTATAAATCTTTTGTAGATAGAAAACGTAAAACTGTACCGAATTACAAAGTGGGAGACCAAGTTTGGATTTCTACGCGCAATCTCAAGTTCAAAGTTCCTTCTAAGAAATTTGCTCCCAAGTTCATTAGTCCATTTCCCATTGTAAAGGTACTCAACCCTGTGTCATACAAAGTCAAGTTGCCATCGTCTTTGAGAATTCCTAACGCCTTTCATACATCTTTACTGAAGCCTTTGATTCTCAATAAGTTCCGTACTACCCAGTCCAAATCTCCTAAAGTTCACTCTTTGCAGAATGAGGAATTTGAAGTTAAAGAGATTGTGGACTTACGTTTCCGATATGGACGTTTACAGTTTCTGGTCGACTGGAAGGGTTACGGTCCGGAGGAGAGATCCTGGGTTTTCTCTGAAGATGTTCAAGCTCCAAGTCTGGTACAGAAATACTTCTCCAAAAATCCTGACAAGGTTCAAAGGTGTTCGGAGACCACCCGTAGAAGAGGGGGTACTGTCACGAACCGGTCTCTCACCTTTGCGGGTTCTGGGGTTCATCTGTTGCCAGTGCGGTTGCTTGCGGTGCTGTGCGCCCGTGTGGGGACACGGCGTGATCAATGGCACAGGTAATGCAGAGTCTGGGAACTGTGAGTGCGGGGACCAAATGGCCTAAGGCACTGCAGTGTGTCTGCTGTATAGGAGGTGGCCATGTTGGAGACCAAATAGCTAATACAGAGCACTTGTGAAAACACCTGTGGGCAGGTGTAAGCCAATCCCGTGCTTGTGCTGCCTTTAAGTGGGCTGGGATTGTGTTACTCAGGGCCAGTGCTTTGTTGTATCAAAGCTGTGCTCTAGCTCTGAGCTCTCTCCGTGCATTCCTGTGTGATTCCCGTGGTCCAGATATCGCCTCCGTTCCCAGAGGTCCGTCTGCAGCCTTCACTGCTGAAAGATCCACCGGCTCTCCGCTGTGCTGTCAGTTAATTGCACTCCTATTGGAAATAGTTGGATTCCCAGTGTCCTGCATGAGGTTACCTTGTCAGTCTGCCTATCCTACAAAGTCTGCAGGATCTCATTTCTCTCAGCTGTTCGTTTGTTCAACTCTGCATTTAACCCATTCATCACCTTGTCTTCTACTACAGTTTCACAGTGATCTCCGGAACCCGCAAGTAACCCAATTCAGTACTTTTATTTGCTATGTTGTCATTACAAGGATAATTCATCACAGTCTCTCAGTTAACTCTCAAAACTCTATTGCCAATTCTTACAGTTAATTCTCCATGTCTGCATTAACCAGTTAAACACAATCTGCAGTTCAGCATCAAAGCTTGTTTATATTTGCTATGTTGTCATAACAAGGATAATTCTTCACAGTCTCTCAGTTAACTCTCAAAACTCCATTGCAAATCCTTACAGTTATCTCTTCATGTCTGCATTATTCAGTTAATCACATTCTGCAGTTCAGCATCAAAGCTTGTTTATATTTGCTATGTTGTCATAACAAGGATAATTCTTCACAGTCTCTCAGTTAACTCTCAAAACTCCATTGCAAATCCTTACAGTTATCTCTTCATGTCTGCATTATCCAGTTAATCACATTCTGCAGTTCAGCATCAAAGCTTGTTTATATTTGGACAATCTAACATTTATTCATCAGCTTGTTTTGCATATGTTTCCATGAACATTTCTTTTATTTATTTTTGAGTTTTCTCTTGTATATTATTCCTGCAATACTTCAGTATAATATGATGATTAACAACTTGTCAGTTAACTCTTTACTGAATTGTTATTTTGAATAAATATATGAAGCGGAACTTTCTTCGTCCTCCCTGCTTTCTTCATACCCCAGCACCTACACCTGTGGTTGGTTCCGGGTTAACGGATTCACAAAAACACCCGGGCCTGACACCCGGCTTTCACCATCTGTTTCCTTGCTGTCAGGAAGTCGACGATCCAGAAGCATGTTGACTCTAAGACCCCTAAGGAGAGGAGTTTGACTTGCAGGATACTGGGGATGATTGTGTTGAATGCCGAACTGTAGTCAACAAATAGGACCCTCGCATCAAAGCCGGTCGGTCTAGGTGCTGTAGGATGTAGTGCAGCGCCAAGTTAACTGCATCCTTGACACTCATGTTCGCTCGGTATGCAGTCTGCAAGGGGTCTAGGTGGGTGTTAGTCGCTTCTCCCAGGTGGTTCAGCACCAGCCGTTCAAACACATTCATTGCCACATATATTAGTGCGATCGACCTGTAGTCGTTTAGGTCTTTTGCAGCTGTGCTCTTTGGAATTAGGACAATTGTTGAACATATAAAGCAGGAGGGAACCTTGCACGTCTCCAGTGAGGTGTTGAAGATCTTGGAGAAGATGGGGGCAAGCTGAACAGCACAGTTCTTTAGGGCAGATGGCGATACTCCGTCCGGGGCTGTGGCTTTCCTAGGTTTGACACTTCTGAACATTCCTTCTACCTCTTTCTGATCCACCTGCATTGCCTGGCAGTGGAGACCAGGATAGAGGAGTGGGTGGTCAGCTTCGCCTGGGACAGGGGTAGTACTGGGACAGGGGGCCTCTTTCTCAAATCTGCAGTAAAAGTTGTTCAGCTTGTCCGCCAGTTCCTGGTGCATGACAGTGGGGTTTGTAAATACCAAATTGCTTTCTAACAAATATTTAAAATGCCCGCTCTAATATATATTGTAGACGCCTGCACATCTTTTTACCATGTGCCATGAATGTGCGCTATACATCGCAAAACACTGCATCCCATAAGAGAAAACAATACAACCACACATTATCTGAGTTCCAAAGCTCATTGATGTATATATTTGTTATTAAAAGGATATGTATTCAATATATCACAATGTACAGTATACATATAGTTACATGGTTACATTTTATACAGTCAGCAGTTAATACATACAGTTACAGGCCAGCGATACAATTACCATTCCCTCAATGCATCCTCCTCTTAATATATCTGTTTCTCTCAGCAAATAAATACAGGAACTGGTCTGGCAACATCTCCACCATCGTCTGGGACAAAACAGCAACTAACTCCTGTGTGTCTCTGTAATGTGCTATCTAGTTTGGGGGAGTGCACACATCTAGTCTAAGGGAGGGAACTTTCTCATTCATGATGAGTCACTGGTCTATTCGTATGCTAAACATGTTCAGCCTTGAAGACAGCAAAAGGGCTTGCCTGAGTTTTCTGTCCATTGTTCTAATAAGACTGACTTTAGCTTTCATATATTTAATCAACAAGAATCAAATGAATCTACACATTAATCTGGTTGCTTTAATACCAAATACGACAGGTCTATCTTGCTTCGTTCCAATAATACACATACATGACATTACTCCATTATATAATTTTAAATCATTATGATGTCTGGCGCTTGATATGTTATAATTATGTGCTGTACGAAATAAGTGTTGAATCCATCTCTGTGGCATGTCCGTGTAAATGCGTGTGTTACCATATATTGCTGTGCTCGCTGCGTGTATTTGCAAGCAAAGCGACTTATAATGTGTGTAGTCTGTATGTTCTCTCTATGTAATATTTTGACTTCGACAGTCCACCCTTTGGCAGTAAACAATAACTGCCATCAATTATTACCATAAGAAAAAATATTTCAGACAATAATCGGTGACCTAGACACAAGTATGTATTCATTTCACAAATCAGATGATTGACCATATTTGGGGAAGACAGGGAGGAGGATGCGACATCCTCTATATGCAGGCGGCGGCCACGGGACCACTGGTTGGGTGTGGGACAACATTCAACCTATAAAGTATGCTGGGACAGTGCTTTGGCCTATAATGTCTAATTTGGACAAACATTTCACACATATATATATACCTACGTCTTTGTACACTGAGGTTTGGATTTGTTTGAGGTACTGCTGGGTAGATGAAGAAGATACAAACAAATCGTGAAAGTGACATACACATTTTCATGATCTACATATTCCTATCCTTTTCTGAATATTGTTTCCATTGCTGGAACGTATGCTAGGTCTGTTTAATAATTGAACAAGGGTTATAAGTAGTGTCCTTCCTAAATAACATAAACCTTCAGAGTTCGTGGAGAGCCACTCATAAACCTTTCTTCCACATATATTAATGAGCTCTTTATCTGCAATGTGTGAATAGCCATAGTCTGATTGTTTCTGATTACCTCCGAATTCCATAACTACTAGACCTTTGATTTTTTTCTGGCTTTAACAAACTGATCGGCTAATCCTGGGATCCTATAAGGAAATCACTCCTTCCTCCAGAAGTAGTTGCAGTCCCACACTCAACTCCTCATAAAAAACCTCGCAAAAATAGAATGTCCTGAAAAAAAATGTTTGTCAGTGGGAAAGAGAGAAAAGAGAAATAGAACAAAACAACTCTTGTTCATAACAAATCAATTACAATGACTGGTCTTTCTGCAATCCTTTAGTACGCTCAGGTAGTGTTCAACAGTGCCGCCTCTCAGTGTTCACGGAACAGAGTCTCTGGTGATACTTTTGCGATCTCACTCCATTTACGAGTTCCTTCCGGACTACCGACTTTCCTGCAATGGGAATCGTGGACCCAAGTCTCTCTCTCGGCTACTTTCACTGGGATAGTGCTGACTACAAAACTTGGTACGGTCCTTCCCACCTGTCTATTAGGCAACCTGAGCGTAAGAACAATCACACAGTCTCTTTGTTCACAATCAAGACAGTTAGTATTTGGCATACCAGGAATCAACAGTTTCAAGTTCTTTAGTCAAGTTCTCAAATGCTGGCTCATCTCAATAAGGTACTGTACTGTCACCTCATTGGTGTATTTCTGATCATTGTGCAGATCAATCATGACAAGAGGTTGTCTCCCAAAACCAAAAAGACACAAATACCAAAACCAAACCAAAAACAAATTTCGAAGAGGGTGATTCGTTAAGTGAAGATCTGGGAGTGGTTCCGATGCTACATAATACTAGTGGCAGTATCTGTGATCACAATAGTACAATTTCAAGCTGTGCTCCTACTTATAGGAGTACCATTATCTACACTCAAATTTCTGTGCAATTTTTCTTTGCGGTAAACACAGCAGCATTCGTGGCGGCAGGAAATGCCTCTACCCAGTTTGAGAAAACATCAGTGCACACCAATACATAACAATAATTCCTAAAGGGTGTAAACTGTACGAATTCGTTGTGTGTTTGCAATGTAGAGTACCATGAGCATAACTAAAAAAAAAAAAACATCTCTAGAGGAGAAGAAAGACGGAGAAAATGAAAAAGAAAAATGTCAGGTTTGCCATTCACCAACAGGCATATAATCTATCTGTACGAAATTTCCCTTCACCAGTATTCTCATCCTTCCTCCACCCTTTGTGCATGACAAGGCACACTGCAGTAATACTGGTGTTATCATGCTGTTGGGATATATTGGGTTCGGGCAGAACTCTGAAGGACCTAGGCATGTGGAGATCGAACTGTAATTGGGTCCGTGTATTGTACCACCCTGCGTGAACGCAAAAGATGAAGAGAAAACTGTAGAGAAACAGAATAGAGGTTGGTGACAGATGAGTTTGTAGAGGTGGAGAAGATTTTATAAAAATTTGACAACTGGATTGGGCACTACAGGGTAGTGGTTCTCTGCTTGGTATACTCCCCTTTAAAAAATTCTGTGTTTGTCGTATCGCTATTGGGACTATCCCAGCCATCAATCCAGTGTCCTGTCCATCCTAAGTTCATAGGGAACCCGGTATCTGTGAGATGATTTCCTCTACCTGTGATGGACATGCATCCAGAACAGTGAAATGTAACATTAGTTTTCGTGGTTGTCTAACATACTTTGTACTTCCTGAGCAGGAGCACATTATATGTATATCATATCTAACAAAGCTCCTGTTAAGTTAATCAGGGGCCATTTCTGCTAGGAAAAAGAAGCAAAAGTTTAGATGCCCCATCTTAACCCCAGCAAGTTTTGTCAAAGGGTAATGTTGCATTTATTTTGTTCTTCCCATTAGCCAAATCTGTGTTTTTTATATGGCTTATGATTCCTTACTATATGTCCCTTGGTCCCGTCTATGTGTTTAATAATGTGGCTTGTGTTTTCTGTCTAGGGGGTCTATATTGACTATGTGTCCTACTACTCCTACAATCTCTGGCAAAATGCCCTTCCTTCCTGCAAGTGTAACATATTATTGACCATTAGGGATCTGGGGTTTGGACTGATGGGTCTTTCCTGTATGTGCCTGTATACTTACCGTCCTCAACCTCTCCACCTGTTGTTCTCTGCGCCTAGCACTATTCTTGTGATGTTCAATAGCACACTCTCTAAGATTAGCTACTGTGATCCCTTTCCAATTTTGCAAAGAAGTCTGCACCCTGACCCTCAGTGCCTTATTGAGCCCGTCCATTAGCACAGAGACAGCCACCTCCCATTTAGTGTTTACCAGTGATCTTATCCAGATGGAGAGTTTTCTATTACTGCAAAAGACAAAAAAAAAAAAAAAAAAAGCTTTAACAAGCTTCTAGGTCATGCAAAGTATTCATTCAATCCTTCTCATCCCGTATAAAGGGTCTGTACATGGTCCAACAAACATTTCCAAGCTCATCTTGACTAGGGGCGTTACTAGGAATGAATACTTCTTATATGGTAACTAAAAGAAATACCTGGGGGTTACCCTGTCTCTGTCCGCTTTCCTACTGGCAAATTCTAAAGTGCGGACAAGTTTTTCTCAATTTCTGACATTACTTTCTTGATTTTTATTTTATTTTTTGGGTTTACTATATATGTACATGAATGATACCATACGTACCAGTTCCACTGGTCTCAGCCACTTCCCCCACAGGCTACTGCTCTTCTTTTACCGGTTGGATACTCCTCTGAGTGCATGAGAAATGGCTGAAAACAGTCAGGTCACCTTCTCCTCCTAAATAAAACTTCAACATTCATTAGTACATATATAGGTTACAGTCATATTTTTCATATTTTTATTATTTTCTATAGTTTGTATGCTGGCCGTAACTGCTTCCACATCTACATATGGCGGTATACTTGCATTCTCTTTTTTCTTCCTACTTGTTTATTGTTGCTACAAGTTCAAAAAGTTCTTTTATTTCCATTCTTGTCTTCTATTACTTTTGGTTAGACATACCACCTGCAATACCTTAGGATCAAACTCACCAACCCCTCTTGCTGCCACAGGTTTATACAATTTGTATGTCTGACCCTTTGTTTTCTGGATTTTAATCAGACATATTCTAATCTTTACGTTCTGCAGTACCTCTGGTTCAAAGCTGCCCACCCTAGGGAATGATACCCTATCGTTGTCAGTCATACGTACCCATTTGTCACAATAAAATTCAACATGTGGACAATATTCCTCACACATTATAAACCTCGTGGACCACTTGGGCCGTGACTCTTCTGCCTGAACCCTGGCTACCATACGTCCCTTAGTTGAGCAACTGGCTCCCATAATTGTGGGCCTTTTCCCACAAACACCAAAATACTCAATATAAGCCGACGGTGAAAGTTCTCCGAGCGCTTTCACCCACTCCCGCCCATGTTGGCCGGTACTACCATACACTGTCGATAGCGAAGGCGATGTACCCAACTTAGGGCCCCTACTTTGACCTATATTTACTGGAAGTTTTTAGGAGTGACTTACCTTTTCCAGTAAATATCTGTCATTGGAGATTTCCTTAGAGAGACCAGCAAAAACTCCCTTTATGCACTTGTACACAAATCACGCTTGCGTATGTTCTATACAGCGATAATGATACTGTGACTTTACGCAAAATCTCATAAAAGGGGTATCAAGTTGCGCTATGTATCGCACCCACAAACATGCGGTCCAATCGCACAGCGTATAGGTACTTGTTACCTATCCACCCTACGACCACTGGAATCGAATCACAAGCTGCGAAACCTCAGCCGGAGCGTAGCAACAAAACTATATGGGTAACCAAGTTCACAATTCCCTACCAAGCTCCTGTGTAAGTCTCCTCATGACTTATGTATTCCAATCTATACTAACGTGTGTCAGCCGCCTCACACCGCCAAGCCTCCACTCACTTGGTGTACCAAATGACGGGATCCTGAATTCCATGGGGTTCAATACGTTCACCCCTACTTTCACTCACTCAAATATGCTTTGTTTTTCTGTACAGAAAATTTTCACTCATTCTGATTGGCAGCTTTTCCCCCAGAGGCAATACAGTTTAAACAAAAGTTTTTCTACTAATCTGCTTTTGAAACCGGATAGTTATGTGCTATTGTAGCATGGCTACTGTCCCACCTTTTAACTGAACAACTATTGTGTGGTTTTATTATGCGCACACAACCCTACGCAAGCTTGCGTAATTGCGCAACCGTGCATACGTCTATGCCACATGTGCGGCCTTGCTCCACGTGCATGTTTTTGTACGCTGACCTCACCTTCCGTACCATGTGTACCAATGTGCGTATGCAATAAAACAAATCACACAACTCTATAAATGTGAGCAATACTAACTACTATTGCCCACTAGACACAACTTGCTCTGTGTAACCCTTTATGACTGGGCCAGACCTGCGTTTGTTTCTTTACACTTACTTCCTTAAATACTGTTATTTCAAATTTACCTATATAGCAACAAATGTATCCAATTTCACACAGATCTATAATGACTGCAATAATCTATAATTTAAATGATATGATTCAGATTGGATAGCTATCTTTCAGAACATACACTGATATAAATATACACATAATTATAATAATATTATATATATGTATCATTCACTGGCCTTCTATGAGACACCTAACCTCTTCACTGCCTCTAATTTGCATCTCAAAGATATGTGCTTTTCACTACTAAAAAAAGTAGTTACACAGGTTAATTTGCATTTCAATGGCTATCCTCCACAAGTCTTGGAAGAAAAGAAAGAAAAAAAAAATGCTTTTTTTTTCACAGACAAGAAGGGAAAAAAAACACTTATATCACCATTTACTCTCACTAGGCCCAATTGAAACAATTTGTAATTGACTATGGCATGGGTTAAATAAATGCATGGGCAACTCATAAATGGTGCTATGAATGTGACAAAGGAAACTGATTGTTCTGAGCAGACTGAAAATCAGCTATTTAGAAAGTGACCTTCCTAAAATGGCCACTGCTTCTCCCCTTTCCACATCCATGAGGTTTACACAAGATGGTGGACAGGCCATGTGGATAGGCCAAAATGGAGGACAGACCATGCGGCTTCCTTTGTCACAAAGAAATTACAAATTATACAAGCACCAGAAGTTACTTTAGGCCGGAGTTTAAAAAAAAAAACTATATCAAGGCTATGCAGCAACTTTTAAATGTACTTTTAAATCTACATAACAGATAAACAATCCAATCTGAATCAAACACAATATGACTTATTTGAACTTTGTTTTGCAACAATAAAATATGCTTTAGCATCTTAAATTTTATGAGAAACACATTGTCCCTTGAATTTTCATATCATCGGCTTACTGATAACACAACAGAACACACGGATATGATTTCTCAGCATCACGATGCGTCAACCATACGCTGATCAACCACAGCGTTGCGTTTGTAATGTACAGTGCATCATTAAGACCGTGATATCGCGGACGAGCCCTGATCTGTAAATACCAAATTGCTTTCTAACAAATATTTAAAATGCCCGCTCTAATATATATTGTAGATGCCTGCACATCTTATTACCATGTGCCATGAATGTGCGCTATACATCGCAAAACACTGCATCCCATAAGAGAAAACAATACAACCACACATTATCTGAGTTCCAAAGCTCATTGATGTATATATTTGTTATTAAAAGGATATGTATTCAATATATCACAATGTACAGTATACATATAGTTACATGGTTACAATTTATACAGTCAGCAGTTAATACATACAGTTACAGGCCAGCGATACAATTACCATTCCCTCAATGCATCCTCCTCTTAATATATCTCTCTCAGCAAATAAATACAGGAACTGGTCTGGCAACATCTCCACCATCGTCTGGGACAAAACAGCAACTAACTCCTGTGTGTCTCTGTAATGTGCTATCTAGTTTGAGGGAGTGCACACATCTAGTCTAAGGGAGGGAACTTTCTCATTCATGATGAGTCACTGGTCTGTTCGTATGCTAAACAGGTTCAGCCTTGAAGACAGCAAAAGGGCTGGCCTGAGTTTCCTGTCCATTGTTCTAATAAGACTGACTTTAACTTTCATACATTTAATCATAACTACTTCTTCCAATATCCTACAACTTAATAACAAGTATCAACTGAATCTACACATTAATCTGGTTGCTTTAATACCAAATACGACAGGTCTATCTTGCTTCGTTCCAATAATACACATACATGACATTACTCCATTATATAATTTTAAATCATTATGATGTCTGGCGCTTGATATGTTATTATTATGTGCTGTATGAAATAAGTGTCGAATCCATCTCTGTGGCATGTCCGTGTAAATGCGTGTGTTACCATATATTGCTGTGCTCGCTGCGCGTATTTGCAAGCATAGCGACTTATAATGTGTGTAGTCTGTATGTTCTCTCTATGTAATATTTTTTGACTTCGACAGGTTTCAGGTTTTCTTGTAGCTGGTTATGGCTTGCATACCTCTCCAAACTGATGTGGGGTCATTGTCCGAAAGTTTGTTAGTCAACTTGTTGGAGAATCTTTTTTTAGCCAGCCTGATTTCACGTGTCAGGGAGTTACTGGCCTGTGTTTACAGGGCCTTGTCCCCACTGCTGTATGCCTCCTCCTCGGCCCAACAAAGCTTCCTGTGTTTGATGGCCCTGACCATGTGCTTTTCTGCCCGTAGCTTCTGGATGTATGTGGGAGCAGATGGCCTATGCAGTGGTCGGAGAGGCCTGGGGCTGCGTCGGGGATGGACCAGTAAGCTGTCTTGATGGAGGTATAGCAGTGGTCCAGGGTTTGCCCCTCCCTGGTATGGCACTTGACTTGCTGCTTGTACTTAGGTAGCTCCTGGCTCAGGTTGCTATTGTTGAAGTCTCCCAGTATTATAAGCAGTGAGTCCGGATATTTGAGTTCTGTATCTGTTATCCTGGTGGCCAGCTGTTGCAGGGCATCGTTTGCACTTGCTTGGGGGGATATACTTTACACCCCCACCAGTACTGTTGAGGCAAATTCGCGGGGGAGAGTAGAATGGGTTGCAGTTAATGATGAGCGTCTCCAATTTCGGGCTGCTTGATTTACTTAGGATCATAATGTTGGAACACCACCCTTTGTTTATGTAGAAGCAGATGACACCGCCTCTGGCTTTTCCGGTGGGGTCCTTATCGTGGTTGGCCCTGTAGAGGCTGTAGCCCAGCAGTGACAGTGTGGAGTCAGCAATTAGTTAATCCAGCCACGTCTCAGTGAAGCATAGGATGGATGACCCAGCAGTGCCCGACCTTGCGTTGCTCATGAGCAGGGATAGCTCATCCATCTTCTTCATGAGGGATTGAGTGTTTGAGAGTAGGATTGCTGGAAGAGCAGATCGGTGGCCTCTGCGTTTCCACCTTACTAGGGCCCCAGCACGGCAGCCCCTCTTGCGGTCACACAGCTCTTGTGAGCTCCATTCCACCCTACAATCTGCTGGGGGTCCTACTCGGGCACCCTGTCCGCTGTTCTGGCCGCAGCTGTGGGGGTGTGCCCAGTCCATCCTGGGTGGGCCAGCAAGCCAGCCTGGGCTGTCGCTGCTTCACTTCTGGGAGTTTGGTTACAAGGCACCTGCCGGTCATTATTATGATGATGATAATCATATTAACAACAGTGATTAAGTCATTGTGATGATTAAGACATCTTGCATATGTAACATGGCAGTTAGGAGCTGATTGGTTGATACCTTTTCTCCATCCACTATATCTTTCTTCATGGCTTAGAACATAGACCCCTTGGGTTGTTAAAATGTGCACATCCTTTTTAATATACAACGTAAGGGTTGGTCACAAGGACAATTCCTTTGTGCCCTTTTCATATAGGCTTTGCCAAGATTATGTATGTTTGACATGCAGCATATACTATTATTGTACTTTAATGGGCCATTGATGTTCTTCTGTATCTTGCAAATAGTAATAAAGCAATTTGCTTCCCCAACCTAGAGGTAT
The DNA here is from genome assembly GCF_028390025.1 of Pseudophryne corroboree. NCBI lineage: Eukaryota > Metazoa > Chordata > Amphibia > Anura > Myobatrachidae > Pseudophryne > Pseudophryne corroboree. Next base: position 760,420,134 of record NC_086445.1, read on the forward strand.
TGTTCCTGCAGGTAAATGGAATAGGAAGCATTACCACAGCAACAGAAGATAAATCAGATCAAAACCAAATAAGCATACTGTAGGCAGAGAGAGGAACATAGCTAGAAACAGGAGAATCACAAATAAAACTCTAAGAGATATGTGTGCAAATGCTGGAAGCTGAGGAAATAAAATCCCAGAACTGATTGCAATAACAATGTATTAAGAGAACTCTCAAAACTGAAAGTAGATAAATCAATGGGGGTCAGATGGGATACTGAAAGAGGTTAAAGGGTTGCTGGTAGCACCATTAGTAATTTCAGAAGACTGGAAAAGAGCAAACGTTCCACTGCACAGAAGTGGAAGCAAGGAACTACCAACCACTGAGCCTTATATCAGTAGTAGGTAAATTGATGGAAACACTCTTAAAAGAAAAAGTTGTAGATTATCTCAAATGTAGCAATTTACAGGATCCCAAACAGCATGGATTTACTGGGGAGATATCATGTCAAACAAATCTTATTGACTTTTTTGATTGGGTGACAAAAGTACTAGATAAAGGTGGTGGTGGGGCATAGATATAGCTTAGCTAGACTTCAGTTAAGCTTTTGACACTGTCCCTCATCGCAGACTGTTAAATTAACTTGAAAACAGGGGATTGGATACTACTGTGGTTGAATGGATAAGATATTGGTTGCAGGATAGAAAAAGAGTTATAGTAAATGGAGTGCATTCACATAAGGTGAATGTTACCAGAGGAGTACCCCAGGGATTTGTACTTGGACCAATGCTTTTTAATAACTTTATTGGTGACATTGCAGATGGCATTGAAGGGAAAGTATGCCTCATTGCAGATGACACAAGGGTGTGCTACAGGGTAGACACACCAGGAGGGGTAAAAAAAAGTGATTGATGATCTAGGTAGACTAGAAGAATGGTCAAAAAAGTGGCAATTACAGTTTAATGTCAAAAAATGAAAACTCATGCACTTGGGTCTTATAAATTCCAAAGGCTAAATATAGTATTAATGGCACTATATTGGAAACTACTGAGGAGGAAACGGATCTAGGAGTCACTATTTCAGGTGACTTAAAGGCAGGTAAGCAATGAGGAAAGCAAGTCAGATGCTTGGTTGCATAGGGAGAGGAATCAGCAGCAGAAAGAAAGAAGTCAAAATGCCACTGTATGTCATTGGCACAGCCACATCTAGAATACTGTGTTCAATTCTGGAGGCCATATCTTCAGAAGGATATTAATACAATAGAGACTGTACAAAGAAGGGCAACTAAAATGATGCATGGCCTATTTTTCAAAGGAAGAGAAGTAATAGAACTAGGGCTGTAACTAGGTATGTACGGAGTGTGCCACCGCAAATAGTGCTGCAGGGTAGGGGGCACTGTTGGCAGCACTTATTAATTATATGTTTTAATTACTTTCACTTGTAGCTTCCACCCTTCTTGAATCCCAGCATCTCCTATCCACCCCTATCTGCTTCCCTCACCCTTTCCGTTGCCAATATCTATACAACATTCATGAACTTAACTTGACAGCTGTTCGGCTTTCAGTCACACTGTCCTTTATTACATTTCAAGATGCTGACATACTCGGGACACAAGCCCATCACCTGTGGCATTGCAGTCAGACACTCTATTCATTAAGCTATAGATGTGTCCTCTTACATCTTTGCCTGAGATGTGTTCGCATTGCCGGCAATGATTTCCGGCACAGCATGGCATACTTAGAGTGCTGAGCGCACCCAGGCAGAGGGATGAGCTGCCGTACATTACAAGGTGGGACTCGGCCTCAATGTGTTAAACGGGTTGCGGGCAGATATGCTCCTGCTACCTGTAGTTATGTGAAGTGTTAGCGGCTACATTTGTGTGTGCATGTGTACGCACACACCCACGAATTATAGCACAATAAAGCACTGCTAGTTTTGTGGCATTGTCGCAATCTTGGCACACCATGCCAAGCTGCAGTTTTTAACAAAGATGTGTGAGGACACATCTGTATCTGCCCTTACATAGAAAGCAAGAGAATTCTAAGCTAGAGAATTCTAACTATTTGTACTTTGTGAAAAAATTATCAGCATTGCAGCCGAGCAGATCTATGTAGTATGTGGCTGCAAGGGATTGGATGTGTGGCTGCACACTATATAGATCTGCTCAATTGCAATGCTGATTATTTTTTTACAAAGTACAAGTATCTTCACAAAGTTAGAAATCTCATAGTTTTTATGCAGGATCAAATAGCTCAATGAGTAGGGTGTTTGGAATGCAACATGTTATGGGTTTGAATCCTGAGTTTGGCAGTATATTGAAATGTGTTATTAAATAAAGGGTAATTATTGTAACTGAATAACAGCAAGCTTTCAAGTTAAATGCATAAATGTGGTATAAAGAGGATTTGTGTCCAAATTCATTTTCTTGCAGTGTTCAGTAAATATGTGTTTACTAGGTGATTCATCGTGCCCTACGGACGCTCTTCACACCGTCGTAAGGGGCTACACCCCCTTAACCCTTGCACGCCCTTGTGGCGTGCAATCTTTTTATTATATGGAGTATAACCTCCAATCATAATTGTGTGAGTGGTCACATATTGCATGGACAAAGGGCATGCAATGGTTAAGGGGTCGTAGACCCTTGCAACGGTGTGAACAGCGCACGCAGAGCCTGATGAATCACTTAGTAGGTGCTGTGGTTGGGGGAGTGGCGGGTGCGGGGGAGACGTGGATGGGGGAGGGGGTGCCACAGGTGGGGCTGGTGCCTTGGGTGGGTGCGTGGGTGCTGCGGGGGTGTGTGGTCTGAAGCCACCGCGGGTGGGAGAGGAGCAGTTGCAGGGGTACCACCGGTGGGGGAGGGGCAGGTGCAGGTTGATGCGGGTGGGGGAGGGTTCCAGAAACACCGCGGGTGGTGGAGTGTGGTGTGTGAGGGTGCCGCGCATGGGGCCCGGAGGTACTGCAAGTGGCGGAGGGGCTGGTAAAGCTTCTCCTCCTGGAAGCAGCTAAGCTGCTGTCCTCCCTTTGGAGGTGGCTCTTCCGAAGACTCGCACAGCAGCCAAGCAGCCAGTCACTATTATTAGCGCCGGTGTCCCAACACGCCGCTTTACAGGGAAAAAGATGCACTCAATAAATTACAGCTCCCAGCAGCCCTTAGCACCGGAATGCTCTTGCTGGCAGGAGCTGTAGTGTATTTCGTGTGCCTACTTCCCTGTAATGCGGTGCGTTGGGACACCGGCGCTAACAATAGGGACTGGCTGGCAGAACTGACTGACTGGCTGAATCAATGTAAAAGGTGAGAGTGCTGTGCAGTGTCAGTGACACTGCACAGCACTGTCATCTTTTCACATTGATTTTACATTGATTCAGCATCCAGACATTACCCTCTGCGATATCACCCACTCTATCTGTTACATTAGCCATCTCGGGGTATCCAGGCCAGCAGCCCAGGTGCTGTGTTGCGGAGTCAGGGCCTCTGGGATCTAAGCGCGGCTGTGGCGTGGAGGCACTTATGTGATATCATGCGCAGAGGAGGCTCTGGGTTTCAGAGAGTGTGCGGCGCAGGGAGGGCTAAAAAAGCCTTCCGCTGCGCCGCATTCATACACATCTATCCTGGTGGCCGCACCAGCTTTTGTTCCACCTGCGCCGCATCTAGGGAGAGGGTATTGTTGATGCCGGAGGCAGGCAGACTGGCAGCAGGACATAGGACGCTGCAGTAAAAGGTTTTTTTTTTTACCCCTATCTACATCACAGAGACTTGCTGCAGATGCAGTGGCATACCCTCCAACTGTACCTTTTTGGCAGGTGCAGTACCTTTTTTTATGGTCTGTACCAATTTCTGGCTCTCCAAACTTCCACTGAAAGTATAGGAAAAGGGGTGTGGCCACGGGTAAAGTTTTCAAATTTGTAGCGATTTTTATGTGTAAATTGTTGGAGGGTATGTTGCTGCAGATGCAGTGGGCCTATTTTGGGGTGTGGAGCTGGAGCTGCAGCTCCATCAGCCCCATTGTTAATCCTGCTCTGGGAACACACAGCAGCCAAAGCGCAGAGCCTCCCATTGGATGGGAGGGCGTTTCTTGCCCAATCAGCTGTGGACTGGGTGTGATAAACCTGCTGCTAACCCAATGAGAGCTCCTAGCTACGCCCAGCATTATCCACACAGTCACAGAGTGACAGATCTGGGCTATTATATAGGAGATAACATATATACTGTATAACAAAATGTGGGAAAAGGCATCATAGCATACGCTTTCTCTGGGATAAATTTTGTCATGCCCCTTCCACACAAGGCATGCACCTTATGTCCCTGTTGGAAAAAATGGGGGGGAGGGGTGACAATACTCTTTCTGGCACAGGGCACCAAAAAGTCTAGTTACGGCTCTGTACCACATAGGTGGGTCCCCAAGCTCCATAGAAACAGCACCCCCTGTAGCTATGGCCATGCATACACATTGTATTTGCACTTCGTAAGATGCTCAAATTGGGCATCTCAGTCTTTGCAAATTCTGACGCATGGCTGTACGTCAGAGAAGACCTTGTAGTGGATTATGCAAAAAGTTGCAGATGTTCACTCAGAAAAAGACACAGACACAATTGTCGCTGCTTGCGATTTACAATCATCCCCATATAAGTTAATATAATTTTATTAATCTTACTATTCTGAACATGTTATTGTAAACTCTACAACTATAAGATAACAATGTTTCTGTGGGGGTAATTCCAAGTTGATCGCAGCAGGAAATTTTTTAGCAGTTGGGCAAAACCATGGCCCTCATTCCGAGTTGATCGGTCGCAAGGCGAATTTAGCAGAGTTACACACGCTAAGCCGCCGCCTACTGGGAGTGTATCTTAGCATCTTAAAATTGCGACCGATGTATTCGCAATATTGCGATCACAAACTACTTAGCAGTTTTAGAGTAGCTCCAGACTTACTCTGCCTGTGCGATCAGTTCAGTGCTTGTCGTTCCTGGTTTGACGTCACAAACACACCCAGCGTTCGCCCAACCACTCCCCCGTTTCTCCGGCCACTCCTGCGTTTTTTCCGGAAACGGTAGCGTTTTCAGCCACACGCCCATAAAACGCCGTGTTTCCGCCCAGTAACACCCATTTCCTGTCAATCACATTACGTTCGCCGGAGCGATGAGAAAGCCGTGAGTAAAAATACTTTCTTCATAGCAAAGATACTTGGCGCAGTCGCAGTGCGAATATTGCGCATGCGCACTAAGCGGAATTTCACTGCGATGCGATGAAAAATACCGAGCGAACGACTCGGAATGAGGGCCCATGTGCACTGCAGGGGAGGCAGATATAACATTTGCAGAGAGAGTTAGATTTGGATGGGTCATTTTGTTTCTGTGCAGGGTAAATACTGGCTGCTTTATCTTTACACTGCAATTTAGATTGCAGATTGAACACACCACACCCAAATCTAACTCTCTCTGCGCATGTTATATCTGCCCCCCCTGCAGTGCACATGGGCCCACATTCCGAGTTGTTCGCTCGCAAGCTGCTTTTAGCAGCATTGCACACGCTAAGCCGCCGCCTACTGGGAGTGTATCTTAGCTTAGCAGAATTGCGAACGAAAGATTTGCAATATTGCAAAAAGATTTCTCTGTGCAGTTTCTGAGTAGCTCGAGACTTACTCTTCCAGTGCGATCAGTTCAGTGCTTGTCGTTCCTGGTTTGACGTCACAAACACACCCAGCGTTCGCCCAAACACTCCCCCGTTTCTTCAGCCACTCCCGCGTTTTTCCCAGAAACGGCAGCGTTTTTTCACACACTCCCATAAAACGGTCAGTTTCCGCCCAGAAACATCCACTTCCTGTCAATCACACTCCGATCACCAGAACGAAGAAAAAACCTTGTAATGCCGTGAGTAAAATACCAAACTTCTTAGCAAATTTACTTGGCGCAGTCGCAGAGCGAACATTACGCATGCACAATTAGCGGAAAATCGCTGCGATGCGAAGAAAATTACCGAGCGAACAACTCGGAATGAGGGCCATGGTTTATCCCAACTGTTAACAAAATTCCTGCTGCGATCAACTTGGAATTACCCCCTGTGTGCGCTACTCTGCATATGTACTAATTAACACATTTTATGCAGCTGGCATAAATTTGATTCCCTTGCTGCCATGCAGAGTGAGTTGTAACATTGAGATGCTTTCTCTTTACAGTTATGTACACAAATTTTGCACAGATTTTTATGCAAGTTACATCCATTTTATGTCCAACTCTCCATCAGCCCCAAAGCTGTTAAACAAGTCAGAGTTAAGATGGTTCAGTTATCTATTTAGTTAATTATAATTGTTATTATTATTATTATTATTAGGTTAGGTCAAAATAAAGTAGAGATGAGTGGGTTCGGTTCCTCGGAAACCGAACCCCCCCAAACTTCACCCATTTTACACGGGTCCGAGGCATACTCGGATTCTCCCGTATGGATCGGTTAACCCGAGCGCGCCCGAACGTCATCATCCCGCTATCGGATTCTCGCGAGATTCGGATTCTATATAAGGAGCCGCGTGTCGCCGCCATTTTTCACTCGTGCATTGGAAATGATAGTGAGAGGACGTGGCTGGCGTCCTCTCACTTTGTTTCAGGGGGCTGCATATCTTTTTTCTCGGGACCAGCAGTATTATAGGAGGAGTACAGTGCAAAGTTTTGCTGACCAGTGACCACCAGTATTATACGTTGTCTGCCTGAAAAACGCTCCATATCTGTGCTCAGTGTGCTGCATATATCTGTGCTCACACTGCTTTATTGTGGGGACTGGGGACCAGCAGTATTATATAGGAGGAGTACAGTGCAGAGTTTTGCTGACCAGTGACCACCAGTATACGTTGTCTGCCTGAAAAACGCTCCATATCTGTGCTCAGTGTGCTGCATATATCTGTGCTCACACTGCTTTATTGTGGGTACTGGGGACCACCAGTATATTATATAGGAGGAGTACAGTGCAGAATTTTGCTGACCAGTGACCACCAGTATACGTTGTCTGCCTGAAAAACGCTCCATATCTGTGCTCAGTTTGCTGCATATATCTGTGCTCACACTGCTTTATTGTGGGTACTGGGGACCACCAGTTTATTATAAAGGAGGAGTACAGTGCAGAGTTTTGCTGACCAGTGACCACCAGTATATGTTGTCTGCCTGAAAAACGCTCCATATCTGTGTTCAGTGTGCGGCATATATCTGTGCTCACACTGCTTTATTGTGGGTACTAGGGACCACCAGTATATTATATAGGAGGAGTACAGTGCAGAGTTTTGCTGACCAGTGACCACCAGTATTATACGTTGTCTGCCTGAAAAACGCTCCATATCTGTGCTCAGTGTGCTGCATATATCTGTGCTCACACTGCTTAATTGTGGGGACTGGGGAGCACCAGTATATTATATAGGAGGAGTACAGTGCAGAGTTTTGCTGACCAGTGACCACCAGTATACGTTGTCTGCCTGAAAAACGCTCCATATCTGTGCTCAGTGTGCTGCATATATCTGTGCTCACACTGCTTTATTGTGGGTACTGGGGACCACCAGTATATTATATAGGAGGAGTACAGTGCAGAGTTTTGCTGACCAGTGACCACCAGTATTATACGTTGTCTGCCTGAAAAACGCTCCATATCTGTGATCAGTGTGCTGCATATATCTGTGCTCACACTGCTTTATTGTGGGTACTGGGGACCACCAGTATTATATAGGAGGAGTACAGTGCAGAGTTTTGCTGACCAGTGACCACCAGTATTATACGTTGTCTGCCTGAAAAACGCTCCATATCTGTGCTCAGTGTGCTGCATATATCTGTGCTCACACTGCTTTATTGTGGGGACTGGGGACCAGCAGTATTATATAGGAGGAGTACAGAGCAGAGTTTTGCTGACCAGTGACCACCAGTATTATATGTTCTCTGCCTGAAAAACGCTCCATATATGTGCTGCATTGTAGTATATAGTAGAGATGAGCGGGTTCGGTTCCTCGGAATCCGAACCCGCCCGAACTTCATTTTTTTTTACACGGGGCCGAGCGACTCGGATCTTCCCGCCTTGCTCGGTTAACCCGAGCGCGCCCGAACGTCATCATCCCGCTGTCGGATTCTCGCGAGGCTCGGATTCTATCGCGAGACTCGGATTCTATATAAGGAGCCGCGCGTCGCCGCCATTTTCACACGTGCATTGAGATTCATAGGGAGAGGACGTGGCTGGCGTCCTCTCCGTTTATAGAGAAGAGAGTGAGACTACTAGAGAGAGACACAGTAATAATTTTGGGGAGCATTAGGAGGAGTACTACTACTTGCTGAAGTGATAGATAGTGTCACGTGTATATCTGACTTGTGGGGGAGACACTGACAGTGGGGAGCAGTTAGAGTCTGAGAGCAGGACTCAGGAGTACATATAACGTACAGTGCACACTTTAGCTGCCAGAGTGCCACACTGCCATTGTGACCACACTGACCACCAGTATAATATATATTGTGATTGTCTGCTTAGGAGTACTACTTGCAAGTTGCTGATAGTGTGACCAGTGACCTGACCACCAGTTTAATAATCACCACCAGTTTAATATATATATATATATATATAAAATTGTATATAATATATATATAATATTGTATACCACCTACCCGTGGTTTTTTTTTTTCCTTTCTTCTTTATACATACTACTATAGTAGCTCACTGTAGCAGTCTGCGGTGCTGCTGAGCTGACAGTGTCCAGCAGGTCCGTCATCAGTCATTACATAATAAATATATATACCTGTCCGGCTGCAGTACTAGTGATATTATATATATATATATTGATTTCATCTCATTATCATCCAGTCTATATTAGCAGCAGACACAGTACGGTAGTCCATGCTGTAGCTACCTCTGTGCTGGCAGTCGCTCGTCCATCCATAATTGTATACCACCTACCCGTGGTTTTTTTTTTTTCCTTTCTTCTTTATACATACTACTATAGTAGCTTACTGTAGCAGTCTGCGGTGCTGCTGAGCTGACAGTGTCCAGCAGGTCCGTCATCAGTCATTACATAATAAATATATATACCTGTCTGGCTGCAGTACTAGTGATATTATATATATATATATTGATTTCATCTCATTATCATCCAGTCTATATTAGCAGCAGACACAGTACGGTAGTCCACGGCTGTAGCTACCTCTGTGTCGGCAGTCGCTCGTCCATCCATAATTGTATACCACCTACCCGTGGTTTTTTTTCCCCCCTTTTTTCTTTATACATACTACTATAGTAGCCTACTGTAGCAGTCTGCGGTGCTGCTGAGCTGACAGTGTCCAGCAGGTCCGTCATCAGTCATTACATAATAAATATATATACCTGTCCGGCTGCAGTACTAGTGATATTATATATATATATATTGATTTCATCTCATTATCATCCAGTCTATATTAGCAGCAGACACAGTACGGTAGTCCACTGCCGTAGCTACCTCTGTGTCGGCAGTCGCTCGTCCATCCATAAGTATACTAGTATCCATCCATCTCCATTGTTTACCTGAGGTGCCTTTTAGTTGTGCCTATTAAAATATGGAGAACAAAAATGTTGAGGTTCCAAAATTAGGGAAAGATCAAGATCCACTTCCACCTCGTGCTGAAGCTGCTGCCACTAGTCATGGCCGAGACAATGAAATGCCAGCAACGTCGTCTGCCAAGGCCGATGCCCATTGTCATAGTACAGTGCATGTAAAATCCAAAACACCAAATATCAGTAAAAAAATGACTCCAAAATCTAAAATAAAATTGTCGGAGGAGAAGCGTAAACTTGCCAATATGCCATTTACCACACGGAGTGGCAAGGAACGGCTGAGGCCCTGGCCTATGTTCATGGCTAGTGGTTCAGCTTCACATGAGGATGGAAGCACTCAGCCTCTCGCTAGAAAAATGAAAAGACTCAAGCTGGCAAAAGCACCGCAAAGAACTGTGCGTTCTTCGAAATCCCAAATCCACAAGGAGAGTCCAATTGTGTCGGTTACGATGCCTGACCTTCCCAACACTGGACGTGAAGAGCATGCGCCTTCCACCATTTGCACGCCCCCTGCAAGTGCTGGAAGGAGCACCCGCAGTCCAGTTCCTGATAGTCAGATTGAAGATGTCAGTGTTGAAGTACACCAGGATGAGGAGGATATGGGTGTTGCTGGCGCTGGGGAGGAAATTGACCAGGAGGATTCTGATGGTGAGGTGGTTTGTTTAAGTCAGGCACCCGGGGAGACACCTGTTGTCCGTGGGAGGAATAGGGCCGTTGACATGCCTGGTGAAAATACCAAAAAAATCAGCTCTTCGGTGTGGAAGTATTTCAACAGAAATGCGGACAACAGGTGTCAAGCCGTGTGTTGCCTTTGTCAAGCTGTAATAAGTAGGGGTAAGGACGTTAACCACCTCGGAACATCCTCCCTTATACGTCACCTGCAGCGCATTCATAATAAGTCAGTGACAAGTTCAAAAACTTTGGGTGACAGCGGAAGCAGTCCACTGACCAGTAAATCCCTTCCTCTTGTAACCAAGCTCACGCAAACCACCCCACCAACTCCCTCAGTGTCAATTTCCTCCTTCCCCAGGAATGCCAATAGTCCTGCAGGCCATGTCACTGGCAATTCTGACGATTCCTCTCCTGCCTGGGATTCCTCCGATGCATCCTTGCGTGTAACGCCTACTACTGCTGGCGCTGCTGTTGTTGCTGCTGGGAGTCGATGGTCATCCCAGAGGGGAAGTCGTAAGCCCACTTGTACTACTTCCAGTAAGCAATTGACTGTCCAACAGTCCTTTGTGAGGAAGATGAAATATCACAGCAGTCATCCTGTTGCAAAGCGGATAACTGAGGCCTTGACAACTATGTTGGTGTTAGACGTGCGTCCGGTATCCGCCGTTAGTTCACAGGGAACTAGACAATTTCTTGAGGTAGTGTGCCCCCGTTACCAAATACCATCTAGGTTCCACTTCTCTAGGCAGGCGATACCGAGAATGTACACGGACGTCAGAAAAAGACTCACCAGTGTCCTAAAAAATGCAGTTGTACTTAACCACGGACATGTGGACAAGTGGAGCAGGGCAGGGTCAGGACTATATGACTGTGACAGCCCACTGGGTAGATGTATGGACTCCCGCCGCAAGAACAGCAGCGGCGGCACCAGTAGCAGCATCTCGCAAACGCCAACTCTTTCCTAGGCAGGCTACGCTTTGTATCACAGGTTTCCAGAATACGCACACAGCTGAAAACCTCTTATGGCAACTGAGGAAGATCATCGCGGAATGGCTTACCCCAATTGGACTCTCCTGTGGATTTGTGGCATCGGACAACGCCAGCAATATTGTGTGTGCATTAAATATGGGCAAATTCCAGCATGTCCCATGTTTTGCACATACCTTGAATTTGGTGGTGCAGAATTTTTTAAAAAACGACAGGGGCGTGCAAGAGATGCTGTCGGTGGCCAGAAGAATTGTGGGACACTTTCGGCGTACAGGCACCACGTACAGAAGACTGGAGCAACACCAAAAATGCCTGAACCTGCCCTGCCATCATCTGAAGCAAGAAGTGGTAACGAGGTGGAATTCAACCCTATATATGCTTCAGAGGTTGGAGGAGCAGCAAAAGGCCATTCAAGCCTATACAATTCAGCACGATATAGGAGGTGGAATGCACCTGTCTCAAGCGCAGTGGAGAATGATTTCAACGTTGTGCAAGGTTCTGCTGCCCTTTGAACTTGCCACACGTGAAGTCAGTTCAGACACTGCCAGCCTGAGTCAGGTCATTCCCCTCATCAGGCTTTTGCAGAAGAAGCTGGAGACATTGAAGGAGGAGCTAACACGGAGCGATTCCGCTAGGCATGTGGGACTTGTGGATGGAGCCCTTAATTCGCTTAACAAGGATTCACGGGTGGTCAATCTGTTGAAATCAGAGCACTACATTTTGGCCACCGTGCTCGATCCTAGATTTAAAACCTACCTTGGATCTCTCTTTCCGGCAGACACAAGTCTGCTGGGGTTCAAAGACCTGCTGGTGAGAAAATTGTCAAGTCAAGCGGAACGCGACCTGTCAACATCTCCTCCTTCACATTCTCCCGCAACTGGGGGTGCAAGGAAAAGGCTCAGAATTCCGAGCCCACCCGCTGGCGGTGATGCAGGGCAGTCTGGAGCGACTGCTGATGCTGACGTCTGGTCCGGACTGAAGGACCTGACAACGATTACGGACATGTCGTCTACTGTCACTGCATATGATTCTCTCCCCATTGAAAGAATGGTGGAGGATTATATGAGTGACCGCATCCAAGTAGGCACGTCACACAGTCCGTACTTATACTGGCAGGAAAAAGAGGCAATTTGGAGGCCCTTGCACAAACTGGCTTTATTCTACCTAAGTTGCCCTCCCACAAGTGTGTACTCCGAAAGAGTGTTTAGTGCCGCCGCTCACCTTGTCAGCAATCGGCGTACGAGGTTACTATCAGAAAATGTGGAGAAGATGATGTTCATTAAAATGAATTATAATCAATTCCTCCGTGGAGACATTGACCAGCAGCAATTGCCTCCACAAAGTACACAGGGAGCTGAGATGGTGGATTCCAGTGGGGACGAATTGATAATCTGTGAGGAGGGGGATGTACACGGTGATATATCGGAGGATGATGATGAGGTGGACATCTTGCCTCTGTAGAGCCAGTTTGTGCAAGGAGAGATTGATTGCTTCTTTTTTGGTGGGGGTCCAAACCAACCCGTCATTTCAGTCACAGTCGTGTGGCAGACCCTGTCACTGAAATGATGGGTTGGTTAAAGTGTGCATGTCCTGTTTATACAACATAAGGGTGGGTGGGAGGGCCCAAGGACAATTCCATCTTGCACCTCTTTTTTCTTTAATTTTTCTTTGCGTCATGTGCTGTTTGGGGAGTGTTTTTGGAAGGGCCATCCTGCGTGACACTGCAGTGCCACTCCTAGATGGGCCAGGTGTTTGTGTCGGCCACTAGGGTCGCTTATCTTACTCACACAGCTACCTCATTGCGCCTCTTTTTTTCTTTGCGTCATGTGCTGTTTGGGGAGTGTTTTTTGGAAGGGCCATCCTGCGTGACACTGCAGTGCCACTCCTAGATGGGCCAGGTGTTTGTGTCAGCCACTAGGGTCGCTTAGCTTACTCACACAGCTACCTCATTGCGCCTCTTTTTTTCTTTGCGTCATGTGCTGTTTGGGGAGTGTTTTTTGGAAGGGCCATCCTGCGTGACACTGCAGTGCCACTCCTAGATGGGCCAGGTGTTTGTGTCGGCCACTAGGGTCGCTTATCTTACTCACACAGCTACCTCATTGCGCCTCTTTTTTTCTTTGCGTCATGTGCTGTTTGGGGAGTGTTTTTTGGAAGGGCCATCCTGCGTGACACTGCAGTGCCACTCCTAGATGGGCCAGGTGTTTGTGTCGGCCACTAGGGTCGCTTATCTTACTCACACAGCTACCTCATTGCGCCTCTTTTTTTCTTTGCGTCATGTGCTGTTTGGGGAGTGTTTTTTGGAAGGGCCATCCTGCGTGACACTGCAGTGCCACTCCTAGATGGGCCAGGTGTTTGTGTCGGCAACTAGGGTCGCTTAGCTTACTCAAGCAGCTACCTCATTGCGCCTCTTTTTTTCTTTGCGTCATGTGCTGTTTGGGGAGTGTTTTTTGGAAGGGCCATCCTGCGTGACACTGTAGTGCCACTCCTAGATGGGCCAGGTGTTTGTGTCGGCCACTAGGGTCGCTTATCTTACTCACACAGCTACCTCATTGCGCCTCTTTTTTTCTTTGCGTCATGTGCTGTTTGGGGAGTGTTTTTTGGAAGGGCCATCCTGCGTGACACTGCAGTGCCACTCCTTGATGGGCCAGGTGTTTGTGTCGGCCACTAGGGTCGCTTAGCTTAGTCATCCAGCGACCTCGGTGCAAATTTTAGGACTAAAAATAATATTGTGAGGTGTGAGGTATTCCGAATAGACTGAAAATGAGTGGAAATTATGGTTTTTGAGGTTAATAATACTTTGGGATCAAAATGACCCCCAAATTCTATGATTTAAGCTGTTTTTTAGTGTTTTTTGAAAAAAACACCCGAATCCAAAACACACCCGAATCCGACAAAAAAAATTCGGTGAGGTTTTGCCAAAACGCGGTCGAACCCAAAACACGGCAGCGGAACCGAACCCAAAACCAAAACACAAAACCCGAAAAATTTCAAGTGCACATCTCTAGTATATAGTAGGAGTACAGTGCATAATTTTGCTGACCACCAGTATATAATATATAGGAGTACGGTACAGAAGTCCACTGCTCTACCTACCTCTGTGTCGTCAAGTATACTATCCATCCATACCTGTGGTGCATTTCAGTTTTGCACAGTTTGCTGACCACCAGTATATAATATATAGCAGTACGGTAAAGTAGGCCACTGCTCTACCTACCTCTGTGTCGTCAAGTATACTATCCATCCATACCTGTGGTGCATTTCATTTTTTCAGTTTGCTGACCACCAGTATATAATATATAGCAGTACGGTACAGTAGGCCACTGCTCTACCTACCTCTGTGTCGTCAAGTATACTATCCATCCATACCTGTGGTGCATTTCAGTTATGCGCAGTATATATAGTAGTAGGCCATTGCTATTGATACTGGCATATAATTCCACACATTAAAAAATGGAGAACAAAAATGTGGAGGGTAAAATAGGGAAAGATCAAGATCCACTTCCACCTCGTGCTGAAGCTGTTGCCACTAGTCATGGCCGAGACGATGAAATGCCATTAACGTTGTCTGCCAAGGCCGATGCCCAATGTCATAGTAGAGAGCATGTAAAATCCAAAACACAAAAGTACAGTAAAATGACCCAAAAATCAAAATGAAAGCGTCTGAGGAGAAGCGTAAAATTGCCAATATGCTATTTACGACACGGAGTGGCAAGGAACGGCTGAGGCCCTGGCCTATATTCATGGCTAGTGGTTCAGCTTTACATGAGGATGGAAGCACTCATCCTCTCGCTAGAAAAATGAAAAGACTTAAGCTGGCAAAAGCACAGCAAAGAACTGTGCGTTCTTCTAAATCACAAATCCCCAAGGAGAGTCCAATTGTGTCGGCTGCGATGCCTGACCTTCCCAACACTGGACGGGAAGAGGTGGCGCCTTCCACCATTTGCACGCCCCCTGCAAGTGCTGGAAGGAGCACCCGCAGTCCAGTTCCTGATAGGCAAATTGAAGATGTCACTGTTGAAGTACACCAGGATGAGGATATGGGTGTTGCTGGCGCTGAGGAGGAAATTGACAAGGAGGATTCTGATGGTGAGGTGGTTTGTTTAAGTCAGGCACCCGGGGAGACACCTGTTGTCCGTGGGACGAATATGGCCATTGACATGCCTGGTCAAATTACAAAAATAATCACCTCTTCGGTGTGGAATTATTTTAACACAAATGCGGACAACAGGTGTCAAGCCGTGTGTTGCCTTTGTCAGGCTGTAATAAGTAGGGGTAAGGACGTTAACCACCTCGGAACATCCTCCCTTATACGTCACCGGCAGCGCATTCATCATAAGTCAGTGACAAGTTCAAAAACTTTGGATGACAGCAGAAGCAGTCCACTAACCACTAAATCCCTTCCTCTTGTAACCAAGCTCCTGCAAACCACACCAGCAACTCCCTCAGTGTCAATTTCCTCCTTAGACAGGAAAGCCAATAGTCCTGCAGGCCATGTCACTGTCAAGTCTGACGAGTCCTCTCCTGCCTGGGATTCCTCCGATGCATCCTTGAGTGTAACGCCTCCTGCTGCTGGCGCTGCTGTTGTTGCTGCTGGGAGTCGATCGTCATCCCAGAGGGGAAGTCGGAAGACCACTTGTACTACTTCCAGTAAGAAATTGACTGTCCAACAGTCCTTTGCGAGGAAGATGAAATATCACAGCAGTCATCCTGCTGCAAAGCGGATAACTCAGGCCTTGGCAGCCTGGTCGGTGAGAAACGTGTTTCCGTTATCCACCGTTAATTCACAGGCAACTACAGACTTGATTGAGATACTGTGTCCCCGGTACCAAATACCATCTAGGTTCCATTTCTCTAGGCAGGCGATACCAAAAATGTACACATACCTCAGAAAAAGAGTCACAAGTGTCCTAAAAAATGCAGTTGTACCCAATGTCCACTTAACCACGGACATGTGGACAAGTGGAGCAGGGCAGACTCAGGACTATATGACTGTGACAGCCCACTGGGTAAATGTATTGCCTCCCGCAGCAAGAACAGCAGCGGCGGCACCAGTAGCAGCATCTCGCAAACGCCAACTCGTTCCTAGGCAGGCTACGCTTTGTATCACCACTTTCCAGAAGAGGCACACTACTGACAACCTCTTACGAAAACTGAGGAACATCATCGCAGAATGGCTTACCCCAAATGGACTCTCCTGGGGATTTGTGACATCGGACAAAGCCAACAATATTGTGTGTGCATTACATCTGGGCAAATTCCAGCACGTCCCATGTTTTGCACATACATTGAATTTGGTGGTGCAGAATTATTTAAAAAACGACAGGGGCGTGCAAGAGATGCTGTCGGTGGCCCAAAGAATTGCGGGCCACTTTCGGCATTCAGCCACCGCCTGCCGAAGACTGGAGCACCAGCAAACAGTCCTGAACCTGCCCTGCCATCATCTGAAGCAAGAGGTGGTAACGAGGTGGAATTCAACCCTCTATATGCTTCAGAGGATGGAGGAGCAGCAAAAGGCAATTCAAGCCTATACATCTGCCTACGATATAGGCAAAGGAGGGGGAATGTACCTGACTCAAGCGCAGTGGAGAATGATTTCAACGTTGTGCAAGGTTCTGCAACCCTTTGAACTTGCCACACGTGAAGTCAGTTCAGACACTGCTAGCCTGAGTCAGGTCATTCCCCTCATCAGGCTTTTGCAGAAGAAGCTGGAGACATTGAAGGAGGAGCTAAAACGGAGCGATTCCGCTAGGCATGTGGGACTTGTGGATGGAACCCTTAATTCGCTTAACCAGGATTCACGGGTGGTCAATCTGTTGAAATCAGAGCACTACATTTTGGCCACCGTGCTCGATTCTAGATTTAAAACCTACGTTGTATCTCTCTCTCCGGCAGACACAAGTCTGCAGAGGTTCAAAGACCTGCTGGTGAGAAAATTGTCAAGTCAAGCGGAACGTGACCCGTCAACAGCTGTTCCTTCACATTCTCCCGCAACTGGGGGTGCGAGGAAAAGGCTAAGAATTCCGAGCCCACCCGCTGGCGGTGATGCAGGGCAGTCTGGAGCGAGTGCTGACATCTGGTCCGGACTGAAGGACCTGCCAACGATTACTGACATGTCGTCTACTGTCACTGCATATGATTCTCTCACCATTGAAAGAATGCTGGAGGTTTATATGAGTGACCGCATCCAAGTAGGCACGTCAGACAGTCCGTACGTATACTGGCAGGAAAAAGAGGCAATTTGGAGGCCCTTGCAGAAACTGGCTTTATTTTACCTAAGTTGCCCACCCTCCAGTGTGTACTCCGAAAGAGTGTTTAGTGCAGCCGCTCACCTTGTCAGCAATCGGCGTACAAGGTTACTTCCAGAAAATGTGGAGAAGATGATATTCATCAAAATGAATTATAATCAATTCCTCTGTGGAGACATTCACCAGCATTTGCCTCCAGAAAGTACACAAGGACCTGAGATGGTGGATTCCAGTGGGGACGAATTAATAATCTGTGAGGAGGGGGATGTACACAGTGAAAGGGGTGAGGAATCGGACGATGCGGAGGAGGTGGACATCTTGCCTCTGTAGAGCCAGTTTGTGCAAGGAGAGATTGATTGCTTCTTTTTTGGTGGGGGCCCAAACCAACCAGTCATTTCAGTCACAGTTGTGTGGCAGACCCTGTCGCTGAAATGATGGGTTTGTTAAAGTGTGCATGTCCTGTTTATACAACATAAGGGTGGGTGGGAGGGCCCAAGGACAATTCCATCTTGCACCTCTTTTTTCTTTCATTTTTCTTTGCATCATGTGCTGTTTGGGGACTATTTTTTTGAAGTGCCATCCTGCCTGACTCCTAGATGGGCCAGGTGTTTGTGTCAGCCACTTGTGTCGCTTAGCTTAGCCATCCAGCAACCTTGGTGCACCTCTTTTTTTCTTTGCATCATGTGCTGTTTGGGGACTATTTTTTTGAATTGCCATCCTGTCTGACACTGCAGTGCCACTCCTAGATGGGCCAGGTGTTTGTGTCGGCCACTTGGGTCGCTTAGCTTAGTCACACAGCTACCTCATTGCGCCTCTTTTTTTCTTTGCATCATGTGCTGTTTGGGGACTATTTTTTTGAAGGGCCATCCTGTCTGACACTGCAATGCCACTCCTAGATGGGCCAGGTGTTTGTGTCGGCCACTTGTGTCGCTTAGCTTAGCCATCCAGCGACCTTGGTGCACCTCTTTTTTTCTTTGCATCATGTGCTGTTTGGGGACTATTTTTTTGAAGTGCCATCCTGTCTGACACTTCAGTGCCACTCCTAGATGGGCCAGGTGTTTGTGTCGGCCACTTGGGTCGCTTAGCTTAGTCATCCAGCAACCTCGGTGCAAATTTTAGGACTAAAAATAATATTGTGAGGAGTGAGGTGTTCAGAATAGACTGGAAATGAGTGGAAATTATGGTTATTGAGGTTAATAATACTATGGGATCAAAATGACCCCCAAATTCTATGATTGAAGCTGTTTTTGAGGGTTTTTTGTAAAAAAAACACCCGAATCCAAAACACACCTGAATCCGACAAAAAATTTTCAGGAAGGTTTTGCCAAAACGCGTCCGAATCCAAAACACGGCCGCGGAACCGAATCCAAAACCAAAACACAAAACCCGAAAAATTTCCGGTGCACATCACTAAAATAAAGCCTTTTTTAATAAATATTTGAGGGATAACTAATAGATAACTAATAATAATAATTATTATGAAAAATAATAATAATAATAATAATAATAATAATAATTATTATTATTATTATTATTATTATTATTATTATATAACTAATGCAGCCATTTCTTTATGCACTTTTTAAGAATCATGCCTTTATACTGACACAGGGTATGCAGTGCAATAGCAAAATGTCACATAGCTCTCTAGAGGGTATAAATTAGCATTGCCAATAAACAAGTGCACAGATTTACTGACTACTGCACAAGTACAATACTGCAACACCCTGATAACAGGATTTCAGTAAATGTCCTATTAAATTGATTATTAATAAGTCTCCCTTAACATTGCTTTAAACACTAATGTGATTGTAGTAGTGATGTGCACCGTAAATTTTTCGGGTTTTGTCCTTTAAGAACAACACATTTAACAGGTTAACGTGAGGTTTCCCATATCAACTAATCCAATTCTGTCTATTATTTTCTAGGATGCAATAGAGAAGTGATAGACAGAACCTGATTGGTAGCTATGGGCAGCATCACCTCTTTTCACTTTTAGAAATTTTAGAGAATTTACCTCACAGAGTCCTCCTGACACCCAGTGTGTAAGTAGTACACATGCTGCTGCTATTGCATTTTTGCATGATAAATCATAGATTTTATTTTTCTGTGTGTATCTTTAAGTTGTTTAAATTGTCTTTGTTCCACTACAAGAAAACTGCATAAAATAGTTGTCTCTCAATTAGTGGAGCTATAAACAGGTCTCGGGCATTATTAAACTATTAGTTTAAATATGAAATACACCATTGGTTTAAATTTAATTTACACAATTCATACTTCTCAACATGACCCATTCCAGGAGGTACAAAATGCTCTCTCCCTGGACTTCCTTCTTAATTTCTGATTGCAATTACCTATGTTGAAACACTTTTATTATCAATTAAATAGTGCAACACAGGTGACACCAATCATATATTAAGAGGGAAGTCCAGGTAGAGAACATTTTGTCCCTCCTGGAATGGGTCATGTCGGGAGGTATGCACAGTCAAATATTCACCCCATTCCCTTCCTCCTGCCGCCTCCCCCCCCCCCAAAAAAAAAAAAAAAGCTTAATCCAGCTCTGCACATACACACATACTGGTAAGCTCTGTTCTTACATTGCATCTTTGTGTTGCACCACGCTCAGAACTGTAAATCTGGCTGTTAATGTTCAGGTCTCGCTCTACAGCACAATATGTTTTTTTTCCAGGTGCAGGTTTTGTCTCCAATAACTGTATTTGCTTCTAAATATTCCTCCATCTGTAGCATGTATCACAAAAGCACCCACAGCATTAGTTATCTTACACAGCATTTGTTTTTGCTGCCGCCATTAGTAAATCTACAGCAAATATCAAATGTTTGGTATACCGAATTTAATATTATTTTCATTAATAATGCATTTTCTTGCCTACAAGCTAGTGAGTATTGATCACTAAGACAATTGCATACCCTGCTGCATGTATCAATTTTCTATCACAAGATTTTAAAATGGTATCTGATCTGAGGCAGACTGTACGCACAGTGTACTGCAATGTAGTCCTGTTATTTAGACCTGACAGTAGGTACAATAAGCACAGTGCTCCATATAAAATTCATCAATGCAATCTCGTAAAGCCATTTTGTTGCATTGCATTGCGATTAAGATGCACATCCACGTGAAAAAGACTCTCGGAGCAAGCTGAGACTCACAGGACCTTAGCACCAGCAAGGGATGTGTGGCGTGACTGCAGCAAGAGTGTATTGGACACATCTGTATACCAGAATAAGTAATACAACTTACTGTACTGTATATCAGTCATTGATCACTGTTCCATCATCCCTTTTCAATATATTGGGCAGAGTATAATGGCGTCCGAGATTGCGGTCATCCTTTATAATACATGGTTTTGCCTTGTAAGTGAATGCCTCTTTAAAAAAAAGTCCAAGATCTGCTGGCATACCGCACCTCCGGCAATCTCGGATGCCATTACATCCCGCCGATTGTATTGTTTATCCTGCTACTAATAGTATTAATAAAATAAGTCAAAAGACCAGGTCTGGTGATCCTTTGGAGCAGAGAGATAACAATCCCCATACACTGGGACTCAAGTATAACTTTAAACTCTCCCAGAAGTAAAAAAAAACGGCTTTCAATCTTCTGAGAATTGATCTGAAAGGATAAGTTTCAATTTTTATTAACAGCTCCCTGGACCGGAGCTACCGATCTTCTATTCTCTTCTTGGAAGGTGACTCGAAGAGTTAGATCCTGCAATTGCTGAGTCAGGTTCTGGATCTGTCCAGACAGGACTTGAGCAGGACTTTGCTGAGTCGGATCAATTGTAGAGTTCTTTCAACTCCAGCAATGTGTTTTTAGGTTATAGGGGTATATTCAATTGAAGTCGAAAAATGCCGTCTGTTGGAAAGACGGCAGTTTTCAACTTTTTTAGGTCGGAAGGGGTTCCGACCTATTCAATATACCCCAAAATGATCTGACAAGTCGGGGAATTCGACTTCTCAGAAAGCATTTGGATCGGCAGAATAGCTGCCGATCCGCATGCTTCTGTCGGAAATGGGGCCAAATCCGACAGGTTGTAGCCTCCTTTCCGACCATCTCAATCCGACTTTTAAAAAAGTTGGATTGAGATTAGGGACATGAGGGAGCTGAGAGGAGGTGATGGGGGGGGGGGGAGACGGGGAGAGCAGCACTACAGCAGCGGCTACAGCAGCGTAGCAGGAGGATGTGTCACAGCCGCCGCTCACAGCAGCGTCCACCCAGCTCCAGCCAGCGAGACCTTGCTTGCTGGAGCCGGGTGGACGCTGCCTTCGAATTGAGATGGCCATTTGAATAGCCCTAGTCGGATCCATTCCGACAAATGTATGTCGGAATGGATTTGACTTCAGTTGAATATACCCCATAATATTAGGAAACTCCAGCACTATTGTGTGAAACCCATAGAGCTGGTGAGAGGGTTTTCATCCTGGTTGCAGTGACACAATGTCGCGACCGCCTAGCAATGACCGGGACCTGCCATACGGAGGAGCAGCAGCAGCGGCTCGTAAAAGTATATTTTGAAACATGAGTGAAATCTGTTTTACATTTTAATGGATCACCCATAAGGCGCAGAAATCTGATCACACTATGTTCCTCAACATTACACACATGAGAGGTCTTGCGACCTTACTTTTTGAACTACCCTCGTATGTGTTAATTTTATGATAACCTGATTTTAAAGCAGAGGAAGAAAAAAGTTTTTTTGACAAATATATTTATATTATCAGTTATGTTTCTTCGCAATATGACTCCTTTTTTCTTCTTTCTTTGGGAGGGATGTACTAATCTTGTGGTGTACATCCTGCACACATTGCATCGATACTAATCACATATACATCTACTGTACATATGCGATTAGTATCGCAAAGGACAGAATTCCCAAAAAGAGTTGTCACTTGCGATGTGCTCCTGTCCCTGGTCTCCCAGGTTATGTCCTGCGAGTCCGTCTGCGTATGCACAGAAGGACGAGGCAGCCGCGCGGCATGCTGGAAGGGATCCGATTGGATCCCTCACACAGTGCGATGAAGTAAGAAGCCCATAGGCTTCTATAGGGTAATGCCAGCTATAGCTGGCGTTGCCCTCTGCATCGGAGCCCCGGTGTTGTGGCTTTAGTACATTTGGAAATGTGGTAAAAACCCCTAAAACATTTTAATTTATTTTTTTAGCCACATTTCTGCTTTAGTACATCCCACTTTTGAGTCTTAATGTATATTTGGGTCAGAAGGAAGCACCACCAACATAAATTATAAATACAGTGTCCCTCTTTGGGCAGCTGACATTAAGATGTCAAGAATTGGTGGATCCCATATAGAATATTATATTGATGGATATTCCTTGTTTCTCTTGAGTGTGAGCACTGTGGACAGGTTTCACACTGGAGGATATTCTAAACAACTTTCATCATGTCTGCAGTTGGCATCTTTGTGGATTCCAAAGTTCCGTCTAAATACAAATCCAGTGTCAGGTCTTCAAATGCTTATTGTCATTTCAAATCACTAGCATACATTATCTTCTTCTTGCTGGGGCAGCTCTTTTGATATAGAGCTGTCCAGGTGATGTAGTTACTTCCAGGTGTTAGATCTGATGCTTGAAATTATCATGTGCATCCATCGACCTGCTCATGGGACGGCCACAAGTAACTGAGAGGGAGCCTTTAGCTCCATCTCCACTGATTTTTGTGAAAAGAAGCAAATAGGCTTCAATATCCAATGATGGCGTTAGCTATAAGGCACAATCTCCCGTAAGTATACTGTAACTTATATGCATGTGGCCACATTGCAGCCCCATAGACAACTTTGGAGATGGCTGTGCCATGGGACTGCAGAAGATACTGAATATCTGATATTGTCTGCTGACCCTTTTCATACATATGACGATCCATATGTATATTGAGCAATATAGCAGTTGTTTTTGAATCAGCAATTGTTTTAAAAGTAAATGCAGGTTTGTTTTTCCTTTAAATTTTTTTAGATTTTTGTTTCACAACTAGCTGTTTAAATTCTTTATACTTGCCACAGCTCGCAGTATATTACATTTGACCCATGGGGGTGAATTTACTAAAGATCAATTTTTGATCAATTTAGAATTGATCTAAAATTGGTCAACATTGACAGCGTTTTCCAGGGTTAAAATGTCATATTTACTAACCGTCAATTTTAAAATCGATTTTAGAACCCATGTCGATGTTGGACGATTTTTTATTTCAAATGTCAGGTTCTATTCAAAATGTACTACAAATAGACATAAAAAATGACCAAAAATCAACTACTACTTCCTGCTGTTTTTCTATTCGGCAAAAACATAACACATATAAGAAGAAACTTTGGTTCTTCTAATTTTGATTTGCATACATCGCCATACATGCCCACTTAGTCGTTTAAGGGCAGGAAGTCCAAAACGCAACATCGATGTGCACTGCACTGAATGAGGCCCATAATTCCTACAGTACAGTGAACCACATGATTGGTTTACATAAAAAATTTTTTTTGAGTTTTCCCAGAGTGTTTAATGCAAATCATAGATTTAATAACAGTTTATTAAACTGACTGAAAATTGAACACAAACTGACTGTTAATAATTCTATGATTTGAACTTAAGTTTCAATCGCAAGTCAATTTTGGTAGATTTTTGGACAATTTTTGCCTTTAGTAAATCTCTTATTTGCAAAATCAACAAAAATCATTGGAAATACACAAAATCGTCCAGAATTGAATTTTAGATAATATACTAGTGTGTTCTGTTTGTTTTCCCAGGCAGAATGTAAAACATCATGATGTAGATCATATAGAATAAGGGAAACATCCGGACAATTATAATGGGATTCCCAATGTAGCAAAAGATATTAGCAAAATTCTGAATAGACAAATTTTGTCATGGAAATGGATGTAATTCCACACCCCCACCCAAATTCGAATTGTCATGAATCTTTTATAGAACAGTTTAGAAAATGTTGCTCATCTTTACTGTCAATGCTTTTAACTTTTGTGAAAATTAAATGAAACATCAAAATGTACAGTATGTAAATGTGAACAGTTTGTTACATACAGTATGTAAGTGGTAGAATATCAATGTAACTAATATAGAAGAACCCTGCATATGCAATTTCAGCACATTGCTAGCAGTAATGAATACCCAAGGGCACAGTGTATGCTGTTTTTTTTTTTTAGATGATTCCTCTAAAAATCTGAAAGTTAAGTCACTTTACATAACCAGAGCTTAATTTTTGCAGGAACACACAAAGAACTATTAACAAATGGAATCTCAAAATGCAAGAGGCCTGATTCTGAGATGGATACAATACACCCATGGCAGAACTTGTAAGTGGTGAGCACAGGTGCAAAAATATGCTTTGGTTCCCCCCTCCTCCACCCCAAGTTCACAATATGCCACACTGCAGAGTGATGAAGAGAGGGTGGCAGGGCAAGGGTGACAAGCAGTGGATGACAGGGAGAAGCAGTGGGTGACAGGGAGAGGGTGAAACGGAGAGTCAGAGGGTGATGGTAAGAGGGAGAGAGTGAAGAGATAGGGTGACGGGGTGAGGGTGACAAGCAGAGGGTGACAGAGAGAAACAGTGGGTAACAGGGAGAGGGTAGCAGGGATGGGCAGGGG
The DNA here is from genome assembly GCF_028390025.1 of Pseudophryne corroboree. Lineage (NCBI taxonomy): Eukaryota > Metazoa > Chordata > Amphibia > Anura > Myobatrachidae > Pseudophryne > Pseudophryne corroboree. The sequence goes on from NC_086445.1 coordinate 760,445,176, forward strand.
GTGATGGGATGAGGCTGACAAGTAGGGTGACAGGGAAAGCAGTGGGTTGCAGGGAGATGGTGACAGGGAAAAGCAGTGGGTGATAGGGAGAGGGTGACTGAGAGAAGTTGACAGGGAGAGGCAGAGGGTGAAGGAGAGTGGGCGATGGGGAGAGGCAGTGAGTGATAGGGAGTACATGACAGAGAGTGGCAAAGGGTGATGGAGAGTTGGTGACAGGAAAAGCAGTGGGTGAAGGGGAAATGGTGACAGTAAGAGACAGAGGGTGATGGAGAGTGGGTGCTGAGGAGAGGAAGTGGGTGACAGGCAGGGGGTGAAGGGTGGAAGCAGAGGGTATCTGATGGCTCTGTAAGAGGGAGTAAATGGTTCGCTGGGACATAAATGGAAAGTATCAGTGGGGGAGGCAAGCAGAAAAAAACAAAAAACAAGGGGGTTTACCATGAGAACTCGAGAAAGGATGGTAGGAGAGAGAGAGAGAGAGAGAGAGAGAGAGAGGGCAGGGTGGGAGAAAAAGAGAATATGCTGGGATTGAGGAACTAACATTCCATCCTCTCCATGATGATTCTTGTGCATGCAGAAAGACAGGTAACTATCTTCCCCTGGCCAACACAGCACCTGCAAAGCCTGGGACCAATGAATAATGGGACAAGAGAAGCTCGTCTCCTTTCACGTTGGGGCCGGTCACTAGATTGTGATGTCAGGCCCGGCAAAAGCAGTCTGGGTGGAGGAGTCTTACTGAGTCTGGGTGGATGAGATGAGAGGAGAGGGAAAGAGAAGAGAGAGAGCAGACCCTCCTCCCCCTCTAAATGGGCACGGACTGCCTCCACTCACACACCTCTCTGATGCTCAGACTCAGCAATACATAAAAACATGTAAATCGGTGGCGGTATGGTGCTCCAGTCAGGATCCCGGTGTCGGTATTGTGACAGCCAGGATCCCGACGAGCAGTATGCTGACTGCATACCGCTAAAACTCCAGCAGTTAAATAAAGTTATCTCCATGAACAGCTTTCATACATTACCTTTTGATAAACACAAAGAAAAGTGCTTTGTATGTGCAACAAACATAGAAATTGTGCAAAACTACTGTACTTAGAAAGGTAACTCACCTATGTGCATGGGTATATAGTGTGTTTGAAGTATCAATGTTAATATAGAACTTAAAACATTGGAACCATACATCGTAATCATTGTCTACGTAGAGCCAGAGTTACTCAATGTGTCTCAGTTGAGAGATTTCTGTCCAGATCAGTGCGTGTAATTTTGCAATTACAATCATGTGCACGCCCTGTCCAGCCCATCTCATGCCCCTGTTTCTGCCTACTTTTGTGATGAATTTTCAACCAATCCTTTGACACGTACTGTTATGCCCATGCATTACGGTGTTTCAGTGTCTGTGTACTTGTGTATGTATTTGCAAATGTCCGCTGGCACTTGCTCAGTATCCACTGTGTGCAAGCGCAAAACAAAATTACAAAATTGTGTGATAATTAACCAGTTCATGCGACTGAGTGGCATTTAAGGTATTTTAAATTTTAAAATTAAAATATACAACTTTACAGCACTGTTTCAGATTATTTTTTTTTAACATTACTTTATATTGAATTTGAATACAGGGAAATAGGGTTTAGAGAAGAAAGAAAAGAAAGAAAAAAATGTTGGAACACACAAGAAGGCAGGCCAAAGACCTGTACATACTGTAGTATCAAATATCAACAAAAACTAAACGGAAAGAAAAATAATGCAGCCGCAGACACTGATTAATGACATAAGTATTTTGGAGGCTTGAACTAACATATAACAGAATCAATTATCAATAACCAATAACTGAAGCTCATCAGTGACCTCACCAGGGTTGGTGATACCCGGTCCAGCCAAGAGACGTGAAAAGAAGGTGTGACTTTGCGGAGAAATACAAAATTTAGATATAAAGGGCCAGATGGTATGCTGTCTGTCCAGCATGAGGTGCAATCTATGAATCAGTTTATAAAACATTTAAGTATGGTTGATTCAGGGAGACACCTTAAAACGCATTTGGGGGAGTTTGCTCTTCTTAATATCGGACACTTGTATGCGGTACCTCCAAGTAATAATCCATTTATGACAGAAAAAAATGGAACTTCGCCAAAACATATGCAGGAAAAACACGCTTTCTACGGATTTGGGGAGACGCAATCTCCATAGCCAATATCTAAGTTGTGAGTATTTGTAAAAGTCGTGAACAGGGACAGAATATTCAGACTGTAAATGGAAAATTGGTATAAACCTGTGACAGAAATTAAGTGCCCCAAAGTGGAAAGCCATGGCCATACCAAGAATACAGCCAGTTATCTGATATCAAGTTAGCTATACCTGACAATGAGAGCCGAAGAGGGTAGCAAAATGACCATCACCAACTGCAGCCAGGCCACTAGAGCAACTGACACCTCCATAGATGTTACCATTAACAAAGGCTTGCTAGACTCAGGGAGATAACACATCTGAAAGTGAGTAAAGTCTAGATGATTCACTTTCTAAGACAGCCCAAGATTTAGTAGATGCATCCGTAAAACCAATTTCTAGCTTGACTTATCAAACTTGATATATGAAATTTCTCTAGATCCGGAAATGCCAATCCATCTTCCAATTTAAGAAGAGATACTGTACATTACTCCTAGAGTTACTGGCATCCGGGATGCTGGTGTTCAGTATACAAATGCCGGCATCCCTACAATTGAAATGTTGAGAGGGGTGAGCTACCTATGTTCTCCACTTTCTAGAACCCCCAATCCCTAACCCTCCCTTCCCGCAGCCTAATCCTAACATCCCCCTTTGGTGCCTAACCATAATCTCCCCCCGTTGTTGGCTAAACCTGACCCCCCTTTCCCACAGCATAAACCTAACATCCCCCTTAGTGCTTAAACCTAACCTCCCCCCTGGTGGTGCCTAACCCCCCCTGCCCGCAGCCTAACACTAACTTCTCCACCTCTGCAGCCTAACGCTAACATCCTGGGGTAGTGCCAAACCCTAACCACCCCCCCCACCCCACACACACACACACACACGCACACACACACGCACGCACACACACACACACACACACACACACACACCATCGGCCTTAAACATAACCATCCCGCTATACTCGCGTTTTGAATGCTGGCTGTTGTGATTCGGGAATTGGTGTCCTGACCTTTTCGGGATTCCGGCATCAGTATTCTGATAGGTTTCGGGATTCCGGAGTCGGGATTCCGGCTGCCAGGATCCCGACAGCTGGCATCTTGAACGGATCCCTTTCTATACATACTGTATAAAAATAATACTTATTGCACAAAGATTTGGGCAGCATTCTAGGAATGATGCGAAATAAGTACAATCATTTTGGAAGCTATACCATTTTGTCACAGCAAACATCTATTAAACCTCCTGAAACATCCACTCCTTTGTGAGATTATCAAATACTCTAAGAAGGGGGTCATAATAATTACCTGTAATTCATTCTCATTCACAGGAAAGAAACATATTGGTTTTTTTGTTAAAGTTGGATGTTATTTCGCAAGTTTCAGAATGGAAATTTAATTGTTGTCTTGGATAATTATACTGTGAATATGTTTCTGGACATCAAACTGGCAGCATTTGATTGAATTTAGAATTGGATCAAACTTTTGCATCTCTTTTCCTCAAAATAAAGACACCTAGTAAGCTTTCTAAAAATGATCTTCCTTTATTAATGAAATATCAATATATGCAACTGTGCTTCTGTCAGGGAGACAAATTTGAACACAGTGACAAAAAAGGGATTTTAAAATTAAAAGTGAGTCTCTAAACTAGGATCAGACGTAGATACCTACTGTATGTACAGTATGCTGTTCAGTTTAAAGGTGTCTCTAGAACACCATTACCTGGACCTCTAGCCAAAGGGCTGTCTGCATGAAGCCTGAGATGCTATTCTGCTGTTAAATTAGCCAGATGCTCAAGTGCTAATTGCCCCACCCACAGAAAAAGTAATAGTCTGCGAATCACAGACATTGGCAACTTTCCATTGAGTCTGGTAAATGTCTTATAGTAGCAATTTATTTATCTTTTAAGTTTCTTATATAGCACAGCATATTCCATTCATTCAGAAGTCAAAACCAGGTTGACTTTGCCTTTGAAAGTAATTCTACTTTAGTCTCACCAATGCCTGCAATTCACAAGGCTGAAATACAAATTCTCGAATGGTGGAATGGACTCACTTCTTATTAAATCCCAAGGAAGATATTGTGGAGAAATCTGTCCTTGAAATATTCCTTTTCTTGCCTGTTATTACACACCATGACAGAGAGGCAAGGACTCCCAAAACTTCAGATATAATAGCTGACAACTTTTTCTGAAAGTATATTAACTTTATTTTACTTTTAATTTCATTTTGTTTAAGGGAAGTGTTTAGCACACAAAAAACCACCACCTACAGTATTATACAATCAATTTGGAACTAAAAAGAGTTTATTTCCCTAGATACCTACTATGTTTAGGGGGGTGGTATTCAGTATACCGGTTGTTGGGATCCCGGCGCACAGTATACCGGCGCTGGAATCCCGACACCCGGCATACCGACTCCTTTTTTCCCTGGAGAATAGATAGCATGGCACTAATTTGCGCTCACCCCGCTGTTGGCAACTCATAAAACACCCGTTTAGGGAATTACAACGTTTTTAACTAACCCCTTAATTAACATACAAGGGTAAACATACAGTATCTCTATTACCTTTTATCTTACCCTGATTACATTAATTCATTCACAGTTAGAAATAACTAGCAAACGTTTGCAGTGCACCAGATTCAGCTTCTACAAAATTATATGCAAATAACTACAGCGAATAGAAATAGAACTGTATATCATCAATGAAGATGATATATGGTCAATGTGTCAGTTTTTTCAAGTTATTCTAAAGTATTTTGGACCCGGGTCAATAGTCTGGTGAAGTTAGTTTTGTTCTGCCCCACTATTGTAAAGATCAGCTATCAGATATATTGAGGGGCAGTAAGCCCAGAAAAAGTGAATAAATGAGCTTATATATGTGAGGATCTTTAACTTGAGCCTGTTGATGCTGAGGTGGGACATAAACGTTTTACCTATTTCTCAATATTGGATGCTGACTGGGTTTCAGCTGGCTTCCTTACAGTAGACCTGAATTCTGTTTCATAAAATGGCCTCCCAAGTAACAATATTAATTCATTATTTAATCTTTTTTTCATACAATCACATACAGTACATTGCTAGTAACTATACAGCCATTTTATAGATGACTCTGAGCCAGAATAGTACTTACAGTGGGTCTGATTGAGATAAGGTTGGAGGTGCTATCACTGCTGCTTCCTTGGGAGCAGCAGTGATTGCTCTGTATGGCAATTAGGGATGAGCAGGATCGGTTCCCTGAGAACCGAACCCTACCGAACATCACATCCCGAGCCCGGATCCGAGTCCAGCTCGGGTTTTCCCACCAGTCACGAAAACCAGAATGAGGCAAAACATCATCATCCCGCTTTTGGATTCTCACGGGTTTTGGATTCCATATAAAGAGCCGCTCATCGCTGCCATCTTCACTCCAGTCCTTGAGAGTGTAGCGAGAGGACGTGTCTCCTCATTGTCCTGTGCTGCCATAAATCCAGTGCTGCTGTATAAGTCCAGTCCAGTGTAGTGGTGCTGTGTTGTGCTGCATCAGTCCAGTGGTGGTGTCCTGTGCTGCCATAAGTCCAGTGGTGCTGCTGTATAAGTCCAGTGCAGTGGTGCTGTGTTGTGCTCTCTCTCTCTCTCTCCCCCCCCCCCACACCTGCATAATGATAAGATTAGCTGAAGGCTGCATAAGCCTGAGGCCATATAAGAGCCCAACTTTTTGTGATTGGTTGTGTGATGACTAAGCAGTTGCTAGGCAGATCATATTTTCCGGTGGGTTTTTTCCTATAGGATCAGAGGGTTGTCAGTCAGGCTGTAAGGGGTTGGTCTCAGGAGAGTATATAGGGCAGGGTCATGTGCCTCAGACTTCCTCTTGCCATTTCTTATTGTATGGCCCAGGACGGCTGAGTATACTGCCTCAATTGTGTTTTCTATGTATTGTTTGTTTTTTCAGATATTGTTTTCCATTTGCTGCCCCCCCCTCCCTTGTTTCTACTATTTTCATCATTGTTCTGTTGGATCCGTTTGCTTTGTGCCCCTTCATGCCGCGTCCACGCCGCTCCGCTCCCCCTCCCGTCGCCTCATGGAGGCTGTGGACACCCCTCGCGCCCGCTCCCGCAGTGCGGCCCCTCGGCGGTTGCTTCCGGCGGCAGCAGTTTCTCGGCAGGGTCGGGCCGCTGCGGCCCGCGCCCCTGCTAGTAAGGACCGTGCGGCCGGCGGCCGCTCTGCTAGTGCCGCTGAGGTGTGTGGCTCGGCCGGACCGCGGTCGCGGGCGTCCCCGGCGGCCGCTGTGCGCCTGGTGACTCCTTCGTCCGACACATTGGTCGGCACCGCATCTCCCCTTCTCTCCCCGCCGGCGGCTCCACATGGCGGCGCGGGTGCCCACGTGGTGCCCGGCGTCCGCGGCCGTACCGCGGCGGGGGAGCATAGAATGCAGAGGGGGGTGATTGGTGTAGGGCCACAGGGTGCTCCTGGGCCCCCCAATGCGCAGGTTGGGACAGATGCGGTGGGGCCCCTCCCTGCGGGGGGGCCGTTTTGCCATGCTTATAGTATTGGGGATGGGGTGGTGGGGACTGGCCCAGGGGTTTTCCAGGGAATGGGTGTGACTGGGGCCGGGGATCTTGCAGCGGGAGCCTTGATACTTGGCCCCCCGTTACACGTGTTGCATCTTCCCGCGCCGGCGTCCCCGGGCGTCGGGCTCCAGGCTCCTCCCCCCAGCCCGGTGGGTACGGTGCAGCTTGTGGCGACGCAGTCGTCGGTTGCTGCAGCCTTCCAACTACCTGGCCCTCCGCTGGCGATAGCAGCGCCTCAGGGTTTTACTGGGGGTCAGTTTTTCCCTGGCGGCCTTCCCTGGCCGCTTGCGCAGGCATTTCCCGCGTCGTCTGGAGCTCCTTTCCTGGGGCTCACGATGCCGTCCTCGCCGCACTTTTCTCCATACTTTGCTGGCTCGTCCTTTGGGGTCCAACCCACTTGCTCGGTCAGCGGCCCCGGGTTGCGGTACCCCCCCCCGACCTTTGTGGGCTCGTATGCCGGGTCCTCCTCGGCTGGGGCGGACCCGTTGGCCCACTTTTGGCAGCCGCCCCCCGCTCCCTCTCCGTTCCATCCGGTCGTCCGGATTTCCTGGGGCGGTCGGTCACCTTCCACCTCCCGTGTGGCATCCTGCCTACACCGTGGGTAGCGCGGCGGGGGTCGGATCTGCCTTCCCCCACTTCGTTTCGACACCCTCCATAAGAGGTCCCCTCCCGCCTCTTCCCATGGGCCCCCATACGTCGGGCGACGGCGCTTTGCTCCCCCTCCCACCTGTTAACCCCATTTTAGTTGATGCGCTGGTTTCTCCGGCACCTGTTGTCCCTTTTGTTTCCTCCTCACAGGTGCCACATGGTTCCGGGTCTTCGTTGTGGAGGGGCAGGAGGTCGGAGAGGGCCGCGGCATCGGCGGGTGCCGTTCCGCCGCCAGAGTCGGGTGAAACGGGCGAGGCTGTTCCGGGTTCCTCGGGCGCTGGTGAGCATGCTATTATTTCCCATTGTTCTTCTAGCTCTTCTTCCACCTCTAATAGCAGTGTTTCTTCAGGTTCTCCGCGGCGCCCGCGTAAGCTGGCTAGACTTATCGCGCGGCGCGTGGCTAAGGAATCGCGAAAGGTGACAGCGCCGGCGTCGGTTCCCTCTGACCCCCCGTTTTACGGAGATGGTGCATTGCGCCAACACGGCCGTTACTCGGGGGGTGCGCAAGAGGATGCGGGAAAAAATCAGGAAGGGGAAGTATGTTGACATCTTCACCCTTACGGATGAGATGCGGCAGGCTTTCGAAGCAGCTAAGAAGCCGGGGGGCATAGGTGAGAGTGCGTTCCGTAATTTTCACCAGTGGTTGAGGGGTTTCTTGGTTTTTACGGCTTGCTACACCGAATCGCGGCCCGCAGAGTATCCCAATTTGGTCAAATATTTATTTTTGGTGCATGACATGTACTTAAAATCCAAGGGTTCCGCTTGGCGGGATTACGACGAGAAATTCCGTCGTAATCAGGATGGCAACCCCATTCTGCCCGCAGGGTTTAAGGATGTCGAAGTGTGGTTGGAAGTCACCCAACAGGTCAAGCCCTCCACGGACGCTGCGGTCAAGAAGCCCGCGGCGGCCGTGGTGTCGGTTTCCCGGTCATCAGGGAAGGGCAAGTGTTTTGCCTACACCGAAGGAAAATGCACTAAGGGCGTTAATTGTCGTTTTCGCCACTCCTGTAAGTTGTGCGGGGCCGGTCACCCGGCCAAAGACTGCTCCTCGGCAGCGAGCGGTAAGCCCTCCGCCCCAGCCGAGGCCGGTGGAGTTGGTAAATAAGGCCCCCGCCCCATTCTAGTGCCCGAATTGCGTCGCTGGCTTCGTTTATACCCCGACAGGTCGATGGCGTTGTTCCTTTTAGAGGGTTTTCAGCATGGTTTTCGCCTGCCCATTTCGGATTCGGTGCACGTGGTGGCGCGCCAGAATTTGAAGTCGGCTCGCGAACACCTGCATGAGGTCCGGCGGAAAGTAGACGCGGAGATCAGCTTGGGGTGCATGTGTGGGCCCTACGTTTTTGCTCCTCTTCCCTCCTTGTGCATCTCCCCCGTGGGGGTGGTGCCCAAGAAGGCCCCGGGTAAGTTCCGCTTGATACAGCACTTGTCGCATCCTCCTGGCGTTTCGGTAAATGACTCCATTCCCGAGGCCGTGTGCAGGGTGCGTTATCAGTCTTTTGATGACGCTCTGCGCTTGGTACGGGACTGTGGTCCGGGGGCCCTGTTGGCAAAATTGGACGTGGAATTGGCTTTTTGGCTCCTGCCCCTCCACCCGGATTCCCTGCGGTTCCTGGGTTTCAAATTGGGGGACGAGCTTTACGTGGATCGGTGTCTCCCCATGGGCTGTTCGGTCTCCTGTGCCTATTTTGAGAGATTTAGCACGTTTTTGCACTGGTGCATCCAAGCCTCCTCCGGGCAACCCGGGGTGGCCCATTACCTGGACGATTTTCTCTTTATGGGCCCAGGGGGAAGTTCGGTCTGTGGCGATATCCTGGCGGTGGCTAGGTCCTTGAACGACAGCTTGGGAGTTCCCGTAGCGCAGGACAAGAGTGAGGGCCCCTGCAGTTGCCTTAGCTATTTGCGTATCGAAATTGACACGGTGGCGGGTTGTTGTCGCCTCCCCGATGACAAAGTGCGGAAGCTGTTGGGCTTAATTCACGATTGTTTAGGCAAGCGCAGGGTTCGGCTTAAGCAGGTACAGTCTTTGCTGGGTTCTTTCAACTTTGCGTGTCGGATTATCCCCATGGGGAGGGTTTTCTGTCGCAAACTTGAACGGGCCACGGCGGGGACGGTCCGGCAGCATCTCACCGTATACCTTTCCCGCGAGATCAGGGATGATTTGCGGATTTGGGTTTCTTTCCTGGTATCCTTCAACAGGGAGGTGTTGTGGCCTCCTCCTTGTTGTTCCAACAGTTTGATCCAGTTGTTCACGGATGCTTCGGGTAGTCAGGGGTTTGGGGCGTTTTTTGCCGGGGCATGGTGTGCTGCTGCTTGGCCGTCCTCTTGGGTGACACGGGGTTTCACCAAGAATCTCCTGTTGCTGGAGTTGTTCCCGATCATAGTCGCCCTTGAGTTGTGGGCCGGTCAGTTCTCGAATCGGGACATTTTGTTCCGTTGCGACAACTTGGGGGTGGTGCACGCTATCAATAACCAGTGTTCGTCCTCTCCACAGGCTTTGCGGCTGTTGCGTCATATTGTGTTAGTTTGCTTGCGGCGCAATATTAATTTCAGGGCCCGTCACGTTCCCGGTGCCGACAACGGAATTGCGGATGCGTTGTCTCGGTTCCAGTTTGATAGATTCCGGGCGTTGGTTCCGGTAGCGGCGGCGGAGGGTTTACCGTGCCCGCCTTTTGTCTGGCAGATTGTCGAGTCGGGTTAGCTGCTCTGGCCAGGTGTGCGTTGGTTCCTTCCATGCTCAGGGCGTATGATGCGGCCTGGCGTGATTGGTCGGCCTTTCAAAGTAGGTACGGTGTGACAGGTGAGTCCCCGGCCTTTGTTTGGGAACATTATCAGAGGGGTAGGTCAAAGGCGGCCATGTCTGCTGCCCTTGCGGGCATTGCTTTTCACTCTTGGCTCCGCGGGATGACGGACCCCACCGGGTCTTTTGTCCTTTCCAGAGCGCTTAAAGGATGGGATAGGATGCGTCCGGCGCCCGCGGACTCCCGTAGACCCGTGACGTTGCAGCTTCTAACAGAGTTGCTGCGTGTGCTGCCTCGAATTGCGATCTCGGAGTTCGAGGTGGCTCTATTTAGATATGCTTTTGCGCTAGCTTTCTTTGGGGCTTTCCGGGTGAGCGAGTTAGTGGCGTGCAGTAAGGTATCTCGTGACTCCGGTATGCTTTACGGGAATGTGCGCCTGCAGGATGGCCTGTTGCTCTGTAGGATTGTGCGGTCCAAGACAGATCAAACAGGTCGGGGTCGCTGGGTGTCCTTGGAGGCCCGGGAGGAAGCGAGTGTGTGCCCGCTGAGGTTGGCACAGGAGTATCTCCAGTTGAGGCCTTCAGGGGGCGACCAGTTGCTGGTGCACGCGCACGCTGGCCCGCTGACGAAGTTCCAATTTGCTGCAGTGTTTAAGAAATGTTTGGAGGCGCTGGGCCTGCGAGGGGCGGACTTCGGTACCCATTCCTTTTGGATTGGGGCGGCTACCCATGCAGCGGCTACGGGCTCATCCCCTGCGGCTATTCGGGAGCTGGGCCGTTGGAAGTCTGCCTCCTATAAGTCTTATGTCCGTTGTGATAAGATGTAGTTGCGCCTGTTGCGCTAACCCAAAAACTTGTTTACTCGTCGGTTTTTGAACGCTTACCGTTCAGGAATCGAGGGTGTGAAGTGAATTTTTAAATTTTCCTCCGAGGGGGCCTAATTTCAATTGGCTGTTCTCTTAAGGTCCACGGGAGGTTTTTTTGAGTTTTCTCCTTCACTTGGGTTACTTCATTTATTGCATTATCTATGTTTTGTATTCAAATTGCTGATGTTAGGGTGTTTTTCTTTTTCAGCTGTCGTTGATTTTGGGGAGCATGTGTGGCTGGTTGGCCATTCTTATGTGTTTTGGGCGGCGAGGCATCCCATGGCTCTTAGGGCGGCTGATGTTTTCGGATCTAGGGAGTTGCGTTGGGTAGGTGTCAGGGGCATGCTTTGGGGGGATTTGTTGCAGATCCTTTTTCAGCGTGAGCGCAGCTGGGGTCGCCCTAGTTGTATCGTCCTGCATTTAGGTGGCAATGATTTGGGCCGAGTTAAGGGCATAGATTTGATTTTGTCCATTAAGGCGGATTTGGTGGCGATTCGTTGTCACTGGCAGGAGTCTGTATTGTTTGGTCGGTGATAGTTCCGCGTTTTCATTGGCGGGGTGCGGTGCATTTCTCAGCTCTGGAGAAGGCCCGCAAGAAGGTGAATTCGGAGGTGTCTCTGTTCGTTAGGGCCATTGGGGGAGTAGCTGTCATGCAACCTTTACTTGTGCTGCGTAACCGGCAGTTCTACAAGGAGGATGGGGTCCATCTTTCTCCGGCCGGAGTGCAGGTCTTCCTGGGAGATGTTTTTGGTCCTTTTCGTTAGGTTTCTGTAGTTTGTTCTTAGTTTGTTCTTCTTGTTTTGTTCGGATGGTGGTGGCGGTTTTGTAAACCTTTGGTGGCGGGAAGTCGCTACCAACCAGCGGTCAAACAGGCATAAGTGGTCATTGTGGGGCACCCTCTTTAGAAGGACGACAGGTGTGTCCTTCTCTTGCGGTTGGACATTTAGACGTTCCCCTGCGGGAACCGAACGTTTGCCAGAGAAAAGAGTGGTGAGGCCAGCACAATGCGGGTTATGCAGGAAGGAGGCGGGGTCTGGGTACTCCCCTCCTTGGTTTTGGTGGTTTTCATCTAGGTGACTGGAGCTGGTGTCTGGTAGCGACTTTTCCTTTGCCATCCTCCAATCTAAATTTAATTTCACAATCTAAATTAATTCCATTTCAATTACAATTATAGTTTAAAGAGTTGGTCAGCGATCAATAAATATCGTCTGACCTTTAACTCCAGCTACCGTGTCCGTGTCTTTATTTCGGTGTTGTGTCAATTTATTTTAGTGATAAGCTAGCTTAAGAAAGGTTAAGGTAATCACAATAAAGTTATGGGCGCCTTAGATTAGCTGAAGGCTGCATAAGCCTGAGGCCATATAAGAGCCCAACTTTTTGTGATTGGTTGTGTGATGACCAAGCAGTTGCTAGGCAGATCATATTTTCCGGTGGGTTTTTTCCTATAGGATCAGAGGGTTGTCAGTCAGGCTGTAAGGGGTTGGTCTCAGGAGAGTATATAGGGCAGGGTCATGTGCCTCAGACTTCCTCTTGCCATTTCTTATTGTATGCCCTCCCGCCCGCCCTGATTACATTTTGATTTGTTTGTTTCTCTTCAGTTGGCTATTGACAGCCAGATTGGTGGGAAGTCGCTACCAACCAGCGGTCAAACAGGCATAAGTGGTCATTGTGGGGCACCCTCTTTAGAAGGACGGCAGGTGTGTCCTTCTCTTGCGGTTGGACATTTAGACGTTCCCCTGCGGGAACCGAACGTTTGCCAGAGAAAAGAGTGGTGAGGCCAGCACAATGCGGGTTATGCAGGAAGGAGGCGGGGTCTGGGTATTCCCCTCCTTGGTTTTGGTGGTTTTCATCTAGGTGACTGGAGCTGGTGTCTGGTAGCGACTTTTCCTTTGTCATCCTCCAATCTAAACTTAATTTCACAATCTAAATTAATTCCATTTCAATCACAATTATAGTTTAAAGAGTTGGTCAGCGATCAATAAATATCGTCTGACCTTTAACTCCAGCTACCGTGTCCGTGTCTTTATTTCGGTGTTGTGTCAATTTATTTTAGTGATAAGCTAGCTTAAGAAAGGTTAAGGTAATCACAATAAAGTTATGGGCGCCTTAGATCATTAAAAATAAGGGGGACTGCCTGCCATACTGTGTAAAAAAGTGGGACTGCCTGCCTTAATGTGTAAAAAAGGGGGATTGCCTGTCATACAGTGTAAAAAAAGGGGTAATGCCTGTCATACACTGTAAAAAAAGGGAGACTGCCTGTCTCAATGTGCAAAAAAAAAGGGGAACTGCCTGTCACAATGTGTACAAAAGGGGGAATGCCTGCCATATTGTGTAAAAAAAGGGGGACTGCCTGTCATACTGTGTAAAAAATGGGGACTGCCTGTCAAAATGTGTAAAAAAAGAGGACTGCTTGCCATAATGTGTAAAAAAGGGGGACTGCCTGTCATACTGTGTAAAAAAGGGGGACTGCCTGTCATAATGTGTAAAAAAAGGGGGACTGCTTGCCATAATGTGTAAAAAAGGGGGACTGCCTGTCATACTATGTAAAAAAGGGAGACTGCCTGTCATAATGTGTAAAAAAGGGGGACTGCCAGCCATATTGTGTAAAAAAGGGGGACTGCCTGTCATACTGTGTAAAAAAGGGGGACTGCCTGTCATAATGGGTAAACAAAGGGGGACTGCCCGTCATACTGTGTAAAAAAGGGGGACTGCCTGACATATTGTGTAAAAAAGGGGGGCTGCCTGCCATATTGCGTAAAAAAGGAGGACTGTCTGTCATAATGTGTAAAAAAAAAAGAGGGACTGCCTATCATAATGTGTAAATAAAGGGGGACTGACTGTCATAATGTGTAAAAAATAAAAGGGGGACTGCTTGCCATAATGTGTAAAAAAGGGGGACTGCCTGTCATAATGTGTAAAAAAAGGGGGACTGCCTGCCATAATGTGTAAAAAAGGGGGACTGCAAGACATACTGTGTAAAAAAAGGGGGACTGCCTGCCATAATGTTTAAAAAAGGGGAACTGCCAGCTATAATGTGTAAAAAAGGGGGACTCTGCTGCCTAATGTGTCAAAAAGAGGGAATATGCTTGCCTAATGTGTAAAAAAGGGGGACTCTGCCTGCCGTAATGTGTGAATATGGGGACTCTGCCTGCCGTGATGAGTAAAAGGGAGCTATTCCTGCCGTAATGTGTAAAAGGGAGGTTTGAGGCGACACCCCTTCCCCATGAAGCCACGCCCCTATATTTTGGTGCAAACCTACGGCGCACACTGGCCCTGATTTGTATATGGGGGGCGCCAATGCTGTTTCTTGCACACAGCGCAAAAATGTCTAGTTACGGCACTGCGTACACTCGTGTCGCTTAGCTTAGCCATCCAGCTACCTCATTGCACCTCTTTTTCTTCTTTGCATGATGTGCTGGTTGGGGCCTATTTTTTAAATCTGCCATCCTGTCTGCCACTGCAGTGCCACTCCTAGATGGGCCAGGTGTTTGTGCGGCACACTTGTGTCCCTTAGCAAAGTCATCCAGCTTCCTCTGTGCAACCTTTTGGCCTAAAAACAATATTGTGAGGTGTGAGGTGTTCAGAGTAGACTGGAAATGAGTGGAAATGAATGTTATTGAGGTTAATACTACCGTAGCATCAAAATTACCCTCAAATTCTGTGATTTTAGCTTTTTTTTTTTTTTTTTTTTAAATCATCCAGATCCAAAACCAAAACCCGAAAGGGTGTTTTTGGCAAAACCAATCCAGATCCAAAACACGAGCGAGGATCCAGATCCTAAACCAAAACACAAAACACGAAAAGTGCCCGCCGCACATCTCTAAGTAATGCAGCAGGACGCGTCTATTACAAGCAGACGGCTCCTGCTGCAGAAGTGATCTGACCTGCATCCTAGAATGCAGGTATCGGATCACTTACAAATCATTGGGCGGTGCTGCCCATCACAGAGTCCAGGAAATCTCTGTGCAACCACGCAGATTCCTGGCCTCTTCCCTTCCCCTAAAGGTCAGCAAAATGCCTCCCTTTTGACTAATCTAGTCTTAAACTAGTCTGATGCCGGATATATCCCAGGACCCATTTGCGCACTGCAGAATGGGTCATGCACATGTGCAGAATACTGATTATTGGTACTTTGTGGTGCAGGGTGCACCTCCGTCCACATCTGAATCAGACCTAGTTTGCACTATATTTGAAAGGACTAATTTCCTGTTGGTATCCCACTGTGAGCCACCGATAGTGTGATTAAAACTGGCAATAGAAAAGTAAACGAAACATCGATATCAATAAACTACAGAACTATCACCATATTTATAAACAAATCTATTAATGGGATTAAAACATTGAGAGGCATGTGGAATACAATCCTGGAGTGCTGTGCAATGTTTCCTTTTACCTGTGCAGATACTACCGCACAGAGATAGCTGGCTTATGGGTGAGTGCCAAATTTGTTCTTAAATTAAATATGAAAAACAATCAAAAGCAACCTTATAATGTATGTGTTCATAAGTGGTGGATTGGGATGGAACACCAGCCTGGGAAATTTATGGAATCAGCCATAATGGGGGTGCGGTCTGATGAGGAGGTGGGGTCTGTTGAGGGGGCGGGATCGCTCCTCAGGGGGCCTGATTGTACACAAATGCTTCCTTCCTTGCGTCTTTTGTTGCAGTTGTGTCTAAGACCAGGGGCGGATTGGAAACTAAAAGTGACCCTGTAATATTTTGTAGACGTGACCCGACATGGGCAGCACAAGAGGAATAACATACCATGTGGTCATGTCGGCCTACCGGGAATCTTCCTGGTGAGCCCTATGGCCGATCCGCCCCTGGTGTTCATTAAAAGAAATCTAAAACAGCCTATATTATAGAAAACTGTGTGTGTTTTTGTGTTTGTATGTGTGATAAATAAAGTGGTGTGCTTAAAATTATTAACATTATATAACTTTATATAATATATTTAAAAAAATTACCACAATCATAGAATGATCAGTGCTTGTAAATGTAATGTAATGTTCTTAGTGCAAACAGTCACTCAGAAGAGCTGAGAGAACCAACAGTTTCTTTAAAAGGCATTGATTTTCTGCTGATAATTGCAACCTACACTAAGATCATATATAACTGATACTTCCCTCTTTGTTATCTAATTACTCCATTAACTCCACATCTGTGGTGAAAAACAGGATGGATGCTGCATAGCATGTATACAGTTACAGTAACAAAAGCTTTAAAAACTTACTGTACTGCATATACTGTACTATTGCATACCAGAAACTAAATATTATAGGTAGTTTGACCATAGTATCCCTTTAACCTGGGACACTCATGAATTACACAGGTTCTGTGGCTGTCTGACTGCAAGCCTGCATTTCACCTGGTTTTAAGCAGCCACAGAACCTGTGTAATTCATGAGTGTCCCAGGTTAAAGGGAAAATATGGTAAACCAAAAATAGGGGTTAAGTAGAATGAGTACTATGGGCCTGATTGAGAGATGTACGCATAATGATGGTACTGTAGTTACCAGCACTTCTGATAGGCTGATGATAAATTAACTATTCCAGCTAACAGCATTTTCTTCATTACTCTATGCTATATTAGTTAAAATAGCATCAGAATAGAAACTTGTTTCTTGAGCTAAATTTTGCTAGACCTATGAACATTTTCTATAAAGGTAATTTTTGTATTTTTTTGACATAATATTCAGCAAATTGTTGCATATGACTTTTATATAACAATGTTAATGTGTTTCTAATATTATTACTTTTGAATGTGTATTATGGTGATTGTCACTAACACAAAACAAACATAAAAATATTACTCTGCTTTTTTGTTCCCTATTTTGCTATTCTGTTCCACGGGAGGTTTCTGTCCTCCCTGAGCTAACCTTAGGACACCTGTGTTATGGTTTCACAGGTGTACCACCCCAGTCAAACTCCCCACCTGCCACTGTCATACATATTTATCTCATACAAGTCACAGAGGTCAGGAAAAGGTTTAACATCCTAATATATATATATATATATATATATATATATATATATATATATATATATATATATATATATATTTATATAAATATATATATTCATTACATTATATGATTACATATATATTACATATACATATACCCTGGTGTTCTTTGTATCCTGAAGATTGTACAATAATAAAGCACTGAAACGCTGAAGTAACAACCGTTTTCATTTTGTTTAAAAATACTCGCTGAGTGCCACACTTTCTGCATGTTATATATACACGTATATATATATATATATATATATATATATATATCTGTATAAAAACAATGAAAGGAGTGTTCTATTGTGCATGCAACATTTTATTCACTTTCCTTAAAAGTATAGCAAACAGTGGGACTAGACTACCACAAAAGTATGCACTGTGGGCTAAATAGTACACGATAATATACTGCACCGTCAGGTGTGTAACCATCAGTCTCTGCACCGGTATATTCTGAGACCTGCACACCGCAGCACCATCAGCTAGCCGCCGGCCACACACCGGGAATCAGACCACTGGACAGGAGGGAGGAATTCACCTGGGTGAGAGATGCGTCAGCCAGACCACGCTTCAACCAGTTTCGTCATATGCTTCGTAACTAGTAGGAGACAGAGCTGAGCCATAAAAGAACACATTCTCCTATCTCTAGTGGAGATGTCTGGCTCTTCTTGCTGACAGCTGCTCTTTGGTCCAGTGCACTGACTGAGTGCTTAGATCCACACACATGCGCACAAACACACACACACACACACACACACACACACAATCATGGTAGGAAAAGCTGTTGCAACTGGGCATGCACAGCAGCTCCGTTACATACCTTATGCTGTATGCTGTGACTGCAGCGTTTCCTACTACTGTTCTGATCATTGATGCATGGCTGGTGGGTTTGTGCGCATTTGCCGATGAGTCCATACCAGTTGTAGTGGATTCCCGTACTGTATGTTGTAGTATATAGGATTTCCAGAAAAGAAAAGAAAGACTGGGACAAATATTCATGTGGTTTCTACATTCATAAGAAAACTTTTTCTCCATGAGTACATGAAACTGTAGTGACTACTTATTTGAAGAGCACAACTAAAGTTTAGGTTTGTCACTCCTTTCAGCATATGTTTGTTTAATGTATTTATTCTGAATAGTGGTTAGTGGGGCTTAGTTTTGAACTTCTCAAGCTTCTGTAGTAGCTGTCCAGTCATCCTTTGTAGGTCATAACTTAGACAAGTTTCCATCTTATGGTGCTCACAAACTAGACGACTTGCAAACGATGCAATCTCGTTAACGAATTCCATTGACTCCCACGTCAGCTTCCCTGCAGTCCCAGACTCAAAAAACAGTGCAATACACATAAGATATATCTTAAAGATCTTGCAAAAGATATAAGAATGGCCACGTCCAGGAGCATGCTGTCGCTAACGATAGCTTTGGATCTTGACTGCAGCAGAGAAGATCAGAGGCTACATCAAACGAACAGCGGGGATGCACATCAGATTGATATCGTTCATGGACAACAAACGATTTGCACTTTTGAAAACGATGTACTGTTATGATGTATTATTTTCGGATGTAAAATCACTCAGTGTGTGGGCACCATTGGTTTCCACATGTCTGTAGTTAGAGATGGACATATATTTCTCCCCTCAGAACAGCATTTAATCAAAGGAGCTTTAAGTGAGGGCAGAAAAATGTTGATGAAGAATGACACTCCCCATATGAGACACAATGTTACCTAATGTTATATCATTTTTACATAAATCATGATTGCTAGATGGAGAATCTCATTATCTGTGAGTGGCAAGCTGTAATACAGGAAAAAGACATCACAGGAGGAGCAGAGCCAAGTGATCCTTGAATAGTACTGAATAGCAAGCAGACTGTTCTAATATGAGGCACAGTGAACATACCACAAAGGCTTGGAGAGATATACAGGTATATTCAATTGATGTCGAAAAATGCCGTCTGTCGAAAAGACGGCAGTTTTTGACTTTTTAAGGTCGAAACGTGATTCCACCTATTCAATGCTTTTCGACAAGTCGAGGCATTCGACTTGTCGAAAAGCACGTGGATCGGCGGAATAGCTGCCGATCCACGTGCTTGTGACGAAAACGCGGTTTTGGCCCCCTTTTCGACCATTTCAGTCCGACATCTGAAGATAGAAAAAAGGGGTGTTGTGGATAAGATGGCGCTAACGTTCATGCAAGGTGGAATAGATGAGGGAGTCGAAATACTTAGCTCTGTGTATCACCGTGGTGGTCCGAAGAGACTCTATGTTCGGGTCCCCGATATTGCGTTCGACCACGGACGGAGTGAAAAAGATAGAGAACACACAATGTGTGATATTGTAACATAAACAGTAGCAGATAAACTACATTGAATTCATCCGGCGTACCTCACTTACAATGTGAGTCGTCGGATGACAAATATAAAGGTATCTTTTTTCTCATAACAGATGGTACTTCTTCACATGAACACACCTCACTTACATCAAGGCAGGCGTATGTACTCCTATAAAGGTATCTTTCTTGGTCATAAACACTTCTACACAGAAATATGGTTGAAAAATGTTGGTACTTAAATTAGCGTACCTAACACTCACTGTAATGGCTGTATGGCTCCTCACATCATGGTTTCTTTAAAGGAAGCTCCGTCCAAAAAGAGGTAGATAAATGAAGGTTTATTCAATAATAAAATATACAAATAAAACTGAAAAAAGACTTGAATCAGCGTAAAAGTCAAAAAAACCGAGGGAGGTATGAACCGTCTTGGAACATAAAGTGGCCAACTTATATAAATCCCAAAAATAAATAAGACAAGGTCCTACCTTCCCTTGGAGTGATAGACTGGTCCGCTGATGCAGAATCCCCTCTTAGCCGACGCGTTTCGAGTCAGGGACTCTTTTTCAAGGCATGAGGGTCTATAGTAATAAGTTTCCCTATTTATAGTGAATACAATGAGTCATTTCTGGTCACATGGCCGGAACCGGAAGTGATGAATGCTGGGTAAATTTAAAAACATTTAAAAGACATGTTAAAAGCTTGGTGTCTAATATGGATATAGCTTATACATGAGCTAGTTCAAGGATAAAATATATAGACTTGTTAATTGCGCTGATAAAGAGTTCTGATGACTATAAAAACGGACAGAACCGGAAGTTTTCACCCGCTTAGGATTATGGGAAATGTAGTCCTCTGCAGAATGAATGAAATTCCAGCGGAAACGGATATTGTATGCCGTTTGCGCTTATGGGAAATGTAGTTTCCTTCCTGGTTTCTTGGGTATTGATGGCGGTGCAAACGGAAGTCAAACGGCGCAGGATCACGCTCGGGATTATGGGCAATATAGTCCCCAGCAGTAGTTCTTTTATTCCTGCTTTAATTACAGAAAAATCGGAAGATGATGGACGCGTAGTTCCGCTCAGGATTGTGGGGGATGTAGTTTCCGGCTATAGATCTTACATTACTCGGTGCAGCCAAAATGAGAATGGTATCTGTACTGCACTGGATTATGGGCTGTGTAGTTCACTTGGAAGCCATTTTAGTAGTTCTGATTTTTTATCCATAGATAACAGTCAGTGAAATGGATAGCCATAAGTCTATTATGTAGTTCTTTCATATTTTTTTGTTCTTTTAAACCAATATTGCTGAAAATGAAACAAGAATAAAAATACATTTAAAAACAATTTGTGTTTTTCCATAATGGCAATAGATATATAAATAAACATGACATCAGATAATTTCACAATGAAAAGATAATGAAAATGTGTGAAGTAGATAATCTTCTACTATGCTGGGAAAAAATATGAAATAAATAGGAAATAAACAAATGTATATGTATGTGCATATGTGTGTGCTAGCATACAAATGTACATAGATGTGCCTCTCCGGTGATGGTTATAGGAACCATTTGAGTTCGAAGTCGTGGTTTAGACCACCTGGTGTTAGGGTGTTAAATGAGAATATAGTTTTCATCTCGGAGATAGCCAGGTTTTTCTCGATGTTTTTATCTCTCCACGTGGATTTGATGTGTTTAATTCCAATGAATTTCTTAATATGTTGAATGGAGCAGTCATGCTTAAGTCTAAAATGATTGGAGAGATGGTGGGTCTCGACTCCTTTTTTGACATTTCTCAAATGCTCTCCTATTCTAATTTTGAGAGGTCTTGTGGTTCTGCCAATGTAGTTTAGGCCACAGGAACATTCAATTAGATAGACTACATTGGCAGGGTGGCAAGTGATAAAGTCCCTGATTTTATAGGTGACGTTATTGACTGTAACTTCAGAATGTTTGCTGGTAGAATCTCTGATGTTTCTACATCCAATACAGAGTCCACATCTGTGGAAGCTTTTGGTCCTGATTAGGTTCCGAGTGGGGACCTGTAACGTGCTTCGTACTAAATGGTCCTTTATGTTTCTTGATTTCCTGTATATGAAGTTGGGTTTTTTCGGTATTATATTGGTTAAAATAGGATCTTTGGTTAAGAGATACCAATTCTTCTTAATGACCTTTTCAATTTGTTTGTGTTGGGAGTCATATTGAGATATGAAAGCCCACTTAAGCTTATCGGTTGGATTGGTTTTCTTGATGGTTGAATTTATTGATAATAGGGATGTACGATCTACTTTTTCCACTTCATTGATGACCTGATTGAGTGCTTCTTCCTTGTATCCCTTTACAATGAAATTCTTTTTCATTAGTAGTGTCTGTTGTTTAAAGACTTGATCGTTGCTACAATTCCTGCGTATTCTCAGAAATTGGCTCTTTGGAACCCCCTTCAGCCATAGAGCATGATGCTGGCTGTCTATGGGAATGTAGGTGTTAACGTCTGTGGGTTTCTGATAAATTTTCGTATTCAAGGTGTTGTTTTCCTGGTAAATGGTGAGATCTAGGAAATTTATTTGCTCCTGGCTACTGGTGAACGTGAATTTGAGGTTGACATTGTTCTCATTGAGTGTTTCAAAGTATTTGAACAGTTCTTCTTGAGAGGAATTCCAAAATAAAAGTACATCATCAATGTACCGAAACCAATGAAGGAGCGGGCCACCCCAAGCTACGCCGTTATAAATTGCTGTATTTTCCCAATAGCTCATGAAGAGATTGGCGTAGCTTGGGGCAAATTTGGTCCCCATAGCGGTCCCGTTCTTTTGAAGGAAGAAATCAGTTTCTGGATAAGACAGACATGACAAAGGAGAGGAAAGACTTCACTTTGGATGCCATTGATTTCATTTTCAAAAATAATTATTTTTTCATTAATGGAGATTTCTTCCTTCAAAAGAACGGGACCGCTATGGGGACCAAATTTGCCCCAAGCTACGCCAATCTCTTCATGAGCTATTGGGAAAATACAGCAATTTATAACGGCGTAGCTTGGGGTGGCCCGCTCCTTCATTGGTTTCGGTACATTGATGATGTACTTTTATTTTGGAATTCCTCTCAAGAAGAACTGTTCAAATACTTTGAAACACTCAATGAGAACAATGTCAACCTCAAATTCACGTTCACCAGTAGCCAGGAGCAAATAAATTTCCTAGATCTCACCATTTACCAGGAAAACAACACCTTGAATACGAAAATTTATCAGAAACCCACAGACGTTAACACCTACATTCCCATAGACAGCCAGCATCATGCTCTATGGCTGAAGGGGGTTCCAAAGAGCCAATTTCTGAGAATACGCAGGAATTGTAGCAACGATCAAGTCTTTAAACAACAGACACTACTAATGAAAAAGAATTTCATTGTAAAGGGATACAAGGAAGAAGCACTCAATCAGGTCATCAATGAAGTGGAAAAAGTAGATCGTACATCCCTATTATCAATAAATTCAACCATCAAGAAAACCAATCCAACCGATAAGCTTAAGTGGGCTTTCATATCTCAATATGACTCCCAACACAAACAAATTGAAAAGGTCATTAAGAAGAATTGGTATCTCTTAACCAAAGATCCTATTTTAACCAATATAATACCGAAAAAACCCAACTTCATATACAGGAAATCAAGAAACATAAAGGACCATTTAGTACGAAGCACGTTACAGGTCCCCACTCGGAACCTAATCAGGACCAAAGGCTTCCACAGATGTGGACTCTGTATTGGATGTAGAAACATCAGAGATTCTACCAGCAAACATTCTGAAGTTACAGTCAATAACGTCACCTATAAAATCAGGGACTTTATCACTTGCCACACTGCCAATGTAGTCTATCTAATTAAATGTTCCTGTGGCCTAAACTACATTGGCAGAACCACAAGACCTCTCAAAATTAGAATAGGAGAGCATTTGAGAAATGTCAAAAAAGGAGTCGAGACCCACTATCTCTCCAATCATTTTAGACTTAAACATGACTGCTCCATTCAACATATTAAGAAATTCATTGGAATTAAACACATCAAATCCACGTGGAGAGATAAAAACATCGAGAAAAACCTGGCTATCTCCGAGATGAAAACTATATTCTCATTTAACACCCTAACACCAGGTGGTCTAAACCACGACTTCGAACTCAAATGGTTCCTATAACCATCACCGGAGAGGCACATCTATGTACATTTGTATGCTAGCACACACATATGCACATACATATACATTTGTTTATTTCCTATTTATTTCATATTTTTTCCCAGCATAGTAGAAGATTATCTACTTCACACATTTTCATTATCTTTTCATTGTGAAATTATCTGATGTCATGTTTATTTATATATCTATTGCCATTATGGAAAAACACAAATTGTTTTTAAATGTATTTTTATTCTTGTTTCATTTTCAGCAATATTGGTTTAAAAGAACAAAAAAATATGAAAGAACTACATAATAGACTTATGGCTATCCATTTCACTGACTGTTATCTATGGATAAAAAATCAGAACTACTAAAATGGCTTCCAAGTGAACTACACAGCCCATAATCCAGTGCAGTACAGATACCATTCTCATTTTGGCTGCACCGAGTAATGTAAGATCTATAGCCGGAAACTACATCCCCCACAATCCTGAGCGGAACTACGCGTCCATCATCTTCCGATTTTTCTGTAATTAAAGCAGGAATAAAAGAACTACTGCTGGGGACTATATTGCCCATAATCCCGAGCGTGATCCTACGCCGTTTGACTTCCGTTTGCACCGCCATCAATACCCAAGAAACCAGGAAGGAAACTACATTTCCCATAAGCGCAAACGGCATACAATATCCGTTTCCGCTGGAATTTCATTCATTCTGCAGAGGACTACATTTCCCATAATCCTAAGCGGGTGAAAACTTCCGGTTCTGTCCGTTTTTATAGTCATCAGAACTCTTTATCAGCGCAATTAACAAGTCTATATATTTTATCCTTGAACTAGCTCATGTATAAGCTATATCCATATTAGACACCAAGCTTTTAACATGTCTTTTAAATGTTTTTAAATTTACCCAGCATTCATCACTTCCGGTTCCGGTCATGTGACCAGAAATGACTCATTGTATTCACTATAAATAGGGAAACTTATTACTATGGACCCTCATGCCTTGAAAAAGAGTCCCTGACTCGAAACGCGTCGGCTAAGAGGGGATTCTGCATCAGCGGACCAGTCTATCACTCCAAGGGAAGGTAGGACCTTGTCTTATTTATTTTTGGGACTTATATAAGTTGGCCACTTTATGTTCCTAGACGGTTCATACCTCCCTCGGTTTTTTTGACTTTTACGCTGATTCAAGTCTTTTTTCAGTTTTATTTGTATATTTTATTATTGAATAAACCTTCATTTATCTACCTCTTTTTGGACGGAGCTTCCTTTAAAGAAACCATGATGTGAGGAGCCATACAGCCATTACAGTGAGTGTTAGGTACGCTAATTTAAGTACCAACATTTTTCAACCATATTTCTGTGTAGAAGTGTTTATGACCAAGAAAGATACCTTTATAGGAGTACATACGCCTGCCTTGATGTAAGTGAGGTGTGTTCATGTGAAGAAGTACCATCTGTTATGAGAAAAAAGATACCTTTATATTTGTCATCCGACGACTCACATTGTAAGTGAGGTACGCCGGATGAATTCAATGTAGTTTATCTGCTACTGTTTATGTTACAATATCACACATTGTGTGTTCTCTATCTTTTTCACTCCGTCCGTGGTCGAACGCAATATCGGGGACCCGAACATAGAGTCTCTTCGGACCACCACGGTGATACACAGAGCTAAGTATTTCGACTCCCTCATCTATTCCACCTTGCATGAACGTTAGCGCCATCTTATCCACTACACCCCTTTTTTCTGTCCACATTCTAGGACCTTTTTGGGATAGGTCCTATTTTGGATTTAGAAGGCAGCTCACGGATACAAGAAGCGCCCTATAGGATTTTCACCCTGTTTTTTTCTACGACATCTGAAGATGTCGGACTGAGATGCGGACCCAGAGGAGGAGAGGGGGGAGAGCTGCTGGGAGACGGGGGAACAGGCGGCGGGCATACAGGGGAGATCAGCGCTACAGTAGCGCTGCAGCAGGATGTCACTCAGCCGTCCGACCTCATAGCAGCTTCCACTCGGCTCCAGCACGCTTGCTGGAGCCGGGTGGACACTGCCGTGAGGTCGGGCGGCTGAGTGACATCCGGCTGCAGCGCTACTGTAGCGCTAATCTCCCCTGTATGCCCGCCGGCTGTCCCCCGCTGGTCTCCCAGCGGATCGCCCCCTTCTCCTCCTTTGCGTCCCTCATCTTAATTCGACTTGAAAAAGTCGAATTAAGATGAGATTGAATAGGGGTTGTCAGATCCATTCAGACAAATACATGTCGGAATGGATCCGACTTTAATTGAATATACACCATAGTGTATAGTAGTGCAGTGTAAGTTAATAGAAATTGGATGCAGCACTGGCAAATGATGGTACAATGGAGGTGACAATACAGTAAAGGCAGAAGTTCTCTGACTTGCACTTGTATCAGTGGACCAGCTTTACAAAGACAGTATCCTTAGAGGAGATCTGGTATCTGACACTAAAATCCAAGATGGCTGCTGTCCATATGGTGAGTGAGTAAACTAACAGCCAGATGAGATCAGACCTAAGAGAGGTTAGCTAGACATCACTGGAAGGGACCCATGTTCCGAGGATGAGGAGTGGGTCTGCAGCCAAGGTGCTCAGTTTCACAGAAAGCCTGTGAGATAGGGAGTCAAATGCTGGCACATGCTGACAGAAAAGCATTGATGGGTGAAAGTTTCTTCTCCATGTGAGTAAAGCAACATTTCAGTGCATTTGTCATTTCCTGCAGCCAAACCATGCCTCCCTTGGTTACAATTTTTTTTTAAGTATGGGGTTTTCTTGGCAGTGCCTTCTGCTTTCACCAGGTGTCAGCTTGGGGATACCCCTATTGGCTTATTGTCTAAGTATAATGAACCCTTTACCCTTCCCTACACAAATAATATAATACAAAATTACACAATTAAAATAAAAATAAAAAATAAGGGATTTATTTACTGAAGGTCAATTTTCATTGATTTCAAAATGATGAAAATCAATCTAAATTGATATTTCAGGGGCTAAAACAGACATTTACTAAAAAGATTAATTTTATATTAATTTTACATTTTAGGAAATGTGTATTTTAGACCGGGAAACCCAACATTGATTTAGATAGATTTTCAGCAATTCAAAATTAACCAAAATCATTCTTTAGTAACTATGCCCTTAAGGGTGGAAAAATTTTAATAATAAAGAAGAATTTTGAATAGAATACAGCCAATGTCCCACAAATGTAACTTCTTATCCCACCATGTCACAATATATAGAAGTAATAATGTAATAGTAATACTGTTGTTACGTTCACTGTACTCGGTACTCAGGGAACAGGGTGGACAAGCTCCGAGTACAGGAACGTAACGCTGTAATGAGGGCGAAGTTCAGCAGTTACCCCTAAGAAGCCCTGACTCCGTTGTTTCACCCTCGTGGTCAGTCTACGCCTGTGAGACTATATTTGCTTGGGCCCACGGCAGCCGCATTTGAAGGGCGGATTAAGTCTGCCCAACTCCGATGCCCCCCCGGTCTTAGTTGGAGACAAGGCATAAACTGAGACGGGGCGATAACAAGGGGAACCTCTAACTAAAACCTGAAACAGAGTTAGCGGCAACTCCAGAACTCTAAACAAAAGTATGTGCGGCTCAGCCACCAAGACAAACTACAACAAAGGCAATGCAGTCCACACGCCGACACAATACTGTTGTGTACCGGCGATGACAGCATACGCAGAACCCTCTGCGGAAAATCCAAAGCAAATATAACAAGAAGCTACGGCCAAGGCCGAAAGATGCGGCAAAGCCACTTCTCACGAAAACGGTGTGAATACAGGCAGACGGACAAGAACCCCCAAAGCCGCAGACACAGGCTCACAGAACCGGAGGGCAGGCAGGATTCCGTCAACAGGCCAGAGGAAACCAAGACACAGGATAACTGGATCAGGAACAGGCAATACCACAGGACTAATTGATCAAAGGTTGACAGAATCACTGGGTTTCAGGACAGGAATGCTCCAGGACAGGAAGCAGCTCACAAGAAGCTCCGGACTCTGACAGAGCTGAGCACACGGGATTCCAGTATCAGACAGGGCCGGGACACAGATGCAATACTGGACAAGACACTAATCAGGAGCATACAGGTGTCTTAACAGAACGTCTATCACCAGCTCAGAACTGCAGAGCTAGCTAGGTAATAAGGGAACATGCCCCAATCAGGATGGCTGGAAGCAAGGCACAAGATAATGACCAAAACAGCTGCAGGTGAGAGTAACACAGACCAGAGCCAGATTGCAGTACAGAGACTCACCAAATAATGATCAACTATCTGACAGGTGAGGCTAAACACATAGAAACAGGCTGCAATTACAGAGACTCACCACCAGCGGCCAACAAGGGTCTTCTAAACCAGTGTAATGGAAATCCTGGCATGCGAACAGAACTATAATACAAAATACATAAACGGAAAGCAAACAGAAATTAACCACTGCTTGTGGTTCATAACAGTACCCTCTCATTAAGGGTGGACTCTGGACACCCCACATAAGCCAAGGGGGACAGAAACAGAAGTACAACATAAAATATATAACCAAAATGCAAAACAGGAATGAGCCACTGCCGTGGCTCATAACAGTACCCCCCACCCCCTTGAGAAGGGGTCAACGGACCCCAAAATTCAGGTTTTTCAAAACAAGGGATACACTAAAAAAAACCTGACACTGGAAAAAAAACAGACAATGACAAGAAACAGAAACAAGCTGTGGCAACAGCTTGTAACAGTGCCCCCCCCCCCCACCCACCCACCCTTGACGGTGGCCACTGGACACAAGACAAGAAGAAAAAAATATTTTTTTTATAAACAAGGCAACAGTCAGCAATTATTTATTTTTCATCTTCTTTATTTTTTACATGGTTCTTGAGGTCTGACCAAAGTAATTCCCCAAACATTGTCTGAACTGATAGTACCTTCCAGCAAGGCTGGGTTCAATCCAGAGATTGGTTTTTTAACCTTGGGGACTGAACTTTCAGGAGAAGTACTGCTAGAAGAAGATAGAAAAGCACATCCCCCAGTCAAAGCAATAGGCTGAGATTTTTGTGACGAGTTTATAACATTCGGTGGACTCTCAGCAGATAAGACGGGTGACCTAGAGGAACCTGAACCAATTTCTTTGGAACCATATCTCTTAATAACTGCATCACTGAATGCCGGGGGATCCTGAAGAATGGGATCTTCAGCTTCCATCAAGCTAGACAGCCATTTCAAAGGCTCCCCTCTAAAGGAATATATCAGATGGAGCACCAGGTTCTCTGAAGTGAAGCCCAGAAATGGTCTAGACAGCATAATGGTGTAGAAATGTTTGGTTAGCGCAAAAAATTGAACTAAGTTCCCATCAAAGACTATAGATGTTGAGATACCAAAAGAGTCAGGATCTGCTTCTTTCCCATCTGACTGACTGGAGGGCATTGCTGGGACCAGGTCACTACTGACCTTACTCGAGGCTGTGGCATTCGGGACCCCCTCTGGGATAGTGGCCTTCGGGACCCCCTCTGGGGCAGTGGCCTTTGGGACCCCCTCTGGGCAGTGGCCTTCGGGACCCCCTCTGGGGCAGTGGCCTTCAGGACCCCCTCTGGGGCCAGCACC
The DNA here is from genome assembly GCF_028390025.1 of Pseudophryne corroboree. Taxonomy (NCBI): domain Eukaryota; kingdom Metazoa; phylum Chordata; class Amphibia; order Anura; family Myobatrachidae; genus Pseudophryne; species Pseudophryne corroboree. Next base: position 760,474,260 of record NC_086445.1, read on the forward strand.
TTGGATTCTCTTGCTGGGGCCAGACCCTCGGACTCCCTCTCTGGCACCAGACCCTCGGACTCCCTCTCTGGGACCGGACCCTTGGACTCCATCTCTGGGACCGGACCCTCGGACTCCCTCTCTGGGTCAAAAATTATCAAGACTTCTCCCGGGGTTATGGCCTCCGGGACTTTTGCTGAAGCTATGACCTTCAAAGCCTCCACTAAAGCTATGCCTCTTGAGTCCTTTCCTGGGGAAGCAACCTCTAGAACCCCTTCTGGGATTGTGTCTCCCGAGACCCCACCTGGGGACCTTGCTTCAAAGATCCCTTCTGGGGTTTTGCTTCTCGAGTTCCGTTCTGGAGCTATGGTTTTAGATACCCTTTCTGGGGTTGCGCTTTTCAAGTCCCTACCTGGGGTAACAGCTTCTGAGACCCCTTCTGGTATTGACACCTGACCCATTATATCCGATGCCTCTCTTAAACCCTGAACCTCGGGCACCACTCCTAGGCCCTGAGCATCGGGCACCGTTCCAGGATCCTGAGAATCGGCCACCGCTCCAGGATCCTGAGCATTGGGCACCGCTCCAGGACCCTGAGCATTGGGCACTGCTCCAGGACCCCGAGCTTTGGGCACCACTCCAGGACCCTGAGCATCAGGCACCGCTCCAGGACTCTGAGCATCACGCACCACTCCAGGACCCTGAGCATCAGGCACCACTCCAGGACCCTGAGCATTGGGCACCCCTCCAGGACCCTTGGCATTGGACACCACTCTAGGACCCTGGGCATCGGGCACCACTCCAGGACCCTGGGCATCGGGCACCACCCCAGGGGTTTGCAACTCTGATTCAACAGGAAAATCAAGAGAGGAGAGAAACATTCTCCTTTGGTTCCTGAATCTATAATGGGGCTCCCTAGCCCAAGGACCCCAATTATATGACAGAGTACTTTTTAGTGTGGGTTTTGTGACAAGTACCTCTGCCACAGTAGAGACAGGAGTAGGTCTGGATTCCTGACTCAACTTGGCCAGAAGGCAGGACTTGTCGCCACACTTTGGCTTGCACAACTCACAGGTCTGCAGATAGTGGCTTAAACCCCCACAATATAGGCATCAATTTAAGTTTCTGTGATGCAGACGCTCCTCTTCTGAGAGCCTGGGCCACAGAAAACTTTTAAACCTTCTCTTTCCAACCAAACCTGAGGATTCTCTTGTCACAATATCGTGAGCAAGAGTCTCTTTAGAGATAGAAGAACTCTCAACAAATTCAGGCAGGATAAGCAAAATTTTGGTCAGAAGGTTTTGCAGTTGCTTTATAGATTGCTGCAAAACTTCCAGCTGCTCAGGTTTCAAAGCACTGAAAGCAGAGTTCAGGGCTGAGAGAGACGTCTGCAGGGCTTGCATAGTAGGCATAGGAGGATTTTGAACTAGACAAGACAAGACTGGACTGGATTCTAGACAAGACAAGACTGGACTGGATTCTAGACAAGACAAGACTGGACTGGATTCTGGACAGGACTGGATTCTGGACAGACTGGATTCTGGACAGGACTGGATTCTGGACTGGATACTGAACACTGGACTGGATACTGAACGCTGGACTGGATACTGAACACTGGACTGGACCAAAAAAGAAAAAACTACTATTTAGCTTTGTTTCTTTTTTGTTGTATGGCTGGTGATAATATTACGTTCACTGTACTCGGTACTCAGGGAACAGGGTGGACAAGCTCCGAGTACAGGAACGTACTGCTGTAATAAGGCCAAAGTTCAGCAGTTACCCATAAGAAGCCCTGACTCCGTTGTCTCACCCTCGTGGTCAGTCTGCGCCTGCAAGACTATGTTTGCTTGGGCCAACGGCAGCCGCATTTGAAGGGTGGATTAAGTCTGCCCAACTCCGATGCCCCCCGGTCTTAGTTGGAGACAAGGCATAAACTGAGACGGGGCGATAACAAGGGGAATCTCTAACTAAAACCTGAAACAGAGTTAGAGGCAACTCCAGAACTCTAAACAAAAGTATGTGCGGCTCAGCCACCAAGACAAACTACAACAAAGGCAATGCTGTCCACATGCCAACACAATACTGTTGTGTACCGGCGATGACAGCATACGCAGAACCCTCTGCAGAAAATCCAAAGCAAATATAACAAGAAGCTATGGCCAAGGCCGAAAGATGCGGCAAAGCCGCTACTCACGAAACCGGTGTGAATACAGGTGGACGGACAAGAACCCCCAAAGCTGCAGACACAGGCTCACAGAACAGGAGGGCAGGCAGGATTCCAACAACAGGCCAGAGGACACCAAGACACAGGATAACTGGATCAGGAACAGGCAATACCACAGGACTAATGGATCAAAGGTTGACAGAATCACTGGGTTTCAGGACAGGAATGCTCCAGGACAGGAAGCAGCTCACAAGAAGCTCCGGACTCTGACAGAGCTGAGTACACGGGATTCCAGTATCAGACAGGGCCAGGACACAGATGCAATACTGGACAAGACACTAATCAGGAACATACAGGTATCTTAACAGAACGTCTATCACCAGCTCAGAACTGCAAAGCTAGCTAATTATTAAGGGAACACGCCCCAATCAGGATGGCTGGAAGCCAGGCACAAGATAATGACCAAAACAGCTGCAGGTGAGAGTAACACAGACCAGAGCCAGATTGCAGTACAGAGACTCACCACATAATGATCAACTATCTGACAGGTGAGGCTAAACACATAGAAACAGGATGCAATTACACAGACTCACCACCGGCAGCCAACAAGAGTCTTCTAAACCAGTGTAATGGAAATCCTGGCATGCGAACAGAACTATAATACAAAATACATAAACGGAAAGCAAACAGGAATGAACCACTGATTGTGGTTCATAACAGTACCCTCTCATTAAGGGTAGACTCCGGACACCCCACAAAAGCCAAGGGGGACAGAAACAGAAGTACAACATTAAATACATAACCAAAATGCAAAACAGGAATGAGCCACTGCCGTGGCTCATAAGAACTGTAGTAGTCACTAACCTTAATGCCAAATCTCAATACCAAAGCTTCCTTCTATTAACTCCAAATTACTTATAAACTCATGCTAATAACCACTTATTTTCTTACCTAACCTTTAAAAAAAAGACTGCAGCCTCTCCCTTCTTACCAAAACCCTATTTCTATGCACTGTATTCCCTTACCTTTCACATTCATCCAGTCACTCACACTCTAATAATAAATATTAGATAGGCATTGACTTATACTTTATATATTTATACACTAATCAACAGTGCTGCCATTTTATAGCATTCTTCCATAGGTGCACTTAATGGAACAGGTACATCTGGGTCTGTAATGTGCAAATATAATGCACTACTTCACCTACTGTATTCTAACAGCTCTCATCTTGTGAGTGCCTGATGGTGAGGATTGAGAAGGGGATCACACACCATTGTCAGGTGATCTGGCAGGGAATGCCATCTTCCTTCCCAGAAGGACCGTAGATTGCCAGTTCCACACTGATGCGGATTAGCCTGCAAAGATTCAGGCTCATCCAATGGGGTCACGGTCATTTGAATTTGGCACCAGATGCATGCCGATCTCAGCAGATCGGAGTATGCACACCATCTTCCTTCCCAGAAAGGCCATAGATTGCCAGTGCGGCACTGATGCGGATGAGCCTGCAAAGATTCAGGCTCATCCAATGGGGTCACGTTCATTTGAATTTTACACCAGATGCGTGTCAATCCCGGCAAATCAGAGTAGGCTCCCCACTTTCTGCATTTTATATAAGATTCAGCAAGATTTCTCAGTCATGTGGCAGAGATCAACATGTCAACATAAGTGGACATAGAGAAGAGCTCAAGGAGTGCAGAAAAACACCTGAAGATGGCAATAGCAACAGGAAAAGATGCTGCCCAGTGGTTCTGGTAGGCAGCCTTGGGCAACCACTACATATCTCAATGGAGTCAGCCGCCACCGGGCTCCAGCAGCGAAGGGGGCACTTCCTCCATTGTCTCTGGTGCACTTCCATCACTGTGTGCTCCTCTAGAGTCTAGACCAGGCCTGGCCAACCTGTGGCTCTCCAGCTGTTGTAAAACTACAAGTCCCATCATGCTTTGCCACAGTTTTGCTATTAAGGAATGGTAAAACTGTGGCAGGGCATGCTGGGATGTGTAGTTTCACAACATCTGGAGAGCCACAGGTTGGCCAGGCCTGGTCTAGACACTTGCAGCCAAACTAGTGGAGCGTGAGAAAGGTGATGCGGGGTTTTGCCGACAGTGTGTACACCCCCTTAACACCCTGGCTGCTCGGCTCCTGCATGCTGACATCAGCAGAGAAGGGGAGACAGGGCTTTCCAGCAGTGTGCCCACCACTTGACTCCTTGGCTGCTTGGCTCCTGCATGCTAACTCCATCACTGAAGGGGAAGCGGTGCTTTCCGGCAGTGTGCCGGCCCCCCTGACTCCCTGGCTGTACAGCTCCCACATACTCACAGCAGCAGAGAAGGGTAGGCGGGGCTTTCTGGCAGTGTTCACGCCCCACTGACTCCCTGGCTCCCGCATGCTGACACAAGCACTTAAGGGGAAGCGGTGCTTCAGCGTAGTGTGCCCACCCCCTGGCTGCCTGGCTTCCTGGCTCCAGCACGCTGACATCAGTAGAGAAAGGGAGATGGAGCAACTGGTGAGTAGAGGGACTGAAGATGGGGAGAGTGCTGAGACAGGGGCAATGGCTTTGTGTGTGGTTATGTTTGTTTATATGTTGCTGTGTGTATATGTGATTGTGTGTGTGTGAATTAATATGTGACTATGTGTGTAAATGTGTGTATATGTGGCTGGCCACACCCACACACACCTGCTGGCAACTATTTAAATGTTTCTGCCGGCGGGAGCAAGACCTTAATTTCAGCTCGCTACCCCCCAGGGTGGTGAGCTGAAATGTGTGAAAAGTGACCCGTTTGGACGTCCATATGGGACTTTTTGCTTTGTGTTAATTCGTTTAGTCGAGTTTTGACACTTTACGTGGCTAAACGCGACTGATATGGGCATGATCAGCGTGATAACAGGGGACAATTGAATATCGTCCCGCAATCTCCTGTCACTTTAGAATTAAATTCCCCCTGTATGTGTGAATATACGTGTGTATAACAGCTGTAGGTTTTATACCTCAAATAACAGTTCACATTCACAAAGCAATGTCTGTAGCTCCTCCGTTTGTCACAATAGCCCCTTTATCACTGTCTGCCCCAGGCCCATGTGACACTCAATTCGACCCTGGATGCCGGGGTAGTTGTTGTGAAAGTAGGGGGCTGCCATCGCCTATCTCGCCTCCAGGCATCTAGTATAAACTTACACCCCTGCCCTCTACAATACCAGCGTTGTCAGACACTAGGCCTGTGGGTAGTCAGGCCTCAAGTATTATCCTTGAAAAAGTCTTACCAAAGGAATGAAATGCATTGGGAATATGCTATTCAATTTATTAACTGTTGTTACTACTGTATATCGATATAAAGAATAAAGAGAGTTTGCTTCTGTGTATGTGATATATTTTAAATGTATTTATTCTCTGCATATTAACTCGTTAGTATCATATGGTACCATGTCAAGCAGAGTCTCTTAAAACTCCAGTATAATCGTTTGAGTGTATATTGTAGTAAGTAAACCCAATTAAGGGGCTCTGGATTTAATTCCAGCCACAGTTAGATAAAGAAATCCTCATCCTGTTACATACAGATGTGTTGTCCTATATCTTTGCTGCAGTCACATTAAAAAGCCCTTCTAGTCACACCTAATCGTGAACGCGTTTACTGATGCCGGATGTCTTTTTCTGCATTATTCCCCCCAAAATGCACCATATTCGTATTGCAATGTGAATAAGATGTACGAGCAGACTGTTGATTAAAATGATATGCGGCATGCCTATATTCTGAATGCGACTGCGGCTCTGTCTGTATACAGAATGCTATGTTACAGTGTTTTGCCATGGCTGAAAGGGCCCTTGGTATAAGAACACAGTCTTTGATACCACACAGATTTGAAGGAATTGAGGAATAGATTACCATGTCATGTGAACATTGACATATTAGTAACAAGAGTCGCCATTCAAAACTTAATGACCTTCCCATAAACCATTGTCTGAATTCTAATCTAAGCATCTGCCTAAATCTGCCTGACCCCATGTCTCAAGAAGGTCAGGGTAGAGAAACAATACATTTGAAAAGTTATCAAGTATATACTGTAAACTGTACACAGATTTACTTTTGAAATTCCCATGTGTTATTATATTATATATTTCTTTCTATGATGCTCGCACAGTATGCAGATACTTTATCTGCAATATCCATCCGCACCTCCACTTCCACTTGCATATGACAACCTGCACCTATGTGTTTAAATTAGGGAGGCCAATCCCATGCCGTTTTTTCAATCCCGGGATTCGGGATTGAAAAACGCTCAATCCCGGGATTCCCTGGATCCCGGGATTGCAGTAGGGAGCAGGGAGAGTAGGAGTGGAAGGCAGTGGAAAAGAGTGTAGGGAGCATGGAGGCTGTAGGGAGCAGTGCTGGAGGGTGGGTGTAGTGAAGGGACTAGGGAGCAGCGCTGGTGGGTGTAGTGTAGGGACTAGGGAGCAGCGCTGGAGGGTGTAGGAAGAGGAGCGGGAGGGAGGCTGAAGCGAGCACCACAGTGAGGGAGGGTTGGTGTCAGTAAAACTACACTTACTATTAGACGGGCGGCAGGCGGCAGCCATGGACAAGACGCGCTGAGCGCGCCGGAGGCCTTTCAAATTGTAGTGCTGGCCGTCAGCCAGTCAGAACGGGCAGTCCGGCAGCCAATCAGGAGCCACTGCGGCCGCTTCCCTGATTGGCCGCCGGTCCACCAGCTGTGATTGGCTGGCAGCCGGCGCTACATTTGAAATGCCGCCATGGTCTGTGTACATGGCTGCCGCCTGACTAATACTGCCACCCGCCTAATAGTAAGTTACTTACACCAACCCTCCCTCGCTGCTGCGTTGCACATGCACAATGTAATCCCGTGAATCCCGGGATTGGAGGCTCCAATCCCGGGATTCAAATCCTGGCATTTTTGGGCCTAAATCCCGGGATCCCGCCGATCCCGATCCCAGGATTGACCTCCCTAGTTTAAATATACGTAATAGGAGACTTTAGCAATACTGGGTAAGCTCACCTGGTAAGGCATCTCTTGTATGTGAGTACCTAGCATATGTAACAAAACGTTTTCTGAAGAAGTCTCAATACAGACCTTCCATGTATCTCCATACAGTATATATAGTGTACCGCAGCCATGAAAGGAGGGGTCTGACACCATTTGTTTTCACATACACAGTGTTCTAAATTGTCCTGTCAGCACTTTTTATTTATTTACTTGCATACACACTAGAGATGAGCGGGTTCGGTTTCTCTGAATCCGAACCCGCACGAACTTCATGTTTTTTTCACGGGTCCGAGCAGACTCGGATCCTCCCGCCTTGCTCGGTTAACCCGAGCGCGCCCGAACGTCATCATGACGCTGTCGGATTCTCGCGAGACTCGGATTCTATATAAGGAGCCGCGCGTCGCCGCCATTTTCACACGTGCATTGAGATTGATAGGGAGAGGACGTGGCTGGCGTCCTCTCCATTTAGATTAGGGTTGAGAGAGAGAGAGATTGACCTGAGGCTGTGATACTGTAGAAGAGAGTGCAGAGTTTAGTGACTGACGACCACAGTGACCACCAGACAGTGCAGTTGTTTGTTTTATTTAATATATCCGTTCTCTGCCTGAAAAAAACGATACACACAGTGACTCAGTCACATACCATATCTGTGTGCACTGCTCAGCCCAGTGTGCTGCATCAATGTATATATATATCTGACTGTGCTCAGCTCACACAGCTTATAATTGTGGGGGAGACTGGGGAGCACTGCAGTGCCAGTTATAGGTTATAGCAGGAGCCAGGAGTACATAATATTATATTAAAATTAAACAGTGCACACTTTTGCTGCAGGAGTGCCACTGCCAGTGTGACTAGTGACCAGTGACCTGACCACCAGTATATATAATATTAGTAGTATACTATCTCTTTATCAACCAGTCTATATTAGCAGCAGACAAAGTACAGTGCGGTAGTTCACGGCTGTGGCTACCTCTGTGTCGGCACTCGGCAGCCCGTCCATAATTGTATATACCACCTAACCGTGGTTTTTTTTTCTTTCTTTATAGTCATACTAGTTACGAGTATACTATCTCTTTATCAACCAGTCTATATTAGCAGCAGACACAGTACAGTGCGGTAGTTCACGGCTGTGGCTACCTCTGTGTCGGCACTCGGCAGCCCGTCCATAATTGTATATACCACCTAACCGTGGTTTTTTTTTCTTTCTTTATACATACATACTAGTTACGAGTATACTATCTCTTTATCAACCAGTCTATATTAGCAGCAGACACAGTACAGTGCGGTAGTTCACGGCTGTGGCTACCTCTGTGTCGGCACTCGGCAGCCCGTCCATAATTGTATATACCACCTAACCGTGGTTTTTTTTTCTTTCTTTATACATACATACTAGTTACGAGTATACTATCTCTTTATCAACCAGTCTATATATTAGCAGCAGACACAGTACAGTGCGGTAGTTCACGGCTGTGGCTACCTCTGTGTCGGCACTCGGCAGCCCGTCCATAATTGTATATACCACCTAACCGTGGTTTTTTTTTCTTTCTTTATACATACATACTAGTTACGAGTATACTATCTCTTTATCAACCAGTCTATATTAGCAGCAGACACAGTACAGTGCGGTAGTTCACGGCTGTGGCTACCTCTGTGTCGGCACTCGGCAGCCCGTCCATAATTGTATATACCACCTAACCGTGGTTTTTTTTTCTTTCTTTATACATACATACTAGTTACGAGTATACTATCTCTTTATCAACCAGTCTATATATTAGCAGCAGACACAGTACAGTGCGGTAGTTCACGGCTGTGGCTACCTCTGTGTCGGCACTCGGCAGCCCGTCCATAATTGTATATACCACCTAACCGTGGTTTTTTTTTCTTTCTTTATACATACATACTAGTTACGAGTATACTATCTCTTTATCAACCAGTCTATATATTAGCAGCAGACACAGTACAGTGCGGTAGTTCACGGCTGTGGCTACCTCTGTGTCGGCACTCGGCAGCCCGTCCATAATTGTATATACCACCTAACCGTGGTTTTTTTTTTCTTTCTTTATAGTCATACTAGTTACGAGTATACTATCTCTTTATCAACCAGTCTATATTAGCAGCAGACACAGTACAGTGCGGTAGTTCACGGCTGTGGCTACCTCTGTGTCGGCACTCGGCAGCCCGTCCATAATTGTATATACCACCTAACCGTGGTTTTTTTTTCTTTCTTTATACATACATACTAGTTACGAGTATACTATCTCTTTATCAACCAGTCTATATTAGCAGCAGACACAGTACAGTGCGGTAGTTCACGGCTGTGGCTACCTCTGTGTCGGCACTCGGCAGCCCGTCCATAATTGTATATACCACCTAACCGTGGTTTTTTTTTCTTTCTTTATACATACATACTAGTTACGAGTATACTATCTCTTTATCAACCAGTCTATATATTAGCAGCAGACACAGTACAGTGCGGTAGTTCACGGCTGTGGCTACCTCAGTGTCGGCACTCGGCAGCCCGTCCATAATTGTATATACCACCTAACCGTGGTTTTTTTTTCTTTCTTTATACATACATACTAGTTACGAGTATACTATCTCTTTATCAACCAGTCTATATATTAGCAGCAGACACAGTACAGTGCGGTAGTTCACGGCTGTGGCTACCTCTGTGTCGGCACTCGGCAGCCCGTCCATAATTGTATATACCACCTAACCGTGGTTTTTTTTTCTTTCTTTATACATACATACTAGTTACGAGTATACTATCTCTTTATCAACCAGTCTATATATTAGCAGCAGACACAGTACAGTGCGGTAGTTCACGGCTGTGGCTACCTCTGTGTCGGCACTCGGCAGCCCGTCCATAATTGTATATACCACCTAACCGTGGTTTTTTTTTCTTTCTTTATACATACATACTAGTTACGAGTATACTATCTCTTTATCAACCAGTCTATATATTAGCAGCAGACACAGTACAGTGCGGTAGTTCACGGCTGTGGCTACCTCTGTGTCGGCACTCGGCAGCCCGTCCATAATTGTATATTAGTATCCAATCCATCCATCTCCATTGTTTACCTGAGGTGCCTTTTAGTTGTGCCTATTAAAATATGGAGAACAAAAATGTTGAGGTTCCAAAATTAGGGAAAGATCAAGATCCACTTCCACCTCGTGCTGAAGCTGCTGCCACTAGTCATGGCCGAGACGATGAAATGCCAGCAACGTCGTCTGCCAAGGCCGATGCCCAATGTCATAGTACAGAGCATGTCAAATCCAAAACACCAAATATCAGTAAAAAAAGGACTCCAAAACCTAAAATAAAATTGTCGGAGGAGAAGCGTAAACTTGCCAATATGCCATTTACCACACGGAGTGGCAAGGAACGGCTGAGGCCCTGGCCTATGTTCATGGCTAGTGGTTCAGCTTCACATGAGGATGGAAGCACTCAGCCTCTCGCTAGAAAAATGAAAAGACTAAAGCTGGCAAAAGCAGTAGCACCGCAAAGAACTGTGCGTTCTTCGAAATCCCAAATCCACAAGGAGAGTCCGACTCCAATTGTGTCGGTTGCGATGCCTGACCTTCCCAACACTGGACGTGAAGAGCATGCGCCTTCCACCATTTGCACGCCCCCTGCAAGTGATGGAAGGAGCACCCGCAGTCCAGTTCCTGATAGTCAGATTGAAGATGTCAGTGTTGAAGTACACCAGGATGAGGAGGATATGGGTGTTGCTGGCGCTGGGGAGGAAATTGACCAGGAGGATTCTGATGGTGAGGTGGTTTGTTTAAGTCAGGCACCCGGGGAGACACCTGTTGTCCGTGGTAGGAATATGGCCGTTGACATGCCTGGTGAAAATACCAAAAAAATCAGCTCTTCGGTGTGGAAGTATTTCACCAGAAATGCGGACAACAGGTGTCAAGCCGTGTGTTCCCTTTGTCAAGCTGTAATAAGTAGGGGTAAGGACGTTAACCACCTTGGAACATCCTCCCTTATACGTCACCTGCAGCGCATTCATAATAAGTCAGTGACAAGTTCAAAAACTTGGGCCGACAGCGGAAGCAGTCCACTGACCAGTAAATCCCTTCCTCTTGTAACCAAGCTCACGCAAACCACCCCACCAACTCCCTCAGTGTCAATTTCCTCCTTCCCCAGGAATGCCAATAGTCCTGCAGGCCATGTCACTGGCAATTCTGACGAGTCCTCTCCTGCCTGGGATTCCTCCGATGCATCCTTGCGTGTAACGCCTACTGCTGCTGGCGCTGCTGTTGTTGCTGCTGGGAGTCGATGGTCATCCCAGAGGGGAAGTCGTAAGACCACTTTTACTACTTCCACCAAGCAATTGACTGTCCAACAGTCCTTTGCGAGGAAGATGAAATATCACAGCAGTCATCCTACTGCAAAGCGGATAACTGAGGCCTTGACATCCTGGGTGGTGAGAAACGTGGTTCCGGTATCCATCATTACTGCAGAGCCAACTAGAGACTTGTTGGAGGTACTGTGTCCCCGGTACCAAATACCATCTAGGTTCCATTTCTCTAGGCAGGCGATACCGAAAATGTACACAGACCTCAGAAAAAGAGTCACCAGTGTCCTAAAAAATGCAGCTGTACCCAATGTCCACTTAACCACGGACATGTGGACAAGTGGAGCAGGGCAGGGTCAGGACTATATGACTGTGACAGCCCACTGGGTAGATGTATGGACTCCCGCCGCAAGAACAGCAGCGGCGGCACCAGTAGCAGCATCTCGCAAACGCCAACTCTTTCCTAGGCAGGCTACGCTTTGTATCACCGGTTTCCAGAATACGCACACAGCTGAAAACCTCTTACGGCAACTGAGGAAGATCATCGCGGAATGGCTTACCCCAATTGGACTCTCCTGTGGATTTGTGGCATCGGACAACGCCAGCAATATTGTGTGTGCATTAAATCTGGGCCAATTCCAGCACGTCCCATGTTTTGCACATACCTTGAATTTGGTGGTGCAGAATTTTTTAAAAAACGACAGGGGCGTGCAAGAGATGCTGTCGGTGGCCAGAAGAATTGCGGGACACTTTCGGCGTACAGGCACCACGTACAGAAAACTGGAGCACCACCAAAAACTACTGAACCTGCCCTGCCATCATCTGAAGCAAGAAGTGGTAACGAGGTGGAATTCAACCCTGTATATGCTTCAGAGGTTGGAGGAGCAGCAAAAGGCCATTCAAGCCTATACAATTGAGCACGATATAGGAGGTGGGATGCACCTGTCTCAAGCGCAGTGGAGAATGATTTCAACGTTGTGCAAGGTTCTGATGCCCTTTGAACTTGCCACACGTGAAGTCAGTTCAGACACTGCCAGCCTGAGTCAGGTCATTCCCCTCATCAGGCTTTTGCAGAAGAAGCTGGAGACATTGAAGGAGGAGCTAACACGGAGCGATTCCGCTAGGCATGTGGGACTTGTGGATGGAGCCCTTAATTCGCTTAGCAAGGATTCACGGGTGGTCAATCTGTTGAAATCAGAGCACTACATTTTGGTCACCGTGCTCGATCCTAGATTTAAAGCCTACCTTGGATCTCTCTTTCCGGCAGACACAAGTCTGCTGGGGTTCAAACACCTGCTGGTGAGTAAATTGTCAAGTCAAGCGGAACGCGACCTGTCAAGAACATCTCCTCCTTCACATTCTCCCGCAACTGGGGGTGCGAGGAAAAGGCTCAGAATTCCGAGCCCACCCGCTGGCGGTGATGCAGGGCAGTCTGGAGCGACTGCTGATGCTGACATCTGGTCCGGACTGAAGGACCTGACAACGATTACGGACATGTCGTCTACTGTCACTGCATATGATTCTCTCCCCATTGAAAGAATGGTGGAGGATTATATGAGTGACCGCATCCAAGTAGGCACGTCACACAGTCCGTACTTATACTGGCAGGAAAAAGAGGCAATTTGGAGGCCCTTGCACAAACTGGCTTTATTCTACCTAAGTTGCCCACCCACAAGTGTGTACTCCGAAAGAGTGTTTAGTGCCGCCGCTCACCTTGTCAGCAATCGGCGTACGAGGTTACATCCAGAAAATGTGGAGAAGATGATGTTCATTAAAATGAATTATAATCAATTCCTCCGTGGAGACATTGACCAGCAGCAATTGCCTCCACAAAGTACACAGGGAGCTGAGATGGTGGATTCCAGTGGGGACGAATTGATAATCTGTGAGGAGGGGGATGTACACGGTGATATATCGGAGGATGATGATGAGGTGGACATCTTGCCTCTGTAGAGCCAGTTTGTGCAAGGAGAGATTAATTGCTTCTTTTTTGGTGGGGGTCCAAACCAACCCGTCATATCAGTCACAGTCGTGTGGCAGACCCTGTCACTGAAATGATGGGTTGGTTAAAGTGTGCATGTCCTGTTTATACAACATAAGGGTGGGTGGGAGGGCCCAAGGACAATTCCATCTTGCACCTCTTTTTTCTTTTCTTTTTCTTTGCGTCATGTGCTGTTTGGGGAGGGTTTTTTGGAAGGGACATCCTGCGTGACACTGCAGTGCCACTCCTAGATGGGCCCGGTGTTTGTGTCGGCCACTAGGGTCGCTTATCTTACTCACACAGCTACCTCATTGCGCCTCTTTTTTTCTTTGCGTCATGTGCTGTTTGGGGAGGGTTTTTTGGAAGGGACATCCTGCGTGACACTGCAGTGACACTCCTAGATGGGCCCGGTGTTTGTGTCGGCCACTAGGGTCGCTTATCTTACTCACACAGCTACCTCATTGCGCCTCTTTTTTTCTTTGCGTCATGTGCTGTTTGGGGAGGGTTTTTTGGAAGGGACATCCTGCGTGACACTGCAGTGCCACTCCTAGATGGGCCCGGTGTTTGTGTCGGCCACTAGGGTCGCTAATCTTACTCACACAGCTACCTCATTGCGCCTCTTTTTTTCTTTGCGTCATGTGCTGTTTGGGGAGGGTTTTTTGGAAGGGACATCCTGCGTGACACTGCAGTGCCACTCCTAGATGGGCCCGGTGTTTGTGTCGGCCACTAGGGTCGCTTATCTTACTCACACAGCGACCTCTGTGCAAATTTTAGGACTAAAAATAATATTGTGAGGTGTGAGGTATTCAGAATAGACTGAAAATGAGTGGAAATTATGGTTTTTGAGGTTAATAATACTTTGGGATCAAAATGACCGCCAAATTCTATGATTTAAGCTGTTTTTTTAGGTTTTTTGGAAAAAAACACCCGAATCCAAAACACACCCGAATCCGACAAAAAAAATTCGGTGAGGTTTTGCCAAAACGCGGTCGAACCCAAAACACGGCCGCGGAACCGAACCCAAAACCAAAACACAAAACCCGAAAAATTTCCGGCGCTCATCTCTAATACACACATCTAATTTAGAGATGAGCGGGTTCGGTTCTCAGAGAACCGAACCCTACCAGACATTGCATTCCGAGTTCGGTTCCGAGCCCAGCTCGGGTTTTCCCGCTTACTCGGAAACCCGAACGCTGCAAAACGTCATCATCCCGCTGTCGGATTCTCGCTGGATTTGGATTCCATATAAGGAGCTGCGCGTCGCGGCCATTTACACTCCAGTCTCGGAGAGTGTATAGAGAGGACGTGTCCTCAGTGTTCAGTGTCTGTGTGGGGGCGGGAAAGTGGGGTGGCAAGTATTGTGCTGCTCAGTCCAGTCCAGTGTAGTCACTCAGTGTAAATCAGTCCAGCCAGTCACAGTGTTGGTGTTCTCCGCAGCAATATATCCAGTGTAGCTGTATAAAGTGGTGCTGTGTTGTGCAGACCAGTCCAGTGTAGTCAGTGTATTGTGCTGCATCAGTCCAGCCAGTCACAGTGTTGGTGTTCTCTGCTGCCATATATCCAGTGTAGCTGTATAAAGTGGTGCTGTGTTGTGCAGACCAGTGGTAGTGTCCTGTCTCATCAGTAATTTCAGTGACGATATATGCTGTTGCTATATGTCCACTGCTGCAGTATAATAATTATAACAACAACCTGTTGTGCTGCATCAGACCAGTGGTATTGTCCTGTCTCATCAGTAATTCCAGTGACGATATACGCTGCTGCTATATGTCCACTGCTGCCGTATAATAATAATAACAACAGCCACAAGTCTCTTACAGTATTGTTGTGTTGTGCTGCATCAGACCAGTGGTAGTGTCCTGTCTCATCAGTCATTCCAGTAGCGATATATGTTGCTGCTATATGTCCACTGCTGCCATATAATAATAATAATAATAATAATAATAACAACAGCCACAAGTCCCTTACAGTATTGTTGTGTTGTGCTGCATCAGACCAGTGGTAGTGTCCTGTCTCATCGGTCATTCCAGTCATTCCTGTGCCATATATTGTCTCATATAACTCCCAAAAAATAACGGAGAACAAAAATTTTGAGGATAAAATAGGGAAAGATCAAGAAGAACAACTTCATCCTAGTGCTGAAGCTGCTGCCACTAGCCATGACATAGACGATGAAATGCCATCAACGTCGTCTGCCAAGGCCGATGCCCAATGTGATAGTAGAGGGCATGTAAAATCCAAAAAGCCAAAGTTCAGTAAAAAGACCCAAAAAAAGAAATTGAAATGGTCTGAGGAGAAACGTAAACTTGCCAATATGCCATTTACGACACTGAGTGGCAAGGAACGGCTGAGGCCCTGGCCTATGTTCATGACTAGTGGTTCAGCTTCACATGACGATGGAAGCCCTCATAACTGAGGCCTTGACATTTATGTTGGTGTTAGACGTGCGCCCAGTATCCACCATTAGTGCAGTGTGATATAGACAATTGATGGAGGTATTGTGTCCCCGGTACCAAATCCCATCTAGATTCCACTTCACTAGGCAGGCGATAGCGAGATTTTGCCATTTAATTCCAGTGATTTGGACGTATAATTACAGTGATTTTGCCAATTAATGTCAGTGATTTATAATTATTAATTACAGTGATCTTGCCATTTCATTCCAGTGATTTGGACGTATAATTACAGTGATTTTGCCAATTAATGTCCGTGATTTACAATTATTAATTACAGTGATCTTGCCAATTAATTCCAGTCATTTGGACCAGGGGCGTCAGAACGTTTTAAATTGGGGGGGGGCAATATTTAATCCGATTATTGCGCCCCTGGAGGCGGAGCAACTGGGGAGGAGGCGGTACCATTGAAAGGAGGCGGAGCCTCTTGGGAGTAGGAGGCCTGGAGTCCCAGGAATGGAGGATAGGAAGAGCGTGGGACCGCAGTAGCTGTGCAGCCAGCTTGGCGCCTGGGAGCACATTATACATCAAGAAAAGGCTGCCACTGTTCTGTCCCTCCCTGCACTGCATGAAGGATGCAGTGTGCAGTCTTTCACCTGACCGCACATTGCTTCTTAAGTACATCGGCGCCTCTCTCACACTGCACAGAGGATGCAGTGTGTGGTCTTTCACCTGACCGCAGATTCCTCCTTCAGTATATCAGCGCCTCTCTCACACTGCACGGAGCAGAGACGGCCCTAACCAATTTTATGCCCTAGGCAAGATTTTGGCTGGTGTCCCCTACCACCACTGCTAGTTCCACCTCTGACCCCGCACCCCTCTCCCAGCGCAGCACCCAGTATGACAACAGCCAGTGACAGATTGGGATGGAAAACCAGCCTGGGAAATTTATGGAAGCAAACCTAATGAGAGTGGGGTCTGTCAAGAGGGAGCAGGGGGCAGGCTAGGAATAGTAGTGGGAAGCAGGGGGCAGGCTGTAGTAGAGGCATTGTGGATAAGTGGACAGGCTGGGAGTAATAGTGGTGTGAAGAATAGGATAGGCTGGGAGTAGTAGTGGTAGGGAGTAGGGGGCAGGCCGGGAGTAGTAGTGGTGAGCATGGAGCAAGCTGATAGTGGTAGTGCACATAAGGGAGCAGGCTGGGAGTAGTAGTGGTAGGAAATGGGCGGGCTAGGGAATTGTAGTGGTGTGGAGCAGGAGGCAGGCTGGTAGTAGTAGTGGTGAGCAGGGGGCCGGCTGGAAGTTCAGATAAGGGGCAGGCTGGGACTAGTAGTGGGAACAAGAGAGCTGGCTGGGAGCAGTAGTGGGAAGCAGGGCAGGATGGGAGTGGAAGGAATAAAGAATTTCACCTCTTCTCCGCAGCTCGCTGTGTCTCGGCCATCGTCGCTCCCTCCCTCAGTGGCAGCCAAAGTCAGCATGCACTGTGCGGCGCACAGGTGCATGACATCCATGATGTCATGGCCTAGGCAGAACTGGACTCATCCTGGCACTGCTGGAATTATTTTTTATTTGGCACTGCAGACGGATTCGGTAGTGTTGGTGGCTGGCTGCTGCCAGTCACCGGTCCTGGCTGAGCTGCACCCCCTATAGAGTGGCGCCCACATGACGTCGCTCTGCTTAAACAGCCCTTGAGCCAGCCCTGGTGGCAGGCACACATGGTGAGGGTAATGGGAAAGCACAAGGGTAAGAAGGCAGGCACACACAGGGGGTGAGGTGGCCGTCACACACAGCGGGTGAGGGGGCAGGCACACACAGAGGGTGAGGGGGCAGGCACACAACGGGTGAGGGGGCATGCAAAGACAGGTGGTGAGGGGGCAGACACACAGCGGGTGAGGGGGCAGGTAAAGACAGCAGGGGAGGGGGCAGGTACACAGCGGGTGAGGGGGCAGGAACACACAGTGGGTGAGGGGGCAGGCACACACACACAGCAAGTGAGGGGGAAGGCACACAGCGGGTGAGGGGGCAGGCAAAGACAGCGGGTGAGGGGGCAGGCACACAGCGGGTGAGGGGGCAGGGAAAGACAGGGGGTGAGGGGGCAGGCGCACACAGCGGGTGAGGGGGTAGGCACACACACAGTGGGTGAGGGGGCAGGCACACACACAGCGGGGTGAGGGGGCAGGCACACACACAGCGGGTGAGAGGGCAGGCAAAGACAGCGGGTGAGGGGGCAGGCACACAGCAGGTGAGGGGGCACGCAAAGACAGGGGGTGAAGGGGTAGGCACACACAGCGGGTGAGGGGGCAGGCACACACAGTGGGTGAGGGGGCAGGCACACAGCGGGTGAGGGGGCAGGCAGAGACAGCGGGGGAGGGGGCAGACACACAGCGGGGGAGGGGGCAGACAAAGACAGGGGGTGAGGGGGCAGGCAAAGACAGGGGGTGAGGGGGCAGGCACACAGCGTGTGAGGGGGCAGGCAGAGACAGTGGGGGAGGGGGCATGCACACAGCGGGGGAGGGGGCAGGCAAAGACAGGGGGTGAGGGGGCAGGCACATACAGCGGGTGAGGGGGCAGGCACACACACAGAGGGTGAGGGGGCAGGCACACACACAGCGGGTGAGGGGGCAGGCACACACACAGCGGGTGAGAGGGCAGGCAAAGACAGCGGGTGAGGGAGCAGGCACACACAGCGGGTGAGGGGGCAGGCAAAGACGGGGTTAGGGGGCAGGCAAAGACAGGGGGTAAGGTGGCAGGCAAAGACAGGGTGTGAGTGGGCAGGCAAAGACAGGGGGTAAGGGGGCAGGCACACATGGGAATCTGTGTAGGCCTCATAGCTTTGAAATGCCCCTCCCCCTACCAGCCACTAGAGAGTACCTCATTTCTCAGCATTCCCCCATAATTGGGCAAACCGCCCAATAGTGCTGCTCACCTCTCACATGGTGAGGGTAATGGGAAAGCACAAGGGTAAGGAAGCAGGCACACACAGGGGGTGAGGTGGCAGTCACACACAGCGGGTGAGGGGGCAGGCACACACAGGGGGTGAGGGGGCAGGCACACAACGGGTGAGGGGGCATGCAAAGACAGGTGGTGAGGGGGCAGACACACAGCGGGTGAGGGGGCAGGCAAAGACAGCAGATGAAGGGGGCAGGCACACAGCGGGTGAGGGGGCAGGCAAAGACAGGGGGTGAGGGGGCAGGCACACACAGTGGGTGAGGGGGCAGGCACACACACACAGCAAGTGAGGGGGCAGGCAAAGACAGCGGGTGAGGGGGCAGGTACACAGCGGGTGAGGGGTCAGGCAAAGACAGGGGGTGAGGGGGCAGGCACACACAGCGGGTGAGGGGGCAGGCACACACACAGAGGGTGAGGGGGCAGGCACACACAGCGGGTGAGGGGGCACGCACACACACAGTGGGTGAGAGGGCAGGCAAAGACAGCGGATGAGGCGGCAGGCACACAACAGGTGAGGGGGCAGGCAAAGACAGGGGGTGAGGGGCCAGGCACACACAGCGGGTGAGGGGGCAGGCACACACAGCGGGTGAGGGGGCTGGCACACAGCGGGTGAGGGGGCAGGCAGAGACAGCGAGTGAGGGGGCAGACACACAGCGGGGGAGGGGGCAGACACACAGTGGGAGAGGGGGCAGGCAAAGACAGGGGGTGAGGGGGCAGGCAAAAACAGGGGGTGAGGGGGCAGGCAAAAACAGGGGGTGAGGGGGCAGGCACACAGCGGGTGAGGGGGCAGGCAGAGACAGTGGGGGAGGGGGCATGCACACAGCGGGGGAGGGGGCAGGCAAAGACAGGGGGTGAGGGGGCAGGCACATACAGCGGGTGAGGGGGCAGGCACACACACAGAGGGTGAGGGGGCAGGCACACACACAGCGGGTGAGGGGGCAGGCACACACACAGCGGGTGAGAGGGCAGGCAAAGACAGCGGGTGAGGGAGCAGGCACACACAGCGGGTGAGGGGGCAGGCAAAGACGGGGTGAGGGGGCAGGCAGACAGGGGGTAAGGTGGCAGGCAAAGACAGGGTGTGAGTGGGCAGGCAAAGACAGGGGTGAGGGGGCAGGCACACATGGGAATCTGTGTAGGCCCCATAGCTTTGAAATGCCCCTCCCCCTACCAGCCGCTAGAGAGTACCTCATTTCTCAGCATTCCCCCATAATTGGGCAAACCGCCCAATAGTGCTGCTCACCTCTCACATGGTGAGGGTAATGGGAAAGCACAAGGGTAAGGAAGCAGGCACACACAGGGGGTGAGGTGGCAGTCACACACAGCGGGTGAGGGGGCAGGCACACACAGGGGGTGAGGGGGCAGGCACACAACGGGTGAGGGGGCATGCAAAGACAGGTGGTGAGGGGGCAGACACACAGCGGGTGAGGGGGCAGGCAAAGACAGCAGATGAAGGGGGCAGGCACACAGCGGGTGAGGGGGCAGGCAAAGACAGGGGGTGAGGGGGCAGGCACACACAGTGGGTGAGGGGGCAGGCACACACACACAGCAAGTGAGGGGGCAGGCAAAGACAGCGGGTGAGGGGGCAGGTACACAGCGGGTGAGGGGTCAGGCAAAGACAGGGGGTGAGGGGGCAGGCACACACAGCGGGTGAGGGGGCAGGCACACACACAGAGGGTGAGGGGGCAGGCACACACACAGCGGGTGAGGGGGCACGCACACACACAGTGGGTGAGAGGGCAGGCAAAGACAGCGGATGAGGCGGCAGGCACACAGCAGGTGAGGGGGCAGGCAAAGACAGGGGGTGAGGGGCCAGGCACACACAGCGGGTGAGGGGGCAGGCACACACAGCGGGTGAGGGGGCTGGCACACAGCGGGTGAGGGGGCAGGCAGAGACAGCGAGTGAGGGGGCAGACACACAGCGGGGGAGGGGGCAGACACACAGTGGGAGAGGGGGCAGGCAAAGACAGGGGGTGAGGGGGCAGGCAAAAACAGGGGGTGAGGGGGCAGGCAAAAACAGGGGGTGAGGGGGCAGGCACACAGTGGGTGAGGGGGCAGGCAGAGACAGTGGGGGAGGGGGCATGCACACAGCGGGGGAGGGGGCAGGCAAAGACAGGGGGTGAGGGGGCAGGCACATACAGCGGGTGAGGGGGCAGGCACACACACAGAGGGTGAGGGGGCAGGCACACACACAGCGGGTGAGGGGGCAGGCACACACACAGCGGGTGAGAGGGCAGGCAAAGACAGCGGGTGAGGGAGCAGGCACACACAGCGGGTGAGGGGGCAGGCAAAGACGGGGTGAGGGGGCAGGCAGACAGGGGGTAAGGTGGCAGGCAAAGACAGGGTGTGAGTGGGCAGGCAAAGACAGGGGTGAGGGGGCAGGCACACATGGGAATCTGTGTAGGCCCCATAGCTTTGAAATGCCCCTCCCCCTACCAGCCGCTAGAGAGTACCTCATTTCTCAGCATTCCCCCATAATTGGGCAAACCGCCCAATAGTGCTGCTCACCTCTCACATGGTGAGGGTAATGGGAAAGCACAAGGGTAAGGAAGCAGGCACACACAGGGGGTGAGGTGGCAGTCACACACAGCGAGTGAGGGGGCATGCACACACAGGGGGTGAGGGGGCAGGCACACAATGGGTGAGGGGGCATGCAAAGACAGGTGGTGAGGGGGCAGACACACAGCGGGTGAGGGGGCAGGCAAAGACTGCAGGTGAGGGGGCAGGCACACAGCGGGTGAGGGGGCAGGCAAAGACAGGGGGTGAGGGGGCAGGCACACACAGTGGGTGAGGGGGCAGGCACACACACACAGCAAGTGACGGGGCAGGCACACAGCGGGTGAGGGGGGAGGCAAAGACAGCGGGTGAGGGGGCAGGCACACAGCGGGTGAGGGGTCAGGCAAAGACAGGGGGTGAGGGGGCAGGCACACACAGCGGGTGAGGGGGCAGGCACACACACAGCGGGTGAGGGGGCAGGCACACACACAGCGGGTGAGGTGGCAGGCACACACACAGCGGGTGAGGGGGCACGCACACACACAGTGGGTGAGAGGGCAGGCAAAGACAGCGGATGAGGGGACAGGCACACAGCAGGTGAGGGGGCAGGCAAAGACAGGGGGTGAGGGGGCAGGCACACACAGCGGGTTAGGGGGCAGGCACACACAGCGGGTGAGGGGGCAGGCACACAGCGGGTGAGGGGGCAGGCAGAGACAGTGGGGGAGGGGCAGACACACAGCGGGGGAGGGGGCAGACACAGCGGGGGAGGGGGCAGGCAAAGACAGGGGGCGAGGAGGAAGGCAAAGACAGGGGGTGAGGGGGCAGGCACACAGCGGGTGAGGGGGTAGGCAGAGACAGTGGGGGAGGGGGCATACACACAGCGGGGGAGGGGGCAGGCAAAGACAGAGGGTGAGGGAGCAGGCACACACAGCGGGTGAGGGGGCAGGCAAAGTCAGGGGGTAAGGTGGCAGGCAAAGACAGGGGGTGAGGGGGCAGGCAAAGTCAGGGGGTGAGGGGGCAGGCACACATGGGAATCTGTGTAGGCCCCATAGCTTTGAAATGCCCCTCCCCCTTCCAGCCGCTAGAGAGTACCTCACTCCTCAGCATTCCCCCATAATTGGGCATACCGCCCAATAGTGCTGCTCACCTCTCACTGTTAAGCACTTCCGCAACTCAATGCAGGTGCTAAGCGGCTTAAGCACTCACCTCTTGTGTGTGCTGCTGCTTCTCGGAGGTTTCACGCTGCAGGCTCCTCTCATCTCAACAGGGGGGGACTGATTGGCCCCACAGCACTCACACGAACGCTAATGCCGCCCGCCGCTGGCCCCGGGGACACACAGTCTCGACTATACCGCCAGAAGCCATGCCTGCGGCTACCCCTACTGTCTGCTTTGCGTCCGGTGCTCGCCTCTTGCTGGTGCCGCCTCATCTGTATGATCTACAGCCTGAACGGAGCTGATCGCGGTAGGCATCCAGCACCGCATATGAAATGCCTGCATCCCACCGCTGCCCACCCACTGCAAGCTGAGCCGACCCTAGGCTAGGTAGGCATGCCCCTGGACATTGCAAATGCCCATGTTGCACTGAGAGATTTAGATTTGGGTGGGTTATTTTGTTTCTGTGCAGGGTAAATAATGGCTGCTCAATTACTACACTGCAATTTAGATTTCAATTTGAACACACCCCACCCAAATCTAACTCTCTGCATGTTACATCTGCCCTACCTGCAGAGCATAATGGTTTTGCCCAATAGCTTACTTTTTCGGTTTGCTAACAAACCTGAATAAGGACAAAAACTTAAGATATATCCCTGCGCACAAATGCCGCCAACCCAAGGTCTATCCTAGTGTGTCACCTAACACACTAATAAATGCTGAAGAGGGTTTTTTAGGATAATCCCTAGGTGGCGCAAATAATGAATGGTACAAAGAAATTACCCGTGTGGGCTAAAGTCCGTTCTTTTTCATACAGGCGAGTTCATACGTAAGTCCGTCGTCATACGTCATACGCCGTCATACGTAAGTCCGTTTGTAAACACAAATGTTCAGTAACACTCTTTGTAGATTCTCGAGGGGTAAAGTATACACCCAGGCTCCTTCGGCTATTCCAGTACTAGGGGCCTCTTTCATATGTGGGTCACTCCACATTTACAGGTGTAATTATGAGAATGATAGGGTGTGTAGTACCCTCCCACCCATATACACAAAACTAGAGATGAGCGCCTGAAATTTTTCGGGTTTTGTGTTTTGGTTTTGGGTTCGGTTCCGCGGCCGTGTTTTGGGTTCGAACTCGTTTTGGCAAAACCTCACCGAATTTTTTTTGTCGGATTCGGGTGTGTTTTGGATTCGGGTGTTTTTTTCCAAAAACACTAAAAAACAGCTTAAATCATAGAATTTGGGGGTCATTTTGATCCCAAAGTATTATTAACCTCAAAAACCATAATTTACACTCATTTTCAGTCTATTCTGAATACCTCACACCTCACAATATTATTTTTAGTCCTAAAATTTGCACCGAGGTCGCTGTGTGAGTAAGATAAGCGACCCTAGTGGCCGACACAAACACCGGGCCCATCTAGGAGTGGCACTGCAGTGTCACGCAGGATGTCCCTTCCAAAAAACCCTCCCCAAACAGCACATGACGCAAAGAAAAAAAGAGGCGCAATGAGGTAGCTGTGTGAGTAAGATTAGCGACCCTAGTGGCCGACACAAACACCGGGCCCATCTAGGAGTGGCACTGCAGTGTCACGCAGGATGGCCCTTCCAAAAAACCCTCCCCAAACAGCACATGACGCAAAGAAAAAAAGAGGCGCAATGAGGTAGCTGTGTGAGTAAGATTAGCGACCCTAGTGGCCGACACAAACACCGGGCCCATCTAGGAGTGGCACTGCAGTGTCACGCAGGATGGCGCTTCCAAAAAACCCTCCCCAAACAGCACATGACGCAAAGAAAAAAAGAGGCGCAATGAGGTAGCTGACTGTGTGAGTAAGATTAGCGACCCTAGTGGCCGACACAAACACCGGGCCCATCTAGGAGTGGCACTGCAGTGTCACGCAGGATGTCCCTTCCAAAAAACCCTCCCCAAACAGCACATGACGCAAAGAAAAAAAGAGGCGCAATGAGGTAGCTGACTGTGTGAGTAAGATTAGCGACCCTAGTGGCCGACACAAACACCGGGCCCATCTAGGAGTGGCACTGCAGTGTCACGCAGGATGTCCCTTCCAAAAAACCCTCCCCAAACAGCACATGACGCAAAGAAAAAAAGAGGCGCAATGAGGTAGCTGACTGTGTGAGTAAGATTAGCGACCCTAGTGGCCGACACAAACACCGGGCCCATCTAGGAGTGGCACTGCAGTGTCACGCAGAATGTCCCTTCCAAAAAACCCTCCCCAAACAGCACATGACGCAAAGAAAAAAAGAGGCGCAATGAGGTAGCTGACTGTGTGAGTAAGATTAGCGACCCTAGTGGCCGACACAAACACCGTGCCCATCTAGGAGTGGCACTGCAGTGTCACGCAGGATGTCCCTTCCAAAAAACCCTCCCCAAACAGCACATGACGCAAAGAAAAAAAGAGGCGCAATGAGGTAGCTGTGTGAGTAAGATTAGGGACCCTAGTGGCCGACACAAACACCGGGCCCATCTAGGAGTGGCACTGCAGTGTCACGCAGGATGGCCCTTCCAAAAAACCCTCCCCAAACAGCACATGACGCAAAGAAAAAAAGAGGCGCAATGAGGTAGCTGTGTGAGTAAGATTAGCGACCCTAGTGGCCGACACAAACACCGGGCCCATCTAGGAGTGGCACTGCAGTGTCACGCAGGATGGCGCTTCCAAAAAACCCTCCCCAAACAGCACATGACGCAAAGAAAAAAAGAGGCGCAATGAGGTAGCTGACTGTGTGAGTAAGATTAGCGACCCTAGTGGCCGACACAAACACCGGGCCCATCTAGGAGTGGCACTGCAGTGTCACGCAGGATGTCCCTTCCAAAAAACCCTCCCCAAACAGCACATGACGCAAAGAAAAAAAGAGGCGCAATGAGGTAGCTGACTGTGTGAGTAAGATTAGCGACCCTAGTGGCCGACACAAACACCGGGCCCATCTAGGAGTGGCACTGCAGTGTCACGCAGGATGTCCCTTCCAAAAAACCCTCCCCAAACAGCACATGACGCAAAGAAAAAAAGAGGCGCAATGAGGTAGCTGACTGTGTGAGTAAGATTAGCGACCCTAGTGGCCGACACAAACACCGGGCCCATCTAGGAGTGGCACTGCAGTGTCACGCAGAATGTCCCTTCCAAAAAACCCTCCCCAAACAGCACATGACGCAAAGAAAAAAAGAGGCGCAATGAGGTAGCTGACTGTGTGAGTAAGATTAGCGACCCTAGTGGCCGACACAAACACCGGGCCCATCTAGGAGTGGCACTGCAGTGTCACGCAGGATGTCCCTTCCAAAAAACCCTCCCCAAACAGCACATGACGCAAAGAAAAAAAGAGGCGCAATGAGGTAGCTGTGTGAGTAAGATTAGCGACCCTAGTGGCCGACACAAACACCGGGCCCATCTAGGAGTGGCACTGCAGTGTCACGCAGGATGTCCCTTCCAAAAAACCCTCCCCAAACAGCACATGACGCAAAGAAAAAAAGAGGCGCAATGAGGTAGCTGACTGTGTGAGTAAGATTAGCGACCCTAGTGGCCGACACAAACACCGGGCCCATCTAGGAGTGGCACTGCAGTGTCACGCAGGATGTCCCTTCCAAAAAACCCTCCCCAAACAGCACATGACGCAAAGAAAAAAAGAGGCGCAATGAGGTAGCTGACTGTGTGAGTAAGATTAGCGACCCAAGTGGCCGACACAAACACCGGGCCCATCTAGGAGTGGCACTGCAGTGTCACGCAGGATGTCCCTTCCAAAAAACCCTCCCCAATCAGCACATGATGCAAAGAAAAAGAAAAGAAAAAAGAGGTGCAAGATGGAATTGTCCTTGGGCCCTCCCACCCACCCTTATGTTGTATAAACAAAACAGGACATGCACACTTTAACCAACCCATCATTTCAGTGACAGGGTCTGCCACACGACTGTGACTGATATGACGGGTTGGTTTGGACCCCCCCCAAAAAAGAAGCAATTAATCTCTCCTTGCACAAACTGGCTCTACAGAGGCAAGATGTCCACCTCATCTTCACCCTCCGATATATCACCGTGTACATCCCCCTCCTCACAGATTATCAATTCGTCCCCACTGGAATCCACCATCTCAGCTCCCTGTGTACTTTGTGGAGGCAATTGCTGCTGGTCAATGTCTCCGCGGAGGAATTGATTATAATTCATTTTAATGAACATCATCTTCTCCACATTTTCTGGATGTAACCTCGTACGCCGATTGCTGACAAGGTGAGCGGCGGCACTAAACACTCTTTCGGAGTACACACTTGTGGGAGGGCAACTTAGGTAGAATAAAGCCAGTTTGTGCAAGGGCCTCCAAATTGCCTCTTTTTCCTGCCAGTATAAGTACGGACTGTGTGACGTGCCTACTTGGATGCGGTCACTCATATAATCCTCCACCATTCTATCAATGTTGAGAGAATCATATGCAGTGACAGTAGACGACATGTCCGTAATCGTTGTCAGGTCCTTCAGTCCGGACCAGATGTCAGCATCAGCAGTCGCTCCAGACTGCCCTGCATCACCGCCAGCGGGTGGGCTCGGAATTCTGAGCCTTTTCCTCGCACCCCCAGTTGCGGGAGAATGTGAAGGAGGAGATGTTGACAGGTCGCATTCCGCTTGACTTGACAATTTTGTCACCAGCAGGTCTTTCAACCCCAGCAGACCTGTGTCTGCCGGAAAGAGAGATCCAAGGTAGGCTTTAAATCTAGGATCGAGCACGGTGGCCAAAATGTAGTGCTCTGATTTCAACAGATTGACCACCCGTGAATCCTTGTTAAGCGAATTAAGGGCTGCATCCACAAGTCCCACATGCCTAGCGGAATCGCTCCCTTTTAGCTCCTTCTTCAATGCCTCCAGCTTCTTCTGCAAAAGCCTGATGAGGGGAATGACCTGACTCAGGCTGGCAGTGTCTGAACTGACTTCACGTGTGGCAAGTTCAAAGGGCATCAGAACCTTGCACAACGTTGAAATCATTCTCCACTGCACTTGAGACAGGTGCATTCCACCTACTATATCGTGCTCAATTGTATAGGCTTGAATGGCCTTTTGCTGCTCCTCCAACCTCTGAAGCATATAGAGGGTTGAATTCCACCTCGTTACCACTTCTTGCTTCAGATGATGGCAGGGCAGGTTCAGTAGTTTTTGGTGGTGCTCCAGTCTTCTGTACGTGGTGCCTGTACGCCGAAAGTGTCCCGCAATTTTTCTGGCCACCGACAGCATCTCTTGCACGCCCCTGTCGTTTTTTAAAAAATTCTGCACCACCAAATTCAAGGTATGTGCAAAACATGGGACGTGCTGGAATTTGCCCATATTTAATGCACACACAATATTGCTGGCGTTGTCCGATGCCACAAATCCACAGGAGAGTCCAATTCGGGTAAGCCATTCCGCGATGATCTTCCTCAGTTGCCGTAAGAGGTTTTCAGCTGTGTGCGTATTCTGGAAAGCGGTGATACAAAGCGTAGCCTGCCTAGGAAAGAGTTGGCGTTTGCGAGATGCTGCTACTGGTGCCGCCGCTGCTGTTCTTGCGGCGGGAGTCCATACATCTACCCAGTGGGCTGTCACAGTCATATAGTCCTGACCCTGCCCTGCTCCACTTGTCCACATGTCCGTGGTTAAGTGGACATTGGGTACAACTGCATTTTTTAGGACACTGGTGAGTCTTTTTCTGACGTCCGTGTACATTCTCGGTATCGCCTGCCTAGAGAAGTGGAACCTAGATGGTATTTGGTAACGGGGGCACACTGCCTCAATAAATTGTCTAGTTCCCTGTGAACTAACGGCGGATACCGGACGCACGTCTAACACCAACATAGTTGTCAAGGACTCAGTTATCCGCTTTGCAGTAGGATGACTGCTGTGATATTTCATCTTCCTCGCAAAGGACTGTTGAACAGTCAATTGCTTACTGGAAGTAGTACAAGTGGGCTTACGACTTCCCCTCTGGGATGACCATCGACTCCCAGCGGCAACAACAGCAGCGCCAGCAGCAGTAGGCGTTACACGCAAGGATGCATCGGAGGAATCCCAGGCAGGAGAGGACTCGTCAGAATTGCCAGTGACATGGCCTGCAGGACTATTGGCATTCCTGGGGAAGGAGGAAATTGACACTGAGGGAGTTGGTGGGGTGGTTTGCGTGAGCTTGGTTACAAGAGGAAGGGATTTACTGGTCAGTGGACTGCTTCCGCTGTCACCCAAAGTTTTTGAACTTGTCACTGACTTATTATGAATGCGCTGCAGGTGACGTATAAGGGAGGATGTTCCGAGGTGGTTAACGTCCTTACCCCTACTTATTACAGCTTGACAAAGGGAACACACGGCTTGACACCTGTTGTCCGCATTTCTGGTGAAATACCTCCACACCGAAGAGCTGATTTTTTTGGTATTTTCACCTGGCATGTCAACGGCCATATTCCTCCCACGGACAACAGGTGTCTCCCCGGGTGCCTGACTTAAACAAACCACCTCACCATCAGAATCCTCCTGGTCAATTTCCTCCCCAGCGCCAGCAACACCCATATCCTCCTCATCCTGGTGTACTTCAACACTGACATCTTCAATCTGACTATCAGGAACTGGACTGCGGGTGCTCCTTCCAGCACTTGCAGGGGGCGTGCAAATGGTGGAAGGCGCATGCTCTTCACGTCCAGTGTTGGGAAGGTCAGGCATCGCAACCGACACAATTGGACTCTCCTTGTGGATTTGGGATTTCAAAGAACGCACAGTTCTTTGCGGTGCTTTTGCCAGCTTGAGTCTTTTCAGTTTTCTAGCGAGAGGCTGAGTGCTTCCATCCTCATGTGAAGCTGAACCACTAGCCATGAACATAGGCCAGGGCCTCAGCCGTTCCTTGCCACTCCGTGTGGTAAATGGCATATTGGCAAGTTTACGCTTCTCCTCCGACAATTTTATTTTAGGTTTTGGAGTCCTTTTTTTACTGATATTTGGTGTTTTGGTTTTGACATGCTCTGTACTATGCCATTGGGCATCGGCCTTGGCAGACGACGTTGCTGGCATTTCATCGTCTCGGCCATGACTAGTGGCAGCAGCTTCAGCACGAGGTGGAAGTGGATCTTGATCTTTCCCTAATTTTGGAACCTCAACATTTTTGTTCTCCATATTTTAATAGGCACAACTAAAAGGCACCTCAGGTAAACAATGGAGATGGATGGATTGGATACTAGTATACAATTATGGACGGGCTGCCGAGTGCCGACACAGAGGTAGCCACAGCCGTGAACTACCGCACTGTACTGTGTCTGCTGCTAATATATAGACTGGTTGATAAAGAGATAGTATACTCGTAACTAGTATGTATGTATAAAGAAAGAAAAAAAAACCACGGTTAGGTGGTATATACAATTATGGACGGGCTGCCGAGTGCCGACACAGAGGTAGCCACAGCCGTGAACTACCGCACTGTACTGTGTCTGCTGCTAATATATAGACTGGTTGATAAAGAGATAGTATACTCGTAACTAGTATGTATGTATAAAGAAAGAAAAAAAAACCACGGTTAGGTGGTATATACAATTATGGACGGGCTGCCGAGTGCCGACACAGAGGTAGCCACAGCCGTGAACTACCGCACTGTACTGTGTCTGCTGCTAATATATAGACTGGTTGATAAAGAGATAGTATACTCGTAACTAGTATGTATGTATAAAGAAAGAAAAAAAAACCACGGTTAGGTGGTATATACAATTATGGACGGGCTGCCGAGTGCCGACACAGAGGTAGCCACAGCCGTGAACTACCGCACTGTACTGTGTCTGCTGCTAATATATAGACTGGTTGATAAAGAGATAGTATACTCGTAACTAGTATGTATGTATAAAGAAAGAAAAAAAAAACCACGGTTAGGTGGTATATACAATTATGGACGGGCTGCCGAGTGCCGACACAGAGGTAGCCACAGCCGTGAACTACCGCACTGTACTGTGTCTGCTGCTAATATAGACTGGTTGATAAAGAGATAGTATACTACTAATATTATATACTGGTGGTCAGGTCACTGGTCACTAGTCACACTGGCAGTGGCACTCCTGCAGCAAAAGTGTGCACTGTTTAATTTTAATATAATATTATGTACTCCTGGCTCCTGCTATAACCTATAACTGGCACTGCAGTAGTGCTCCCCAGTCTCCCCCACAATTATAAGCTGTGTGAGCTGAGCAGTCAGACAGATATATAATATATATAGATGATGCAGCACACTGGCCTGAGCCTGAGCAGTGCACACAGATATGGTATGTGACTGACTGAGTCACTGTGTGTATCGCTTTTTTCAGGCAGAGAACGGATATATTAAATAAACTGCACTGTGTGTCTGGTGGTCACTCACTATATAATATATTATGTACTCCTGGCTCCTGCTATAACCTATAACTGGCACTGCAGTAGTGCTCCCCAGTCTCCCCCACAATTATAAGCTGTGTGAGCTGAGCAGTCAGACAGATATATATAATATTATATATAGATAATAGATGATGCAGCACACTGGCCTGAGCCTGAGCAGTGCACACAGATATGGTATGTGACTGAGTCACTGTGTGCTGTGTATCGCTTTTTTCAGGCAGAGAACGGATTATATTATGTACTCCTGGCTCCTGCTATAACCTATAACTGGCACTGCAGTAGTGCTCCCCAGTCTCCCCCACAATTATAAGCTGTGTGAGCTGAGCAGTCAGACAGATATATATAATATTATATATAGATAATAGATGATGCAGCACACTGGCCTGAGCCTGAGCAGTGCACACAGATATGGTATGTGACTGAGTCACTGTGTGCTGTGTATCGCTTTTTTCAGGCAGAGAACGGATTATAAATAAAAGTGGTGGTCACTGGTCACTATCAGCAAAACTCTGCACTGTACACTACTGAGTACTCCTAATGCTCCCCAAAATTAGTAAATCAAGTGTCTCTCTAATCTATTCTAATTCTAAACGGAGAGGACGCCAGCCACGTCCTCTCCCTATCAATCTCAATGCACGTGTGAAAATGGCGGCGACACGCGGCTCCTTATATAGAATCCGAGTCTCGCGATAGAATCCGAGCCTCGCGAGAATCCGACAGCGTCATGATGACGTTCGGGCGCGCTCGGGTTAACCGAGCAAGGCGGGAAGATCCGAGTCGCTCGGACCCGTGAAAAAAAACATGAAGTTCTGGCGGGTTCGGATTCAGAGAAACCGAACCCGCTCATCTCTACACAAAACATCTATTTTCCATTACGCAGTGTAATATTGACTGGTGATCACAGGTGATCACTAGACAATAGCTACTAGTGAGCCACACAATTTGAACTAGAGGACTCCCATCTTTCAAATATAAGTTTCCACAAAGTTGATGGTGTCATTATGGGAAGGAGCGGGAACTACCTTTATATATTGAAAACAAGCATTTTGGTAGTGCAGGAAACATTTACAGGTGATCACCTGTGGTACACAGACAATAACTAATCCCCTCTTTTAAATGTGGGTATCCATGATTTTTTGTACGACAGGTTGGGGGGGAGAACTTCCCTCATCCCTGCATATGATTTTTCAGCAATTTAATGAATTTCACTGGTTATCACGTTGGTCACCAGGCAGTAACGTTTATGAGGTCACCTGTTGTGAAAGAGGGGACTCTCCAATTTAAATGAGGGGTCAGCCATCTTTGTAGGTGCCAGGGTGGAGGAGACAGAGGGACTATAAGTCAAAACTGACACTGGAGTGCATGCACACCAGCATCAGTGCCCGGAACACAGCTTGCATGACTTTCCAGTTTGAGAGAGTCATCCTGTCCGGTGGAGAAAGTATTTTTTTTTTTTGTGTGGCAGCAGGACCCTACTCAATGCAGATGTTCGGTGCAGTGGCAGCTGCAAGCCCTGGGCTGAAGCTCACACCACATAGTGGAAAGGGGAGCCAGTTACTACATATAAACATACAAGTAGATATATATGTAATATATGTGCTGGCTAAGGGTCTCAGGGGATCGGCAGTGCTGTGTATAACAGCCGCCGTGCACACCCAGGATGCAAAATTAGGTTTCAATCTCCTTTAAAGCCCACCCCCACCCTCCTAATAAACTAAGCTAATTAAAATCTGGGTGCAGGCTTAGAAGGAGAGTGATGCCTAATACTGAGTCCCGGGTGCGCACGGCGGCTGTTATACAAAGCACTGCCATCCTGGGATAAAACATTGCAGCACATATTTTACATACATCTTAACATGAATGTTTATATGTGCTAAGCGGCCCGCTTGCAATATGTAATCATCACTGCAGCCCAGCGGCTACAGCTGCTGCTGGTCAGGTGGGACTCATCTAGGAGCAGATGAAGAGAAAAAGTTGGAAACGTGATGGTGGAAGTGAAGAGCGGACAGGGGAGGAGAAGTAAATTTGTGTATTGTGAGCATGCATGGGGAAATGGAGACCCCAGGAGGTGTAGACAAATAAGAGAAGGGGGCAAATAACAGAGGAGTAGATGTATGAAGCAGTGAAAAGAGTGGAGAAGTGTGTCAGTGGAGAAGATGCCTAAGGCAACCAATCAGCTTTGAAGTAGAGATGAGCGGGTCCGGTTTTCAGAGAATACGAGGTGGGGCTTGGGCTTTCCCATCTGACTCAGATCCTAAAACAAGGCAAAACTTCACCCTCCTGCTGTTGGATTCTCGCTGGGTTTGGATTCTATATAAGGCCCCTGATAATCGGCGCCATTTTGTAGCTTGTAGTGAGCGGACATGTCTGTGCTGCCTCTGTTCAGGGTAGTGGCAAATGCAGGATTTCTACAGGGGGTTTCCAAATGCAATCCACATTTTCCCTCTCTGCGGAACATTGGAGCAAGTGCGGGAGTCTGGAGGAGCAGAAGAAGAACCTAATAATGACCCTGGACATTAATGTAAACATTGGTATATTTATACACTGGATACTGTATGGAATACAGTATTAATATTTAACACTATAGATGGTCTATAGTATAGGCTGTATCAAACATATTTAAATCATATAAATATGATAAGTGGTCAGGAAAAGTTTAAACATACCATAATAAATAAATAAATAAATAAATACACAAACACAATAGAACTAGTACTGCATTTTCAAAGCACACATTCTCCAACCTCATGGTAAGGCTCCTGTCTCTTCTTCCTGGTAGCTACTATTTGGTGCAGTGCACTGATTGGGGACTCAGATCCACACACGCAGCACACTTTATAGAAGAAGCTGCCACAGCAGCTCCGCTCTGCCCCTTAAATGACAAGATGTGGTGGCAGCTCTATAAATAGTAGTGATGTGCACCGGCAATTTTTCGGGTTTTGTGTTTTGGTTTTGGGTTCAGTTCCGCAGCCGTGTTTTGGGTTCGAACGCGTTTTGGCAAAACCTCACAGAATTTTTTTTGTCGGATTCGGGTGTGTTTTGGATTCGGGTGTTTTTTTCAAAACACCCTAAAAAACAGCTTAAATCATTGAATTTGGGGGTCATTTTGATCCCATAGTATTATTAACCTCAATAACCATAATTTCCACTCATTTTCAGTCTATTCTGAACACTTCACACCTCACAATATTATTTTTAGTCCTAAAATTTGTACCGAGGTCGCTGGATGGCTAAGCTAAGCGACCCAAGTGGCCGACACAAACACCTGGCCCATCTAGGAGTGGCACTGCAGTGTCAGGCAGGATGGCCCTTCCAAAAAATACTCCCCAAACAGCACATGACGCAAAGAAGAAAAAAAAGAGGCGCAATGAGGTAGCTGTGTGAGTAAGCTAAGCGACCCTAGTGGCCGACACAAACACCTGGCCCATCTAGGAGTGGCACTGCAGTGTCACGCAGGATGGCCCTTCCAAAAAATACTCCCCAAACAGCACATGACGCAAAGAAGAAAAAAAAGAGGCGCAATGAGGTAGCTGTGTGAGTAAGCTAAGCGACCCTAGTGGCCGACACAAACATCTGGCCCATCTAGGAGTGGCACTGCAGTGTCACGCAGGATGGCCCTTCCAAAAAATACTCCCCAAACAGCACATGACGCAAAGAAGAAAAAAAAGAGGCGCAATGAGGTAGCTGTGTGAGTAAGCTAAGCGACCCTAGTGGCCGACACAAACACCTGGCCCATCTAGGAGTGGCACTGCAGTGTCACGCAGGATGGCCCTTCCAAAAAATACTCCCCAAACAGCACATGACGCAAAGAAAAATGAAAGAAAAAAGAGGTGCAAGATGGAATTGTCCTTGGGCCCTCCCACCCACCCTTATGTTGTATAAACAGGACATGCACACTTTAACCAACCCATCATTTCAGTGACAGGGTCTGCCACACGACTGTGACTGAAATGACGGGTTGGTTTGGACCCCCACCAAAAAAGAAGCAATCAATCTCTTCTTGCACAAACTGGCTCTACAGAGGCAAGATGTCCACCTCATCATCATCGTCCGATTCATCACCCCTTTCACTGTGTACATCCCCCTCCTCACAGATTATTAATTCGTCCCCACTGGAATCCACCATCTCAGGTCCCTGTGTACTTTCTGGAGGCAATTGCTGCTGGTGAATGTCTCCATGGAGGAATTGATTATAATTCATTTTAATGAACATCATCTTCTCCACATTTTCTGGAAGTAATCTCGTACGCCGATTGTTGACAAGGTGAGCGGCGGCACTAAACACTCTTTCGGAGTACACACTGGAGGGAGGGCAACTTAGGTAGAATAAAGCCAGTTTGTGCAAGGGCCTCCAAATTGCCTCTTTTCCCTGCCAGTATAAGTACGGACTGTCTGACGTGCCTACTTGGATGCGGTCACTCATATAATCCTCCACCATTCTTTCAATGGTGAGAGAATCATATGCAGTGACAGTAGACGACATGTCAGTAATCGTTGGCAGGTCCTTCAGTCCGGACCAGATGTCAGCATCAGCAGTCGCTCCAGACTGCCCTGCATCACCGCCAGCGGGTGGGCTCGGAATTCTGAGCCTTTTCCTCTCACCCCCAGTTGCGGGAGAATGTGAAGGAGGAGATGTTGACAGGTCGCGTTCCGCTTGACTTGACAATTTTCTCACCAGCAGTTCTTTGAACCCCTGCAGACTTGTGTCTGCCGGAAAGAGAGATCCAACGTAGGTTTTAAATCTAGGATCGAGCACGGTGGCCAAAATGTAATACTCTGATTTCAACAGATTGACCACACGTGAATCCTGGTTAAGCGAATGAAGGGCTCCATCCACAAGTCCCACATGCCTAACGGAATTGCTCTGTTTTAGCTCCTCCTTCAATGCCTCCAGCTTCTTCTGCAAAAGCCTGATGAGGGGAATGACCTGACTCAGGCTGGCAGTGTCTGAACTGACTTCACGTGTGGCAAGTTCAAAGGGCAGCAGAACCTTGCACAACGTTGAAATCATTCTCCACTGCGCTTGAGACAGGTGCATTCCACCTCCTTTGCCTATATCGTGGCCAGATGTATAGGCTTGAATGGCCTTTTGCTGCTCCTCCATCCTCTGAAGCATATAGAGGGTTGAATTCCACCTCGTTACCACCTCTTGCTTTAGATGATGGCAGGGCAGGTTCAGGTTTTTTTGGTGGTGCTCCAGTCTTCTGTACGCGGTGCCTGTACGCCGAAAGTGGCCCGCAATTCGTCTGGCCACCGACAGCATCTCTTGCACGCCCCTGTCGTTTTTTAAATAATTCTGCACCACCAAATTCAAGGTATATACAAAACATGGGACGTACTGGAATTTGCCCAGATGTAATGCACGCACAATATTGCTGGCGTTGTCCGATGCCACAAATCCCCAGGAGAGCCCAATTGGGGTAAGCCATTCTGCGATGATCTTCCTCAGTTGCCGTAAGAGGTTTTCAGCTGTGTGTGTATTCTGGAAAGCGGTGATACAAAGCGTAGCCTGCCTAGGAACGAGTTGGCGTTTGCGAGATGCTGCTACTGGTGCCGCCGCTGCTGTTCTTGCAGCGGGAGGCAATACATCTACCCAGTGGGCTGTCACAGTCATGTAGTCCTGAGTCTGCCCTGCTCCACTTGTCCACATGTCCGTGGTTAAGTGGACATTGGGTACAACTGCATTTTTTAGGACACTGGTGAGTCTTTTTCTGACGTCCGTGTACATTCTCGGTATCGCCTGCCTAGAGAAGTGGAACCTAGATGGTATTTGGTAACGGGGGCACACTACCTCAAGAAATTGTCTAGTTCCCTGTGAACTAACGGCGGATACCGGACGCACGTCTAACACCAACATAGTTGTCAAGGCCTCAGTTATCCGCTTTGCAACAGGATGACTGCTGTGATATTTCATCTTCCTCGCAAAGGACTGTTGGACAGTCAATTGCTTACTGGAAGTAGTACAAGTGGTCTTCCGACTTCCCCTCTGGGATGACGATTGACTCCCAGCAGCAACAACAGCAGCGCCATCAGCAGTAGGCGTTACACTCAAGGATGCATCGGAGGAATCCCAGGCAGGAGAGGACTCGTCAGACTTGCCAGTGACATGGCCTGCAGGACTATTGGCTTTCCTGGGTAAGGAGGAAATTGACACTGAGGGAGTTGGTGGTGTGGTTTGCGCAAGCTCGGTTACAAGAGGAAGGTATTTACTGGTCAGTGGACTGCTTCCGCTGTCGCCCAAAGTTTTTGAACTTGTCACTGACTTATTATGAATGCGCTGCAGGTGACATATAAGGGAGGATGTTTCGAGGTGGTTTACGTCCTTACCCCTACTTATTACAGCTTGACAAAGGCAACACACGGCTTGACACCTGTTGTCCGCATTTCTGTTGAAATACTTCCACACTGAAGAGCTGATTTTTTTGGTATTTTCACCAGGCATGTCAATGGCCATATTCCTCCCACAGACAACAGGTGTCTCCCTGAGTGCCTGACTTAAACAAACCACCTCACCATCAGAATCCTCCTTGTCAATTTCCTCCCCAGCGCCAGCAACACCCATATCCTCATCCTGGTGTACTTCAACAGTGACATCTTCAATTTCACTATCAGGAACTGGACTGCGGGTGCTCCTTTCAACACTTGCAGGGGGCATGCAAATGGTGGAAGGCGCAAGCTCTTCCCGTCCAGTGTTGGGAAGGTCTGGCATCGCAACCGACACAATTGGACTCTCCTTTGGGATTTGTGATTTCGAAGAACGCACAGTTCTTTGCTGTGCTTTTGCCGCAAGTCTTTTCTTTTTTCTAGCGAGAGGATGAGTGCTTCCATCCTCATGTGAAGCTGAACCACTAGCCATGAACATAGGCCAGGGCCTCAGCCGTTCCTTGCCACTCCGTGTCGTAAATGGCATATTGGCAAGTTTACGCTTCTCCTCAGACGCTTTTAATTTTGATTTTTGGGTCATTTTTTTACTGATCTTTTGTGTTTTGGATTTTACATGCTCTGTACTATGACATTGGACATCGGCCTTGGCAGACGACGTTAATGGCATTTCATCGTCTCGGCCATGACTAGTGGCAGCAGCTTCAGCACGAGGTGGAAGTGGATCTTGATCTTTCCCTATTTTAACCTCCACAATTTTGTTCTTTATTTTTTAATGTGTGGAATTATATGCCAGTATCAATAGCAATGGCCTACTACTATATTTACTGCGCACAACTGAAATGCACCACAGGTATGGATGGATAGTATACTTGACGACACAGAGGTAGGTACAGCAGTGGCCTACCGTACTGCTATATATAGTATACTGGTGGTCACTGTGTCAGCAAACTGCAAAACTAAAATGCACCACAGGTATAGAATGTAGATGGATAGTATACTTAATGAATGACGACACAGAGGTAGGTACAGCAGTGGCCTTCCGTACTGCTATATATAGTATACTGGTGGTCACTGTGTCAGCAAACTGCAAAACTAAAATGCACAACTGGTATAGAATGTAGATGGATAGTATACTTAATGAATGACGACACAGAGGTAGGTACAGCAGTGGCCTTCCGTACCGTACTGCTATATATAGTATACTGGTGGTCACTGTGTCAGCAAACTGCAAAACTAAAATGCACCACAGGTATAGAATGTAGATGGATAGTATACTTAATGAATGACGACACAGAGGTAGGTACAGCATTGGCCTTCCGTACCGTACTGCTATATATAGTATACTGGTGGTCACTGTGTCAGCAAACTGCAAAACTAAAATGCACCAAAGGTATAGAATGTAGATGGATAGTATACTTAATGAATGACGACACAGAGGTAGGTACAGCAGTGGCCTTCTGTACCGTACTGCTATATAGAGTATACTGGTGGTCACTGTGTCAGCAAACTGCAAAACTAAAATGCACCACAGGTATAGAATGTAGATGGATAGTATACTTAATGAATGACGACACAGAGGTAGGTACAGCAGTGGCCTTCCATACTGCTATATATAGTATACTGGTGGTCACTGTGTCAGTAAACTGCAAAACTAAAATGCACCACAGGTATAGAATGTAGATGGATAGTATACTTAATGACGACACAGAGGTAGGTACAGCAGTGGCCTACTGTACCGTAATGCTATATATTATATACTGGTGGTCACTGGTCAGCAAAACTCTGCACTGTACTCCTCCTATATAATATTATACTGGTGGTCCCCAGTACCCACAATAAAGCAGCACACTCAGCACAGATATGGAGTGTTTATCAGGCAGACAACGTATACTGATGGTCACTGTCAGCAAAACTCTGCACTGTACTCCTGCTATATAATACAGCTGCTCCCCAGTCCCCACAATTAAGCAGTGTGAGCACAGATATATGCAGCACACTGAGCACAGATATGAAGTGTTTTTTTCAGGCAGAGAATGGATAACTGGTGGTCACTTATCAGCAAAACTCTGCACTGTACTCCTCCTATATACAGCTGCTCCCCAGCCCTCCCCACAATTAAGCAATAGTGCACAGCACAATCAAGTTCAACAATAACGGAGAGGACGCCAGCCACGTCCTCTCCCTAACATTTCCAATGCACGAGTGAAAATGGCGGCGACGCGCGGCTGCTTATATAGAATCCGAATCTCGCGAGAATCCGACAGGGGGATGATGACGTTCGGGCGCGCTCGGGTTACCCGAGCCATACAGGAGAATCCGAGTATGGCTCGGACCCGTGTAAAAAGGGTGAAGTTCGGGGGGGTTCGGTTTCCGAGAAACCGAACCCGCTCATCACTAGCTTTGAGGTGGTCAAAATTGACTGGAAATGACTAGAAATTAATGATATTGAGGATAATAATACTGTAGGAATAAAAACAGGCCAACATTCTGTGATTTTAGTTGTTTTATGATTTTTGCAAAAAGAAACAGATCCAAAACTAAAACCTGCAACGGCGGTTTTGGCAAAACCAAATACAGATCCAAAACACGAAGGAGATACAGAGTCAAAACCAAAACCCATGATTTGGGCCGGCACACATCCCTATTTTGAAGTAACATTTATCAAGTGCATTCTATAGCAGCTGATTGGTTTTCATGGGCAAATTCTCCACTGGCTCACTTCACTCTTTTCACTGCTTTATTCATCTCCCCCAAAGTTTTGTGGGACACCAACAATCTGAGGTACAGTAAGGAAGCTAAAATTGGAAGTAGAAACAGAATGTTTGGTTAGAAAGGTAGGACAGCCATGAGAGGAGAGTTTCACAGACCCCAAGAGAGTAGATGGTTTGAAAAAAGAGAGTGGTCATCTGTATCAAAGGTAGATAATAGGTTGAGGATAAGAATGGAAATATGAACCTTAGATTAGGCAGCAAGAATGTCATTGGTGACCTTGTAAGGGCAGATTCTGTGGAGTACAGGGAGCGAAAAATAGAGTGGTACATATATAGAGGAAAATGTGTAAAAGAGAGAACTAATATAAGCATTATAAAATATACATAAAATATAAATAAAATATATTTCTCTCATAATTTAATATGAGTGTATTTTAACAACCAACACTTTTGGAATTCTGCTCGTGGTGTTCCTTGAGAACAAGACTAACATATCACTGGCTAATAGATTGTGGCATTGTAGCATAGACAATAAAGAATGTACATATGAGACTATTGTAATATACACTTTATAACTAAGCATATCTGCAATGGTTGTTGTACATAATAAGATAGTGATGGATATGTTGCATATACCATAAATTCACAGTGGTCATGTACCAAAGGTCAATATGAGCTCATTATGAACTACGAGTAATGGTTATACATTAATGAGCCTGAGACTATGCATGTATTTTTGTACTGGCATGCTTTAACTGTAAATAAAA
This sequence comes from Pseudophryne corroboree, assembly GCF_028390025.1. Classification (NCBI taxonomy): domain Eukaryota; kingdom Metazoa; phylum Chordata; class Amphibia; order Anura; family Myobatrachidae; genus Pseudophryne; species Pseudophryne corroboree. The sequence goes on from NC_086445.1 coordinate 760,514,894, forward strand.
CTCCTGTAAACAAGACACATGCTTTTAAAGGAGAGACGTATTCATCTTTTGTGCTCCGCATATAGACATAGGTACTCCCAGGTCGATGATAACTGTAATTACATTAATTAAATTAAAGTGCAGTAAATAAAAGTGCAATAAATTAAATAACTACATCTTAACACAATTCAATATATTTAAATACAATAATGAGGGTTGTGTCGCTAAACTTTTTTGTTTCTTTTTCTTATTTTTTCTTTGTAACACATTGGGGTATATGCAATTGCGGTCGAATTCCCGAAATTGTCGAATTTCGGGTCATTTTCGACCAAAAAAAAAATTTGCCTATGCAATTCAGTGCTTTCCGACCAAAAAACGGACTTTCAAAATTCGACTTTTTGAAATTCGAATTTTTGCAAATTCGACTTTTCTGCAATGATATAAGTGCTGCAATTCGACCAAAGCATATTCAATTCAAGTTTGGAAATTCGACAGCAGTGCTTTTAGACAGCAAATTCGTCATTTTCAATCCGCCACACTTTGGAGGGTGAAAACAAATAAAAAAAATTTAAACATGTTTTTTTTTGTGTTTTTTTTTTTGGGAATAGCAGATCTATTTATATTAGAAGGGATTAGGTACTTTTTTTTTTTTTTTGGAGGCACAAATATTATTTATATATTTTTTAAAATATTATTTTTTTTTATTTTTATTTTTATTGCTGGAACGGTAAAATCCTAAAAAAAAATGGCGTGGGGTCCCCCGTATTTTTAACACCAGCATCGGGCTCCACTAGCTGGACAGATAATGCCACAGCCGGGGGTCACTTTTATGCCGTGCCCTGCGGCCGAGGCATTAAATATCCAACTAGTCACCCCTGGCCGGGGTACCCTGGGGGAGTGGGGACCCCTTCAATCAAGGGGTCCCCCCCCCCAGCCACCCAAGGGCCAGGGGTGAAGCCCGAGGCTGTCCCCCCCCATCCAATGGGCTGCGGATGGGGGGGCTGATAGCCTTTTGTGATCATGAAAAGAATATTGTTTTTTCCAGCAGTACTACAAGTCCCAGCAAGCCTCCCCCGCAAGCTGGTACTTGGAGAACCACAAGTACCAGCATGCGGGAGAAAAGCGGGCCCGCTGGTACCTGTAGAACTGCTGGAAAAAAAATACCCAAATAAAAACAGGACACACACACCGTCGACAGTAAAACTTTATTTCATACGTCGACACACACATACTTACCTATGTTCACACGCCGACATCGGTCCTCTTCTCCATGTAGAATCCACGGATACCTGAAAATAAAAGATCAATATACTCACCTCAACCAGGGTCCAGAGATAAATCCACGTACTTGTAGAAAATAACAAACCGGACACCCGCTCCATGCCGGACTGAAAGGGGTCCCATGCTGACACATGGGACCCCTATCCCCGAATGCAGAGAGACCTCTCAGTGACAGCTGTCACAGAAAGGTCCCTTCAGCCAATCAGGAAGCGCTACTTCCGTGGCGCTCACCTGATTGGCTGTTCGCTGTCTGTGCTGTGACAGCGCATCGCAAAGCCGCTCCATTACTTTCAATGGTGGGAACTTAGCGGCTAGCGGTGAGGTCACCCGCCGGTCAGCGGCTGACCGGCGGGTGACCCCACCGCTACCCGCAAAGTTCCCACCATTGAAAGTAATGGAGCGGCTTTGCGATGCGCTGTCACAGCACAGACAGCGAACAGCCAATCAGGTGAGCGCCACGGAAGTAGCGCTTCCTGATTGGCTGAAGGGACTTCAGTGACAGGAGTCACGTGATGTCCCGGCATTCGGGGAAAGGGGTCTGATGTGAAAGCATTGGACCCCTTTCAGTCCGGCATGGAGCGGGTATTTGCGTTTTTTTTTTTTTACAAGTACGTGGATTATCTCTCTGGACGTGGATTTATCTCTGGACGCTGGAAGGTGAGTATAATTTTTTCACAGGTACCCTCAGGTCGTCGGAGACCGTGGCAGTCGGCGTGTCAACATAGGTAAGTATGTGTGTGTCGGTAGTGTGTAATAAAGTTTTACTATCAAGGTGTCTGTGTCCTGTTTTTATTTGGGTATTTTTTTTCCAGTAGTACTTCAGGTACCAGCGGGCCCGTTTTTCTCCCGCATGCTGGTACTTGTGGTTCTCCAAGTACCAGCTTGCGGGGGAGGCTTGCTGGGACTTGTAGTACTACTGTAAAAAACAATATCTTTTTATTATCACAAAAGGCTATCAGCCCCCCCATCCGCAGCCCATTGGATGGGGGGGGAAGCCTCGGGCTTCACCCCTGGCCCTTGGGTGGCTGGGGGGGGGACCCCTTGATTGAAGGGGTCCCCACTCCCCCAGGGTACCCCGGCCAGGGGTGACTAGTTGGATATTTAATGCCACGGCCGCAGGGCACGGCATAAAAGTGACCCCCGGCTGTGGCATTATCTGTCCAGCTAGTGGAGCCCGATGCTGGTGTTAAAAATACGGGGGACCCCTACTCTTTTTGTCCCCCGTATTTTTGGCACCAGCACCAGGCGCAGAGCCCGGTGCTGGTTTTAAAAATACGGGGGATCCATGCCCAATTTTTCCCTGCATTTTTAGAACCAGGACCAGCTCGAAAAACCCGAGGCTGGTTATGCTTTGGAGGGGGGGACCCCACGCCATTTTTTTTCCGGGATTTTCCCGTTTTTTAAAATCGCGGCAAAATCCGCCAAATCGGCCGATTTTCGCCCGCGGTTCTGGCGAATCCGTTTTTCATTGAATATGGTGAATTCCGGCAGCCACCTGCCAGAATTCACCTGGCGAATTGAGTCGGAAAAAAAACGGCGAAAAATTGCCGCGATTCGCCGTGAATTGCATATACCCCATTGACTGTTGAGTATTCAGACTATTTCTTCTATACAAATGTGACAGCATATTTACTGGCTGTATAAATATGTTTGCATTCTCAACTGTTCATTAGTGAAAATATTGTAAACTTTTGGGGAAAAATTATGTTTATACGTAATATATATATACTGTATATATATATATATATATATATGGAGTAAGAAATAGAGGAATAGGGCGCCCAAGGATTATGTCAACCCCAAAATTTAAAGAACCTCAGAAAATTACACGGTATGATTAGATCTGGCATTAAAATATAAAAATATACTTTTCATTTAATAATTTATTAAAAAAATACAGAAGCATACATGGTGTCCATCATATTACATAGTTAACAAGATGCAAATCTCCTATGTTTTGTGGAAGGGTGCAGATAAACTTCTGCCTGTGTCCTTAATCTTCCTTATTGAGTATTCGGAGATAACATCAGAAAACAGAGTAATAGCCCAACGCGTTTCATCTAATATCAAGACTTCATCAGGGGTGTGTCTCTGATCTTTGATAAATAATGACAAAAGAGAACTATTTTGATGAACCCAGACAATCAATCAAGGATAGTCATAAGGAAAAATCGATAACCACCATTGTGGTAATATCACTCCAACCTCTAGAGTCGACTACCCAAATTCTAACCATCAATTAAGGAGGTTCAGAAGGTGAATGAAGTCAACGAATTCCAACCAAAAAGAACCTCAAGGGTCAGCTCAAAAAATGGAGCTTATGCATACAAAAGATCCTTGTATGAATAAATTGATTTTGGAACCTTCCAACAGCAAGTCAGTGAATGTCCAGTCCTCCATGCAAGGTTGCATGGAGGACTGGACATTCATTGACTTGCTGTTGGAAGGTTCCAAAATCCATTTATTCATACAAGGATCTTTTGTATGCAGAAGCTCCATTTTTTGAGCTGACCTTTGAGGTACTTTTTGGTTGGAATTAGCCGACTTCTTTCACCTTCTGAACCTCCTTAATTGATGGTTAGAATTTGGGTAGTCGACTCTAGAGGTTGGAGGGATATTACCACAATGGTGGTTTGCGATTTTTCCTTATGAATATCCTTGATTGATTGTCTGGGTTCATCAAAATAGTTCTCTTTTGTCATTATTTATCAAAGAGCAGAGACACACCCCTGATGAAGTCTTGATATTAGATGAAACGCGTTGGGCTATTACTCTGTTTTCTGATGTTATCTCCGAATACTCAATAAGGAAGATTAAGGACACAGGCAGAAGTTTATCTGCACCCTTCCACAAAACATAGGAAATTTGCATCTTGTTAACTATGTAATATAATGGACACCATGTATGCTTCTGTATTTTTGTAATAAATTATTAAATGAAAAGTATATTTTTATATTTTAATGCCAGATCTAATCATACCGTGTAATTTTCTGAGGTTCTTTAAATTTTGGGGTTGACATAATCCTTGGGCAACCTATTCCTCTATTTCTTACTCCACTTCTATGTTTAGTTCCCCCTAATAGGGAACTTAGTGGAATTAGGCAGGCAGTTGTACTAGTATCGTTTGGATACTGTTTCTCACATCCCTTATATTATAATAGAATAGCGCAGGAGGGGAGTATTATTTTTGTATATATATATATATATATATATATATATACATACCGCAGATACATTTTTGTGGATTTAATCCGTACTCACCACCTAGGAACACTCACAATGGTACAACTACCAGATCCAGTATCCAGTGTCCACTTTATTATGTACTGTATAGGGGCAAATGTACAGTTCTCTCACTTACTGTCTGAGTTGCTATCAGGTCAGGACTGGCTCTACCACTAGGCAGCTTTAGGCGGCTGCCTAGGGGCGCCGGCCACATGAGGGCACCACCAAATTCATCAAGCAAAAAACTGAAGGATCTCTCTGTATGTGGGTTAGTAAAGAACTTACAGATAGGGGGATAGAACACAATAAGGAGCATACAAATATATGTATGTCTGTGGATACATATACAATTAAAGGGATGTAGTTGGCATCCCAGCGGCTGAGATGTTGGCATTCAGTATATGGTGGCTGACATCCTGAATGTTAGTATGCCGGGGAGGGTTAGGATCAGGCTGCGGGGAGGGAGAGTTAGTGTAAGATGTAAGTTTAATTTATTTCATTCAAAATGTCAGTATTGTGGTGATCGGGATGCCGCTGTCTGCATTCTGACTGGCGGCATTCTGTACCCAATCCCAATTAAACATCTCCAGCAGACCCCATATACAATATTGTACAGTATATAAAGAATAGTAGTATATTGTGAACAAAGTCACAACATATTGTGATGTGTTTGCAATATGCTTTATTACTTTCAAAATCCTTGAGTGTTATCCATTTTCTCTATACTGTCTAAGTATAATGATGCAATTCACCGCAGCCTACCTAGTGGCCACCTGCATCTCCCCTCAAGGAGGTGGTGGTGGCTTTGCAGATTAAGGGGCGCTAGGCTGAAGCTTTGCCTAGGGTGGAGAGAGACCTTGCACCGGTCCTGTATCAGGTGACCACCTACATCATCGCTGTGCCAGTTTTGACCTAGTTAAACATGAGTTTAATGCTGTGTACACACTATGCAATTTGTTAATTAGCCAACGAATGATATACTGTATCACATAGTGCATCTGTGCATGTGTACAGAATATATGTCTGTGAACAATAGGCCTAATTCAGAGTTGATCGCAGCAGCAAATTTGTTAGCAGTTGGGCAAAACCATGTGCAGTGCAGGGGGTGCAGATATAACATTTGCAGAGAGAGTTAGATTTTTGGGGGGGGGGGGTGTTCAAACTGAAATCTAAATTGCAGTGTAAAAATAAAGAAGCCAGTATTTACCCTGCACAGAATTAACCCACCCAAATCTAACTCTCTCTGCACATGTTATATCTGCACCTCCTGCACTGCACATGGTTTTGCCCAACTGATAACAAATTTGCTGCTGCGATCAACTCTGAATTAGGCCCAATGTCGTTCACAAACATATTATGTTGTCCTTGCAGCATAGCCAATGTTGATATGCTGTATCTATCAGATATATCAGTGCATTTGCAAGTGTGGACAGGCAACCCTTGCTATGCAGCCACATGAACTGAGACAATGACATCACAACAGGGCGGGAAACCTAAATAAGATAAATAGAAAAACAGCGCTTGGACTGGATGTGGTAAATTAAAAAAAATATATATTTAATCACAAAAACGCTCTCTCATTAATCAAGTCTCTCCAAACACCAACTACATTCTAAAATGTGTAGAATCCCGTCTACTCGTAAATACCAGTCTCACTTTTTAAATACTGATGTCACTTAGAAAGCGCCATCAGTATTTAAAAAGTGAGACGGGATTCTACACATTGGAGGTGATTCAGAGTTGATCGTAGCTGTGCTCAATTTAGCACAGCTATGATCATCCACACTGGCATGCGGGGGGACGCCCAGCACAGGGCTGGTCTGCCCCGCATGTCAGGGCCGGCCCCACCGCACAAGAACAAAAGCATCGCACAGTGGCAATGCTTTTGTACTTGAAGAGTAACTCCCTACCAGCGCAGCTCCTGCCTGCTGGCAGGGAGTTACTCGTCATTGTGATGGTCGCAGCGGATGCGTGTGATGTCACGCAGCTGCTGCAGCCCGCCCCCCACATGGTCCAGCCACGTCTGCGTTGGCCGGACTATGGGGGTAATTCCAAGTTGATCGCAGCAGGAAATTTTTTAGCAGTTGGGCAAAACCATGTGCACTGCAGGGGAGGCAGATATAACATTTGCAGAGAGAGTTAGATTTGGGTGGGTTATTTTATTTCTGTGCAGGGTAAATACTGGCTGCTTTATTTTTACACTGCAAATTAGTTTGCAGATTGAACACAGCACACCCAAATCTAACTCTCTCTGCACATGTTATATCTGCCTTCCCTGCAATGCACATGGTTTTGCCCAATTGCTAACAGAATTCCTGCTGCGATCAACTTGGAATTACCCCCTATACCCACAAAGCGGCGGCCAAACGCCACCGTGCAGCCCCCTCCCACCCAGCGAACGCCTCTGCCTGTCAATCAGGCAGAGGCGATCGCTGGGCAACGACAGTCGTCGGCTGTCTGGCATGGGCCAGTGCACTACGGTGCCGGCACATGCGTACTTCTGACCTGATCACTGCGCTGCGATGGACGGCAGCGTGCAATCAGGTCAGAATGACCCCCATTGTGTAGTTGGTGTTTGGTGAGACTTGATTAATGAGAGAGTGCTGACGATAGAGGATTCCACTTGTGGTATTTTTTAATTAGGGTGGTACTGTCCAGTTAAGAATTGGCAGCCGCAATGCTGTACCACCTGCCTACTTAGCACCTGCCACCCTTAACCACCATTATCCCAGAACTTTGCGCCGAACAAGACCATGGTGCTCGGCAGTGTGACAGCTCCTCCTACCTTCAGGGCTGTCTGGAGCACAGCACATCATGCTTCCTACTGTGAAGAGGAACCGCTGTCCATGCAGATGGTAATACAGGAGGCTAGTAAGAAAGTGTGTCAGAGGCTGAATAGACAAGGGGGCAGTGGCTGGAAAGATGGGGGAAGGAGGCTGCAAAGACAGGGGAAAGAGGCTGGAGTGACATGAGGCAGGAAGCTCAAACAACATGGGGCAGGAGGTGACACAGGCAACAGAAGGTTGGAATGACACAGGGAGTAGGATGCTGGAATAACACAGAGAGCAGTAGGGGAATCAGGGAGCAAGAGCCTGGTGGTAAAACAGGGAGCAGGAGGCTGGAGGTGACAGGGCATGAGGCTGGAGAGACACAGGGAGCAGGAGGTTGGAGGTGAAACAGCAACTAGGAGGCTGGAAGTGAAATAAGGAGGAGGCAGGAGGTGAAGCAGGGAGCAGCAGGCTGGAGGTGAAACAGGGGCTGGAGGTGACGGCATAGGAGGCTGGAGAGACACAAGAAGTGACACAGGGAACATGAGGTTGGAGGCTAGGGGTGAAACAGGGAAGAGGCTGGAAGAGTAATAGGGAGCAGGAGGATGAAGATGACACAGGAAAAAGAACGGTGACAGGGAGCAGGAGGTTGGATAGACACAGGAAGCTGGAGGGGACATGGGGCAGGAGGTGGCATAGCAAGCAGGAGTCTCGAGATGACACAGGGAGCTGGAGTTGATATGGGGCAGGAGGCTGGAGATACACAGGAGGTTGGAGAGGACAAGGGGCAGAAGGTAACTTAGGGAGCAACACAGGGGGCACAAGGCTTGAGTGAAACTTGGGGCACAAGTCTGGTTAAACCTCTGTTTTATAATAATGACGCTGGTTTTATTCCTACAGTACACAAACAGGCATCTTCCAGACCATGTGATCTCCTACATGAATAGTGAATATTGACTGAAGACACCGTCTGCCCAGGGAGGATCAATTTCTTCAAAGGTCCACAATTGCAGAGAAAACGTCATATAGGTAAGGTGTACTTTTATTTATTGCTCATGCGGTACCTGTGCCAATTGCACAAAGTACATTTGAAGGGGTTTGGGAATTGCAGAGTCCAATCAGCTGCAAAACAAAAGATACGGAAAAGCAATTCCACGGATGACATCTTTTGTGTTGCAGCTCATTGGTCTGCTCTTGCTCTATAATTCCAAAACCCCAGCACATGTATGACTGTATGTGCAACTTTATTTGGCAAAGGTACTGTACTGAATTATGCAAAGAGACTGTTATGAATGTTTTAAGGACATAGGGCCTAATTAGAGATGAGCGGGTTCGGTTCTTCGAGAACCGAACCCCCCCAAACTCCATGTGGTTTACAAGGGTCCGAGACCGCCGCGGTTCTTCCCGTCTGACTCGGAAAACCCAAACGAGGCAAAACATCTTCATCCCGCTGTTGGATTCTCGCGAGATTCGGATTCCATATAAAGAGCCGCGTGTCGCCGCCATTTTCACTCGTGCATTGTAGCGAGAGGATGTGGCTACGTTCTCTGGGTGGAAAGATCAATATCAGCTCAATATCACTGCTCACTGTCTTGTGCTGCATTGTGGTGACCAGTATACTACAGTACAATAGTCCAGTGCTGCATCTCGCTGCCCAGTGTCAGTTCTAGTATCCTCATCAGTGCTCAGTATCACTGCTCATTGTATTGTGCTGCATTGCGGTGACCAGTATACTATAGTACAATAGTCCAGTGCTGTACCTCGCTGCCCAGTGTCAGTTCTAGTATCCTCATCAGTGCTCAGTATCACTGCTCATTGTATTGTGCTGCATTGTGGTGACCAGTATACTATAGTACAATAGTCCAGTGCTGTACCTCGCTGCCCAGTGTCAGTTCTAGTATCCTCATCAGTGTTCAGTATCACTGCTCATTGTCTTGTGCTGCATTGTGGTGACCAGTATACTACAGTACAATAGTCCAGTGCTGCATCTCACTGCCCAGTGTCAGTTCTAGTATCCTCATTAGTGCTCAGTATCACTGCTCATTGTCTTGTGCTGCATTGTGGTGACCAGTATACTACAGTACAATAGTCCAGTGCTGCATCTCACTGCCCAGTGTCAGTTCTAGTATCCTCATCAGTGCTCAGTATCACTGCTCATTATCTTGTGCTGCATTGTGGTGACCAGTATACTACAGTACAACAGTCCAGTGCTGTATCTCACTGCCCAGTGTCAGTTCTAGTATCCTCATCAGTGCTCAGTATCACTGCTCATTGTCTTGTGCTGCATTGTGGTGACCAGTATACTACAGTACAATAGTCCTGTGCTGCATCTCGCTGCCCAGTGTCAGTTCTAGAATCCTCATCAGTGCTCAGTATCACTGCCCATTATCTTGTGCTGCATTGTGGTGACCAGTATACTACAGTACAATAGTCCAGTGCTGTATCTCGCTGCCCAGTGTAAGTTCTAGTATCCTCATCAGTGCTCAGTATCACTGCTCATTGTCTTGTGCTGCATTGTGGTGACCGGTATACTACAGTACAATAGTCCAGTGCGGCATCTCACTGCCCAGTGTCAGTTATAGTATCCTCATCAGTGATCAGTATCACTGCTCATTGTCTTGTGCTGCATTGTGGTGACCAGTATACTACTCAGTTCTGGACGTGTCTGGACGTGTCTGCAGGAGCTCCTGGGCTCCATCTGGTTACCTGAGGGATCCCGCCCCCTCTCCCAGCTGTGGGAGCTTGGGAGCAGGCAGCTTTGCTAAGTGACTCCCCTGCCTGGAAGGGCCCAGCTGGGGTCTGTGTCTTTAACTATTAAGGGGTGCCAGGAGGTACCCTTTAAACATGAGGAGGTCACGGAGGATTTTACTGGCTTCCCCAGTGAAAGTAAAAAAGAAAGGGAATGAAGGAACATCTGGCAGGATTGCAATGGCGGCTGCTTCTGCAAAAGAACAGAAGAAAAAGCTTCCGGAGTCAAGATCTGAGTGCCCAGGACCTGCAGGGGCTAGAGGTGAGCAATATACCCCCTCCGTGCAAAGGGGGGGTACCTCAGAACAAAAAGCGCAGAGAGCAGAGAGCCCTGGAGCAGGAGCTGCAAAAGGCCCTCACGCTGAAGGGGAAATTGTGCCTGTGGGTCCGTTTAAGGAAGGGGAGCGGCAATCGGCACTGCACGGAGCAGAGAAACCCCAAGAAGGGTCTCTGTCCATGGTAGCCCCCCTTACAGTGTCAACAGCAGCAGGTACCCCTGGGGGTGGTGTAGCTCCTGGGGGAATGCTGTAATGGCCGGGAGTCCCTGTGAGGGGAGAAGGGGGAAGCTGCAGGACGGAGGAGAGCGGCTGGTGCCGCTGGTTGTAAAAATGAAAGAAAATAAAATTGAGCAAATATCCTGGTATGATGCCTCCCCAGAGCCCCCTGAGCAGGCAGAGAGTACCCTTGGGGGCATGCCAGCTCCCGGGGGGAGATCTTCAGATGCTGGGGGGTTAGGGGTTAAAGAAGGAGAAGAATACAGTAGGGATGGGAGTTCAGCATCGGAGGGGTTAAATTCAGAAACAGAGGAAGATTCAAGTACAGAGGAAATACTGGCAGGAATGTCATTACAGGAGCTCATATATGAATCAAAGAAAATCAGTAACCGCATTACAGAAGCAAGTAAGAAAAGAAATAAATGCCAAGTATGGGACAGACAACGGTACAGGGATCAAATAGAAGACCTTACCCTGTATCAGGCACGTATAAAGGGAAAAATGGTGGTCGCCCAGGAGGAATTAAGCAAAAAGGAGAATGAAGGAAATTCTTCAGCACAGCAGGGGTTAATAGCATTGCCGGCTGCTAAGGATTCCCCTGTAGCAATGCAAGGTCCAATGGTGCAGGAGGAGTGGCCCCAGAATGGAGTCCTTGGTGACGGAGAAGCAGAGGCGGTGCTGGTGGTAGCGCAACATCAACAGAGTGGAGGGAACCCTGATAACGTGGCCAGTGTAAAAGAAAACCCAGTTTCTATGGAGACAGAGGGGAGGCCTGTGTCTAAAGCTGAAATTACTTTGGCTGGAGGAACGAAAGGTGAGACGGAGCGTGGAGATGTGGCAGATGAAGGTGGCAGTGGAAAGGTGATCGGAGCTGCAAGTGCTGAGACCCGAATGTCAGAAAAGGAAGGTGAGGGGATCCCGGTTGATAAGCGGACGTCATCGGAGGGTGCCCTTGCCAGTATGAGTATTGGCAAAACGGCAGAGGAAAGTGGAAAGGGGCTTGCTGGAGACAGTAAACTGGAGGTGAGTGATTTCAGTAAAGAAAGGAAGGAGGTAACTGGGGGAGCACCAGAAGTTTTTTTGGGTGGAGGGGGCCCAATTGGGCTTTTCAGGGGGGAAGGGGGCCAAGATGGAAATAAAGAAAACTCAAAAGAAAATGTAAAAATTAAAGAAAATGATGAGAAGTCTGGCAAAGTTCAAGGTCAGCCAAGGCTGGACAAAAGACTGCTTTCGGAGCAAGAAATGGAAGTAGTAGAAACTGTATATGGGAATCTGCAAGTACCTGAGAGGATGCGGGCCGCTGCAAAGCTTATAAGTGCAGTAACTCTTAAACATAAGGACAAGAGTAAGAACTTAGTGCCTGTAAAAAATAAAATGAATGTGATGCCTATTCTTGTTCCTCCCCCAGGCCCTACCCCTGTCTTTGGTTTTGCTGCAGATACTGATGGTGCATCGAAGGGGGTGGAAACATCTTATGCCAAGGTACTGAGCAATCCAACTGTTTCAGGGCAGGGAGAAAATGTGGGGGGAGGTAGTGCAGAGGCGGGAGGGTTTGGTAGAAGAAAAATAATACATTTTAAATGGGTGGGTGAAGGGGGCGCTCCTTCAAAAGTTGATTTTTTGAGAAAGTTTTTTGATTTAGGATTTGTGGCTAGGCAGTTGTACTCCTGTATTCACCCTGTGAACTCAAATGAGTTTGACGTGGCCTTTATGGCAAACAGGGTGATGCAGGAGTGCTTCTCAAAATTGTCTGATCTGGAAGAAGGGAGTTTCTTCAGTAACTTTACTTTCTTCATGACTGGGAAAGTAGATAGCACAAAGGTGTCCATTCTAGTGCGAAACGAGACAATTCCTGAGAATGACATAAAGTTTTGGTTGAGCAGGCATTGTGAAAAAATACTAAGCATTGAAAAGTCGGACTATACGTTGGGGGTGTGGGGTGGAGCATGGTCTGCAAATGTGTGTTTGATGAAAAGTTGTGAGGGGGTGAAACATCTGCCGTCCGCCAAGTATATTGGCCGCGATCGCATTCAGGTGTTCTACCAGGGCCAGCCAAAGACTTGTTTCAAGTGTGGTGGCCCTGGGCATTTGAGCCATGAATGCGACGCGGTCAAATGCAGTTTATGCGGCGGACTGGGCCACACCTCAAGATCATGTAATAACATCTGTTGTAACTTATGTGGAGGTGAAGGGCACCCTTACAGTAGGTGTCCTGAAGCTGAAAAAACCAAGGAATGGAGGAGTAGGAGGGAAAGTTTTGAGGATTAAGGGACAAGAAACAAGGCAAGAGTGGTGGAAGAAAGGGGAAAAGAAGTGCGAAGAGGGTCAGTGAAACTGAGGGAAGGAAAGACGGAGTGGAGTTTGGCGGGAGGAAGGGTGAAGGGGAAAGAAGATGAGGAAGAAGGTTTTCAGCTAGTGATAAAAGGTGGGAAAAGCAAGAAAACAGTAATTAAGGAGGACTTATTATTATTTAATAGGTTTGAGGGAGTTCCCACTGATGAAGAGGAGGGGGAGGTGGTGAAGGAGAAGGAGAAGGGTGGGTTGGTGCTGAGGAAAAAGAAGGTAAGGAAAAGGAGGCAGAGAGAGAGGGGAAGTGGGGAAGGAGGAAAGAAGAAGAAGGAGAGGAAGGACAGTTGTAGGGAAAGTTCAGGCAGGGAATCAGAAAGTGAACTAGAATGGGACCCAGCAGGTTCATCCCTAGTGGGAAAAGAAAAAGTAGAATCAGAGATAGAGGAACTGAAGATGGAAGAAACAGAGGAGTCGCAAGAGGGGAATGGACAGCAGGTCTTGATAGAAAAGGAACCTCCTGTAAAGGATTCTATCCGGAAACCCCCGGATCCTGGTTCGGGTGTGGAGGGAGCCGGGATGAAAGAAGGAGAGGCTGTTGTAAGAATGGAATGTGGTGTTGGTGGTGGTGATGGTAATGGTGGTGGAGGGGAGAAGTGAATAAGGATAATGGGTAGTGAAACTCAATCACCAAAGAAACATGGATCTCCACCCTATACGATGTGCCACGATTAATGTGGCTTCCGTTCTTTCCGATAAGGCTCGGTTTATGGCTTTTGATTTTTTTAACAACCAGGATTTTGATATTTTGTTTTTGCAGGAGACCCGGGTTAACAGGTTGGTGGCTCTCCACAAAGCCAAAAGCGAGTGGAGAGGTGGGCCCTCCTATTGGTCTCTTGCGGCTGAGCCTTATGGTGGGGTGGCGGTACTTTTTGCCGGCATAGTAACTGTGCACAAGGTTATTGAGTTACAAATTGGAAGGTGTATGATCTTAGATGTCACCTTGAGAGGGCATGACCTGAGGCTGATCAATATTTATGGGCCCCAGAAAGCCTGGGATAGGAAATGCCTTTTCAAGAGGATCAAGCCATTTCTTTTTACGGCCCAGCAGGTTGTTTTTGGTGGCAATTTTAACGCCGTAGTTAGGCCAAAAGACAGGGGAGGAGCCAAAAAAGCCATGGGCTATGATTCAAATTATTTAGTATCAATGGTTAGACAGGCTGGTTTGGTTGATGTCCATATTCGGCACCATCCAGACCTCACGGGTTACACTTATTTTAGTGGTCAGAGTAGGACTAGAATAGATAGATTTTTTGTTAAAGAAACTTCCAAGACTTTGCCTTCACAGGTAAGGTTGGTGGAATTTTCGGATCACGGGTTCTTGACTTTTTCTTTGAATGCCTCACAGTCGATCTCGAAAGGAAGGGGCCTATGGAGGCTGAACTCAGAGCTCTTAAAGGAAGAGAAGGTAAGACAATCTTTTAGGGAATTCTTCCAAGCACAGGAAACACTGTTGGAGGCAGGATGGAGTAGATCGGAGTGGTGGGAGGAGGTCAAAGAGAGGACCCGAAGGTTTTTCAAGTGGCTGGTAGTAAGGAAAAATTTGGTTAAAAAAAATGCCTACTATGCTCTGAGGAGGAAATTAGATTTCCTGATCTCTGAAAGAGGAGATGATGGGGAAATCTCCCGGGTGAAATCTCAGATGCAGCAGTTGCAGTATAGTCGACTTTCGTCTTTGATTCAGGAGAGGGATTATGGCAAGTACCACTCCCCGGATCCCTACCAGAATTGTAGGCGAAAGATCGAGTTAAAGGAAATCAGAGGTCTGATTGATGGAAAGGGTGTCGTGCAGGAGGGAAGAGAGGGCATCCTGGAAGTCATTAGAACCTATTACACTGATCTGCTGTCCGAGAAGGCACTTAGCAGAGAGAGGATGGAGGAATTTCTGGGGAGGATACCAGGGCTTGTGGAACCGGATGCCTCAATTGATTGCTTAGAGAGTGAGATATCTGTGGAGGAGGTCAGGGAAGCAATTGGCGGTTTAACATCAAAAAAGACACCTGGGCCAGATGGTTTGACAGCTGAATTCTATAAAGAATTCTCAGACGTCCTGGCACCTCGTCTCGTGGAGGTTTTAAACAGTGGCCTGGCAGAGGGAGAACTCCCTCCCTCCATGAGGCTTTCTGCGCTTATTTGACTCTCTAAGGGAAAGGACCCGGCTCGCATTGAGAATTGGCGCCCCATAGCACTTCTCAATACGGATAGGAAGGTGTTGGCAAAAATCATATTTAATAGGCTGATGGAATTTTCCGGGCAGTTGCTCTCGACTTCTCAGCATTGTACTGTGAAAGGTCGAAGCACATTTAGTGCTGTCCTTGGTGTCCGGGAGGCCATAGAGCGGTGCAGGGTTGAGAAGTGGGGGAAATACTTACTGGCATTGGATCAGTCCAAAGCTTTTGACAGAGTCAACCATGAGTACCTCTGGACTTTGCTGGAAAGGTATGGCATTCCAGTTAAACTAGTCAATTGGCTACGTATATTGTACAGCAAGGCCGAGAGCTTCCCGCTTGTTAATGGTTGGGTAGGGCCTGCCTTTGTGGTGAACTCTGGTGTCCGTCAGGGTTGCCCCCTGAGCCCTCTTCTTTACGTGTTTGCGATCGATCCTTTTATTCGGAGGATTGAGGACAGCATGGTGGGGAGGGGTGCTGCTGGGCCAGGGAGAACCACTAAGGGTAATTGCCTATGCTGATGATGTCACAGTGGTTCTGTCTTCAAATACAGAGGCCTGTGATGTGGACCAACTGATAGGCGAATACTCTGGAGCCTCGGGCTCCATGATATATCAGGACAAGTGTGAAGCTTTCTGGATGGGGGAGGAAGGTCGAGAATTCGATCTTCCGGACAGCCTCCCCGTGGCTAGCCATCCAATTAAGATTCTAGGAATAAGATTCGACCAGGGCGATTATGCCACAGCAAATTGGGAAAGGATACTGGAAGAGGCGACCCGGAAAGTAAAAAGTTGGAGAGGATGGAAATTCTCCCTGAGGGAAAGGGTTGATTTGTGTAAAACCTATCTGATTCCATTGTTTTTATATGTCAGTTATGTATGTTTTTTGCCAGAACCACTGTGGTCTAAAATTGGCTCTTTGTTTTTCTTGCTGTTGTGGGGAAACAAAATGAATATGGTCAAGAGAGGCATTGCATGCAAACCGAGGACCAAGGGGGGACTGGATATGGTCAACCCGGTGGTGTTTTTTATAACAGCTTTTTTTAAAAATTAATTTTGGGGGTCTGTTTTCAGAGAACCCCCCTCGGTGGGCAGACGGTTTTAGAGAATGGATATCTCCCTTCCTCACAGTATGGATAGAAGGAGGTCACTTGAGAAACTCTCGGCGTAGAAGAGGCCGCCTCCCGATCTATGTGATCCAGTGCTTGAAAGTGATTGGGCGATGGGGCTTGGGAGTAGGGGAGTTAAGAGATCTCAGTAGGAAGGAGTTGGGGAAGAGGGTCTTGCAAACTCACTTCCATGTCACATTGGCCCTGAAGGATTGCCCAGAAACTGTATGTTCAGAAGGGATTTCTCTGATAAATTCTCAGAGGATCCCGTTGAAATTTAGGGACATCGCCTGGTTCTCATTCCAAGGGAAGCTCTATGTTAAGGGGAACCTGAAGTTTAGAAGATCCAATGATCGTGATTGTCCACGGGAGGAGTGTCAGGGTCAGGAGGAGAGTATGGACCATTTCTTGCATCAGTGTCCTTTTAATATAAACATTTACAAAAGAGTGTCAAGAGCTCTAGGAATACCTTGTCTTTCTGGTTTGGATTACCAGGGATGGGCATATGGGGCATTCAAAGGGTATGAGGATTTTGATTTATGCACAATTTTTATGATAAGTCTAGCTGTCAGGTATCACTTATGGAATGCACGGTGTCAGGTTTCATTGAGAAATAAAACCCTTCCCTGCAAAGTGGTGGAGGGCTTAATACTACATGAGGTGAAGCGGATGATGGAAATGGAGGAAGAGAGATTGGATGTCATCAGTTGGTCCCACTTGTGGCGCCAGCTGAAGCCCCCTTAGTGGGTGACGGAAAATTTCTAGCCTCCAGGTACTGGGAAAAACTTTTCTATAACTATCTCAATTTTAAGTTGAAATAGAATTTTGAGACTGGTTTTCTTTTATAAATGGTTGCATACACTGGAAGGGCTGCCCAGATTATTATTGACTTCTCGTTTAAATGTTGGTTTGTTCGGGATGAAAGTAGAGTAAATGGTATAAAAGGTGAGAGGATGGGTGGAATGAGAGTGGAGTGAATGGTGGTGGTGGGGAATGAAAGGAGGAGTGAGAGAGGAATGTATGGGCTCAAGAACAGGTGAAGGGGAAGCATGGAGGAAGAAGAGGAGGCTAATTGTGGTAAAAGAAAGTTTCTAAAGGAAATTGTTAAAGTTAAGGGAAAGTGTGAAGGGAATATGTAAAATGGGGGAAAATGTTAATAATAAATGGAAATTTTCTGTTATTGTTAAAAAAAATTTAACTTTATTTATATGTTGTAAATTTGTAAATATGTAAATAAGATGTATGAAGGTTGCAATATTCAAATAAAAAACATTACCAGTATACTACAGTACAATAGTCCAGTGCTGCATCTCACTGCCCAGTGTCAGTTCTAGTATCCTCATCAGTGCTCAGTATCACTGCTCATTGTCTTGTGCTGCATTGTGGTGACCAGTATACTACAGTACAATAGTCCATTGCTGCATCTCGCTGCCCAGTGTCAGTTCTAGTATCCTCATCAGTGCTCAGTATCACTGCTCATTATCTTGTGCTGCATTGTGGTGACCAGTATACTACAGTACAATAGTCCAGTGCTGCATCTCACTGCCCAGTGTCAGTTATAGTATCCTCATCAGTGCTCAGTATCACTGCTCATTGTCTTGTGCTGCATTGTGGTGACCAGTATACTACAGTACAATAGTCCAGTGCTGCATCTCGCTGCCCGGTGTCAGTTCTAGTATCCTCATCAGTGCTAAGTATCACTGCTCATTGTCTTGTATTGCATTGTGGTGACCAGTATACTACAGTACAAAAGTCCAGTGCTGCATCTCGCTGTCCAGTGTCAGTTCTAGTATCCTCATCAGTGCTCAGTATCACTGCTCATTGTTTTGTGCTGCATTGTGGTGACCAGTATACTACAGTACAATAGTCCATTGCTGCATCTTGCTGCCCAGTGTCAGTTCTAGTATCCTCATCAGTGCTGTTGGATGTGTCTGCAGGAGCTCCTGACTTCCATAGGTATCCAAGAGATCCCGCCCCCTCTCCCAGCTGTGGGAGCTTGGGAGCGGGCAGCTGTGCTAGGGGATTCCCCTGCCTGAAAGGGCCCGGCTGGGGTCTCTGTCTCTAATTATTAGGGGTTGCCTGGAGGTACCCTTTTACCATGAGGAGGTCCCGGAGGATTTTACTGGCTTCCCCAGTAAAAGTTAAAAAGAAAATAAATGAAAAAACATCTGGAAGGACTGCAATGGCGGCTGCCGCAAAGGAGCAGAAGGGAAAGCAGCTGGAGTCAAGATCTGATTGCCCAGGACCTGAGGGGGCTAGAGGTATGCAATATAACCCCTCCGTGCAAAGGGGGGTACCTCGGAACAAGCAGCGCTGAATGCGGAGATCCCCGAAGTCAGAGCCGCAAAAGGTCCTCTTGCTGAAGGGGAAATTGTGCCTGCAGGTCCGTCTAAAGAAGGGGAGCGGCAAACGGAGCCGCAAGGAGCGGAGAAAACCCAAAAAGGGTCCCTGTCCGTGGTAGCCCCCCTTCCAGTGCTAATAGCAGGTACTCCTGGAGGTGGTGTAGCCTCTGGGGGGTGTGCTGTGGTGGCCGGGAATCCCTGTAAAGGGGGATGGGGGAAGCTGCAGGACGGAGGAGAGCGGCTGGTGCCGCTGGTTGAAAAAATAAAAGAAAAAGAAATGGAAAAAGTATCCTGGTATGAAGCCTCCCCGGAGCCTCCTGAGCAGGCAGATAGTACCTTTGGGGGCAAGCTAGCTCCTAAGGGGGGATCTGCAGATGTTGGGGGGTTAGGGGTTAAAGAAAAGGAGGAGTGCAGTATGGAGGAGAGTTCGGCATCGGAGGGGTTAAACTCAGAATCGGAGGAATATTCAAGTACAGAAGAGATCCTGGCAGGAATGTCATTACAAGAGTTAATATATGAATCCAAGAAAGTTAATAACCACATCACAGAGGCAAGGAAGAAAAGGAACAAGTGTCAGGTATGGGAAAGACAACGGTACAGGGACCAAATAGAAGATCTTACCCTGTATCAGGCACGTATAAAGGAGAAAATGGTGGCTGCATAGGAAGACTTTAGCAAGAAGGGAAATGAAAAAAATCCTCCGGCACGGCAAGGGTTAACAGCATTGCCAGCTGCTAAGGATTCCCCTGTAGCGATGCAAGGTCCAGCGGAGAAGGGGGAGCGGCCCCAGAATGGAGTCCCGGGTGACGGGGAGTTGGAGGAGGAGCCAGCAGTAGCACAGTACCAAGGGAGTAGAGGGAACCCTGATGACGCGGCCAGTGGAAAGGAGAGTCCAGTTTCTATGGAGGCAGAGGGGAAGTCTGTGGCAGAAGTTGAAACTACTCCGGCTGGCGGAAAAAAAAATGAGACGGAGCGCCCAGCACAGTGGCAGCAGGGGGATCCTGGAGATGTGGCAGGTAAAGGAAAGAGTGGAAAGGTGAACGGAGCTGCAAGTGCCAGGACCAAGGTATCAGAGAGGAGTGGTGCGGGGATCCCGGTGGTAAAGCAGAGGATGTCAGAGGATGGCCCGACCAGCATGAGTAGTGGCAAAACAGCTGCGCAGAATGGAAAGGAGCTTACTGGAGACAGTAAGCTGGAGGTGAGTGACCTTAGCAAAGGAAGAAAGGAGGCAACTGAGGGAGCACCAGAATTTTTTTTGGGTGGAGGGGGCCCAGTTGGGCTTTTCAGGGGGGAGGGGGGCCAAGGTAAGGGCAAAGAGAACTTAAAAGAAAGTATAAAAATTAAGAAAAATGAAAGTGAGAAGTCTAGCAAAGTCCAAGGTCAACCAAGACTGGACAAAAGACTACTTTCAGAACATGAAAGGGAAGTTGTGGAAACTGTGTATGGAAATTTGCAGGCACCTGAGAGGATGCGGGCCGCTGCAAAGCTGATAAGTGCAGTAACTCTGAAACATAAAGACAAAAGCAAGAACTTGGTGCCTGGTAAAGAAAAAATAAATATGATACCTATTCTTGTTCCACCCCCAGGCCCTACCCCTGTCTTTGGTGCTGCTACAGGTACTGATGGTGTATTGAGGGAAGTGGAAACTTCTTATGCCAAGGTACTGAGCAATCCAATTGTTTCAGGGCAGGGTGGAGATGCGGGGGGAGGTAATGCAGAAGCGGGAGGGTTCGGTAGAAGAAAAATAATACATTTTAAGTGGGTGGGTGAAGGGGGCGCCCCTTCAAAAATAGATTTCTTAAGGAAATTTTTTGATTTGGGTTTTGTGGCCAGGCAGTTGTACTCCTGCATTCACCCTGTGAACTCAAATAAGTTTGATGTGGCCTTTATGGCAAACAGGGTGATGCAGGAGTGTTTCTCAAAGTTGTCTGATCTGGAAGAGGGGAGTTTTTTCAATAATTTTACTTTTTTCATGACGGGGAAGGTGGATAGCACAAGAGTGTCTATTCTTGTGCAAAATGAGACAATTCCAGAGAACAACATAAAATATTGGTTGAGCAGCCATTGTGAGAAAATACTAAGCCTTGAGAAGTCGGACTATACGTTGGGGGTGTGGGGTGGAGCATGGTCTGCAAATGTGTGTTTGACGAAAAGCTGTGAGGGGGTGAAACATCTGCCGTCCGCCGCGTATATTGGCCGCGATCGCATTCAGGTGTTCTACCAGGGCCAGCCGAAGACTTGCTTCAAGTGTGGTGGCCCTGGGCATTTGAGCCATGAATGCGACGCGGTCAAATGCAATTTATGCGGCAGACTGGGCCACACCTCAAGGTCATGCAATAATATTTGTTGTAATTTATGTGGTGGTGAAGGGCACCCTTACAGTAGGTGTCCGGAGGCGGAAAAAACAAAGGAATGGAGAAGTAGGAGAGAGAGTATTGAAGAATTAGGGACGAAGAATAAGGCAAGAGTGGTGGAAGAAAGGGGAAAAGAAGTACGAAGAGGGTCAGTGAAACTGAGGGAAGGAAAGACGGAGTGGAGTTTGGCGGGAGGAAGGGTGAAGTGGAAAGAAGATGAGGAAGAAGGTTTTCAGCTAGTGATAAAAGGTGGGAAAAGCAAGAAAACAGTAATTAAGGAGGACTTATTATTATTTAATAGGTTTGAGGGAGTTCCCACTGATGAAGAGGAGGGGGAGGTGCTGAGGAAAAAGAAGGTGAGGAAAAGGAGGCAGAGAGAGAGGGGAAGTGGGGAAGGAGGAAAGAAGAAGAAGGAGAGGAAGGACAGTTGTAGGGAAAGTTCAGGCAGGGAATCAGAAAGTGAACTAGAATGGGACCCAGCAGGTTCATCCCTAGTGGGAAAAGAAAAAGTAGTATCAGAGATAGAGGAACTGAAGATGGAAGAAACAGAGGAGTCGCAAGAGGGGAATGGACAGCAGGTCTTGATAGAAAAGGAACCTCCTGTAACGGATTATATCCGGAAACCCCTGGATCCTGGTTCGGGTGTGGAGGGAGCCGGGATGAAAGAAGGAGAGGCTGTTGTAAGAATGGAATGTGGTGATGGTGGTGGATGGGAGAAGTGAATAAGGATAATGGGTAGTGAAACTCAATCACCAAAGAAACATGGATCTCCACCCTATATGATGTGCCACGATTAATGTGGCTTCCGTTCTTTCCGATAAGGCTTGGTTTATGGCTTTTGATTTTTTTAACAACCAGGATTTTGATATTTTGTTTTTGCAGGAGACCCGGGTTAACAGGTTGGCGGCTCTCCACAAAGCCAAAAGCGAGTGGAGAGGTGGGCCCTCCTATTCGTCTCTTGCGGCTGAGCCTTATGGTGGGGTGGCGGTACTTTTTGCCGGCATAGTAACTGTGCACAAGGTTATTGAGTTACAAATTGGAAGGTGTATGATCTTAGATGTCACCTTGAGAGGGCATGACCTGAGGCTGATCAATATTTATGGGCCCCAGAAAGCCTGGGATAGGAAATGCCTTTTCAAGAGGATCAAGCCATTTCTTTTTACGGCCCAGCAGGTTGTTTTTGGTGGCGATTTTAATGCCGTAGTTAGGCCAAAAGACAGGGGAGGAGCCAAAAAAGCCATGGGCTATGATTCAAATTATTTAGTATCAATGGTTAGACAGGCTGGTTTGGTTGATGTCCATATTCGGCACCATCCAGACCTCACGGGTTACACTTATTTTAGTGGTCAGAGTAGGACTAGAATAGATAGATTTTTTGTTAAAGAAACTTCCAAGACTTTGCCTTCACAGGTAAGGTTGGTAGAATTTTCGGATCACGGGTTCTTGACTTTTTCTTTGAATGCCTCACAGTCGATCTCGAAAGGAAGGGGCCTATGGAGGCTGAACTCAGAGCTTTTAAAGGAAGAGAAGGTAAGACAATCTTTTAGGGAATTCTTCCAAGCACAAGAAACACTGTTGGAGGCAGGATGGAGCAGATCGGAGTGGTGGGAGGAGGTCAAAGAGAGGCCCCGAAGGTTTTTCAAGTGGCTGGTAGTAAGGAAAAACTTGGTAAAAAAAAATGCCTACTATGCTCTGAGGAGGAAATTAGATTTCCTGATCTCTGAAAGAGGAGATGATGGGGAAATCTCCCAGGTGAAATCTCAGATGCAGCAGTTGCAGTATAGTCGACTTTCGTCTTTGATTCAGGAGAGGGATTATGGCAAGTACCACTCCCCGGATCCCTACCAGAATTGTAGGCGAAAGATCGAGTTAAAGGAAATCAGAGGTCTAATTGATGGAAAGGGTGTCGTGGAGGAGGGAAGAGAGGGCATCCTGGAAGTCATTAGAACCTATTACACTGATCTGCTGTCCGAGAAGGCACTTAGCAGAGAGAGGATGGAGGAATTTCTGGGGAGGATACCAGGGCTTGTGGAACCGGATGCCTCAATTGATTGCTTAGAGAGTGAGATATCTGTGGAGGAGGTCAGGGAAGCAATTGGCGGTTTAACATCAAAAAAGACACCTGGGCCAGATGGTTTGACAGCTGAATTCTATAAAGAATTCTCAGACGTCCTGGCACCTCGTCTCGTGGAGGTTTTTAACAGTGGCCTGGCAGAGGGAGAACTCCCTCCCTCCATGAGGCTTTCTGCGCTTATTTTACTCTCTAAGGGAAAGGACCCGGCTCGCATTGAGAATTGGCGCCCCATAGCACTTCTCAATACGGATAGGAAAGTGTTGGCAAAAATCATATTTAATAGGCTGATGGAATTTTCCGGCCAGTTGCTCTCGCCTCAGCATTGTACTGTGAAAGGTCGAAGCACATTTAGTGCTGTCCTTGGTGTCCGGGAGGCCATAGAGCGGTGCAGGGTTGAGAAGTGGGGGAAATATTTACTGGCATTAGATCAGTCCAAAGCTTTTGACCGAGTCAACCATGAGTACCTCTGGACTTTGCTGGAATGGTATGGCATTCCAGTTAAACTTGTCAATTGGCTACGTATATTGTACAGCAAGGCCGAGAGCTTCCCGCTTGTTAATGGTTGGGTAGGGCCTGCCTTTGTGATGAACTCTGGTGTCCGTCAGGGTTGCCCCCTGAGCCCTCTTCTTTACGTGTTTGCGATCGATCCTTTTATTCGGAGGATTGAGGACAGCATGGTGGGAGGGGTGCAGCTGGGCCAGGGAGAACCACTAAGGGTAATTGCCTATGCTGATGATGTCACAGTGGTTCTGTCTTCAAATACAGAGGCCTGTTATGTGGACCAACTGATAGGCGAATACTCTGGAGCCTCGGGCTCCATGATAAATCAGGACAAGTGTGAAGCTTTCTGGATGGGGGAGGAAGGTAGAGAATTCGACCTTCCGGACAGCCTCCCCATGGCCAGCCATCCAATTAAGATTCTAGGAATAAGATTTGACCAGGGCGATTATGCCACAGCAAATTGGGAAAGGATACTGGAAGAGGCGACCCGGAAAGTAAAAAGTTGGAGAGGATGGAAATTCTCCCTGAGGGAAAGGGTTGATTTGTGTAAAACCTATCTGATTCCATTGTTTTTATATGTCAGTTATGTATGTTTTTTGCCAGAACCACTGTGGTCTAAAATTGGCTCTTTGTTTTTCTTGCTGTAGTGGGAAACAAAATGAATATGGTCAAGAGAGGCATTGCATGCAAACCGAGGACCAAGGGGGGACTGGATATGGTCAACCCGGTGGTGTTTTTTATAACGGCTTTTTTAAAAATGAATTTTTGGGGTCTGTTTTCAGAGAACCCCCCTCGGTGGGCAGACGGTTTTAGAGAATGGATATCTCCCTTCCTCACAGTATGGATAGAAGGAGGTCACTTGAGAAACTCTCGGCGTAGAAGAGGCCGCCTCCCGATCTATGTGATCCAGTGCTTGAAAGTGATTGGGCGATGGGGCTTGGGAGTGGGGGAGTTAAGAGATCTCAGTAGGAAGGAGTTGGGGAAGAGGGTCTTGCAAACTCACTTCCATGTCCCATTGGCCCTGAAGGATTGCCCAGAAACTGTATGTTCAGAAGGGATTTCTCTGATAAATTCTCAGAGGATCCCGTTGAAATTTAGGGACATCGCCTGGTTCTCATTCCAAGGGAAGCTCTATGTTAAGGGGAACCTGAAGTTTAGAAGATCCAATGATCGTGATTGTCCACGGGAGGAGTGTCAGGGTCAGGAGGAGAGTATGGACCATTTCTTGCTTCAGTGTCCTTTTAATATAAACATTTACAAAAGAGTGTCAAGAGCTCTAGGAATACCTTGTCTTTCTGGTTTGGATTACCAGGGATGGGCATATGGGGCATTCAAAGGGTATGAGGATTTTGATTTATGCACAATTTTTATGATAAGTCTAGCTGTCAGGTATCACTTATGGAATGCACGGTGTCAGGTTTCATTGAGAAATAAAATCCTTCCCTGCGAAGTGGTGGAGGGCTTAATACTACATGAGGTGAAGCGGATGATGGAAATGGAGGAAGAGAGATTGGATGTCATCAGTTGGTCCCACTTGTGGCGCCAGCTGAAGCCCCCTTAGTGGGTGACGGAAAATTTCTAGCCTCCAGGTACTGGGAAAAACTTTTCTATAACTATCTCAATTTTAAGTTGAAATAGAATTTTGAGACTGGTTTACTTTTATAAATGGTTGCATACACTGGAAGTGCTTGCCCAGATTATTATTGACTTCTCGTTTAAATGTTGGTTTGTTCGGGATGAAAGTAGAGTAAATGGTATAAAAGGTGAGAGGATGGGTGGAATGAGAGTGGAGTGAATGGTGGTGGTGGGGAATGAAAGTTGGAGCGAGAGAGGAATGTATGGGCTCAAGAACAGGTGAAGGGGAAGCATGGAGGAAGAAGAGGAGGCTAATCGTGGTAAAAGAAAGTTTCTAAAGGAAATTGTTAAGGGAAAGTGTGAAGGGAATATGTAAAATGGGGGAAAATGTTAAAAATAAATGGAAATTTTCTGTTATTGTTCAATTTTTTTACTTTATTTATATGTTGTAAATTTGTATATATGTAAATAAGATGTATGAAGGTTGCAATATTCAAATAAAAAACATTACCAGTATACTACAGTACAATAGTCCAGTGCTGCATCTTGCTGCCCAGTGTCAGTTCTAGTATCCTCATCAGTGCTCAGTATCACTGCTCATGGTCTTGTACTGCATTGTGGTGACCAGTATACTACAGTACAAAAGTCCAGTGCTGCATCTCGCTGCCCAGTGTCAGTTCTAGTATCCTCATCAGTGCTCAGTATCACTGCTCATTATCTTGTGCTGCATTGTGGTGACCAGTATACTACAGCACAACAGATTCAGTGCTGTATCTCGCTGCCCAGTGTCAGTTCTAGTATCCTCATCAGTGCTCAGTATCACTGCTCATTGTCTTGTGCTGCATTGTGGTGACCAGTATACTACAGTACAATAGTCCAGTGCAGCATCTCGTTGTCCAGTGTCAGTTCTAGTATCCTCATCAGTGCTCAGTATCACTGCTTATTGTCTTGTGCTGCATTGTGGTGACCAGTATACTACAGTACAATAGTCCAGTGCTGCAACTCGCTGCCCAGTGACAGTTCTAGTATCCTCATCAGTGCTCAGTATCACTGCTCATTGTCTTGTGCTGCATTGTGGTGACCAGTATACTATAGTACAATAGTCCAGTGCTGCATCTCGCTGCCCAGTGTCAGTTCTAGTATCCTCATCAGTGCTCAGTATCACTGCTCATTATCTTGTGCTGCATTGTGGTGACCAGTATACCACAGTACAATAGTCCAGTGCTGCATCTCACTGCCCAGTGTCAGTTATAGTATCCTCATCAGTGCTCAGTATCACTGCTCATTGTCTTGTGCTGCATTGTGGTGACCAGTATACTACAGTACAATAGTCCAGTGTTGCATCTCACTGCCCAGTGTCAGTTATAGTATCCTCATCAGTGCTCAGTATCACTGCTCATTGTCTTGTGCTGCATTGTGGTGACCAGTATACTACAGTACAATAGTCCAGTGCTGCATCTCGCTGCCCAGTGTCAGTTCTAGTATCCTCATCAGTGCTCAGTATCACTGCTCATTGTCTTGTGCTGCATTGTGGTGACCAGTATACTACAGTACAATAGTCCAGTGCTGCAACTCGCTGGCCAGTGTCAGTTCTAGTATCCTCATCAGTGCTCAGTATCACTGCTCATTGTCTTGTGCTGCATTGTGGTGACCAGTATACTACAGTACAATAGTCCAGTGCTGCAACTCGCTGGCCAGTGTCAGTTCTAGTATCCTTATCAGTGCTCAGTATCACTGCTCATTGTCTTGTGTTGCATTGTGGTGACCAGTATACTACAGTACAATAGTCCAGTGCTGCATCTCACTGCCCAGTGTCAGTTATAGTATCCTCATCAGTGCTCAGTATCACTGCTCATTGTCTTGTGCTGCATTGTGGTGACCAGTATACTACAGTACAATAGTCCAGTGTTGCATCTCACTGCCCAGTGTCAGTTATAGTATCCTCATCAGTGCTCAGTATCACTGCTCATTGTCTTGTGCTGCATTGTGGTGACCAGTATACTACAGTACAATAGTCCAGTGCTGCATCTCGCTGCCCAGTGTCAGTTCTAGTATCCTCATCAGTGCTCAGTATCACTGCTCATTGTCTTGTGCTGCATTGTGGTTACCAGTATACTACAGTACAATAGTCCAGTGCTGCATCTCGCTGCCCAGTGTCAGTTCTAGTATCCACATCAGTGCTCAGTATCACTGCTCATTGTCTTGTGCTGCATTGTGGTGACCAGTATACTACAGTACAATAGTCCAGTGCTGCATCTCGCTGCCCAGTATCATTTCTAGTATCCTCATCAGTGCTCAGTATCACTGCTCATTGTCTTGTGCTGCATTATGGTGACCAATATTCTACAGTACAATAGTCACGTGCTGTATCTCGCTGCCCAGTGTCAATTCTAGTATCCTCATCAGTGCTCAGTATCACTGCTCATTGTCTTGTGCTGCATTGTGCTGACCAGTATACTACGGTACAATAGTCCAGTGCTGCATATCGCTGCCCAGTGTCAGTTCTAGTATCCTCATTAGTGCTCAGTATCACTGCTCATTGTCTTGTGCTGCATTGTGGTGACCAGTATACTACAGTACAATAGTCCAGTGCTGCAACTCGCTGCCCAGTGTCAGTTCTAGTATCCTCATCAGTGCTCAGTATCACTGCTCATTGTCTTGTGCTGCATTGTGGTGACCAGTATACTACAGTACAATAGTCCAGTGCTGCAACTCGCTGGCCAGTGTCAGTTCTAGTATCCTCATCAGTGCTCAGTATCACTGCTCATTGTCTTGTGCTGCATTGTGGTGACCAGTATACTACAGTACAATAGTCCAGTGCTGCAACTCGCTGGCCAGTGTCAGTTCTAGTATCCTTATCAGTGCTCAGTATCACTGCTCATTGTCTTGTGTTGCATTGTGGTGACCAGTATACTACAGTACAATAGTCCAGTGCTGCAACTCGCTGGTCAGTGTCAGTTCTAGTATCCTCATCAGTGCTCAGTATCACTGCTCATTGTCTTGTGTTGCATTGTGGTGACAAGTATACTACAGTACAATAATCCAGTGCTGCATCTTGCTGCCCAGTGTCAGTTCTAGTATCCTCATCAGTGCTCAGTATCACTGCTCATTGTCTTGTGCTGCATTGTGGTGACCAGTACACTACAGTACAAAAGTCCTGTGCTGCATCTCGCTGCCCAGTGTCAGTTCTAGTATCCTCATCAGTGCTCAGTATCACTGCTCATTATCTTGTGCTGCATTGTGGTGACCAGTATACTACAGTACAACAGATTCAGTGCTGTATCTCGCTGCCCAGTGTCAGTTCTAGTATCCTCATCAGTGCTTAGTATCACTGCTCATTGTCTTGTGCTGCATTGTGGTGACCAGTATACTACAGTACAATAGTCCAGTGCAGCATCTCGCTGTCCAGTGTCAGTTCTAGTATCCTCATCAGTGCTCAGTATCACTGCTTATTGTCTTGTGCTGCAATGTGCTGACCAGTATACTACAGCACATTATTAATAGACCAGTGTCTTGTGCTGCATCTTGCTGCTGTAGGGTGCTGTGGTAGTTTCCTGTCACTGTGCATAGGTCATCATCATTCCAGTCACTGTGGTATCTGGTATTTATCTAGTGGTATCTAATTCCATGCATTACTGCCATCTAATTCCAGATATATTACTGGCATATAATTCCACACATTAAAAAATGGAGAACAAAAATGTGGAGGGTAAAATAGGGAAATATCAAAATCCACTTCCACCTAGTGCTGAAGCTGCTGCCACTAGTCATGGCAGAGATGATTCAATGCCATCAACATCGTCTGCCAAGGCCGATGCCCAATGTCATAGTAGAGAGCATGCAAAATCCAAAACACAAAAGTTCAGAAAAATGACCCAAAAATCTAAATTAAAAGCGTCTGAGGAGAAGCGTAAACTTGCCAATATGCCATTTATGACACGGAGTGGCAAGGAACGGCTGAGGCCCTTGCCTATGTTCATGGCTAGTGGTTCAGCTTCACATGAGGATGGAAGCACTCATCCTACTGCTAGAAAAATGAAAAGAGTTAAACTGGCAAAAGCACAGCAAAGAACTGTGCATTCATCTAAATCACAAATACCCAAGGAGAGTCCAATTGTGTCGGTTGCGATGCCTGACCTTCCGAACACTGGACGGGAAGAGGTGGCTCCTTCCACCATTTGCACGCTCCCTAAGTGCTGGAAGGAGCACCCAGTTCCTGATATTCAAACTGAAGATGTCACTGTTGAAGTACACCAGGATGAGGATATGGGTGTTGCTGGCACTGAGGAGGAAATTGACAAGGAGGATTCTGATGGTGAGGTGGTTTGTTTAAGTCAGGCACCCGGGGAGACATCTGGGCCAATATTTACTAAGAATTCGAGTTTGTCCGATTTGTGTTTTTTTTTTCTAAGTCCCAATCCGGTAATTCACTAAGCACCAATCTCGGCAGTGTTTGGACTATTCGTAATGGTTTGATTTGCAAAGTTCCGAAATACGAATGAATAGACCATCGGTCAAACACGGCTGTTATTTCATACAATACGGGCATTCACTATTCATTCGTATTTGGGTGTTAGTTTCTGAGTGCTCAAGTGCGGGTCTGTTTTTTTTCGAATCGTTAAAAAAAGCAGCAAAAAAATAGACCTGCTTTTTCCAGTCGAGTTTGGATAACCATGCATGGATCAGTGAGATCTGTGCATGGTTATCTATGGGAAAGGGTCTGTTTAGTGTAAAAACTGAAAAAAAAATTGCGTGGGGTCCCCCCTCCTAAGCATAACCAGCCTCGGGCTCTTTGAGCCGGTCCTGGTTGAAAAAATATGGGGAAAAAAATGACAGGGGTTCCCCCATATTTCTTCAACCAGCACCGGGCTCTGCGCCTGGTCCTGGTTCCAAAAATACGGGGGACAAAAAGCGTAGGGGTCCCCCGTATTTTTTAAACCAGCACCGGGCTCCTCTAGCCAGGTACATAATGCCACGGCCGGGGGACACTTTTATACTGGTGCCTGCGGCCCTGGCATTACATACCCAACTAGTCACCCCTGGCCAGGGTACCCTGGAGGAGTGGGAACCCCTTAAATCAAGGGGTCCCCCCCTCCAGCCACCCAAGGGCCAGGGGTGAAGTCCGAGGCTGTCCCCCTTATCCAAGGGTGGCGGATGGGGGGCTGATAGCCTTTAAAAAAAATTTGAATATTGTTTTTTGTAGTAGTACTACAAGTCCCAGCAAGCCTCCCCCGCAAGCTGGCACTTGGAGAACCACAAGTACCAGCATGCGGTGGAAAACTGGGCCCGCTGGTACCTGTAGTACTACTACTAAAAAAATACCCCCAGAAAAACAGGACACACACACCGTGAAAGTATAAGTTTATTACATACATGCACACCTCCACACATACATACTTACCTATGTTCCCACGAGGCTCGGTCCTCTTCTCCATGTAAAATCCTTGGGGTACCTGTGAAAAAAATTATACTCACATAATCCAGTGTAGAATCAGACCTTTGTATAATCCACGTACTTGGCAAAATAATAAAACGGAAACCTGACCACGCACTGAAAGGGATCCCATGTTACACATGGGACCCCTTTCCCCGACTGCCAGGACCCCCCCTGACTCCTGTCAAAGAGGGTCCCTTCAGCCAATCAGGGAGCGCCATGTCGTGGCACTCTCCTGATTGGCTGTGTGCTCCTGTAGTGTCTGTCAGGCTGCACACGGCAGAGATACAATGTAGCGCCTAAGCGCTCCATTGTATCCAATGGTGGGAACTTTGCGGTCACCTCACCGCTGACCGCAAAGTTCCCACCATTGGCTACAAAGGAGCGCATAGGCGCTACATTGTATCTGTGCCATGTGCTGACTCACAGACACTACAGGAGCACACAGCCAATCAGGAGAGTGCCACGACGTGGCGCTCCCTGATTGGCTGAAGGGACCCTCTTTGACAGGAGTCAGGGAGGGTCCTGGCAGTCTGGAAAAGGGGACCCCTTTCAGTGCGTGGTTGGGTTTCCATTTTATTATTTTGCCAAGTACGTGGATTATACAAAGGTCTGATTCTACACTGGATTATGTGAGTATAATTTTTTTCACAGGTACCCCTGGATTCTACATGGAGAAGAGGACCGAGCCTCGTGGGAACATAGGTAAGTATGTATGTACGGTGTGAGTGTGAGTGGTGACTGGAGTCACAAGTCACTGACCCCCTCACCACAGAAACAGGCGGCACTCCTCGGATTTAGTAGTGAAAAAATTCTTTATGCAGTGAACAGTATGTATGTATGTATGTATGGAGGTGTGCATGCATGTAATAAACTTATACTTTCATGGTGTGTGTGTCCTGTTTTTTTTGGGGTATTTTTTTAGTAGTAGTACTACAGGTACCAGCGGGCCCGGTTTTCCACCGCATGCTGGTACTTGTGGTTCTCCAAGTACCAGCTTGCGGGGGAGGCTTGCTGGGACTTGTAGTACTGCTACTAAAAACAATATTCACATTTTTTTTAAAGGCTATCAGCCCCCCATCCGCCGCCCTTGGATGGGGGGACAGCCTCTGGCTTCACCCCTGGCCTTTGGGTGGCTGGAGGGGGGACACCCCTTGATTTAAGGGGTTCTAACTCCTCCAGGGTACCCCGGCCAGGGGTGACTAGTTGAGTATGTAATGCCAGGGCCGCAGGGACCAGTATAAAAGTGTCCCCCGGCTGTGGCATTATGTACCTGGCTAGTGGAACCCGGTGCTGGTTTAAAAAATATGGGGGACCCCTACGCTTTTTGTCCCCCATATTTTTGGAACCAGAACCAGGTGCAGAGCCCGGTGCTGGTTGAAGAAATATGGGGGAACCCCTGTCATTTTTTCCCCCATATTTTTTCAACCAGGACCGGCTCAAAGAGCCCGAGGCTGGTTGTGCTTGGGAGGGGGGACCCCACGCAATTTTTTGCGTGCCTTGCACGAATATCACAGATCCGGCCGGGATTCCTTGTGTTTTGTCAGGCAGTGTTTTACTCATCACTCCCGTAAAACACTGCCTGATATTACGAATCACATCGACATCGGAAAAAACGATTGTGCAAAACTCGGCAGCTTAGTGAATGATCGTATCAGGATTCAAAAAGTTGCAGTAAAATGCACCCGATACCATTCGAGTTCAAACACCCTTCAAAACGGCAAAAACATGAATCTTTGTAAATATACCCCCTGGTGTCTGTGGGATGAATAAGGTAATTGACATGCCTGTTCAAAATACAAAAAAAAAAATCACCTCTTCGGTGTGGAATTATTTGTACAGAAATGCGGACAACAGGTGTCAAGCTGTGTGTTGCCTTTGTCAAGCTGTAATAAGTAGGGGTAAGGACGTTAACCTCCTAGGAACATCCTCCCTTATACGTCACCTGGAGTGCATTCATCAGCAGTCATTGACAAGTTCAAAAACTTTGGGTGACAGCAGAAGCAGTCCACTGGCAACTAAATCCCTTCTTCCCCTCGTACCCAAGCTCCTGCAAACCACACCACCAACTCCCTCAATGTCAATTTCCTCCTTAGACAGGAACGCCAATAGTCCTGCAGGCCATGTCACTGGCAAGTCTGACGAGTCCTCTTCTAACTGGGATTCATCCGATGGATCCTTGAGTGGAATGCCTACTGCTGCTGTTGCTGCTGGCGCTGCTGTTGTTGCTGCTGGGAGTCGATCTTCATCCCAGAGAAGAAGACGGAAGACCGCTTGTACTACTTCCAGTAAGCAATTGACTGTCCAAAAGTCCTTTGCGAGGAAGATGAAATATCACAGCAGTCATTCTGTTGCAAAGCGGATAACTCAGGCCTTGACAACTATGTTGGTGTTAGACATTCATCCGGTATCCGCCGTTAGTTCACAGGGACTTAGAGAATTGCTTGAGGTAGTGTGTCCCCGGTACCAAATACCATCTAGGTTCCACTTCTCTAGGCAGGCGATACCGAGAATGTACACAGACGTAAAAAAAAGAGTCACCAGTGTCCTAAAAAATGCAGTTGTACCCACTGTCCACTTAACCACGGACATGTGGACAAGTGGAGCAGGGCAGACTAAGGACTATATGACTGTGACAGCCCACTTGGTAGATGTATTGCCTCCCGCAGCAAGAACAGCAGCAGTGGCACCAGTAGTAGCATCTCGCAAACACCAACTCGATCCTAGGCAGGCTACGCTTTGTATCACCGCTTTCCATAAGAGGCACACAGCTGACAACCTCTTACGGAAATTGAGGAACATCATCGCAGATTGGCTTACCCCAATTGGACTCTCCTGGGGATTTTTGACATCGGACAACGCCACCAATATTGTGCGTGCATTACATGTGGGCAAATTACAGCACGTCCCATGTTTTGCACATTTAATGAATTTGGTGGTGCAGATTTTTTTTTAAAACAACAGGGGCGTGCAGGAGATGCTGTCGGTGGCTTGAAGAATTGTGCGCCACTTTCAGCATTCAGCCACCGCGTGCCGAAGACTGGAGCACCAGCAGACTCTCCTGAACATGCCCTGCCATCAGCTGAAGCAAGAGGTGGTAACGAGGTGGAATTCAACCCTCTATATGCTTCAGAGGATGGAGGAGCAGCAAAAGGCCATTCAAGCCTATACAGCTGCCTACGATATAGGCAAAGGAGGGGGAATGCACCTGACTCAAGCACAGTGGAGAATGATTTCAACATTGTGCAAGGTTCTCCAACCCTTTGAACTTGCCACACGTGAAGTCAGTTCAGACACTGCCAGTCTAAGTCAGGTCATTCCCCTCATCAGGCTTTTGCAGTAGCAGCTGGAGAGATTGAAGGAGGAGCTAAAAAGGAATGATTCCGCTAGGCATGTGGGACTTGTGGATGGAGCCCTTCATTCGCTTAACCAGGATTCATGGGTTGTCAATCTGTTGAAATCAGAGCACTACATTTTGTCCACCATGCTCGATCCTAGGTTTAAAGCCTACATTGTATCTCTCTTTCCGGCAGACACAAGTGTGCAGATGTTCAAAGACCTGCTGGTGAGACACTTGTCAAGTCAAGCGGAACATGACCCGCCAACAGCTCCTCCTTCATTTTCTACCGCCACTGGAGCTGCCAGGAAAAGGATAAAATTTCCAAAACCACCCACTGGCGGTGATGCAGGGCAGTCAGAAGCAAGTGCTGACATCTGGTCTGGACTGAAGGACCTGCCAACGATTACTGACATGTCATCTACTGTCACTGCATATAATTCTGTCACCATTGAAAGAATGGTGGAGGATTATATAAGTGACAGCATCACTGTAGGCATGTCAGACAGTCCGTACGTATACTGGCAGGAAAAATAGGCAAATTGGAGGCCCTTGCACAAACTGGCTTTATTTTACCTAAGTTGCCCCCCCTCCAGTGTGTACTCCGAAAGATTGTTTAGTGCAGCCGGTAACCTTGTCAGCGATTGGCGTAGGAGGTTGCTTCTAGAAAATGTGGAGAAGATGATGTTCATCAAAATGAATTATAATAAATTCCTCCGTGGAGACATTTACCAGCATTTGCCTCCAGAAAGTAC
Organism: Pseudophryne corroboree; assembly: GCF_028390025.1. Classification (NCBI taxonomy): domain Eukaryota; kingdom Metazoa; phylum Chordata; class Amphibia; order Anura; family Myobatrachidae; genus Pseudophryne; species Pseudophryne corroboree. Next base: position 760,549,383 of record NC_086445.1, read on the forward strand.
ACAGGGACCTGTGATGGTGGATTCCAGTGGGGACGAATTAATACTCTGTGAGGAGGGGGATGTACACAGTGAAAGGGGTGAGGAATCAGACGATGAGCAGAAGGTGGACATCTTGCCTCTGTAGAGCCAGTTTGTGCAAGAAGAGATTGATTGCTTCTTTTTTGGTGGGGGCCCAAACCAACCAATCATTTCAGCCACAGTCGTGTGGCAGACCCTGTCGCTGAAATGATGGGTTTGTTAAAGTGTGCATGTCCTGTTTATACAACATAAGGGTGGGTGGGAGGGCGCAAGGACAATTCCATCTTGCACCTCTTTTTTTTTATTTTTATCTTTGCATCATGGGCTGTTTGGGGACTATTTTTTTAAGTGCCATCCTGTCTGACATTGCAGTGCCACTCCTAGATGGGCCAGGTGTTTGTGCCGCCCACTTGGGTCGCTTAGCTTAGTCATCCAGCGACCTCGGTGCAAATTTTAGGACGAAAAATAATATTGTGAGGTGTGAGGTGTTCAGAATAGACTGGAAATGAGTGGAAATTATGGTTATTGAGGTTAATAATACTATAGGATCAAAATTACCCCCAAATTCTATGATTTTTTAAAAACAAACACCCGAATCCAAAAAGCACCCGAATCCAAAACGCACCCGAATCCGACAAAAATTCTTAATGGAGGTTTTGCCAAAACACGTCCGAATCCAAAACACGACCGCGGAACCGAATCCAAAACCAAAACCCGAAAAATGCCCGCTGCACGTCTCTAATCCTAATACAGACCTGGTCGCAAGCAGGCTATTTTTTGCACTGCTGCGACTAGGTAATCGCCGCCTACTGGGGAGTGGGTAAATGCTGTGCAGGGGTGTGATCGGCTGTGCTGAGAGCTGCACAATCAAAAGTATGTGAAGTTTCTACACAGCCCAGGACTTACTCAGCAGCTGCGACGATCCGGGATGTTGCTGACATCAGGAACCCTCCCTGGAAACAGCCAGACATGCCTGAGATTTTCCGGACACTCCCAGAAAACGGTGAGTTGCCACCCACAAACGTCTTCTTCCTGTCAATCTTTCTTCGTTCGTCTCTTCGCTGCCCGGCAACGGCCGTCACCGGCAGCCGACGTGCCTGCGCATTGCGGGTCACACGATGCGCAGTACAGACCCGATTGCATGGCTGTAAAAAAAAGCAGTGTGCGATCGGGTCTGAATGACCCCCCTAATGCAGTTTACCAATTTGGCCCCCAGAGTGCTGAGAAATGGAGGCATGTCACATGGCCACATCCTGTGTTATGTCACCACACACACTTTTCACAGAAAACCTATAAGAAAAAATTCTATTTGCACCACTGATATCAGGGCGTCCTTTAGACTCTGTGCTGCTATTCTGACATCACTAACCTTGTTGGCAATGGGGTATTCACAACCTCCATTGCAATTGAATAACTACCGTTGGTGCAGGGTGTGCAGCTGCTATGGGACCCAGTCAACTTTGAGGGCCCGCTGATCCCCCTGCACCCAGACATGGAATGCCACCCAGAAGCCCGAGTGACAGGTATTTAGGTGGTGGGGCCTAATGCCAGGAAGTACCCATCTCCATCAGAGACCTCCGCTGGAGATAGGTAGTGCTCACTCCCCCTCACTCTCTCTCTCTCTCTCTCTCTCTCTCTCTCTCCCATCTCTCTCCCTGACCCTTTTGCCCCTCTCTCTTTTTCTCTCTTCCTGACACTGTTTCTCTCTCCCTCCCTCACTCTCTTCTTGACACACTCCCTCTCTCTCCTTTCTCCCTGACACTGTCTCTCTCTCTTTCCATGACACTGTTTCTCTCCCTTACTCTCTCCCTGACACTGTCTCTCTCCCTCCCCCTCTCTCCCTGACACTGTCTCTCTCTCCCTCACACTGTATATCTTCCTGACACACTCTCCCTCTCACTAGCTCCCTTCTTTCTCCCTAGCTGACACTCTCTATCTCTCTCACTTCCTCTTTCTCCCCTCCCTCTCTTGCTCCTCCTTATTCTCTCTCTCTTCCTGACCACTCTCTCTTTCTCTCTTCTTGCTCACTCTCCCTCTACCAATGGCACCCTTTTTGTCTCTCACTCCCCTCACTCTCTGTCTGGTTCTCCTAAGGGGCATTGTCATGATAACGGGGGTAATTCTGAGTTGATCGCAGCAGGAACTTTGTTAGCAGTTGGGCAAAACCATGTGCACTGCAGGGGAGGCAGATATAACATTTGCAGAGAGAGTTAGATTTGGGTGTGGTGAGTTCAATCTGCAATCTAAATTGCAGTGTAAAATTAAAGCAGCCAGTATTTACCCTGCACAGAAACAAAATAACCCACCCAAATCTAACTCTCTCTGCAAATGTTATATCTGCCCCCCCTGCAGTGCACATGGTTTTGCCCAATTGCTAAAAAATGTCCTGCTGCGATCAACTTGGAATTACTCCCAATGGCGGGGAGGGGGTCTGTCAAGATTTTGCTATAGGGCCCACAAAGTTCTAGTTATGCCCCTGCTCCAATGTTTAATTTAGTGTGCATACTTTGCTGTCATATTCTGAATGTGTATACAAATCACAGTACTACAATAATTCATAAATCAACTTTATTCTTCTCTGTATTTTTAAAATATACCATTCAGTATTTTTTTATATTATTTTTTTTGGCACAAAGGCGATTTTAGGGATCTATAGTATTTGGAGCTGATGCATATCTGAACTCAAGCCACAGTAATTGCCAGTGTTGTACCATAACTAGACATGCATGACTTGAATACTGCTGTTAATGCAAATACATGACATGGATAACATATTATAATATTTATTACTATTTGTTGGAAACATTTTTAGAACTTTTATTAGTGGAAGTAAATGACATTACTTTTACATTCTTGTCCATGGACTCATGTATTAGTGTCACTTTGTTTTCTCCTAGTAAGAGACACAGCATACACACACACACACACACACACACACACACACACACACACACACACACACACACACCATGCATAAGAGCTCCACTGCCCTCTCCCTGTGCTCCAAGTCTAGTGGCTGGCTGTGCCCTTACCATCCGTGACCGTTATGTGCGACTGGCAGTGCTTGAGGCAGTATGACTCCATACAAGTCATACAACTCCAGCGGGCAATGCACAGGCTATGGGATAGACACAAGTCACATTGCAATGAGTGGGCTCTGCCTGCTCCCTACTGGGCAAGGTGCATCAGGGGCAAAGTCTCTCACAATTGGGAAGACACTGCCAGAAGTCTTCCACACAGACAAGGCAGAAGCGGTGCCCACAGGACACCAATAGCATGGGCACTAGGCTTACAGAGCAGCATATACCACATGTGTCATGGCTGGTACATGCCAGTAGTACACGTAGGTGTTACACGTCTGCAGGAGCAGTAATTCCAGTGTGGCCTCGCACTTTGAATGCCCATATAAGCAAGCAGGAGTAAGGGTCACTGTATACTAATGCAGTATTGCTGTATGCTGCTCCTACAATGTGTATGGTAGCAGTGCACCTGGCAGAGAAGGAGTCAGGCACACCACTACTATTACACATTGCAGTGGGCTGTACACAGCAGCTGGCAGTGCACGCACTCAAAGGCGATCGTGGGTAGATGCGGCCTGTTCTGCCCACAGGGGAAATGTGCTATGTGCAAAGCACCATCCTCACCACCCTAGTTATGGCCTAGGTGATTGCACTCACATTGTATGCACAGAGCTAAATGCTTGTATTACCCATTACATAGTTGTGTGCATCTTTGTGACTGCTCCAACCTGTAAGCTGTATTTCAAAGCTGTCACCAGTATAAGAGCTGCTCTTTTGCACCAGCTTTATCCTTAGTGCAAAACATCTGATATTAGATGTATCAATATAAATGTGCAACTCTGCATAGCCGGCAATTTTTCAACATGCCCTTGATGTCCCGTGCAGGGCCGTATTATCCATAAGGCTGACTGGGCCCTGCAGGGACAAGAGGCTCAACATTTTTTTTACTGTTACCTGCGACCTAGGATTTCAGTCAGCTGAGGTTTGTTATGAGACCATGGCCCTCATTCCGAGTTGTTCGCTCGCTAGCTGCTTTTATCAGCATTGCACACGCTAGGCCGCCGCCCTCTGGGAGTGTATCTTAGCTTAGCATAATAGCGAACGAAAAGTTAGCAGAATTGCTACTAAATAATTCCTTGCATTTTCTGAGTAGCTCCAGACCTACTCCTAGATTGCGATCAGCTCAGTCCGTTTAGTTCCTGGTTTGACGTCACAATCACTCTCTGCATTCGGCCAGCCACTCCCCCATTTCTCCAGACACTCCCGCGTTTTTCCCTGACACGCCTGCGTTTTTTAAGCACACTCCCGGAAAACGCTCAGTTACCACCCAGAAACGCCCCTTTCCTGTCAATCACTCACCGATCAGCAGTGCGACTGAATAGCGCTGCAGAATCCACAGCAAATCTACTAAGTTTTTAGTTAAATAACCAAGCGCATGTGCCCTGCGTGCCTTGCGCATGCGCATTTTGCAACAAATCGCAGCGTAGCAAAAATTGGCAATGAGTGAACAACTCGGAATGACCCCCCATGGGCGGTGGGTAGACAGCAGACCTTTAGCACCCTAGCACTATTTCAAAAGAGAAAAGAAAAGGAAAAAATATTGCCCTGTTAGAAGCTTAGATCAGCAGACTTTATTTCAACTGGGTACCGGTGTCTGTGTGAATAATAAATGTGTAGATAATTGTATAAGCTCTGTTTCCCAAATAATAGCTGTAGTGGGGTTAAAGATTGAAGTGCCAGAGTGGGCCCAAAATACCTGAAGGCCTAGGGGCTTGGGCATGGGTTAATATGCTCCTTTCACCATGCATACTCTTTGCCTACATCATAGTTACCAACAATCTGGCTGCCCAGCGAGTTCGGAGCAGTGGGGGGGCATGATGCAGCAGAAGTGGCATGGCGAAAATGGTGGATGATATTAGGGGCAGGATTAGGGGCGTGGCTGCATGATTGCGTCATTGTGGCCCCGCCGCCGCTATGCAGTGGCAAGATTATCAGCATTACTAAGCAGGGGGCATGGACGGGATGACGCGAATCGCGTCACCTACCCCCCCCCCTTGCCGCCCACTTTGGACAGCGGTGTGGGGGGTTGTTAGGGGATGTTGGGGGTTGCGGGTGGCTGGTGCTTGGCTAGAAGATTTGCCCACTCTTACGGTGGCCCAGGAGCGCCAGACGATTTTTGGAAGCTCCTGCTCAAACTGGGACAGTAGGCAAGTATGGCCCACATGTAATCATTCCTTGCCACTATTTATGCTCCTTTAGTCACAAGTGGAGGTATGATTGAGTTTTGTATTTCTCTTACGTCCTAGAGGATGCTGGGGTCCATATTAGTACCATGGGGGTATAGACGGGTCCACCAGGAGCCATGGGCACTTTAAGACTTTGATAGTGTGGGCTGACTCCTCCCTCTATGCCCCTCCTACCAGACTCAGTTTAGAGATTGTGTCCGGAGGAGCCGGTCAAAGCTAGTGGAGTTCTTAGAGTTTTTCTAGTTTTATTTTTTAAAGCTGTTAGGCACAGGGAGGCTGCTGGCCACAGCCTCCCTGCTTCATGGGACTTAGGGGAGAAGTAGTGTCCAACCCTCAGAGGTTAATGGCCACTATCTCCGCTGACAGGACATTAAGCTCCTGAGGGTGATGATCGTTAGCCCCTGAGGTGACTGCTCACTCCAGGCAGCTTGCCGCCACCCCCTAACAGAGCCAGAAGATCGTGGTGGTGAGTGTGTCACCGGTGACCTGACAAGCGGGGAGCCGGTGTAAATGTTGGCATCAGGGTGGGAGCACAGTACTGACACTGCACTCTGGATGGCTCAGTGGTACATCAGGTGCGGCGCTGTGAGGGGCGCTCTGGGCCTGCGCATATACTCTAAAAACTGGTCACCTCTCCTATCAGTGACGTTTGTTCTACTGCTAGAATGCATTACCTCAGGCCAGTATAATCCTGTAAAGTGCAGGAAGCTGCGTCATGTTTGGGGGTGGAGCTTCTCCTCAGAGCGGATCCAGCAGCTCACCAGCACCATTTTCCTTCTGCAGTTCATCACTAAGAGACGCTGACAGGGAGCACTGCCCTCCACACGACTCCAGCTATCCTGTAAGGTACCAGGGGGTTGTAAATTACTGTGTAATCTATTAAGGAATCATTCAACACTGAGGAAGCCACCGAAGCCGGAGGGTAGGCGGAGAAACGCGTTTGGGACACTCTCTGTGGTTAAAACCACATCACGAATTGCTGCTGCTGCTGCAGCTGACGGAAGTGCCCCTATCAGCACAGGCTGTGCTACGGAGAGCCAAGATTTCCTGTGACTGCTATCACGCTGACTGCCGCGGCTGCGGCTGTTTAAAGTGGACATTGGGATTTGCTGCACCGAGGAGGTAAACCCATTACCGGAGAGGGGGATATAAACCCCAATCACCATTGCCCATTGTGGGAGAGGCTGCTACACTCATAAGCGCTGTGAGGAGAGGTATTAAATAGAGTACACAGCACACTGTACTCGTGGTGAAGTGTGGACTTTCGGTTTTAGATTCCTACATCCATTGTTTTTTGGCATGACAGCTGACTACATTTAAACAGTGATATATGTTCAACAGCATTAAGCCTGGTATGATTTATGGACGGTATTAATTAATAGAAGTTTTTCTCTACCTATCTACCTGACTTTAAGCATTAACAGCTGATTTCCAACTAACAGCTGCATCATCAACTACAATTATAGTGCACTAACAAAATAGTTTGCTTGAACTAATGGACATAACTATCAGTTTCCAAATCTTTTCTGCTTGACTAACATCTGCATGTGGAGCTTTTGAAAAAACTTACCTGCTTACTAATTATGCAGACCGTGCTATATTAAGAGGATAGAAAATCTTATCCCAGAGCTTTATTAAGAGATCTATAGAGTTATATGATATCTGTTATTTTAGCTGGATAAAATTAGATGAATTTTTCTTAATGTGGAATTGTTCTTAATACGCTATATATTTTAGATTTATTGATACTGGCCGGTGTCATAGTGTGTTATTTATATGTGTAGAAAATTTTTAAATGTACTCTGCATAAAATATAAAGTAAAAGTTATTTTTTATATACAACGTGAAATAGCGCTGTCTCATTTCTTGTTTGGTTTTCTTTAACTCTTGGGATAACTGGGATCAGTGTCCCGAGACTAGCGGCTTTTCACATTGTAGGTGACAGCGCCAAGTGTATATCCCCATATCCAGATTTTAAAACAATCTGTGGAGGTTTTGTCTGGTTCTGTCCCCACTACCTCAAAATACCCTGGTGTGTCCAAGAAACGTGCGCTTGCTCAGATTATGCAGGTCAACACGGACACCGACTCTGACATGGCAGAGGGTGATGAGGATTTGCGGGGGATGAGGCTTCCCTGGCAAGAGGGGTGCAACTCATGATTGAGGCTATTAGGGATGTGTTACACATTACTGACAAACCACCTGAACAGGTAGTGGAGGCTTACTTTATAGACAATAAGAAAGCTTCCCTGACCTTCCTTGTGTCTAAGGAATTAAACGCATTATTTGAAAAATCCTGGGAAAATCCAGAGAAAAAAATCCAGATCCCAAAGAGGGTTCTTGTGGATTTTCCTTTCCCTGAGGATGATAGGAAAAAGTGGGAATATCCGCCTATAATAGACGCGTCTGTATCTAGACTGTCTAAAAAGGTGGTTTTACCTGTCCCGGGGTCTACAGCTTTAAAGGAACCGGCAGACTGCAAGATTGAAACTACGCTCAAATCCATATACACTGCTTCAGGAGTGGCGTAAAGGCCCACTATTGCCTATGCATGGATTTCTAAAGACATAGTAAAGTCGTCAGGCACATTACTAGAGGACTTGGATTCTATGGATAGAAGTGACATTGAATTGTTTTTACGTAACATACAGGATTTTGCAGGTTTCATGGTGGAGGCCATGAAAGACCTGGGTAATCTGACTGCGAGGACTTTGTCCATGGCTGTTTCAGCATGCAGGGGACTCTGGCTACGCCAATGGTCTGCAGATGCGGAATCCAGGAGAAGTGTGGAGAACCTACCCTTCACAGGTCAGGCTCCCTTTGGGGAAGCATTGGATGCGTGGATCTCCATGGCAACAGCTGGTAAGTCAATATTTCTTCCCTCAGCTTCTCAGACGACGAAGAAACCCTTTTCTATGTCTTCAGTGCAGTCCTTTCGGTCTGCAAAAGCTAAGAAGTCCAAAACTCCTACCACGTTCTTCAGGGGTGGCCAAGCTAAATCCAAAAAACTGGCACCTGCAGGTTCCCAAGACCAGAAACCTGCCTCTGTGTCCTCAAAATCCTCAGCATGACGGTGGACCTCCTGCCAGAAGAAAGGGCAGGTGGGAGCGAGGCTCAGACATTTCAGTCATGTCTGGGTGTCGCCCGGTCTGGATCCCTGGGTACAGGATATTGTGTCCCAGGGGTAAAAACTGGAGTTTCAAGAGCTCCCACCCCACAGGTTCTTCAAATCAGGTTAGCCAGCTTTGCTGGCAGACAGGGCTATCCTTCAGGAAGCCATTCACAAATTGGAAAGGGCAAATGTCATTGTTCCAGTTCCACCTCATCTGGTAAACCAGGGTTACTGTTCAAACCTCTTTGTGGTACCGAAACGGGATGGTTCGGTCAGGCCAATTTTTAACCTGAAGTCACTAAACCCTTATCTATGGGAATTCAGGTTCAAAATGGAGTTTCTGAGAGCGGTGATCTCAGGGCTGGAAGAGAGATAGTTTCTGGTATCATCAAGGATGCATACCTCCACATTCCGATTTGGCCACCACACCAGGCTTATCTCAGATTTGTGCTGTTGGACTGTCACTTTCAGTTCCAGTCACTGCTGTTCAGCCTCTCAACAGCACCGAGGGTGTTCACCAAGGTAATGGCAGAGATGATGATCCTCCTCTGCAGGCAGAGAGTGAATATAATTCCTTATCTGGATGATCTGCTGATAAAGGCATCTTCCAGGGAGAGGTTGTTGCAGTCCATTGCTCTCACAACTCGACTGCTGAACATGGATGGATCCTGAATATTCCAAAATTACATTTGGAGCCGACAAGGAGATTGTCTTTCCTGGGGATGGTCCTAGACATGAAAGTGGAGAGGGTATTTCTACCGGTGGGAAAGGCGTTGGTGATCCAAAGTATGGTCCGGGATGTCTTGATGCCTACCCGGGTATCGTTTCATCAGTGCATTCGCCTTCTGGGGAAGATGGTTGCCTCCTATGAGGCTCTTCAGTATGGAAGATTTAATGCACGGTCCTTCTAACTGGACCTCCTGGACAAGTGGTCGGGATCTCACCTGCACATGCACCAGAGGATACGTCTGTCGCCGAAAGCCAGGATTTCACTCCTGTGGTGGCTACAATTGCCTCACCTTCTAGAGGGCCGAAGGTTCGGGATTCAGAACTGGACCCTGCTAACCACGGATGCAAGTCTCAGAGGTTAGGGCGCAGTCAACCAAGGGGAAACCTTCCAAGGAAGATGGTCAAGTCTGGAATCCATTCTTCCAATCAACATTCTGGAACTAAGGGCCGTGTACAACGGTCTTCTGCAAGCAGCACAACTTCCACAAGATCGGCCCATTCAGGTGCAGTTGGACAATGTAACCGACAGGGCGGAATGAAGAGCAGAGCTGCAATGTCAGAGGTGACAAGAATCATCCTCTCGGCAGAAAGGCACGCATTGGTGCTGTCAGCAATATTCATTTTGGGAGTTGACAACTGGGAAGCGGACTTCCTCAGCAGACATGATTTCCATCCAGGAGAGTGGGGCTTCCATCCGGAGGTGTTCACGGAGGTGACAAATCTTTGGGGTTTAACTCAAATAGACGTGATGGCCTCCCATCTCACCAAGAAGCTTCAGAGGTACTGTTCCAGGTCAAGAGTCCCACAAGCAGTGGCGGTGGACGCCCTGGTGACTCCGTGGGTGTTCCAGTCAGTGTACTTGTTTCCTCCACTTCCACTCATTCCCAGGATTCTAAAGCTCATAAAGAGAACAAGAGTTCAGGCAATCCTCATTGCTCTGGACTGGCCAAGAAGAGCTTGGTACGCGGATCTTCTGGATATAGTGCTGGAAGATCCGAGGCCTCTTCCTCTTTGAGAGGACCTGCTGCAACAGGGGCCATTCGCTTATCAAGACATACCGCGGCTACGTTTGACGGCATGGAGGTTGAACGCCAGATCTTAGCTCGGAAAGGCATTCCAAACAAGGTTATTCCTAACCTGATACAGGTTAGGAAAGGAGTAACCTCTAAACATTACCATTGCATTTGGAAAAAGTATGTATCTTGGTGTGAATCCAAGAAGTTTCAACTGTTTCAAGAGTTTAAACTGAGACGGTTTCTCCTCTTCCTGCAAGCAGGTGTGGATATGGGCCTGAAGTTGGGATCCGTAAAGGTCCAGATTTCGGCCGTATCCATTTTCTTCCAGAAACAACTGGCTTCCCTCCCTGAGGTTCAGACTTTCTTGAAATGGGTTCTGCACATCTAGCCTCCCTTTGTGCCACCTACGGCACCCTGGGATCTTAACGTGGTGTTACAGTTCCTCCAATCGGATTTGTTCGAGCCTCTACAGGAGGTTGAGGTCAAGTTTCTCACATGGAAGGTTGTCACTTTGTTGGCCTTAGCTTCTGCTAGACGTGTGTCGGAGTTGGGGGCTTTGTCTTGTAAAAGCCCCTACTTGATCTTCCATGAAGATAGAGCTGAGCTATGGACACGTCAGCAATCTTTCCAAAGGTTGTGTCGGCTTTTCATATCAACCAACCTTTTGTGGTGCCAGTTGCTACTGACTCCTCAATTCCGTAAAAGTGCTTGGATGTTGTAAGGGCTCTGAAAATCTATGTGAAGAGGACTGCTCGTCACAGAAAATCGGACTCTCTGTTTGTCCTGTATGATCCCAAGAAAATTGGGTGTCCTGCTTCTAAGCAGATGATCTCTCGCTGGATCAGGGTCACTATCCAGCATGCATATTCTACGGCATGATTGCCGTGTCCAAAATCTGTTAAGGCCCACTCTACTCGTAAGGTGGGTTCGTCCTGGGAGGCTGCCCGGGGTGTCTCGGCTTTACAGCTTTGCCGAGCAGCTACTTGGTCTGGGTCGAACACATTTGCTAAGTTCTACAACTTTGATACTTTGGCCACTGAGGACCTAAAGTTTGGTCAATCAGTTCTGCGGGAGCCTCCGCACTCTCCCTCCCGTTCCGGGAGCTTTGGTACATCCACATGGTACTAATATGGACCCCAGCATCCTCTAGGACGTAAGAGAAAATAGGATTTTAATTACCTACCGGTAAATCCTTTTCTCGTAGTCCGTAGAGGATGCTGGGTGCCATTCCAGCTCTTCGTGACCCTGCAGCAGTTACTTAGTTCAGTACTGCTTTGTTCTTGATTAAGTACTGTTTTTCTTACTTGGTTAAGTAATATTGTTCAGCCGTTGCTGAATTTTCAGGCTAGTTAGCTTGGTTTGCCTTGTATGTGTGAGCTGGTGTGAATCTCACCACTATCTGTGTAAAGTCCTTCTCTCAAAGTTGTCTGTCTCCTCGGGCACAGTTTCTAGACTGAGTCTGGTAGGAGGGGCATAGAGAGAGGAGCCAGCCCACACTATCAAAGTCTTAAAGTACCCATGGCTCCTGGTGGACCCGTCTATACCCTCATGGTACTAATACGGACCCCAGCATCCTCTACGGACTACGAGAAAAGGGTTTACCGGTAGGTAATTAAAATCCTATTAAATCAGCATTGCCTGTCGTGGGAAAACATGGAAGAATTGTGTGGAAGATTGCGTTCAACTCTGCTTCGTGCCCTTTTTGCATAAACGCCAATTTTTTTTCTCCATTTAAAAAAACAATTCCTGTAATAAGTTCACGCTAATAAATTATTTAGCAAAAAGCTATCTGTTAAAAAAAATTTGGCTCTAAATCTTCCACATTTATGATTATTGCATATTATCTTAGTTTTTCCTGCAATACCATTGGAGATTTACTAATAAAGCAGAGATACTGTACAACAAAAACAGCTTGTGGGTATTTTATTGTATTATATCGATATGAGAGCTGCTTTCATTTAGCCAGACTGTCAGGTAGAGGAGAGATAACACAGTGCAGTGAAGTCTTTATGTATGCACTGCATGTCTTACTGCAGAACCAATTGTAAGCTTCTGCTCCCCCCATTAAGTAAAGGTTTACCACAAACTGGGAAAATGGATGCTTCAGATTTCGAATGAAAAGGGTGAATCAAACATGGTAATTACCTCATTGCATGCAGATTGTGACCTGTTCCAGTCTTTAAGAAATCATTTGTAATAGCATGTATAATATGGGATGCCAACTGTCTGCAATGTGGCTCATTATCATCAACACTGTGCATGCTGCTGTGATGAAACATCAATTAAGGTGATTTGCATATAAGATGAAGAAGAAGACAAATTATGGGCACAATTGCCATTTACAGTATGTGTACATGTTCAATGCAAGCAACTATTTTTTGCAACAGAAGGATACACTGGCAAAGGTGAACATTGTTTACAGGTGGAGGCTAGATGATAACACTGCAACAGCCTTTGCCAAATGTAAGTACTGTACACATTTTGTTACTTAAAATAACTGTTTTATTTAAAATTCCAGTGGAAATTAGTGATGTTTTATACATATGCATATTGTATTATACCTGTATACATACAGTACTTTGTTTTGTATCACACTTGTTTGCGTGTCACCCTACTGAAACAACTAGAACATCTATTTAAGTACAGCAAGTGACATTCCAGATTTAGGTTATGGCATATACAGTAGGTTGCTTATTCAGGCTGCTCTTGAATCATAAGTACATAGCTCATTAATAGACTACAGTATACTTAATGAGGGAATTCCAGCCTTCTGTGCAGGAGACTGTAAGGAATGTTCTATTTATCTGATGTTTAGGAAAGGGAGGTGATAGATAAGAAAATAAATTGCTGGAGTTAGAGAGATCATAACTTATTATTATTTTTTACTAAAAAAGAATAATACAACCATAACAAGACTTCTGAAAAGTAAATAAATAAAAGGTAGAAGCTGTTTTTGATAGTAGAGCGTGGAAAGAAATTGTGTGGAGCCCACCTGTCCCCAGACTACTTTTGTAATCCCTGTTGCTGTAAGAGAAATAGCTGTGTAGCTGCTGTAGGTAGGAGACTAGAGGGATTTACTTTAACCCCTGAAGCACTGGATCTCTGAATTGTGTAAAAGGTCAATGCATGACACACGCGGCATGTTGAATCAATGCATTTACCGGCATCCCCAGCAGTGAAATGGTAGAGAAAAGGGGTTGAACTTGGGATCTCCCTATTCCAACGTCAGCATTGAGACTCTTGTGGGAAACAAATGCTTCACAGTTATCTATACGTACAGTAGTATAATACATCATATCTGACAGTTAATGTATCTGCCCTATACTGTAGGTAAGGTTCTCTACCCAATAACATATTGTACGGTGTATCTTCTTGAACATACATTAGGCAGAGTATTATATTTGCTAAGATTCCTTTTGCTATGGATCAAATTTCAGCTTGCTGTCTACCCTCAGTAAACCTATCCAGTTGAGTCAAGTCTCAATACCCAGGCAGTTCATTTGTTATGCAGAATACACTTGAATACACATTTCATTTGTCTTTTCTATGAGCTGTGTGACCTGGGCAGGAGACAAAAAGCCTATTTTAAGGGTGTGGATCAACAGCATCCTCAGAGAACAGTATACGATAAGACAGTATGGCATGTCCCTGCATTGAGGTATGACATGTTAAAAGTAACAGTATTTTCTCCTTTAATAATGGCCGATGCACCCACAAATACTTATAATGCTAAATATAAAATGGCAATGACTTATTATGAATGGCTACTGACAATGAAAGACACTATGCCTGTCTGCTTTATTATACTGATTACACTTGTAGAGCACCTTCTGCATTTGCTCTCTGGGCATGTAAAAGTTAAAAGATTAATGATGAAAACTCCATACTGCAGAGCTGCATCCTGCTTCCAAGGTTACATTGTAGTCATAGAGAATGGTTTCTGAAAGGGGATATTAGTTTGAATCCTCATTCAAAGGGTCAATACAAGTAACATTTTTTTTAACAATATAAAGAATGTAACAACTGTGCATTTCTTTAGCATGCAGATGTAGATATATGTATACAAACACACATATGTACAGTATGTCTTATGTATATGTTCCTGCATACTGAGATGTTCTATGCTACGTGAATTCCTATGTTGCATCTACTCAGCTCTCCCTGTAATGTGGGATGTGCTGTGAATGCTGCCTCTTGTTTTGTTGCAGTGCAGAATAGCGAAGCATCATAACGCAGGCTGACAAGGGGGATGGCTGTGTGACTACTGCATCTGGAAACTGGGTCTCTGCAGATGTTTCATGATGTACCAGCTTTACCTAGCTCTTATTTTTTAGTCCTCACCACCAGGCAACGTCACACCTCCTGAGGACTCAAGATTTTTTTTTTTTGTGCTGAGCTTAGCATCTCCCATCCATTACATTATATGCTTTAAACAGGCTTTCAAGTAAGAGAACCTGCCAGACTAATCCTGTCCTTTCACTTCAAGAACAATGAGCTCCTCTTATCAAGAAATCCCCCGTTTTAGCATCAGCTGATTAAATATTTTTGAAGTATTAGGACAAACAAATTTATAGGATGCCAGAAAACCTGTTATTCGTCATTGTATTCCCTGGAGAACTGATTCTACCTAGACCGGTTACTAAGAAACCTGGAGGATTGTATCTTAAGGTAACGTCTTGTATCAATGTTTTCACACAGGTTGTCAGTGTTTCTAATTTAACAGACATATTGTTATCAGACATTTTATTATCACTGTATTGCATGTTTAACTCCTTTAAAGACGGCATCGGCTACATGTTTCACTTGTTGGTATACTTTTTTAAGATGTATTTATATATATATATATATATATATATATATATATATACACACACACAAAACAAAACTCGCTGATCCTTATCTTATTTTAACATTCTTAATGTCTGTCATTACTCTTTAAGGTGTAAACATTTCCTGATGAAGCAATTAAGAACCCCATTATGCAATGCTGTAAAGTGTGATTTTGCCGTCTATATAGATGTTCCTAATTTGAAATAATAATTTATACCTGTACACTTTTGTTTATTATTTTAGAACGTGTACATCATGTAGGCGATCAGACACTGCTATGCCTGTGTCAGTGTAGACAAGACTAATTATATACAGTGCTGCATACAGGAAGCATATTTGGTATCACGCTTCTGTCCTTGTAATGTATAGCTCCTGGGATCTCATATCAGTTGAGAGCAATAGGAGAGCAGTAAAATCCTGCCCTAAAATGCTGCATATTATGTGCCCATACATGATGAGGATGCATACCATTGTTACCTAAAGAGTTATATGCATTGATTTATAGAGCATTTTAGCCTTAATCTTCTTAGTGCCCCATGTCTCCTCTGAGGATTTCTGTGCAAAGCATCTCTAGCAACCTCTCAGGTGTGGTAGTATAGAAAGAAATGACGCATATTGTAACTATTTCTCCTCTTTTCTAGGTGAGAGGTTATACACCTCTCATTTACAGAAATCCATTCCTATCCTGAGCACCAATATATCTCCACTTTCTCACTGTGGTTACTTCCCAACAGCCAAACAGAAGAACCAGGCTGTATACTTATTTGGTCCCTAACTATGACAGTTGCCACTGGAGATCCCTCAGATGAAGCATCCGCTTTGCCAGGACACCCACAGGACAGTTATGATCCTGACCCTGATCATGAATGTTGTGAGAGAGTCGTTATTAATATTTCAGGACTTCGATTTGAGACTCAGCTGAAGACCTTATCCCAGTTTCCAGAAACATTACTGGGGGATCCTAAAAAGAGGATGAGATACTTTGATCCATTGAGGAATGAATATTTTTTTGACAGGAATAGACCAAGTTTCGATGCCATCCTGTACTATTATCAATCTGGTGGGAGGTTAAGGAGACCTGTGAACGTGCCCTTGGATATCTTCTCAGAGGAAATACGGTTCTATGAACTCGGTGAAGAAGCCATGGAGATCTTTAGAGAGGATGAGGGATATATAAAGGAAGAGGAACGCCCTTTGCCAGATAATGAGTACCAGAAACAAGTGTGGCTTCTCTTTGAATATCCTGAAAGCTCTGGCCCAGCCAGGATTATAGCAATTATATCTGTTATGGTGATATTAATTTCAATTGTGAGTTTTTGCCTTGAAACATTGCCTGTTTTTAGAGATGAAAATGAGGACATGCATGGGAGTGCTGTCAATTATTACCCATACTCCAACAGTACAGTCCGATATCAACCTTCTAATACATTCACAGACCCATTCTTTATTGTTGAGACACTTTGTATTATATGGTTCTCATTTGAGTTCTTGGTTCGTTTTTTTGCCTGCCCAAGTAAAGCTGGATTTTTTACCAATATTATGAACATTATTGATATAGTGGCTATTATTCCTTACTTTATAACCCTAGGTACAGAACTGGCAGAAAAAACTGAAGATGGGCAACAAGGTCAGCAAGCAATGTCTTTAGCAATTCTTCGAGTTATAAGACTGGTTAGAGTATTTAGGATCTTCAAACTTTCCAGACATTCAAAGGGACTGCAGATTTTAGGTCAGACACTCAAAGCAAGCATGAGGGAATTAGGCCTTTTAATATTTTTCCTCTTCATTGGTGTCATTCTTTTCTCCAGTGCTGTGTATTTTGCAGAAGCTGATGAGAAAGAATCTCAGTTTCCCAGCATCCCAGATGCCTTCTGGTGGGCCGTGGTTTCCATGACAACAGTAGGATATGGAGACATGGTCCCTACAACAATAGGTGGCAAAATAGTAGGCTCCCTCTGTGCAATTGCAGGCGTGTTAACCATTGCCTTACCAGTCCCTGTTATAGTATCCAACTTCAATTACTTCTATCACAGAGAGACAGAAGGTGAGGAACAAGCACAATATTTGCAAGTAACCAGCTGTCCAAAGATCCCATCTTCCCCTGACCTTCAAAAAAGTAGAAGTGCCTCCACGCTGAGTAAGTCAGATTACATGGAGATCCAAGAAGGAGTTAATCATAGCAATGAAGACTTTAGAGAGAAGAATTTAAAAACTGCAAATTGCACCTTAGGAAATACAAACTATGTAAATATAACCAAAATGCTCACTGACGTTTGACTGGCCTGCTCCTTGCAAAAGGGTATGGGGCAGCTGCAGAATTTGAGCAATGCAATAATCTGCTAGGTAATACTTTTCTAGATGTGTCAATTTGCATGGAAAGCAATAGTTGTGTAAGTGATGTTTTAATGCATCTGCAACTGAATTCTAACTCACGGAACATCTATTGACAACATTGGTAGGCCAAAGCAATCTAGTAGCATATTTGACTAAATGGTATACAAATTTGAAATGACCTAAGATTGAGGCAATCACTAGGCCTCACTTTGTATACATACTAAGGCGTCTCAGCCTGGATAGATGAAAGAAGTGAAACTCGCTGTACAATCTATTTGGATACATACTGTAGGTGTCCAATCAATGTTTAGCTTGTGACTAAACAAACAGGCATAACTTCATGAAGAACACTGTTGACCGTAATGTTTCACAAGAGGTTCTGCAGCAGCAACAGGCTGCAATGCACAGGACAGTAACCTTTTATAGTGACACAAACAATTATTGGTCCGACAGGGTTAAAACTGCACCTGTTGATTAAACTGAAAAGATGATGGTTTCCAAAGAATTGTACTTCCCAATTTCCCCATAAATATTATCATAGCTATAAAATATCTTCTATAGGATATGCTCAGCATACCCTGTAGTGATGTAAACATAAATTGCACTTAAATGATCAATGCACATATGTACAGCCCAACATTTCATGCTTTAATAATTAAATAGCTGTTTTTAAAAATACCTTCCATATTTTATCGAGGAACATATATTTTTGTGTTAAGGTTCTGTTGTATATCAAAATGCTGATATTTTATTTTTTAAATTTTTTTAATAAGCTAGTTTGCTGCCACTGTAGTGTGTCTATGCTGGGATGTATGACACGACTAAACAGGAAGTCAATATGTACTATAATCTGCAGACACAGTGTATACATACAGTAGTCATTGCTATAATCACTGAAACAGGAAATATACAACTGCTCCTTAGCTATGGGACCACTTCATTATTGATCAAGGTAAATGTCCAGAACAAGGGTGAAGATTGACCAAAGGGTGTATGAAAATGTAAAAGAAGCCTTCACACTTAGATGTCAAGGCAACATGCTGCAATTGTTTCTAAGGTTAAATAATATCACATGGGACTGCAATGAGACCATGGTTGATTAGGGTAACCCACATTTACCACTACTGTATGTAAAATAACTGCATGCATATGTTATTAATTGTTCTTAACTGTTCCTAGCAATCTGGTCTATCAGCAGTTCTCTGTAATGTGGATAATGTCAGCCTTAAAACTTTTGTACTGTAGGCCATCAGTTATCCTACTGGTGGGAGTCGCTAACTTCATGCTGTGTTGCTGTATCAAATCATTGGAGAGATACACCTTGCAGGATAAAGTGTAATAGGTCTCCTCTAACCTTTGTTAGAAATTCTAATATTCTGTCACACTATTATAATGTTGCCTACATTCCATTCATGAATTAATAACTGTGAAATAGGAATAATGCATGGATAATATTG
Source organism: Pseudophryne corroboree (assembly GCF_028390025.1). NCBI lineage: Eukaryota > Metazoa > Chordata > Amphibia > Anura > Myobatrachidae > Pseudophryne > Pseudophryne corroboree. Next base: position 760,568,145 of record NC_086445.1, read on the forward strand.
CATGCACACTCTATCAACATATATAGCCAAATACGCAAACACACACATACACAGTTTCTTCTTAAGTAGAAAATAACCAACTATCTATGTAGCTGTATCAGTGTTAATAGTATTTATTCTACAATTGTATTATTTGAATAATTTCCTTATAGGAATACAGAAGTTAAATCAGGAAAAGGGACATACTGATTGTACATTTTAAAATAAGGTTCAAACTGTAGGTAAAATATACTTGCACCAAGGATTGTGTTTATGTTTCAGGGAAACTTTGTCACGCTTGAAAATATATGTACTGTATTGAAAAAGTAAGTAATAATTAAACATCCACAGTGAAGCGGGCAGAAACAAAGGACACAGGAAAGGGTGTTCCATTAGTCATAAATAAATAAACAACGGCATCCATTGACATATATTTTGATTGTCTGTAGATGTAAGCAGCTGTATAAGCACTATGGAATGTATAGAAATCTATGTATATATATATATATATATATATATTTACATATGTATATAAAAATGTGCTTACACATGTGAATAAGAGTGCATGGGTATATGAGAACACTGATAAAATACAAATTAATATGCACTCCCAAACATCCAAGTCGATAAATATTAATGTCTCTTGAAAGTTGGTACAGTTGTACAGAGAAAACATATTATGTTTACTTATAAAAGAAGAAACAGATAATTTTTTATGACACTTTCAATTCAGGATTGTATTACCTTTGCAATTAGATTGGTTATACTGATGTAATTATATATGTATGAGCGATACATGAATACCTGTCTATTCAAAGATTATCTATTCATGCATGTATGTATATTCAAGCACATTAAATACACAACCACATACAATTACATGCCAATATGTATCTAACGGTGCAATAGAATATATATATTCTGAGAAACAATATGAATTACAAGAAGCTTTAGATATTATTGTCAATTTCAATGTCTGTATTATGCATATATTAAGCACAGTGTGATATCAAATGTTACATTACCTATTCAGAAAGTTAATCATTGTTGCAAATAAACTGATAATAATAAGCCACATTTTTGACAAAACCTAGAAGTAAAGGTCAGTAAAACAAAGTAGAAAAAAATTGGCACAATCCTTTGGTAGCTACAAATCCCAAGATCTGCCAATATTTACCATTTTTAGTAATTTCTGAACCAATTATGCAATTATTGCCATATCATTTGTGTACAGTTTAACCATTGAATGCCTGATGACAAGCCAGTGCTTGGAAAACAATCTCTCAGCACTGAAGCAGATAACATTCTAATAGAGCTTTTAAATGCACATCTCAGTGCATAGAATACTTATACAATACATCAAAGGTGTTTCCCTGTAAAATGGGTCACTTTCATTTGTGCCTTTGTGCATTAACTTATATTTTAGGGTATGTTTATTGTTTATAGTTATACTTTGAAATTGTTGAAGAATTAACACCTAAAAAATGAAAATAGGATTTTATGTCTTTAATTGTAGGTCGAATGCTCGCCAATAATTATATTTTAGTATAAATGGTATACAGAGTTTATTTATTTTTATTTATTTATTACCAGTTATTTATATGGTGCACACATATTCCGCAGCACTTTACAGAGAATATTTAGTTATTCACATCGGTCACTGTCCTAGTGGAGTTTACAATCAATATTCCCTACCACATGTACATGCACACACGCTCACATTAGGGTTAATTTTGTTGGGATCAAATTAACCTACCAGTATATTTTTGGATTGTGGGAGGAAGCCGGAGTACCCGGAAGAAACCTATGCAAGTACGGGGAAAATATCCAAACTCCACACAGTTAGGGCCATGGTGGGAATTGAACCCATGACCTCAGTTCTGTGAGGCAGTAATGCTAACCATTACACCATCCATAGTGCCCAGTTTGTACACTTCATTTTCTCGCACTTAGTTATCATCAGAAAGAAATACTACAGTATTTTGAGAAGTGTTAATCTTCTCAATAGCCAGTAAATAGTGATTATGATTCAATCTTGTGGAAGGGTTCCTGGCATCCTGGGCCCTCTTACCCTTTGGCACCCTTTACTCTTGCTGCTCTAACCTCCCCTTTCCGCCTGTTACCTTGTGGGGAGCATATTGGGTGGGGTATCAGGGACAGAAGGTGGATGTAAGGCTAAGTGCTGCCTGTGATGCTGCAGGATGTTGCTCCTCTGTGTCAGTGACAGACTAGGATTGTGGATGTGATGCTACAGTGCAGTGCCACACTCACATCTTAACATCAGCATCACAATGCAAAGTAAGAAGCACACTTGATGTGTTCCAGTTAATTTAAATAAGTAAACACATTCCCCAATTGTCAGGTCAACTTGTTACTTTAATACCCAGGGAGGCAGGTACTCAATGTGGGAGCAATGCAAGTAAAAATAAAACTCTATGGGCTCCATTTACCATCGATACTATTTCCCAGTGGCATATTTTGTTTAGTATTACTGTGATACTAACAAATATGCCTCTGGTATTTAACATCAATCATTTGTCTGGCAAGGTCCAGCTGTGTCCCCCTCCTCTTGTGTGTTGCCGGCAGCCAACTGTTACTGGCATTGAGTTACTGACTAATGTGCATACGTGACAGCCATCTGTGCACATGCATACTGCTCCACACAGGCAAGGCCTCATCAAATCCTGGAAGACTTTGCTGAAGTCGGAAAGACTGTGGCGAGTCCCCATTTTACTGCTTACGCCATCTATAGAGAGCATACGGGTTTCTGTAGAAATGGTTATGGAATATTAGGTAGACAGTCAAAATGTTGACAGTGTCTGTGACGAACCAAATGGCCGACATGCACAATGTTGACACAATGAAAAGGTCAACATGGAAATGGCAGACACATGAAAAGGTCGACATGAGTTTTTCAGGTTTTTTTGTGTCAAATTTTAGATTTCAGCACATGGAATCCCAACTAGTGTACCGCTTTGATTGCAATGCTTCAGGCAGGGTGCCCTACTGCGCTACCGCTGTGCTTGGCATAGATTACCATTCCCAATTGTAGTCCATATGGATGGATGGATGGTAAAGTATGAAAAAGTTGAAAAATTCAATAAAAATTCAAAAAAACTCATGTCAATCATTTGTCCACCATTTACCCATGTTGACCATTTGGTCTCAAACTATTGACTGTCGACCTATTATCCAGATACCTTTATAAACAGTGGTAAGCTAAACTAAAGGATTGTGTTCATAACATCTTTTAACATCAGAAACAAGTGCTAAAGGGGTTACAATTCATTCTTGCCTGGGGCCCTATATGAGTGACACACTGTTTTTTTTGTGTTTTCTTTTCGATTAACCTAAAATGTTGGTGCCCAATGTGATCACCTTACTTCAGCTTAAGGAATAATGCTTGGGATAGGCATATCAATATCCTTACAAAGAATTAAGGTTCAAAAAGGGTTGAGATTGCGTAAAGGATTAAAAAAAGGGGCAGACAAGATGGGCCAAGTGGTTCTTATCTGCCGTCAAATTCTATGTTTCTATGTTTCTATCAACCCTGATTATAAGTTCACATAGACTTTCCTGTTATTGAGCACAAATGTACAGGTGCCAAGGGTTGCCTATCTCTGGCATAACCCATCTGATCATGAAGCATTTATTGGTGTATAGAGAGACTATTTTAGGATGCCCAATTTGCCTCAGGTGTAATGCCAGTAACACAAAGTGAATGGTGTGTAAATCAGCATCACAATGGTTTTCGGTGTTACTGTACAGTGGCCTCCTCTGGTCTTGCTGCTTAGATATTCATTTAAGAAAAGTGTTTTTAAACATTGCTTTGCAGTTTAATGTAGGGGTGTTAAAGCTATCTATACTGTAGTGAGACACATCATATTTTTGGGTGTGTTAGGTCAGAACCCTTGTCATTTATAGTTAACTTAAACATACTAGAATAAAATTATACCACTGTATATGGCATTGAGATAAATATCATGATTTTGTGATCCCTGAAATTTTTGCTTCGCAAATTTGCATCTGAATCTTTTCATTTTATCTATGCAACCTATTTTCATTTTAAGGTGTTACATTTAAAAATGATTTGAGGCATCTTTAAACAAAGCATTTTAACCTTTAAGCAGGGCAATAATTAGAGTTAACAGCAAAAGAGGATTTGAAACTACACTAAGGGGCAGATTCAACAACGAGTGATATTCTTGTTGTTACGCATTACAAATGCTAAATGGTGCTCCAGCCAATAAGCTCCTAATTGTTCTTTTTTAAACACATGACAGGAGCTAATTGGCTGGGGCACCATATATCATTCATAACAAGAGATAACAAGAATATCACTCATTATTAAATCAGCCCCTAAGAACCTAACTAAAATCTATGTACTAGAAAACAGCACCGGCATACATTCAAAAAAATCCCTGAAAATCCATAAAAACATCACACTAGTAAATAATAGTTATATGCACACCATTCAAGAGATATTCTTCTACTGTCCACAATACAAATTTTCTTTAAGTCAATAATGCCATTACGTGCCAACATCTAAATTCCAAAACTTCACAAAAAGGTGACAGAAAACTGTAGGTCTCCAAGCATCCTACTGTCTTATCTCCACAGAAGCCACAATCAATCCCCATTACAGCTCACCATTTAGTAGTCATTGTTGGTGGGATCTTGCAGTGTGATCGTTCCCTTGGAATACATACCATTTACAGACGGACGGAATGCCAGCTGTCAAGATCCTGACAGCGGCATCCCGTCCGTCAGAATGCCGGCAGTTGGGTGAGCTCTAGGAGTTCCCTTGTGGGCTTGCTGCGCTTCCCACGCTACGGGCTCAGTGCGCTCACCACAGTATCTATTCCCACTCTGTGGGTGTCATGGACACCCACAGAGTAGGAATAGTCCTGTTTTGCGGGGGTTTCGCCTGGCGGCATTGTCAGCTGTTGGGATTCCAGCATCGGTATCCTGGCTGCCAGGATCCTGACAGCCGGCAAATTGAACAGATCCCGTTCTCTTACTTATCTGTGTTATATTGAGCCCAGAATCCATGCAGGAAAATGTACTCTTACTTCTTAAATTGAGTTGTTGAGAATTCATATCACGTTTCTTGCAACAATGTAACATTGACGTAACGATTCAGTAATTAGCAGCTTTCTGATCAACACTGTTGCTTGAGTTGAGCTATAGGGTAGTGATTTGTTTTTTCATGGTGCTTGTGCAGGCTTAACATATTTCACTGCTATTTTAGGCAATTGCTGCAAATCCCTTTGATCAATGGGCAAATAAATTGGATAATGGGAGAATAAATCACATGGATTTGCAGCACACATGCAGCAGAAAAACGCATTAAAAGCTGCACAAGCACCATGGGAAAGTAACTTGCTATTGTATAGCTCCATTTAATCTACTGTGTTAAAGATCTTCACTTCTATGGAGAATTTATTGCATCTATGCCGCTGTGCTGCCCCTACTGCCCTTATACCACTATTGCAGTTCTGAAAGTATAGAAGCCACCAGAACTATAAGCGTGCATTTGCACCAGTCCAAACCTAGTGCAAGATATTTGTCTAAATTCAGATGAATCTTTGCGCATGCACAACTCTGCATATCCCACAATTCCTCCTACATTCCCAGTTGCACATTACTCTGAATCTCTCATAGTTGCATATGCTTAGCTGCATGAGTAGTGTAGCATTTTATAGTATCCATAAACAAAACAAAGTTATATTACACTCTAAAATGGGGTTTAATGAAAATTGGTGCTTGGTTATAGTACATAGGTATTTCCTAAAATTATACTAAAACAAATTTAGAGCTGCAGGCATCTACTGAATTATTGTATTCCATAATAAGAGTCGATGCTGAACTTACATATTCAGGCCCCTCTATCTAGTGCCTCCTCCTTCTTTATTGTGTTGAAACAATAGGTAACTGGTGAATAAAAAGTAGCAAAAAAATGAAATAAAAATGTATAAACATAAACAAAATGATAGAGTGAATAAAACATACAGATCATTAACCCATGTCTATGCTGACCTGAACAGTACTGCCATAGGTATGTAACTAGGTTACCTGTATGGTAAATAGAGCCCTATTTTTAAGTCGAAAAAAAAAATAGATCAGTTGTAAATCATATTTCATCATTTTGTTTAATACTGTATGTTGTCTCCTGTATTGCACAGTTAAAACATTCACATCACAGACATGTGAGAAAAACCTGTTCTTTTAGTAAATGTAGACATGTCAGTATTGTATAGGTATATATATATATATATATATATATATATATATATATATAAATCCATGCATATGTATTTGTAAACACAATGAAATATTTTTATTCTTACATACCATATGTAAGATTTATTTATACCATATTGGTCCATTGTAGGTATACTTATGTAATTAACATATAAAAATGTTAATGTATACTATTGATGCTTGTGTATAAAGACGCCCAGTTTGACAAATTATCTTCTGCTCTTTGTAATCTTTCCTTGCACAAAGTGTTAGGGGCTAAATAAGGATTTTGGTGGATGGAAGGGGAGTTGTACCTGGTGTTATCTCAGTGTCCTTACTTTCGTACAGTGTGTGCACAGGATACTGTAAAGTATGTCTGAATGAGTAAAACATGCTAAGCATATATACCAGGGACATGTGGTGAGGTAAATGACTCTGGAGGTTCTGGCTAGTACCAGTGCTATATTTACACCATGATTGCTCACTTATATGCTGCTCTCTCTGGGAGAGCAGCCAGGTCGGCTCAGTTGGAGGCTGGTGAGTGGGTGTGATGAGGCAAAAGGGGCGGGGTGGAGGGATTACAACGCCCCCCATACCTCAGCCCCCCACGGTACGAGGGGGCGTGGTGGCCATGACGGCCGTGGTGGCATTATACAGCTAGGGGTGTGACTACGATTACACGATTCAGCGAGAATCGCGTCATCAACCGCCCAGACCGTCCACTTTATACATTGAGGGGGCCACCGAAATTGGGAGACTTGCCTTCTCTTCCGCCCATTTTGGAAAAGTAGGTAAGTATAATTTACACACAATATATGAGCCCAAGGGTTTATCTGGGCATTATGTACTGGAAATTTGGTGAGCTTTGAGCAGAGATGTGCGGAAAAGATAAGCTGGTGAGGCACTGTTTTATCTGTCATAGACTTTTTACTCCAGAGTTTTGACTATAAAAATGATTAGCATAATACAAAGAATATATTTCTAATATATTCTTTGTATTTTTCACATACTTATACTTTTTGTATATAGTCAAAACTCTGGCTTATATGTTAATATGACAGGAAAGGCTCAACCTCACCTGCCTCACCCTACCGCATGTCACTGATATTAACTGTACAAAATATAAAGCACTGAAAGTTCAGAATGTCAACATGGTCTGAATGAAACATACCAGTACACTGACATGGGTAAAGCAGGATTTCTCTAGGAGGGTTCTGTTTGATTCAGAAACAAAGTAAAGAAAAACTCAAGCAATAAGCCTAAAACAGGTACTTTTTTATAGTTAAATTGTTTCACATACAGATGGGTCAGTTTCAATGTGTTACTTACATAATTTTATCAAGTAAGTTTAATATTTACGACTGGTGGTGGATCATTGGGTTTATCAGAAATAGGTCGACAGTCACTAGATAAGCCCCATATTGTCACCATGCGCTAAGTACACTGGGTCAAAAAGTCGATAGTCAATAGGTCGACATGAAAAAAGTAGACACTACAAAAGATCGACAGCTACAAAAGGTCAACAGTAAAGTGGTTGACATGTGTGTCATTCAGTATGTTTAACCACATATAAGCCAAAAAAGTGAAAACGTGTCCACTCACGGGATCGTTTCATTCACCACGCTTCAGGCAAGGTGCCTCGCTCCACTACTGCTGCCCTCAGCACATGTTACTATTACCAATCCTAGTCCGCAAGGATGATAAATGTTAATAAAATAACAACCAATTTTTGTTTACCATATGTGTGTCGACCATTGTCATGTCGACCATTTGAACCTGTCGACCTTAAACACTGTCAACATTTAGACTATGCCGATGTTTTGTACCTGACGACCTAATGCATGTCGACCATATGAAGTGGACCTATGGACTGTTAGCCTAATGACTGTCAATCTGCTGTATAATACGGAACCCATTTATGACTGCAGTAAGTATGCAACTAAACACATATATACAGAGAATAGCCGTTCAAACTACATCCACCGGTTAATGCCACTGCATGTATTGCAACTAAAAAGCTATTGTTTTATGTTTTTTTGATTACTCAGGCGTCTTTTTAATATTTATGGCATACGCAATGTGATCTGGACACAATGGGTGTAATTCAGACCTGATCGCAGCATCAATTAGTTAGCTAATGGGCAAAACCATGTGCACTGCAAGGGGGCAGATATAACATGTGCAGAGAGTTAGATTTGGGTGGGGTGATGACGTTCGGGTGCGCTATGGTTAACCGAGCAAGGCGGGAGGATCCGAGTCTGCTTCAGACCCGTGTAAAATGGGTAAAGTGCGGGGGGGTTCGGATTTCGAGGAACCGAACCCGCTCATCACTAGTTCAAACTGAAATCTAAATTGCAGTGTAAAAATAAAGCAGCCAGTATTTACCCTGCAGAGAAACAATATAACCCACCCAAATCTAACTATTTCTGCACATGCTATATCTGACCCCCCTGCAGTGCACATGGTTTTGCCCATTAGCTAACAAATTTGCTGCTGCGATCAGGTCTGAATTAAGCCCAGTATTAGTGCCCACAATTGCACTGAAGTATGCGATTATTTCTCTGGAATGTATGACAGGGCACGCACAGGGACGAGGGTTCCAAAAGTAGCCCATCCCTGTGATGTTCTCAGAGTAGTAGCGGGACTCCAGCACTTGCTTGGACTACTGACCATGAATCCACAGGGGCCATTTTTGGGGAGGGTGGGGAGGGTTCCCAAGGAACCCTCTGTTGTCTAATTTTGCAATCTGTGACCCATAGGCTACACCTTATTAACGTCATCTTCAGATAATATTAGCTGTGGGGCCAAGCTCAGTAAATCTTTGCATTACAGAGCTTGGTAAATCTGACAGCAGTGCATCCCCCATAGAAAACTAAGGGGGCTGCAACTGCTGTCAGGAACGGATGGATTGCAGCAGATATTGGTTATATCAGCTGCAGTTCTCCAGATAGTAAATATTTGAGGCTTTCCCATGAAGACGGGTGTTTTCGGGGAATTTGCCGCAAATATTGCAGTGCATTGTGGCACCTTACAAATCTCAAATGGCTCCCATTATGGATGAAATGTCATCATAAGTATCAGGTTTATGAAACTGCTAAGATTATAGCGTGTTAGTTATGCAGCAGTCAAATTTAAAGTGCCAATGTTTAGTAAGGCAAAACCGACACATTTTGCCTTACATATACAGCAGAGCCGGCCCTAGGCATAGGCAAACTAGGCAATTGCCTAGGGCATCTGGTATGCCTAGGGGTACAAGCAGCTTCTGCTGATTAAAATTATATGTGGCATGCCTATATTCTGTGTGTAGCATTTTGTATGCAGATACAGCCACAGTCGCACACAGTATATAGGCATGCTGCATATCATTTTAATCAGCAGACGCTGCTTGTGCATCACAGCCACATAGCAATGCAAATAACATGCATTTTCATAAATTCAGAGCTGCCAGTTGACTCACACCAGGAACTACATGTGTCATTATGTGTATAAGGGCATTAATAATGTGTAACATGTGTAAGGGGCACTATGTGTGTCATTATGTGTATAAGGGCACTAATAATGTGCGGCATGTGTGTAAGGGACATTATGTGTGTCATTATGTGTATAAGGGCATTAACAATGTGCTGCATATGTGTAAGGGAAATTATGTGTATAATGGCATTAATAAAGGTTGGCATAATGTGTAAGGCGCATTATGTTCATAAGGACATTAATAATGTGTGTCATATGTGTAAGGGGCATTACTGTGTGGTATTATGTGTGTAAATGCATTACCAATGTGTGGCATTATGTGTATAAGGTGCTCTACTGTGTGGCATAACGTATAGAAAGTGCACTACTGTGTGGTCTAATGTGAATAAAGAGCAATATGGTGTGGTGTAATGTGAATAAGGAGCAATTCAGTATGATGTTACGAGAATGTGGGGCACTACTGTGAGGAGTAACGTATATAATGTAAAGCGGTACTACTGTGTGATGTAATGTGAATAAGGGACACTATCGTATGATAAATTGTGAATAAAGTTGCACTACTGTGAGGCATAATTTGAATTGGTTGTACTATTGTGTGGCCATGCCCCTTGCCAGCAAAAACACATAACTTTTTGGGCTGTTCGCCGAATGTGCACACTGTTCTTATTTAAATTACAGGGGGTAGGAAAACAAAAAAAAGGACTGCTATGGGTGGGGGGTTATGGTGCTGGGAAAGGGGTGCAGGGTCAGAGACGGAGCTAGCGGTGGTGCTAGGGGGCACCAGCCAAAATCTTGCCTAGGGCATCATGTTGGTTAGGGCCGGCTCTGATATACAGTATATTTGCCATTTTAAATTTGACTGATAACTCACCGAAATCTCTGCAGTTCAGAATCACGCACCGTATTACATTTGGCCTTAAGCCCGGTATACTCAAGATGATATTTTAAACAAATTTGCAGATAACCATTTGTTACAACAAATTGTTTCAATTATTCAGTGTGTACTCACTAAGGGCCTAGTTCAGACCTGATCGCAGCAGCAAATTTGTTAGCTTATGGGCAAAACCAAGGGGGTAATTCTGACCTGATTGCTGCTGTGAGTTTTCGCACAACAGGCAATCTAGTCCAAACTGCGCATGCGTATGCACTGCAATGCGCAGGCGCGTCACATGGGTACAAAGCGGATCGCCGCTCAGCGATGGGTTTGTGCAACGAATCCGTTTGCATGGGTGATCGCAAGGAGATTGACAGGAAGAAGGCATTTGTGGGTGTCAACTGACACCCACAAGGGAGTGTCTGGAAAAACATAGGCGTGTCCATGCGTATGCAGGGAGGGTTCCTGACATCAATTCCGGTCCCGGACAGGCTGATGTCATCGCAGCGACTGAGTAAGTCCTGGGCTGCGCAGAGACTGCACAAAATCTGTTTGTACAACTCTGCTACACACGCGTTCGCACACTTGTACAGCTAAAATAAACTCCCCCTGTAGGCGGTGACTATCTGATCGCAGCAGTGCAACAATTGCTTGCTAGCAATCAGGTCTGAATTAGCCCCCATGTGCACTGCAGGTGTGGCAGATATATAATTTGCAGAGAGAATTAGATTTTGGTGGGTTATATTGTTTCTGTGCAGGGTAAATACTGGCTGCTTTATTTTTACACTGCAATTTAGATTTCAGTTTGAACACACCCCAACCAAATCTAACTCTCTCTGCACATGTTATATCTGCGCCCCCCCCCCCCTTGCAGTGCACATGGTTTTGCCCAACTGCTAACAAATTTGCTGCTGTGATCAAATCTGAATTAGGCCCATGGTTTTGTCCATTAGCTAACAAATTTGCTGCTGCGATCAGGTCTGAATTACCCCCTATATCGCTAGCAATGCATGCTCCCGCAGGTCGCTAGCAAAGTTCTGAGTTGTCTGTACATGCAACTTAATTTTGAAAATGTCGCTAATGACTAGGAGCAAATCGTGCAGTTGTACGAAACCAATGACGAACAATGGGGGTCATTCCGAGTTGTTCGCTCGTTATTTTTTTCTCGCAACGGAGCGATTAGTCGCTAATGCGCATGCGCAATGTCCGCAGTGCGACTGCGCCAAGTAAATTTGCTATGCAGTTAGGTATTTTACTCACGGCATTACGAGGTTTTTTTCTTCGTTCTGGTGATCGTAATGTGATTGACCGGATGTGGGTGTTTCTGAGCGGAAACTGGCCGTTTTATGGGAGTGTGGGAAAAAACGCTACAGTTTCTGGGAAAAACGCGGGAGTGGCTGGAGAAACGGAGGAGTTTCTGGGCGAACGCTGGGTGTGTTTGTGACGTCAAACCAGGAACGACAAGCACTGAACTGATCGCACTGGCAGAGTAAGTCTCGAGCTACTCAGAAACTGCACAGAGAAGTCTTTTCGCAATATTGCGAATCTTTTGTTAGCAATTTTGATAAGCTAAGATTCACTCCCAGTAGGCGGCGGCTTAGCGTGTGCAAAGCTGCTAAAAGCAGCTTGCGAGCGAACAACTCAGAATGACCCCCAATATGCCTTCACTACCTACCTGCTGTGGACGTCATCAGATCCACTCCCTGAATACTCCCGTCCTCCCTTTTGTGGGCTGAACGGTGGCAGCTGTGTTTGACAATACAGGATTGGAACATTCTGCATATTTCGGTATGTATACAGTGTGATAATGTCGATATTACCTTAGACCGAAAAGCTATACCTCTAAATCCACTATTACCGTGGAGCCGCTATGGCCGCTACACTGAATAGCACGTGCTACGCACTTTGTACGCTATTTGCGTACAGAGTCCTGCACGTGGTACGTACTTGGCGTACACGTGCCGCGCTGAGTGCACAGAGTACACACAGCGCACGCACACACAATTGATAACCTTTAAACCTTGTTAATGATATAATGCAATGATATGTTTACACTTTAAACCCTTAGCAGCAAAGTACTGCAACGATGTTATACCTTAAACCTTAAGTAGCGCTGATGGTATAAAGTACCCGCAGTGCGTACACCTTATCAATACTTATACACCTTATACAGATAAATACACTTTAAAACCCTTGCAGGAAAGTGAAGACACAACACCGATTTGTAGTTGAAACTAGTGATGAGCGGGTTCGGTTTCTCGGAAACCGAACCCCCCGAACTTCACCTTGTTTACACGGGTCCGAGGCAGGTTCGAACCTTCCCGCCTTGCTCGGCTAACCCGAGCGCGCCCGAACGTCATCATCCCGCTGTCGGATTCTCGTGAGATTCGGATTCTATATAAGCAGCCGCGCGTCGCCGCCATTTTCACTCGTGCATTGGAGATGATAGGGAGAGGACGTGGCTGGCGTCCTCTCCGTTTATTGTAGAAGACAGTTGATTGGTTGTTTATTGCTTAATTGTGGGGAGGCTTGGGGAGCAGCTGTTAGGAGTACAGTGCAGAGTTTTGCTGATAAGTGACCACCAGTTTTTATCCGTTCTCTGCCTGAAAAAAACGCTCCATACCATATCTGTGCTCAGTGTGCTGCATAATATATCTGTGCTGAGTGCTCACACTGCTTAATTGTGGAGACTGGGGAGCAGCTATAGCAGGAGTACAGTGCAGAGTTTTGCTGACAGTGACCACCAGTATACGTTGTCTGCCTGAAAAACACTCCATATCTGTGCTCAGTGTGCTGCTTTATTGTGGGGACTGGGGACCACCAGTATAATTAATATTATATAGGAGGAGTACAGTGCAGAGTGCACTGCTGTACCTACCTCTGTGTCGTCATCCATTAAGTATACTATCCATCTACATTCTATACCTGTGGTGCATTTTAGTTTTGCAGTTTGCTGACAGTGTCCACCAGTATACTATATATAGCAGTACGGTAGGCCACTGCTGTACCTACCTCTGTGTCGTCACTCGTCATCCATTAAGTATACTATCCATCTACATTCTATACCTGTGGTGCATTTTAGTTTTGCAGTTTGCTGACAGTGTCCACCAGTATACTATATATAGCAGTACGGTAGGCCACTGCTGTACCTACCTCTATGTCGTCACTTGTCATCCATTAAGTATACTATCCATCTACATTCTATACCTGTGGTGCATTTTAGTTTTGCAGTTTGCTGACAGTGTCCACCAGTATACTATATATAGCAGTACGGTAGGCCACTGCTGTACCTACCTCTGTGTCGTCACTCGTCATCCATTAAGTATACTATCCATCTACATTCTATACCTGTGGTGCATTTTAGTTTTGCAGTTTGCTGACAGTGTCCACCAGTATACTATATATAGCAGTACGGTAGGCCACTGCTGTACCTACCTCTATGTCGTCACTCGTCATCCATTAAGTATACTATCCATCTACATTCTATACCTGTGGTGCATTTTAGTTTTGCAGTTTGCTGACAGTGTCCACCAGTATACTATATATAGCAGTACGGTAGGCCACTGCTGTACCTACCTCTGTGTCGTCACTCGTCATCCATTAAGTATACTATCCATCTACATTCTATACCTGTGGTGCATTTTAGTTTTGCAGTTTGCTGACAGTGTCCACCAGTATACTATATATAGCAGTACGGTAGGCCACTGCTGTACCTACCTCTGTGTCGTCACTCGTCATCCATTAAGTATACTATCCATCTACATTCTATACCTGTGGTGCATTTTAGTTTTGCAGTTTGCTGACAGTGTCCACCAGTATATTATATATAGCAGTATGGTAGGCCACTGCTGTACCTACCTCTGTGTCGTCACTCGTCATCCATTAAGTATACTATCCATCTACATTCTATACCTGTGGTGCATTTTAGTTTTGCAGTTTGCTGACAGTGTCCAGCAGTATACTATATAAAGCAGTACGGTAGGCCACTGCTGTGTACCTACCTCTGTGTCGTCACTCATCATCCATTAAGTATACTATCCATCTACATTCTATACCTGTGGTGCATTTTAGTTTTGCAGTTTGCTGACAGTGTCCACCAGTATACTATATACAGCAGTACGGTAGGCCACTGCTGTGTACCTACCTCTGTGTCGTCACTCGTCATCCATTAAGTATACTATCCATCTACATTCTATACCTGTGGTGCATTTTAGTTTTGCAGTTTGCTGACAGTGTCCACCAGTATACTATATATAGCAGTACGGTAGGCCACTGCTGTACCTACCTCTGTGTCGTCACTCGTCATCCATTAAGTATACTATCCATCTACATTCTATACCTGTGGTGCATTTTAGTTTTGCAGTTTGCTGACAGTGTCCACCAGTATACTATATATAGCAGTACGGTAGGCCACTGCTGTGTACCTACCTCTGTGTCGTCACTCGTCATTCATTAAGTATGCTATCCATCTACATTCTATACCTGTGGTGCATTTTAGTTTTGCAGTTTGCTGACAGTGTCCACCAGTATACTATATATAGCAGTACGGTAGGCCACTGCTGTGTACCTACCTCTGTGTCGTCACTCGTCATCCATTAAGTATACTATCCATCTACATTCTATACCTGTGGTGCATTTTAGTTTTGCAGTTTGCTGACAGTGTCCACCAGTATACTATATATAGCAGTACGGTAGGCCACTGCTGTGTACCTACCTCTGTGTCGTCATTCGTCATCCATTAAGTATACTATCCATCTACATTCTATACCTGTGGTGCATTTTAGTTTTGCGCAGTAAATATAGTAGTAGGCCATTGCTATTTGCTATTGATACTGGCATATAATTCCACACATTAAAAAATGGAGAACAAAAATGTGGAGGTTAAAATAGGGAAAGATCAAGATCCACTTCCACCTCGTGCTGAAGTCATGGCCGAGACGATGAAATGCCATCAACGTCGTCTGCCAAGGCCGATGCCCAATGTCATAGTAGAGAGCATGTAAAATCCAAAACACAAAAGTTCAGTAAAATGACCCAAAAATCTAAATTAAAAGCGTCTGATGAGAAGCGTAAACTTGCCAATATGCCATTTACGACACGGAGTGGCAAGGAACGGCTGAGGCCCTGGCCTATGTTCATGGCTAGTGGTTCAGCTTCAAATGAGGATGGAAGCACTCATCCTCTCGCTAGAAAAAAGAAAAGACTTAAGCTGGCAAAAGCACAACAAAGAACTGTGTGTTCTTCTAAATCACAAATCCCCAAGGAGAGTCCAATTGTGTCGGTTGCGATGCCTGACCTTCCCAACACTGGACGGGAAGAGCTTGTGCCTTCCACCATTTGCACGCCCCCTGCAAGTGCTGGAAGGAGCACCCGCAGTCCAGTTCCTGATAGTCAAATTGAAGATGTCACTGTTGAAGTACACCAGGATGAGGATATGGGTGTTGCTGGCGCTGCAGAGGAAATTGACAAGGAGGATTCTGATGGTGAGGTGGTTTGTTTAAGTCAGGCACCCGGGGAGACCCCTGTTGTCCGTGGGAGGAATATGGCCATTGACATGCCTGGTCAAAATACAAAAAAAATCAGCTCTTCGGTGTGGAATTATTTCAACACAAATGCGGACAACAGGTGTCAAGCCGTGTGTTGCCTTTGTCAAGCTGTAATAAGTAGGGGTAAGGACGTTAACCACCTCGGAACATCCTCCCTTATACGTCACCTGCAGCGCATTCATCATAAGTCAGTGACAAGTTCCAAAACTTTGGGTGACAGCGGAAGCAGTCCACTGACCACTAAATCCCTTCCTCTTCCTTCAATTTCCTCCTTACCCAGGAAAGCCAATAGTCCTGCAGGCCATGTCACTGTCAAGTCTGACGAGTCCTCTCCTGCCTGGGATTCCTCTGATGCATCCTTGAGTGTAACGCCTACTGCTGCTGGCGCTGCTGTTGTTGCTGCTGGGAGTCGATCGTCATCCCAGAGGGGAAGTCGGAAGACCACTTGTACTACTTCCAGTAAGCAATTGACTGTCCAACAGTCCTTTGCGAGGAAGATGAAATATCACAGCAGTCATCCTGCTGCAAAGCAGATAACTCAGGCCTTGGCAGCCTGGGCGGTGAGAAACGTGGTTCCGGTATCCATCGTTAATTCAGAGGCAACTATAGACTTGATTGAGGTACTGTGTCCCCTTTACCAAATACCATCTAGGTTCCATTTCTCTAGGCAGGCGATACCGAAAATGTACACAGACCTCAGAAAAAGACTCACCAGTGTCCTTAAAAATGCAGTTGTACCCAATGTCCACTTAACCACGGACATGTGGACAAGTGGAGCAGGGCAGACTCAGGACTATATGACTGTGACAGCCCACTGGGTAGATGTATTGCCTCCCGCAGCAAGAACAGCAGCGGCGGCACCAGTAGCAGCATCTCGCAAACGCCAACTCGTTCCTAGGCAGGCTACGCTTTGTATCACCGCTTTCCATAAGAGGCACACAGCTGACAACCTCTTACGGCAACTGAGGAAGATCATCACAGAATGGCTTACCCCAATTGGACTCTCCTGGGTATTTGTGACATCGGACAACGCCAGCAATATTGTGCGTGCATTACATCTGGGCAAATTCCATCACGTCCCATGTTTTGCACATACCTTGAATTTGGTGGTGCAGAATTATTTAAAAAACGACAGGGGCGTGCAAGAGATGCTGTCAGTGGCCCGAAGAATTGCGGGCCACTTTCGGCATTCAGGCACCGCGTACAGAAGACTGGAGCACCACCAAACATTCCTGAACCTGCCCTGCCATCATCTGAAGCAAGAGGTGGTAACGAGGTGGAATTCAACCCTCTATATGCTTCAGAGGATGGAGGAGCAGCAAAAGGCCATTCAAGCCTATACATCTGGCCACGATATAGGCAAAGGAGGTGGAATGCACCTGACTCAAGCACAGTGGAGAATGATTTCAACATTGTGCAAGGTTCTGCAACCCTTTGAACTTGCCACACGTGAAGTCAGTTCAGACACTGCCAGCCTGAGTCAGGTCATTCCCCTCATCAGGCTTTTGCAGAAGAAGCTGGAGACATTGAAGGAGGAGCTAAAACACAGCGATTCCGCTAGGCATGTGGGACTTGTGGATGGAGCCCTTAATTCGCTTAACCAGGATTCACGGGTGGTCAATCTGTTGAAATCAGAGCACTACATTTTGGCCACCGTGCTCGATCCTAGATTTAAACCTACGTTGTATCTCTCTTTCCGGCAGACACAAGTCTGCAGAGGTTCAAAGACCTGCTGGTGAGAAAATTGTCAAGTCAAGCGGAACGTGACCCGTCAACATCTCCTCCTTCACATTCTCCCGCAACTGGGGGTGCGAGGAAAAGGCTAAGAATTCCGAGCCCACCCGCTGGCGGTGATGCAGGGCAGTCTGGAGCGAGTGCTGACATCTGGTCCGGACTGAAGGACCTGCCAACGATTACTGACATGTCGTCTACTGTCACTGCATATGATTCTCTCACCATTGAAAGAATGGTGGAGGATTATATGAGTGACCGCATCCAAGTAGGCACGTCAGACAGTCCGTACGTATACTGGCAGGAAAAAGAGACAATTTGGAGGCCCTTGCACAAACTGGCTTTATTCTACCTAAGTTGCCCTCCATCCAGTGTGTACTCCAAAAGAGTGTTTAGTGCAGCCGCTCACCTTGTCAGCAATCGGCGTACGAGGTTACTTCCAGTAAATGTGGAGAAGATGATGTTCATTAAAATGAATTATAATCAATTCCTCCGTGGAGACATTCACCAGCAGCAATTGCCTCCAGAAAGTACACGGGGACCTGAGATGGTGGATTCCAGTGGGGACGAATTAATAATCTGTGAGGAGGGGGATGTACACAGTGAAAGGGGTGAGGAATCGGAGGAGGATGATGAGGTGGACATCTTGCCTCTGTAGAGCCAGTTTGTGCAAGGAGAGATTGATTGCTTCTTTTTTGGTGGAGGCCCAAACCAACCAGTCATTTCAGTCACAGTCGTGTGGCAGACCCTGTCACTGAAATGATGGGTTCGTTAAAGTGTGCATGTCCTGTTTATACAACATAAGGGTGGGTGGGAGGGCCCATGGACAATTCCATCTTGTACCTCTTTTTTCTTTCATTTTTCTTTGCATCATGTGCTGTTTGGGGACAATTTTTTTAAAGTGCCATCCTGCCTGACACTGCAGTGCCACTCCTAGATGGGCCAGGTGTTTGTGTCGGCCACTTGTGTCGCTTAGCTTAGTAACACAGCGACCTTGGTGCGCCTCTTTTTTTCTTTGCATCATGTGCTGTTTGGGGCCAATTCTTTTGAAGGGCCATCCTGCCTGACACTGCAGTGCCACTCCTAGATGGGCCAGGTGTTTGTGTCGGCCACTTGTGTCGCTTAGCTTAGTCACACAGCGACCTTGGTGTGCCTCTTTTTTTCTTTGCATCATGTGCTGTTTGGGGACAATTCTTTTGAAGGGCCATCCTGCCTGACACTGCAGTGCCACTCCTAGATGGGCCAGGTGTTTGTGTCGGACACTTGTGTCGCTTAGCTTAGCCATCCAGCGACCTCGGTGCAAATTTTAGGACTAAAAATAATATTGTGAGGTGTGAGGTGTTCAGAATAGACTGGAAATGAGTGGAAATTATGGTTATTGAGGTTAATAATACTATGGGATCAAAATGACCCCCAAATTCTATGATTTAAGCTGTTTTTTAGGGTTTTTTGAAAAAAACACCCGAATCCAAAACACACCCGAATCCGACAAAAAATTTTCTATGAGGTTTTGCCAAAACGCGTCCGAATCCAAAACACGGCCGCGGAACCGAACCCAAAACCAAAACACAAAGCCCGAAAAATTTCCGGTGCACATCACTAGTTGAAACCACAGGGTTCTAAGGCCACCATGGATTATTCCAAAAGGTAAAAAAGTACAAATCATACACTACAGGCTAACAAGATAAATCTAAACAGAATATTGGCTACAGAGAATGTACATACGTAAAAATGTTCGCAAGGGCAACCCGGCCGGTCCTCCGCTAGTCAGATAGAAAGCATTCAGAGTCTTCTGACCGGCCAGGCAACAATGGGCTTTTTATACACAACTTACATACACAATACAATGGTCACTGTAATCTCATTGTCCATTGGACACAGAGATGTGTCTTTTCATTACAGAAGAGGTCATAGGTTGATTTGAATAGATGGGCGATGTCTTTCCCCAACTGCTCTTGTGGGTGGTATCCTCTGGATTCCAGCCGCATACATAATATACAGTAAATACAGTTAATAGCTATATTCTACTTTTGCACATAACTATACGCTGGAACATGCAATCTTTCTCTAACCAACACCAGAATGTTACCCTCAAAATACCCTACAGCTGGATACTAGACATCACCTTCCAACCTTTATCTGACCCTTCCTATCATGCAAAGGCGAATCTCTTAGTCCTGGAACTGTTTAAACTATCAATACTCGCTGATGTGGTGCAAGGGAGTTGTGGGTACAAAATGCACTATTTGGGTTAAATATGTAATGTTCTAAAAACCCTCTATGCGCTCACAAACTCCGCCGTAAATATCCATATCACGCGCATGATCGCCGGAGCGATCCTACACAAATTGCGGATATGTGCAAGCACGGCGGACTGAGTGCACGAGCAGCGGGCATGTGCATGGGGTTAGTACAAGGCATATGCATTACAATATTTTTCGACTTTGACAAGTGCTACCCACTTTTATGCTGCTGCTCACCAATGATGCTGGCCACCCAATGTATGACACCCAACACTGCTGCCCACCATTGTTTTAATACACTGCAGCTCACCAATATGCCACACAATTGCCACACATATGCTTCCCAAGTTTTACTGCTGGCCACCAATGTATGCCACCTATTTTTACACTTTTGCCCACCCATCAAATGATGCAGATCACCATTATCACCGTGTGATCTCTATACTTATATACGTCTTCTGGCTTGTATTTTGAAGCTTGCTTTTAACGCCATTGGAGATATATTCCAAAAGTGTCAAAAATTCATGTATACGACCACTGGTATCCGGATGATATGTTGACAGGCATCTTAATCCCACTGCCTACGACCACACAGTGGTTTACGCCATGCTATTCTGGGATTCTTTGCCTGCGATGCATAGACGTATGAGAACACTTCTGTATATTGAGACTTTTGGGGATGGCCCTCTTATAGAGAGTCATCTGCTTGAGGGACCCACCATCCGAGGTATGACCATTCTTGCCAATGTCCACAAATAGAAATTCTTAGTTAGCAGTGACAATTGTCATCATAACAATGATGAAGAATCCCTTGTAATTGTAATAAAAGGATCCAATGTTGGCAGGTGGGGTTATCCTCACATGTTTACCATCAATGGCTCCCCCACAGTTAGGGAAGATCCTCCACGATTCAAATTTCTCAGCAATACTGTTCCACTACCCCATGGTAGTAGGGTACGAGACTGAAAAAAACGAGTAAATACATGAGGTTTTTCTAACTTTATTCTTTTACAGACATAAACAGCAAATTTTGACATTGACACTGCCACCAAAGAACCAAAAGAAGGAGGATGCCATCCAAACCACCTGCCCCAACTCAATCTTCAATGGCATGCTTCATTAAGTATGCCAAGCAAGTTCTGCAAAGCCCTCTGATAAGTTTGATATATTTGGGTCCCACCATAGTCTGTCAAATGTGGGAAATGGACAAGGACCAATACCTGTATTATTTAAGATTGATGTATGATGCAGTGGTGCATGCCTAAGTGGGCAATTAACTGTGTACACATTACTAGTGGAGCCACAAACCAGGCCCCATCCCACTACACCAACCTATCCCTCCAGTACAGGCATGATGGCTCACGTACCAACAAACCTTTAGCCCCCTCCCACCTATCCTTCCAGTACAGCCACGATGGTTCACACACAAATAAACCCTCAGCCCTTACCCACATATTCTGAAAGCAGTTCAAGCTGAATATATTCTGCAATGCTTGACATGGAGTTGCGTGCATGCTTATAGACTAGATCCTTTAAAAATATGCAAAGAAAAAATGTACAATTGTCTGTACATTTGTTTTGAGATTAGGCCCTTCTCAACAATTAATATGTACAGATGTGTCATCATTCTCCTAGCATTTTTAAACCATGTATTGCAAAACGCTTTTGTAAAGTATATTCATGGCCACAGTTAGCGATTCACACTTTTTCCTGCATGTTATCCCTCTGGCAGGACACATGGCATGAGTAAGTCGCAAAGTTTGTTGTGCGCCAAGCAGTCCTATTTGGTGCTATTTAAACAAAGGCATATGTGGACATATCTGAAACCAACCCCCTAGCACAGTGACATCTAACATCAGGCATGGAGTGAGAGGAGAGCACTGCTGCTCAAAGGTAGCAGCCTCCCTGGACCTTCTGCAACCCAAAACACAGCAGCATGTGTGGGGCCGTGGAGCGTCCAGGGCGGCTGCTCCATGATGTGCCAGGGGGGAGAGCGGGAGATCACACTGATGCACTTACGCCAGGATCTACCTGAGTAATGTGCCCCCAGGCCATAGTTACCTTTCCCAATTTGGCCATGCTTCTTCCAGTACCTAAGCCCATCTCAGCTCTCGATAGCTCTGTATACTACTCTTTTATGTGACTGTTCCTAATCTGTTCCTCCATACACACGGGACAGCATTGTGCAGCAGTCCTGCAATTACTGTCAGCAGTGTGCACATATGCAAGTGACGCCATACAAATGCACTTGCATCCAGGTCTGCATTACCCCCTACATTTGCATCTGATCTTAATACCGTGAATGTGAAAAATACCATCTGTTAAGTTGCGTTATTCTTCTGCATATATAAATTTAAACTTGTTACAAAGTGGTTTAAACTTACAGAAATAAATATATTTGTTATACATGGCACACATGGCTCTTCTTGTCATTTTGCAGTTAATATGCCTCTTCAATTTGACATATTATAACAACATTAAACGTCATATTTACTGAAATTAAATGAAACTTCTTACATTTTCTGTGACATTATACAGCTAATGACTTTGCCATCTGGGTTGGGGTTGTGGAGCAATCAACTGATCTCTGCTAATGTACAAGTATTGCTGTATCATGTTTGCACATTTTATACCGGAATGCAGTTACTATATCGGCTATTGGGATCCCAGAGTTCAGGAGACTGATTATGGAATCCCGACAGCTGGTAAATTGCCGCTGGTCGGAATCCTTCCAAATGCAGGCTATTCCCACCTAGTTGATGGGTCCACGCCACCAACCGAGTAGGAATATATCCTGTGGTGAGTGAAGCTGCCTCGCTGATGGGATTCGCTGCCTTGCTTATGGAATTAGATCTGAAGGGATGCCGCTGTTGGTATAGTGACTGCCGTCATACTGTATGCCGGCATATCATATGTATTCCTTTATACCATGGGGCTTATTTAACAAAAGAAAAATGTTAAACTAAATGCCACTGTAAACCTAGTATTATTATTATTAGAAAAGTTGCCTTATAATCACACATTTATTAAAAGGTAGTGTACAAACAATATTAGCCTCCTAGGCATTGGCGTTTCTATCATGGGTGCATAGTTTTCATACTCACCTCTCTGAAATCCACCACTGGGAACTGTAGCGGCAGCCATCGCAGCAAAAAACAATGCAAAAATGGTTGCTGTGCATGCACAGTAAGACTTTTGTCTCCTAAACATGGCGGTGCCATGTTTCAGGAAACCTGCGCATGCACAGTAGATTATGGCATATTGACGGAGCCTCTGGCGCTGTGGAGAGGAGGGGGGCCCACCCTGGAGGGTGCACATGGGCCCCCTCCTCTCTTAAGATGCCCCTGCTCCTAGGTAACATAACACAATCACCATAACAACTTATATATATTATATATTAACAGGTGATGAGCGGATTCGGTTTTACTCGGTTTTACTCGGTTCTCAAAACCGAATCTTATTGGCTATCCAAAACACGTGACATCAGTGAGCCAATAAGACTCGGTTTTGAGAACCGAGTAAAACCGAGTAAAACCGAATCCGCTCATCACTAAGATATATTGGCTCATCTGGCGGTGTGCATGGGCGGTCCACCGCCCATCCGTACACTTGCTGCTGGGGGCTGACATCACAACTGGGTAGGCAAATAAAAATGCCTGCCCAGCTGGGTGTCCTGACCAACACATCAAGCAGACAATTGTTAAGACTATATGCTTCCAGTACTTGGATCAGCCGCCCTGTCAGGGTCATAGTGGGGCTGCCGATGTGTACCCAGCCTTAGATTCTAACTTCATCCATGTCAGCTTTCAATAATAAAACTGAATTGTAGATGCCTTTAAGCCTTTGCATTTATGCTACTGTTAACTAACTTTGCCACATAACATTAAAATTATACCTAATATTCTTTTAATGCCAAAACAGAGATATTTGTATGACTTCCAATGGATGGAGTATGTAGAATTAAGGGTAGCTTTCCTAATGTAGTGGCCTAGTGTGTATTGAAGGGAACACCAGGGGATAGATTTACTAAAGCTTCTAAGACAGATAAGTGGAGGTGTTAACCCATAACAACCGGATTCTGTCTATCATGTTCTAGATTGCAATAGAGAAATGATAGCTACAATCTGAATGGTTGCTATAAAAAATACAATTAGGTATGAGCAGCTTGCACCCACGAGTAAGTGTGGCAGGATGATGTATTTACTGTACTGCCAGAGTCACAGATTTTGTACACAGCCCCATAAGGATGCAACTGTGGCACACACCTCATTCATCTGCTCCTCTTATGCTGAGAGCTACTGTGGGGCTGCCCAGCTTTTCCTCTCCCCCAGCTGCTGTGCTGTGGGCTCCGTGACACTCCTCCTGTGGCAGTCATTCCCATGGGAACGCGTGCGCTGCTCTACCCATTTCTTACAAGCACAGGTGCATGCAAATGTGATGTCATGTTTGGTGCCAAATTCCAAATCCTTCCCTATTTAAGGAAGTCTCTTGGCACTATTCACTCCTCATCTACTCTCTTGGTACTGCTTCTAGTGACTTCCTGGTTTCTACTTTGGCTATTCTCCAGACTTTAATCTGCTCAATCCCTGGTACAACATTACCTGTCTGGTTCCGACCTATTTCTGACAACCATTTTTCTTTACACCTCAAGGCATCCAATTTGATACCTGGTTCCTCCAGAGTCCACCAACCCCTTACATTACAAACCCAGCCAAAGGCCCAAGTCCTGCATATTGGCTACAGGAAAGGCCAAAACTCCTTTTGGGGGTCACTGATGAAAACCACTGACGATTTAGACTCCACGCCTCTGCTCTAGGTGTTTCCAAATCCTACAAGTAAGACCAATATCCATATCATCCTAACAAGAGTTGTGACACTAACAAAGTAAATAATATGTTATAAGTTTTTGTCTGCCTTTTTTAACTGCCCTAGTTATGTAAATAGCACTTGTGCACTGAGCTTGTCATTATTAAAATTTAGTGGGGGATTCGGATGACATCAACAATTATTTGTGTGTTGTGATCAGATCAAAATTGTTGAGATATAGTTTTTCTGTTAGGCCTTATAATAATAGCAAATTAGCTATTTTTAAGCTTAAATTATACACATTTTAGGCAGCAAAAATATATTTAGGAAATATCCTATGTTACAACTAACTGGGTAATGCTTTAGTTGACACAAACAACTATTTTCTTTTTGTAAATGCTTTTATGGCGATTCAGAAATGCTAGGTTTGAAGCATTGTACAATCTAAAATTACATATTCCTAAAATCACACATTTTAGAACATATTTAGGTCCCCAAATTTTAAACTACCTATACAAGGCTGTCTGTAGTGTCTTTTCTTTTTAATATGAAAATATATTTAAAAAAAATAATAATAATAAATTTCAACACAGGGAGGATAATGTTCCTGTCTAACCCTCTTCACATTCACATTTAGGATTATGCTCCTGAGGATGATGTTTCTGATTAGCCCTCTTACTGTTAAATCACAACAGTAATTTGTAATTTATAATCAAGTAATTTGGGAGGGTTGCAATCCTGCTAATTACTATTCCTAGTTTCTTTCATGTAAGTGTAAATGTAATGACATTTATAGGAAAGTGCAATGTAATGAGGTTCGTGGCTCAAATCTTGGTTCAAAGCTTTTGTTTAAGATAAGATATCTGAGCAAATGATTCCATGAACATATAAGTATTTGACCCATGGTTGAATTCAATTTGAGAATTGAAACTTGAGTACCAAGCTCATCTCTAGATTTAAATCAGAATCATAATGTAGAAAATGTATTCATTCACATAATATAGGATGACCTTGTCAGGAACAACATTATGGGCCTGATTCTGATTTGGAAGTAAAGCAAAAAAAAAATCAAGTAACTTTGACTCTGGAACAAACTGTGTTGAAAATGAAATGCAAGGGGAACAAATACATTTATATTTTTGCTGTGCAGGGTAAATGCTGTCTGATTTTGCATGTTACCCACAAATGTTAGACAGCTTTATTTTTACGCTGCAATTTAGATTTCAGTTTGGACACACCGAACCCAAATCAAAATCTCTTTGCACATTTAACATCTGCTCCACCTGCAGTGCAACATGGTTTTGCCCAGGTACAGATGTGTCCTCTTCTATTGTTGTTGCAGGAGGTTGCTTACTGTAGCAGTGCATAATGCAACCTCCCGCAGCCTATTGTCCCCGTTTAACAAGCGAGAGCGTGTGTACGCACACTCCCACTAAAGATGTGGTGCATTGTTAAAAAGCTACAGGTAGTGGGCGTGTTGCAATCCACTACCCCTCCTAACTGACCTCCACAGGCTCATCATGTTATTCTGGGCAGCGGGAGCAATGCTTCCTGGCATCCTGTGTTGCCTCTGCCTTCAGTGAAATTAGGGTAGCAGGATTGTGTGTACACATGCTCCCGCTACAATATGCTAAATACAGCCCGGGAAATACAGCCTGCGATACAAATGCATCACAGGCAACAACAAAGTGGAAACATCTGTACAGTTACTTCTTTTTTTTTTTGCTTTACTTTTTACAGATGTGTGTTCATACAGTGTTGCTGCTAAGTGTCATCATAGCACACTGATTGCGGTGTAGCAGTGGATATGCTATGTGTACGCTCCCAGTTTAAACAGACTTTAATGGAAACCAGAGGGCGCATGCACCCACCATCAATTGAAGTCAATTAGAGCTGTCTGCAATGCCTACGCACGTGCTGTGTTCGCATTGCGATCCCGATACCGCAAGCTGCTGTACACAACAAAGCTGTAGTGGGACACATCTGTATTAAGCGAAACATTGAGCTGATAGTGTAGGGAATGTACACACCCACTTGGCACTGACCACACATTGGTCACAGCTCATCTGCTTCTCATAATAGACCCTTGAACAATTTCAGCCCCATGCCCATGTGCCACGGAGGAAGCACATGGTGATTATATCATTCACTCATCAATCATTGCATTATCTGGCATTATAATGAAGAGAGCTGATGAATGAGTGAAGGTGGATATATTTGCTGGCTAAAGGCTAAGTTTGGCCAATAAGATATTTATTTTAAAATAACCTTTTTGTGACTTCTTTCATATAGATCCTGTCTATCTTAGAGGTGTGTAATAAGCGGCGTTCCAGCTGCTGATGAATTACATGCCCTGATAGCAAAACTATGGCAGGACATTCTGTGATGCGTAGTCCCACAGCAACTAGAGGGCCGCTTAACTGGAGGGCCACTTATTGCCCATCCCTGTTCTATATAGTGATGAGCGGGTTCGGTTCCTCGGAAACCGAACCCCCCCGAACTTCACCCATTTTCCACGGGTCCGAGGCATACTCGGATTCTCCCATATGGCTCGGTTAATCCGAGCGCGCCCGAACGTCATCATCCCGCTGTCGGATTCTCGCGAGATTCAGATTCTATATAAGCAGCCGCGCGTCGCCGCCATTTTCACTCGTGCATTGGAAATGTTAGGGAGAGGACGTGGCTGGCGTCCTCTCCGTTTATTAATCTTGAATTCTTGAAGCAAAAATATTTGTGCTTATTGCTTAATTGTGGGGACTGGGGAGCAGCTGTATTATATAGGAGGAGTACAGTGCAGAGTTTTGCTGACCAGTGACCACCAGTATACGTTGTCTGCCTGAAAAACACTCCATATCTGTGCTCAGTGTGCTGCATATATCTGTGCTCACACTGCTTTATTGTGGGGACTGGGGAGCAGCAGTATTATATAGGAGGAGTACAGTGCAGAGTTTTGCTGACCAGTGACCACCAGTATACGTTGTCTGCCTGAAAAACACTCCATATCTGTGCTCAGTGTGCTGCATATATCTATGCTCACACTGCTTTATTGTGGGGACTGGGGACCACCAGTGTATTATATAGGAGGAGTACAGTGCAGAGTTTTGCTGACCAGTGACCACCAGTATACGTTGTCTGCCTGAATAACACTCCATATCTGTGCTCAGTGTGCTGCATATATCTGTGCTCACACTGCTTAATTGTGGGGACTGGGGAGCAGCTGTATTATATAGGAGGAGTACAGTGCAGAGTTTTGCTGACCAGTGACCACCAGTATACGTTGTCTGCCTGAAAAACACTCCATATCTGTGCTCAGTGTGCTGCATATATCTGTGCTCACACTGCTTTATTGTGGGGACTGGGGACCACCAGTATATTATATAGGAGGAGTACAGAGCAGAGTTTTGCTGACCAGTGACCACCAGTATACGTTGTCTGCCTGAAAAACACTCCATATCTGTGCTCAGTGTGCTGCATATATCTATGCTCACATTGCTTTATTGTGGGGACTGGGGACCACCAGTGTATTATATAGGAGGAGTACAGTGCAGAGTTTTGCTGACCAGTGACCACCAGTATACGTTGTCTGCCTGAATAACACTCCATATCTGTGCTCAGTGTGCTGCATATATCTGTGCTCACACTGCTTAATTGTGGGGACTGGGGAGCAGCTGTATTATATAGGAGGAGTACAGTGCAGAGTTTTGCTGACCAGTGACCACCAGTATACGTTGTCTGCCTGAAAAACACTCCATATCTGTGCTCAGTGTGCTGCATATATCTGTGCTCACACTGCTTTATTGTGGGGACTGGGGACCACCAGTATATTATATAGGAGGAGTACAGAGCAGAGTTTTGCTGACCAGTGACCACCAGTATACGTTGTCTGCCTGAAAAACACTCCATATCTGTGCTCAGTGTGCTACATATATCTGTGCTCACACTGCTTTATTGTGGGGACTGGGGACCACCAGTATATTATATAGGAGGAGTACAGTGCAGAGTTTTGCTGACCAGTGACCACCAGTATACGTTGTCTGCCTGAAAAACACTCCATATCTGTGCTCAGTGTGCTGCATATATCTATGCTCACACTGCTTTATTGTGGGGACTGGGGACCACCAGTGTATTATATAGGAGGAGTACAGTGCAGAGTTTTGCTGACCAGTGACCACCAGTATACGTTGTCTGCCTGAATAACACTCCATATCTGTGCTCAGTGTGCTGCATATATCTGTGCTCACACTGCTTAATTGTGGGGACTGGGGAGCAGCTGTATTATATAGGAGGAGTACAGTGCAGAGTTTTGCTGACCAGTGACCACCAGTATACGTTGTCTGCCTGAAAAACACTCCATATCTGTGCTCAGTGTGCTGCATATATCTGTGCTCACACTGCTTTATTGTGGGGACTGGGGACCACCAGTATATTATATAGGAGGAGTACAGAGCAGAGTTTTGCTGACCAGTGACCACCAGTATACGTTGTCTGCCTGAAAAACACTCCATATCTGTGCTCAGTGTGCTACATATATCTGTGCTCACACTGCTTTATTGTGGGGACTGGGGACCACCAGTATATTATATAGGAGGAGTACAGTGCAGAGTTTTGCTGACCAGTGACCACCAGTATACGTTGTCTGCCTGAAAAACACTCCATATCTGTGCTCAGTGTGCTGCATATATCTATGCTCACACTGCTTTATTGTGGGGACTGGGGACCACCAGTGTATTATATAGGAGGAGTACAGTGCAGAGTTTTGCTGACCAGTGACCACCAGTATACGTTGTCTGCCTGAATAACACTCCATATCTGTGCTCAGTGTGCTGCATATATCTGTGCTCACACTGCTTAATTGTGGGGACTGGGGAGCAGCTGTATTATATAGGAGGAGTACAGTGCAGAGTTTTGCTGACCAGTGACCACCAGTATACGTTGTCTGCCTGAAAAACACTCCATATCTGTGCTCAGTGTGCTGCATATATCTGTGCTCACACTGCTTTATTGTGGGGACTGGGGACCACCAGTATATTATATAGGAGGAGTACAGAGCAGAGTTTTGCTGACCAGTGACCACCAGTATACGTTGTCTGCCTGAAAAACACTCCATATCTGTGCTCAGTGTGCTACATATATCTGTGCTCACACTGCTTTATTGTGGGGACTGGGGACCACCAGTATATTATATAGGAGGAGTACAGTGCAGAGTTTTGCTGACCAGTGACCACCAGTATACGTTGTCTGCCTGAAAAACACTCCATATCTGTGCTCAGTGTGCTGCATATATCTGTGCTCACACTGCTTTATTGTGGGGACTGGGGACCACCAGTATATATATAGGAGGAGTACAGTGCAGAGTTTTGCTGACCAGTGACCACCAGTATACGTTGTCTGCCTGAAAAACACTCCATATCTGTGCTCAGTGTGCTGCATATATCTGTGCTCACACTGCTTTATTGTGGGGACTGGGGACCAGCAGTATTATATAGGAGGAGTACAGTGCAGAGTTTTGCTGACAGTGACCACAAGTATTATACGTTGTCTGCCTGAAAAACACTCCATATCTGTGCTCAGTGTGCTGTATATATCTGTGCTCACACTGCTTAATTGTGGGGACTGGGGAGCAGCAGTATTATATAGGAGGAGTACAGTGCAGAGTTTTGCTGACCAGTGACCACCAGTATACATTGTCTGCCTGAAAAACACTCCATATCTTTGCTCAGTGTGCTGCATATATCTGTGCTCACACTGCTTAATTGTGGGGACTGGGGAGCAGCAGTATTATATAGGAGGAGTACAGTGCAGAGTTTTGCTGACCAGTGACCACCAGTATACGTTGTCTGCCTGAAAAACACTCCATATCTGTGCTCAGTGTGCTGCATATATATGTGCTCACACTGCTTAATTGTGGGGACTGGGGAGCAGCAGTATTATATAGGAGGAGTACAGTGCAGAGTTTTGCTGACCAGTGACCACCAGTATACGTTGTCTGCCTGAAAAACACTCCATATCTGTGCTCAGTGTGCTGCATATATCTGTGCTCACACTGCTTAATTGTGGGGACTGGGGAGCAGCAGTATTATATAGGAGGAGTACAGTGCAGAGTTTTGCTGACCAGTGACCACCAGTATACGTTGTCTGCCTGAAAAACACTCCATATCTTTGCTCAGTGTGCTGCATATATCTGTGCTCACACTGCTTAATTGTGGGGACTGGGGAGCAGCAGTATTATATAGGAGGAGTACAGTGCAGAGTTTTGCTGACCAGTGACCACCAGTATACGTTGTCTGCCTGAAAAACACTCCATATCTGTGCTCAGTGTGCTGCATATATCTGTGCTCACACTGCTTTATTGTGGGGACTGGGGACCACCAGTATATTATATAGGAGGAGTACAGTGTAGAGTTTTGCTGACCAGTGACCACCAGTATATGTTGTCTGCCTGAAAAACACTCCATATCTGTGCTCAGTGTGCTGCATATATCTGTGCTCACACTGCTTTATTGTGGGGACTGGGGACCACCAGTAAATATATATAGGAGGAGTACAGTGCAGAGTTTTGCTGACCAGTGACCACCAGTATACGTTGTCTGCCTGAAAAACACTCCATATCTGTGCTCAGTGTGCTGCATATATCTGTGCTCACACTGCTTTATTGTGGGGACTGGGGACCACCAGTATATTATATAGGAGGAGTACAGTGCAGAGCTTTGCTGACCAGTGACCACCAGTATATATAGCAGTACGGTACGGAAGGCCACTGCTCTACCTACCTCTGTGTCGTCAAGTATACTATCCATCTAGATTCTATACCTGTGGTGCATTTTAGTTTTGCAGTTTGCTGACAGTGACCACCAGTATATATAGCAGTATGGTACGGAAGGCCACTGCTCTACCTACCTCTGTGTTGTCAAGTATACTATCCATTTAGATTCTATACCTGTGGTGCATTTTAGTTTTGCAGTTTGCTGACAGTGACCACCAGTATATATAGCAGTACGGCACGGAAGGCCACTGCTCTACCTACTAGAGATGAGCGGGTTCGGTTTCTCTGAAACCGAACCCGCACGAACTTCATGTTTTTTTCACTGGTCCGAGCAGACTCGGATCCTCCCGCCTTGCTCGGTTAACCCGAGCGCGCCCGAACGTCATCATGACGCTGTCGGATTCTCGCGAGACTCGGATTCTATATAAGGAGCCGCGCGTCGCCGCCATTTTCACACGTGCATTGAGATTGATAGGGAGAGGACGTGGCTGGCGTCCTCTCCATTAGAAATTAGATTAGAAGAGAGAGAGAGATTGTGCAGAGTCAGACAGAGTTTACCACAGTGACCAGTGCAGTTGTTGTTAGTTAACTTTTATTTATTTTAATATAATATATCCGTTCTCTGCTATATCCGTTCTCTGCCTGAAAAAAAACGATACACAGCAGCAGCCAGTCACACAGTGTGACTCAGTCTGTGTGCACTCAGCTCAGCCCAGTGTGCTGCACATCAATGTATAAAAGGCAAAGCTTATAATAATTGTGGGGGAGACTGGGGAGCACTGCAGGTTGTTATAGCAGGAGCCCCCAGGAGTACATAATATTATATTAATTTAAAATTAAACAGTGCACACTTTTGCTGCAGGAGTGCCACTGCCAGTGTGACTAGTGGTGACCAGTGCCTGACCACCAGTATAGTAGTATATTGTTGTATGTATTGTATACTATCTCTTTATCAACCAGTCTATATTAGCAGCAGACACAGTACAGTGCGGTAGTTCACGGCTGTGGCTACCTCTGTGTCGGCAGTCGGAACTCGGCAGGCAGTCCGTCCATCCATAATTGTATTACAATATATACCACCTAACCGTGGTATTTTTTTTTCTTTCTTTATACCGTCGTCATAGTGTCATACTAGTTGTTACGAGTATACTACTATCTCTTTATCAACCAGTGTACAGTGCGGTAGTTCACGGCTGTGGCTACCTCTGTGTCGGCAGTCGGCAGGCAGTCCGTCCATCCATAATTGTATTATTATTATAATATATACCACCTAACCGTGGTTTTTTTTTCATTCTTTATACCGTCATAGTGTCATACTAGTTGTTACGAGTATACTACTATCTCTTTATCAACCAGTGTACAGTGCGGTAGTTCACGGCTGTGGCTACCTCTGTGTCGGCAGTCGGCAGGCAGTCCGTCCATCCATAATTGTATTATTATTATAATATATACCACCTAACCGTGGTTTTTTTTTCATTCTTTATACCGTCGTCATAGTGTCATACTAGTTGTTACGAGTATACTACTATCTCTTTATCAACCAGTGTACAGTGCGGTAGTTCACGGCTGTGGCTACCTCTGTGTCGGCAGTCGGCAGGCAGTCCGTCCATCCATAATTGTATTATTATTATAATATATACCACCTAACCGTGGTTTTTTTTTCATTCTTTATACCGTCGTCATAGTGTCATACTAGTTGTTACGAGTATACTACTATCTCTTTATCAACCAGTGTACAGTGCGGTAGTTCACGGCTGTGGCTACCTCTGTGTCGGCAGTCGGCAGGCAGTCCGTCCATCCATAATTGTATTATTATTATAATATATACCACCTAACTGTGGTATTTTTTTTTCTTTCTTTATACCGTCGTCATAGTGTCATACTAGTTGTTACGAGTATACTACTATCTCTTTATCAACCAGTGTACAGTGCGGTAGTTCACGGCTGTGGCTACCTCTGTGTCGGCAGTCGGCAGGCAGTCCGTCCATCCATAATTGTATTATTATTATAATATATACCACCTAACCGTGGTTTTTTTTTCATTCTTTATACCGTCGTCATAGTGTCATACTAGTTGTTACGAGTATACTACTATCTCTTTATCAACCAGTGTACAGTGCGGTAGTTCACGGCTGTGGCTACCTCTGTGTCGGCAGTCGGCAGGCAGTCCGTCCATCCATAATTGTATTATAATATATACCACCTAACCGTGGTTTTTTTTTCATTCTTTATACCGTCATAGTCAGTCATACTAGTTGTTACGAGTATACTACTATCTCTTTATCAACCAGTGTACAGTGCGGTAGTTCACGGCTGTGGCTACCTCTGTGTCGGCACTCGGCAGGCAGTCCGTCCATCCATAATTGTATTATAATATATACCACCTAACCGTGGTTTTTTTTCCATTCTTTATACCGTCATAGTGTCATACTAGTTGTTACGAGTATACTACTATCTCTTTATCAACCAGTGTACAGTGCGGTAGTTCACGGCTGTGGCTACCTCTGTGTCGGCAGTCGGCAGGCAGTCCGTCCATCCATAATTGTATTATAATATATACCACCTAACCGTGGTTTTTTTTTCATTCTTTATACCGTCATAGTCAGTCATACTAGTTGTTACGAGTATACTACTATCTCTTTATCAACCAGTGTACAGTGCGGTAGTTCACGGCTGTGGCTACCTCTGTGTCGGCAGTCGGCAGGCAGTCCGTCCATCCATAATTGTATTACAATATATACCACCTAACCGTGGTTTTTTTTTCATTCTTTATACCGTCATAGTCAGTCATACTAGTTGTTACGAGTATACTACTATCTCTTTATCAACCAGTGTACAGTGCGGTAGTTCACGGCTGTGGCTACCTCTGTGTCGGAACTCGGCAGGCAGTCCGTCCATCCATAATTGTATTATTATAATATATACCACCTAACCGTGGTTTTTTTTTCATTCTTTATACCGTCGTCATAGTGTCATACTAGTTGTTACGAGTATACTACTATCTCTTTATCAACCAGTGTACAGTGCGGTAGTTCACGGCTGTGGCTACCTCTGTGTCGGCAGTCGGCAGGCAGTCCGTCCATCCATAATTGTATTATATACCACCTAACCGTGGTTTTTTTATACCACCTAACCGTGGCAGTCCGTCCATAATTGTATACTAGTATCCAATCCATCCATCTCCATTGTTTACCTGAGGTGCCTTTTAGTTCTGCCTATAAAATATGGAGAACAAAAAAGTTGAGGTTCCAAAATTAGGGAAAGATCAAGATCCACTTCCACCTCGTGCTGAAGCTGCTGCCACTAGTCATGGCCGAGACGATGAAATGCCAGCAACGTCGTCTGCCAAGGCCGATGCCCAATGTCATAGTACAGAGCATGTCAAATCCAAAACACCAAATATCAGAAAAAAAAGGACTCCAAAACCTAAAATAAAATTGTCGGAGGAGAAGCGTAAACTTGCCAATATGCCATTTACCACACGGAGTGGCAAGGAACGGCTGAGGCCCTGGCCTATGTTCATGGCTAGTGGTTCAGCTTCACATGAGGATGGAAGCACTCAGCCTCTCGCTAGAAAACTGAAAAGACTCAAGCTGGCAAAAGCACCGCAAAGAACTGTGCGTTCTTTGAAATCCCAAATCCACAAGGAGAGTCCAATTGTGTCGTTTGCGATGCCTGACCTTCCCAACACTGGACGTGAAGAGCATGCGCCTTCCACTATTTGCATGCCCCCTGCAAGTGCTGGAAGGAGCACCCGCAGTCCAGTTCCTGATAGTCAGATTGAAGATGTCAGTGTTGAAGTACACCAGGATGAGGAGGATATGGGTGTTGCTGGCGCTGGGGAGGAAATTGACCAGAAGGATTCTGATGGTGAGGTGGTTTGTTTAAGTCAGGCACCCGGGGAGACACCTGTTGTCCGTGGGAGGAATATGGCCGTTGACATGCCAGGTGAAAATACCAAAAAAATCAGCTCTTCGGTGTGGAGGTATTTCACCAGAAATGCGGACAACAGGTGTCAAGCCGTGTGTTCCCTTTGTCAAGCTGTAATAAGTAGGGGTAAGGACGTTAACCACCTCGGAACATCCTCCCTTATACGTCACCTGCAGCGCATTCATAATAAGTCAGTGACAAGTTCAAAAACTTTGGGTGACAGCGGAAGCAGTCCACTGACCAGTAAATCCCTTCCTCTTGTAACCAAGCTCACGCAAACCACCCCACCAACTCCCTCAGTGTCAATTTCCTCCTTCCCCAGGAATGCCAATAGTCCTGCAGGCCATGTCACTGGCAAGTCTGACGAGTCCTCTCCTGCCTGGGATTCCTCCGATGCATCCTTGCGTGTAACGCCTACTGCTGCTGGCGCTGCTGTTGTTGCCGCTGGGAGTCGATGGTCATCCCAGAGGGGAAGTCGTAAGCCCACTTGTACTACTTCCAGTAAGCAATTGACTGTTCAACAGTCCTTTGCGAGGAAGATGAAATATCACAGCAGTCATCCTACTGCAAAGCGGATAACTGAGTCCTTGACAACTATGTTGGTGTTAGACGTGCGTCCGGTATCCGCCGTTAGTTCACAGGGAACTAGACAATTTATTGAGGCAGTGTGCCCCCGTTACCAAATACCATCTAGGTTCCACTTCTCTAGGCAGGCGATACCGAGAATGTACACGGACGTCAGAAAAAGACTCACCAGTGTCCTAAAAAATGCAGTTGTACCCAATGTCCACTTAACCACGGACATGTGGACAAGTGGAGCAGGGCAGGGTCAGGACTATATGACTGTGACAGCCCACTGGGTAGATGTATGGACTCCCGCCGCAAGAACAGCAGCGGCGGCACCAGTAGCAGCATCTCGCAAACGCCAACTCTTTCCTAGGCAGGCTACGCTTTGTATCACCGCTTTCCAGAATACGCACACAGCTGAAAACCTCTTACGGCAACTGAGGAAGATCATCGCGGAATGGCTTACCCCAATTGGACTCTCCTGTGGATTTGTGGCATCGGACAACGCCAGCAATATTGTGTGTGCATTAAATATGGGCAAATTCCAGCACGTCCCATGTTTTGCACATACCTTGAATTTGGTGGTGCAGAATTTTTTAAAAAACGACAGGGGCGTGCAAGAGATGCTGTCGGTGGCCAGAAAAATTGCGGGACACTTTCGGCGTACAGGCACCACGTACAGAAGACTGGAGCACCACCAAAAACTACTGAACCTGCCCTGCCATCATCTGAAGCAAGAAGTGGTAACGAGGTGGAATTCAACCCTCTATATGCTTCAGAGGTTGGAGGAGCAGCAAAAGGCCATTCAAGCCTATACAATTGAGCACGATATAGGAGATGGAATGCACCTGTCTCAAGTGCAGTGGAGAATGATTTCAACGTTGTGCAAGGTTCTGATGCCCTTTGAACTTGCCACACGTGAAGTCAGTTCAGACACTGCCAGCCTGAGTCAGGTCATTCCCCTCATCAGGCTTTTGCAGAAGAAGCTGGAGGCATTGAAGAAGGAGCTAACACGGAGCGATTCCGCTAGGCATGTGGGACTTGTGGATGCAGCCCTTAATTCGCTTAACAAGGATTCACGGGTGGTCAATCTGTTGAAATCAGAGCACTACATTTTGGCCACCGTGCTCGATCCTAGATTTAAAGCCTACCTTGGATCTCTCTTTCCGGCAGACACAGGTCTGCTGGGGTTGAAAGACCTGCTGGTGACAAAATTGTCAAGTCAAGCGGAACGCGACCTGTCAACATCTCCTCCTTCACATTCTCCCGCAACTGGGGGTGCGAGGAAAAGGCTCAGAATTCCGAGCCCACCCGCTGGCGGTGATGCAGGGCAGTCTGGAGCGACTGCTGATGCTGACATCTGGTCCGGACTGAAGGACCTGACAACGATTACGGACATGTCGTCTACTGTCACTGCATATGATTCTCTCAACATTGATAGAATGGTGGAGGATTATATGAGTGACCGCATCCAAGTAGGCACGTCACACAGTCCGTACTTATACTGGCAGGAAAAAGAGGCAATTTGGAGGCCCTTGCACAAACTGGCTTTATTCTACCTAAGTTGCCCTCCCACAAGTGTGTACTCCGAAAGAGTGTTTAGTGCCGCCGCTCACCTTGTCAGCAATCGGCGTACGAGGTTACATCCAGAAAATGTGGAGAAGATGATGTTCATTAAAATGAATTATAATCAATTCCTCCGCGGAGACATTGACCAGCAGCAATTGCCTCCACAAAGTACACAGGGAGCTGAGATGGTGGATTCCAGTGGGGACGAATTGATAATCTGTGAGGAGGGGCATGTACACGGTGATATATCGGAGGGTGAAGATGAGGTGGACATCTTGCCTCTGTAGAGCCAGTTTGTGCAAGGAGAGATTAATTGCTTCTTTTTTGGGGGGGGTCCAAACCAACCCGTCATATCAGTCACAGTCGTGTGGCAGACCCTGTCACTGAAATGATGGGTTGGTTAAAGTGTGCATGTCCTGTTTTGTTTATACAACATAAGGGTGGGTGGGAGGATAATTCCATCTTGCACCTCTTTTTTCTTTTCTTTTTCTTTGCATCATGTGCTGATTGGGGAGGGTTTTTTGGAAGGGACATCCTGCGTGACACTGCAGTGCCACTCCTAGATGGGCCCGGTGTTTGTGTCGGCCACTAGGGTCGCTAATCTTACTCACACAGCTACCTCATTGCGCCTCTTTTTTTCTTTGCGTCATGTGCTGTT
Organism: Pseudophryne corroboree; assembly: GCF_028390025.1. Taxonomy (NCBI): domain Eukaryota; kingdom Metazoa; phylum Chordata; class Amphibia; order Anura; family Myobatrachidae; genus Pseudophryne; species Pseudophryne corroboree. Next base: position 760,606,525 of record NC_086445.1, read on the forward strand.
TGGGGAGGGTTTTTTGGAAGGGCCATCCTGCGTGACACTGCAGTGCCACTCCTAGATGGGCCCGGTGTTTGTGTCGGCCACTAGGGTCGCTAATCTTACTCACACAGCTACCTCATTGCGCCTCTTTTTTTCTTTGCGTCATGTGCTGTTTGGGGAGGGTTTTTTGGAAGGGACATCCTGCGTGACACTGCAGTGCCACTCCTAGATGGGCCCGGTGTTTGTGTCGGCAACTAGGGTCGCTTATCTTACTCACACAGCGACCTCGGTGCAAATTTTAGGACTAAAAATAATATTGTGAGGTGTGAGGTATTCAGAATAGACTGAAAATGAGTGTAAATTATGGTTTTTGAGGTTAATAATACTTTGGGATCAAAATGACCCCCAAATTCTATGATTTAAGCTGTTTTTTAGTGTTTTTGGAAAAAAACACCCGAATCCAAAACACACCCGAATCCGACAAAAATAATTCGGTGAGGTTTTGCCAAAACGCGTTCGAACCCAAAACACGGCCGCGGAACCGAACCCAAAACCAAAACACAAAACCCGAAAAATTTCAGGCGCTCATCTCTACTACCTACCTCTGTGTCGTCAAGTATACTATCCATCCATACCTGTGGTGCATTTCAGTTGTGCGCAGTATATATAGTAGTAGGCCATTGCTATTGATACTGGCATATAATTCCACACATTAAAAAATGGAGAACAAAAATGTGGAGGGTAAAATAGGGAAAGATCAAGATCCACTTCCACCTCGTGCTGAAGCTGCTGCCACTAGTCATGGCCGAGACGATGAAATGCCATCAACGTCGTCTGCCAAGGCCGATGCCCAATGTCATAGTAGAGAGCATGTAAAATCCAAAAAACAAAAGTTCAGTAAAATGACCCAAAAATCAAAATTAAAAGCGTTTGAGGAGAAGCGTAAACTTGCCAATATGCCATTTACGACACGGAGTGGCAAGGAACGGCTGAGGCCCTGGCCTATGTTCATGGCTAGTGGTTCAGCTTCACATGAGGATGGAAGCACTCATCCTCTCGCTAGAAAACTGCAGTGCCACTCCTAGATGGGCCAGGTGTTTGTGTCGGCCACTTGTGTCGCTTAGCTTAGTCACATAGCGACCTTGGTGCGCCTCTTTTTTTCTTTGTATCATGTGCAGTTTGGGGACTATTTTTTTGAAGTGCCATCCTGCCTGACACTGCAGTGCCACTCCTAGATGGGCCAGGTGTTCGTGTCGGCCACTTGGGTCGCTTAGCTTAGTCACACAGCTACCTCATTGCGCCTCTTTTTTTCTTTGCATCATGTGCTGTTTGGGGACTATTTTTTTTAAGTGCCATCCTGTCTGACACTGCAGTGCCACTCCTAGATGGGCCAGGTGTTTGTGTCGGCCACTTGGGTCTTTGTGTCGGCCACTTGGGTCGCTTAGCTTAGTCACACAGCTACCTCATTGCGCCTCTTTTTTTCTTTGCATCATGTGCTGTCTGGGGACTATTTTTTTGAAGTGCCATCCTGTCTGACACTGCAGTGCCACTCCTAGATGGGCCAGGTGTTTGTGTCGGCCACTTGGGTCGCTTAGCTTAGTCACACAGCTACCTCATTGCGCCTCTTTTTTTCTTTGCATCATGTGCTGTTTGGGAACTATTTTTTTGAAGTGCCATCCTGTCTGACACTGCAGTCCCACTCCTAGATGGGCCAGGTGTTTGTGTTGGCCACTTGGGTCGCTTAGCTTAGTCATCCAGCGACCTCGGTGCAAATTTTAGGACTAAAAATAATTTTGTGAGGTGTGAGGTGTTCAGAATAGACTGGAAATGAGTGGAAATCATGGTTATTGAGGTGAATAATACTATGGGATCAAAATGACCCCCAAATTCTATGATTTAAGCTGTTTTTGAGGGTTTTTTGTAAAAAAAAAACGAATCCAAAACACACCCGAATCCGGCAAAAAATTTTCAGGGAGGTTTTGCCAAAACGCGTCCAAATCCAAAACACGGACGTTGAACCGAATCCAAAACCAAAACACAAAACCCGAAAAATCACTAGTTCTATATCCATTGCTTGCTGACATAATTACAGTGCTGAGGTGCATGGGTGAAAAGGATCAAGGCCATCTGTGACCTTAGGAGTAAAAGAGAATAAGAAAAAAAAGTTGAAAATAACCAATTATTTAAGAGTTTATATAAAATGAATAAAATAGCAAAAAAAAAATCTACAAACATTACAATTAAGAAATGTCTCTATGTTGTCAACTCTCTCCACAGTATCTTAAGAATGTGTCACATACTCATACACACATGAAGCAGGAAGCTGAACACCCTGTGCAGCCCTCCAGACATCACACAAGCTGGATACAAGTGCTGCCATGTTGTTAGGGTCTCCTGCTCTGTGCTGCCACGTCATCATGGCAACCGGGAGACAAGTGCTAGCGGAGTAACCTGAGCGTAGCTGATACTCCGGTTCGGGTCTTTTGCTGTGCAGTGGTTACAGGCTCTGTGCACGGCAGGGGATCCGGTGCTGGTTTTTGTGCTTACAGTCTGTGAGGTCTGAGTGGGGCGTGGACAGCACCTGCTATATAAACCCTCTTCTCAGGTTAGGCAGATGCTGCTGAATCTTTGTTGGTTAGTCAGTTCCTGAAAGCTAGCTAGTACTGTGTAAACTTTGTATTTGTTTGTTGCTTACTGCAAATAGGCCTTGGGATTTGGTATTACACTCTGCCAATCCAGACCTAGCAGTAAGACTGGAGTCAGTCGTTTAACCTGCTGGGGTTTTTTTGCTACTCTGTGAACCTAGCAAGTTTGCGGCTGTATTCTCAGACTTGCCTGCCAAAATCCTTTCTCACTGTGCAAGGTGCTCAGGTGTCAGTTTAGTGGCAGTAAGCTGAACCAGTGCACTGCAAGTGAGGACTAGGATTGTGGAGACTCTCCTTGTGTCTATTATTCCATCTCTGACCAAGGAGTTTACTGCCACACCCGTTGGTAACCCTTTAGGGTTTTACTGTTGCCCTTAGCAACAGCATTTCGGGTTCTCTACGTATTAAATCACTACATCTCGCCTCTTTCCATCTGAGCATTCCTAATACTAGGGAGACACCCAGTTTCTTAGCCTTTGGGCTTCTCTGTTCACTTTGTGTTTATTTTGTTACCCTATCACCTTCTGTGTATGTAATGTCATATTCCCCAGTCTGTCTGTGAGTTCATTTGTTTTGCATCCCTCACTGTTCAGACACCAGTACATTCCTGCTGGCACTGGTGTGCATAACACATGTGAGCAAAGTGCTACCCCTTTAGCCTTGCACCTTGGGTGGGTGGCTCCCATCACACCTCATTGACCCTGATCCTATCTACCCTTACCTCCACCAAACAAACTTTTCTGCACTGACACATTACAACTGTGTGCAATCACAGCATTTATTAAATTTCTTCAAAAATAGGGACATTGGTCGGCTTCAGCAGAAACAAATCTTTTTATGCTAATTAAGTGTTTAAATATAAATTATTAGCATATTCCAAATCTGCTCCTCAAGGGTTAATTATCTCCAAGCTGCTGCTCTGAAGAAACGCTATGTAAGTTTAATAAAGACAATAAAAACTTAATTAATTAGAGCAATGCTTGGGTCAGACAATTGACTTAGAGGGTCTCTTTAAACAAATAACTAAACACACATAAATATAAATATATCAATGTGTCAAAATATGAGATTTAATAACGTTCAATAAAAAAAGTATCAGCACAAAAAATTGCTTTAAAACAATATGATATCAGATGTGTATATATATATATATATATATATATATATACTAGGTGGATCATCGCGCCCTACGTGCGCTCTTCACACCATCGCAAGGGGCTATGCCTCCTTAACCCCTGCACGCCTTTTTGTCATTCAATATTTTTATTATATGGATTCCTAGTTTTGTTAGTGGTTAAATATTGCACGACGAAAGGGCATCCGATGGTGAAGGGGGCATAGCCCCTTGTGACGGGGAGTGGGCAGGGGAGTGGGGGCCGTGGATGGGGTACGAAGGCGTTGCAGGTGGGGGAGTGGCAGGGGTGCTGTGGGTGCAGGCTGTTGCAGATCAGGGAGGGGTTCCGGAGGCGCTGCGGGTGGGGAAGGGGTGGTGAATATATATACAGTACCACACACACACATATACTGCTGGGCCAGGTGTATGCAGCAGAGTGATATAGAGATAGACTGTAGGTCTATATAGTGTGTGTGTGTGTGTGTGTGTGTGTGTGTGTGTGTGTTACTGCGAGGTGTCACGCAGGATGGGGCAGATGTGCGCTCACCTTGTGTTGCTGTTTCTCCTAGGCCAGGTCGAGCAGCAGGTCCCGGTCCCATTCATCATCCACCCACACATCACCCCCTGCCACTGTTACTACAATGCCCCATAGCAGGAGAGAGAAACAATGAGGGTATCAGGGAGGGAGAGAGGGGTAGTGAGGGAGTGAGAGAGGGGAGAATAAGAAAGAGGGTATCAGGGAGGGAAAGAGGGGTAGTGAGGGAGAGAGAGAGGAGAAAATAAGAGAGAGGGTATCAGGGAGAGAGAGAGAGGGGAGAATAAGAGATAGGGGGCGGGATGTACTGTCACTGATCACGGGTCATCGCTGGTCAATGCAATGATACTAATCGCATATATGTACTAACATATGCGATTAGTATCACAGAGCGATGCCAGGGGTGTCATGCGATCAGTGATGTTCCACAGGACAAGGTTTGTGGCAGCTTCCATCACCTCCCAGCCCCGGGAGGTGATGTGCAGTGAGTCCCCGTAATCCTCCTTCTCCCCCTTGCAGCTGAAAGGAGACAAGGCTGTGCTGCGGTGGAGAAGGAGGAGGGGAGCCGGGGGTAGAGAGATCGTCGTGAGCGGCGCAGGTCGGCGGCGGGATGCGGCGGTGGTAAGAAGCCCATAGGCTTCTATGGGGTATCGCCATCAAAAGATGGCGATACACCCGGAGGCGTAATCCCAGCGGTGGGGCCTTAGTACATATGAAAATGCGATAAAACCCCCGAAAACAGGGGTTTTACCGCATTTTCCCTTTAGTACATCCCGCCCAGGGTATCAAGGAGGGAGAGAGGGGAGTGAGGGAGAGAGAGAGAGGGGAGAATAAGAGAGAGGTTATCAGGGAGGGAGAGAGGGGTAGTGAGGGAGAGAAAGAGGGTAGAATAATAGAGAGGGTATCAGAGAGGGGGAGTGAGGGAGAGAGAGGATATCAGGGAGTGAGAATGAGGGAGGGTATCAGGGAGTGAGAAAGGGGGAGTGAGGGCGAGAGAGAGGGGAGAATTAGAGAGAGAGTACCAGGGAGGGAGAAAGGGGGAGTGAGGGAGAATGAGAGAGAGGGTATCAGGGAGGGGGAGAGGGGGAGTGAGAGGGGATTATGAGAGAGAGAGGGTATCAGGGAGAAGTATAAGGGAGAAGTAGTAGAGGGAGAGAGAGGGGAGAATGAGAGGGTATCAGGGAGGGAGAGAGGGGAGAATGAGAGGGTATCAGGGAGAAAGAGAGGAGAGAGAGAGAGAGGGTGTCGGGGTGAGAGAAAGGGTGTCACTTGGGAACCTAGCCGGAATTCCAACACTATTCGGAATGCCGACACTGGCATCCCGAATGGGGTCTCAAGGCTGGCCCTGGATTCCTGACAGCAGGACCCTGAACACTCATCCACTGCCGCCCTGGAGAGGTAAGCCACGGGGAAAGGGACTAGGCTGCATGGGGAGGGTTAGGTTGCACCCTGGGGTGGTTAGGTTAAGGCTGAGGAAAGGGGAGGTTAGGTTTAGCCACCTCCGGCCAAGGAGGGTTAGGGTTAGGCTGGGGAGTGGGGGGGGGGGTGTCTATGTAGGTTTAGGCTATGGATAGGGTGGGTTAGGGGGGCAGGGAGGGAAGGTAACTGACTATCGGGATGCAGTGGTCAGCATTCTGGCCGCCGGTAAATGAATTCCAACCCTGTCAGAGTGAGGGAGAGAGAAAGTCAGAGAGGGGAGCAAAAGAGAGTGTCAGGGAAAGAAAGATAGAGAGAGAGAGAGAGAGAGAGAGAGAGAGAGAGAGAGAGAGAGAGAGAGAGAGAGGGTGTCAGGTAGAAATAGGGAAAAACACAGTGCCAGGGAGACAGACATTACCTGTACAGCACAGCTACAGCACGGTGCTGAGAAGATGAGGGAATGACATGACCCCAGCTGCTGTGCTGAGGGGCTGGGCCTGCAGTGCTGGCTATGGGGGTTTTCTTGTGGTAGCCACAAAAGTTCTAGTTACCTCCCTGACAGGGGATACGGGCAAACGCTGGACACTGGCATAGTGTGAGGGGCCACACAGAGACTGCACACAGCCCCCGCCCTGCTGATTACACTCCCTGGGGTAACCCACCAACAACACATACATAGGAAACAGCATGCCCAGCAAAGGACAGTGGCAGCACCCACAGACCTGGCACCAGCCTTACCCTGTGCTCCTCGTTGTACTGCCAGCAGGGTGAGGGATCAGTGGCTGGTCACACTCCGGGCCCAGGCTGGGGGCTCCTGGCTGCTGGCCAGGTGCAGTATAACGTGATACAGGTCTCTCATGAGGGGCGTGGCTTTCTGACATTAGGCCATGCCTCTTAAATGGCCGTGATTCATGGCAGCCTTCCCTGGCAAGGTGGGGGGATTGTTTATGCCTCTCGTGGGGGGCGGGGCTTTCCGGCATTAGGCCACACCCCTTAAATGGCTGTAATTCACGGCAGCCGTCCCTGGCAAGGTGGGGGGGGGTTATAGCCCCATTCTATGAACGGGGCTTTTGAGCAGGACGGAGGGGCTGTGCAGCCACATATTGCTGCAGCTGCTCACTCCCTACATTGCACGGAGGTTGTGATGTGCGGTCTTTCAACTGACCGCACATCGCTCCTCCTGCATATTGGCACCTCTCATGTTATGGGGGGGGCGAGCTGCCCCCTTGCCCCGTCTGTTCCGATGCATCTGCTACAGATGTGGCCAGATCTGTGACTCTATGACTGTGACTCCACCCACAATTGTAACTCTACCCAGCGTTAGCCACACAGTCACAGAGTGACAGATCTGGGAAAATATATAGGATTTATATATGTATATATATATATATATATATCATGGAGTCAGGGCCGGTTCTAGACCCTTTAGCGCCCCGGGCGGAAAATGGGGGAGTGGCTTCATACAGGGGGCATGGTCAGTTACGCCCCCTGTACAGTGGAGTAGCGCCGCTGAAAAAAAAAAATACTTACTATCCCCGCTCCCGACCGCTGCAGATCTCCGCCGGCGCCGCTCCTTTCCTCGGATGACAGACACTAGAGGTCAATTATGACCCCTAGCGTCTGTCAGTCCCACAATGCTGTGCGGTGCGCGATGACGTCATCGCGCACCGCACAGCAAAAGTCCTCTACACGAAGGGAAACTAGACGCGTAGCGTCTAGTTTCCCTTCACAGCGGGGGACAGCGGAACCTGTGGGAGACACAGCGGCCAGCAGGGGGCACAGAGTAATGGATCTTGCCATGGTGCAGCGCCCTCCGGAAGGCGGCGCCCCGGGCAAAAGTCCTGCTTGCCCGTGGCAAGATCCGCTACTGCATGGAGTCTATTGGTGTTGCTGTATTCTATTGTATTGTTGTATTGTTAATATTAATATTACGTACTGATTACTGTATTGTAGTTCCACTGACTATAAAAAGAAGTGATGTGCACCGGAAATTTTTCGGGTTTTTGTGTTTTGGTTTTGGATTTGGTTCCACGGCCGTGTTTTGGATGCGGACGCATTTTGGCAAAACCTCCCTGAAATTTTTTTGTCGGATTCGGGTGTGTTTTGGATTCAGGTGTTTTTTAAAAAAAACCCTCAAAAACAGCTTAAATCATAGAATTTGGGGGTAATTTTGATCCTATAGTATTATTAACCTCAATAACCATAATTTCCACTCATTTTCAGTCTATTCTGAACACCTCACACCTCACAATATTATTTTTAGTCCTAAAATTTGCACCGAGGTCGCTGGATGGCTAAGCTAAGCGACCCAAGTGGCCGACACAAACACCTGGCCCATCTAGGAGTGGCACTGCAGTGTCAGAGAGGATGGCAGATTTAAAAAATAGTCCTCAAACAGCACATGATGCAAAAAAAAAGAGGTGCAATGAGGTAGCTGTGTGACTAAGCTAAGAGACCCAAGTGGCCGACACAAACACCTGGCCCATCTAGGAGTGGCACTGCAGTGTCAGACAGGATGGCAGATTTAAAAAATAGTCCCCAAACAGCACATGATGCAAAGAAAAAAAGAGGTGCAATGAGGTAGCTGTGCGACTAAGCTAAGCGACCCAAGTTGCAGACACAAACACCTGGCCCATCTAGGAGTGGCACTGCAGTTTTCTAGCGAGAGGATTAGTGCTTCCATCCTCATGTGAATCTGAACCACTAGCCATGAACATAGGCCAGGGCCTCAGCCGTTCCTTGCCACTCCGTGTCGTAAATGGCATATTGGCAAGTTTACGCTTCTCATCAGACGCTTTAATTTTGATTTTTGGGTCATTTTACTGAACTTTTGTAGTTTACTTGACGACACAGAGGCAGAGCAGTGGACTACGGTACCGTACTGCTATATATATACTGGAAGTTATAGCAACATTCTGCACTGTCCCCTCCTACAATATACTGCGCACAACTAAAATGCAGCACAGGTATGGATGCATAGTATACTTGACGACACAGAGGTAGAGCAGTGGACTACTGTACCGTACTGCTATATATATACTGGTGGTCACAGAAACATTCTGCACTGTCCTCCAACTATATATACTGCGCACAACTAAAATGCACCACAGGTATGGATGGATAGTATACTTGACAACACAGAGGTAGGTAGAGCAGTGGCCTACTGTACCGTACTGCTATATATTATATACTGGTGGTCAGCAAAATTCTGCACTGTCCTCCTACTATATATACTGTGCACAACTAAAATGCACCACAGGTATGGATGGATAGTATACTTGATGACACAGAGGTAGGTGAGCAGTGGCCTACTGTACCATACTGCTATATATTATATACTGGTGGTCAGCAAAATTCTGCACTGTCCTCCTACTATATATACTGCGCACTACTAAAATGCACCACAGGTATGGATGGATAGTATACTTGACGACACAGAGGTAGGTAGAGCAGTGGCCTACTGTACCGTACTGCTATATAATACTGGTGGTCACTGGTCAGCAAAATTCTGCACTGTACTCCTACTATATACTACAATGCAGCACAGATATGGAGCGTTTTTCAGGCAGAGAACGTAGATATTTTCAGCACACTGAGCACAGATATTTGCAAGCACACTGAGCACAGATATTTGCAGCACACTGAACACAGAAACTGAGAGGACGCTGCACGAGTGAAAATGGCGGCGACGCGCGGCTCCTTATATAGAATATGAATCTCGCGAGAATCCGACAGCGGGATGATGACTTTCGGGCGCGCTCGGGTTAACCAAGCAAGGCGGGAGGATCCGAGTCTGCTTCAGAACCGTGCAAAATAGGTGAAGTTCGGGGGGGTTCGGATTCCGAGGAACCGAACCCGCTCATCACTTATAAAAATGAGGGACATTAAATCAAGAGGGGTTTGAGTGTTGACCCCTTTAGTAATGTGCTGGTAGTTTCCCCTTTAAGGAAGTCAGCTTAATTTTTAACAGACAGTTATAGGGGGTAATTCAGACCTGATCGCTGCTGTGCATTTTCACACAGTGGGTGTTCAGGTCCAAACTGCGCATGCATATGCACTGCAATTCTCAGGCGCTCCGTACAGCTACAACGGGCATTGCCAGTCAGATGGTGCGAAGGATCCATTCGCATGGGCGTACTCAAGGTGATTGACAGGAAGAGGCCGTTTATGGGTGGCAACTGACTGTTTACATGGGCCCTCATTCCGAGTTGTTCGCTCGCAAGGCGATTATAGCAGAGTTACACACGCTAAGCCGCCGCCTACTGGGAGTGAATCTAAACATCTTAAATGTGCGACCGATGTATTCGCAATATTGCGATCAAAACCGAGTTAGCAGTTTCTGAGTAACTCCAGACTTACTCTGCCTGTGCGATCAATTCAGTGCTTTTCGGTCCCGGCTGACGTCATAAACACACCCAGCGTTCGCCCAAGCACTCCCACCGTTTCTCCAGACACGCCTGCGTTTTTTCCGGAAACGGTAGCGTTTCCTGCCACACGCCCCTAAAACGCCGTACATCCGCCCAGTAACACCCATTTCCTGTCAATCACAATGCGTTCTCCGGAGCGACGAAAAAGCCGTGAGTAAAATTACTTTCTTCTTAGTAAAGTTACTTGACGCATGCGCAGTGCGAACATTACGCATGCGCACTAAGAGAATTCTCACTGCGATGCGATGAAAAATACCGAGCGAACAACTCGGAATGAGGGCCCTGGAGTGTCCGGAAAAACGCAGGCGTGTCCAAGCATTTTCAGGGAGGGTGTCTGACGTCAGCTCCAGCCCCAATCAGCAGGATTCAATCGCACTGGAAGAGTAAATCCTGGGCTGCGCAGAGACTACACAAACTGATTTTTAGCAGCTCTGCTAACACATAGGAATGCACACCTGCACAGCGAAAATACACTCCCCCTGTAGGCGGCGACTATCTGATCACAGGACAGCAAAAAATGCTGCCCAGCATTCAGATCTGTATTACCCCCATAGTTAAGTGGGGAGGAGTTTTGTAGTTAATAGTGATGTCAGGCAGAATATCTGCCTCTTTGTTCTGGTTTCCCATCCTCCCACCCTTTTTGTGCATGGTTTGCAAGTCTCTGTGTCTCTGTGTGGCTGTAAAGAATGTTAAGTTACAATATCTGAACAAGTGAGTTTTGGAATGCAGAACTGAACACCAATGTTTGGTTCTGTGTGTGTTTGGTTGTTTTGTCCATTCTTTGCTGTCACCACCATTTAAAAATGTAAATGTAAAATGATAATTTGTCAATATTAATTTGACAACATTTTAAACACCAGCGCTATTGTCCATGTTTTTACTCTTAGTGGTTAGCTTATATAAAGTAACATATCTATATTGATTTGTTAAGTACAGGTAACATTTAAAGGGTAACACGAAAATATGCCATTAGTGAGTTTATAACATATCTAAGTATTGCCAGTTAGATTGACATAAGAGGTAGCTATATCAAGCAATGTCCCAGCATAGGCGTTTAAATCATGGGTGCAATGTGTGCTGTACACATGGGCCCCTGGGTCCAGAGGGGGTCCACACCATACACATTGCACCCATATTTTAGTCCTCACCTCTCCGGAGTCCAGCGTCGGGCACTGCAGTCGCAGCCGACGCACAAAAAATCACATCGAAAATGGCCAACGCACATGCGCAGTTTTAAATTTGTCTCCGGAACATGGCAGGTGCCATGTTTCCGGAGACCTGTACATGCGCAGTAGCCTACGGTGCACAAAGCTGGAGCCTATGGTGCCGTGGAAAGGAGGGGGCCTATCCGGAGTCAGCACACTAACACCCTCCTTGCTTAAGATACCCCTGGGCCCCAGTATTAATGAGACAAGATGGATTAATTAGGTAATCAACACTCAGTTCTGTCTCACCGTGACTAGAGATGAGCAGGTTCAGTTCTCAGAGAACCAAACCTCCCCGAACACCCCTTTCCAAGCCAGGATCCAAATCCTGCTCAGGACTTCCCGCCAGACTCAGAAACCAGAACGAGACAAAACTTCATCATCCCGCTGTCGGATTCTCACGGGCTTGGATTCCATATAAACAGCTGCGTGTCACGGCCATTTTCACTCCGGACTTGGAGAGTTAGGCAGGCAGACCTCTGTCTCTCTGTGGGTGGTGGCGTTGGGTGGGGTTAATGTGTGCTCTGTAGGGGTGCTGCTGCAGTCACTGTGGTGTACCTGTGCTGTGTTAGGGGTGCTGTCCTGCCTGTCATTGGTGTTTCATGTTCTGTATGAGTGCTGCAGTTGTACATGGGTGTAGCTGTTCTCCTATATGCTGTTAAATATAAGGGTGCTGCTGTTAAAATAACTTTACACTAGCCCTGTATGCTGTAAAAATCCAGGGGTGCAGTTGTTAAAATTTAAAAGCGCACTGCTCCTGTATGCTGTAAAATATAGGGATGCTATTGTTAAAATAACATTATACTGGCCTTGTATGCTGTAATAATTCTAGGGTGCAGTGAAAATCAATGTACACTGGCCCTGTCTTGTATGCTGTAATAATTCTAGGGTGCATTCAAAATCAGTGTACACTGGCCCTATCTTGTATGCTGTAACAATTCTAGTGTGCAGTGAAAATCAATGTACACTTGCCCTGTCTTGTATGCTGTAAAAATTAAGGGGTACAGTGAAAATAAATGTACACTGGCCCTGTATGCTGTAAAAATTCAGGGCTGAGGTTGTTAAAATAAAAGTGCACTGGTCCTGTTTGCTGTAAAAATACAGGTGTGCGGTGAAAATAAATTTACACTGGCCTTGTCTTGTATGCTGTAAAATTACAGGGGTGCTGGCTAGGGATGAGCGGGTTCGGTTCCTTGGAATCCGAACCCGCCCGAACTTCATGTTTTTTTACACGGGGCCGAGCGACTCGGATCTTCCCGCCTTGCTCGGTTAACCCGAGCGCGCCCGAACGTCATCATCCCGCTGTCGGATTCTCGCGAGGCTCGGATTCTATCGCGAGACTCGGATTCTATATAAGGAGCCGCCATTTTCACACGTGCATTGAGATTCATAGGGAGAGGACGTGACTGGCGTCCTCTCCGTTTATAGAGAAGAGAGTGAGACAGTAGAGAGAGACACAGTAGTAATTTTGGGGAGCATTAGGAGGAGTACTAGTTACTTGCTGAAGTGATAGATAGTGTGACTGTATATTATCTGACTTGTGGGGGAGACACTGACAGTGGGGAGCAGTTAGAGTCTGAGAGCAGGACTCAGGAGTACATATAACGTACAGTGCACACTTTTGCTGCCAGAGTGCCACACTGCCATTGTGACCACACTGACCACCAGTATAATATATATTGTGATTGTCTGCTTAGGAGTACTACTTGCAAGTTGCTGATAGTGTGACCAGTGACCTGACCACCAGTCACCACCAGTTTAATATATATATATATATAATTGTATATAATATATATATAATATTGTATACCACCTACCCGTGGTTTTTTTTTTTCTTTCTTCTTTATACATACTACTATAGTAGCTTACTGAAGCAGTCTGCGGTGCTGCTGAGCTGACAGTGTCCAGCAGGTCCGTCATCAGTCATTACATAATAAATATATATACCTGTCCGGCTGCAGTACTAGTGATATTATATATATATATATATTGATTTCATCTCATTATCATCCAGTCTATATTAGCAGCAGACACAGTACGGTAGTCCACGGCTGTAGCTACCTCTGTGTCGGCAGTCGCTGGTCCATCCATAATTGTATACCACCTACCCGTGTTTTTTTTTTTTCTTTCTTCTTCTTTATACATACTACTATAGTAGCTTACTGTAGCAGTCTGCGGTGCTGCTGAGCTGACAGTGTCCAGCAGGTCCGTCATCAGTCATTACATAATAAATATATATACCTGTCCGGCTGCAGTACTAGTGATATATATATATATATTGATTTCATCTCATTATCATCCAGTCTATATTAGCAGCAGACACAGTACGGTAGTCCACGGCTGTAGCTACCTCTGTGTCGGCAGTCGCTGGTCCATCCATAATTGTATACCACCTACCCGTGGTTTTTTTTTTCTTTCTTCTTTATACATACTACTATAGTAGCTTACTGTAGCAGTCTGCGGTGCTGCTGAGCTGACAGTGTCCAGCAGGTCCGTCATCAGTCATTACATAATAAATATATATACCTGTCCGGCTGCAGTACTAGTGATATTATATATATATATATTGATTTCATCTCATTATCATCCAGTCTATATTAGCAGCAGACACAGTACGGTAGTCCACGGCTGTAGCTACCTCTGTGTCGGCAGTCGCTGGTCCATCCATAATTGTATACCACCTACCCGTGTTTTTTTTTTTTTTTCTTCTTCTTTATACATACTACTATAGTAGCTTACTGTAGCAGTCTGCGGTGCTGCTGAGCTGACAGTGTCCAGCAGGTCCGTCATCAGTCATTACATAATAAATATATATACCTGTCCGGCTGCAGTACTTGTGATATTATATATATATATATATATTGATTTCATCTCATTATCATCCAGTCTATATTAGCAGCAGACACAGTACGGTAGTCCACGGCTGTAGCTACCTCTGTGTCGGCAGTCGCTGGTCCATCCATAATTGTATACCACCTACCCGTGTTTTTTTTTTTTTCTTTCTTCTTCTTCATACATACTACTATAGTAGCTTACTGTAGCAGTCTGCGGTGCTGCTGAGCTGACAGTGTCCAGCAGGTCCGTCATCAGTCATTACATAATAAATATATATACCTGTCCGGCTGCAGTACTAGTGATATTATATATATATATATTGATTTCATCTCATTATCATCCAGTCTATATTAGCAGCAGACACAGTACGGTAGTCCACGGCTGTAGCTACCTCTGTGTCGGCAGTCGCTGGTCCATCCATAATTGTATACCACCTACCCGTGTTTTTTTTTTTTTCTTTCTTCTTCTTTATACATACTACTATAGTAGCTTACTGTAGCAGTCTGCGGTGCTGCTGAGCTGACAGTGTCCAGCAGGTCCGTCATCAGTCATTACATAATAAATATATATACCTGTCCGGCTGCAGTACTAGTGATATTATATATATATATATATATTGATTTCATCTCATTATCATCCAGTCTATATTAGCAGCAGACACAGTACGGTAGTCCACGGCTGTAGCTACCTCTGTGTCGGCAGTCGCTGGTCCATCCATAATTGTATACCACCTACCCGTGGTTTTTTTTTTCTTTCTTCTTTATACATACTACTATAGTAGCTTACTGTAGCAGTCTGCGGTGCTGCTGAGCTGACAGTGTCCAGCAGGTCCGTCATCAGTCATTACATAATAAATATATATACCTGTCCGGCTGCAGTACTAGTGATATTATATATATATATATATATATATATATATTGATTTCATCTCATTATCATCCAGTCTATATTAGCAGCAGACACAGTACGGTAGTCCACGGCTGTAGCTACCTCTGTGTCGGCAGTCGCTGGTCCATCCATAATTGTATACCACCTACCCGTGGTTTTTTTTTCTTCTTTCTTCTTTATACATACTACTATAGTAGCTTACTGTAGCAGTCTGCGGTGCTGCTGAGCTGACAGTGTCCAGCAGGTCCGTCATCAGTCATTACATAATAAATATATATACCTGTCCGGCTGCAGTACTAGTGATATTATATATATATATATTGATTTCATCTCATTATCATCCAGTCTATATTAGCAGCAGACACAGTACGGTAGTCCACGGCTGTAGCTACCTCTGTGTCGGCAGTCGCTGGTCCATCCATAATTGTATACCACCTACCCGTGGTTTTTTTTTTTTCTTTCTTCTTTATACATACTACTATAGTAGCTTACTGTAGCAGTCTGCGGTGCTGCTGAGCTGACAGTGTCCAGCAGGTCCGTCATCAGTCATTACATAATAAATATATATACCTGTCCGGCTGCAGTACTAGTGATATTATATATATATATATTGATTTCATCTCATTATCATCCCGTCTATATTAGCAGCAGACACAGTACGGTAGTCCACGGCTGTAGCTACCTCTGTGTCGGCAGTCGCTGGTCCATCCATAATTGTATACCACCTACCCGTGTTTTTTTTTTCTTTCTTCTTCTTTATACATACTACTATAGTAGCTTACTGTAGCAGTCTGCGGTGCTGCTGAGCTGACAGTGTCCAGCAGGTCCGTCATCAGTCATTACATAATAAATATATATACCTGTCCGGCTGCAGTACTAGTGATATTATATATATATATATTGATTTCATCTCATTATCATCCAGTCTATATTAGCAGCAGACACAGTACGGTAGTCCACGGCTGTAGCTACCTCTGTGTCGGCAGTCGCTGGTCCATCCATAATTGTATACCACCTACCCGTGGTTTTTTTTTCTTTCTTCTTTATACATACTACTATAGTAGCTTACTGTAGCAGTCTGCGGTGCTGCTGAGCTGACAGTGTCCAGCAGGTCCGTCATCAGTCATTACATAATAAATATATATACCTGTCCGGCTGCAGTACTAGTGATATTATATATATATATATATATTGATTTCATCTCATTATCATCCAGTCTATATTAGCAGCAGACACAGTACGGTAGTCCATGGCTGTAGCTACCTCTGTGTCGGCAGTCGCTGGTCCATCCATAATTGTATACCACCTACCCGTGGTTTTTTTTTTCTTTCTTCTTTATACATACTACTATAGTAGCTTACTTTAGCAGTCTGCAGTGCTGCTGAGCTGACAGTGTCCAGCAGGTCCGTCATCAGTCATTACATAATAAATATATATACCTGTCCAGCTGCAGTACTAGTGATATTATATATATATATATATATATATATTGATTTCATCTCATTATCATCCAGTCTATATTAGCAGCAGACACAGTGCGGTAGTCCACGGCTGTAGCTACCTCTGTGTCGGCAGTCGCTGGTCCATCCATAATTCTATACCACCTACCCGTGTTTTTTTTTTTCTTTCTTCTTCTTTATACATACTACTATAGTAGCTTACTGTAGCAGTCTGCGGTGCTGCTGAGCTGACAGTGTCCAGCAGGTCCGTCATCAGTCATTACATAATAAACATATATACCTGTCCGGCTGCAGTACTAGTGATATTATATATATATATATATTGATTTCATCTCATTATCATCCAGTCTATATTAGCAGCAGACACAGTACGGTAGTCCACGGCTGTAGCTACCTCTGTGTCGGCAGTCGCTGGTCCATCCATAATTGTATACCACCTACCCGTGTTTTTTATTTTTATTTCTTTCTTCTTCTTTATACATACTACTATAGTAGCTTACTGTAGCAGTCTGCGGTGCTGCTGAGCTGACAGTGTCCAGCAGGTCCGTCATCAGTCATTACATAATAAATATATATACCTGTCCGGCTGCAGTACTAGTGATATTATATATATATATTGATTTCATCTCATTATCATCCAGTCTATATTAGCAGCAGACACAGTACGGTAGTCCACGGCTGTAGCTACCTCTGTGTCGGCAGTCGCTGGTCCATCCATAATTGTATACCACCTACCCGTGTTTTTTTTTTTTTTTTTTTTCTTCTTCTTTATACATACTACTATAGTAGCTTACTGTAGCAGTCTGCGGTGCTGCTGAGCTGACAGTGTCCAGCAGGTCCGTCAACAGTCATTACATAATAAATATATATACCTGTCCGGCTGCAGTACTAGTGATATTATATATATATATATATTGATTTCATCTCATTATCATCCAGTCTATATTAGCAGCAGACACAGTACGGTAGTCCACGGCTGTAGCTACCTCTGTGTCGGCAGTCGCTGGTCCATCCATAATTGTATACCACCTACCCGTGGTTTTTTTTTTCTTTCTTCTTTATACATACTACTATAGTAGCTTACTGTAGCAGTCTGCGGTGCTGCTGAGCTGACAGTGTCCAGCAGGTCCGTCATCAGTCATTACATAATAAATATATATACCTGTCCGGCTGCAGTACTAGTGATATTATATATATATATATATATTGATTTCATCTCATTATCATCCAGTCTATATTAGCAGCAGACACAGTACGGTAGTCCACGGCTGTAGCTACCTCTGTGTCGGCAGTCGCTGGTCCATCCATAATTGTATACCACCTACCCGTGGTTTTTTTTTCTTCTTTCTTCTTTATACATACTACTATAGTAGCTTACTGTAGCAGTATGCGGTGCTGCTGAGCTGACAGTGTCCAGCAGGTCCGTCATCAGTCATTACATAATAAATATATATACCTGTCCGGCTGCAGTACTAGTGATATTATATATATATATATATATATATATATATTGATTTCATCTCATTATCATCCAGTCTATATTAGCAGCAGACACAGTACGGTAGTCCACGGCTGTAGCTACCTCTGTGTCGGCAGTCGCTCGTCCATCCATAAGTATACTAGTATCCATCCATCTCCATTGTTTACCTGAGGTGCCTTTTAGTTGTGCCTATTAAAATATGGAGAACAAAAATGTTGAGGTTCCAAAATTAGGGAAAGATCAAGATCCACTTCCACCTCGTGCTGAAGCTGCTGCCACTAGTCATGGCCGAGACGATGAAATGCCAGCAACGTCGTCTGCCAAGGCCGATGCCCAATGTCATAGTACAGAGCATGTAAAATCCAAAACACCAAATATCAGTAAAAAAAGGACTCCAAAATCTAAAATAAAATTGTCGGAGGAGAAGCGTAAACTTGCCAATATGCCATTTACCACACGGAGTGGCAAGGAACGGCTGAGGCCCTGGCCTATGTTCATGGCTAGTGGTTCAGCTTCACATGAGGATGGAAGCACTCAGCCTCTCGCTAGAAAACTGAAAAGACTCAAGCTGGCAAAAGCACCGCAAAGAACCGTGCGTTCTTCCAAATCCCAAATCCACAAGGAGAGTCCAATTGTGTCGGTTGCGATGCCTGACCTTCCCAACACTGGACGTGAAGAGCATGCGCCTTCCACCATTTGCACGCCCCCTGCAAGTGCTGGAAGGAGCACCCGCAGTCCAGTTCCTGATAGTCAGATTGAAGATGTCAGTGTTGAAGTACACCAGGATGAGGAGGATATGGGTGTTGCTGGCGCTGGGGAGGAAATTGACAAGGAGGATTCTGATGGTGAGGTGGTTTGTTTAAGTCAGGCACCCGGGGAGACACCTGTTGTCCGTGGGAGGAATAGGGCCGTTGACATGCCAGGTGAAAATACCAAAAAAATCAGCTCTTCGGTGTGGAAGTATTTCACCAGAAATGCGGACAACATTTGTCAAGCCGTGTGTTGCCTTTGTCAAGCTGTAATAAGTAGGGGTAAGGACGTTAACCACCTCGGAACATCCTCCCTTATACGTCACCTGCAGCGCATTCATAATAAGTCAGTGACAAGTTCAAAAACTTTGGGCGACAGCGGTAGCAGTCCACTGACCAGTAAATCCCTTCCTCTTGTAACCAAGCTCACGCAAACCACCCCACCAACTCCCTCAGTGTCAATTTCCTCCTTCCCCAGGAATGCCAATAGTCCTGCATGCCTTGTCACTGGCAATTCTGACGAGTCCTCTCCTGCCTGGGATTCCTCCGATGCATCCTTGCGTGTAACGCCTACTGCTGCTGGCGCTGCTGTTGTTGCTGCTGGGAGTCGATGGTCATCCCAGAGGGGAAGTCGTAAGCCCACTTTTACTACTTCCACCAAGCAATTGACTGTCCAACAGTCCTTTGCGAGGAAGATGAAATATCACAGCAGTCATCCTGTTGCAAAGCGGATAACTGAGGCCTTGACAACTATGTTGGTGTTAGACGTGCGTCCGGTATCCGCCATTAGTTCACAGGGAACTAGACAATTTCTTGAGGCAGTGTGCCCCCGTTACCAAATACCATCTAGGTTCCACTTCTCTAGGCAGGCGATACCGAGAATGTACACGGACGTCAGAAAAAGACTCACCAGTGTCCTAAAAAATGCAGTTGTACCCAATGTCCACTTAACCACGGACATGTGGACAAGTGGAGCAGGGAAGGGTCAGGACTATATGACTGTGACAGCCCACTGGGTAGATGTATGGACTCCCGCCGCAAGAACAGCAGCGGCGGCACCAGTAGCAGCATCTCGCAAACGCCAACTCTTTCCTAGGCAGGCTACGCTTTGTATCACCGGTTTCCAGAATACACACACAGCTGAAAACCTCTTACGGCAACTGAGGAAGATCATCGCGGAATGGCTTACCCCAATTGGACTCTCCTGTGGATTTGTGGCATCGGACAACGCCAGCAATATTGTGTGTGCATTAAATATGGGCAAATTCCAGCACGTCCCATGTTTTGCACATACCTTGAATTTGGTGGTGCAGAATTTTTTAAAAAACGACAGGGGCGTGCAAGAGATGCTGTCGGTGGCCAGAAGAATTGCGGGACACTTTCGGCGTACAGGCACCACGTACAGAAGACTGGAGCACCACCAAAAACGCCTGAACCTGCCCTGCCATCATCTGAAGCAAGAAGTGGTAACGAGGTGGAATTCAACCCTCTATATGCTTCAGAGGTTGAAGGAGCAGCAAAAGGCCATTCAAGCCTATACAATTGAGCACGATATAGGAGGTGGAATGTACCTGTCTCAAGCGCAGTGGAGAATGATTTCAACGTTGTGCAAGGTTCTGCAACCTTTTGAACTTGCCACACGTGAAGTCAGTTCAGACACTGCCAGCCTGAGTCAGGTCATTCCCCTCATCAGGCTTTTGCAGAAGAAGCTGGAGGCATTGAAGGAGGAGCTAAAAGGGAGCGATTCCGCTAGGCATGTGGGACTTGTGGATGGAGCCCTTAATTCGCTTAACAAGGATTCACGGGTGGTCAATCTGTTGAAATCAGAGCACTACATTTTGGCCACCGTGCTCGATCCTAGATTTAAAAACTTCCTTGGATCTCTCTTTCTGGCAGACACAAGTCTGCTGGGGTTCAAAGACCTGCTGGTGACAAAATTGTCAAGTCAAGCGGAACGCGACCTGTCAACATCTCCTCCTTCACATTCTCCCGCAACTGGGGGTGCGAGGAAAAGGCTCAGAATTCCGAGCCCACCCGCTGGCGGTGATGCAGGGCAGTCTGGAGCGACTGCTGATGCTGACATCTGGTCCGGACTGAAGGACCTGACAACGATTACGGACATGTCGTCTACTGTCACTGCATATGATTCTCTCACCATTGAAAGAATGGTGGAGGATTATATGAGTGACCGCATCCAAGTAGGCACGTCAGACAGTCCGTACTTATACTGGCAGGAAAAAGAGGCAATTTGGAGGCCCTTGCACAAACTGGCTTTATTCTACCTAAGTTGCCCTCCCACAAGTGTGTACTCTGAAAGAGTGTTTAGTGCCGCCGCTCACCTTGTCAGCAATCTGCGTACGAGGTTACTTCCAGAAAATGTGGAGAAGATGATGTTCATTAAAATGAATTATAATCAATTCCTCCGTGGAGACATTGACCAGCAGCAATTGCCTCCACAAAGTACACAGGGAGCTGAGATGGTGGATTCCAGTGGGGACGAATTGATAATCTGTGAGGAGCGGGATGTACACGGTGATATATCGGAGGATGATGATGAGGTGGACATCTTGCCTCTGTAGAGCCAGTTTGTGCAAGGAGAGATTAATTGCTTCTTTTTCGGTGGGGGTCCAAACCAACCCGTCATTTCAGTCACAGTCGTGTGGCAGACCCTGTCACTGAAATGATGGGTTGGTTAAAGTGTGCATGTCCTGTTTATACAACATAAGGGTGGGTGGGAGGGCCCAAGGACAATTCCATCTTGCACCTCTTTTTTCTTTCATTTTTATTTGCGTCATGTGCTGTTTGGGGAGTGTTTTTTGGAAGGGCCATCCTGCGTGACACTGCAGTGCCACTCCTAGATGGGCCAGGTGTTTGTGTCGGCCACTTGGGTCGCTTAGCTTACTCACACAGCTACCTCATTGCGCCTCTTTTTTTCTTCTTTGCGTCATGTGCTGTTTGGGGAGTGTTTTTTAGAAGGGCCATCCTGCGTGACACTGCAGTGCCACTCCTAGATGGGCCAGGTGTTTGTGTCGGCCACTAGGGTCGCTTAGCTTACTCACAC
The DNA here is from genome assembly GCF_028390025.1 of Pseudophryne corroboree. Lineage (NCBI taxonomy): Eukaryota > Metazoa > Chordata > Amphibia > Anura > Myobatrachidae > Pseudophryne > Pseudophryne corroboree. The sequence continues at coordinate 760,628,316 of NC_086445.1, forward strand.
AGCTACCTCATTGCGCCTCTTTTTTTCTTCTTTGCGTCATGTGCTGTTTGGGGAGTGTTTTTTAGAAGGGCCATCCTGCGTGACACTGCAGTGCCACTCCTAGATGGGCCAGGTGTTTGTGTCGGCCACTAGGGTCGCTTATCTTACTCACACAGCTACCTCATTGCGCCTCTTTTTTTCTTCTTTGCGTCATGTGCTGTTTGGGGAGTGTTTTTTGGAAGGGCCATCCTGCGTGACACTGCAGTGCCACTCCTAGATGGGCCAGGTGTTTGTGTCGGCCACTAGGGTCGCTTAGCTTACTCACACAGCTACCTCATTGCGCCTCTTTTTTTCTTCTTTGCGTCATGTGCTGTTTGGGGAGTGTTTTTTGGAAGGGCCATCCTGCGTGACACTGCAGTGCCACTCCTAGATGGGCCAGGTGTTTGTGTCGGCCACTAGGGTCGCTTATCTTACTCACACAGCTACCTCATTGCGCCTCTTTTTTTCTTCTTTGCGTCATGTGCTGTTTGGGGAGTGTTTTTTGGAAGGGCCATCCTGCGTGACACTGCAGTGCCACTCCTAGATGGGCCAGGTGTTTGTGTCGGCCACTAGGGTCGCTTATCTTACTCACACAGCTACCTCATTGCGCCTCTTTTTTTCTTCTTTGCGTCATGTGCTGTTTGGGGAGTGTTTTTTGGAAGGGCCATCCTGCGTGACACTGCAGTGCCACTCCTAGATGGGCCAGGTGTTTGTGTTGGCCACTAGGGTCGCTTATCTTACTCACACAGCTACCTCATTGCGCCTCTTTTTTTCTTCTTTGCGTCATGTGCTGTTTGGGGAGTGTTTTTTAGAAGGGCCATCCTGCGTGACACTGCAGTGCCACTCCTAGATGGGCCAGGTGTTTGTGTCGGCCACTAGGGTCGCTTATCTTACTCACACAGCTACCTCATTGCGCCTCTTTTTTTCTTCTTTGCGTCATGTGCTGTTTGGGGAGTGTTTTTTGGAAGGGCCATCCTGCGTGACACTGCAGTGCCACTCCTAGATGGGCCAGGTGTTTGTGTCGGCCACTAGGGTCGCTTAGCTTACTCACACAGCTACCTCATTGCGCCTCTTTTTTTCTTCTTTGCGTCATGTGCTGTTTGGGGAGTGTTTTTTGGAAGGGCCATCCTGCGTGACACTGCAGTGCCACTCCTAGATGGGCCAGGTGTTTGTGTCGGCCACTAGGGTCGCTTATCTTACTCACACAGCTACCTCATTGCGCCTCTTTTTTTCTTCTTTGCGTCATGTGCTGTTTGGGGAGTGTTTTTTGGAAGGGCCATCCTGCGTGACACTGCAGTGCCACTCCTAGATGGGCCAGGTGTTTGTGTCGGCCACTAGGGTCGCTTATCTTACTCACACAGCTACCTCATTGCGCCTCTTTTTTTCTTCTTTGCGTCATGTGCTGTTTGGGGAGTGTTTTTTGGAAGGACCATCCTGCGTGACACTGCAGTGCCACTCCTAGATGGGCCAGGTGTTTGTGTCGGCCACTAGGGTCGCTTAGCTTACTCACACAGCTACCTCATTGCGCCTCTTTTTTTCTTCTTTGCGTCATGTGCTGTTTGGGGAGTGTTTTTTGGAAGGGCCATCCTGCGTGACACTGCAGTGCCACTCCTAGATGGGCCAGGTGTTTGTGTCGGCCACTAGGGTCGCTTAGCTTAGTCATCCAGCGACCTCGGTGCAAATTTTAGGACTAAAAATAATATTGTGAGGTGTGAGGTATTCAGAATAGACTGAAAATGAGTGGAAATTATGGTTTTTGAGGTTAATAATACTTTGGGATCAAAATGACCCCCAAATTCTTTGATTTAAGCTGTTTTTTAGGGTTTTTTGAAAAAAACACCCGAATCCAAAACACACCCGAATCCGACAAAAAAAATTCGGTGAGGTTTTGCCAAAATGCGGTCGAACCCAAAACACGGCCGCGGAACCGAACCCAAAACCAAAACACAAAACCCGAAAAATGTCAAGTGCACATCCCTAGTGCTGGCACTGTCCACGGTTGCGATGTCTAGGCCTGACCTTCACAACACTGTATGGGAAGAGGAGGCTCCTACCACCATTTGCATGCCCCCTACAAGTGCTGGGAGGAGCACCGCCAGTCCAGTTGCTGATATTGAGATTGAGGATGTCACTGTTGAAGTACACCAGGATGAGGAGTATATTGGTGTAGCTGGCGCTGCAGAGTAAGTTGATGATGAAGATTCTGATGGTGATGTGGTTTGTTTGAATAAGGCACCAGTGGAGACAGTTGTTGCCCATGGGATGAAAAAGCCCATTGTCATGCCTGGGCAAAATACCAAAAAAGCCACCTCTTCGGTGTGAAATTATTTCTCCACAAATCCGGACAACAGGAGTCAAGCCTTCTGATGCCTTTGTCAATAAGTAGGGGTAAGAATGTAAACCACCTAGGAACATCCTCCCTTATACGTCACCTGCAGCACATTCATCTTAAGTCATTGTCAAGTTCAGAAACTTTGGGTAATAGCGTAAGCAATCCACTGACACCTAAATGATGTGGTTTGTTTATTTGAATAGTAATTTTCTGTGAGGATAAGGATGTAAACACTGAAGGTGGTGTGGAATCGTAGGATGAGGATGACATCTTGCCACTGTAGAGCCAGTTTGGGCAAGGAGAGATTAATTGCTTCTTTTTAGGTGGGGGCCCAAACAAACCAATAATTTCAGCCACAGTCATGTGGTAGACCCTGTCGCTGAAATGATTGGTTTGTTAAAGTGTGCATATCCTGTTTATACAACATAAGGGTGGGTGGGAGGGCCCAAAGACAATTCCATCTTGCACGTCTTTTCATTGCCACATCATTCCAGGGGTGCTGCCCTATATGGGGTGATGACCCTCTACCCTATCAGTCCAGGGGTGCTGCCTAAATGGCATTTAAGTCCAGGGGTGCTGTTGTCTGTCTGATGTGATGTGTAATTCTCCAGGGGTGCTGCTTATGCTGTATAAGTCCAGGGGTGCTGCCATATAATTTCAGTGGTGCTGCTGTAATTGATCCTACGTTTAAATGAAAGCCTAGAGCAGATATGAAACAAGCTTCAACATGACAAACAGATTTGTGAAAACTAGCCGCAAAAGTGGAAATGGAAATTGCCAAAGTGTTTTTAAATAAAGTGGGGAGAAACTACATTTGTGGCCAAAGTCAGTTTGACTCAGAAGAGACTGAATCATAATCCAGCGCAACTTCCGGAGAGGTAAAAGTGAGGTTTTCTGCCGGAGCATTAGAGAGAGGTTCTTCTCAATTATTTAATGTTAGGGACTCACTCAAGTAAATGGCTCCAATTAGTCAACCTTAACCCTTTCAGTGGTATGCCCGGAAATCTTCCGGGTTTGCCAGTGCTGACAGTGCTGGTAACCCCGGAAGATTTCCGGGCATACTACTGACTGATTCCCTGGGGGCAGCCATGCAGCGTGCACAGCACCCATGAATCAGTATACTCCATTATGAAGTTTAGCCCACCCCCGGACTCCTATTGGCCGGGCGGGCTTAGCTGGAAAATGGCTTATGCTGATCGCCGGGTGCCACAAGATGGCTGGGAATCAGCGCTGGGGCTAGTGATTGGGTGATCGCCAGGCTATTGCTTCACCCTGCCCCATCGCTTGCCCCCCCCCCTGCACTTTCCTTCCCGCTCCCTCTTCAATTTATAAACAATCCCCCAAGGTGTCTTTTTACATTTAAAACCTGCCACTGAAGGGGTTAATTTTAATTTATTATTGATGCTCCACATTTTGAGATTATTCCTTTAGAAGATGCACATTTGTTGTCCAGGGATCTTCTTTTCCTATGGGCTGCGTGGGGTTATCGCAAGACCTCGCGGTGTTAGAAGAACAGAGTTTCTGTGATCTTGCATTGCATCAGTTTTCCATTGCACTGCAGCACTAGATGGGCCAGGAGCTCCTTGGAGGTACAAACAGTTACTAAATAAGGCCCAGTATGGAGTCTCATGGTGGCTTACAGACAAGAAAATGTCAGGCTTGCCAGGCTGAGGCATGCTTTCTGCACAGAGGTTAGCATTGCTTCCTCCCACAGTCCTACTTATAGTATGAAATGAGTTTTGACTGTAGAGTGGTAAGATCCACTTGGGCACGGGCTCAATAACAAAAAAAATCACTGCACAGTCGTGCTTAGTACTTTACTGAACTCAACGTGCCCCATCCGGGGCTGCTGTGGGGCCTCAGAGGGGCTGCTAAAACATCTAAGGGGCTGCTTTATTTAAAAATAAAATAGGAATAAACAAGACACACAAGCGTGTAACTGGGACACACAGGTACGTACACATGCTTGTAACTACGAGCTGTGAAAAACTAAAATAAAGCATCTGCCACAAATCATGTAAATAAAATTGCAATATAAAAATTGAAAAAAAGAAACCCACGAGATTTTCACAAAATAAGTCTCTAGACTCCATGGAGGGAAAAATATCCAATCTTCAGCCTGTGGTATACACCAGTTTATTTTTCATCCCATCTTTAAATCCGAGATTATCTTAATCCCTGAACATGGAGAAGGGGGTACGATTTTGGAGGCTTTGGCCACTAGTTTTTCAGTTTGTCCAGTAATGTGGTAAATAATAATTATATGTTTGCTTGGTTGAAGTCCTTTCTGTTCCACACCAATATAGAAGAGGAGGTGAAAGCCTGTGTGTTGTTCCTGATTGCTGGGTGCCTCTCTTATTTTTAATCACCTTCTTGACACTGTTCTCTTCCTCTTGCCTCTTCTCATTATGTGAAAAGTTATCAAAGAAGGAGGTGGTATGTTTGTAGCTAACTATGATTCGGAGAACTTGGCGAGCTTTTTCCAGGGGGACCACCTGTCCCTGAAATTATGGGTTTATTAAACTTTGCATGTCCTTTAAAAAACATATGGGTTGGTGGGAGGTCCCAAGACAATTCCATGTTGCACCTCTTTTTTTTCCTTTGAATTATGTGCTCTTTTGGGCCTAGTTTTTAAAACTGCCAGCTGTCTGCCACTGCAGTGCCACTCCTAGATGGGCCAGGTGTTTGTTCCACCCACTTGTGTCGCTTAGCTTAGTCATCCAGTGACCTTGTTGCACCTCTTTTTTTCTTTGCATTATGTGCTCTTTGGGGCCTAGTTTTTGAAACTGCCTTCCTGTCTGATACTGCAGTGCCACTCCTAGATGGGCCAGGTGTTTGTGCGGCCCACTTGTGTCTCTTAGCTTAGTCATCCAGCGACCTCGGTGCACCTTTTTTTTCTCTTTGCATTATGTGCTCTTTGGGGCCTAGTTTTTAAAACTTCCATCATGTCTGACACTGCAGTGCCACTCCTAGATTGACCAGGTGTGCCGTCCACTCGTGTTGCTTAGCTTAGTCATCCAGCAATCTTTTGGCCTAAAAACAATATTGTGAGGTGTGAGGTGTTCATTATAGACTGGAAATGAGTGGACATGAATGTTATTGAGGTTAATAAATCCATAGAATCAAAATCCCCCCATATTCTGTGATTTTAGCTGTTTTTATGTTTTAAAAAAAAAAATAATCATCCAGATCCAAAACCAAAACCAAAACCTGAAAGGGCGGTTTTGGCAAAACCAATCCAGATCCAAAACACGAGCAGGGATCCAGAATCAAAACCAAAACACAAAACACGAAAAGTGTTCCCGCACATCTCTAAACATGACATTAGCAGAATGGTGTATTTGTCTTTAACATGGAAAAAGTGAAGTCATGTGTTCAGACATTTGCCTGGAGAATGAGATAAATTACATATAGGGGTCAATATATTAATGTCTGTAATGTCCCTATGAAGGCTAACATTCCATATTGTTGTATATTATTTGCAATATTTTTTCTCTGTCAGTTAGCAATCTGGGCTGCTCTTGGGACCCTGGTGAAAACCTCAATACTGTGCATATGCTTTTTCTTTCATACCAGCAGCCTAATACACATGTGTGCTGAGAGAAACTACCCGGAATGGATCACAGGTTCACCATTGAAGATTATTGGGTTATTTCAGGCTATGTGGACACCAACAAAGACAGAGATTTCATCAGAAATAAGTTAAGTACCATTGTGCCTGATTCAGATGCCATTGCAATGCTTAAGCATTCTCTTTCAATGACGGAACTTTGACGCGACGCAAGTGTCAAAGCTACCCACAAGTGAACAGAGACTCCCACCATAACATACTCTGCACCTGCATACTCTGTCATTACCGTGACGAATATGCAAGGAACATTAACTCCTTGAGTGCCTCTATTGCTGTGCAGAATGGCTGCAGGAGTTGCGATGGTGGCACCACCCTGTTTATACGTAAGAGATTGCAGTCGCAAGAAGAAGCACCCCAAAAATTACATGACTGTGTTTTTGCATAAACTCACTGTAACCTCCCACAAATGGTTCTTCTTGTCAATCAATCTCTCTGCGACTGATTCCTCAAGGCAAGCGGCATTGCAAAGGTACCTTGGCGCATGCACACTGTGGCTGCGATTCAAGCACAGTCTACTGATACAGTTGAGACACCATCATAGTTGCGACAGCATCTGAATCAGGTCCATACTGCTGGAAGTGATTTATACTTCCTTTAGCCAATAAGATTATTCTAAATGAATCCATATGGTTAGAAGACAAGCCATTCATGGCTAAATTCAACTTTTTAAAAAATATCCTAATAAAAAACATTGGTATTCCATACCTCCCAACATGACCCTCTCCAGGAGGGACACAATGCTCTGCTCCTGGACTTCTCTCTTAATATATGATTGCCATCACCTGTGCTGAAACACCTTTCTTATCCATTCACCTATTCAAAACAGATGCTGGTAATCATACATTAAGAAAAAAGTCCAGAAGCAGAGCATTGTGTCCCTCCTGGAGAGGGTCCTGTTGGGAGGTATGGTATTCTATGTTTCCCCATTACTATGCATACACATGCAGTCAGTGGATGTCAAGGGATGGTGGTGTACCTTGGGCGCCTATCCTTTCTGTGGACTTATGACAGGGCCAAAACAATGGTCACCTTATAATACTGGTAACTGTGTGGGTGTGATTTAGAAAACTGATAACGTACAGTGTAATAATAAAATTAACACATAATTTAATACACAATTAATAAAACAACTAAAAGCGTACCAATATGGTAAGCTAGGAGCCGCAGGTGTTAAATAGGGCAGGGTGGTCCAAGCTTCACCCCGCTCTGGCTCCTAAGCTTAATAGTGGGTCAATATCCCCAGATGGATGACAATACTTGTATAATTTTGTTCAAACAAAGCTGAAACGTACCGGTGAGGTAGCTGAGGAGCCGCAGGTGTTTATTAAAAGCAGGGTGGTCCAGACTTCACCCTGCTCTGGCTCCCAAGTTTACCACGGGTCAATGTCAGATGGATGAGTAATCAGAGTTCCTTCTTTGGTCCAGTAGCCGAAGATCAGGTAGCCAACGTGTTTCGAGATATATAATCTCTTCCTCAGGGCTTGATGGTTCCTTTCCTCTTCAGATTTGGCTTTTAAAGATGGTGGAGAATTAGTTCCAGGTCATGGGTCACTGGGACCGGAAGTACTTGGATAAAGTCTCAAAATAGTTTATAAACACTAGAGATTGCCTAATGTTAATGTGATGGCAATACTTGAGTGTTTGTGCAATCCCACCCACCATGGAAAAGAAAGAGATGCACATCCAGACATACTGGAAAAATGCAAAAAGAGATTTTTGCTGTGTACTTTATAACGTGTCTCCAATGTGTCCTTGTTCTAGTCTAACAACTTGTTATTTTGTCTGCTACATGATGGAAAACACATGCATGATGAATGGATATTTATTGTATTTCCAATGTGCTGCTAAAATCACTAGTTTTAATGCATCATAATTATGCATGTGGTACCTTTATGTAACATATTGTCACTAAGGGACCAGTTATCTTTGATGTTTAGCATAAGTGACATCTGTTTTAAATCTGCAGTTGTTCTCATGGATTTAAATCTCTGCTTCAGCACAGGTGGTTGATTTAGAATAGCTGATCTGGTAATTATGTTTGTACTTATAGCATTATCTGGAATATCTGGACCTTTTGCACCCACTGAACACCAGGAGTGGAAACCTGAGTTTGAGAGTGCAGACTCAGGAATTCCACTGGAAAAAAAACTTTGTCAGCACAGCCTGAAAAAATAAGATTTCAGCAAAATGACACATACAGTAATTATCTGAAATAAATAAAAATACATATTTTTTAAATGTAATGACTTAATTAAGGTAACTAATGATGAGTGCTAATACAGGTTGAGTATCCCATATCCAAATATTCCGAAATACGGACTTTTTTGAGTGAGAGTGAGAGAGTGAAACCTTTGTTTTTTGATGGCTCGATGTACACAAACTTTGTTTAATACACAAAGTTATTAAAAATATTGTATTAAATGACCTTCAGGCTGTGTGTATAAGGTGTATATGAAACATAAATAATTTGTGTGAATGTAGACACACTTTGTTTAATGCACAAAGTTATAAAAAATATTGTCTAAAATGACCTTCATGCTGTGTGTATAAGGTGTATATGTAACATAAATGCATTCTGTGCTTATATTTAGGTCCCATCACCATGATATCTCATTATGGTATGCAATTATTCCAAAATACGGAAAAATCCGATATCCAAAATACCTCTGGTCCCAAGCATTTTGGATAAGGGATACTCAACCTGTATCATTATAAAATAGTGTCATTTTAAAACACTTTATTTTTATATGGATTTGTAAAATGGAGTGAATAATCTTAATATAAAACATATTTCCTGTAATGCCGTTGAATATTTCATGGAATCACATCTTGACAGCTTAGTACACAAGATATGAAATTTATGTTTTCAGAGGCAGAATTATCTAAGAGTTTCAAATGTTCCAGGTTGATGCAAAATTGACAGGTTTGATGTTTGGGAAAAAATATTGTGTCAACGGATAGAACACAAAAGCTCTAAATAAATAATTAACATCACACAGTGAGATGTATTATTAATAACTTCGTTCCTCATGACCTGATAAAGATAAAAGTCAAAGCGTGATAAGCAGGAATGTTAAAGTGAGTTTTTCAACAATGAGATTCATTTTATTTTTTGTTACATTTTATTTATCAGTAACAATTACATTATTATTATTATTATTATTATTATTATTATTATTATTATTATTGTTTTAATTAACACAATATGGACATATACAACTGAAATGTAAGAAAACATTCTTACTATTAAAAATATGCTTTACCCATGTATGTAATTCTCAAGTACTGTATTGAAGGAAGTAGGTTAAGTTCCATTTAAGGGGTCTATTCAATGCATTGTCCGACAGAGAGGATCTGACAATGCAGTATTCAATTTGCAGGCAAATCTGACTGGTTTTGCCTGTTTTCGACAATGCCAATCTGACTTTTTTTTCAAGTTGGATTGCCATTATCAAAAAACGGGACTAAAACCTGTCGGATTTGGCCACAAATCGGACAAAACATGTGGATCCACGGCTAATCCGCCGATCCACGTGTTTTCCAACAAGTCGGAATTGCTGAGAAGTCAGAAAAACAGCAGTGCCATTGAATAGGTCGAATCATGGTTTGACCTAAAAAAGTCGGAAACTGCCGTCTTTCCGACGAGACGGCAGTTCCGACTATAATTGAATAGACCCCTATAAGGCTTAAGTATTTCCTAATAGCCTATATGACTATATATAAAGGGTTATGATTACATTCACAGACCTGTGAGTTTATGTTCACCCAAAAAAAGGCTGAAACACTTAATTTAAACTGAAGTCGGTTTATTTTGTGTTTCTAAATAAATGTGCCAATATATGAGTTTATATCCGTGTGCTTTAATTTCATATAATGCTTGATATATACATGCCATATCTATTCACTGAAATTAACATAAAGTGAGTTGCATTAACATTCAATTTGAAAAATCTGTCTCATGGCCTTCCACCACCACTTGCTTATCCAACAGGTAAATTGATATAGCAACTGTTATTAAGTATACTGAGATTTTCTGGATAGTTTTGAGAAAAGAATAGTGACAATAGAAACTGGAACTAAATAGTGGTTTTTCATGACAAATTCAAGCTGCGAGTAACATTTGCAATGAAATTCCACATTCCATTTTTACAGAAAATTTGCTGCTTTTTTGTGTGCAGGATGCAGTCTTCTAAATAGTGAGGAAAATCTTATTTTAAAGGTAGAAATGTTAGGCCACTGCACAGAACCTCAGGTCCAACCCTCCCAATAAATAATCATGCACTTGGAGGGATTTAAACAATATCATTTGAGAAAATGAAAGGTGATTTTCTATAAAAATCTATGTAAAGTGGGGTGTTGTATTGGTGGAAAATGGGTTTTGAACTTGCAGATGGGAGTTATAACATTTAAAACTTTATATGAAAACATTGAAAAATCATATTTAACAAATTTTAGTGTGCCACCAAAATACTGTTAAGACTTTAATTTGCTGAAAAACACTCTTTGGCTATACGTTATCCACCACTGATCAAAAAACATTTTACGCCACCGAAGAACCATATGGCCCTGCTATCTAATACCTCTTTTATACCAAACATAGCGGAACGCACCTGGGTGCCTGAGACAAGAGCTTCCCGGGCGCAACCCGCCTTAGGCCCTCTCTGCCGCTGTTTTCCAACCTGGCATATTGCACATGATCTCCAAGCGCCGTCTGTCCATACACTGTGAACGGGATCCGGGTTGCATCGACTCGGCTTCCCATTTTAACAGCACAGCTTGCCGGGTTGAACCCATGTTCAACCCTGCAAGCTACCCAAGTTTGAATACCGGGTCACTCGACCCAGATTATTCCAACTGGGCCCTTTTACACCACACAGCAACACGGGTTATGCACGCTCATGTGCAAGAACCCATGTTAGAAGCTGGCAGTGTAAAAGGGGTATTAGTTGGCACATTTAAGGGTTCAGAATAAAATTCCACAGTTTTCCATGCTGTTGTCCCAAGTCATTTTTTTTATTTTTCAAAAAAACGCACAAAATTGCCTTGATATAATTAATCATTTCTACTTGAAAATCACATTTTTCGGATGTGCACAATGAAGAAGTAAGACGTGAGTTTATGTTGTGAGTTGACTTGCTTCTAATTGAATTGATATCGAAATGTTTCTTGTTATCTTAAAATCACAAATGAGTCAAAGTGAACTTTCTGCGGCTCATCATGTACTGTAAGTGGGATCTGCCTAATAGCAATTAATGGGGATCTGAACTATAGGTTGACCTATATTAGGTCAACATTCAGTAGGTAAACCTCATATGGTCGACAGACAAATAGGTCGGCATGGACAAAAGTTCAACATATCAAAAGTTGATACTGGAAAAGATTGACAGGTTCAAAAGGACTGAAAACCAAACAAGGAAAAAGAAGACTCTTTTTTGGGCACACCCTTTAAATTAGGAATATGAGAATAGCGTTGTAAAAATTAATTTTAGCATATGGATATATCCTAAAAATATAATAAAAATATATAAGACACTTGATCATTCAGAAAAAAAGGAAGGCCATGTGACCACATAAATGGATGGCACTCAAAGTATACATAGTGCATATACAAATTCTTAGGTTAACAATGCTTGACTGTTACATGGACTCCAAGGCCAAGTCCAAGTCCTGCTTATCCCCACTAGGAGAATCCTAGGATTATCCCCTGCCAAATGCAAAACTTGAAAGAGATATATATTTTTTGTTATATCTGTTTATGAGTCCAAAACAATGAATGGAAAAGAAGCATGAAGAAAGTTACAGAAGGAGGATCTGCTGTTAGTGTTAGGCACACAGTCAAGAAATTCACTCAATTCTACAACAATTGGTATTCCCAGGAGGTATCCCATCCAAGTACTAACCAAGACCACCACTGTTTAGCTTCCAAGATCAGATGTTATTGGGAATTAGCAGTGTGGTATGATAGTAGTAATCATCTGGTTCTGACTCAGGGTTCACTAATGAGAGTCCACCCCGCAGAGAGAAAAGTGTTGAATAAGGTGTTATCTCAGCAAGTGTTCCTGTGTGGGTATTGGCAAGAAATAGTTGGAAAAAATAAAGAAGCGGATCTGCTGTCTCCATTAGACATTATGCACTGCGCTGCATAATATGCCCCTGAATCAGAGATGAGAGTCCGTTGTGAAAATTAAAAAACAGTATACAGATTTAGCACAAGAATATAACAATAGATTATTAACATCTGAATTTTTCAATATCTGGCTTGGTCCAAAAATAACGTTACCAGCAGAGATGTATAATGAGCATCAGCGGTTTGTGATATCTTGGTTAATTTAACAGCCAAATGCTATATAAAAAAACACTAATACCAATTCTGTAAATATATAATTTCTGGCTTGGTACAATAATAACATCACCAGCAGAGATGTATAATGAACATCTGCAGTTCATGATAACTTGGTTAATTTAACAGCCAAATGCTATATAAGAGAACACCAATACTCATTCTGTAGCTCTAACAGTACTTGGTTCCTATAACAGAAAAAGCTCTCAAGTATATAGCACTGCATACAGGAGATCCAGTTAAATGTCCCACTTGGGCTCTATTAATGCAGTCTAAATTCATGGATATCATAAACAGCATGTATAGCTAAGTAAGATATATCTGGATGTGCTGGAGACAGAAAGTGTTTCATTGTATTGCACAACCAGTTTATACCTGTCAGATAACGTAAAGATTGTGAGCCAATCAGAAATCAACTACAGGGCTGAGTTCACCGGGGATCCATAAGCTGGAGACTGGACGTGGCGGTATCATGGTCCTGAAGATGTGTTTTGCCTGGTATATGGGCTTGGTCACTATACTACTATAACATTCATTTCCACTCATTTCCAGACTATTCTGAACACCTCACCGCTCACAATATTGACAATATTTTAGATTTAATTTATTTAATTTATTTTAATTTAAAAAAATTTTTTAATTGAATTTATTTAATTAAATTTATTTAGAATCAAATTCTTCATTTCCTCCAAGATGTCTTTGATATGCAGAAAGTTCACTATATGAGTGTAGAGAGTTTATTTATATTCATTTAATTTAAATGTATCTAATTTATAATTATTACAGGTTGAGTATCCCTTATCCAAAATGCTTGGGACCAGAAGTATTTTGGATATCGGATTTTTCCATATTTTGGAATAATTGCATACCATAATGATATATCATGGCGATAGGACCTAATTCTAAGCACAGAATGCATTTATGTTTCATATACATAATTTCTGGCTTGGTACAATAATAACATCACCAGCAGAGATGTATAATGAACATCTGCAGTTCATGATAACTTGGTTAATTTAACAGCCAAATGCTATATAAGAGAACACCAATACTCATTCTGTAGCTCTAACAGTGCTTGGTTCCTATAACAAAAAAAGCTCTCAAGTATATAGCACTGCATACAGGAGATCCAGTTAAATGTCCCACTTGGGCTCTATTAATGCAGTCTAAATTCATGGATATCATAAACAGCATGTATAGCTAAGTAAGATATATCTGGATGTGCTGGAGACAGAAAGTGTTTCATTGTATTGCACAACCAGTTTATACCTGTCAGATAATGTAAAGATTGTGAGCCAATCAGAAATCAACTACAGGGCTGAGTTCACCGGGGATCCATAAGCTGGAGACTGGACGTGGCGGTATCGTGGTCCTGAAGATGTGTTTTGCCTGGTATATGGGCTTGGTCACTATACTACTATAACAGTAGTATAGTGACCACACAGCCTGAAGGTAATGTTAGCAAATATTTTTAATAACTTTATGCATTAAACAAAGTGCGTGTACATTCACGCAATTCATTTATCTTTCATATACACCTTATACACACAGCCTGAAAGTCATTTAATACAATATTTTTAATAACTTTGTGTATTAAACAAAGTTTGTGTACATTGAGCCATCAGAAAACAAAGGTTCCACTATCTCACTCCCACTCAAAAAATTCTGTATTTCGCAATATTCCGTATTTCGGTATATTTGGATATGGGATACTCAACCTGTATTATTATTAATAATATTAATTTGAATTAATTACAATGTGGTGATAAGAAGAGTTATGAAAATAGGACAATGAGTTATAATAAGAATATGAGCAACAGACACCACACCCTGAAATGAACGGAGCACATCTGGATGTATTCTGGGAGGATACAGCACAAAATATATAAAAAATGATGTCTTTTATTTTGGGTGGACTGACAGAACACCCCTAGATGGATGGAGCAGCTGCAATCCCTGGATGTATACTGGGATGACACAGCACAACATATTAATTTAAATAAAAAAATATATATTATTTTTTATATCACACACTGCGGTTACAGTGTCACACAAATGACTCAGAAATATGTAGAAGTATTTTTTATATCACACACCGGCGATTACAGTGTTGCACAAATGAATCAGAAATATATATAACAATTACACACTTCGGTTGACTACACCGACACTGTCACACAATGCGTTTATGAGTAGGAAATAATATACTGCGGTCTGATCGGCAGTTTCACAGTACTTATGCAAATAAAATAATAATTGTGTAGTACACTGGGGTACAGCACAAACAAAAATAGATACTTTTTATAATTATAATTTTAGGCTTTTTGTTTTTAGCTTTTATTATTTTAATTTACACTGGTGCGGAGCCCCTGGATGGATGGAGAGCACCCCTTTCAGATACAGAAGACATAGCACCCCTTTCAAATACATAATATAAATATATTTTTGGCTTTGAATCACACACAGATATACTGTATAGCAGTAATGTACAGCATTCGCAGTACTAGTCGTCACTGAGTGACGAACCATTAGAAATATATTTTTTGCTTTGGATCACACACAGAGGATATATAACAGTAGTGTTCGGCAGTACTGGTAGTCATCACTGAGGGATGTACCAATAGAAATATATTTTTTGCTCTTTATCACACACAGAGGATATATAGCAGTAGTGTTCGGCAGTACTAGTAGTCGTCACTGAGTGATGCACCAATAGAAATATATTTTTTGCTCTGGATCACACACAGAAGATATATAGCAGTAGTTTACTGCAGCCGATGTACTAGTAGTCAGAGTGATGCATCAATACAAATATATTTTTTGCTTTGGATCACATACAGAGGATATATATAGCAGTAGTGTACGGCAGTACACAGCCCCTTATATACAAAGAACAACACCTGGTCCTATACACAGCCACAGTATGCTATATGCAGTGCAATGTCCACTATGCAGAGCCCTAACTCAACTCTCCTGCTGCAACCGCTCTGCTCTCTCCTGTCCCCCTTCCCTAACCTGCCTATCCGATTACAGCACAAAATACAGCACAGATGGAACATGTCCTCACTGTGCAGTGTGTGCACTCTCCAAGTCCATAGGGAAGATGGCGCCGATCACCAGGACTATACATAGAATCCAAAACCCGCGAGATCCGACAGCGGGATTATGATGTTAGGTGCGAAAAACCGAGCCTGACTCGGATCCGGGCTCGGATCTCAAAGTTCTCAGATAACCGAACCCGCTCATCCCTAATTATAATGAATGTGTTCAGTAGTTTTGTTATCACCGGTCTTAGCTAAATTATAGGCTCTTCCCATGGGAATAGATTTGTATTTGTAGACATCCTACTGTATGCTGGCAAGTTAACAGTTTCACAAGTTATCAGGAGACACTGAGAAATAGGGACCTATTTATCAAGACTCTGCAGTCATAATTGTTATATATCGCTATATAGCACAGTAATACATATTGTTCTTCTGGTGCAATTTACCATACTGTGGCTGCTCATGTATGCCCCTCTCATGGCACATGCATGTATGCCCCTCTCATGCATGTGCCCCTCTCATGGCACATGCATCTTACTTGTAGTTTGATCCAGTGGGGATCAACATAAGCCTCTGCTGCATCACTGAACCCCTTTATGGCAGAGCTGGTGCAAGGTTTGTAGACTCCCTAGGCAATGCTACACAATATTGACCCTTCTTTCCCTTCTTGCCCAAGTACTCGCTACCCTGCCACTTACTTGACTTCTTTGAATATTACTAGATTCATTTTTAGAGTCATGAACAACATAAATATAAAAACTGGTAACACTACAAAAATAATAACAATACCATTATCACTGCCTGCAGGACCACCATATAATACTAAGACTATTTTAGCATCCATCAGACAATACGGAGAGCATTTTAGTAACCATCAGACAAAATGACGAGCATTTTAGTGACTGACCCACAACAATAAGAGCATTCTTGTGACCGCCAGACAATACGGAGAGCATTTTTGTGGCTGCCAGACATCTGTGTCTGAGTAGCCAAACAGAAATGCCCAACATATTTCTAATACACTTCTTTGTGTGTGTTTGTTAGAGATGAGAAGGTTCGGTTCATCGAGATCCGAACCCCCCCGAACATCACGTGGTTTACATGGGTCTGAGGCAGCCTCGGTTCTTCCCACCTTACACGCAAAACCCGAACGGGGGAAAACGTCATCATCCCACTGTCGGATTTTCGCGAGATTCGGATTCCATATAAAGAGCCGCGTGTCACCGCCATTTTCACTCGTGCATTGTAGATTGAGCGGAGAGGACATGGCTACATTGTCTGCCTGAATAGCCCAATATCAGCTATATCAGCTCAATATCTGTGCTCAGTATCAGTGCTGCATTGTGGTGACCAGTATATAGTAGTACAGTATAGTAGTCCATTGCTGTATTTTGCTGCTCCGTGTCAGTTCTGGAATCCAGAACAGTGCTCAATATCTGTGCTCGTTATTATCATTGCTGCATTGTGGTGACCAGTATATAGTAGTACAGTACAGTAGTCCAGTGCTGTTCTCGCTGCCCAGTGTCAGTTCTAGTATCCTGAACAGTGCTCAATATCTTTGCTCAGTATCAGTGCTACATTGTGGTGACCAGTATATAGTAGTACAGTACAGTATTCCATTGCTGTATTTTGCTGCTCCGTGTCAGTTCTAGTATCCTGAACAGTGCTCAATATCTGTGCTCATTATTATCAGTGTTGCATTGTGGTGACCAGTATATAGTAGTACAGTACAGCAGTCCATTGCTATATTTAGCTGCTCTGTGTCAGTTCTAGTATCCTGAACAGTGCTCAATATCTGTGCTCATTATTATCATTGCTGCATTGTGGTGACCAGTATATAGTAGTACAGTACAGTAGTCCAGTGCTGTTCTTGCTGCCCAGTGTCAGTTCTAGTATCCTGAACAATGCTCAATATCTGTGCTCATTATTATCATTGCTGCATTGTGGTGACCAGTATATAGTAGTACAGTACAGTAGTCCATTGCTGTATTTTGCTGCTCTGTGTCAGTTCTAGTATCCTGAACAGTGCTCTTATCTGTGCTCATTATTATCATTGCTGCATTGTGGTGACCAGTATATAGTAGTACAGTACAGTAGTCCATTGCTGTATTTTGCAGCTCCGTGTCAGTTCTAGTATCCTGAACAGTGCTCAATATCTGTGCTCATTATTATCATTGCTGCATTGTGGTGACCAGTATATAGTAGTACAGTACAGCAGTCCATTGCTATATTTAGCTGCTCTGTGTCAGTTCTAGTATCCTGAACAGTGCTCAATATCTGTGCTCATTATTATCATTGCTGCATTGTGGTGACCAGTATATAGTAGTACAGTACAGTAGTCCATTGCTGTATTTTGCTGCTCCATGTCAGTTCTAGTATCCTGAACAGTGATCAATATCTGTGCTCATTATCATTGCTGCATTGTGGTGACCAGTATATAGTAGTATAGTACAGTAGTCCAGTGCTATTTTTCGCTGCCCAGTGTCAGTTCTAGTATCCTCATCAGTGCTCAATATCTGTGCTCAGTATCAGTGCTGCATTGTGGTGACTAAAAGTCCAGTGGCTTGTGCTGCATCTTGCTTGTGTAGGGTGCTGTGGTAGTGTGCTGTCACTGTGCATAGGTCATCATCATTCCAGTCACAGTGCTATCTGGTATCTATCTGGTGGTATCTAATTCCAGACATTACTGCCGTCTAATTCCAGATATATTACTGGCATATAATTCCACACATTAAAAACTGGAGAACAAAAATGTGGAGGGTAAAATAGGGAAGATCAAGATTCACTTCCACCTAGTACTGAAGCTGTTGCCACTAGTCATGGCAGAGACAATTAAATGCCATCAACGTCGTCTGCCAAGGCCAATGCCCAATGTCATAGTAGAGAGCATGCAAAATCCAAAAAACAAAAGTTCAGTAAAATTACCCAAAATATGACACGGAGTGGCAAGGAATGGCTAAGGCCCTCTCCTATGTTCCTCATGACTAGTGGGTCAGCTTCACATGAGGATGGTAGCGCTCATCCTCCCACTAGAAAAATGAAGAGTTAAGCTGGCAAAAGCACAGCAAAGAACTGTGCGTTCTTCTAAATCACAAATCCCCAAGGAGAGTCCAATTGTGTCGGCTCCGATGCCTGACCTTCCCAACACTGGACGGGAAGAGGTGGCTGCTTCATTTTCTACCACCACTGGAGCTGCAAGGAAAAGGATGCAGGGCAGTCAGGAGCGATAGCTCAAATCTGGTCCGGACTGAAGGGCCTGCCAACGATTACTGACATGTCGTCTACTGTCACTGCCTATGATTCTGTCACCATTGAAAGAATGGTGGAGGATTATATGAGTGACAGCATCACTACGGCATGTCAGACAGTCCGTACGTATACTGGCAGGAAAAAGAGGCAATTTGGAGGCCCTTGCACAAACTGGCTTTATTTTACCTAATTTGCCCCCCCTCCAGTGTGTACTCTGAAAGAGTGTTTAGTGCAGCCGGTAACCTTGTCAGCGATCGGCGTAGGAGGTTACTTCCAGAAAATGTGGAGAAGATGATGTTCATAAAAATGAATTATAATCAATTCCTCCGTGGAGACATTTACCAGCAATTGCCTCCAGAAAGTACACAGGGACCTGTGACGGTGGATTCCAGTGGGGACGAATTAATACTCTGTGAGGAGGGGAATGTACACAGTGAAAGGGGTGAGGAATCGGATGATCTTGCCCCTCTTTTTTTATCTTTGCATCATGTGCTGTTTGGGGACTATTTTTTTAATTGCCATCCTGTGTGACACTGCAGTGCCACTCCTAGATGGGCCAGGTGTTTGTGCCGCCCACTTGGGTCGCTTTGCTTAGTCATCCAGCGACCTCGGTGCAAATTTTGGGACTACAAATAATATTGTGAGGTGTGAGGTGTTCAGAATAGACTGGAAATGAGTGGAAATTATGGTTATTGAGTTTGATAATACTATAGGATCAAAATTACCCCCAAAGTCTATGATTTAAGCTGTTTTTGAGGGTTTTTAAATAAAACACCCAAATCCAACAAAAATTCTTAAGGGAGGTTTTGGGAAAAAAGCGTCCGAATCCAAAACACGACCGCGGAACCGAATCCAAAACCAAAACACAAAACCCGAAAAATGCCCAGTGCACATCCCTAGTGTTTGTTTGTGTGTGTGTGTGTGTGTGTGTGTGTGTGTCTGAATCTGTATCGTAGCTCTACTTATATGTATATTCATCCCCAACCTTAAAAACATCCCTCTCATAATTGCAAACATTCCCTATCTGACAATCACCCTCTCCTTCCTCAACTGTTCTTAGTCTCAGACCTGACAAGCTCCCTAATGCATATCAGTCCCCCGAGCAGGACCGTCTTTTCAATTGGGCTTAATGGGCAGTTGCCCAAGGGCTCCAGCAGTCTAAAGGGCCCTAGTCTGATAGCTGAGGTTCTCCTCTTTCCAGGGTACCAGATTTTTGAAAATCGACCATGGGGAACTGGCCGACTTGAAAGCAGCGGTCCCAATCTTAGCCTCTTAATTGCTATTCCTTGCCAGATATCTCCAGTTCTGTCTGACATAGAATTTGTCTGAGTGTATTATCGAAAAAAACTGGGACTCCCCCCTTTTGGTGGAAACTGACAGCTTGTCTCTACTGTACCCAGAGCTGGAGATATCAGCCTTCCAGCAGTCGGTCCCTTCTCCAGCTCGACATTACTGTGATACGGTTTATATGTTTGTCGGTGGATTGCTCCAGCTCCTGAACCCCGATCCCCAAGTCTTCTATAGATCCTGCAACTTGGAACTAACCAGTTTTTTTTATCCCATTAAAAGCTAAGAAATCCACCCAATGGAACTTGGAGATATCCGTGGTCAAGCAAGTTACCCACCAGAAAATGATGAATAGTACAGTATGCCCACTCCACTAGCCATCCCTCCCCTGCATATTAAACACCCCCTACCACCTTGGAAGATATTTACCTGGGCCCCTAGGTTGAGGCCAATGCCCCCCTTTTTACAGTTAGTGTTCTCCCTCCTGCTCCATCTCACTAAACCCCCCCCCATCCGTGCAGTAAAGAAGTAATTAGCAGAACATACTGCTCCAGGTAATGCATTTTGAGCAGAAGGTAGAACACCCATTACAGCCAATTGGAAATTATGGCCACCACAAATAGCACCCCCACCCCCACAAATGCAGAATGGGTAGAGGCACCAGTGCATTGATATGCTCAAAGGCATACACTGCTGTTAAGACAGCCCTGCCCCTTAGATCTGATAACGCACTCCCCCACCCCTTCAAGTATATATTAGAGATGACTTCACTACTCGAGCCCGGATCAAAGCCCGGCTCAGGTTTTCCCACCTGACTCAGAAACCAGAACGGGGCAAAATGTCATTATCCTGCTGTCGGATTCTCACGGGTTTTGGATTCCATATAAGGAGCCGCTCGTCTCCGCCATTTTCTTTCTGGAATTGGAGAGTGTAGCGAGAGGACGTGATTCCGTCCTTAGTGTCTGTGCAGGAGGGAAAGTGGGGTGGCGATTCCAGTGCTGTCTTGTGCTGCTTAGTCCAGTCTAGTGTCTTATGCTGCATCAGTCCAGTCACAGTGGTGGTGTACTCTGCGGGTGTAGTATGAGTTGCCGGCGGCCGGGTCCCCAGCAGCCAGCATACCGGCGCCGGGATGCCGACCGCCAGCTTGCTGACAGCGGGGCGAGCGCAAATGAGCCTCTTGCGGGATTTCTGCGCTCGCCATGCTGTGGGCGCGGTACATGCCAAACTATCTATTCTCCCTCCAGGGGTATTGTGCTCCCCCAAGAGGGAGAAAAGGTGTCAGTATGCCAGTTGTCGGGATTCTGGCGCCAGTATACTGTCCGCTGTTGCCATATGTCCAGTGCTGCTGTATAAGTCCAGTGCAGTATTGCTGTGTTTTCCTGCATCAGTACAGTGGTAGTGTCTTGTGCTGCATCAGTCCAGTCTCAGTGGTGGTGTCCTCTGCTGCCATATGTTCAGTGCTGCTGTATAAGTCCAGTCCAGTGGTGCTGTGTTTTCCTGCATCAGTCCAGTGGTAGTGGCTTGTGCTGCATAGGTCCAGTCACAGTGGTGGTGTCCTCTGCTGCCATATGTTCAGTGCTGCTGTACAAGTCCAGTCCACTGCAGTGGTGCTGTGTTGTATTGCATCAGTCCAGTGGTGGTGTCCCTTTGCTGCTGTATAAGTCCAGTGGTACTGCCATATAAGTCCAGTGATACTGCCGTATATGTCCAGTGATACTGTCGCATATGTCCAGTGATACTGCCGTATAAGTCTAGTGATACTGCCGTATAAATCCAGTGGTACTGCCGTATAAATACAGTCCGGTGATAATGCCGTATAAGTCCAGTGATACTGCTGTATATGTCCAGTGGTACTGCCAAATAAATCCAGTGATACTGCCGTATATGCCCAGTGGCACTGTCATATAAATCCAGTGATACTGGCGTATATGTCCAGTGGTACTGCCATATAATTCCAGTGATACTGGCGTATATGTCCAGTGGTACTGCTGTATAAATCCAGTGGTACTGGCGTATAAATCCAGTCCAGTGATACTGCCGTATAAGTCCAGTGATACTGCTGTATAAATCCAGTGATACTGCCGTATATGTCCAGTCGTACTGCCATATAAATCCAGTCCAGTGATACTGCCATATATGTCCTGTGGTTCTGCCATATAAATCCAGTGATACTGCCGTATAAGTCCAGTGATACTGCTGTATATGTCCAGCGGTAGTGCCATTTAAGTCCAGTGATACTTGCATATAAATCCAATGATAGTGCTGTATATGTCCAGTGGTACTGCTCCACTGATACTGCCGTATAAATCCAGTCCAGTGGAACTGCCATATAAGTCTAGTGATACTGCCATATAATTCCAGTGTTACTGCTGTATAAGTCCAGTGATACTGCCGTATAATTCCAGTGGTACTGCCGTATAAGTCCAGTGATACTGCCGTATAAATCCAGTGCAGTGGTACTGCCATATAAGTCCAGTTTTACTGCCATTTAATTACAGTAATACTGCTGTATAAGTCCAGTGGTACTGCCATATAAATCCAGTGGTACTGCTATATAAGTCCAGTGATACTACTGTATAAAACCAGTCCAGTGGTACTGCCATATAATTCCAGTGATACTGCCGTATAAGTCCAGTGGTACTGCCATTTAAGTCCAGTGGTACTGCCGTATAATTTCAGTGATACTGTCGTATAAGTCCAGTGGTACTGCTGTATAAGTCCAATGGTGCTGCCATAAAAGTCCAGTGCTAAAGCCATATCAGTCCAGTGATACTGCCATATAAGTCTAGTCCAATGGTACTGCCGTATAAATAAAGTTTTACTGCCGTATAATTCCAGAGATACTGCAGTATAAGTCCAGTGGTACTGCCGTATAATTCCAGTTATACTGCCTTATATGTCCAGTGGTACTGCCGTATAAGTCCATTGGTACTGCCATATAAATCCATTGATACTGCCGTATAAATCCAGTGCAGTGGTACTGCCGTATAAGTCCAGTGGTACTGCCATTTAATTCCAGTAATACTGCAGTATAAGTTCAGTGGTACTGCCGTATAAATCCAGTGGTACTGCTGTATAAGTCCAGTGATACTGCTGTATAAATCCAGTCCAGTGGTACTGCCATATAATTCCAATGATACTGCCGTATAAGTCCAGTGGTACTGCCATATAAGTCCCGTGGTACTGCCGTATAATTTCAGATACTGTTGTATAAGTCCAGTGGTACTGCTGTATAAGTCCAATGGTACTGCCATAAAAGTCCAGTGCTAAAGCCATATCAGTCCAGTGATACTGCCATATAAGTCCAGTCCAATGGTACTGCCATATAAATCCAGTTTTACTGCCGAATAATCCCAGAGATACTGCAGTGTAAATCCAGTGGTACTGCTGTATAAGTCCAGTTATACTGCCGTATATGTCCAGTGGTACTGCCGTATAAGTCCAGTGGTACTGGCGTATAATTCCAGTGATACTGCTAAATAAGTCCAGTGTTACAGCAGTATAAGTCCAGTAGTACTGCCGTATAAGTCCAGTGATACTGCTGTATAAATCCAGTCCAGTGGTACTGCCGTATAAGTCCAGTGGTACTGCCGTATAAGACCAGTGTTACTGCAGTATAAATCCAGGGGTACTGCCGTATAAATCCAATGATACTGCCGTATAGGTTTAGTGGAACTGCCGTATAAGTCCAATGGTACTGCCTATAAATCCAATGATACTGCCGTATAAATCCAGTCCAGTGGTTCTGCTGTATAAGTCCAGTGGTACTGCCATATAAGTCCAGTGGTACTGTCCTGTGCTGTATATTATTTACTCCAAATAAAAAGTTTATTAATATTTAATCCAAATAATTTTTACAGGGTTTGCCCTGTGTAGTGTAGGGGTACGCTCTCCTGTGCCGCATATTGTGTTATATAACTCCAGAAAAATAATGGAGAACAAAAATTTGGAGAATAAAATAGGGAAAGATCAAGAACCACTTCCTCCTAGTGCTGAAGCTGCTGCCACTAGTCATGACATAGACCAGTGGTTCTCAACCTCGGTCCTCAAGTACCCCCAAAAGTCCATGTTTTCCAGGTCACTTAGCAGTTGAACAGGTGTATTCATTACTCACTGACACATTATAAAAGACCCACAGGTGGAGCAAATTATTTCACTTGCAATCCTGTGAGGAGACCTGGAAAACATGAACTGTTGGGGGTACTTGAAGACCGAGGTTGAGAACCACTGACATACTGTAGATGATTAAATGCCATCAACGTCGTCTGCCAAGGCCGATGCCCAATGTGATAGTAGAGGGCATGTAAAATCCAAAAATTCACAGTTCAGTAAAAAGACCCCCAAAAATAAATTTGAATGGTATGATGAGAAACGTAATCTTGCCAATATGCCATTTACGACACAGAGTGGCAAGGAACGGCTAAGGCCCTGGCCTATGTTCATGACTAGTGGTTCAGCTTTAAATGATGATGGAAGCCCTCATCCTCCCACTAGAAAAATGATAAGAGTTAAGCTGGCAAAAGCACAGCAAAGAACTGTGCGTTCTAAGATGGTATCACAAATCCCCAAGGAGAGTCCAAGTGCGTCGGCGGTTGTGATGCCTTACCTTCCCAACACTGGATTGGAAGAGGTTGCTCCTATCATCATTTGCACGCCCTCTGCAAGTGTTGGAAGGAGTACACACAGTCCATTTTCTGATATTCAAATTGAAGATGTCACTGTTGAAGTACACCAGGATAAGGATATGGGTGTTGCTGGCGCTGAGAAAGAATTTGACGATGAAGATTCTGATGGTAATTAGGTTTGTTTAAATCAGGCACCAGGGGAAACAGCTGTTGTCCGTGGGATGAATAAGCCCATTTTGATGCCTGGGCAAAATACCAAAAAAGCCACCTCTTCAGTGTGGAATTATTTCTCCACAAATCCGGACAACAGGTGTCAAGCCATGTGTTGCCTTTGCCAATCCGTAAAAAGTAGGGGTAAGGACGTTAACCACCTAGGAACATCCTCCCTTATACATCACCTGGTGGTCATTCATCAGAAGTCATTTTCAAGTTCAGGAACTTTGGGTAAGAGCGTAAGCAGTCCACTGACACCTAAATCCTTTCTTCCTCCTGTACCCAAACTCCTACAAGCCACGCCACCAAGTCCCTCAATGTCAACTACCTCCTCAGTCAGGAATGTCAGTAGTACTGCAAGCCATGTCACTGGCAAGACTGAGGAGTCCTCTCCTAACCAGGATTCCTCCGGAGGATCCTTTAGTGGTACGCCTACTGCTGCTGCTGCTGTTGTTGCTGCTTGGACAACTTGTACTACTTCAAGTAAGCAAGTGACTGTCCAATAGTCCTTTGCGAGGAAGATTAAATATTCTGTTGTTGCTGCTGGGAGTCGATCGTCATCCCAGAGGGGAAGTCAGCTGACCACTTGTACTACTTCAAGTAAGCAAGTGACTCTCCAATAGTCCTTTGCGAGGAAGATGAAATATGACAGCAGTTATCGTGTTGCAAAGCGGATAACTGAGGCCTTGACAGCTATGTTGGTGTTAGATGTGTGTCCGGTATCCGTCATTAGTTCAGTGGGACTTAGAGAATTCATGGAGGTAGTGTGTCCCTGGTACCAAATCCCATCTAGATTCCACTCAGTGTCCTCAGTGTCCTACAAAATGCAGTTGTACACACTGTCCACTAAACCACGGACATGTGGACAAGTACAACAGGGCAGACTAAGGACTATATGACTGTGACAGCCCACTAGGTATATGTATTGCCTCCCGCAGCAACAACAGCAGCGGCACCAGTAGCAGCATCTCGCAAATGCCAACTCGTTCCTAGGCAGGCTATGCTGTGTATCACCACTTTGCATAAGAGACACACCAATGACAACCTCTTATGGAAATGAAGGGATATCAGCGCACAATGGCTTACCCCACTTAGACTTTCCTGGGGATTTGTAATATCGGACAATGCCACCAATATTGTGCTTGCATTACATCTGTTCAAACTCCAACATGTCCCATGTATTGCACATACAATTTATTTGGTGGTGCAGAATTTTTTGAAAAATGACAGGGGCATGCAGGAGATGCTGTCGGTGGTCCGAAAAATTGTGGGCTACTTTTGACATTCAACCACTGCGTGAAGAAGACTGGAGCACCAGCAAACGCTCCTGAACCTGCCCTTCCATCACCTGAAGCAAGAGGTGGTAACGAGGTGGAATTCAACAGTCTATATGCTTCAGAGGATAGAGGAGCAGCAAAAGGCCATTCAAGCCTATACATCCACCTACGAGATAGGCAAAGGAGGGGGAATGCACCTGACTCAAGTGCAGTGTAGAATGATTTCCGTCTTGTGCAATGTTCTCCAACCCTTCGAACTTGCCACACGTGAAGTCATTTCAGACACTGCCAGCTTGATTCAGGTCATTCCGTTTATCAGGCTTTTGCAGAAGCAGCTGGAGAAATTGAAGGAGAAGCTAATACAGAGCGATTCAGTATGTGGGACTTGTGGATGGAGCCCTTCATTTGCTTTGCCAGGACTCAAGGATGGTCAATCTGTTGAAATCAGAGCACTACATTTTGGCCACCATGCTCGATCCCAGGTTTAAAGCCTACATTATTTTTCTCTTTCTGGCAGACATAAGTCTGCCGAGGTTCATAGACCTGCTGGTGAGGAAATTGTCAACTCAAGCGTAACGTGACCCGTCAACAGCTCCTCCTTCATTTTCTCCCGCAACTGGGGCTGCAAGGAAAAGGATAAGATTTCTTAGCCCACCCGCTGGTGGTGATGCAGGGCAGTCTGGAGCGAGTGCTGACATCTGGTCCGGACAGAATGACCTGCCAACGATTACTGATATGTCTACTGTCACTGCATATGATTCTGTCACCATTGAAAGAATTATATGAGTGACAGCATCCAAGTAGGCATGTCAGACAGTCCGTATGTGTACTGGCAGGAAAAGAGGCAATTTGGATGCCCTTGCACAAACTGGCTTTATTTTACCTAAGTTGACCCCCCCTCCAGTGTGTACTCCAAAAGAGTGTTTAGTGCAGTGGGTAACCTTGTCAGCGATCGACGTAGGAGGTTACTTCCACAAAATGTGGAGAAGATGATGTTCATCATAATGAATTATAAATTCCTCCAGGAAGACCTTGACCAGCAATTGCCTCCAGAAAGTACACAGGGACCAGTGATGGTGGATTCCAGTGGGGATGAATTAATACTCTGTGAGTAGGAGGATGATGTACACACTGAAAGGGGTGAGGAATTGGAGTGTGAGGTCGACATCTTGCCTCTGTAGAGCCAGTTTGTGCAAGGAGAGAATGATTGCTTCTTTTTTGGTGTGGGCCCAAACAAACCACACATTTCAGCCACAGTCTTGTAGCAGACCCTGTCGGTGAAATGATTAGTTTGTTAAAGTATGCATTTCCTCTTTATACAACATAAGGGTGGGTGGGACGGCCCAAGGACAATTCCATCTTGCACCTCTTTTTTTTCTTTGCATTATGTGCTGCTTGGGGACTAGTTTTTTAAAGTGCCATCCTGTCTGACACTGCCGGAAAAGTCCAGGTGTACTGCCGTATAAGTCCAGGAGTACTGCCGTGTAAGTCCAGTCCAGTGGTGCTGTCCTGTGCTGCATCAGTCCAGTGGTGGTGTCTTGTGCTACCATAAGTCCAGTGGTGCTGTCCTGTGCCGTATATTATTTAATCCAAATAAAAGTCTTATATACATTACTTATATTATTATCCAAATAATGTTTACAGGGTTTGCCCTGTGTAGTTTAGGGGTACGCTCACCTGTGATTTATATTATTATAATAGCTCCAAATAAAAGAGTTATTATTACCCAAATTAATGTTTCAGGCTTTTCCGTGTGTGTGTGGCTTAGGGGTACGCTCTCCTGTGCCACCAATTGTGCGTGTATTACATCTGGGCAAATTTCAGCACGTCCCATGTTGTTTGTGCTGCACACTTGTGTTGCTTAGCATAGTCATACAGCTAAAGGATTTGGGGGTACTCATTGATAATAAGCTTAATAACCATACACAATGTCGAAGTGCAGTAAAGAAGGCAAGTAAGGTGCTAGCGTGCATAAAACGGGGAATTGAGTCAAGGGACTCGGATGTAACCTGCCGCTGTATAAAGCATTGGTACGTCCGCACCTGGAATATTGTGTTCAGTTTTGGGCACCACTGTATAAAAAAGATATTGGTTAACTCGATAGGGTTCAAAGGCGAGCTACTAAATTGATTAAAGGCCTAGAGGGACTGGATTATGAGGAAAGGCTTAATAGGTTGAATATGTATACACTAGAAAAGAGGCATCTAAGAGGGGATATTAATAATATCTTCAAATATGTAAAGGGGCATTACAAAGAGTTATCAGAGGAATTATTTATTAAAAGAACACAGTTTAGGACACGTGGGCACTCGTTGCGGCTGGAGGAGAGAAAGTTCCGAAAGCGACGGAGGAAAGGGTTCTTCACTGTTAGGGCAATTAGGATGTGGAATTCCCTGCCAGGGAAGGTGGTAATGGCAGACTCTGTAAATGGATTTAAAAAAGGAATGGATACATTTCTGAATGAAAATGATATCCAAGGTTAAATCAAAATGGTTAATCTGGGGGTTATATGAGTTATAGTAGTTAACTAGTCATAAAACATTACTCAGCATGTATGTAGATTCATCACAACTAAATACAGGTTGAACACGATGGGCAAATTGCCTCTTTTCAACCTCAATTACTATGTTACTATGTTACCTCATTGCACCTCTTTTTCTTCTTTGCATGATGTGCTGTTTGGCAGGGCTGAAACTAGGATTTCCGTCACCCGGGGCAAGGCAGTAATTTGTCGCCCGACTGTCAGACTAAAATAATTAGATTATCAAACATTTTGAAAAAAAGGGGATACTATTAGACAATATTCCCCTTTATACATCAAGTGCCCTATGCATCACATGCCCCCACCCCCCCAGCAGTGCAGTGTGTTCCTCTGTGTGTCCCTATACATTGCACTATATCACTGCACTATATCATAACACTTCATCACTGCACTACATTCCCCTATCCACTGCACTACTATATTACATCCCCTACACACTGAACTACATCACACTACATGCCCCTAAACACTGCACTACATACCCTATATACTACACTACATCCCCTTATATGCTACACCACATCAGTGCACTACATGCCCCTATATATTATACTGCAATACATTACTACACTACATACATCACTACACTACATCCCTCTATAAGCTACACCAAATCCCACCATCTGGGAGGCAAAGCGGAGGTTGATACTGCTAACTGGGAGCACAGTGCCGATAATAAAGTCTGTCTTTAAACTCACCACAAAGCTGCTGTAGTGATACTCGTGAGATTTGGAGGTTATCCAGGCTCTAAGTTTCCACTGTCAAGTGGATAGCTAGCAAAGTGAACCTTTGATTTTTGTAACATCTTTGACTGCACCTGTTAACAAGCATAAGCCTGGGGTAGTGTGTCCTCTCAATGTCGTGTAGCTGGCAGCTTGTTATCAGTTGGTGCTGAGCAGGTAGCCGGGATCATAGCCTGCTGAAAAACACAGCACCACCAGCTCGCTTCTATAGCTTGTACGGTGCACCTCTCGCTAGTCACAGCACTGCATGGCAAAGTAGAGAGTTTAAGACAGTAGCTGGCATTGGAGAGATCCCAAGTACTGGAGCTCACCCGCACAGTGTCGAAGCCAGCTCCGGGCTTACAGGTGGATCATAGACACTGCCCCCGGAGCCATCTGCTTTCTCACTGGAGCAGCACAGCACTGTCGATAAAAAACCCAAAAACCCTGCTCCTCTGTAACTCCTCAGCGCATCCTCAAATCCTGCACCCGGGGTGCATGAACCCTTAGCCCCAACTAGTTATGGCCCTGAGTTTGTTTTTGAAGTGCCATCCTGTCTGCCACTGCAGTGCCACTCCTAGATGGGCCAGGTGTTTGTGCCGGCCACTTGTGTCGTTTAGCTTAGTCATACAGCTACCTCATTGCACCTCTTTTTTTCTATGCATCATGTGCTGTTTGGGGACTAGTTTTTAAATCTGCCATCCTGTCTGACACTGCAGTGCCACTCCTAGATGGGCCAGGTGTTTGTGCCACACACTTGTGTGTCGCTTAGCTCAGTCATACAGCCACCTCGGTGCAACCTTTTGGCCTAAATACAATATTGTGAGGTGTTCAGAATAGACTGGAAATGAGTTGACATGAATGTTATTCAGGTTAATAATACCATAGGATCAAAATTACCCCCAAATTCTGTGATTTTAGCTGTTTTTATGTTTTTTTTAAAAATCATCCAGATCCAAAACCAAAACCAAAACACGAAAGGGTGGTTTTGGCAAAACCAATCCAGATCCTAAACATGAGCATGGAACCAGAACCGAAACCAAAACACAAAACATGAAAAGTGCCCGCCGCACATCTCTACATATTTAGTGATTTTGTGCCTCATACACCCCTTCCCTTAGATATATTTTAGAATTGTGTGTCCCCTTCTTTATGTTTTATGCTCATCTCCCCCAACCTTTATATACTAGTATATACCCATCACCTCCCAGTCCTTATACAAAATATTTTTGGTGAGGGGCCCCCTCCATAAGAACCCAAGATTCCATGTATTACTGTATCTCCCCATCCTGGCCAGTTTACTAGGAAGTGGATGGGATGTGAAAAGTCTGCCTACTCTTCTGGCTGTACAGGGCACTACCCGAAAATGTATAATTCTCTTGCAATTTCCCGAAGAGTAGTCAAGTATGCTTATAAAAGGCACAGACGCAGCAGAAAGTTTTGGTCAATCCAGGAATGAACCATTGTTTCTTCCCCAGATTTTTTTGGATCCTTTGAGCCATCAGTACTGATAGAAAATAGATCCAGTTCCTTTGTTGCCCTATTTATCACTAAGCAGACATCCATAGAGTCTTCCAGATTGTATATCAGTCATTGAGGAGGTGAAGGTGTACTCTACTATTGAGGAAATAGATCAATAATATTAAGATTGAGTCTAGTACCAAATTCACATGTTATAATAAACTCACACTTTGGAGTTTGGTGGGAAAGTCGAAACCCCATTTATAAACGATTGTATTTTTCTCTGCAAGTGGTATTATTAGATTATTCCAAATGCTGTAAAATTTACAATTGGAATCAATGCTCTAAGGGGATTATTCAGGTTTGTTAGCAAATCAAAAATGTTAGCAATTGGGTAAAACCATGTTGTACTGAGGGTGGGGCAGATGTAGTATGTGCAGAGAGATTTAGATTTGGGTGGGTTATATTGTTTCTGTGCATGGTAAATACTGTCTGCTTTATTTTTACACTGAAATTTAGATTTCAGATTGAACACAGCCAAAAGTAAATCTCTCTGCACGTTACATCTGCCCCACCTGCAGTGCACATGGTTTTGCACAATTGCTAACTTTTTTGGTTTGCTAACAAACCTGAATATGGCCCTAAATCTAAAACGGAAAAATATTCTGTGACTATGCCTAAATCTTGGATGAGATCTATGAGTAATTCCTTTGAAAAGTGGTTCTTATGATAGATTCCCCATAGAGAGCATGAGGAAACTTTTTATCACATATTTACAAAGCAGTGGGGCAGTTATAGCAGCTGTAAAATTAAGATTTCCATTAATGAAAATAGAAATCAGGCTCACAGAAATGCAAAACTTCACTGCCAAAGATGAGAAAAAATACTGCCAAAAATTGCAAACATATTTCAAATTTGAGTTGCAAACTACTTTAGCATAAAGGAGGAAGCAAGAAAAAAATGCTTTATTATTTAAGTCAAGCTTTTTTGTCTTGTAAGTGTATAAAAAAAATCTACTTTTCAACTGTTTAATTTTTTTAATTTAAATTTTTTAAAACAATGCACATATGGTAGCCTGAAACTGGCTGTATGATGAAAGAAGCAGAGAGAAGACATAGCTGTGCCTGGCAGCAGCAGGACATTTTATTTAATGTCAACAAAGTACTCTTCCGTCTGTCATGGTGTTTATATGTTTACAGTATGCATGCACTACTTTCCACCCAGATTTTCAATATGGTCAAAACAAAAAACAAAAACACATTCACCTTCAAGTCAACTTCCCACATAGTGGAACATTGCACTTTCACTTCTAAAAAAGTGGCCATAGACTTCCAATCTGCTGGGTCACTTTTCGCCAGTTTTCGTTCAGTGTTTGCTCTGGATGGCGTTTCTATCTGGCCATGTAAATTAGAGATGTACGCTGGACCATTTTTGCTGTATTTGGATTTGGCTCTGATTCGTCGTCCGGCTTTGTATTTGGATTTGCCCAATCGCCGTGACTGGCTTTGGAATTGGAATTGGATTTTTTTCAAATATTGAACAATAAAGCTAAAACCACATCATTTGGGCGTTTTTTGTTTTGTTCCTAGACTAATATTAACCTCAATAACATTAATTTCCAGTCATTTCCAGTCAAGTTTGACCACTTCACAGCTCACAATATTGTTTTTATCATTATTGGCCAAAAGCTGCAGTGCGCTGGCTGGTTACTAAGCGACAGAGCAGTGGCACAAACACATGGCAATTTATAGCACATCTATGAAACATTGCCACACAGCAGTGGCAGAAATTAAATCTGGTGCAAGATAGAATTGTCCTTATGTTGGATATTGAAAAGGACATGAACACTTTAACAAACAAATCCCTTCAGCAAAAAGGACTGCCACTTTTGTGGCTGAAGTGCTCGGTTTAATTGCATCCCCACAAAAGAAGCTATCAATCTGCTTATGGAAACAGCTCTACAGCGGCTAGATGTCATCGTCATTGCCATCCGTACTCTCATCAGTGTGTACATAATCTTTACACAAGGGGGGTCATTCCGAGTTGTTCGCTCGTTGCCGATATTCGCAACGGAGCGATTAAGGCGAAAATGCGCATGCGCATGGTACGCAGTACGCATGCGCTAAGTATTTTAGCTCAAAACTTAGTCGATTTACTCACGTCCGAACGAAGAATTTCCATCGTGGAAGTGATCGGAGTGTGATTGACAGGAGGTGGGTGTTTCTGGGCAGAAACTGGCCATTTTCTGGGAGTGTGCGGAAAAATGCAGGCGTGCCAGGATAAAACGCGGGAGTGTCTGGAGAAATGGGGGAGTGGCTGACCGAACGGAGGGCGTGTTTGTGACGTCAAACTGGGAACGAAACGGGCTGAGCTGATCGCAGTGTAGGAGTAAGTCTCGAGCTACTCAGAAACTGCTAAGAATTTTCTATTCGCAATTCTGCTAATCTTTCGTTCGCAATTCTGCTAAGCTAAGATACACTCCCAGAGGGCGGCGGCCTAGCGTGTGCAATGCTGCTAAAATCTGCTAGCGAGCGAACAACTCGGAATGACCCCCAATATTAGTTCATCCCTGCTGGAATCCACCATTACAGAAGTATCTGTACTTTGAGATAATTTCCCGGAAAAAGCCTTCCTCGTGGATTTTCCAGTTAATTTAGCTGAACATCATCCTTTCCACATTTTGAGGAAGTAGCCTCCTATGCCGTTCGCTGACAAGGTTCCCAGCTGTGCTGAAAACACTCTCCGAGCATACACTGGAGAGTGGGCATCTTAAGTAATGCAAATCCAGTTTGCCTCCAAATTATTATTTTTTCCTTCCAGTACTCGAGGGGACTCTGTGAACTCTCTGAACAAAGTGCACATGAGTAAAGCACTGCCAATACAGCAGAGTACAGGGTAATACACAGCAGGGTACTGTGTGCCCCTAAATACACTGTCACTTACACTGCACAGCCACTTAGTGAAGTCTGAAGCCTCTGGAGTCTGGATACAGCATAGCCTAAACAGCAGAGCATAGCGCAGTGTGCCCTATATACACTGATAGTATACTGCACAGCTACTTAGTGAAGTCTGGAGTATGGACATAGCACAGCCTAAAGAGCAGAGTATAGCGCAGCAAGCAGCGTGCCCCTATATACACTGATAGTATACTGCACAGCCACTTAGTGAAGTCTGGAGTCTCTGGTGTCTAGATATACTGTAGCACAGCCTAAACAGCAGAGTATAGCGAAGCACGCAGCATGATCCTATATGCACTGTTAGTATACTGCACAGCCACTTAGTGAAGTCTGGAGTTTCTGGAGTCTGGACACAGCAAAGCCTAAAAAGCAGAGTATAGTGCAGCATGCAGTGTGCTCCTATATGCACTGCTAGTATGTATACTGCACAGCCACTTACTGACGTCTGGAGTTTCTGGAGTCTGGACACAGCATACCCTAAAAAGCAGAGTATAGTGCAACATGCAGTGTGCTCCTATATACACTACTATTATAGAGATGTGCACCGGAAATTTTTCGGGTTTTGTGTTTTGGTTTTGGATTCAGTTCCGCGGCCGTGTTTTGGATTTGGACACGTTTTGGCAAAACCTCCCTGAAAATTTGTTGTCGGATTCGGGTGTTTTTTTTCCAAAACCCCCTCAAAAACAGCTTAAATCATAGAATTTGGGGGTAATTTTGATCCTATAGTATTATCAACCTCAATAACCACAATTTCCACTCATTTCCAGTCTATTCTGAACACCTCACACCTCACAATACTATTTTTAGTCCTAAAATTTGCACAGAGGTCGCTGGATGACTAAGCTAAGCGACCCAACAGGGCGGCACAAACACCTTGCCCATCTAGGAGTGGCACTGCAGTGTCAGACAGGATGGCACTTCAAAAAATTGGCCCCAAACAGCACATGATGCAAAGAAAAGAGAAAAAGAGTGCACTGTGGTCGCTGGATGGCTAAGCTAAGCGACACAAACACCTCAATATCACAGGAATTATTTGTTCTAATCAATGGTATTATTGGTCCAAATCACTGGAAGAAAATGACAAAATCACTGGAATTATTTGTTCTATTCAATGGTATTATTGGTCCAAATCACTGGAAGAAAATGACAAAATCACTGGAATTATTCGTTCTAATCAATGGT
This sequence comes from Pseudophryne corroboree, assembly GCF_028390025.1. Classification (NCBI taxonomy): domain Eukaryota; kingdom Metazoa; phylum Chordata; class Amphibia; order Anura; family Myobatrachidae; genus Pseudophryne; species Pseudophryne corroboree. Next base: position 760,663,196 of record NC_086445.1, read on the forward strand.
ATTATTGGTCCAAATCACTGGAAGAAAATGACAAAATCACTGGAATTATTCGTAAACATTTATAGAAAGTCGCTGCTTTCTGATTACAGAAATGCTCAGATATTCCTGCGAATCCACAATACCTTCCCAGAGGAAAAAGAAATTGAGAAACCGTTGTTTGAGAACATTTGTTCTCTTTCCCTTACAAAGGAACAAACCACTTTCCAAGAAGACTGACGATTTTGGGATTATGGAGACATAATGTTTTTGAATATAAATACTAAAGCAGGTGGTGTATTAGAGCAAAAGAGTGCAAGATGCCAGCCATGCAGTTTCTGAAATATTATGACAAAATGTTACTGTATTTCATAAGCACTCATTCCTAACTCTGCTAAGTACTGTTTGGTATACTGTATCTGGCTTCCATGAGGTTTTTGAAAGCGGTAGAAGTTATCGATTCTTTTTTTTTATTTTTATTTTCCCCTATTTTTAATTTTCTCCTGCATAGCCCAGTAAAATGTTGCAATGTTACTGTATTTCATTAGCACTCATTCCTAACTCTGCTAAATACTGTTTGGTATACTGTACCTGGCTTCCATGAGGTAGTTGTCCATTATTTCAGCTTCCATTGACCTTTTTGAAAGCGGTAGAAGTTATCGATTCTTTTTTTATTTTTATTTTCCCCTATTTTTACTTTTCTCCTGCATAGCCCAGTAAAATGTTGCAATGTTAAGTATTGACTTGTGCCTTCTGGGGGTCCACTTCTTCACCAAACCCAGCCAAATCTCATCCTAACCCTCTGTTCCACGTTCTCTATGTACACCATCTGTATCACCCATGTCTGTCTACCCCTCCCCTTTAGATTGTAAGCTCTCACGAGCAGGGCCCTCTTCCCTCATGTGCTTATCCTTTGTCGTACCCAAAGTAGGACTGCAGCAAAGAAGGCTAATAAGATATTAGCATGCATAAAACGGGGTATTGATGCTAGGGACGAGAGTATTATACTCCCGTTATATAAATCACTAGTGAGGCCACACCTTGAATACTGTGTACAATTCTGGGCACCGTACTACAAAAAGGATATCCTGGAGCTTGAAAAGGTACAGAGGAGGGCGACCAAACTAATTAAGGGCATGGAGACGATGGAATACAAGGAAAGGCTTGAAAGACTAGGCATGTTTACATTGAAAAAGCGGAGACTAAGAGGGGATATGATCAACATCTACAAATATATAAGGGAACAATACACAGAGCTTGCGCGGGACCTGTTTTTGGTTAGATCAACACAGAGGACTCGTGGACACTCGCTCAGGTTAGAGAAGAGGAGATTCCGCACAATACGGCGTAAAGGCTTTTTCACGGTAAGGACAATACGTGTTTGGAATTCCCTGCCAGAGGGAGTTGTAATGGCGGAATCTGTCAACACCTTTAAGAATGGGTTAGATAAATTCCTAATGGATAAGGATATCCAGGGGTATGGTGCATAGTCATGCATTATAGTTACTATAAATAGGGATAAAATGCAACGGCTGACAGCAGCATCAGTCAGAAATTTTAGTCAAATCATCATGCATAGGAGACCACAAATAGGTTGAACTCGATGGACAATTGTCTTTTTTCAACCTCAGATACTATGTTACTATGTTTGTCTTACTTTAATAATCTTCAACTATACCACATCCAGCAGTCTTCTGCCACCTGATACTTATTCCAGTGTCATCTGCTGATGTAACTATGTTTATTTACCCTGTACTTATCCTATACTGTCATCAACTGTAAGTTGCTGTTTTCCTGTTTGATTATTTATGTACTCTGTAATTGGGTGCTGTGGAACCATTGTGGCGCCATATAAATAAAGGATAATAATAATAATAAGGGTGTATAATCCCCAGGTGTATCTCACACATCACACAGTACAGATTACAGGTTGAATAATCACCAGGTGTATAACACACATCGCACAGTACAGTATATAGGGTGTATAATCCCAAGGTGTATCCCACACATCGCTCAGTACAGTATACAGGGTGTATAATCACCAGGTGTATCACAAACGTTGCACAGTACAGTATACAGGGTGTATAATCCCCAGATGTATCTCACACATCGCTCAGTACAGATTACAGGATGTAAAAAATCACAAGGTGTATAACACATGTCGCACAGTACAGTATACATACTGGTCACAACAATGCAGCAGATATTGAGCACTGATCAGGATACTAGAAGTGACACAGAGCTGCAAGATACAGCAATGGCCTACTGTACTGTACTATATGTATACTGCTGGTCACCAAAATGCTGCACTGTCCTACTATATACTGCTCACAATAATGCAGCACAGATATAGTATACTTGACACAGAGCTGCAAGATACATCAATGGCCTACTGTACTGTACTATATGTATACTGCTGGTCACCAAAATGCTGCACTGTCCTACTATATACTGCTCACAATAATGCAGCACAGAGATAGTATACTTGACACAGAGCTGCAAGATACAGCAATGGCCTACTGTACTGTACTATATGTATACTGCTGGTCATCAAAATGCTGCACTGTCATACTATATACTGCTCACAATAATGCAGCACAGATATAGTATACTTGACACAGAGCTGCAAGATACAGCAATGGCCTACTGTACTGTACTATATGTATACTGCTGGTCACCAAAATGCTGCACTGTCCTACTATATACTGCTCACAATAATGCAGCACAGAGATAGTATACTTGACACAGTGCTGCAAGATACAGCAATGGCCTACTGTACTTTACTATATGTATACTGCTGGCCACCAAAATGCTGCACTGTCCTACTATATACTGCTCACAATAATGCAGCACAGAGATAGTATACTTGACACAGTGCTGCAAGATACAGCAATGGCCTACTGTACTGTACTATATGTATACTGCTGGTCACCAAAATGCTGCACTGTCCTACTATATACTGCTCACAATAATGCAGCACAGAGATAGTATACTTGACACAGAGCTGCAAGATACAGCAATGGCCTACTGTACTGTACTACTATAATTATATACTGGTGGTCCCCAGTCCCCACAATGCAGCACACTGAGCATAGATATTTGCAGCACACTGAGCACAGATATGGAGCATTTTCAGGCGGAGAACGTAGATATTTTCAGCACACTGAGCACAGATATTTTCAGCACACTGAGCACAGATATTTGCAGCACACTGAGCACAGATTACGGAGCTTTTCAGGGAGAGAACGCAGCCACGTCCTCTCTGTTCAATCTCCAATGCACGAGTGAAAATGGCAGCGACGCGCTGCTCTTTATATAGAATACGAATCTCGCAAGAATCCGACAGCGGGATGATGACGTTCGGGCGCGTTCGAGTTAACCGAGCAAGGTGGGAAGATCCGAGGCTGCCTCGAAACCATGTAAAATAGGTAAAGTTCGGGGGGGTTCAGATCTCGGAGAACCGAACCTGCTCATCTCTAACTACTAGTATACTGCACAGCCACTTCGTGAAGTCTGGAGTCTCTGGAGCCTGAACACAGCATAGCCTAAACAGCAGAGTATAGCGCATCGTGCTGTGTGCCCCTATATGCACTGCTAGTATACTGCACAGCCACTTAGTGAAGTCTTGAGTTTCTAGAGTCTGGCCACAGCATACCCTAAAAAGCAGAGTACAGTGCAGCATGCAATGTGCCCCTATATACGGGATGCAGTCAATTTACCTACAATCAAAATCCCAATGGTCAAATTCCCGAAAACCATTGACCGATGGTCAAAATCCCAACAAGGTCAAAATCCCGAAACATGGTCAAAATACCAACATTTTAAATAGTGACAAGGTCAAAATAACGGCATTTAAAATGTCGACAGGTCAAAAAGTCAACATTAATTTTGCATGGTTTTTTTAGTGAAACCAACTTGTTCATACTTTACCATCCCAGTGGACCTGGAGGGAGACTAAAATAGTGTGCCGAGCGCAGCATGGTGAGCGCAGCGAGCCATGCGAGGGGGCGCGGTACACTTATACAGTGTCTATGTCAACCTATGTCGACATACACAAAACAAAACAATGAAAAACTTGTGTCGACTTTTTGACCCGGCGACATTTTAAATGTCAGTATTTTGACCTTGTTGGGACTTTAAATGTCTGTATTTTGACCTTGTCAGTATTTTGACCTTGTCGGGATTTTGACCGTCGGTCAATTGTTGTCGGAATTTTGACTGTCTGGATTTTGATTATAGGTATTTCATACTGATCCCTTATATACACTGTTGGTATACTGCACAGCCACTTAGTGAATTCTGGAGTCTCTGACACAGGATAGCCAAAACAGCAGAATATAACGCAGCAAACAGCAGCATGCATTGAGTGAAATGGCGTCTTATATGGAATCCAAGTACCCCGAGCTGTGGCTCGCGTGCACTCAGATCCCGTTGTTCAGATTCCGAACAGCTTATCTCTAATGTAAATTGGCGTTTCTTGTGCAGTCAACACTGTCATGAGCAAGAGTTTATTAACTCAAAATGCATTGGATTTACAATCAGGCAGAGGCGATCGCTAGGAAACAACAGCCGTCGGTGCCGGCGCATGCGCAGTTCTGACCTGATCGCTGTGCTGTGAAGAACTGCATTGAGCGATCAGGTCAGAATGACCCCCATAGTTGTGGAAGCAGGGGCTGAACATGGTATGGCTGACCTCCTTTGCAAATTTGTGGGAGGGTCCAAAAATGTTGGTCCAACTTTCTGCTGTCGCCTCTGTTCTTTTGTAAGCTTTAGTACAAGCACATTCTCATGAGAGAATAGGGACCTCGGGAGATTGCCCAGGCATTGACTAGCTGCCCTTGCCTCTATGCACTATAGCAGGGGTTCCCAACCATGGGCCTCAAGGCACACAGAACAAGTTTTAAGGCTATCTATACTTGAGCACAGATTACTTAATTAGTCTCAGTTATTTTAATTTAACCATCTGTGCTCATGCATGGATATCACTAAAACCTGGACTGTTAGTGTGCCTTGAGCACCGAGGTTGGGAATCACTGCACTAGTTCCACCACTGGTTGGAAGTATCAGGCCCATTTCTCTTACGTTCTAGAGGATACTAGGGTCCACATTAGTGCCATGGTGTATAGACGGTTCCACTAGGAACCTTGGTCACTTTAAGAAATCAATAGTGTGCACTGGCTCCTCCCTCTATGCCCCTCCTACCAGACTTAGTTTAGAAAATGTGCCCAGAGGAGCCGATCACACTTGGGAAGCTCCTGAAGAGTTTTCTGCATATATTTTCTTTTTTGTTATTTTCAGGCAGCTCTGGCTGGCACCAGACTGCCTGCTTCGTGGAACTTAGGGAGGGGAACGGCCCAACCTCCCTAGGGTTAATGGCCCTGTTCCCCGCTGACAGGACACTGAGCTTCTGAGGGTCCTATGCGTAAGCCCCACCAGGGCGAGCATACAGACCCGCAGCACGCCGCCACCCCTAACAGAGCCAGATGACAGAAGAGTGGTGAGTAGGTGGCCAGCATCCTGGTTAGCGGGTCGCTGGCTGTAATGGCGGCATGAGGGTAGAGCGCAGCGCTGCATGCACGCTGCATGCATGCTGCATGCACGCTGCATGCATGCTGCATGCACGCTGCACTCCAGCTTCAGGGACACTGCAGTGACCGCTGTAAGGGGCGGCTGTAGTCATGCTTATTACCCATGACTGGCACTGTTTACAGGGGTTCTAACTAGAGATGTGCACTTGAAATTTTTCGGGTTTTGTGTTTTGGTTTTGGGTTCGGTTCCGCGGCCGTGTTTTGGGTTCGACCGCGTTTTGGCAAAACCTCACCGAATTTTTTTTGTCGGATTCGGGTGTGTTTTGGATTCGGGTGTTTTTTTCAAAAAACACTAAAAAACAGCTTAAATCATAGAATTTGGGGGTCATTTTGACCCCAAAGTATTATTAACCTCAAAAACTATAATTTCCACTCATTTTCAGTCTATTCTGAACACCTCACACCTCACAATATTATTTTTAGTCCTAAAATTTGCACCGAGGTCGCTGGATGACTAAGCTAAGCGACCCTAGTGGCCGACACAAACACCTGGCCCATCTAGGAGTGGCACTGCAGTGTCACGCAGGATGGCCCTTCCAAAAAAAACACTCCCCAAACAGCACATGACGCAAAGAAAAAAAGAGGCGCAATGAGGTAGCTGTGTGAGTAAGCTAAGCGACCCTAGTGGCCGACACAAACACCTGGCCCATCTAGGAGTGGCACTGCAGTGTCACGCAGGATGGCCCTTCCAAAAAACACTCCCCAAACAGCACATGACGCAAAGAAAAAAAGAGGCGCAATGAGGTAGCTGTGTGAGTAAGCTAAGCGACCCTAGTGGCCGACACAAACACCTGGCCCATCTAGGAGTGGCACTGCAGTGTCACGCAGGATGGCCCTTCCAAAAAACACTCCCCAAACAGCACATGACGCAAAGAAAAAAAGAGGCGCAATGAGGTAGCTGTGTGAGTAAGCTAAGCGACCCTAGTGGCCGACACAAACACCTGGCCCATCTAGGAGTGGCACTGCAGTGTCACGCAGGATGGCCCTTCAAAACAATACTCCCCAAACAGCACATGACGCAAAGAAAAATTAAAGAAAAAAGAGGTGCAAGATGGAATTGTCCTTGGGCCCTCCCACCCACCCTTATGTTGTATAAACAGGACATGCACACTTTAACCAACCCATCATTTCAGTGACAGGGTCTGCCACACGACTGTGACTAAAATGACGGGTTGGTTTGGACCCCCACCAAAAAAGAAGCAATTAATCTCTCCTTGCACAAACTGGCTCTACAGAGGCAAGATGTCCACCTCATCATCATCCTCCGATATATCACCGTGTACATCCCCCTCCTCACAGATTATCAATTCGTCCCCACTGGAATCCACCATCTCAGCTCCCTGTGTACTTTGTGGAGGCAATTGCTGCTGGTCAATGTCTCCACGGAGGAATTGATTATAATTAATTTTAATGAACATCATCTTCTCCACATTTTCTGGAAGTAACCTCGTACGCCGATTGCTGACATGGTGAGCGGTGGCACTAAACACTCTTTTGGAGTACACACTTGTGGGAGGGCAACTTAGGTAGAATAAAGCCAGTTTGTGCAAGGGCCTCCAAATTGCCTCTTTTTCCTGCCAGTATAAGTACGGACTGTCTGACGTGCCTACTTGGATGCGGTCACTCATATAATCCTCCACCATTCTTTCAATGGGGAGAGAATCATATGCAGTGACAATAGACGACATGTCCGTAATCGTTGGCAGGTCCTTCAGTCCGGACCAGATGTCAGCATCAGCAGTCGCTCCAGACTGCCCTGCATCACCGCCAGCGGGTGGGCTCGGAATTCTGAGCCTTTTCCTCGCACCCCCAGTTGCGGGAGAATGTGAAGGAGGAGATGTTGACAGGTCGCGTTCCGCTTGACTTGACAATTTTGTCACCAGCAGGTCTTTGAACCCCAGCAGACTTGTGTCTGCCGGAAATAGAGATCCAAGGTAGGTTTTAAATCTAGGATCGAGCACGGTGGCCAAAATGTAGTGATCTGATTTCAACAGATTGACCACCCGTGAATCCTTGTTAAGCGAATTAAGGGCTCCATCCACAAGTCCCACATGCCTAGCGGAATCGCTCCGTGTTAGCTCCTCCTTCAATGTCTCCAGCTTCTTCTGCAAAAGCCTGATGAGGGGAATGACCTGACTCAGGCTGGCAGTGTCTGAACTGACTTCACGTGTGGCAAGTTCAAAGGGCAGCAGAACCTTGCACAACGTTGAAATCATTCTCCACTGCGCTTGAGACAGGTGCATTCCACCTCCTATATCGTGCTCAATTGTATAGGCTTGAATGGCCTTTTGCTGCTCCTCCAACCTCTGAAGCATATATAGGGTTGAATTCCACCTCGTTACCACTTCTTGCTTCAGATGATGGCAGGGCAGGTTCAGGCGTTTTTGGTGGTGCTCCAGTCTTCTGTACGTGGTGCCTGTACGCCGAAAGTGTCCCGCAATTCTTCTGGCCACCGACAGCATCTCTTGCACGCCCCTCTCGTTTTTAAAAAAATTCTGCACCACCAAATTCAAGGTATGTGCAAAACATGGGACGTGCTGGAATTTGCCCATATTTAATGCACACACAATATTGCTGGCGTTGTCCGATGCCACAAATCCACAGGAGAGTCCAATTGGGGTAAGCCATTCCGCAATGATCTTCCTCAGTTGCCGTAAGAGGTTTTCAGCTGTGTGCGTATTCTGGAAACCGGTGATACAAAGCGTAGCCTGCCTAGGAAAGAGTTGGCGTTTGCGAGATGCTGCTACTGGTGCCGCCGCTACTGTTCTTGCGGCGGGAGTCCATACATCTACCCAGTGGGCTGTCACAGTCATATAGTCCTGACCCTGCCCTGCTCCACTTGTCCACATGTCCGTGGTTAAGTGGACATTGGGTACAACTGCATTTTTTAGGACACTGGTGAGTCTTTTTCTGACGTCCGTGTACATTCTCTGTATCGCCTGCCTAGAGAAGTGGAACCTAGATGGTATTTGGTAACGGGGGCACACTACCTCAAGAAAATGTCTAGTTCCCTGTGAACTAACGGCGGATACCGGACGCACGTCTAACACCAACATAGTTGTCAAGGCCTCAGTTATCCGCTTTGCAACAGGATGACTGCTGTGATATTTCATCTTCCTCGCAAAGGACTGTTGGACAGTCAATTGCTTACTGGAAGTAGTACAAGTGGTCTTCCGACTTCCCCTCTGGGATGACCATCGACTCCCAGCAGCAACAACAGCAGCGCCAGCAGCAGTAGGCGTTACACACAAGGATGCATCGGAGGAATCCCAGGCAGGAGAGGACTCGTCAGAATTGCCAGTGACATGGCCTGCAGGACTATTGGCATTCCTGGGGAAGGAGGAAATTGACACTGAGGGAGTTGGTGGGGTGGTTTGCGTGAGCTTGGTTACAAGAGGAAGGGATTTACTGGTCAGTGGACTGCTTCCGCTGTCGCCCAAAGTTTTTGAACTTGTCACTGACTTATTATGAATGCGCTGCAGGTGACGTATAAGGGAGGATGTTCCGAGGTGGTTAACGTCCTTACCCCTACTTATTACAGCTTGACAAAGGCAACACACGGCTTGACAAATGTTGTCCGCATTTCTGTTGAAATACTTCCACACCGAAGAGCTGATTTTTTTTGGTATTTTGACCTGGCATGTCAATGGCCATATTCCTCCCACGGACAACAGGTGTCTCCCCGGGTGCCTGACTTAAACAAACCACCTCACCATCAGAATCCTCCTTGTCAATTTCCTCCCCAGCGCCAGCAACACCCATATCCTCCTCATCCTGGTGTACTTCAACACTGACATCTTCAATCTGACTATCAGGAACTGGACTGCGGGTGCTCCTTCCAGCACTTTCAGGGGGCGTGCAAATGGTGGAAGGCGCATGCTCTTCACGTCCAGTGTTGGGAAGGTCAGGCATCGCAACCGACACAATTGGACTCTCCTTGTGGATTTGGGATTTCGAAGAACGCACAGTTCTTTGCTGTGCTTTTGCCAGCTTGAGTCTTTTCATTTTTCTAGCGAGAGGCTGAGTGCTTCCATCCTCATGTGAAGCTGAACCACTAGCCATGAACATAGGCCAGGGCCTCAGCCATTCCTTGCCACTCCGTGTGGTAAATGGCATATTGGCAAGTTTACGCTTCTCCTCCGACGATTTTATTTTAGATTTTTGAGTCCTTTTTTTTACTGATATTTGGTGTTTTGGATTTTACATGCTCTGTACTATGACATTGGGCATCGGCCTTGGCAGACGACGTTGCTGGCATTTCATTGTCTCGGCCATGACTAGTGGCAGCAGCTTCAGCACGAGGTGGAAGTGGATCTTGATCTTTCCCTATTTTTGGAACCTCAACATTTTTGTTCTCCATATTTTAATAGGCACAACTAAAAGGCACCTCAGGTAAACAATGGAGATGGATGGATACTAGTATACTTATGGATGACGAGCGACTGCCGACACAGAGGTAGCTACAGCCGTGGACTACCGTACTGTGTCTGCTGCTAATATAGACTGGATGATAATGAGATAAAATTAAAATATATATATATATCACACTAGTACTGCAGCCGGACAGGTATATATTATGTAATGACGGACCTGCTGGACACTGTCTGTCAGCACTGCAGACTCCTAAAGTAAGCTACTAGTATCAAGAAGATAGAAAAAAAAAAAACACGGGTAGGTGGTATACAATTATGGATGGACGAGCGACTGCCGACACAGAGGTAGCTACAGCCGTGGACTACCGTACTGTGTCTGCTGCTAATATAGACTGGATGATAATGAGATAAAATTAAAATATATATATATATATATATATATCACACTAGTACTGCAGCCGGACAGGTATATATTATGTAATGACGGACCTGCTGGACACTGTCTGTCAGCACTGCAGACTCCTAAAGTAAGCTACTAGTATCAAGAAGATAGAAAAAAAAAAAAACCACGGGTAGGTGGTATACAATTATGGATGGACGAGCGACTGCCGACACAGAGGTAGCTACAGCCGTGGACTACCGTACTGTGTCTGCTGCTAATATAGACTGGATGATAATGAGATAAAATTAAAATATATATATATCACACTAGTACTGCAGCCGGACAGGTATATATTATGTAATGACGGACCTGCTGGACACTGTCTGTCAGCACTGCAGACTCCTAAAGTAAGCTACTAGTATCAAGAAGATAGAAAAAAAAAAAAAAACCACGGGTAGGTGGTATACAATTATGGATGGACGAGCGACTGCCGACACAGAGGTAGCTACAGCCGTGGACTACCGTACTGTGTCTGCTGCTAATATAGACTGGATGATAATGAGATAAAATTAAAATATATATATATATCACACTAGTACTGCAGCCGGACAGGTATATATTATGTAATGACGGACCTGCTGGACACTGTCTGTCAGCACTGCAGACTCCTAAAGTAAGCTACTAGTATCAAGAAGATAGAAAAAAAAAAAACCACGGGTAGGTGGTATACAATTATGGATGGACGAGCGACTGCCGACACAGAGGTAGCTACAGCCGTGGACTACCGTACTGTGTCTGCTGCTAATATAGACTGGATGATAATGAGATAAAATTAAAATATATATATATATCACACTAGTACTGCAGCCGGACAGGTATATATTATGTAATGACGGACCTGCTGGACACTGTCTGTCAGCACTGCAGACTCCTAAAGTAAGCTACTAGTATCAAGAAGATAGAAAAAAAAAAAACCACGGGTAGGTGGTATACAATTATGGATGGACGAGCGACTGCCGACACAGAGGTAGCTACAGCCGTGGACTACCGTACTGTGTCTGCTGCTAATATAGACTGGATGATAATGAGATAAAATTAAAATATATATTTATATTAGAGATGTGCACCGGAAATTTTTCGGGTTTTGTGTTTTGGTTTTGGGTTCGGTTCCGCGGCCATGTTTTGGGTTCGAACGCGTTTTGGCAAAACCTCACCGAATTTTTTTTGTCGGATTCGGGTGTGTTTTGGATTCGGGTGTTTTTTTCCAAAAAACCTAAAAAACAGCTTAAATCATAGAATTTGGGGGTCATTTTGATCCCAAAGTATTATTAACCTCAAAAACCATAATTTCCACTCATTTTCAGTCTATTCTGAATACCTCACACCTCACAATATTATTTTTAGTCCTAAAATTTGCACCGAGGTCGCTGGATGACTAAGCTAAGCGACCCTAGTGGCCGACACAAACACCTGGCCCATCTAGGAGTGGCACTGCAGTGTCACGCAGGATGGCCCTTCCAAAAAACACTCCCCAAACAGCACATGACGCAAAGAAAAAAAGAGGCGCAATGAGGTAGCTGTGTGAGTAAGATAAGCGACCCTAGTGGCCGACACAAACACCGGGCCCATCTAGGAGTGGCACTGCAGTGTCACGCAGGATGGCCCTTCCAAAAAACACTCCCCAAACAGCACATGACGCAAAGAAAAAAAGAGGTGCAATGAGGTAGCTGTGTGAGTAAGATAAGTGACCCTAGTGGCCGACACAAACACCGGGCCCATTTTGGAGTGGCACTGCAGTGTCACGCAGGGTGGCCCTTCCAAAAAACACTCCCCAAACAGCACATGACGCAAAGAAAAAAAGAGGCGCAATGAGGTAGCTGTGTGAGTAAGATAAGCGACCCTAGTGGCCGACACAAACACCGGGCCCATCTAGGAGTGGCACTGCAGTGTCACGCAGGATGGCCCTTCCAAAAAACACTCCCCAAACAGCACATGACGCAAAGAAAAAAAGAGGCGCAATGAGGTAGCTGTGTGAGTAAGCTAAGCGACCCTAGTGGCCGACACAAACACCTGGCCCATCTAGGAGTGGCACTGCAGTGTCACGCAGGATGGCCCTTCCAAAAAACACTCCCCAAACAGCGCATGACGCAAAGAAAAAAAGAGTCGCAATGAGGTAGCTGTGTGAGTAAGATAAGCGACCCTAGTGGCCGACACAAACACCGGGCCCATCTAGGAGTGGCACTGCAGTGTCACGCAGGATGGCCCTTCCAAAAAACACTCCCCAAACAGCACATGACGCAAATAAAAATGAAAGAAAAAAGAGGTGCAAGATGGAATTGTCCTTGGGCCCTCCCACCCACCCTTATGTTGTATAAACAGGACATGCACACTTTAACCAACCCATCATTTCAGTGACAGGGTCTGCCACACGACTGTGACTGAAATGACGGGTTTGTTTGGACCCCCACCGAAAAAGAAGCAATTAATCTCTCCTTGCACAAACTGGCTCTACAGAGGCAAGATGTCCACCTCATCATCATCCTCCGATATATCACCGTGTACATCCCGCTCCTCACAGATTATCAATTCGTCCCCACTGGAATCCACCATCTCAGCTCCCTGTGTACTTTGTGGAGGCAATTGCTGCTGGTCAATGTCTCCGCGGAGGAATTGATTATAATTCATTTTAATGAACATCATCTTCTCCACATTTTCTGGAAGTAACCTCGTACGCCGATTGCTGACAAGGTGAGCGGCGGCACTAAACACTCTTTCGGAGTACACAATTGTGGGAGGGCAACTTAGGTAGAATAAAGCCAGTTTGTGCAAGGGCCTCCAAATTGCCTCTTTTTCCTGCCAGTATAAGTACGGACTGTCTGACGTGCCTACTCGGATGCGGTCACTCATATAATCCTCCACCATTCTTTCAATGGTGACAGAATCATATGCAGTGACAGTAGACGACATGTCCGTAATCGTTGTCAGGTCCTTCAGTCCGGACCAGATGTCAGCATCAGCAGTCGCTCCAGACTGCCCTGCATCACCGCCAGCGGGTGGGCTCGGAATTCTGAGCCTTTTCCTCGCACCCCCAGTTGCGGGAGAATGTGAAGGAGGAGATGTTGACAGGTCGCGTTCCGCTTGACTTGACAATTTTGTCACCAGCAGGTCTTTGAACCCCAGCAGACTTGTGTCTGCCGGAAAGAGAGATCCAAGGTAGGTTTTAAATCTAGGATCGAGCACGGTGGCCAAAATGTAGTGCTCTGATTTCAACAGATTGACCACCCGTGAATCCTTGTTAAGCGAATTAAGGGCTGCATCCACAAGTCCCACATGCCTAGCGGAATCGCTCCCTTTTAGCTCCTCCTTCAATGCCTCCAGCTTCTTCTGCAAAAGCCTGATGAGGGGAATGACCTGACTCAGGCTGGCAGTGTCTGAACTGACTTCACGTGTGGCAAGTTCAAAAGGTTGCAGAACCTTGCACAACGTTGAAATCATTCTCCACTGCGCTTGAGACAGGTACATTCCACCTCCTATATCGTGCTCAATTGTATAGGCTTGAATGGCCTTTTGCTGCTCCTCCAACCTCTGAAGCATATAGAGGGTTGAATTCCACCTCGTTACCACTTCTTGCTTCAGATGATGGCAGGGCAGGTTCAGGCGTTTTTGGTGGTGCTCCAGTTTTCTGTACGTGGTGCCTGTACGCCGAAAGTGTCCCGCAATTCTTCTGGCCACCGACAGCATCTCTTGCACGCCCCTCTCGTTTTTAAAAAAATTCTGCACCACCAAATTCAAGGTATGTGCAAAACATGGGACGTGCTGGAATTTGCCCATATTTAATGCACACACAATATTGCTGGCGTTGTCCCATGCCACAAATCCACAGGAGAGTCCAATTGGGGTAAGCCATTCCGCGATGATCTTCCTCAGTTGCCATAAGAGGTTTTCAGCTGTGTGCGTATTCTGGAAACCGGTGATACAAAGCGTAGCCTGCCTAGGAAAGAGTTGGCGTTTGCGAGATGCTGCTACTGGTGCCGCCGCTGCTGTTCTTGCGGCGGGAGTCCATACATCTACCCAGTGGGCTGTCACAGTCATATAGTCCTGACCCTGCCCTGCTCCACTTGTCCACATGTCCGTGGTTAAGTGGACATTGGGTACAGCTGCATTTTTTAGGACACTGGTGACTCTTTTTCTGAGGTCTGTGTACATTTTCGGTATCGCCTGCCTAGAGAAATGGAACCTAGATGGTATTTGGTACCGGGGACACAGTACCTCCAACAAGTCTCTAGTTGGCTCTGCAGTAATGATGGATACCGGAACCACGTTTCTCACCACCCAGGATGACAAGGCCTCAGTTATCCGCTTTGCAGCAGGATGACTGCTGTGATATTTCATCTTCCTCGTAAAGGACTGTTGGACAGTCAATTGCTTGGTGGAAGTAGTAAAAGTGGTCTTACGAGTACGACTTCCCCTCTGGGATGACCATCGACTCCCAGCAGCAACAACAGCAGCGCCAGCAGCAGTAGGCGTTACACGCAAGGATGCATCGGAGGAATCCCAGGCAGGAGAGCACTCGTCAGAATTGCCAGTGACATGGCCAGCAGGACTATTCGCATTCCTGGGGAAGGAGGAAATTGACACTGATGGAGTTGGTGGGGTGGTTTGCGTGAGCTTGGTTACAAGAGGAAGGGATTTACTGGTCAGTGGACTGCTTCCGCTGTCGCCCAAAGTTTTTGAACTTGTCACTGACTTATTATGAATGCGCTGCAGGTGACGTATAAGGGAGGATGTTCCGAGGTGGTTAACGTCCTTACCCCTACTTATTACAGCTTGACAAAGGCAACACACGGCTTGACAAATGTTGTTCGCATTTCTGGTGAAATACTTCCACACCGAAGAGCTGATTTTTTTGGTATTTTCACCAGGCATGTCAATGGCCCTATTCCTCCCACGGACAACAGGTGTCTCCCCGGGTGCCTGACTTAAACAAACCACCTCACCATCAGAATCCTCCTTGTCAATTTCCTCCCCAGCGCCAGCAACACCCATATCCTCCTCATCCTGGTGTACTTCAACACTGACATCTTCAATCTGACTATCAGGAACTGGACTGCGGGTGCTCCTTCCAGCACTTGCAGGGGGCGTGCAAATGGTGGAAGGCGCATGCTCTTCACGTCCAGTGTTGGGAAGGCCAGGCATCGCAACCGACACAATTGGAGTCGGACTCTCCTTGTGGATTTGGGATTTCGAAGAACGCACAGTTCTTTGCGGTGCTACTGCTTTTGCCAGCTTGAGTCTTTTCATTTTTCTAGCGAGAGGCTGAGTGCTTCCATCCTCATGTGAAGCTGAACCACTAGCCATGAACATAGGCCAGGGCCTCAGCCGTTCCTTGCCACTCTGTGTGGTAAATGGCATATTGGCAAGTTTACGCTTCTCCTCCGACAATTTTATTTTAGGTTTTGGAGTCCTTTTTTTACTGATATTTGGTGTTTTGGATTTGACATGCTCTGTACTATGACATTGGGCATCGGCCTTGGCAGACGACGTTGCTGGCATTTCATCGTCTCGGCCATGACTAGTGGCAGCAGCTTCAGCACGAGGTGGAAGTGGATCTTGATCTTTCCCTAATTTTGGAACCTCAACATTTTTGTTCTCCATATTTTAATAGGCACAACTAAAAGGCACCTTATGGATGGACTGCCGAGTGCCGACACAGAGGTAGCTACAGCCGTGGACTACCGTACTGTGTCTGCTGCTAATATAGACTGGATGATAATGATATGAAATCAATATATATATGTATATATAATATCACTAGTACTGCAGCCGGACAGGTAGATATATATTTATTAGGTAATGATGACTGATGACGGACCTGCTGGACACTGTCAGCTCAGCAGCACCGCAGACTGCTACAGTAAGCTACTATAGTAGTATGTATCAAGAAGAAAGAAAAAAAAAAAAGCACGGGTAGGTGGTATACAATTATGGATGGACTGCCGAGTGCCGACACAGAGGTAGCTACAGCCGTGGACTAACGTACTGTGTCTGCTGCTAATATAGACTGGATGATAATGATATGAAATCAATATATATATGTATATATAATATCACTAGTACTGCAGCCGGACAGGTAGATATATATTTATTAGGTAATGATGACTGATGACGGACCTGCTGGACACTGTCAGCTCAGCAGCACCGCAGACTGCTACAGTAAGCTACTATAGTAGTATGTATCAAGAAGAAAGAAAAAAAAAAAAACCACGGGTAGGTGGTATACAATTATGGATGGACTGCCGAGTGCCGACACAGAGGTAGCTACAGCCGTGGACTAACGTACTGTGTCTGCTGCTAATATAGACTGGATGATAATGATATGAAATCAATATATATATGTATATATAATATCACTAGTACTGCAGCCGGACAGGTAGATATATATTTATTAGGTAATGATGACTGATGACGGACCTGCTGGACACTGTCAGCTCAGCAGCACCGCAGACTGCTACAGTAAGCTACTATAGTAGTATGTATCAAGAAGAAAGAAAAAAAAAACCACGGGTAGGTGGTATACAATTATGGATGGACTGCCGAGTGCCGACACAGAGGTAGCTACAGCCGTGGACTACCGTACTGTGTCTGCTGCTAATATAGACTGGATGATAATGATATGAAATCAATATATATATGTATATATAATATCACTAGTACTGCAGCCGGACAGGTAGATATATATTTATTAGGTAATGATGACTGATGACGGACCTGCTGGACACTGTCAGCTCAGCAGCACCGCAGACTGCTACAGTAAGCTACTATAGTAGTATGTATCAAGAATAATAAAAAAAAAACCACGGGTAGGTGGTATACAATTATGGATGGACTGCCGAGTGCCGACACAGAGGTAGCTACAGCCGTGGACTAACGTACTGTGTCTGCTGCTAATATAGACTGGATGATAATGATATGAAATCAATATATATATGTATATATAATATCACTAGTACTGCAGCCGGACAGGTAGATATATATTTATTAGGTAATGATGACTGATGACGGACCTGCTGGACACTGTCAGCTCAGCAGCACCGCAGACTGCTACAGTAAGCTACTATAGTAGTATGTATCAAGAATAAAAAAAAAAAACCCACGGGTAGGTGGTATACAATTATGGATGGACTGCCGAGTGCCGACACAGAGGTAGCTACAGCCGTGGACTAACGTACTGTGTCTGCTGCTAATATAGACTGGATGATAATGATATGAAATCAATATATATATGTATATATAATATCACTAGTACTGCAGCCGGACAGGTAGATATATATTTATTAGGTAATGATGACTGATGACGGACCTGCTGGACACTGTCAGCTCAGCAGCACCGCAGACTGCTACAGTAAGCTACTATAGTAGTATGTATCAAGAAGAAAGAAAAAAAAAAACCACGGGTAGGTGGTATACAATTATGGATGGACTGCCGAGTGCCGACACAGAGGTAGCTACAGCCGTGGACTAACGTACTGTGTCTGCTGCTAATATAGACTGGATGATAATGATATGAAATCAATATATATATGTATATATAATATCACTAGTACTGCAGCCGGACAGGTAGATATATATTTATTAGGTAATGATGACTGATGACGGACCTGCTGGACACTGTCAGCTCAGCAGCACCGCAGACTGCTACAGTAAGCTACTATAGTAGTATGTATCAAGAAGAAAAAAAAAAAAAAAAACACGGGTAGGTGGTATACAATTATGGATGGACTGCCGAGTGCCGACACAGAGGTAGCTACAGCCGTGGACTAACGTACTGTGTCTGCTGCTAATATAGACTGGATGATAATGATATGAAATCAATATATATATGTATATATAATATCACTAGTACTGCAGCCGGACAGGTAGATATATATTTATTAGGTAATGATGACTGATGACGGACCTGCTGGACACTGTCAGCTCAGCAGCACCGCAGACTGCTACAGTAAGCTACTATAGTAGTATGTATCAAGAAGAAAGAAAAAAAAAACACGGGTAGGTGGTATACAATTATAATATTATATATATATTAATTATATACAATTATATATATATATATATATATATATATATTAATTAAACTGGTGGTGATTATTAAACTGGTGGTCAGGTCACTGGTCACACTATCAGCAACTTGCAAGTAGTACTCCTAAGCATACAATCACAATATATATTATACTGGTGTGGCACTCTGGCAGCAAAAGTGTGCACTGTACGTTATATGTAGTATGTACTTCTGAGTCCTGAGTCCTGCTCTCAGACTCTAACTGCTCCCCACTGTCAGTGTCTCCCCCACAAGTCAGATAATACAATACAGTCACACTATCTATCACTTCACTTCAGCAAGTACTAGTAGTAGTAGTACTCCTCCTAATGCTCCCCAAAATTACTACTGTGTCTCTCTCTAGTGAGACTGTCTCACTCTCTTCTCGAATCTCTATAAACGGAGAGGACGCCAGCCACGTCCTCTCCCTATGAATCTCAATGCACGTGTGAAAAATGGCGGCGACGCGCGGCTCCTTATATAGAATCCGAGCCTCGCGAGAATCCGACAGCGTGATGATGACGTTCGGGCGCGCTCGGGTTAACCGAGCAAGGCGGGAAGATCCGAGTTGCTCGGACCCGTGTAAAAAAACATGAAGTTCGGGCGGGTTCGGATTCCGAGGAACCGAACCCGCTCATCTCTAATATATATCACACTAGTACTGCAGCCGGACAGGTATATATTATGTAATGACGGACCTGCTGGACACTGTCTGCAGAATGCGTTTATAAAAACACCACACGACGAGTGTTTAACTTTTTCAGGCAGACAATCACAATATACTGGTGGTCAGCAGACAATCACAATACTGGTGGTCAGTGGTCACTGGTCAGTCACACTGGCAGTGGCACTCTGGCAGCAAAAGTGTGCACTGTACTTAAATGTACTCCTGCTATAACTGCTCCCCAGTCTCCCCCACAATTAAGCTGTGTGAGCAGTGAGCACTCAGCAGTCAGATAATGATATACAGTATATGATGCAGCACACTGGGCTGAGCACAGATATGGTATGTGTGACTGTGTCACACTGTGTATCGTTTTTTTTCAGGCAGAGAACGGATTAATTAAACTGGTGGCACTGGTCACTGGTCACACTATCAGCAGCAAGTAGTACTCCTCCTATATGCTCCCCAAAATTTGTGTCTCTCTCTAGTACTCTAGTCACTCTAAACGGAGAGGACGCCAGCCACGTCCTCTCCCTATCAATCTCAATGCACGTGTGAAAATGGCGGCGACGCGCGGCTCCTTATATAGAATCCGAGTCTCGCGATAGAATCCGAGCCACGCCAGAATCCGACAGCGGGATGATGACGTTCGGGCGCGCTCGGGTTAACCGAGCAAGGCGGGAAGATCCGAGTCGCTCGGACCCGTGTAAAAAAACCTGAAGTTCGGGCGGGTTCGGATTCCGAGGATCCGAACCCGCTCATCTCTAGTTCTAACCCACTGTAACCCTTTTAAATAAAGTTACCTCAGCCAGTATAAAAGCGGGAAGGCTGCGCGTCATTAAGGGGGTGGGGCCTTCACTATGAGCGGATCCAGCGGCTCACCAGCGCCATTTCCTTTCTGCAAACTTACACAGACAGCCTGACTGGATGGTGCAGCTCCTCCACAATGCCTCCTCAGTAGTACCAAGGGGTTATAGCAAATGGGGGGGGCAATAATTTGGTATACTAAACCCTATTAAGGGTTTTTAGTTGGCGACCCAGCCAGGTCTATACCTTAGCTATAGGGGCGCTGTGTGGCTGGCTCCATTTCTCTGTGTCTCCCTAGAAGGACTCTGTGTGGGTTTTTTTTTTTTTTTTAATAATATGTTTATTGAAGGTTTTTCAAACATATACATGCAAATACGAAAAACGAAAAATATACATACAACATGGAAGTACTGTGTAATATACATGTAATATACATGTGGGGAGGGGGAACACAGAAGGGTAGCAGAGAGAGGGGGAGCGGAGATATGGCAGGATGAGAGTGAGTGTTAGGGCCTGCCCATAACACTCATTATCACAATATGATAGTGCCAGAGAGAGAGAAATAATTATAATACTTGGTATGAAACGTTAACCAATGAAAATACTCAAACTTTTACAAATGATTCATAAGATAACATAGAGCAGTCCAAGGTTTTCAAGATATGTTGTTTGGTAAGCGTGGGCAGCGTGTCGATGAATGGGCTCCATTTGCGGCAAAACTTTCGCGTGTTAAAGAATGGAGAAGTTAAAACCGTTTTTCTATCATAATACAATAATTGCAGAAGTTTTTGCTTGACTTCCGCAAGGGAAGGAGCGGAAAGTTTAACCCATCTAATCAATATACATTTTTTTCCAAGTGTAAGGATCACGCTGAGAAGAGGGATACTTCCCGTAGTGATCCGCCAATTTGCAAAGTTTAAGGTAAGGCAGGCTAACTGATCTGGTGATATATTTAAGGAGAATATACTGTTAATATAGGTAAAAAGTTTACACCAGAATTTTCTAATTTTTCTGCATTCCCACACACAATGTATAAAAGAAGCAGAGGCTTTCCCACATTTAAGGCATTCACCGGATTCGGCGGGTAACATATGAGATCGTTGTGCGGGTGAAATGTATGCTCTGTGCAAAAATCGCAGGTGAACCTCTTGGAAATAAGCTGATGATAAAAATTTCAGTGATCTTTCACAGGGTTGTGTGATATCAGAAATGCTGACTAAAGCAGGGATGTCATCTTTCCATTTTAGTAATAAATTATCCCATTGCGCAGTGGGTAGGCAAGATATTAAAATCGAATAGACATATTTTATCTTAAATGGTCGCACCTGGGAAGAATGCAGGAGAGCATCAATAGCTTGAGAAGCAGGGTATTCCTTTAGGGAAGTTTTTGCGTGAGTCAAGGCATCATAAGAGAGTACAAAGTGACGCACCTGGAAATACATATACAAGTGGCGAGGAGACAAATTAAATTTCTGGCAAAGAGCAGAGAAGGAGTACAGGACTCCTCCTGGGTCAAACACCTTGTGAAAGGAATCAAGACCCTTTTCCTTCCAGAGGGAGTACGTAGCATTGTGCAACGAGGGCGGAAACGCTGGGTTACCCCACAACGGGGTAAATTTGGAGAAATGAGGATCTCGTTGACATTTTTTATTGATGGTTAACCAAGCGTGGGAAGTGTCTTTAAATAATATATGGTTCTTTAATTGGGAAGGTATCTGGGCGTGATGTGAAAGTATTAGCGCACTAGGGGCGTATGGAGAGAATATTGCTAAGTCCAGGTCGTAATCAACATAGTGGGATGTTGCATGGAGCCAGTCAATAATATAGCGGAACTGAACAGCAAAAGAATATGCCTGAATATCAGGAGCAGCAAAGCCACCCTTTGCTTTAGGAGATTTTAGTTTCTGTCTGGCTATGCGCGGTCTTTTGCCTCGCCAAATAAACTTAGAAAAAAGTGCTTCAAGTCTAAGAATATCAGTACGTGTCAATGAAATAGGAAGCATTTGCATTAAATAAAATATCTTGGGGAAAATAATACATTTTATCACTTCTAACCTCCCCAGGAGAGATAATGGTAAATCCGTCCAGGAATCCATCTTGAGGGCCAGGTTCTCTATGAGAGGAGAGTAGTTAATTTTGTGAAGATTAAGGAGATCAGAGAAGATATTAATACCTAAATATTTGAAATGGGAATGGGTTACTTTAAAGGATGGGATATCAGGATGGGACAATATAGAAGGCGATAAATTGCCCAGGAGCAGAAGTTCCGACTTATTAATGTTGATTCTATAACCTGCTAATTTTGCAAAGGAGTGAATCATTTGTAATAAGGACGGTAGTGATTGTTCTGGATTCGATAAAAACAAAAGTGTGTCGTCCGCAAATAGTGCTATTTTCAAAACTTGCGACCCAATGGTGATACCATGGATATGTGGTGAATTACGAACAGCTATAGCAAGAGGCTCAATTGATAGATCAAAAAGGAGTGGGGAAAGTGGACAGCCTTGTCTCGTCCCCCTTTGTAAAATAAAGGCAGCTGAGAGAAGACCGTTGCAGGAAATGGAGGAAGATGGTGAAGAATATAATGTGCGGATAACAGAAATGAAGGAATCAGGGAAGCCAAATCTGTGTAATATTTTAAAAAGGTAAGGCCATAATAAAAGGTCGAAGGCCTTTTCTGCGTCTATCGATAAGATAAGTGCCGGGGGGGAAGTAGTAGAGGAATTGGCATGTTGGATGACCGAGAGGACCCACCTAAGATTCACTACCGAATGTCGACCAGTTATAAAACCTGTTTGGTCTTTATGGATAAGTACAGGCAGGACTGGTTTTAGTCTCTGCGCGAGGATGGATGTAAAAATCTTAAAATCCACATTTAATAATGAAATAGGCCTATAGGAGCCCGGTAATGAAAGGTCTCTGCCTGCTTTGGGTAACACTTTGATCACTGCGTCAGTGAATCTATCAGGAAGAACCCCTCGGTCATAATTTTGTTAAAAACCGCCTGCAAGAACGGACCAATCTTGGGGGACATAAGTTTATAAAATTTGTTTGTGTAGCCATCTGGTCCTGGGGCTTTGCAAGGTTTAAGCCTTTTTATAGTTGTTAGGATTTCAGAAATGGTAATGGGAGAAGTTAAGGAGGAAATCATTTCCGCCGGCACTTGAGGTAACGGGAGGTTGTCCCAGAAGTGGGGGGGGGGTATATATCATGTGGGGTAAGTGCATCTCCCTGGTCAGGAGAGGAGTATAAGGATACGTAGTATTCACGCATAATGGCCGCAATCTGAGCATTAGAAGAGGTACGGGAGCCATCCGTATTTTGTAAGGGATGGACCATAATTGGTTTCCTGGATCCCTGCAATAGTGAAGTAAGGAGTCTGCCTGCCTTGTTTCCAAAGCGGTAAAATTTGTAACTAACATTAAACTGATACTTTTCCCCCGCTAAATGCAAGATATCATTAAAGGTAGTTTTAGCCAAAATATAAGCTGTTCTGGTTTCCAGTGAGGGCCGTATTTTGAAAGACTGATATGCCAATGATAGGATGTTTTGGGCTTCCAGGTACGTTTGGTTAAGTGATCTCCTAAGATGTGAGTAATAGGAGATCACTTCGCCTCTCAGAACTGTTTTGGCGGTTTGCCAAAAAAGAGAAGGGTTCTCTGCTTCATGTATTGAGTTATCCAGTCGAAAATTCCCCCAGATTTCCTCGCACTTACTTTTAAATTTATCAGATTTCGCTAAATGCGAAGGGAATTTCCATAATGGAGGAGAAGATTTTTCCACTGTATAAGCCAGTTCAACCCAAACCAATCCATGATCTGAGATAGAAATCGGTTCGATGGTGGCCTGGCGAATATTGGGGAATAGTAGAGAAGCAACCAAAATATAGTCTATACGGGACCAGGAGTTATGCACCATTGAAAGGCATGTAAACTCTTTTTCTGTGGGATTTAAAGCTCGCCACGCATCTACCAGATTTAGTCTCTTGGCTAGCCACGGCACACCCAGTTTGGGGAGAGGTCGAGACCGACTTGTATAATGAGATTTGTCTAGATACAGGGAGGAGACTAAATTTAAATCACCACATAGAACCAGGGAGGAGAGGTCACAGGAGTAAAGTTTGGCCATGAGTGAGGAAAAAAAGATTTTTTTATAGATATTAGGGGCATAAACGGAACAGAAGTGATAACATGTATTACCCAATTTGCAATGCACAAGCACGTATCTACCCTCTGGATCAGCCTCCATCGACATTACTTCGATGGGGAGAGAGCGTCTCGCTAAAATTGCTACGCCACAAGATTTTGAGTTAAGCGATGTTGCGCCTAATAAGGACCAATTCAACATCTGTAACTTTTTCGTTTCCTTGAGAACCAGGTGTGTCTCCTGTAAACATGCAATGTCGATATGATTTTTATTCAAATAAGATAGTATCTTTCGTCACTTAGCAGGTGTATTTATGCCTCCTACATTAAGTGTGCATATCTTAACCGTAGCCATACCTCAAAAAAGGAAAATATAACATCTGGCAAGTATAAATTATGACATCATACCTCATCCCTATAGGAGTTGGAGGGAGTTGGGTGGGAGGGGGAAACACATGAGGGAAGAAGACATTAACAAGGGTGACAAACCTAAAGATTGTGAAAAAAAGAAAGTTAGACAGCAAAAGCAAAAGTAATGAAGTATACATTACATAAGCATTGGAAATGGTAGTAAACCGACCTCGGGTGAAACTATAACAGAAGACGGTTACAACCATAAAGAATCAAAAGGGCGGCGGGGGCTTCTTCGCCGCCACCAGCAACTGTAGAATACAATAACATTAATAAAATATTTTGTCAAGCTCACTGAAAGATCACCAAAACATATAGAGTACGGCACAGCTGCGTGCAGTGCCAAAGCTTTACACCTGCATCATAATCAACTTTTTAGATGGTATGCCTGAAACCTGAAAGGAGATACTAAGAAAGAGTCACCCAGGTGGATCATCCGAGATATCCTGCGCCAGCGAATCAGCTTCTTCTTTAAGATATGCTTCAGCATCACCGGGGTTAGTAAAGTCAGTGAAGGATGATCCCTGAAAAATCCTGAGTCGAGCTGGGTACATCATAGCGAATTTTCGTTTATTTTTGACCAGAAAGGCACAAACAGGATTGAAAGCTTTGCGAAGGCGGGAAAGTTCAGCAGAGTAATCTTGAAAAATCCGTAGAGGGGCGCCCTCCCATCGGAGGTCTACTTTACGAGAGGCCTTCCATATGGCTTCTTTGTGAAGAAAGTTCAGGGTTTTAAAAAATGACCACACGTGGTCTATTAGCGCCTGTACGTGACTGATCTCCCATTCTGTGCACACGTTCTATCACCATGTCCGCACACTCGGCCTCAACGTTAAGCAATTTTGGCAAAGTATTCCGAGCAAATTGCTCCAGCCCAGGGCCTTTAAACGATTCGGGCAGACCAATTATACGCAAATTACACCTGCGCGTGCGGTTTTCTATATTATCCATTTTGTCAAGGAGATGTTTATTGTCCTTTTCCAGACGCCCCACAGTGGATTTTAAATTTTCAACCTCATCCATAGTGACCCCCAAGCTAATCTCCGTGTTAGAAACTCTGCTTGAGAGTTGCTGCAGTTGTAAAGTAATATCCCCAACCGCTTTCTGCAGCAAAGGGGCCATTGTATCCTGGATAGCAGTTACCATGTCCTTATAAGTTAAGGGGGCACCGGGAGAGGAAATATTATCATGTACCTGTCTTTTGAGGCGTCAGAGATGTCATTGATCGCTTTCTTCGCTGCAGGTTTCACTGGGCTAGAATCAGAGCTGGCCGGGGGAGTCTGGTCTGCCCGCCGTTTATCCTGCCTAGGAGGCAGTGCTGGTGGAGGAATCTTGGGAGTAGCTGGTGGGCCCAAGAACTTCTCCATGGTGCGCAGGGGTCGCAGGAAATAATAATTTGGCCGAGGATGTCTAATCCTGTGTCAGAGGATCACTATCAGGCACAGTAATGGTCCCTTCCAGTCGCCTCTGTCGTTAGCGTCTGGGTGACGGGAGACGGGGGAGCCCTGAAGTAGGTATGTCCCTTAATGTGTTTAGATGAGCGGGCACCAGGCAGCAAACGTCGCTTCATGCACTCTCTGCACTTATCACATCCGCCGTGGCCTCAGAGCACCGCTGCCAGCCGCCGCACAGGCCTGACCCTCAGCACGCCGAGCGAGCGCACACAGCGTGAGCGGGTTTCGTGCCGGGTGGGGGAGAGCAGGCAGCAGGAGATGACTAGCGCCGAGGACCAGAGCTGAGAGTCTGTGTGATCTGTTTGCGAGCGGTGAGGGCTGATGGCAGCTGAGAAGCACACAGGAGTTGCTGCTTACTCCACCATGCCGGAACCGGAAGTCCAGGACTCTGTGTGGGTTAACTGTGCTTTTAACCTATTCCTCACTGTGTGGGTCTGTGTTCTTTTGCATTATCATGTCAAAGGATTATGTATCATGCACAGCAGAGTGCTTTTCTCAATTAGGGGGGATCATTACAGTGTACTCAGGATAGCATACATTCTCAGGCTAGTGGATCTGAACCAGTATGGTTAGATTCATTAAAAGGGATGATTTCAAATATTTCAAATACATGATCCCAAAATGAGAAGGAGATGCAATACTTAAGGCATATCTGTAGGTGACCTGATGAATAGAGATTCAGTGGTCAGTCCGGCATCTCAAACCCCTGCTATTTGTCCATAGAAGCGTACTCTGGCCCAAATTATGCAGGCTGATACCGATGATGATGTATCAGACCCAGAGGAGGGGGAGGTGGACTTGGTGGGGGGGATGCAGCTTTAACACAGGGAATACAGGCCCTGATTGAAGCTATATGAGAGGTTTTTCATATTCCTGACAAGGTGTCAGAGCACGAGGAGGAATCCTTTTTTAATGTAAAAAAGAAATCCACTGCTACTGTTCCTGCTTCAAAGGAATTAAATTCCCTTTTTGAAGCAACTTGGGTTAATCCTGACAAGAAGTTTCAGATTCCAAAACGGTTGGTTTCATCCTTCCCGTTTCCTCAGGATGACAGTAATAAGTGGGAAAACCCGCCGATAGTGGACGCGTCAGTTTCCAGGCTGTCACGTTAGATTGTTTTACTGGTTCCTGGGGCAGCTTCGTTGAAGGATGCTGCAGACTGCAAAATTGAGACCACTCTCAAATTTCTGTACACAGCGGCAGGGGTGGCCCAAAAACCCACTACATGCATGGATCACTAGAGCCATTGCAAAATGGTCTGGTAATCTAACTGACGGGTTAGATTCCTCGTCCAGGGGGGAGATTATTTTACTCCTACAACATGTACAGGATTCTGCTTACTTTATGGTGGAGGCCATAAAGGAGATTGGATTGCTAAATGTACGCACTACTGCCATGGCGGTGTCAGCATGTAGGGGCTTGTGGCTACGCCAGTGGACTGCGGATGCGGATTCCAGGAAAGGCGTTTAAAGCCTACATTTCACAGGTGAAGCCCTTTTTGAAGATAAACTGGATACGTGGATATCCAAGGCTATGGCGGGTAAGTCTACATATCTTCCTTCCGCAGCTCCCCCGGCTAGGAAATCCTATTCTGCACCGAAGTTGCAGTCCTTTCGGACAGCAAAGTTTAAAGGTAAGCCCAGAAAACCTGCAAATACAGTCTTACAGGATCAGGCCTCCGGTTCTGCTTCCGCAAAGCCTACAGCATGACGGTGGACCGCACTCCCTGGTCAACAGGCAGGTGGGAGCACGGTTACGCTATTTCAGTCACGTATGGACCACCTCATGCCTGCATCCATGGGTAAAAGATCTTATCGTCCATGGCTACAGACTGGAGTTTCAGGAACTCCCACCTCACAGATTCTTTAAATCCGGCTTACCAGCTTCGCCCGAAGCACGTATGACCTTACAAGCAGCAATTCAAAAACTGGTACAGACTGAGATCATTGTTACAGTTCCACTTCATCTACAAAACAAGGGTTTCGATTCCAACCTGTTTGTGGTATCGAAACCGGATGGTTTGGTAAGACCCATTTTAAACCTCAAGTCATTGATCTAGCGGAAGGTCTAGAGAGCATGGTGTCAATTTTTGCAGACGATACCAAACTATGTAAGGTTATAACTTTGGAGGGAGACACTGAGTCTCTCCAGAATGATCTATCTAAACTGTAATCATGGGCAATAAAATGGAGAATGAGGTTTAATATAGACAAGTGTAAGGTAATGCACCTTCAGTGGCAAACGCAGGATTTGCATGGGGGGGGTTTCCAGAACTGGGTGGAGCCAATCACGGGGGTGGGGGTATATGCTGGGTCCGTAAAACTAGTGTGTCTGTGTGTATATATATATGTATATATATATATACACACACAAACACACACACACACACACACATATCTACACATATATATACCGTATATATATATATATATATATATATATACACACATATATACACACATATACATAGCATATTAAACATGCATATATATATGGGCATACACCGGCACTCCGCTCCTATCTGAGGAAATATACAGATAAGCTTATATGAACTTTTATATTGTACGAGTCCATCTATGTGTTTCTGTCGTTTTATGTATTATTAAATGTTTTTTTAAATAATACTGCACTATCAGAGGCTTTTCCTTCCCACATGGGACTTTTTTTAAAGGTTTATAGACCTGATGACGGAATGATGGCAGCATCTTGTTAACCCATTGCAATTATAGATGTAAGTGCCTCATATTTACATATCTCTCATTTAAACACTGAGATACTTGGTGCTGCACCTTTTAAAAAATGGTATATAAGCACATTACCTAAGGAAAAAGGGAATCAGCACACTGCAAGTTTCAAAACTCATCTTTAATTGCTTATATGCTTTTTACAAAGCACTCACAGCACCTCTCTTTGCACATATTCACTTTATTGCTAATTTTGCACAAAAACAGCACTTAGTCACTCTTATAAAGAGCAGCACATTGACACACTGTCTTTTTGCATATATGTACAAACTCCACACCAATGACCGGACGGATGGGAATGGAGAGACAGTGCGAATAAAGAACATCCAGATGCAAAGACTTTTTAAACAAAGCGAATTTTCTACATATGTCTGGTACGCATACTTTTACTACCACTAAAGGATTCACAAAGTTTTATTCACAAACACTGAAGGCGCAACTGATTTATCACTAGAACACATATATATATATATATATACATACATACAGTACACGTATATATATACACATGCATATATATCATATGTGTGTGTGTTTATATGTATGTATGTATATACATGTGTATATATGTATGCACATGGATATATATGTATGATAATTAAAATAAAGTAAACTTTTATTAAGCACTTACAAGTGCCACCAGGAAGACAGCAGGCTGCAGAGGACGCTAGACAGCCATTAATAATACTCATGCAGCTTAAAAAAAAAAAAATTAGTGGAGGGGGGTTTCTGGGTGCTCGGAAACCCCCCCTGGGTGCGCCACTGACCTTGGTAGCAAGAACAAAAATTACACCTACATACTTAATGGGGTGATTTTAGGGAACTCTGTACTGGAAAAAGATTTAGGTGTTCATATAGATAACAAACTTAGCAGCAGCACCCAATGCAGGATAGCAGCAAAAAAGGCAAACAAAGTACTAGCATGCATAAAGAGGGGTATTGATGCAAGGGATGAGAGTGTTATACTCCCACTATATAAAGCCCCATCTGGAATACCGCGCACAATTTTGGGCACCTTACTACAAAAAGGATATCCCGGAACTAGAAAAGGTTCAGAGGCAGGCGACCAAACTAATTAGGGGGATAGAGATGTGCACCGTCCAGGGAAAGGTTGTTACACAGCATTGCCCTCTCCACACGACTACTCCAGGATCACAGGTGGATTCTGAATCTGCCAAAATTTCACCTGGATCCAACACGGAGGCTTCCGTTCCTAGGGAAGATACTGGATACAGAGGTACACAAGGTGTTCCTTCCTCTGGAAAAGGCATTGGTAATTCAGTCAATGGTAAGGGACGTCCTACAGCTGCCTCGGATATTGGTACATCAGACCTTCTTGAAATGCATTCTGCACATCCAATCACCCTTTGTGCCTCCCACGGCACTTTGGGATCTTAACGTGGTGTTTCATTTTCTGCAATCAAATTGGTTTGAGTCCTTACAGGAGGTGGATGTAAAGTTTCTTACATGGAAAACGGTTACACTATTGGCCTTGGCTTTGGCACGGTGTGTTTCGGAATTGGGGGCCTTGTCTCACAAGAACCCCTATTTGATTTTTCATGAAGATAGAGCTGAACTCAGAACTCTTCAGCAATTTCTTCCAAAGGTGGTGTCTGCGTTTCACATCAACCAAACTATTGTGGTTTCGGTGCTTACTGACACCTCTTCTACTTCAAAGTTCCAGGATGTTGTGAGGGCTTTGAGAATCTATGTCAAATGGACAGCTTGTCAGAGAAAATCGGACTCGCTGTTTGTGCTCTATGATCCCAAGAAAATTGGGTGTCCTTCTTCTAAGCAGTCTATTGCTCGCTGGATCACGCTGACTATCCAGCATGCTTACTCTACGGCTGGTTTGCCGGTTCCTAAGTCAGTTCATGCCCACTCTACTCGGTCGGTGGGTTCTTCCTGGACGGCTGCCTGGGGTGTATCGGCCTTACAACTCTGCCAAGATGCTACTTGGTCTGTTTCGAACACGTTTGCTAAGTTCTACAAGATTTATACCTTGGCCTCTGAGGACCTTCAATTTGGTCAATCAGTTCTGCAAGAACCTCAGCACTCTTCCACCCTATTTGGGAGCTTTAGTACATCCCCATGGTACTAATGTGGACCTCAGTATACTCTAGGACGTAAGAGAAAATAGGATTTTAATTACCTACGGGTAAATCCTTTTCTCGTAGTCCGTAGAGGATACTGGGTGCCCGCCCAGTGCTTTCTGTTTCATTACTTGGTTAAATATTATTGTTGGATCAGCTGTTGCTGTTCTTGTTCATGTTGTGTTAACATGGTTTTCTTCTTGTTTGTGTGTGCTGGTTCAAATCTCACCACTATCTTTTTCTGAATCCTTATCTCAAGATATGTCCGTCTCCTCGGGCACAGTTTCTAGACTGAGTCTGGTAGGAGGGGCAGAGAGGGAGGAGTCAGTGCACACTATTGATTTCTTAAAGTACCCAAGGCTCCTAGTGGACCTGTCTATACCCCATGGTACTAATGTGGACCCCAGTATCCTCTACGGACTACGAGAAAAGGATTTACTGGTAGGTAATTAAAATCCTATATTTACTGCTTGTCTACCCTCTAGGTCCTCATATCAAACTAGGACATGATTTGTGTCTTGCACTGGACAAAATACTGTAAATTCCTTGCTTCTTTTTTAAAATTGCAACTTCTTAACCCACAAGCAGCAGTCATCATTTAGCCCAGCTGAAATACAATTGTATGGCCAGCTGCATTCCTCAACGCATGATTTAACTACTGTATCTGTATAGTAGTGTGTATTTTTAATAAGATATGTAATAGGCACACTGGGAGACTTGCTCTTTTTTATGAGGATAAAATTGGGACATACTGCTCTTTCTCAGAGCATCTGAGGAAGGGTCCATACCCTCAAAACCTAGTTCTCCTGTACCAAAAACAAACTCGCTAGGGCAGTGGTTTCAAAACTGGGTGCTGTGGCACATGCAGTGGTGGCATGGGTTGGTGGTCCAGAACCAAATATAATTATTTATGGTATAAGCAAAATCATTGCAGGTAGGAGCAAATCATAAAATGTGTGAACAGACGTGCAAACCTGTTTACCACCACATAAAACAGGTAAACACAATTTGCTTAATTTTATATTTTTTTCTGAATTTCTCAATAAGAAACTTTTGTCCTAGGGGTGTCATAAAGAAACAAAAAGGATGATACCCTAGGGTGCCATGATTACATAAAGTTTATAAATTACTGCCCTTCTTAGTTAATGTTTACACTAGTCTTAAAGTCAATTCAGTGGACTACTTTGAGACTGCAGAGGTTCAGTTCCTTACAAAGTAACTACCACCAGGTCAGAAAAATAGATTTGACATCTTCTTCTATAACTCATGTCTTCCCATATTCCTCCATATACTCTGATTATTACAGTAATTCCATCTCTTCCCTATTCTTGCACCTATTCCTTCCATTTGCTTTTTTCTCTCTGTCTTTTCCTCTTTCCACTTTTCCTTTAAAGTTGTTCTAACATGTTTCTTCATCAATGTAAAGGGGATGGTTTAATCAGAGGTTCCCTGATCCCGGCAGAACCAGCACCTCCGTTGTCAAAAGTGAAGGTCTTGTGTATTCATGGGAAATACAAATGGACCCTCTTTCCAGTCACCCACAGGGGAGAGACTACATGGGCCATGGCAGCAATAGCTCCTAAGCTGTGATATCCACTTATCATGGGACATGGTTTTCCCTTTTTCCAGGAGGTGCTCTTATCGCAAGTCTGACCAGACATACCGGCAACTGATTCACTGGCTGGGTTTTCAGCTTTAATGGTTATGCTCACATTAATTATGCTTCCTTGGAACACACCTATAAGGCACTGATAGAGGTAGACGGGTGCCTCAAGTAGTACCACCGTCAAACGGATTAACTAGTGGAGAGGTTTAATCGGACTCTAAGGTATATGATCCAAAAGGCAGTGGAACAAGAAAAGAAGAATTGGGACACTCTTCTTCCTTACCTGCTTTTTGTTGTCAGAGAAGTAACCTAAGTCACAACGGGGTTTAGCCCTTTTGAGCTACTGTACGAAAGGCAACCCTGGGTCATTTTGGATATGCTAAAGTATGGTCGGGAACAACAGGTGCCTAGAGAACATAATGAAGTATATTTTGTTTCTCTAATGTATAAGAGGTTGGGGAAGATAATCCGTTTGGTGTGCCAACATGTTGAAGAAGTACAAGGTCAACAAAGAGATGTAGCCATGCTCACTGTGACTGTGACTAGGCATGGGTGCAGCTTGTTAGCTGCAATTCTTGCACACGCTGACATTTGGGTGCATCTTATTTGTACCTGCACCCCATTGACATTGCATTGAATGACAAGAGACTCAGCATGGCATACTGAGTCGCGGGCGGTGCGACTGGGCCCACCAGCAAATGCTTGTGCAGCTGTATAGCAGCCACAATGAGTATGGCTACATTTGTAAGAAAAACTATGATACTACTGCAATAACCTGGTCATTCTATCCAAGGTATAAGGTCTTGATTTTAATGCAAACTCCAAAAAGTAAGCTCTTCACTCATTCAGGTAGTAGAGGTGGTTGGCCCTGTGAACTATAAGGCCTGGCAGGGGAAAGGAGGAAGGAAACCATGGCATGATGAGGATTTGGTTCCAGGGTTGTTGATTACCATAGAACCTACCTTGTCCACAGAGCAAAAGTGTCAGATAGAGGAGATGGTACAACAGAACAAGGATATGTTTTCTTCCCTACCAGGGAGAATGGCCTTGATTGAACATGATATTGTAATTGCTCCTGTGGTATTAGTGAAAAAGAAGCCCTTCTGGATTCCTGAGGCTTGATGAAGTGTGATTAAAAGAGAGGTGGAGAGCATGGTCCAACTGGTGGTAAAACAATAGTCTGCCAAGTGAGTGGTATAGCCCGATTGTGCAAGTTACAAGATCCATCAGCAGCTTATGTTTTTTCAATGACTTTAGAAAGTTAAACAGTGTGTCCCAGTTTGATGCCTATTCGATGCCATATGTGAACAAACTGTTGGAAAGTATGGCCGGTATCAAATATTTTACTACCCTTGATCTCACAAAGGGCTATTGGCAAAATTCTCTTACACTGGCAGCCAAGGAAAAAACAGCTTTCCCTACCCCGAAGGACTTTTCCAGTACGAGGTCCTACGTTTTGGTTTGCGTGGAGCACCGGCCACTTTCCAAAGGGTGATGAACAATATACTGAAGCCTCATACTGCCTATTCAGTTACCTATCTAGATGACATAGTTATACACTCACAAGACTGGGAATTGCATCTTGCTAAACTGGAGACAGTACTGGCCTAATTGAGAACCACAGGTTTCAGATGTGCCTCTGAGAAATGTGCAGTGGCCCTAACATAAACTAAGCATTTGGGTTACTTAGTTGGACAGAGTCAGGTAAAACCTCAAATAAAAAAATGTTGAGGACATTATAAATTGGTTGAAGCCTAAGGAAAAGTCACAGTCGAGAACCTTCCAGTGCTTGATACCATAGGTGGTTTATCAGTCACTTTGTGACTAGAGTGGCTCCATTAACAGACTAACTAAAAAAAAAACAACAGTGTTATGATTGACTGAAGTGGACAAGTCATGCAAAAACAGCATAGGAAGATGTTCATCTGGCCCTTTTCACCTTTCTGTCATACAGACAACCAATTTTTCCCAATTTTTGTACCAGGAAAGCAAGGAGGTAGAACACCCTGTATTGTACTTGAGCAGGAAGTTGTTGCCAAGGGAATAAAAAATAATCAATAATCTATGGTAGAGGAGGTGTGTCTGGCCATAAAGTGTGCCATAGAGGCACTTCAATACTATTTGCTGGGGAGATCTTTTTAATCACAGACGATGCTCCATTACAATGAATGCAGAAAAATTGAGAGGTGAATGTGAAGGTTACCAGGTGGTTCCTGGCACTACAACCTTTTTGGTTTACAGTGGAGCATAAGCCTGGAATCCTACACAACTATACTGATGCCCTGTCCAGCAAATTTGCACTAGGGGGAGGAATACTGTATCTGGCAAAAGGGGTAAAGTGCTACACAGAAACCAGGGGTGTTTAGCTATTAAGCCCAGGGAAGTCATGCATTTAAAAGATAAAAAAAATGTGTGGTTTACCTGCTTGTTGATTTCACTGTATTTCTCCCCTCCAGCCTGGCACACCTGAGGGCATGTGAGTAATCAAAACAGAGTAGCTATCAGCAGCTCCTTTTTAAAGGCAAGGTGGGAGTGTAATTTCACTGTCAGGGAGAGGTTGGGGAAAAGTCTAGGGTATATAAGTTCTCTCTGGGCCATTTGTCTGTGTGACCAATTCCAGAATAGCTGGCTGGTGGCTAGAGAGAAGGTCTTAATGACAAGGCCATGAATATTTGTGTGTGAAACAGTTACTGTTCTGCAGTCATCCTGACAAAAAACCCTGGTGATGAAGTCCAAAGTTCATGTGTGCTTCCACTACAGGGTTACTGCAAAAAGAAGCAAGATGGATAGAGAAAATTGATGATTTGAATACCAGGCATTTGAACGAGTCATTAGGACTTCATTACTTTAGCTAAAGCTTTTACTATGCATAATGTTTTGTATAATGTTTTTACCTTTGTTATTTGTATTGTTACTATGCTGGTAGCATTGTGGGCATTTATTGATGGCATCCAGGGGTTAAAAAAAAAGTAAAAATACCGGTCCACGCAATTTAAGGGGATCCATGTGTACATATGGATCACCTTTACCCAAATGCCAGGACCCCTCATGACCCCTGTCCCTTGTGGACCTACCAGCCAAGCAGGATGTGCTATGTCATAGCACTCCTGATTGGCTGTGCGCTCCCAGCCTGCCAATCAAGCAGAGCGCTTAGGCAATAAATGAGGAATAAATCCCCATTATAGCCTATGCTGAGAACCTGCAGTCTACCGCCGATAGCAAGGTTAATTAAGGTTAATTGAGGTTCATCCCTGGCCCTTGGGTGCATGGAGGAAGGGACCCCTTTATTGGGGGGTTCTCAACTCTCCCAGGGAACTCCGGCCAGCAGTGACTAGTTGGTGTGTGTGTGAGGGGGGGGTAATGCTGCAGTGCAGCCACAGGGACCTGTATAAAAGTGTCCCCCAGCTGCGGCATTACCTCCCTGGCTAGGGGAGCCCGGTGCTGGTTCCAACAATACTGAGGAACCATACATCTTTTTCCTCCCATGTTTTTGCAACCAGGAGCGGTCCAAGAGCCCGGTGCTGGTTGATAAAATACGAGTAACCCCTACACATTTTTTCTCTATATTTTAGCAACCAGGACCGGCTTAATGAGCCCGGGGCTGGTTATGCTTTGGGGAAGGGGGGGGGGGGGGGGGGGGTACTGCATGTCTTTTTTTAAACTTTTTAAACTATTTCTTTATTTTTACAGACAGAAGCATGCACAAAACTCAATGATCTGTGCATGCTTTTGTCAAACTTGCACAATGTAATGAAACTCACATTACATTGTGCATATTTAACCACTAGGTTTCTGGTCTGGTTTTTTCGCCAGACCTCGCATGCAGGTAGAGTTTTTTACTAAAAACTCACACTGCGTTACATTTCTGAGTTTTGGCACCAACTCGCACCTTCTCAAAGTGCGAGAAGGTACGAGTTGGAATGTGCTAAAAACTTGCACCCCATTAGATCCCGCCCCATAAATCCAGTGGTTGGTTGTTGCTATTGTTTTGAAAGTCTTTTTAATGTTTTTTATGTCATATTTGTGTCATTAAATGTACCAGTACCTTTTTGAAATCAATTGTGCCTATCCCATTTATTTGAATAAAATTGTTGGTTTAGGATGTGAGAATATCTTTATCATACCTCCCAACATGACTGTCTCCAGGAGGGACAAAATGTTCTGCTTCTGGATTTTCCTCTTAATTTATGATTGCCATCACCTATTTTGAACAGGTTAATGGATAAGCAAGGTGTTTCAGCACAGGTGATGGCAATCATAAATTAAGAGGGAAGTCCAGGAGCAGAGTATTCTGTCCCTCCTGGAGAGGGTCATGTTGGGAGGTATGCTTTATGTTACCTAGCGCTAGTCTCAGGAATAACAGATATCTTTCTCCTGTAGTTTAAGTAGCAATGGATTTGGGATCTAAAATATAATACTGTATTTGTGTGATTAAAGTAAACTTGGACTGGACTGTGACATTGATTGCCACTTGAAGTGGATTTTGTGGTTTACATAAAACAATTGAAATCTGGATTATTGCTTATCGCTGTACTGTCACAGGGACAGACGATCAGGGCTGCAGGAATGGACCAGATGCTTCTCCCATGGGCAACTTTACATAGCTTGCTCATGAGTTAGTAGCCCCAAGCATCTTTTTGTGTTAAACCCTGAAGGAAAATTTGCAAATATATATATATATATATATATCTGTATACATAATTATGTAGCAAGGACAGCATGATTCCACATGATGTTAATGTGAAACGGCAGGCTTTTGCAGAATTGGAGTAGCAGCAACAGGTCTTATGGAATCTAGAGATGAGCGGGTTCGGTTTCTCTGAATCCGAACCCGCCAGAACTTCATGTTTTTTTTCACGGGTCCGAGCGACTCGGATATTCCCGCCTTGCTCGGTTAACCCGAGCGCGCCCGAACGTCATCATGACGCTGTCGGATTCTCGCGAGGCTCGGATTCTATCGCGAGACTCGGATTCTATATAAGGAGCCGCGCGTCGCCGCCATTTTCACACGTGCATTGAGATTGATAGGGAGAGGACGTGGCTGGCGTCCTCTCCATTTAGATTATAAGAGACTGAGAGAGATTTACTGGAGCTGACTAGGAGGAGTACTGTTACTGTAGAAGTGTAGAGACTGAGTGGAGAGAGTTTACTAGTGAGGACAGTGCAGTTTACTTTATAATCCGTTCTCTGCCTGAAAAAAGCGATACACAGCACACAGTGACTCAGTCACATACCATATCTGTGTGCACTGCTCAGGCTCAGGCCAGTGTGCTGCATCATCTATTATCTATATATAATATTATATATATCTGTCTGACTGCTCAGCTCACACAGCTTATAATTGTGGGGGAGACTGGGGAGCACTACTGCAGTGCCAGTTATAGGTTATAGCAGGAGCCAGGAGTACATAATATATTATATAGTGAGTGACCACCAGACACACAGTGCAGTTTATTTAATATATCCGTTCTCTGCCTGAAAAAAGCGATACACACAGTGACTCAGTCAGTCACATACCATATCTGTGTGCACTGCTCAGGCTCAGGCCAGTGTGCTGCATCATCTATTATCTATATATAATATTATATATATCTGTCTGACTGCTCAGCTCACACAGCTTATAATTGTGGGGGAGACTGGGGAGCACTACTGCAGTGCCAGTTATAGGTTATAGCAGGAGCCAGGAGTACATAATATATTATATAGTGAGTGACCACCAGACACACAGTGCAGTTTATTTAATATATCCGTTCTCTGCCTGAAAAAAGCGATACACACAGTG
Source organism: Pseudophryne corroboree (assembly GCF_028390025.1). NCBI lineage: Eukaryota > Metazoa > Chordata > Amphibia > Anura > Myobatrachidae > Pseudophryne > Pseudophryne corroboree. The sequence goes on from NC_086445.1 coordinate 760,701,319, forward strand.
ACTCAGTCAGTCACATACCATATCTGTGTGCACTGCTCAGGCTCAGGCCAGTGTGCTGCATCATCTATTATCTATATATAATATTATATATATCTGTCTGACTGCTCAGCTCACACAGCTTATAATTGTGGGGGAGACTGGGGAGCACTACTGCAGTGCCAGTTATAGGTTATAGCAGGAGCCAGGAGTACATAATATATTATATAGTGAGTGACCACCAGACACACAGTGCAGTTTATTTAATATATCCGTTCTCTGCCTGAAAAAAGCGATACACACAGTGACTCAGTCAGTCACATACCATATCTGTGTGCACTGCTCAGGCTCAGGCCAGTGTGCTGCATCATCTATTATCTATATATAATATTATATATATCTGTCTGACTGCTCAGCTCACACAGCTTATAATTGTGGGGGAGACTGGGGAGCACGACTGCAGTGCCAGTTATAGGTTATAGCAGGAGCCAGGAGTACATAATATATTATATAGTGAGTGACCACCAGACACACAGTGCAGTTTATTTAATATATCCGTTCTCTGCCTGAAAAAAGCGATACACACAGTGACTCAGTCAGTCACATACCATATCTGTGTGCACTGCTCAGGCTCAGGCCAGTGTGCTGCATCATCTATATATATTATATATCTGTCTGACTGCTCAGCTCACACAGCTTATAATTGTGGGGGAGACTGGGGAGCACTACTGCAGTGCCAGTTATAGGTTATAGCAGGAGCCAGGAGTACATATTATATTAAAATTAAACAGTGCACACTTTTGCTGCAGGAGTGCCACTGCCAGTGTGACTGACCAGTGACCTGACCACACTGACCACCAGTATAGTTAGTAGTATACTTATATTGTGATTGCCTGAAAAAGTTAAACACTCGTCGTGTGACTTCACTTGTGTGTTTTTTTTTTTTTTATTCTATAAAAATAAAACTCATTCTGCTGACAGACAGTGTCCAGCAGGTCCGTCATTATGTAATATATAATATATACCTGTCCGGCTGCAGTAGTGATATATATATATTTTTTATATCATTTATCATCCAGTCGCAGCAGACACAGTACGGTAGTTCACGGCTGTGGCTACCTCTGTGTCTCTGCACTCGGCAGGCAGTCCGTCCATAATTGTAATACCACCTAACCGTGGATATTTTTCATTCTTCTTTATACATACATAGTTACATAGACATCTTCTCTTTATCAACCAGTCTATATTAGCTGCAGACACAGTACAGTACGGTAGTTCACGGCTGTGGCTACCTCTGTGTCTGCACTCGGCAGGCAGTCCGTCCATAATTGTATACCACCTAACCGTGGTTTTTTTTCATTCTTCTTTATACATACATAGTTACATAGACATCTTCTCTTTATCAACCAGTCTATATTAGCTGCAGACACAGTACAGTACAGTAGTTCACGGCTGTGGCTACCTCTGTGTCTGCACTCGGCAGGCAGTCCGTCCATAATTGTATACCACCTAACCGTGGATTTTTTTCAGTCTTCTTTATACATACATAGTTACATAGACATCTTCTCTTTATCAACCAGTCTATATTAGCTGCAGACACAGTACAGTACGGTAGTTCACGGCTGTGGCTACCTCTGTGTCTGCAGTCGGCAGGCAGTCCATAATTGTATACTAGTATCCATCTCCATTGTTTACCTGAGGTGCCTTTTAGTTGTGCCTATTAAAATATGGAGAACAAAAATGTTGAGGTTCCAAAATTAGGGAAAGATCAAGATCCACTTCCACCTCGTGCTGAAGCTGCTGCCACTAGTCATGGCCGAGACGATGAAATGCCAGCAACGTCGTCTGCCAAGGCCGATGCCCAATGTCATAGTACAGAGCATGTCAAATCCAAAACACCAAATATCAGAAAAAAAAGGACTCCAAAACCTAAAATAAAATTGTCGGAGGAGAAGCGTAAACTTGCCAATATGCCATTTACCACACGGAGTGGCAAGGAACGGCTGAGGCCCTGGCCTATGTTCATGGCTAGTGGTTCAGCTTCACATGAGGATGGAAGCACTCAGCCTCTCGCTAGAAAAATGAAAAGACTCAAGCTGGCAAAAGCAGCACAGCAAAGAACTGTGCATTCTTCGAAATCCCAAATCCACAAGGAGAGTCCAATTGTGTCGGTTGCGATGCCTGACCTTCCCAACACTGGACGTGAAGAGCATGCGCCTTCCACCATTTGCACGCCCCCTGCAAGTGCTGGAAGGAGCACCCGCAGTCCAGTTCCTGATAGTCAGATTGAAGATGTCAGTGTTGAAGTACACCAGGATGAGGAGGATATGGGTGTTGCTGGCGCTGGGGAGGAAATTGACCAGGAGGATTCTGATGGTGAGGTGGTTTGTTTAAGTCAGGCACCCGGGGAGACACCTGTTGTCCGTGGGAGGAATATGGCCGTTGACATGCCAGGTGAAAATACCAAAAAAATCAGCTCTTCGGTGTGGAGGTATTTCACCAGAAATGCGGACAACAGGTGTCAAGCCGTGTGTTCCCTTTGTCAAGCTGTAATAAGTAGGGGTAAGGACGTTAACCACCTCGGAACATCCTCCCTTATACGTCACCTGCAGCGCATTCATAATAAGTCAGTGACAAGTTCAAAAACTTTGGGTGACAGCGGAAGCAGTCCACTGACCAGTAAATCCCTTCCTCTTGTAACCAAGCTCACGCAAACCACCCCACCAACTCCCTCAGTGTCAATTTCCTCCTTCCCCAGGAATGCCAATAGTCCTGCAGGCTATGTCACTGGCAATTCTGACGAGTCCTCTCCTGCCTGGGATTCCTCCGATGCATCCTTGCGTGTAACGCCTACTGCTGCTGGCGCTGCTGTTGTTGCCGCTGGGAGTCGATGGTCATCCCAGAGGGGAAGTCGTAAGCCCACTTGTACTACTTCCAGTAAGCAATTGACTGTTCAACAGTCCTTTGCGAGGAAGATGAAATATCACAGCAGTCATCCTACTGCAAAGCGGATAACTGAGGCCTTGACAACTATGTTGGTGTTAGACGTGCGTCCGGTATCCGCCGTTAGTTCACAGGGAACTAGACAATTTATTGAGGCAGTGTGCCCCCGTTACCAAATACCATCTAGGTTCCACTTCTCTAGGCAGGCGATACCGAGAATGTACACGGACGTCAGAAAAAGACTCACCAGTGTCCTAAAAAATGCAGTTGTACCCAATGTCCACTTAACCACGGACATGTGGACAAGTGGAGCAGGGCAGGGTCAGGACTATATGACTGTGACAGCCCACTGGGTAGATGTATGGACTCCCGCCGCAAGAACAGCAGCGGCGGCACCAGTAGCAGCATCTCGCAAACGCCAACTCTTTCCTAGGCAGGCTACGCTTTGTATCACCGCTTTCCAGAATACGCACACAGCTGAAAACCTCTTACGGCAACTGAGGAAGATCATCGCGGAATGGCTTACCCCAATTGGACTCTCCTGTGGATTTGTGGCATCGGACAACGCCAGCAATATTGTGTGTGCATTAAATATGGGCAAATTCCAGCACATCCCATGTTTTGCACATACCTTGAATTTGGTGGTGCAGAATTTTTTAAAAAACGACAGGGGCGTGCAAGAGATGCTGTCGGTGGCCAGAAGAATTGCGGGACACTTTCGGCATACAGGCACCACGTACAGAAGACTGGAGCACCACCAAAAACTACTGAACCTGCCCTGCCATCATCTGAAGCAAGAAGTGGTAACGAGGTGGAATTCAACCCTCTATATGCTTCAGAGGTTGGAGGAGCAGCAAAAGGCCATTCAAGCCTATACAATTGAGCACGATATAGGAGGTGGAATGCACCTGTCTCAAGTGCAGTGGAGAATGATTTCAACGTTGTGCAAGGTTCTGATGCCCTTTGAACTTGCCACACGTGAAGTCAGTTCAGACACTGCCAGCCTGAGTCAGGTCATTCCCCTCATCAGGCTTTTGCAGAAGAAGCTGGAGGCATTGAAGAAGGAGCTAAAAGGGAGCGATTCCGCTAGGCATGTGGGACTTGTGGATGCAGCCCTTAATTCGCTTAACAAGGATTCACGGGTGGTCAATCTGTTGAAATCAGAGCACTACATTTTGGCCACCGTGCTCGATCCTAGATTTAAAGCCTACCTTGGATCTCTCTTTCCGGCAGACACAAGTCTGCTGGGGTTGAAAGACCTGCTGGTGACAAAATTGTCAAGTCAAGCGGAACGCGACCTGTCAACATCTCCTCCTTCACATTCTCCCGCAACTGGGGGTGCGAGGAAAATGCTCAGAATTCCGAGCCCACCCGCTGGCGGTGATGTAGGGCAGTCTGGAGCGACTGCTGATGCTGACATCTGGTCCGGACTGAAGGACCTGACAACGATTACGGACATGTCGTCTACTGTCACTGCATATGATTCTCTCAACATTGATAGAATGGTGGAGGATTATATGAGTGACCGCATCCAAGTAGGCACGTCACACAGTCCGTACTTATACTGGCAGGAAAAAGAGGCAATTTGGAGGCCCTTGCACAAACTGGCTTTATTCTACCTAAGTTGCCCTCCCACAAGTGTGTACTCCGAAAGAGTGTTTAGTGCCGCCGCTCACCTTGTCAGCAATCGGCGTACGAGGTTACATCCAGAAAATGTGGAGAAGATGATGTTCATTAAAATGAATTATAATCAATTCCTCCGCGGAGACATTGACCAGCAGCAATTGCCTCCACAAAGTACACAGGGAGCTGAGATGGTGGATTCCAGTGGGGACGAATTGATAATCTGTGAGGAGGGGGATGTACACGGTGATATATCGGAGGGTGAAGATGAGGTGGACATCTTGCCTCTGTAGAGCCAGTTTGTGCAAGGAGAGATTAATTGCTTCTTTTTTGGGGGGGGTCCAAACCAACCCGTCATATCAGTCATAGTCGTGTGGCAGACCCTGTCACTGAAATGATGGGTTGGTTAAAGTGTGCATGTCCTGTTTTGTTTATACAACATAAGGGTGGGTGGGAGGGCCCAAGGACAATTCCATCTTGCACCTTTTTTTTCTTTTCTTTTTCTTTGCATCATGTGCTGATTGGGGAGGGTTTTTTGGAAGGGACATCCTGCGTGACACTGCAGTGCCACTCCTAGATGCGCCCGGTGTTTGTGTCGGCCACTAGGGTCGCTAATCTTACTCACACAGTCAGCTACCTCATTGCGCCTCTTTTTTTCTTTGCGTCATGTGCTGTTTGGGGAGGGTTTTTTGGAAGGGACATCCTGCGTGACACTGCAGTGCCACTCCTAGATGGGCCCGATGTTTGTGTCTGCCACTAGGGTCGCTAATCTTACTCACACAGCTACCTCATTGCGCCTCTTTTTTTCTTTGCGTCATGTGCTGTTTGGGGAGGGTTTTTTGGAAGGGACATCCTGCGTGACACTGCAGTGCCACTCCTAGATGGGCCCGGTGTTTGTGTCGGCCACTAGGGTCGCTAATCTTACTCACACAGCTACCTCATTGCGCCTCTTTTTTTCTTTGCGTCATGTGCTGTTTGGGGAGGGTTTTTTGGAAGGGCCATCCTGCGTGACACTGCAGTGCCACTCCTAGATGGGCCCGGTGTTTGTGTCGGCCACTAGGGTCGCTAATCTTACTCACACAGCTACCTCATTGCGCCTCTTTTTTTCTTTGCGTCATGTGCTGTTTGGGGAGGGTTTTTTGGAAGGGACATCCTGCGTGACACTGCAGTGCCACTCCTAGATGGGCCCGGTGTTTGTGTCGGCCACTAGGGTCGCTTATCTTACTCACACAGCGACCTCGGTGCAAATTTTAGGACTAAAAATAATATTGTGAGGTGTGAGGTATTCAGAATAGACTGAAAATGAGTGTAAATTATGGTTTTTGAGGTTAATAATACTTTGGGATCAAAATGACCCCCAAATTCTATGATTTAAGCTGTTTTTTAGTGTTTTTTGAAAAAAACACCCGAATCCAAAACACACCCGAATCCGACAAAAAAAATTCGGTGAGGTTTTGCCAAAACGCGTTCGAACCCAAAACACGGCCGCGGAACCGAACCCAAAACCAAAACACAAAACCTGAAAAATTTCAGGCGCTCATCTCTAAGATCCAGTCCGGATTTTAGGTGAGGCTGTTGTAAACCAGCTGGCCTATCACTACAACCTGTGCTCTACCTTTAAAAATGTGTTTGTTCAGTAAGTCATTGCTCCTGATGCAAGCAAGTGGCCAGATGATATGTTGGGGGTCTGGGGTTACGTTAGGAGCCATTTGGAAACAGTATTATTTGTGTTTACCAGAACCTGGAATAAGGTGCTGCTGTTTTAAAAACTGCCTCTAAAACCCGACCTGCAAAATCTGCATGAACTGTGTAACCTGCCAGAGGTGGAAATAAAGTGAGTTGAAATGTTATCTGGTCTATGTGACTCCTGTCTCTATAAATATATATATATATTCAATAGACAAAAAACCTTACGGTTTCACATGTCCCATTAAGGCTTCTTAGACATGATCGAAATTTCAGAAACCTGTTGTAATTCTTCCACTCAAACTCCAAAAAGCAATGAAATTCCGATCATTAAGGCTGACGCCTTAATGGACGTGTTCCTTGCGCAATACATATATGGTATGCCATCACAGCCTGTGGGTAAGTGCAGATTCAGCACTCTCACAGAGTGAGATTGCTGTCACTCACACAATGGTGGAGCTGCTAATTCACAGATTTGTGTGCTCATTGGAATACACACATGCAGTCTATGCAACTGAAGGTCTGAGCGGAAGACAAAGCTGCTCAGATGAGGTAAGAGTGTTGTTGATTGGAGGGAGGAGACAGAGCGGTGTGGATGGGGGAACAGAAGTGTGTGGATAGAGGGAACACTAAGCAGCACTGATGGGGGGGACAAAGAAACACGGGGTAAATCAGACCGCAGCAGCAGCGATCGCAGTCTGAATTAGTTTGTGAGGTGCGCTCGTGCAATGGCTGCACTGCGCGTACGTACCCCAGGAGCCCAGTGAGATGCTATCAGCATCTCACTGGCTGCGATCACCCTGCCTGATTGATAGGCAGAGGTGGTTGCGGGGAAGGAGGGGGGCGTGCAAACAGCGTTAGCATGCCATTGGCAGGGCATGGTCTGCACAACGGAGGCGTTTCCGGACCACTGGGGGGTGGGCTGTAGCGGGTATCCCCCTGCCAAGAGCGCAGGATCCACGAAATTTACCTTCAGGATGTCAGCTACATGAATAGGGTAAGAGTGGTGTGGATAGGGGGTAGATTAAGCAGCAAGTATGGGAAGGGAGACAGAGCGGTGCAGATGGGGGAAATGGTGCAGATGGGTTGAAAACACTGGCATGGATGGGTAGAAAACTGGTGCAGATGGGAGAGAAGACAGTGTGCCCTGTACTGAAGGAGGCAGAGTGACATTGAAGAAGGAAACACTGAGCAGCACAGAGAGAAGGAAACGGTGATACAGACAAGGCACAGGTGGGGAAAGACAGATGGTACAGATAAGTTAGTACAGACTAGCACAGATGGGAGAACACAGCAGTACGGATTGGGGAAGACAGCAGTATGGGGGTGTATAGGGGAAGTAAGTGTAGATGCATAGACCGTAGATGGGGTATTATAGTTTTAGCAATTAACCAAGATGTTTGAGGGAGCTAAATGTGTATACTAAGTGAGATGGATGTATGGAGTTAGAAGGATGTTGTAACAAGGTGGGATTGTTGTGGTGACCGAATGGGATGGTTGTGGGCACTGTGTGGGATGGGAGCACCACAAAACTGTTCAGACCTTCAGTTGCATAGACTGCATGTGTGTATTCCAATGAGCACACAAATCTGTGAATTAGCATCTCCACCATTGTGTGAGTGACAGCAATCTCACTCTGTGAGAGTGCTGAATCTGCACTTACCCACAGGCTGTGATGGCATACCATATCTGTATTGCGCAAGGAACACGTCCATTAAGGCGTCAGCCTTAATGATCGGAATTTCATTGCTTTTTGGAGTTTGAGTGGAAGAGTTACAACAGGTTTCTGAAATTTCGATCATGTCTAAGAAGCCTTAATGGGACATGTGAAACCGTAAGGTTTTTTGTCTATTGAATTTCATCGCTTTTTTTAAATTTATTTTTTTTATTCAGAAATGTAAAATTTCACTGTAAGAATAAACATTTGATTTTTTAAATGTTTAATGAAAATGTTCGTATAACATCACTGTTCTGTGCAAAATTATTTTATTAACCAAACCGAATTGTTCAAGGTCCATACACACGTAACGATTTAATGAGCAACATCGCTCATTTTCCCCCTCCTTGAGCGACATCGCTCGTTTTATCGTTGTGTGTATGCCGCCGGCGATGAACGATGCGCGGCCCCGCGGGTAGGCAACAATCGTCGCTGTCGGCAGGTCATGCATGAAGGATGTGGACTGTCGTCCACGACCTTCATGCAGGGCTGGCGGGGGCGTAACGTCACTGAGCGATATGAGCGGTCATATCGCTCAGTGTGTACAGTCGGCCGCCGGCCGGCCCGGGAGGGGGAAACATTAGACGATGTCGCTCACAGAGCGACATCGTTTAATGTGTATGGGCCTTTAGACTTTGGTCAAAATATTTTGCTGCCTTTGCAGCTGATGCAGGGAGGGGGGTAGGCGGCAGCAGCCTGTGACTGAGGCTGGAGGTAGACGTGAAATGCATTGCTTGTACGTGTGAGTGCGTGGTGTCAGGTGCTGTGCGTGTATATGTGTGTGTGTGTCAGGTGCTGCCTGTGTATCAGCTCCTGTGTGTGTGTATGTGTGTGTCAGGTGCTGCGTGTATATATGATTGTGTCTGATGGTGCGTGTGTATGCGTCAACTGCCGCACGTGTGTGTGTGTGTCAGGTGTTGCGGGTGTATATGTGTGTGAGTATCAGGTGCTCCGCGTGTGTACAAGTGTATGTCTGGTGCTGTGCATGAATACGTATGTCTGTGTCAGGTGCTGCGCGTGTACATGAGTGTGCGTCAGGTGCTGCGCGTGTACATGAGTGTGCATTAGGTGCTGCGCGTGTACATGAGTGTGCGTCGGGTGCTGCATGTGTACATGAGTGTGCATTAGGTGCTGCGCGTGTACATGAGTGTGCGTCAGGTGCTGCGTGTGTACATGAGTGTGCGTCAGGTGCTGCGCATGTACATGTGTGTGCGTCAGGTGCTACACGTGTCTATGTGTGTGTGAGTAAGGTGCTGCATGTGTATGTGTGTGTCTGATGGTGTGCGTGTATATGTATGTGTCAGGTGCTGCATGTTTATTTTATTGTGTCTGATGCTACGTGTGTGTGTGTCAGGTGCCGCACGTGTATATGTGTGTGTGTCAGGTGTTGCGCGTGTATGTGTGGGTCAGGTGCTGCATGTTTATTTTATTGTGTCTGATGCTACGTGTGTGTGTGTCAGGTGCCGCACGTGTATGTGTGTGTGTGTGTCAGGTGTTGCGCATGTATGTGTATGTCAAGTGCCGTTCCCCTTCTTCCCATCCCAGCTCTCTCTGTAGAATACAGCTCTACCCAGAGAGAGGGAAAGACCAGGGGGCTGATCACTGCACTGCTCACTTTTTGGTCATGAGTTCGGCCTCCTGTTTCTTCCAGTGCTGTGTTCCTGCAGCCCAGCCCTCCCTGTTGTGCCAGAGAATCAGCCCTTCCTTCCCCTGCCAGAGAGAGAGCCCGAGGCAGAGACACTCTTCCCGTAGCTGGCTTACCCCCAGTACTTCAGCACTGGCCATGCGCAGAGCCGGCCCTAACCAATATGATGCCCTAGGCAAGATTTTGGCTGGTGCCCCCTAGCACCACCGCTAGTTCCGCCTCTGACCCTGCACCCCTTTCCCAGCACCATCACCCCCCACCCATAGCAGTCCTTTTTTTTGTTTTCCTACCACCTGTAATTTAAATAAGAACAGTGTGCACATTTGGCCTTACACATATGCCGCACATTATTAGTGCCCTTATACACATAATGACACACTTAGTGCCCCTTACACATATGTTACACATTATTAATGCCCTTATACACATAATGACAAATGTAGTTCCCAGAGTGAGTCAACTGTCAGCTCTGCTAACGTCGGGTGCCTATGTTTTTATGAAAATTCATCTTATTTGCATTGCTACGTTGCTTGGAAACACAAGCAAGCTTCTGCTGATTAAAATGATATGTGGCATGCCTATATACTGTGTGCGACTGTGGCTGTATCTGCATACGAAATGCTACATACAGAATATAGGCATGCCGATATCATTTTAATCAGCAGAAGCTGCTGATGCCCCTAGGCATACCAGATGCCCTAGGCAATTGCCTAGTTTGCCTATACCTAGGGCCGGCTCTGGCCATGCGGCAGTCAACAAAGGAGACCAGCAGGGGGTTCTGGCAGCATCAGCTGTGGCCGCAGCTGGATCGGGGAGGCCTGTAGTGTCTGAGGTGGGCAGCACTTCCTCCGCCGCTGTCACCTTCCCCTGCCGGAGAGAAAGCCAGAGACATACCCTTCCCGCAGCTGGGCTACCCCTAGTACCTCAGCGCTGGCCAGGCGGAAGTCTATGGAGGGGACCGGCAGGGGTTTCAGGCCGCAGCAGCAGCGGCCGCAGCCAGATCACGGAGGCCTGCAGGGTCAGAGCTGGGCAGCACTTCCACCAACACTGTCACCTCTGTGCTGGGCATGTACACCAGTCCGTAAGGACGGAGGTTTCCACAACAGGCAGCAGTATAATGAGTCAGACAAACTCATTACACGCTGCCCACTGCTGCGCCGCATGCCCTCAATGGAGGAAGCCTAGATGCGGTCCCCAGCGGTAGCAAGGGAGAAGGGTGATCACATCACCCTTCAACCCGGCACCTCACAATCAGCAGGGGATCAGCAGTAGCTTCATCTCTCTCTTCCTCTCCCTCTCTGACAGCACAGCAGCCCTTCTGGGTCCCATGTAGCTCTGCCCCCCTGCTCACAGTTTACTCGGCCTCTCCTGATTAAAAAGAAAATAAGAGCCTGACCTGCTGCTCAGATGCGAGGAGGAGACGGGCGGTAGGTCCTCTGTGAGTACACTACACAGTCAAAATTAACTCTGACTCCTCACAACAGTGTGGACTGCGGGCGACGTCAGACGCCAATTTGGGTGTGCTTGCCGCACTACCTGCCCATCAAGCCCAACGTGGTGCCATGGTGCCAGCCCCGCCCACTATACGGATTCCATTTTGTATTAGGAACCCTAACAGCATTCCGACATCCCTCCCTATGACGCTGCCATCCATACACTGCCGCTCTCATACATCCGCACACTGCCGCTCTCACACAACTGTACACTGCTGCTCATACATCCATACACTGCCGCTCTCATACATCCGTACAACCCCGCTCTCATACATCCGCACACTGCCGCACTCTTACAGCCGCACACCATCGCACTATTACAGCCGCACACTATCGCACTCATACAGCCGCACAGTTATACAGCCGTACATTGCCGCTCTCATACATCCGCACACTGCCACTCTCATACATCCGCACACTGCCGCTCACATCTATACAAACATAGCCTCCATACATCTACACATCCAATCCCCGCGCAAGGGAACACTGAAATCACTATCACTTTTGCCCGGGGTGTGACCACAGCCAGCCACTACTCCGGCCACCTTCTTGTGACACCAAAATGCATCTTACCTATCATCAGGGTGGTGCTGCTGCTGGGGGTGGGTTGCTGCCTCAGTCTCCAGGTTGGTGCTGCGATTGGAGGGGGTACTGCTTCCCTGTGCTGCCACTGTCTCCCGGATCATCGTGCCACTGGCTGAATTGCAGCTGACGCTACTACTGCCGGGAGTAACAGCTTCCTGGCTGTTGTTGCTGGTGGCTGCCTACTGCTCATTGCCGCCGGAACACTGACCAGCTCGGCAGTAATGCTGGCGGAGGAGTAGTGGCGGTGGGGTGGGGGTGCCTGCTCCCTTCCCTCGAGCATGCCGCAGTGTAAAAAAATAAATAGAGAGCATACCAGGGTGAGAGTCTGTATGGATCACAGTGATTACACGGGGCACAGCATAAGGACACCTTGCTGTGAGGGGCTCTGCCCACACAGATTGCTGCACCCTCTCTGATGTCAGCCGCTGCCCTCTCGTTCTCTGGGCGGCCAGTTCCAGTGTGAGGTAGGAGAGGAAGAGAACACACAGGAGAGCAGCCCTGATATATAACAGAGGTGGAAGTTCTATAGGCAGCAGAGACGGAGACCAGCCAGCCAGTCTCCCAGTGCCCTGATCACTACACGCCGCCAGCACAGCATTACAGGAGGGTCCTATAGTGCTGCCCTGAGCTAACAGGTGTGTGTACCAAGTGTACCACAGTGTGCTGCGCCCTGGTGTCTCTGAGAGGGGTGAGGTCACCGTGCCGCTTTAGTATATGGCTTTTCCTTAGTACTGTACGTTACAGCCCTGCACTAGTAGTGGCAACTCTGCCCTATGTGAACCTGTGAGGTTATTTTCCTATTAACAGAATAACCGGGGAGAAGGCGGCCATATTGCGGCTCTCAAGTGAAGGCACTCTAGTACACCCCCTGCTGGCGGCCACTGTGCAGACGCAACAAATTGAAATGCCCGATCTCTATAATGGGGCATATTTCTCTTAATTAAAAAAAACCTGTAACTTTCTGAAAAACCACAACCCCAAAAGGCACTTCACTGGGACATGCTCTATCTAATAAAACAAACCCCAAGTCATATACATATATATATATATACACACACACTCATGTATATACATGTATACACAAATACCCGTATGTACATGTTTATGTATGTATAATACATTGATACAGTACATTATATTTATGAATTAATTGCTTCCCGATTCTGCAGCAGCATCATCAGCACCACCAGTGTTACTCACAGTCACTTCACACTGACTGCTGCACAACACATCACTTAATTTCCGGGCCGCCCGCCACCTGGTGAAGAGACATGGGAGATGAAGTACCAGCAGTGTGGCGGAAGTATTGTGAATTAGTTACCCACACACTCCTTGTGACACCTGCTCCCCGTCTGCCCTCCCTCCCACCCGCCGCCTGCCGTCCGGAACCCGCACTGACAAGTAAGTCTCAGCAGAATGTGTCTGCCGGCGGCTCCCAGTCCCCAGTGGTGTGGCGGCCGCGGCACACTAGGACTGAGAGACCGCAGCCGGAGAAAAGCACAGGTGGGCGGGAGGAGAGCATGGGCGGACATCACCACGTCACATTGCAAGGTGACGCCAGTCCCCCCAGTGAGGCCGCCGACAAATGCACTCAGCATAGTATTAGCAGCAGGCAGAGGGGGGGCGGGCGCAGCGGTGGTGGGAGGTACGGAAATGAGCTGCAGTCTAGGCTCCACCGATCACACACTCAGCGATCACTGTGCTACAGCAAGCGTGGCGTGCAGCGGTGCTGGACATTAGGGAGTGCCTGTGCGCACCAGGCACCCCCTGTACGCACGCCTATGCGCTACCACCCCCCATATGCCACACTACATCACTATGCTATAGCCCTCCCATATGCTGCATTTCATAATTACACTATACCCCCCATACAACATACTACATCACCACACTACTCACAATAAAATTAAAACATCCCAGTTCCTCATTCTTAATGAGCTCACGTGAGTTCTCTCCCCAACGGAGCTCCAGACCAAGTAACAATGAAGACACCAGCAGCGTGTAGGGGGCAGGCCTGGTCCACTTGTCAGGAGAGAGCAGTCACTGGAGGGTAAGAAGGGGGCGGGGCCTAGTCCTACAGACGGGAGAGAGCACAGACAGGAGAGAGCAAGGTACAGGGGTAGAAGGGGACGGCTGATGTGAAGGGGGCGGGCCTATTCTTACAGGCTTTCAAAATTCGATTTTTTTAAAAATTCGACATTTGAAAAATTCGACTTTTCTGCAATGGTACAAAAGCGGCAATTCGACAAAAGTATATTCAATTGAAGTTGGTAAATTCGACAACAGTGCTTTTAAACAGTAAATTCGTCATTTTCAATCAGCCACACTTTGCAGGCGGAATCTAATAAATAATAAGAATTTACTTACCGATAATTCTATTTCTCGTAGTCCGTAGTGGATGCTGGGGACTCCGTAAGGACCATGGGGAATAGCGGCTCCGCAGGAGACTGGGCACATCTAAAGAAAGCTTTAGGACTATCTGGTGTGCACTGGCTCCTCCCCCTATGACCCTCCTCCAAGCCTCAGTTAGGATACTGTGCCCGGACGAGCGTACACAATAAGGAAGGATCTTGAATCCCGGGTAAGACTCATACCAGCCACACCAATCACACCGTACAACTTGTGATCTAAACCCAGTTAACAGCATGATAACAGAGGAGCCTCTAGAAAAGATGGCTCACTACAGCAATAACCCGATTTTTTTTTTTTGGTAACAATAACTATGTACCAGTATTGCAGACAATCCGCACTTGGGATGGGCGCCCAGCATCCACTACGGACTACGAGAAATAGAATTATCGGTAAGTAAATTCTTATTTTCTCTAACGTCCTAAGTGGATGCTGGGGACTCCGTAAGGACCATGCGGATTATACCAAAGCTCCCAAACGGGCGGGAGAGTGCGGATGACTCTGCAGCACCAAATGAGAGAACTCCAGGTCCTCCTCAGCCAGGGTATCAATTTTGTAGAATTTTACAAACATATTTGCTCCTGACCAAGTAGCTGCTCGGCAAAGTTGTAAAGCCGAGACCCCTCGGGCAGCCGCCCAAGATGAGCCCACCTTCCTTGTGGAGTGGGCATTTACAGATTTTTGGCTGTGGCAGGCCTGCCACCGAATGTGCAAGCTGAATTGTACTACAAATCCAACGAGCAATAGTCTGCTTAGAAGCAGGAGCACCCAGCTTGTTGGGTGCATACAGGATAAACAGCGAGTCAGTTTTCCTGACTCCAGACGTCCTGGAAACATATATTTTCAGGGCCCTGACAACGTCTAGCAACTTGGAGTCCTCCAAGTCTCTAGTAGCCGCAGGCACCACAATAGGTTGGTTCAGGTGAAACGCTGAAACCACCTTAGGGAGAAACGGAGGACGAGTCCTCAATTCCGCCCTGTCCGAATGGAAAATCAGATAAGGGCTTTTACAGGATAAAGCCGCCAATTCTGACACGCGCCTGGCCCAGGCCAACAGCATGACCACTTTCCATGTGAGATATTTTAACTCCACAGATTTAAGTGGTTCAAACCAATGTGACTTTTGGAACCCAAAAACTACATTGAGATCCCAAAGTGCCACTGAAGGCACAAAAGGAGGCTGTATATGCAGTAACCCTTTTACAAACGTCTGAACTTCAGGGACTGAAGCTAGTTCTTTTTGGAAGAAAATTGACAGGGCCGAAATTTTAACCTTAATGGACCCCAATTTCAGGCCCATAGACACTCCTGTTTGCAGGAAATGTAGGAAACGACCCAGTTGAATTTCCTCCGTCGGGCCTTACTGGCCTCGCACCACGCAACATATTTTCGCCAAATGCGGTGATAATGTTTTGTGGTTACATCCTTCCTGGCTTTGATCAGGATAGGGATGACTTCATCCGGAATGCCTTTTCAGGATCCGGCGTTCAACCGCCATGCCGTCAAACGCAGCCGTGGTAAGTATTGGAACAGACAGGGTCCTTGCTGGAGCAGGTCCCTTCTTAGAGGTAGAGGCCACGGATCCTCCGTGAGCATCTCTTGAAGTTCCGGTTACCAAGTCCTTCTTGGCCAATCCGGAGCCACGAATATAGTGCTTACTCCTCTCCATCTTATCAATCTCAGTACCTTGGGTATGAGAGGCAGAGGAGGGAACACATACACTGACTGGTACACCCACGGTGTTACCAGAACGTCTACAGCTATTGCCTGAGGGTCCCTTGACCTGGCGCAATACCTGTCGAGTTTTTCCCAACGGTTTATAATCATGTGGAAGACTTCTGGGTGAAGTCCCCACTCTCCCGGGTGGAGGTCATGCTGAGGAAGTCTGCTTCCCAGTTGTCCACTCCCGGAATGAATACTGCTGACAGTGCTATCACATGATTTTCCGCCCAGCGAAGAATCCTTGCAGCTTCTGCCATTGCCCTCCTGCTTCTTGTGCCACCCTGTCTGTTTCCGTGGGTGACTGCCGTGATGTTGTCCGACTGGATCAACACCGGCTGACCTTGAAGCAGAGGACTTGCTAAGCTTAGAGCATTGTAAATGGCCCTTAGCTTCAGGATATTTATGTGAAGTGATGTCTCCAGACTTGACCATAAGCCCTGGATATTCCTTCCCTGTGTGACTGCTCCCCAGCCTCGCAGGCTGGCATCCGTGGTCACCAGGACCCAGTCCTGAATGCCGAATCTGCGGCCCTCTAGAAGATGAGCACTCTGCAACCACCACAGGAGGGACACCCTTGTCCTTGGTGACAGGGTTATCCGCTGATGCATCTGAAGATGCGACCCGGACCATTTGTCCAGCAGGTCCCACTGGAAAGTTCTTGCGTGGAATCTGCCGAATGGGATTGCTTCTTAGGAAGCCACCATTTTACCCAGAACCCTTGTGCATTGATGCACTGAGACTTGGCTCGGTTTTAGGAGGTTCCTGACTAGCTCGGATAACTCCCTGGCTTTCTCCTCCGGGAGAAAAGCCTTTTTCTGGACTGTGTCCAGGATCATCCCTAGGAACAGAAGACAAGTCGTCGGAACCAGCTGCGATTTTGGAATATTGAGAATCCAATCGTGCTGCCGCAACACTACCTGAAATAGTGCTACACCGACCTCCAACTGTTCCCTGGATCTTACCCTTATCAGGGAATCGTCCAAGTAAAGGATAACTAAAATTCCCTTCCTTCGAAGGAATATCATCATTTCGGCCATTACCTTGGTAAAGACCCGGGGTGCCGTGGACCATCCATACGGCAGCGTCTGAACGGATAGTGACAGTTCTGTACCATAAACCTGAGGTACCCTTGATGAGAAGGGTAAATTTTGACATGAAGGTAAGCATCCTTGATGTCCCGAGACATCATGTAGTCCCCTTCTTCCAGGTTCGCAATCACTGCTCTGAGTGACTCAATCTTGAATTTGAACCTCTGTATGTAAGTGTTCAAAGATTTTAGATTTAGAATTGGTCTCACCGAGCCGTCCGGCTTCGGTACCACAACAGTGTGGAATAATACCCCGTTCCCTGTTGCAGGAGGGGTACCTTGTTATCACCTGCTGGGAATACAGCTTGTGAATGGCTTCCAAAACAGTCTCCCTGTCAGAAGGAGACATCGGTAAAGCCGACTTTAGGAAACGGCGAGGGGGAGACGTCTCGAATTCTAATTTGTACCCCTGAGATATCACCTGAAGGATCCAGGGGTCTACTTGCGAGTGAGCCCACTGCGCGCTGAAATTCATTGAGACGGGCCCCCCACCGTGCCTGATTCTGCTTGTAAAGCCCCAGCGTCATACTGAGGGCTTGGCAGAGGCGGGAGAAGGTTTCTGTTCCTGGGAACTGGCTGATTTCTGCAGCCTTTTTCCTCTCCCTCTGTCACGGGGCAGAAATGAGGAATCTTTTGCCCGCTTGTCCACGAAAAGACTGCGCCTGATAATACGGCGTCTTCTCATGTTGAGAGGCGACCTGGGGTACAAACGTGGATTTCCCAGCTGTTGCCGTGGCCACCAGGTCTGAAAGACCGACCCCAAATAACTCCTCCCTTTAATAAGGCAATACTTCCAAATGCCATTTGGAATACGCATCACCTGACCACTGACGTGTCCATAAACCTCTACTGGTAGAAATGGACAACGCACTTTGACTTGATGCCAGTCGGCAAATATTCCGCTGTGCATCACGCATATATAGAAATGCATCTTTTAAATGCTCTATAGGCAAAAATATACTGTCCCTATCTAGGGTATCAATATTTTCAGTCAGGGAATCCGACCACGCCAACCCAGCACTGCACAACCAGGCTGAGGCGATTGCTGGTCGCAGTATAACACCAGTATGTGTGTAAATACATTTTAGGATACCCTCCTGCTTTCTATCAGCAGGATCCTTAAGGGCGGCCATCTCAGGAGAGGGTAGAGCCCTTACAAGCGTGTGAGCGCTTTATCCACCCTAGGGGGTGTTTCCCAACGCACCCTAACCTCTGGCGGGAAAGGATATAATGCCAATAACATTTTAGAAATTATCAGTTGTTATCGGGGGAAAACCACGCATCATCACACACCTCATTTAATTTCTCAGATTCAGGAAAACTACAGGTAGTTTTTCCTCACCGAACATAATACCCCTTTTTGGTGGTACTCGTATTATCAGAAAAGTGTAAAAACATTTTTCATTGCCTCAATCATGTAACGTGTGGCCCTACTGGAAGTCACATTTGTCTCTTCACCATCGACACTGGAGTCAGTATCCGTGTCGGCGTCTATATCTGCCATCTGAGGTAACGGGCGCTTTAGAGCCCCTGACGGCCTATGAGACGTCTGGACAGGCACAAGCTGAGTAGACGGCTGTCTCATGTCAACCACTGTCTTTTATACAGAGCTGACACTGTCACGTAATTCCTTCCAACAGTTCATCCACTCAGGTGTCGACCCCCTAGGGGGTGACATCACTATTACAGGCAATCTGCTCCGTCTCCACATCATTTTTCTCCTCATACATGTCGACACAAATGTACCGACATACAGCACACACACAGGGAATGCTCTGATAGAGGACAGGACCCCACTAGCCCTTTTGGGAGACAGAGGGAGAGTTTGCCAGCACACACCAGAGCGCTATATATATACAGGGATAACCTTATATAAGTGTTTTTCCCCTTATAGCTTTAATACTGCGCGTAATTAGTGCCCCCCCTCTCTTTTTTAACCCTTTCTGTAGTGTAGTGACTGCAGGGGAGAGACAGGGAGCTTCCCTCCAACGGAGTTGTGAGGGAAAATGGCGCCAGTGTGCTGAGGAGATAGGCTCCGCCCCCTTATCGGCTGCCTTATCTCTCGTTTTTCTATGTATTTTGGCAGGGGTTAAATGCATCCATATAGCCCAGGAGCTATATGTGATGCATTTTTTGCCATCCAAGGTGTTTATTATTGCGTCTCAGGGCGCCCCCCCCCAGCGCCCTGCACCCTCAGTGACCGGAGTGTGAAGTGTGCTGAGAGCAATGGCGCACAGCTGCAGTGCTGTGCGCTACCTTGTTGAAGACAGGACGTCTTCTGCCGCCGATTTTCCGGACCTCTTCTGCCTTCTGGCTCTGTAAGGGGGCCGGCGGCGCGGCTCTGGGACCCATCCAGGCTGGGCCTGTGATCGTCCCTCTGGAGCTAATGTCCAGTAGCCTAAGAAGCCCAATCCACTCTGCACGCAGGTGAGTTCGCTTCTTCTCCCCTTAGTCCCTCGATGCAGTGAGCCTGTTGCCAGCAGGTCTCACTGAAAATAAAAAACCTAAACTAAAACTTTCACTAAGAAGCTCAGGAGAGCCCCTAGTGTGCACCCTTCTCGTTCGGGCACAAAGATCTAACTGAGGCTTGGAGGAGGGTCATAGGGGGAGGAGCCAGTGCACACCAGATATTCCTAAAGCTTTCTTTAGATGTGCCCAGTCTCCTGCGGAGCCGCTATTCCCCATGGTCCATACGGAGTCCCCAGCATCCACTTAGGACGTTAGAGAAAAAAGGTTTTTTTTTGGTAATAGCATATCTATATTAGAAGGGATTAGGTACTTGGTTTGTCTTTTTTGGAGGCACAAGTATTATTTATATATTTTTTAAAAGATTATTATTATTTTTAAATGGAATGTAAAAAACCCGGAAAAAAAAAAATTGCGTGGGGTCCCCCCTCCAAAGCATAACCAGCCTCGGGCTCTTCGAGCCGGTCCTGGTTCTAAAAATCCAGGGAAGAAACAGACAGGGGATCCCCCGTATTTTTAAAACCAGCACCGGGCTCTGCGCCTGGTGCTGGTGCAAAAAATACGGGGGACAAAAAGAGTAGGGGTCCCCCGTATTTTTTACACCAGCATCGGCCTCTACTAGCTGGACAGATAATGCCACAGCCGGGGGTCACTTTTATACAGTGCCCTGCGGCCGTGGCATTAAATATCCAACTAGTCACCCCTGGCCGGGGTACCCTGGGGGAGTGGGGACCCCTTCAATCAAGGGGTCCCCCCCCCAGCCACCCAAGGGCCAGGGGTGAAGCCAGAGGCTGTCCCCCCCATCCAAGGGCTGCGGATGGGAGGCTGATAGCTTCGAGAAAATGTAAAGAATATTGTTTTTTCCTGTAGTACTACAAGTCCCAGCAAGCCTCCCCCGCAAGCTGGTACTTGGAGAACCACAAATACCAGCATGCGGGAGAAAAACGGGCCCGCTGGTACCTGTAGTTCTACTGAAAAAAAAATACCCAAATAAAAACAGGACACAGACACCGTGAAAGTATAACTTTATTTCACACCTGCCGACACACACATACTTACCGATGTTGACACGAAGCAGTCGGTCCTCTTCTCCAAGTAGAATCCACGGGTACCTGAAAATAAAAGATAATTATACTCACCTGATCCAGGTTCCAGATTAAATCCACGTACTTGGCAAAACAACAAACCGAACACCCGGACCAGACGGACTGAAAGGGGTCCCATGTTTACACATGGGACCCCTTTCCACGAATGCAGACATCCGAATCTCGTGAGAATCCGACAGCGGGATGATGACGTTCGGGCGCGCTCGGGTTAGACGAGCAAGGCGGGAAGGTTCGAACCTGCCTCGTGTAAAATGGGTGAAGTTCGGGGGGTCCGGATTCCGACGAACCGAACCCACTCATCACTAGTATGTGCGTGTGTGTGTCAGGCGCTGCGTGTGCGTGTCAGGCGCTGCGTGTGCGTGTCAGGCGCTGCGTGTGATTGCGTGTGCGTGTCAGGCGCTGCGTGTGAGTGCGTGTCAGGCGCTGCGTGTCAGTGCGTGTGCGTGTCAGTGCGTGTCAGGCGCTGCGTGTCAGTGCGTGTGCGTGTCAGGCGCTGCGTGGGAGTGCGTGTCAGAGTCAGGCGCTGCGTGGGAGTGCGTGTCAGCGTCAGGCGCTGCGTGGGAGTGCGTGTCAGCGTCAGGCGCTGCGTGGGAGTGCGTGTCAGCGTCAGGCGCTGCGTGGGAGTGCGTGTCAGCGTCAGGCGCTGCGTGGGAGTGCGTGTCAGCGTCAGGCGCTGCGCGGGAGTGCGTGTGAGCGTGTCTGTCAGGCGCTGCGTGTGTCAGGCGCTGCGTGTCTGTCAGGCGCTGCGTGTCTGTCAGGCGCTGCGTGTCTGTCAGGCGCTGCGTGTCTGTCAGGCGCTGCGTGTCTGTGTGTGTGTGTGTCAGGCGCTGCGCGTCTGTGTGTGTCAGGCGCTGCGCGTCTGTGTGTGTCAGGCGCTGCGCGTCTGTGTGTGTCAGGCGCTGCGCGTCTGTGTGTGTGTGTCAGGTGCTGCGTGTCTGTGTGTGTCAGGCGCTGCGCGTCTGTGTGTGTGTGTCAGGTGCTGTGTGTCTGTGTGTCAGGTGCTGCGTGTGTGTGTGTGTCAGGTGCTGCGTGTGCGTGTGTGTCAGGTGCTGCGTGTGAGTGTCAGGTGCTGCGTCTGTGTGTGTGTGTCAGGTGCTGCGTGTGTGTGTGTGTGTGTCAGGTGCTGCATGTCTGTATGTGTGTGGGTGTGTCAGGTGCTGCATATCTGCGTGTGTCTGTCAGGCGCTGCATGTCTGCGTGTGTGTGTCAGGCGCTGCATGTCTGCGTGTCAGGTGCTGTGTGTGTGTGTGTGTGTGTGTGTGTGTGTGTCAGGTGCTGTGTGTGTGTGTGTGTCAGGTGCTGTGTGTGTCAAGTGCAGCGTGTGTCAGGTGCTGCGTGTGTCAGGTGCTGCGTGTGTCAGGTGCTGCGTGTCTGCGTGTGTCAGGTGCTGCGTGTGTCAGGTGCTGCGTGTGTCAGGTGCTGCATGTGTGTGTGTGTGTGTGTCAGGTGCTGCGTGTCTGCGTCAGGTGCTGCGTGTCTGCGTGTGTGTCAGGTGCTGCGTGTGAGTGCATGTGTCAGGTGCGTGAGTGTGTGTGTCAGGTGCTGCGTGTGTGTGTCAGGTGCTGCGTGTGTGTGTCAGGTGCTGCGTGTGTGTGTGTGTGTCAGGTGCTGCGTGTGTGTGTGTGTGTGTCAGGTGCTGCGTGTGTGTGTCAGGTGCGTGTGAGTGTGTGTCAGGTGCGTGTGAGTGTGTGTCAGGTGCTGCGTGTGTGTCAGGTGCTGCGTGTGTCAGGTGCTGCGTGTGTGTGTGTGTCAGGCGCTGCGTGTGTGTCAGGCGCTGCGCGTCTGTGTGTGTCAGGCGCTGCGCGTCTGTGTGTGTCAGGCGCTGCGCGTCTGTGTGTGTGTGTCAGGTGCTGCGTGTCTGTGTGTCAGGTGCAGCGTGTCTGTGTGTCAGGTGCTGCGTGTGAGTGTGTGCGTGTGTGTGTGTCAGGTCCGTGTGAGTGTCAGGTGCTGCGTCTGGGGACGGCCGGACACACGGCGGGGAGATGGACGGACACACGGCGGGGAGGGCAGGAGAAGTAGAAGAAAAATAAGAAATGATGGCATACATCCTGCCGACGCTCCCGCTGAGGTAAGTGGACCTGCGGCTATCTCCTCCCGCTGACACTCCTGAAGGGGACCCGGCTTCCTCCGGCTTCTTCCGGTGTGACTGCTCCGTCGTTCTCCTCCCCCAGTAAGGCTCCCTCCGTCGCTCACGTCCCGCGATCTCCTCCGGATCTTGTAGACGCTCCCTCCTTCTCGTCCTCCCGCCGCCTGCAGCTGTCCTCGTCATGCACGAGACACTGCTTCCCGCTCGCTCCTCATGCCCAACTGCCAGTACAAGCCAGTGAAGCTCATCTGTGTTCACCCCCTGCTGGCGGCCACTGCGCAGCCGCAACAAATTGAAAAGCCCTATCTTTATAATGGGGCATATTTTACTTAATTAAAAAAAAATTATAACTTTCTGAAAAACCACAACCCCAAAAGGCACTACACTGGGGCAAGATCTATCTAATAAAACAAACCCAAAGTCTTAATTTGTCCTCTATCCTGAGTTATGCCTTCCCAAAAAAATTCTGATTCACTCTATGGGAATACGTTGTCAAAAAGCCACAGAGGAAATCGCAGAAAAAAACTGACAGTTGGAAATTTAGGTTACTCCCAATTCCTCACTTTTTATTATTTTGCCCTGAAATTTGGCATGCAGCACCGGGTGACGATTCTACGTGCCCATGCCAAATTTCAGCTCAGTACGTCCAGTCACTTTTGAGTTGTAGCCCCTCAAACACCATGCCCCCATCTCAGAAATTCCCTATGGGAGAATTCCGTTTGTTCGATTCAGCCTTAATATAAGGGCACGACCGTGCCCTTATAATATATATATATATATATATCATACTTGCCTACCTGACCCTCTCCATGAGGGAGAAAATGCTCTGTTCCTGGACTTTCCTGGTAATGTATGATTGCCATCACCTGTGGTGAAACACCTTTCTTATCAATTAACTAGCTCACCACAGGTGATGGCAATCATACATTACCAGGAAAGTCCAGGAACAGAGCATTTTCTCCCTCATGGAGAGGGTCAGGTAGGCAAGTATGATATATATATATATATATATATATACTAGTGCTGGGCAACGATTAAAATTTTTAATCGCAATTAATCGCAGAATTTCATGCGATTAATAGCGATTAATCGTATTGTTAGCCGACTAAAGACAATAATGAATTCAAAAGTAGTGTATTGCGCACTTTTAGTACTTCTATATGAACTACACAGCAAAAACATTTGGTTGTTTTCCCTTAACACAGTAGCATTTAAAAAACTTTAAAAATTAAAATTAAAAAATAAAATATGTTTTCTGAGAATCTAAATCTGTTTTCTTACCCAGATTTTTCTTCCCACCAGATTGGACAGATATATTTTAGGTGTGTAACCTATTTACTGCTCTGCACCAAGCCAGTTGCTAAGACACACAAGGTTATTTACATTTTCAGATGATAAAGAAACTCTCTTCTTCTGTACAATATGACCAGCAAGAGAAAACAACCTTTCACAGGGTACTGATGTTGCAGGTGTGGCCAAGTACTTCTGTGCAATGGAGGCCAGCCTGCTGTGTGAGCCTGCATGTTTGGACCACCACTCTAATGGACAGGACTCTGTACTGATGGTGGGCTCCGCTCTGAATCGACGCACACTGTTCTCAACTGAATCTTCCTCCTGTTCAGAATCAGACTCTGATGAAGCAGCCAATAGGGCTAACTTTTTATTTGGTGGCTCTGATGTTGTTGCTTCCACAGGTTTCTCTGCAACAAACCTCTGTTCCTTTAGTAAGTTGGTGACTAAGGCCCACACCTCACCCCTCTCAGCTCTGGGTATACACTTGAGGTCCTTGAATCTAGGGTCCAATGCGGTAGCAATCTTCAGATATGCAATGTTGGCATTTTCTTTGCGTGTCTCCAGGTCTGTTCTGAATGTAGACTTAAATTTGACCACGTAGGCTGGGTCATCATCTGAACTCTCCATGACCCGAGAGAGATGGCAAAAAGCAGGCAGAACCACAGAGCATGAAACATACTTTTCTCCTCCCAGAAGTTCAGTCACATACCTGCAACAGTAAAAAAAAATCAAACCCATTTCTTTGGGTACGGGAGAATGTGTGCCGACTTTATCTGAAATGTTCCACTCCTGTGCAACATGAATAAAATGTTCAGCGCACGTTTCAGCAAAATGTCTCTCTTCTGTTTTCATTACAGTCAGAGCATGTGAATGTAGCTCCCAGTGTTCATCAATATAATGCACTGTAACTCCGAGGTAATTATGGTTACCCAGCGATGTCCAGTAATCTCCAGTGAGAGCAACATGTGGTACACATTGTAACGCCATCGCTTTTGTAGTACTCTCCTTTTCATACAAGTCATGTATTCTTCTTGTGATGGTGCGTCTTGAGGGAGGCTCATACGTGCTGTCATTCATTGCGATCCTAAGAACATTCCTCAGACCGACATCTTCGACAATACTAATTGGCCTGCAGTTTGTAGCTATCCACTTCGCTATGTTATTTGTTAGCTTTTCTTGCTTTTGTTTATCTATACTTCTCCCATACGCTGTATCCAATGTAGTCTGCCGAAGCTTGCCTCCACTGTTTGTTTGAGTGGGTGAGTTGCTGGCATCAACGGTGTGTATTGCATTTAAGTGATACTTCAGACTTGAAGTACTCCGGTGATAAGAAAATTCAGCTTTGCAGTGTTTATAAATAACTTTGGTTTTATCAACTGTGCCATCTGGTAGAGATTTAAAATGAAAATGTCCATGTAAGATTTCGGTTCCTTTCTCCATTTTCTGTGAAAACATTTTTAAATAAATAAAATAAAATTTATTAAAAAAAAGTAAAACAAACTGTATTTTTTGTTTATAGCAGATTAGGCACCCCAGCAATAAAAGGGAGTATAATAGCTCAGCAGGGAGACCTTAATGAACGAAGGAGGCCCAAACTTCCACTAACTCTCCTGTTAATATAAGCAATATCAGCCCCAATGTACATAATGTACATAAACCCGTCACATCCAGTCCCACAGCGGCGTTGATAGAACTTGCGCACACGCTGCGGAACCATTCTCATCCAGTCCCACAGCGGCACCCGCCAGAGAAGAGAAGGGCTGCCCTGCTCGCTGCAACCCACGCGACTGAGGTTTCTCCTCAGCCGCGTAACTAAGTTACCCAGTTCCGGCCAGCGCGCGCTACGGGATCCCACTCACCCAGTCCCACTGCTTGTGTTCTAGCTTAGAACTCTTAGAGCTTAGGCTCTGTATAAAAACCAGTACTCACAGAGATATTGTGAAGATGTCTCGGTCTCAAGAGGTTATGGCGGCTGGCGGCTTCCTCCTCTCCGGCGGCATCCGGTGGCTACCTCTTCTCCGGCGACATCCAGCGGCTTCTCCATCAAGGGGGTCAGATGAATAACTGCTTCCGGCGGCTTCTTCCGGCGCAGCAGCATTAACGGCGTTAACAATGTTATCGCCGTTATTGCCTTATGGCGTTAACGTGTTAATAACGCGTTATCTTGCCCAGCACTAATATATACATATATATTCAATGCATCCGAAATGCATTCACAGCGCTTCACTTTTCCCATATTGTCTATGTTACAGCCAAACTGGAATAAATTGATTTTTTGTCCTCAAAAATTCTACACACAATACCCCATAATGACAACCTGAAAAAAGTTTTTTGTGATTTGTGCAAATTTATTAAAATTAAAAAACTAAGAAATCACATGTACACAAGTATTCACAGCCTTTCCCATGAAGCTCAAAATTGAGCTCAGGTGCATCCTGTTTCCACTGGTCCTCCTTCAGATGTTTCTACAGCTTAATTGGAGTCCACCTGTGGTAAATTCAGTTGATTGGACATGATTTGGAAAGGCACACACCTGTCTATATACTGTAAGGTCCCACACTTGACAGTGCATGTCTGAGCACAAACCAAGCATGAAGTCAAAGGAATTTTCTGTAGACCTCCAAGATAGGATTTGGGGAAATCATCCAAGGCACAAATCTGGGGAAGGGTACAGAAAAATATCTGCTGCTTTGAAGGTCCCAATGACACAATGGCCTCCATCATCCATAAATGGAAGAAGTTCAGAACCACCAGGACTCTTCCTAGAGCTGGCTGTCCGTCTAAACTGACCGATTGGGGGAGAAGGACCCTAATAAGGGAGGTGACCAAGAACCGGTCAGAGCTACAGAATTCCTCTGTGGAAAGAGGAGAACCTTCCAGAAGGACAACCATCTTTGCAGCAATCCATCAATCAGGCCTGTATGGTAGAGTGGCCAGATGGAAGACACTTCGTAAAAAGCACATGGCAGCCTGCTTGGAGTTTGCCAAAATGCACCTGAAGGTCTCTCAGATCATAAGAACAAAATTCTCTGGTCTGATGAGACAAAGATTGAATTTTCCGTGAATGCAAGGCGTCATCTTTAGAGGAAACCAGGCACCACTCATCACCAGGCCAATACCATTCCTACAGTGAAGCATGGTGGTGGCAGCATCATGCTGTGAGGATGTTTTCAGTGGTAGGAACTGGGAGAATAGTCAGGATAGAGGGAAATATGAATGCAGCAATGTACAGAGACATTCTGGATGAAAGATAGAAAAGAGAATTACAGCGCTAAGGATTTAAATGAATAAATCCCAGATGGAACGTGAGGGAATGAAGGTCCTAAGAAGTGAGTGTATTTGCTGCTATTACAAGACCTCCATTCCCTCACATTCCATCTGGAACCAGTTTGGCAATAATCAATGGATGGTTATACATCTAATTGCCTAATATTATGAACTGCCCAGTCGTCTAAAAGGGTTTAGGTCATATTTCAATTGCAGCTTACACCTATTACCTAATTGAATAATTTTTAGCTTGTTTTTTAATTATTCATGTGTTAATATTTTATGTATTATATTAAATTGTGATTTATTCATTTAAATCCTAAGTGCTGTAATTCTCTTTTTGTATCTATTATCCAAACAGGGAGACTATCTCCCATTATACAGCAGCTGGAAAAGCACTCATTGTAGCGCCTCAATCTACATACTTGGTATATAAAATCTTGCACACATCCTGGATGAAAACCTGGTCCATAGCGCTCTTGACCTCAGACTGGGGCGACGGCTCATCTTTCAGCAGGACAACGACCCTAAGCACACAGTCAAGATAACACAGGAGTGGCTTCAGGACAACTCTGTGAATGTCCTTGATATGCCCAGCCAGAGCTCAGACTTGCATCCGATTCACTGGAGAGATATGAATATGGCTGTGAACCGACGCTACCCATCCAACCGATTGGAGCTTGAGAGGTGCTGCAAAGAGGAATGGGCGAAACTGCCCAAAGATAGGTGTGATAAGCTTGTGGCATCATATTCAAAAAGCCTTGAGGCTGTAATTGCTATTGTTGTTTTATATATATATATATATATATATATATATACTGTATATAATGTCTGGTACTCCAGCAATACCACAGCAACACGTCTGGTCCCCTTCCACACAAAATTGTATGTGTTGTAACAAATACAGGACAGCACTCTGGAACTATCACTCATGTAATCACCAAAGGGGTCAAAGTGTGATCAACATCTCAGGGATCATGTCTCTTTTATCGAGACATAAAATTTATTATTTAACAAATACACTTCTGATGCAGCTGATGTAGGTTCCTGATCGAGATGGGCACCTTACCTAGGCAATGCACCTCACTGCATAATCTTGCAATTAATGGAGGAAATGGTAAAAAGGGCGGAGCTGGACATATTTGCAAATCTGTGTACAGCATGTCTACATTTTTGCCCCCTCTACTCTTGTTTTGAATCTACAGTAATGAGAAATGTAAAGCTTCTTAGAAAAGACTAGAATATCTCTTAGAAATATTTACACCTATAAAGTGAAGAAGTCACAGTGTCTTGTCATTGACCCAATTTGGGTTATTGCACATAATGGTTATAGCTGTATGCTGTAATAAGTGTTTTTTTAAATCAGTGCTCAGGGCGTGCTAGCACAATAACATTCATTGTGAATCTGTTTTTCCATGATGTAGTAAAGCTGTGGTTTCAGTTATTAGGAAGAACGAATGGAAAGACTTGTGCAAGATGATTTATTAAATTATTCAATCATACCAATTATTTATCTAATAGAGTAAGTTGGCACAAAATGCACAACAGTCTGTTAGATGCAGAGGAAATTCAGCTAAAGATTTGTAAAACACTGCTGAAAATATATTACCTTATGTTTGCAAATGATTTTTCCCATTTGACTTCATGAGAATCTAGATCTAATTCATCCTCACACCACCAACACCACCCAATCCTCCCCACACACACACACACCACCACGGAACACATTAAGAGGTTGATTCAAAGCTGATCGTAGATGTGCTAAAATTAGTGACATGCGGGGGGAACGCCTAGCACAAGGCTAGCCCACCCTGCATGTGCATAATTTTTGCATCTTCTTCTCCAGCCCCCATTGTAGGCTATAGGCTACACTTCACAAAACATTTTGTGAGAGGGTTCTATAGGATCACTCTCTGGCATCCACCACTCATGCATATGTGGCCAGCAGACTGCATATGTGCGGTAAAGAGATCACTTATACAATCACTTTAGTTTTACAAATCACAGGGACAGACCATAAAATATCTGTGCGGTAGATCATTTTTTATAATTATAATTATTGTGTCAAAAGCCTGAAATAATAAATGGGACCAGCAGCAGCATTCATAAGGGGAAATGTTTCTTCGCACAAGTCATCATGGTTTATAAAGTAATGACAGTCAAAGCTATAAACTTCATATAGAGCCTCAATAAATTAAGGACAGATGTCCTCAATGTACAGTATGTGCCATGGCCTCCCTCTCTCAATACCCACTTGGATATTGTTAGCAATAGACCTGGAGGATTGCCCTTTAGATAAGCTATAAAAGAGGGGGTGGGGGGATTATTTGGAAAGAGGGGTATAACTACACAGCTTTGTGCCGTCCTGCAGGCCCCAAAATATGAGGGTTGGGGTTGCTGCAATGTCTTTAGCAATGCGCTCGCATTTTAGTGGGGGGGGAGAAGACCCAGCAAGTGGAGCGGCCCTGTGCTAAGCATCCCATCGCATGCTAAAGAATGGAGTTGTAGTTTTGCAATTTATCGCAAAACTACAACTCATGCTGAATTATTCCCTAAAACCCCTATGGAAAGCAGATGCACACTATTAAAATGCTGTGAAAGCAACTTGAAATACTGTATATAACAAATTTATAACAAAATATACAGTAAGAGATATGCTGCTACACTTCAATTGGATCAATTAGTACTTTCTTTCAATGAGTGCTCAGAGAACACAATTCCTTAGAAGTATACTCTTTTTGGTGAAGGGCATGTTAAAGTTTTTTGTTAAGCTTGTTGAGATTATTTATTGGTTAATATATTTTATAAGCTTTTGTTTATTTAAATTTTTTTATTTAATTTTTTTCTTACCAATTGTAAAGGATCCACTGTCCTATACATGGAGCAAGCTGCACCATCCTGACTTTGGGCCTAATTCAGACTTGATCGTAGCCGTACAAGTACAAAAGCATAGCACAGCGGCGATACTTTTGTACTTGACGAGTAGCTCCCTACCAGTGCAGATCCAGCGCAGCTCCAGCGCGCTGGCAGGGAGCTACTCATTACTGTCCAGGTTGCAGCAGCTGCGTGTGACGTCACGCAGCCGCCGCTGCCCACCCGCCACGCACGGTCAGGGCATGCCTGCGTTGCCCGGACCGTGCCCTAAAATGGCAGCCAAACGCCGCCGGACCACCCCCTCTCGCCCAGTGACCGCCTCTGCCTGTCAATCAGGCAGAGGCGATCGCAGGGCTGAGATGGACGTCGGCTGTCTGGCATGTGCCAGAGCACTGCGTCGCCAGCACATGCACAGGCGACTGCGGCGCCAGCCCAATGTGCAGTTCAGACCTGATTGGTTGCTGTGCAAAAATGCACAGCAGTGATCAGGTCTGAATTAGGGGGGTCATTCCGAGTTGATCGCTCGCTAGCTAGTTTTAGCAGCCATGCAAACGCTATGCCGTCGCCCACTGTGGAGTGTATTTTAGCATAGCAGAAGTGTGAACGCATGTGCAGCCGAGCTCTGCAAAAACAGTTTGTGCAGTTTCTGAGTAGCTCTGAACCTACTCAGCACTTCCGATCGCTTCGGCCTATTCGTGTCCGGATTTGACGTCATACACCCACCCAGCGAATGCCCAGCCACGCCTGCGTTTTTTCAGACGCGCCTGCATTTTTGCATACACTCCCTGAAAACAGTCAGTTGACACCAAGAAACGCCCCCTTCCTGTCAATCTTCTTGCGGCCGTCAGTGCGACTGAAAACTTCACTACAACCTGTGCACAACCACAACGGGCTTTGTACCTGTACGACGCACGTGCACATTGCGGCCCATACGCATGTGCAGAAATGTCGATTTTTAGTCTGATCGCTGCGCTGCGAACAACGGCAGCTAGCGATTAACATGGAATGACACCCTAGGCCCCTTATGTCTAACAATGATGCCACATGTTTGCAGTTCTTCTGTCTTTCTGAAGATAGTCATTCTGTATGTACAGTAAGCTATTAGCAATAAAGCAATAAAGAAAATAGCTAAGATTTCTTTGTCTTATTGAATTAATTATGAGGTTTCCTTTATGGTTTTATACAGTAGCTGTTTGAAAAGCTGGTCCTGTTTAGCTTATAGGTACATCATTGTATAAAGGTTTCTTCTCAGAGAATGTTACATAGTTATTATTTGTGAGGAACAACTATTTTATATACTAATAAGAGATGAACTTAATTATATATGACCAAATGGAAACTCAGTCAGTTCATTCAAAAATGATGGTTACTTTTATAGTCTATACATCTTATAAATCAAAGTCTTTCCGTTTGTCTGATTGAGAAACTCTTAAACCACTGAACCAACTGAGATGCGATTTTCACAATTGTGTATGTCATTTTCCCAGGCATGCTTAGGCTAAGTATCATCACGATCGGTCATCAGGGGGCTGTGGGTGGGAACTATATATAAAGGTGTGTTATATTGACCGAAATCCCACTAACGTGATTGGACATACTTCCAGCTGTCAGCAAACCCCACAGAGTCACCGCTGTATCACTCCACAACACTAGCATCATTCACAGAGACACTACTCACAGATAGAAGCACAACACTGCCTCACTGACAGCAGCACATCACTGACTCACTGAGAGCAGCACATTACTGCCCTACTGATGGCAATCCATCACTGTCCTACCAAAAGCAGCACATCACTGCCCTACTGACTGCAGCACATCACTGCTCCATTACTGCCCTAATGACAGCAGCACATCACAGCCTCACTGACCCCCTCACCACCTTCCTGACAGCAGCACATCACCGCCTTGCTGACGGCAGCACATTACCACCTTTCTGACAGCAGCACATCCCGGCCTCACTGACAGCTGCACATCACTGCCTCACTAACAGCTGCACACCACTGCCCTGTTGACAGCAATACATCACTGCCCTGCTGACAGCATTACATACCTACCTTGCTGCCAGCAGCACATGCCTGCCCCATTGACAGCAGCACATCAATGCCTCACTAACAGCAGCACATCACCGCCTTACTGACAGCAGCACTCACTGACTGCAGCAGATCGTAGCATCACTGACAGCAGCACTTCCCTGCCTCGCTGACAGCAGCACATAACTACTCTGCTGACAGCAGCACATAACTCCCTCACTGAAAGCAGCACATAACTCCTTCACTGAAAGCAGCACCTCCCTACCTCTTTGCCAGCAGGACTCATTGACAGCAGCACATAGCAGCTTCTCTGGCAGCAACACATCCCTGCCTCACTGACAGCAGCACATTACTGCTCTGTTGACAGCAGCACATCCCTGCCTCACTAAAAGTGGCACATTGCAGCCTTACTGACAGCAGCACATCACTGCACTGCTGAAAGCAGCACATCACTACCTCACTGAAAGCAGCACATCACTACCTCACTGACAGCAGCACATCCATACCTCATTGACAGCAGCACATCACAGCCTTGCTAACATCAGCACATCCCATTCCCTACTAACATCAGCACGTCCATGCCTCATTGACTGCAGCACATCACTGCCTCACTGACACCAGCACATAACGACCATACTGACAGCAGCATATCACTGCCCTACTAACAGCAGCACACTACTACCCTACTAACAGCAGCACATCACTGCCCTGCTAACAGCAGCAAATCGCTGTCTCACTGAGAGCAGCACATCACCACCTCACTGACAGCAGTACATCGCAGCCTCACTGACAGCAGCACTGCCATATGTCGAAGTCAAAAATATTACATAGAGAGAACATACAGACTCCACACATTATGAGTTGCTATACGTGCAAATACGCGCAGCGAGCACTGCAATATATGGTAACATACGTATTTACACAGACATGCCACAGAGAAAGATTCGACACATATTTCATACAGCACATTATTATAACATATCAAGCGCCAGACATCATAATGTTTTAAAATTATATAATGGAGTAACGTCATGTATGTGTATCATTGGAATGAAGCAAGATGGACATGTCGTGTTTGATATTAAAGCAACCAGATTAATGTGTATATCAATTTGATGCCTGTTATTAAGTTGTAGCTCATTGCAACAAGTAGATATGATTAAATGTATGAAAGCTAAAGTCACTCTTATTAGAACAATAGATTTCCTGGAAGACAGCATGATTGTAGCCTGGAGCCAGTGGCTATCTCATGTGATTACACCATCAAGGCTGGACCTTGCTTGCATATGAACTGACCAGTGACTCATCATGAATGAGAAAGTTCCCTCCCCTAGACTAGTCTGTGCACTCCCCCAAACTACATAGTACATAGCTGATTGCAGACACAAGAGAGCTCTCTGTTCTTTTTCCCCTGGATCCTGAGTGAGATGCAGTGTTGGTAATATTTTGCTTCTGTTAGCTGGAGTTGAAACACAGCTAAAGATGGAGGAACTGGAGTGTAAAAGCATTGAGCAAAATATGGTAATTGTATCGCTGGCCATGTATGTATTTGAATTAGTTTGTAATTACTGTATAAATTGTAACCATGTAACTATATATATACTGTACATTGTGATATATTGAATACCTATCCTTTTAATAACAAATATATACATCAATGAGCTTTGGAACTCAGATAATGTGTGGGTGTATTGTTTTCTCTTATGGGATGCAGTGATTAGTGCACATTCATGGCACATGGTAATAAGATGCGCAGGCATCCACAGTATATATTAGAGCAGACATTTTAAATAGTTGTTAGAAAGCAATTTGACTTTTACAGATGGGGCTGCGTCTGCGATATCACATTCTTAATGATGCACTGTACATTACAAGTGCGGCTGTGGTCAACCGGCTAATGATGGACGCATCGCGACATGCTGATGAATCACATCCACGTGTATTGTTGTGTTATTAGTAAGGCGCTGATATGAAATTCAAGGGACAATGTGTTTCTCATAATATTTAAGATTCTACAGCGTATTTTTATTGTTGCAAAACAAAGTTCAAATAAGTCACATTGTGTTTGATTCAGATTGGATTTTTATCTGTTAAGTAGATTTAAAATACATTTAAAAGCTGCTGCATAGCCATGATATAGCTGTGTTAGCATGCTGAGAAAATGTGTATATTTTTAAACTCAGGCCTAAAGTAACATTGGTGCCTGTATACAGTATTCTAGAAAGAGAAAAGAAGACTCTATCTTGGGGGCACTCTTTGAAATATAAATAGGGCCAGATATACCCTTAGGTATCATTAAAATATAACCTTTAATTGTACCTTTAAAATTAATAGGAATTTGAAAAGGAAAAATATATAAACACACACACAGGTTTATTCATATACACCTTGGGATCACTTGTCTATCACAAGGAGTTCAAAGAACACTGATTGCTCACTATGGAGCTTATTGGTTCAGAGAACACTGATTGCTCACCGAGGAGCTTGTTTTAATTATTTTTATTCAGATTTTTTTATAACCAATTATGATCTCTCACTGTTTAAACAACCATATCATGAATAGGTATTGATTTACCGAACGTCAGCTCCTATATTCTCAAACACATGTATAATTATAAAAATTCAAAATTTGCCCAAATGGTATATACACAGTGTTGAGAGAAGCAGAATGCCCATCATATTTATATGGTATCTTATGCGCTCATTAGTAGCCCGACATAAATAGTTGGTATAGAGAGAAAAAAGGAAAGAGTAAAAAAGATGATCAGTATGCCATGGTACATTGCTTCTACTGTCTCACCGTCATGAGCTCAAGGTTTTTGTTAGCTCAGCGGCCGGTGGATGAGAGGGCAGCAACCTTGAAATTTCTGACCAGAAAGAGGATAAGTGGCCGTACTGCTTTCCCTGTTAGAGCGGATGGAATGTCTCGATATCCTAGGACATTGCAGGACACTGCACCGCAATCCAGGGATGAGTGTTAACCGAAATTGAGTACAATTCCTGCCTGTTTAATTTTCAGGTAATTGCAGGGAGATGATAGGGAGTGGTTCAATGTTAAACCAGTGCCGTGCACATTCTCACATAGAAATGCATTTATCAAAAAAGCCGTTCTCCACACAGGCTATTAGCAAAGTACTTTCCCAAATTTATTTTCAGGTATACTTTATCGGTATACTAATATTGTTAGGCTCACTTAACATAATTAATTATTTTCTCTAACATTTGACCATAGGTCACTGAACAATATGTGTTGGGCTAAAAGGTAGCAGCAAACCCAGCTACAATGAAAAGTTTTTATGACCGCAAACCCAGTCCAGCCGCTGAGATCTCTTTTCGTCATGTACTCTGGTCACTAGGACCGGTGCAGCGGACGGCAAATATGAAACAGCAGCGCTTCGGGTATTACTGGCCGGAAAAAAGATTAGTAGCTGTGCTGCTTTCCACGTTAGAGCGGTTGCAGCGCCTTGATATCATAGGACAGAGCAAGGACGCTGCACCATCTTTTTGATGCCAGATAGTGCAGTGAAGTGAGCAAGCCTACGGGTGAAAATGCGTTTTGGCACGGCTGGAATCAGCATGGCAATGTCGCCTTGTGAAAGTTAGAATCACTGGTCCTACAACCAACATACGCTGCTCCGTCCAGAAGTCCTGCTGCCTTTAGAACGGTAATCTTCCTATTTTCAGCTAGCTCTCATCCACGGATTGTGGTGCAGCGTCCTTGCTCTGTCCTATGATATCAAGGCGCTGCAACCGCTCTAACGTGGAAAGCAGCACAGCTACTAATCTTTTTTCCGGCCAGTAATACCCGAAGCGCTGCTGTTTTCATATTTGCCGTCCGCTGCACCGGTCCTAGTGACCAGAGTACATGACGAAAAGAGATCTCAGCGGCTGGACTGGGTTTGCGGTCATAAAAACTTTTCATTCTAGCTGGGTTTGCTGCTACCTTTTAGCCCAACACATATTGTTCAGTGACCTATGGTCAAATGTTAGAGAAAATAATGAATTATGTTAAGTGAGCCTAACAATATTAGTATACCGATAAAGTATACCAGAAAATAAATTTGGGAAAGTACTTTGCTAATAGCCTGTGTGGAGAACGGCTTTTTTGA
Organism: Pseudophryne corroboree; assembly: GCF_028390025.1. NCBI lineage: Eukaryota > Metazoa > Chordata > Amphibia > Anura > Myobatrachidae > Pseudophryne > Pseudophryne corroboree. The sequence continues at coordinate 760,737,436 of NC_086445.1, forward strand.
TAAATGCATTTCTATGTGAGAATGTGCACGGCACTGGTTTAACATTGAACCACTCCCTATCATCTCCCTGCAATTACCTGAAAATTAAACAGGCAGGAATTGTACTCAATTTCGGTTAACACTCATCCCTGGATTGCGGTGCAGTGTCCTGCAATGTCCTAGGATATCGAGACATTCCATCCGCTCTAACAGGGAAAGCAGTACGGCCACTTATCCTCTTTCTGGTCAGAAATTTCAAGGTTGCTGCCCTCTCATCCACCGGCCGCTGAGCTAACAAAAACCTTGAGCTCATGACGGTGAGACAGTAGAAGCAATGTACCATGGCATACTGATCATCTTTTTTACTCTTTCCTTTTTTCTCTCTATACCAACTATTTATGTCGGGCTACTAATGAGCGCATAAGATACCATATAAATATGATGGGAATTCTGCTTCTCTCAACACTGTGTATATACCATTTGGGCAAATTTTGAATTTTTATAATTATACATGTGTTTGAGAATATAGGAGCTGACGTTCGGTAAATCAATACCTATTCATGATATGGTTGTTTAAACAGTGAGAGATCATAATTGGTTATAAAAAAATCTAAATAAAAATAATTAAAACAAGCTCCTCGGTGAGCAATCAGTGTTCTCTGAACCAATAAGCTCCATAGTGAGCAATCAGTGTTCTTTGAACTCCTTGTGATAGACAAGTGATCCCAAGGTGTATATGAATAAACCTGTGTGTGTGTTTATATATTTTTCCTTTTCAAATTCCTATTAATTTTAAAGGTACAATTAAAGGTTATATTTTAATGATACCTAAGGGTATATCTGGCCCTATTTATATTTCAAAGAGTGCCCCCAAGATAGAGTCTTCTTTTCTCTTTCTAGAATATTTGGTTTTCTGACTCTGGGGAGCAACACCAACCCTGTATTATGGTGAATCTACCCGAGTAATCATAGGTATTTGGTTTTCTTTAAAGAATTAACCCCCCTCGTGTGTTCATTTTGTGTGTAACTGTGTCATCCAGGCACAAACAAGGGGGTATCTTGTTGCGGATCATCACAAATGTTTCTTTCTGCCTGTATACAGTGTAATTTCTTTGTGACAAAGGAGCTGCATGGTCTGTCCTCCATTTTGGACTAAGCACATGGCCTGTCCACCATCTTGTGTAAACCTCATGGATGTGGAAAGGGGAGGAGCAGTGGCCATTTTAGGAAGGTAATTTTCTAAATGGCTGATTTTCAGTCTGCTCAGAACAATCAGTTTTCTTTGTCACAGTTTCCACATATCTACAAATTCAGCACCATTTAGGAATTTATTAAACCCATGCTATAATCAATTACAAATAGTTTCAATTGGGCCTAGTGAGAGTAAATGGTGAGGTAAGTGAATGTTTTCTTGTCTGTGTGTAATAACCTTACATCAAGTGGGGGGTTGCACACAGATATAAAAAGGAAAAAAATAGTTTTTTTTTTCCTTTCCTTTCTTTCAAGACTTGTGGAGTCTGTTTACTAGGATAGCCACTGAAATGCAAATTAACTTGTGTGACTACTTTTTAGTATAGGCAAGGCAAATATCTTTGATATGCAAATTAGAGGCCCTGAGAGAAACTAGTCATTCAGTGTGCCCACAAATACATATGACGGGGTTTCATAGAAGTGCAGTATATAGTGGGTGTATGTGTATGTGTATGTATATGTATATATATATATATATATATATATATAATATTATTATAATAATTATGTGTATATTTATATCACTGTATGTTCTGCAAGATAGCTATCCGATCTGAATCATAGCATTTAAATCATAGGTTATTGCAGTCATTATAGATCTGTGTGAAATCAGATACATTTGTTTGTTATATAGATAAATTTGAAATAAATGTATTTAAGGGTGTAATTATAAAACAAAAAATGCAGTTCTGGCCTGGTTGTTAAGGTTTATACAGAATAAGTGTGGGTTGTGTTAAGTGAGCGATTATAGTTAGTATTGCTCACATTTATAGAGACTGTGTGGTTTGTTGAATTACGGACGTATGTTGTACACGTGGTACGGACAAAATACAGGAGCGCACATAGCGTAAAGGCACGCACGGTCACGTGTTTATGCAAGGTTGCGTAGGATTACGGATACTAAGTACAAATCACACGATAATTGTTCAATTAAAGGCGGGATAGTATACATTTAATACAATAGCACATAACTATCCAATTTCAAAAGCAGATTAGTGTAAAACTTTGTTTAGATGGTACTGCCTTTGGGTTAAAACCATCAATCGGAGGGAGTGGTATTTTCTGTACAGAAAAGAAAAACAAGGTGTATTTGAGTGAGTGAAAGCGGAGTGAGTGGAGCTTAACCCCGGAAATTTGGGTCCCGTGGAAACACTGGGTTAGTAGAGGCCCGGTGGCGTAGGGTTCGCTACCTTGCGTGATCAGAACTAGGTGGTCTAGGTGATCTAGGTGGTCTAGGTGTCCCAAATCTAGGTTGTCTAGAGTGGTCTAGGTGTTATTGGTGGTCTACAGCAATTGTAGGGCATATAAATAACTAGTATTTATAGGCTGTGTGATTGAATCGTATGTCCGTGTGTTCTACACAGCGCAACGTGATACCAAGGTGCCATATGCACTGTGGAAAAGCATACGCAGACATGATTGTATAGACAAAGGGTTTTTTCTTTGATAACGTCAGGAAATCTCCCTGGTGGGCTTCCATTGGAAAGGGTGAACAATAGTTATCTAATTTCTCTGTTTTTCACCCTACAAAAATTCCAGTGCAAAAATACCGAAAAGGAATTTTTCGCTGCCTCTCTCAGGAAAATATTCTAACAGAACCTCCACCGAAAGAAGTTAAGGTGCTGTAAGGTCTTATAGGAGCCCTAAGTTGGGTACATTGCGATCCACTATCGACAGTGTATTGTTGTACAGGCCAGCGTGGGCGAGAGCGAGTGAAAGGCGCTCGAGTAACTTTCACTGTCTGCTTGCATTGAGTATTTTGGTGTTTGTGGGAATGGCCGAGAAGGCAAGACCCACAAATATGGGAGCCAGTTGCTCAAGTGAGAGACGTTTATGCAGGGTTCAGGCTGGAGAATTGTGGCCAAAAGGGTTAGCAAGGTTTATTATGTGTGAGAAATATGGTTCACACACGGAGGCTTTTTGCAATGAATGGGTACGTATGACTGCTGAAGATAGGGCATCATTCCCTGGGGTTGGTGAGTTTGATCCTAAGTTATTGCAGGTGGTATGTCTAACCAAAGTCATATAAGACAAGAATGGAAATATAAGAACTGTTTGAACTTGTAGCAACAATAAACAAGTAGGAAGAAAAAGAGAAAGCAAGTACACCACCATATGTAGATGTGGAAGCAGTTACGGCCAACATACAAACTATAGAAAATAATAAAAATATGAAAAAATATGAATGTAACCTATATATGTACTAATGTATGTCGAAGTTTTATTTAGGAGGAGAAGGCGACCTGATTGGTTTCAGCCATTTCTCATGCACTCAGAGGAGTATCCAACCGGTAAAACAAGAGCAGTAGCCTGCGGGGGAAGTGTCTGAGACCAGTGGAACTGGTAAGTATGGTATCATTCGTGTACATATATAGTGAAACCAAAAAATAAAATAAAATAAAAATCAAGAAAGTAACGACAGAAATGGAGAAAAACCTGTCCGCACATTAGTATTTGCCAGTAGGAAAGTGGACAGAGACAGGGTAATCCCTGGGTATTTCTTTTAGTTACCATATAAGAAGTATTCATTCCTAGTAATGCCCCTAGTCAAGATGAGCTAGGAAATGTTTGTTGGACCATGTACAGACCCTTAATACGGGATGAGAAGGATTGAATGAATACTTTGCATGACCTAGAAGCTTGTTAATTTTTTTCCTCTTTTTGTCTTTTGCAGTACTAGAAAATTCTCCATCTGGATAAGATCACTGGAAAACAAAAATTCGGCAAATGGGAGGAATGAAAGAAGTGCAACATTACCCTTTGACAAAAACCTGCTGAAGTTACGGATGGGCCACCACAATGCTAAACCCTTTCCTTTCCTTCTTTTTCCTAACAGCATTGGCCCTTGACTAACTTAATCGACAGAGATTTTGTTAAATGTGAAATACATATAATGTGCTCCCGCTCAGGAAGTGCAAAGTATGTTAGACACCCACGAAGACTAATGTTACATTACACTGTTCAAGGTTCATGTCCATCACAGGTAGAGGAAATTATCTCACAGATACCGGGTTCCCTATGATCTTAAGACAGGGCCGGTTCCAGGGCTTCTGGCGCCCCGGGTGGCATTAGGGGGTGTGGCTTCGTACATGGGGCGTGGTCATTTACGCCCCCTGTACAGACTGAAATGATGTGCGGTGCGCGATGACATCATCGCGCACCGCACAGTAAAGGACCTCTCCACGAAGGGAAACTAGACGCGTACGCGTCTAGTTACCCTTCCCAGCGGCAGCGGGGTGGCAGCGGCCAGCGGCAGCAGGGGGGCAGCGGGCAGCAGGGGGCACACAGCAGCAGCGGATGTTGTCCTGGTGCGGCGCCCTCCGGATGGCACCCTGCTTGCCCGTGGCAAGATCCGCTACTGACTTAAAATGGAAAGGACACTGGATTGATGGTGAATGTAGCCCCAGTAGTAGTACAAAGAAAAGGTGGCAGGATAACTCAAAAAAAATCCTCAGTATCCTCTAAAGCCAGAGGTAGAATTAGGAGTGTACCCCGTCATAGAGCGGCTGCTACAGCAGGGCATCCTAGTCAGGACATCCAGCACAGCCAATAGTCCCATCTTCCCTGTGAAAAAAGAGTGGGGGGGAGGGGTTACAGGCTAGTGCAGGATCTAAGGGGGAAAAACAAGATAGTTGAGAGTCAATTCCCCGTAGTTCCCAATCCAGTTGTCATTTTAATAAAATCTTCTCCACCTCTACAAACTTATCTGTCACCAACCTCTATTCTGTTTCTCCACAGTTTCCTCTTCATCTTTTGCGTTCATACAGGGTGGTACAATACATGGACCCGATTACAGTTCAAACACTACATGCCTCATTGGTCTTTCAGAGTTCTGCCCGAAACCAGTATATCTCACCAGCATGATAACACCAGTATTACTGCAGTGTGCCTTGTCATGCACAAAGGGTGGAGGAAGGATTTGAATACTGGTGAAGGGAAATTTTGTATAGACACTGATATGCCTGTAGGTGAATGGCAAACCTGACATTTTCTTTTTAATTTTCTTCTTCTTTCTCTCCTCTAAAGATGTTCTTTTCTTTGAGTTATGCTCATGGTACTCTACATTGCAAACACACAACAGTTAAATTAAGATACAAATTTGTGTTCCCTACAGGAAAAGGAGGTCTGGAAGTCGAAGGGCTGTGGTTTGGAGTCTCCAGGACTCTGGAGAGATGGACAAGGTAAGCCAGTGGCCCCCAGAGCATATCTCACAAGCCTAGCTGAGGCGGCATATGGTCTGACTCACCTAGGGTAAGGAAGGTATGTGCAAACTGGTAGGAGCCTACTGGAGTGCACCAGGGTACTCTTCTCATGCAGGTAAGGAAGCAATGACATGTCTTACTTGCTTGAGGAAGAATATTGGTAAGGCAATACCAACAGAGCCATCCCATATCCCTCCTGCAGACGGACCTTTTCAGGTAATACAAATCGACTTCGTACAGTTAACACCCTTTAGGAATTATTGTTATGTATTGGTGTGCACTGATGTTTTCTGAAAACTGGGTAGAGGCATTTCCTGCCACCACGGATGCTGCTGTGTTTACCGCAAAGAAAAATTGCACAGAAATTTGTGTGTAGATAATGGTACCCCTAGAAGTAGGAGCAAAGCTTGAAATTGGACTATTGTGGTCATAGACACTGCCACAAGTATTATGTAGCATTGGAACCACTCCCAGACCTTCACTTAACGAATCACCCTCTTCTAAATTTTTGTTTTGTTTTTGGGGGGTTTTGGAAGACAACCTCATGTCATTAATGATCCGCACAATGATCAGAAATACACCAATGAGGTGACAGTACAGTACCTTATCGAGATGAGCCAGCATTTGAGAACTTGACTAAAGAACTTGAAATTGTTGATTCCTGGTATGCCAAATACTAACTGTCTTGATTGTGAACCAAGAGACTGTGTGATTGTTCTTACGCTCAGGTTGCCTAATAGACAGGTGGGAAGGACCGTACCAAGTTTTGTAGACAGGATTATCCCAGTGAAAGTAGCCGAGAGAGAGACTTGGGTCCACGATTCCCATTGCAGGAAAGTCGGTAGTCCGGAAGTAACTCGTAAATGGAGTGAGATAGCAAAAGTATTACCAGAGAGTCTGTTCCGTGAAGACTGAGAGGTGGCACTATTGAACACTACCTGAGTGTACTAAAGTATTACAGAAAGACCAGACCAAACATTTTTTTTTCAGGACATTCTATTTTTGCGAGGTTTTTCATGAGGAGTCAAGTGTGGGACTGGAACTGGTTCTAGAGGAAGGAGTGGTTTCCTTATAGGATCCCAGGATTAGCCGACCAGTTTGTTAAAGCCAGAGAAAAACAAAGGTCTAGTAGTTACGGAGTTCGGAGGTAACGTGATAGGCTATTGTCTGAGGAATACTGTATTTTGTAGTTATTGTGACCCCATATTTGAAGATGAGTGCATCCAGAGATGTCAGTCTAACAATAGATTCGACACATATTTCATACAGCACATAATTATAACATATCAAGTGCCAGACATCATAATGTTTTAAAATTATATAATGGAGTAACATCATGTATGTGTATCAATGGAACGAAGCAAGATAGACATGTCTTGTTTGATATTAAAGCAACCAGATTAATGTGTATATCAATTTGATGCCTGTTATTAAGTTGTAGCTCATTGCAACAAGTAGATATGATTAAATGTATGAAAGCTAAAGTCACTCTTATTAGAACAATTTATTTCCTGGAAGAGAGCATGATTGTAGCCTGGAGCCAGTGGCTATCTCATGTGATTACACCATCAAGACTGGACCTTGCTTGCATATGAACTGACCAGTGACTCATCATGAATGAGAAAGTTCCCTTCCCTAGACTAGTCTGTGCACTCCCCCAAACTACATAGTACATAGCTGATTGCAGACACAAGAGAGCTCTCTGTTCTTTTTCCCCTGGGTCCTGAGCGAGATGGAGTGTTGGTAATATTTTGCTTCTGTTAGCTGGAGTTGAGACACAGCTAAAGATGGAGGAACTGGAGCGTAGAAAGCATTGAGCAAAATATGGTAATTGTATCGCTGGCCATGTATGTATTTGAATTAGTTTGTAATAACTGCTTACTGTATAAATTGTAACCATGTAACTATATATATACTGTACATTGTGATATATTGAATACATATCCTTTTAATAACAAATATATACATCAATGAGCTTTGGAACTTAGATAATGTGTGGGTGTATTGTTTTCTCTTATGGGATGCAGTGATTTGCAATGTATAGAGCACATTCATAGCACATGGTAATAAGATGCGCAGGCGTCCACATTATATATATTAGAGCGGCATTTTTAAATATTTGTAAGAAAGCAATTTGACTTTTACACATACTAACAGCAGATCATCACTGCTTCATTGACAGCAGCACATAACTGCCCTGCTGATAGCAGAACATCACTGCCCTACAGACAGAAGCACATCACTGCCTCACTGACATCAGCACATCACCACCTCATTGACCACTGTTCTAATGAAAGCAGCACATCACAACTTCACTGACAGCAGCACATCACCACCTCACTGACAGCAGCAAATTGTAGCTTCGCTGACAGCAGCACATTACTGCCTTAGAGACAGCAGCACATCATCGCATCACTGACAGCACCACTCATTTACACCAGCATATTGCAGCATCACTGACTGCAGCACATCCCTGCCTCACTGATAGCAGCATAAAACTGCCTCACTGACAGCAGCACTTTATTAGCTTACTGGACATCAGCACATCCCTGCCTCAATGACAGCAGCACATTACTGTTTCACTGACAGCAACACATCACTGACTCACTGACAGCAGCACATTAATGCCTTACAGACAGCAGCACATCACTGCCTCACTAACAGCAACACTCATTTACAGGAGCACATTGCAGTATCACTGACTGCAGTACATCTCTGCCTCACTGATAGCAACACATCCCTATCTCACTGACAGCAGCACATTGCAGCCTCATTGACAGCAGCACATCACTGACCTACTGACAGCAGCACATTACTGCCTCACTGACAGCAGCACATCCATGCCTCATTGACAGCAGCACATCACTGCCTCACTGACAGCAGCAAATCACTGCCCTAATAACAGCAGCACATCACTGCCTCATTGACAGCATCACTGCTCTGTTGACAGCAGCACATCACTGCCCTACTGAAAGCAGCAAATTACTGCCTCACTGAAAGCAGAAAATAACCGCCTCACTGACCGCTGCTCTACTGACAGCAGCACATCACTGCCTCACTGACTGCAGCACACCACCGCCTCACTGACAGCAGCTCATCACTGCCTCGCTGACAGCAGCTCATCGCAGCCTTGCTAACATCAGCACATACCTACCTCACTGATAGTCCTACCTTATTGCCAGCAGCACATCCCTACCTCACTGACAGCAGCACATCACCACCTTGCTGACAGCAGCACATCACTGCCCTACTGACAGCAGCACAACAAAGCCTCACTCACAGCAGCATATCCCAGCCTCACTGACAGTAGCACATCACTGCCTCACTGACACCAGCACATCACTTCCTTACTAACAGACATACATACACATTTCTGACAGAAAAATGTCAAAAAATTACAAAATTACTACATTACTCATAGGACCTGACATCAATCCCCACCAAAGATGACTGGTGCAATGATGATCTATTCAAATAACATCAACAAAACTATTAAACACACCGGACAAAATAATATGGACTGTAGAAAGACAAGTAGTATAAGTTCTACAATGTGGACGTGAACATGCGTGTAGGTGGTGGCACTAAAACTACTGGATGATCATTGTGAATGTCTGAGGTATTAACACAATGTGAATTTGTTGAGATAGTGTTTCTTTTTCAGGTGGAACCATGGGTCGTACATGTGATGTGACTGAGTGGCAAAAGTGAGCCATTGTGTTTGGCCGAGAGCATGTCCATAGCCTGGAGGAGGTGGAGCCGTTTGTTGGTGTGCCCTTGAAGACAGTAAGCAATATCACTATTTTCGTGGGCACACCAAAGGGCATTTAGACCACTCCATCCAACGCTTGGCATTGGACTTAGTGATTTGAGGCTAGCATGCAGCTGCTCATCCATTCCATTAAGCTCCCACTGCAGTTATTGTGCATACATTAATGCCAGTTGAAGTTTGGAACTCTTCAGCTATGGAATCAGCAGAACATTGGCAACATTTACACACCATATGCCTTAGCAGTGGTTTACTCTACTCTGTGCTTTATGTAGTCTTCTGTATCATGGCAGAGTTGCTGTTGTTCCTAAACACATCCACATTCTAATAATGGCCCTCATTCCGAGTTGTTCGCTCGCAAGCTGCTTTTAGCAGCATTGCACACGCTAAGCCGCCGCCTACTGGGAGTGAATCTTAGCTTAGCAAAATTGCGAACGAAAGATTCACAATATTGCGAAAAGATTTATCTGTGCAGTTTCTGAGTAGCTCCAGACTTACTCTTCCAATGCGATCAGTTCAGTGCTTGTCATTCCTGGTTTGACGTCACAAACACACCCAGCGTTCGCCCAGACACTCCCCCGTTTCTCCAGCCACTCCCGCGTTTTTCCCAGAAACGACAGCGTTTTTTCACACACACCCATATAACGGCCAGTTTCCGCCCAGAAACACCCACTTCCTGTCAATCACACTCCGATCACCAGAACGCAGAAAAAACCTTGTAATGCCGTGAGTAAAATACCAAACTGCTTAGCAAATTTACTTGGCGCAGTCGCAGTGCGAACATTGCGCATGCGCAATTAGCGGAAAATCACTGCGATGCGAAGAAAATTACAGAGCGAACAACTCGGAATGATGGCCAATATCACTTACAGTTGACCATGGAATTTCATGAAACGTCTTATTACAAAGGTGGAATCCTATCACGGTACCACACTTGAAATCCCTGAGCTCTTAAGAAGGACCCATTTTGTATTACAAATGTTTGCAAATGGAGACTGCATGACTGGGTGCTTGATTTTATACACCTGTGGCAATGGGTCTGACTGAAACACCTGAAATCAATAATTAACAGGTGTGGGCAAATACTTTTGTACATATAGGGGGTCATTCCGAGCTGCAACTTTTTGCTGCCTGTGTGATCAACTAAACGCAGCCTATGGGGGAGTGATTTTTTGCATCGCAAGGCTGCGATTGCTTGTGCAGCCCTGTTATGCAAAAAAAAGTTTTGTGCAGAACAAGACCAGGGTAAGAATTACTTATCCTGTGCGATGAATCCAGCGTTGCAGGTCCCGGAATTGATGTCAGACATCTGCCCTCCAAACGCCTGGACACGCCTGCGTTTGCCGTACCACTCCCAGAAAATGGTCAGTTGACACCCCGGAACCCCTTCCTCCTGTCAATCTTCTTGCGATCGCGGAAGCGATCACTTTCTTTGTTCTGCTTGTCGTTGCCCAGCAATGACGCGCCTGTGCATTGCGGCCACTGCACATGCGCAGAACCGACCCGTTCGCACCGCTGCGATATACAGAAGTGTGCGAACAGGTCGGAATGACCCCCATAGTGTGTGTGGGTGTCTGTGTATTAGAGATGAGCGCCTGAAATTTTTCGGGTTTTGTGTTTTGGTTTTGGGTTCGGTTCCGCAGCCGTGTTTTGGGTTCGACCGCGTTTTGGCAAAACCTCACCGAATTTTTTTTGTCGGATTCGGGTGTGTTTTGGATTCGGGTGTTTTTTTAAAAAAACACTAAAAAACAGCTTAAATCATAGAATTTGGGGGTCATTTTGATCCCATATTATTATTAACCTCAAAAACCATAATTTCCACTCATTTTCAGTCTATTCTGAATACCTCACACCTCACAATATTATTTTTAGTCCTAAAATTTGCACCAAGGTCGCTGGATGACTAAGCTAAGCGACACTAGTGGCCGACACAAACACCTGGCCCATCTAGGAGTGGCACGGCAGTGTCACGCAGGATGTCCCTTCCAAAAAACCCTCCCCAATCAGCACATGACGCAAAGAAAAAAAGAGGCGCAATGAGGTAGCTGACTGTGTGAGTAAGATTAGCGACCCTAGTGGCCGACACAAACACCGGGCCCATTTAGGAGTGGCACTGCAGTGTCACGCAGGATGTCCCTTCCAAAAAACCCTCCCCAATCAGCACATGACGCAAAGAAAAAAAGAGGCGCAATGAGGTAGCTGACTGTGTGAGTAAGATTAGCGACCCTAGTGGCCGACACAAACACCGGGCCCATTTAGGAGTGGCACTGCAGTGTCACGCTGGATGTCCCTTCCAAAAAACCCTCCCCAATCAGCACATGACGCAAAGAAAAAAAGAGGCGCAATGAGGTAGCTGACTGTGTGAGTAAGATTAGCGACCCTAGTGGCCGACACAAACACCGGGCCCATTTAGGAGTGGCACTGCAGTGTCACGCAGGATGTCCCTTCCAAAAAACCCTCCCCAATCAGCACATGACGCAAAGAAAAAAAGAGGCGCAATGAGGTAGCTGACTGTGTGAGTAAGATTAGCGACCCTAGTGGCCGACACAAACACCGGGCCCATTTAGGTGTGGCACTGCAGTGTCACGCAGGATGTCCCTTCCAAAAAACCCTCCCCAATCAGCACATGACGCAAAGAAAAAAAGAGGCGCAATGAGGTAGCTGACTGTGTGAGTAAGATAAGCGACCCTAGTGGCCGACACAAACACCGGGCCCATTTAGGAGTGGCACTGCAGTGTCACGCAGGATGTCCCTTCCAAAAAACCCTCCCCAATCAGCACATGACGCAAAGAAAAAAAGAGGCGCAATGAGGTAGCTGACTGTGTGAGTAAGATTAGCGACCCTAGTGGCCGACACAAACACCGGGCCCATTTAGGAGTGGCACTGCAGTGTCACGCAGGATGTCCCTTCCAAAAAACCCTCCCCAATCAGCACATGACGCAAAGAAAAAAAGAGGCGCAATGAGGTAGCTGACTGTGTGAGTAAGATTAGCGACCCTAGTGGCCGACACAAACACCGGGCCCATTTAGGAGTGGCACTGCAGTGTCACGCAGGATGTCCCTTCCAAAAAACCCTCCCCAATCAGCACATGACGCAAAGAAAAAAAGAGGCGCAATGAGGTAGCTGACTGTGTGAGTAAGATTAGCGACCCTAGTGGCCGACACAAACACCGGGCCCATTTAGGAGTGGCACTGCAGTGTCACGCAGGATGTCCCTTCCAAAAAATCCTCCCCAATCAGCACATGACGCAAAGAAAAAAAGAGGCGCAATGAGGTAGCTGACTGTGTGAGTAAGATTAGCGACCCTAGTGGCCGACACAAACACCGGGCCCATTTAGGAGTGGCACTGCAGTGTCACGCAGGATGTCCCTTCCAAAAAACCCTCCCCAATCAGCACATGACGCAAAGAAAAAAAGAGGCGCAATGAGGTAGCTGACTGTGTGAGTAAGATTAGCGACCCTAGTGGCCGACACAAACACCGGGCCCATTTAGGAGTGGCACTGCAGTGTCACGCAGGATGTCCCTTCCAAAAAACCCTCCCCAATCAGCACATGACGCAAAGAAAAAAAGAGGCGCAATGAGGTAGCTGACTGTGTGAGTAAGATTAGCGACCCTAGTGGCCGACACAAACACCGGGCCCATTTAGGAGTGGCACTGCAGTGTCACGCAGGATGTCCCTTCCAAAAAACCCTCCCCAAACAGCACATGACGCAAAGAAAAATAAAAGAAAAAAGAGGTGCAAGATGGAATTGTCCTTGGGCCCTCCCACCCACCCTTATGTTGTATAAACAAAACAGGACATGCACACTTTAACCAACCCATCATTTCAGTGACAGGGTCTGCCACACGACTGTGACTGATATGACGGGTTGGTTTGGACCCCCCCCAAAAAAAGAAGCAATTAATCTCTCCTTGCACAAACTGGCTCTACAGAGGCAAGATGTCCACCTCATCATCACCCTCCGATATATCACCGTGTACATCCCCCTCCTCACAGATTATCAATTCGTCCCCACTGGAATCCACCATCTCAGCTCCCTGTGTACTTTGTGGAGGCAATTGCTGCTGGTCAATGTCTCCACGGAGGAATTGATTATAATTCATTTTAATGAACATCATCTTCTCCACATTTTCTGGATGTAACCTCGTACGCCGATTGCTGACAAGGTGAGCGGCGGCACTAAACACTCTTTCGGAGTACACACTTGTGGGAGGGCAACTTAGGTAGAATAAAGCCAGTTTGTGCAATGGCCTCCAAATTGCCTCTTTTTCCTGCCAGTATAAGTATGGACTGTGTGACGTGCCTACTTGGATGCGGTCACTCATATAATCCTCCACCATTCTTTCAATGGTGAGAGAATCATATGCAGTGACAGTAGACGACATGTCCGTAATCGTTGTCAGGTCCTTCAGTCCGGACCAGATGTCAGCATCAGCAGTCGCTCCAGACTGCCCTGCATCACCGCCAGCGGGTGGGCTCGGAATTCTGAGCCTTTTCCTCGCACCCCCAGTTGCGGGAGAATGTGAAGGAGGAGATGTTGACAGGTCGCGTTCCGCTTGACTTGACAATTTTCTCACCAGCAGGTCTTTCAACCCCAGCAGACTTGTGTCTGCCGGAAAGAGAGATCCAAGGTAGGCTTTAAATCTAGGATCGAGCACGGTGGCCAAAATGTAGTGCTCTGATTTCAACAGATTGACCACCCGTGAATCCTTGTTAAGCGAATTAAGGGCTCCATCCACAAGTCCCACATGCCTAGCGGAATCGCTCCGTGTTAGCTCCTCCTTCAATGTCTCCAGCTTCTTCTGCAAAAGCCTGATGAGGGGAATGACCTGACTCAGGCTGGCAGTGTCTGAACTGACTTCACGTGTGGCAAGTTCAAAGGGCATCAGAACCTTGCACAACGTTGAAATCATTCTCCACTGCGCTTGAGACAGGTGCATTCCACCTCCTATATCGTGCTCAATTGTATAGGCTTGAATGGCCTTTTGCTGCTCCTCCAACCTCTGAAGCATATAGAGGGTTGAATTCCACCTCGTTACCACTTCTTGCTTCAGATGATGGCAGGGCAGGTTCAGTAGTTTTTGGTGGTGCTCCAGTCTTCTGTACGTGGTGCCTGTACGCCGAAAGTGTCCCGCAATTTTTCTGGCCACCGACAGCATCTCTTGCACGCCCCTGTCGTTTTTTAAATAATTCTGCACCACCAAATTCAAGGTATGTGCAAAACATGGGACGTGCTGGAATTTGCCCATATTTAATGCACACACAATATTGCTGGCGTTGTCCGATGCCACAAATCCACAGGAGAGTCCAATTGGGGTAAGCCAATCCGCGATGATCTTCCTCAGTTGCCGTAAGAGGTTTTCAGCTGTGTGCGTATTCTGGAAACCGGTGATACAAAGCGTAGCCTGCCTAGGAAAGAGTTGGCGTTTGCGAGATGCTGCTACTGGTGCCGCCGCTGCTGTTCTTGCGGCGGGAGTCCATACATCTACCCAGTGGGCTGTCACAGTCATATAGTCCTGACCCTGCCCTGCTCCACTTGTCCACATGTCCGTGGTTAAGTGGACATTGGGTACAACTGCATTTTTTAGGACACTGGTGAGTCTTTTTCTGACGTCCGTGTACATTCTCGGTATCGCCTGCCTAGAGAAGTGGAACCTAGATGGTATTTGGTAACGGGGGCACACTGCCTCAATAAATTGTCTAGTTCCCTGTGAACTAACGGCGGATACCGGACGCACGTCTAACACCAACATAGTTGTCAAGGCCTCAGTTATCCGCTTTGCAGCAGGATGACTGCTGTGATATTTCATCTTCCTCGCAAAGGACTGTTGAACAGTCAATTGCTTACTGGAAGTAGTACAAGTGGGCTTACGACTTCCCCTCTGGGATGACCATCGACTCCCAGCAGCAACAACAGCAGCGCCAGCAGCAGTAGGCGTTACACGCAAGGATGCATCGGAGGAATCCCAGGCAGGAGAGGACTCGTCAGAATTGCCAGTGACATTGCCTGCAGGACTATTGGCATTCCTGGGGAAGGAGGAAATTGACACTGAGGGAGTTGGTGTGGTGGTTTGCGTGAGCTTGGTTACAAGAGGAAGGGATTTACTGGTCAGTGGACTGCTTCCGCTGTCACCCAAAGTTTTTGAACTTGTCACTGACTTATTATGAATGCGCTGCAGGTGACGTATAAGGGAGGATGTTCCGAGGTGGTTAACGTCCTTACCCCTACTTATTACAGCTTGACAAAGGGAACACATGGCTTGACACCTGTTGTCCGCATTTCTGTTGAAATAGTTCCACACCGAAGAGCTGATTTTTTTGGTATTTTCACCAGGCATGTCAACGGCCATATTCCTCCCACGGACAACAGGTGGCTCCCCGGGTGCCTGACTTAAACAAACCACCTCACCATCAGAATCCTCCTGGTCAATTTCCTCCCCAGCGCCAGCAACACCCATATCCTCCTCATCCTGGTGTACTTCAACACTGACATCTTCAATCTGACTATCAGGAACTGGACTGCGGGTGCTCCTTCCAGCACTTGCAGGGGGCGTGCAAATGGTGGAAGGCGCATGCTCTTCACGTCCAGTGTTGGGAAGGTCAGGCATCGCAGCCGACACAATTGGACTCTCCTTGTGGATTTGGGATTTCGAAGAACGCACAGTTCTTTGCGGTGCTACTGCTTTTGCCAGCTTGAGTCTTTTCATTTTTCTAGCGAGAGGCTGAGTGCCTCCATCCTCATGTGAAGCTGAACCACTAGCCATGAACATAGGCCAGGGCCTCAGCCGTTCCTTGCCACTCCGTGTGGTAAATGGCATATTGGCAAGTTTACGCTTCTCCTCCGACAATTTTATTTTAGGTTTTGGAGTCCTTTTTTTACTGATATTTGGTGTTTTGGATTTGACATGCTCTGTACTATGACATTGGGCATCGGCCTTGGCAGACGACGTTGCTGGCATTTCATCGTCTCGGCCATGACTAGTGGCAGCAGCTTCAGCACGAGGTGGAAGTGGATCTTGATCTTTCCCTAATTTTGGAACCTCAACATTTTTGTTCTCCATATTTTAATAGGCACAACTAAAAGGCACCTCAGGTAAACAATGGAGATGGATGGATACTAGTATACAATTATGGACGGACTGCCGAGTGCCGACACAGAGGTAGCTACAGCCGTGAACTACCGTACTGTGTCTGCTGCTAATATAGACAGGTTGATAAAGAGATGTCGTAGTATGTATGTATGAAGAAGAAAGAAAAAAAAACCACGGTTAGGTGGTATACAATTATGGACGGACTGCCGAGTGCCGACACAGAGGTAGCCACAGCCATGAACTACCGTACTGTACTGTGTCTGCTGCTAATATAGACTGGTTGATAAAGAGATGTCGTAGTATGTATGTATGAAGAAGAAAGAAAAAAAAAACACGGGTAGGTGGTATACAATTATGGACGGACTGCCGAGTGCCGACACAGAGGTAGCCACAGCCGTGAACTACCGTACTGTACTGTGTCTGCTGCTAATATAGACTGGTTGATAAAGAGATGTAGTAGTATGTATGTATAAAGAAGAAAGAAAAAAAAACCACGGGTAGGTGGTATACAATTATGGACGGACTGCCGAGTGCCGACACAGAGGTAGCCACAGCCGTGAACTACCGTACTGTACTGTGTCTGCTGCTAATATAGACTGGTTGATAAAGAGATGTCGTAGTATGTATGTATGAAGAAGAAAGAAAAAAAAACCACGGTTAGGTGGTATACAATTATGGACGGACTGCCGAGTGCAGTCTGCTTACGGTTTAATTATTTATTTGTGTTTATTGCTGCTATCACACATGCATTTTGAAGGACCATCTCTCAGCACACAGGTGCAAGTATTTGTAATTGAAGGCGGTACGTATGGGAGTTAAATAAGGGCTAAGACAGAATGAGCCCTATAGTCTTGAGGAAGTCCCGAGTCCCGGGACGAAACGCGTTGACGTCATCTCCCTGTCTGTCTGACCACACACTGACGGAAGGATCCACACGCACTGAGCCGCTGACCGGAGTTCCCGATTGTCAGCCTGCCAGCACCTGAGAGTGTACTACCTCCAGCGGTCTTAGTACAAGCGGCGGCTCTATCTCAGACGCTGATCAGAAAAACCCGCTGTCCGCCTGCCAGGACCTGAGAGTGTGCTATCTCCAGCGGTCATACTACAAGCGGTGGTTACATCTGAGACGCTGACTGGAGCTCCCGTTGTCCGCTTGCCAGGACCTGAGAGTGCAATATTTCAGCGGTCACACTGCAAACAGTGTACTGGTATCATACCGATCCACCTGCCCGCCAGGACTGAAATTAATAAACTACTCACCGGCGGTAAGCATTACAGTTTGAAGCTATACAGAATCTGTATTCCTCCGGGTGCGTGCATTCTTATACTGGACATTCCCGCAGGTCGGGTAATAATTCAGCAATCAATCCTCTGCACTGGGACGCCAGTAGCAGGAGGATGTGAGAGACTTGCATGTGATACATATTGGCAGTTGTTACAGTACTTATATTCATTGTGACACAATTGGATGTAACAGATTGGATAAGTCTGTTTAGTGTCACTCATATACACTGTTGCCAATAATACAACTATACTGTTGCTGCCAAGCTCTTTCAGTATTAGTGGATTCTATCTGCCTTCTATTATAGTGTGTGGAATATACAGAATTTTAGTTATTCATGTATGTGTGTCATTTTATTTGAGTAAAATAATTATATATAAATCAAGGCAGACTCTCTGTTGTTTATTTCGGTGGTGAGTGAAAGCGAACACCTACTGATATATATATATATAAATAATTACAAATGGTTTAAATTTAAGCGCACCATTGTTTTTCCTTTTTCTTTAATACGGACTGCCGAGTGCCGACACAGAGGTAGCCACAGCCGTGAACTACCGTACTGTACTGTGTCTGCTGCTAATATAGACTGGTTGATAAAGAGATGTCGTAGTATGTATGTATAAAGAAGAAAGAAAAAAAAACCACGGTTAGGTGGTATACAATTATGGACGGACTGCCGAGTGCCGACACAGAGGTAGCCACAGCCGTGAACTACCGTACTGTACTGTGTCTGCTGCTAATATAGACTGGTTGATAAAGAGATGTCGTAGTATGTATGTATGAAGAAGAAAGAAAAAAAAACCACGGTTAGGTGGTATACAATTATGGACGGACTGCCGAGTGCCGACACAGAGGTAGCCACAGCCGTGAACTACCGTACTGTACTGTGTCTGCTGCTAATATAGACTGGTTGATAAAGAGATGTCGTAGTATGTATGTATAAAGAAGAAAGAAAAAAAAAACAAACACGGTTAGGTGGTATACAATTATGGACGGACTGCCGAGTGCCGACACAGAGGTAGCCACAGCCGTGAACTACCGTACTGTACTGTGTCTGCTGCTAATATAGACTGGTTGATAAAGAGATGTAGTAGTATGTATGTATAAAGAAGAAAGAAAAAAAAACCACGGGTAGGTGGTATACAATTATGGATGGACTGCCGAGTGCCGACACAGAGGTAGCTACAGCCGTGAACTACCGTACTGTGTCTGCTGCGACTGGATGATAAATAATGATATAAAATATATATATATATCACTACTGCAGCCGGACAGGTATATATATTATATAATGACGGACCTGCTGGACACTGTCTGTCAGCAGAATGAGTTTTTTATAGAATAAAAAAAAAAACACCACACAAGTGAAGTCACACGACGAGTGTTTAACTTTTTCAGGCAATCACAATATAGTATACTACTAACTATACTGGTGGTCAGTGTGGTCAGGTCACTGGTCAGTCACACTGGCAGTGGCACTCCTGCAGCAAAAGTGTGCACTGTTTAATTTTAATATAATATGTACTCCTGGCTCCTGCTATAACCTATAACTGGCACTGCAGTGCTCCCCAGTCTCCCCCACAATTATAAGCTGTGTGAGCTGAGCACAGTCAGATATATAATATATACATAGATGATGCAGCACACTGGGCTGAGCAGTGCACACAGATATGGTATGTGACTGTCTTGTACTCCTGGCTCCTGCTATAACCTATAACTGGCACTGCAGTGCTCCCCAGTCTCCCCCACAATTATAAGCTGTGTGAGCTGAGCACAGTCAGATATATAATATATACATAGATGATGCAGGCATGCAGCACACTGGGCTGAGCAGTGCACACAGATATGGTATGTGACTGAGTCACTGTGTGTACCGTTTTTTTCAGGCAGAGAACGGATATATTAAATAAAACAACTGCACTGCTGGTGGTCACTGTGGTCAGTCACTAAACTCTGCACTCTCTTCTACAGTATCAGCCTCAGGTCAATCTCTCTCTCTCTCTCCTAATCTAAATGGAGAGGACGCCAGCCACGTCCTCTCCCTATCAATCTCAATGCACGTGTGAAAATGGCGGCGACGCGCGGCTCCTTATATAGAATCCGAGTCTCGCGAGAATCCGACAGCGTCATGATGACGTTCGGGCGCGCTCGGGTTAACCGAGCAAGGCGGGAAGATCCGAGTCGCTCGGACCCGTGAAAAAAAACATGAAGTTCGTGCGGGTTCGGATTCAGAGAAACCGAACCCGCTCATCTCTACTGTGTATATATATATATATATATATATATATCAGAGATGAGCGAGTCCAGTTCTCTGAGAACTGGACCGACTAGAACATAGCATTCCAAGCTGGGTTCCAAGTCTGGCTTGCGGTTTCCCGCTTGATTTCAAAACAAGGCAAAATGTCACCATTTCACTCAGATTATCGTTGGTTTTGGAGTCTATATAGGCATACGGTGATTGGCGCCATTTCGCTTCAGCTGTGGAGCCTGTAGTGAGAGGATGTGCCTGTGTTGTGTCTGCCCAGGGGTGATGTGTTGTCCATCCAGGGGTGCTGCAGTGTATCTATCAAGGTGCTGGAGCTGCTTTATCCAAGAGTGCTCTGCCCATGCTGTGTCTATCCAGGGATGTTGCAATGTATCTATCAAGGAGCTGGGGCTGCTTTGTTCAGGGGTGATCTGTCCTTGCTGTGTCCATCCAGGGGTGCTGTGTTGTCCATTCAAGAGGTGCTCTGTCAATCTAGGGGTGCGTTCCCAGTGTACAAATAAAATGAAAGAAAAAAATAAAGAAAAAAAATTGAAAAAATAAATAAAATAAATAATAAGAATAACATTTTATATATATATATATATATATATATATATATATATATATATATATATATATATATATATATACGAGATGGAGAAACTGGCGCCACTTAAGGGGTCTAACCGAAAAAGTAAAAATCCACTGCAGACACAGTGTATATCATTCTATATATTCTGCTTTTTGGAGGGCAACGGGGCGCGGTATGTGTATTGGACTGATTGCCGGTCATTAATGTGGATTATATATATATATATATATATATATATATATATAGTGCTATTCCCCAGTGTACTATAATATTATTTTTCTGTGACACTGCCTGTCAGTCCACAGTGTATCATACACATGTTGTGACACTATATAGGTGGTCCATCCCCAGGTGTGCTCTGTTGTACATAAAGGGGTGCTGTGTTGGACAAGGGACTGCTATGTTTATCCAGATGTATGCTGTCAATCTAGGGGTGCGACCCCAGTGTAAAACAAAAAAGCAAATAATATAATTAAAAAAATAAATTAATAAAAAAATAGAAAGAGAGAGAGAGAGAGATTTGTGCTGTACCCCAGTGTACTATACTATTATTTTTCTGTGACAGTGCTGGTAAGACTGCAGTGTATTATACACGTATTGTGACACTGTAGGTGGTCCGTCCCCAGGTGTGCTCTGTTGTACATATAAGGGTGCTGTGTCAGACAAGAGACTGCTGTGATCATCCAGGGGTGCTCTGTCAATCTAGGGGTACGACCCCCAGTGTTAAAAAAAAAAATATCAAAGCCAAAAATATAATTTAAAAAATATATCTATATTTACTTTTGTGCTATCCGCCAGTGTACTACAGATGTGTCCACATACACCGTTCCAATATCCTGCCATGTAAGGCACGGCTTGGCATGCTATATACTGTGTACTAAGATTTAGCCATGCTTTGTGATTTTTCTTAATTTGCTTTTTTAATATGCTAGTATACTATTATTTTTCTGTGCCACTCACTGTTGTTTCCATAATGGGTGCAGTGTGCGCTGTGCACACGGGCCCCTGAGTCCAGAGGGGGCCCCCACCGCACACGCTGCACCCATTTTCTAAATACTCACCCCTCCAGAGTCCCACGGCGGTATTAAAACTCTGTGAAAATGGCCCAGCGGCCATTTTCACGGAGTTCTGCGCATGCGCAGTAGAGAAATCTCAGGGAAAATGGCCACCGTGCAATTTTCCCGGAGATATGTGCATGCACAGTAGTCTAGGCGCTAAAGTGCTCAGACTCTCAGCACTGCCGGAAGAGAGGAGGGGGCCCGATCGGAGGAGGCTGCACCCGGGCCTCCTACTCTCTTGAAGTGCCCCTGGTGACACTGCTGGTCAGACCACAGTGTATCATAGATGTATTGTTACACTGTTGGTGGTCAGTCCCCAGGTGTGCTTTATTGTACATAAAGGGGTGCTGTGTCTGACATGGGACTACAGCAGCATGTACAGTATTATGTGACACTGTAGATGGAAGTGAACTACTGTGTAATATATATTCTGACTCATACACGTATTGTGTGACACTGTAGGTGAAAGTAAACCACAGTGTTATATTATTATTTATGACTCATACACGTATTGTGCAAATAAACATAGGCAGAGAAAGCACAAACAAAACTCTAAAAGCTATGTGTGCAAATGCTAGGAGTTTAGGAATAAAATCCCAGAACTAATTGCAATAATGACAAGGGATGATCTAGACATTGTGTCAGAGTCATAGCACAATGAAAATCATGACTGGGACATACTTTATTTAGGAAGGACAGAATTGGAAAAATCGGAGAAGGGGTAGCAATGTATGTAAAAAAAAGCATAAATACTACCTTAATACAAAGTATTGAAGAAAAAACTGAGGCCCTTTGGGTGACCATAGAAACAGAGGAGAAGTTGATTATTTGTATTGGCGTGTTATACAGGCCACACGGTCAGGAAGAGGAAGTCGACAAGAACCTATTGCAGGACATAACTAAAATGGCATTAAAAGGAGAGGTAATAATCATGGGAGACTTTAATCTTCCTGATGTAAACTGGGAGGTGTCTGTTGCTAGTTCCACTAGAAGTAGAGACATTTTAAATTCCCTTCAGGGAGCATCCATCCACCAATTGGTGAGGGAGTTGTTAGGATCTCCTGCTCTGTGCTGCCACGTCGCCATGGCAACCGGGAGGCAAGTGTTAGCGAAGTAACCTGAGCGCAGCTGATACTCCGGTCCGGGTTTTTACTGTGTAGTGGTTACAGGCTCTGTGCACGGCAGGGAATCCGGCGCTGGTTTTGTGCTCACAGTCTGAGAGGTCTGAGTGGGGCGTGGACAGCACCTGCTATATAAACCATCCTCTCAGGCTAGGCAAATGCTGCTGAATCTTTGTTTGTTAGTCAGTTCCAGAGAGTTAGCTAGTACTGTGTGACTTTGTATTTACTTGTTGCTTACTGCGAATAGGCCTTGGGATTCGGTACTTCATTCTGCCAATCCGGACCTAGCAGTAAGACTGGAGTCAGTTGTTTGACCTGCTGGGGTTCTTTTGGTATTCTGTGAACCCAGCAGGTTTGCGGCTGTACTCTCAGACCTGCTTGCTTAATCCTCCCACACTGTGCAGGGCGTCCAGGTGTCAGTTTAGTGGCAGTAAGCTGAACCTGTGCCCTGCAAGTGGGGGTTAGGATTGTGGATACTCTCCTTGTGTCTATATTTCTATCTCTGACCAAGGAGTTTATTCCCACACCCGTTGGTAACCCTTTGGGGTTTTTTCTGTTGCTCTTAGCAACATCATTTCAGGTGCTCCACATGTTAAATCACTACACATCGCTTCATTGTCCGCTCTATTCCATCTGAGCATTCCTGACACTAGGGAGACACCCAATTCCTGAGCCTTTGGGCTTCTCCGTTCACTTTGTGTTTATTAGTTATTCCATCACCTCCTGTGTATGTTATGTTATACTGTCTGTGAGTTCGTTTGCTTCGCTTCCCTCTCTGTTCATACACCGGTATACTCCTGTTAGCACTGGTGTGCGTAACAGGAGTACACTCGGAAAGATGCAATATTTGACTTAATACTTACAAATGGAGACATAATATCGGGCTTAAAAATGGGTGAAAACCTGGGATCCAATGATCATCAAGCAGTATGGTTCAGAATAAAGACAGAGACTGACTCATCCCATACAAAAACAAAGGTGTTGGATTTTAGGAAGGCTGATTTTGTAGGGATGGGAAAATGTGTAAGCGATTCTTTGGCAGAGTGCAGGAACTTGGAAGCAGTGCATGAGAGGTGGGAAACATTAAAATGTGCAATATTAAAGGCAACAGACTTTTGAATCAAAAGTGTTAGGAAAAACACAAGGAAAAGGAAGCCAGTGTGGTTTGCAAAAGAAGTAGCAAATATTGTGAAAGCAAAAAAGATTGCTTTTAGGAAATATAAGCAGACACAAAATAATGAAGACAAAGAGATATATCTTGTTAGACAGAAGGACACTAAGAAGGTAATCAGATATGCAAAGGCACAAGCTGTGGAGAAAATGGCCCAGTCAGTGGGTAAAGGAAGCAAAACTTGTTTTAGGTATATAAGCGAAAGGAGAAAAACAAAAGGCGGAATAATAAAACTAAAGACAGAGACTGGGAGTCTTGTTGAGGGAGACAATGTAATAGCAGATCATCTTAATAATTATGTTTGCTCAGTATTTACTATTGAAAGAGAGGGGAAGGGGCCACAGTTAAGTTGCAAGGATATTCAGGAAAATTAAACAAGTACATTTACAAAGGAGAAGGTTCTAACAGAACTCTCAAAGCTGAAAGTGGACAAATCTATGGGGCTAGATGGGATACATCCAAGGATACTAAAAGAACTTAAAGAGGTGCTGGAAGCACCATTGACAGAAATATTCAACCAGTCATTAGCTACAGGAGTAATTCCAGAGGACTGGAAAAGAGCAAACGTAGTCCCACTACACAAAAGTGGAAGTAAGGAAGAGGCGAACAACTACAGACCAGTGAGTCTTACATCAGTAGTAGGGAAATTGATTGAAACACTCTTAAAAGAAAGAGTTGTAGATTATTTAAAATCCGGCAATTTACAGGATCCCAAACAGCATGGATTCACTGGGGGGAGATCATGTCAAACAAATCTTATTGACTTTTTTCACTGTGTGACTAAAGTGATGTATAAAGGTGGAGCTATGTATATAGCTTATCTAGACTTTAGTAAGGCAGAGGAGCCTTGTGAGAAGAAGAAGGTAGAGTATGAAAAGGGATTGGAGGTGCTGGACACGCAGAGTGAGGAGCTGGTAGGAGCTGAGTAACAGATGCAAACCGGATGGTCACACTGGTGAGAGCAGCACTGCAGAGAAGAAGCAGGGGGTGCTGCCAGAGAGCAGAGAACCGGGTGAGCAAATGTGAGATGTTGAAGCCGGGGACCAGACAATGCCAGGCCAACTGAAAGGCTTAGACGCTGTGGCCATCTTGTGCTGAAACAGGTCCAGCTAATGAGTACATCTCCACAGTAGTTCTGAGTGAGTACACAGAGACTGTTGTTATTATTATTATTGTGAGCAACAGGCAAAGTGCCAAGTCCAAGTGTTCATTTGTCAAATGCTGCACATTGTAACTGGAATAAGCAGTGTAATACAGTCCTTCAAAGTAACATCTTTCAAACCAGCCCCTGCTTACGTGCAGCTGTTAAGACAAACACACTCTGTGTAAGAACAGCTTAAAGACATACTTAGTGTCCTTTAAGGAAAAAGAGACTGAGTTATTTGTGCAAGTGAAATTAAGTTATTTTACATGGAAAGGACTGAGTTTATTTACCCATGGAAACCTTACTGCATTTGTTGAGAGACACTAATATACAGTACCTTCGCTATTTCATCCTCTTTGCATAGAATTACTTACAGTGACATTCTTGTTAACCTAGGATTCATTGTGTTCATGTGTGCCATCGCCCCCATTTCGTCCCCATTGTAAAACTGTGGCACTTCAGGATTTAAAAAGAGCAGCAACATTATGTGCTGGTGAAGATTGAAACATCCTTGTTAAGGAAAGCTAAGCATATAGAAACTGTCATTGTGAATTGTATTTTCATCACTCTTCTCATCACCACATTATTATTGTGTCATATTGCTATAAGCATATATCTGTGATTAGAGTGATTATCCTATTGAATTACTAAATGTTTTCTGCATGTCATTAGCTAAAGTCCACTGTGATTTACCAATCTTTTTTGATCCAAGTCAGTCTTGTGATTGTCTAATTTTTGCCAAACAACTAATCATCTTCTTTAATCCAGAGTTCATTGCAGTTCAATAAAAAGACATCCTGCTGTCTCATTCTTTGTTGTGTATTAATCTATCCTACCTCTCTGAACAAGGTACTACAGACAAGTATGGGGAAGAACACTTCAGAGAAAAGGTCTATCACATAGCCTCCTAACATCTGTGATACCTCTTCCAACCACTTAGACATACCCACCAACCCCAGGATGTTACACACATATATAGCAGTTTATTAAATATGTTTATTCAGGAATACATTTTCTTAATTGTTATAGAATTATATAATAATAATAAAAATAATAATAATAATATGTTGTCACTGATAATTCCATTTCCAATAACTCTGAGCATTAAACATTATAGATTTGAAGTGGTGACACCTTATTTCTGCAAATGTAGATCTTGGTTTGCATGTGTAAACTGAAAGAATGTCAGTAATCTACCATAAAATTCTTTTTTTACAGTTTAATTTCTGTTTTAGTTGGTATTTAAATTAATTATAAGTAGAGATGTGCATTTTTCGTGTTTTGTGTTTTGGATTTGGGTCCGCTGTAGTGTTTTGGATTTGGACGTGTTTTGGCAAAACCACCCTTTCGGATTTTTGTTGGATTCGGATGCATTTTGGATTCGGGTGTTTTCTTAAAAAAAAACCCTCAAAAACAGCTAAAATAATAGAATTTGGGGATAATTTGGATCCTATAGTATTATTATCCTCAATTTCCACTCATTCTCAGTCTATTCTGAACACTTCACACCTCACAATATTATTTTTAGTCCTAAAATTTGCACTGAGGTCGCTGGATGACTAAACTAAGCGACCCAAGTGGGCGGCACAAACACCTGGCCCATCTAGGGGTGGCACTGCAGTGTCAGACAGGATGGCACTTAAAAAAATAGTCCCGAAACCGCACATGATGCAAATAATAAATAAAAGAAGAGGTGCAAGATGGAATTGTCCTTGGGCCCTTCCACCCACCCTTATGTTGTATAAACAGGACATGCACACTTTAACTAACCAATCATTTCAGTGAGAGGGTCTGCCACACGACTTTGTCTGACATCTCTCCTTGCACAAACTGGCTCTACAGAGGCAAGATGTCCACCTCCTTCTCATTGACCGATTCCTCACCCCTTTCACTGTGTACATCCTCCTCCTCCTCACAGAGTACTAATTCATTCCCACTGTAATCCACCATCACAGGTCCCTGTGTTCTTTCTGTAGGAAATTGCTGTTAAATGTCTCCATGGAGGAATTTATAATTAATTTTGATGAACATCATCTTCTCCACATTTAGTGGAAGTAACCTCCTACGCTGATCGCTGAGAAGGTGACCGGCTGAACTAAACACTCTTTCGAAGTACACACTGGAGGGGGGGCAACTTAGGTAAAATAAAGCCAGTTTGTGCAAGGTCCTCCAAATTGCCTCTTTTTCCTGCCAGTATACGTACGGACTGTCTGACATGCCTACTTGGAGGCTGTCATGCATATACTCCTCCACCATTTTTTCAATGGTGACAGAATCATA
Organism: Pseudophryne corroboree; assembly: GCF_028390025.1. Classification (NCBI taxonomy): domain Eukaryota; kingdom Metazoa; phylum Chordata; class Amphibia; order Anura; family Myobatrachidae; genus Pseudophryne; species Pseudophryne corroboree. Next base: position 760,764,621 of record NC_086445.1, read on the forward strand.
TGCAGTGACAGTAGATGACATGTCAGTAATCGTTGGCAGGTCCTTCAGTCCGGACCAGATGTCAGCACTTGCTCCTGACTGCCCTGCATCACCGCCAGCGGGTGGTTTTGGAAATTTTTTCCTTTTCCTGGCAGCTCCAGTGGCGGTAGAAAATGAAGGAGGAGCTGTTGGCGGGTCATGTACCGCTTGAATTGACAATTGTCTCACCAGCAGGTCTATGAACATCTGCAGACTTGTGTCTGCCGGAAAGAGAGATACAACATAGGCGTTAAACCTGGGATCGAGCACGGTGGCCAAAATGTAGTGCTCTGATTTCAACAGATTGACCACCTGTGAATCCTGGTTAAGCGAATGAATGGCTCCATCCACAAGTCCCACATGCCTAGTGGAATCGCTCCATTTTAACTCCCCCTTCAATCTCTCCAGCTGCTTCTGCAAAAGCCTGATGAGGGGAATGACCTGGCAGTGTCTGTGGCAAGTTCAAAGGGTTGGAGAACCTTGCACAACAAGGAAATCATTCTCCACTGCGCTTGAGTCAGGTGCAATCCCCCTCCTTTGCCTATATCGTAGGCAGATGTATAGGCTTGAATGGCCTCTTGCTGCTCCTCCATCCTCTGAAGCATATAGAGGGTTGAATTCCACCTCGTTACCACCTCTTGCTTCAGCTGATGGCAGGGCATGTTCAGGAGTGTTTGCTGGAGCTCCAGTCTTCGGCACTCGTTGGCTGAATGCCGAAAGTGGGCAGCAATTTTTCGGGCCACCAACAGCATCTCCTGCATGCCCCTCTCGTTTTTCAAAAAATTATGCACCACCAAATTAATTGTATGTGCAAAACATGGGATGTGCTGGAAATTGCCCAGGTGTAATGCACACACAATATTGGTGGCGTTGTCAGATATCACAAATCCCCAGGAGAGTCCAATTGGGGTAAGACATTCTGCGATGATGTTCCTCAGTTTCCGTAAGAGGTTGTCAGCTGTGTGCCTCTTATGGAAAGCAGTAATACAAAGCGTAGCCTGCCTAGGAATGAGTTGGTGTTTGCGAAATGCTGCTACTTGTGCCACCGCTGTTGTTGCTGTGGGAGGCAATACATCTAACCAGTGGGCTGTCACAGTCATATAGTCCTTAGTCTGCCCTGCTCCACTTGTCCACATGTCCGTGGTTAAGTGGACAGTGAGTACAACTGCATTTTTTAGGACACTGAGGGCACTTTTTCTGACGTTTGTGTACATTCTCGGTATTGCATGCCTAGAGAAGAGGAACTTAGATGGGATTTGGTACCGGGGACACACTACCTCAAGCAATTCTCTAAGTCCCTGTGAACTAACGGTGGGTACCGGATGCACGTCTAACACCAACATAGTTGTCAAGGACTGAGTTATCCGCTTTGCAACAGGATGACTGCTGTGATATTTCATCTTCCTCGCAAAGGACTGTTGGACAGTCAATTGTTTACTGGAAGTAGTACAAGTGGTCTTCTGACTTCCCCTCTGGGATGACGATCGACTCCCAGCAGCAACAACAGCAGCGCCAGCAACAGCAGCAGTAGGCGTTCCACTCAAGAAACCATCGGAGGAATCCCAGTTAGGAGAGGACTCGTCAGACTTGCCAGTGACATGGACTGCAGAACTATTGGCGTTCCTGTCTAAGGAGGAAATTGACATTGAGGGAGTTGGTGGTGTGGTTTGCAGGAGCTTGGGTACAAGAGGTAGAAGGGAATTAGTTGTCAGTGGACTGCTTCCGCTGTTACTCAAAGTTTTTGAACTTGTCAATGACTTCTGACGAATGCGCTCCATGTGACGTATAAGGAAGGATGTTCCTAGGTGGTTAACGTCCTTACCCCTACTTATTACAGCTTGACAAAGGCAACACACGGCTTGATACCTGTTGTCCGCATTTCTGTTGAAATAATTCCACACCGAAGAGCTGATTTTTTTTTGTATTTTGACCAGGCATGTCAATGGCCTTATTCATCCCACAGACAACAGGTGTCTCCCCGGGTGCCTGACTTAAACAAACCACGTCACCATCAGAATCCTCCTCGTCAATTTCCTCCTCAGTGCCAGCAACACCCATATCCTCATCCTGGTGTACTTCAACAGTGACATCTTCAATTTGAATAACAGGAACTGGACTGTGGGTGCTCCTTCCAGCACTTGCAGGGGGCGTGCAAATGGTGGAAGGTGCCACCTCTTCCCATCCAGTGTTGGGAAGGTCAGGCATCGCAACCGACACAATTGGACTCTCCATGGGGATTTGTGATTTAGAACGCACAGTTTTTTTGCTGTGCTTTTGCCAGCTTAACTCTTTTAATTTTTCTAGCGGGAGGATGAGTGCTTCCTTCGTCATGTGAAGCTGAACCACTAGTCATGAGGAACATAGGAGAGCGCCTTAGCCTTTCCTTGCCACTCCGTGTCATAAATGGCATATTGGCAAGTTTACGCTTCTCCTCAGACGATTTCAATTTAGATTTTTGGGTCATTTTACTGAACTTTTGCTTTTTGGATTTTATATGCTCTCTACTATGATATTGGGCATCGGCCTTGGCAGACGATGTTGATGGCATTTCATCGTCTCTGCCATGACTAGTGGCACAAGCTTCAGCACTAGGTGGAAGTGGATCTTGATCTTTCCCTATTTTACCATCCAAATTTTTGTTCTTCATTTTTTAATGTGTGGAATTATATGCCTGTAATATATCTGGAATTAGACGGCAGTAATGTCTGGAATTAGTTACCACTAGATACTGTAGATACCAGATACCACTGTGACTGGAATGATGATGACCTATGCACAGTGACAGGACACTACCCCAGCACCCTACAGCAGAAATGATGCAGCACAAGACACTGTACTAGTATTAGTAATGTAGTATTACTGAACACCACAAGACAATGAGCAGTGATACTGAGCACTGATGATACTGAGCACTGATGATACTGATACTACGGAGAACTGACACTGAGCAACACGATTAGCACAAGACACTGTACTAGTATTAGTAACGTAGTATTACTGAGCACCAGAAGACAAGGTGGTAATTCTGAGTTGATCGCAGCATCAGCAAAACCATGTGTACTGCAGGGGGGACAGATATAACATTTGCAGAGAGAGTTAGATTTTGGTGGGTTATTTAGTTTCTGTGCGGGGTAAATACTGGCTGCTTTATTTTTACACTGCAATTTAGATTTCAGTCTGAATACACCCCACCCAAATCTAACTCTCTCTGCACATGTTATATCTGTCCCCCCTGCAGTGCACATGGTTTTGCCCAACTGCTAACAAATTGCTGCTGCGATCAACTCTGAATTAGGCCCAATGAGCTGTGATACTGAGCACTGATGATACTGAGCACTGATGATACTGAGCACTGATACTGAGCACTGACGATACTGAGCACTGATACTGAGCACTGATGATACTGAGCACTGTTTATACTGAGCACTGATGATACTGAGCACTGATACTGAGCACTGATGATACTGAGCACTGATGATACTGAGCACTGATGATACTGAGCACTGATACTGAGCACTGATGATACTGAGCACTGATGATACTGAGCACTGATGATACTGAGCACTGATACTGAGCACTGATGATACTGAGCACTGATGATACTATGGAGAACTGACACTGAGCAGCACGATTAGCACAAGACACTGTACTAGTATTAGTTATGTAGTATTACTGAGCACCACAAGACACTGAGCACTGATGATACTGAGCACTTATGATACTACGGAGAACTGACACTGAGCAGCACGATGCAGCACAAGACACTGTACTATTATTAGTGATCAGCACAAAAGCACTCTGGAATTGTCACCCCCCAAATACCACTGTGACTGGAATGATGATGACCGATGCAGTCACAGGACACTACTACCAGAGCACCCTACAGCAGCAAGATGCAGCACAAGAGAGACACTGTACTAGTATTACTGAGCAGCAATAAGCACTGATACTGAGCACTGATACTGAGATTTGACACTGAGAGAACGTAGCCACGTCCTCTCTGTAGACTCTACAATGCACGAGTGAAAATGGCGGCGACGCGCGGCTCCTTATATGGAATCCGAATCTCGCGAGAATCCGACAGCGGGATGATGACGTTTTGCCTCGATCGGGTTTTCCGAGTCAGGTGGGAACAAACGAGCCGGGCTTGGACCCGTGTTTGACACGTGGAGTTCAGGGGGGTTTGGTTCTCGGAGAACCGAACCCGCTCATCTCTACTTTAATAAGTTGCAAGCACAACACACCGGTGAAACTTCTCAGACTCTTCACAAACCTGCGATAGTACATTATGCCGTGAGTGGTCTAATGATGAGAAGTGCTCATACTCCATCCCCAGCATTTGTATCTTCCTTCCAGGAACTCTCCCAGAGGGGCACATTTTATAGTTGGGCAAAGATAGTAAGATAGATCGATAGACCGATCAATCGATAGATAGATAGATAGATAGATAGATAGATAGAAACTGAATCAAGCATGTTATATGTAGTGATGTGCACCGGACATTTTTTGGGTTTTGTGTTTTGGTTTTGGATTCGGTTCCGCGGCCGTGTTTTGGATTCGGACGCGTTTTGGCAAAACCTCCCTGAAATTGTTTTGTCGGATTCGGGTGTGTTTTGGATTCGGGTGTTTTTTTACAAAAAACCCTCAAAAACTGCTTAAATCATAGAATTTGGGGGTCATTTTGATCCCATAGTGTTATTAACCTCAATAACCATAATTTCCACTCATTTCCAGTCTATTCTGAACACCTCACACTAGAGATGAGCGGGTTCGGTTTCTTTGAATCCGAACCCGCACGAACTTCACTTTTTTTTTCACGGGTCCGAGCGACTCGGATCTTCCCGCCTTGCTCGGTTAACCCGAGCGCGCCCGAACGTCATCATGACGCTGTCGGATTCTCGCGAGACTCGGATTCTATATAAGGAGCCGCGCGTCGCCGCCATTTTCACACGTGCATTGAGATTGATAGGGAGAGGACGTGGCTGGCGTCCTCTCCATTAGAATAGATTAGAAGAGAGAGAGAGAGAGAGAGAGATTGTGCAGACAGAGTTTACCACAGTGACCAGTGCAGTTGTTGTTAAGTTAACTTTTATTTAATATATCCGTTCTCTGCTATATCCGTTCTCTGCCTGAAAAAAACGATACACAGCAGTCACACAGTGTGACTCAGTCTGTGTGCACTCAGCTCAGCCCAGTGTGCTGCACATCAATGTATAAAAGCTTATAATAATTGTGGGGGAGACTGGGGAGCACTGCAGGTTGTTATAGCAGGAGCCAGGAGTACATAATATTATATTAATTTAAAATTAAACAGTGCACACTTTTGCTGCAGGAGTGCCACTGCCAGTGTGACTAGTGGTGACCAGTGCCTGACCACCAGTATAGTAGTATATTGTTGTATACTATCTCTTTATCAACCAGTCTATATTAGCAGCAGACACAGTACAGTGCGGTAGTTCACGGCTGTGGCTACCTCTGTGTCGGCAGTCGGCACTCGGCAGGCAGTCCGTCCATCCATAATTGTATAATCATATACCACCTAACCGTGGTATTTTTTTTTCTTTCTTTATACCGTCGTCATAGTCATACTAGTTGTTACGAGTATACTACTATCTCTTTATCAACCAGTGTACAGTGCGGTAGTTCACGGCTGTGGCTACCTCTGTGTCGGCAGTCGGCAGGCAGTCCGTCCATCCATAATTGTATTATAATATATACCACCTAACCGTGGTTTTTTTTTCATTCTTTATACCGTCATAGTCAGTCATACTAGTTGTTACGAGTATACTACTATCTCTTTATCAACCAGTGTACAGTGCGGTAGTTCACGGCTGTGGCTACCTCTGTGTCGGAACTCGGCAGGCAGTCCGTCCATCCATAATTGTATTACAATATATACCACCTAACCGTGGTTTTTTTTTCATTCTTTATACCGTCATAGTCAGTCATACTAGTTGTTACGAGTATACTACTATCTCTTTATCAACCAGTGTACAGTGCGGTAGTTCACGGCTGTGGCTACCTCTGTGTCGGCACTCGGCAGGCAGTCCGTCCATCCATAATTGTATTACAATATATACCACCTAACCGTGGTTTTTTTATACCACCTAACCGTGGCAGTCCGTCCATAATTGTATACTAGTATCCAATCCATCCATCTCCATTGTTTACCTGAGGTGCCTTTTAGTTCTGCCTATAAAATATGGAGAACAAAAAAGTTGAGGTTCCAAAATTAGGGAAAGATCAAGATCCACTTCCACCTCGTGCTGAAGCTGCTGCCACTAGTCATGGCCGAGACGATGAAATGCCAGCAACGTCGTCTGCCAAGGCCGATGCCCAATGTCATAGTACAGAGCATGTCAAATCCAAAACACCAAATATCAGAAAAAAAAGGACTCCAAAACCTAAAATAAAATTGTCGGAGGAGAAGCGTAAACTTGCCAATATGCCATTTACCACACGGAGTGGCAAGGAACGGCTGAGGCCCTGGCCTATGTTCATGGCTAGTGGTTCAGCTTCACATGAGGATGGAAGCACTCAGCCTCTCGCTAGAAAACTGAAAAGACTCAAGCTGGCAAAAGCACCGCAAAGAACTGTGCGTTCTTTGAAATCCCAAATCCACAAGGAGAGTCCAATTGTGTCGGTTGCGATGCCTGACCTTCCCAACACTGGACGTGAAGAGCATGCGCCTTCCACTATTTGCATGCCCCCTGCAAGTGCTGGAAGGAGCACCCGCAGTCCAGTTCCTGATAGTCAGATTGAAGATGTCAGTGTTGAAGTACACCAGGATGAGGAGGATATGGGTGTTGCTGGCGCTGGGGAGGAAATTGACCAGAAGGATTCTGATGGTGAGGTGGTTTGTTTAAGTCAGGCACCCGGGGAGACACCTGTTGTCCGTGGGAGGAATATGGCCGTTGACATGCCAGGTGAAAATACCAAAAAAATCAGCTCTTCGGTGTGGAGGTATTTCACCACAAATGCGGACAACAGGTGTCAAGCCGTGTGTTCCCTTTGTCAAGCTGTAATAAGTAGGGGTAAGGACGTTAACCACCTCGGAACATCCTCCCTTATACGTCACCTGCAGCGCATTCATAATAAGTCAGTGACAAGTTCAAAAACTTTGGGTGACAGCGGAAGCAGTCCACTGACCAGTAAATCCCTTCCTCTTGTAACCAAGCTCACGCAAACCACCCCACCAACTCCCTCAGTGTCAATTTCCTCCTTCCCCAGGAATGCCAATAGTCCTGCAGGCCATGTCACTGGCAAGTCTGACGAGTCCTCTCCTGCCTGGGATTCCTCCGATGCATCCTTGCGTGTAACGCCTACTGCTGCTGGCGCTGCTGTTGTTGCCGCTGGGAGTCGATGGTCATCCCAGAGGGGAAGTCGTAAGCCCACTTGTACTACTTCCAGTAAGCAATTGACTGTTCAACAGTCCTTTGCGAGGAAGATGAAATATCACAGCAGTCATCCTACTGCAAAGCGGATAACTGAGTCCTTGACAACTATGTTGGTGTTAGACGTGCGTCCGGTATCCGCCGTTAGTTCACAGGGAACTAGACAATTTATTGAGGCAGTGTGCCCCCGTTACCAAATACCATCTAGGTTCCACTTCTCTAGGCAGGCGATACCGAGAATGTACACGGACGTCAGAAAAAGACTCACCAGTGTCCTAAAAAATGCAGTTGTACCCAATGTCCACTTAACCACGGACATGTGGACAAGTGGAGCAGGGCAGGGTCAGGACTATATGACTGTGACAGCCCACTGGGTAGATGTATGGACTCCCGCCGCAAGAACAGCAGCGGCGGCACCAGTAGCAGCATCTCGCAAACGCCAACTCTTTCCTAGGCAGGCTACGCTTTGTATCACCGCTTTCCAGAATACGCACACAGCTGAAAACCTCTTACGGCAACTGAGGAAGATCATCGCGGAATGGCTTACCCCAATTGGACTCTCCTGTGGATTTGTGGCATCGGACAACGCCAGCAATATTGTGTGTGCATTAAATATGGGCAAATTCCAGCACGTCCCATGTTTTGCACATACCTTGAATTTGGTGGTGCAGAATTTTTTAAAAAACGACAGGGGCGTGCAAGAGATGCTGTCGGTGGCCAGAAAAATTGCGGGACACTTTCGGCGTACAGGCACCACGTACAGAAGACTGGAGCACCACCAAAAACTACTGAACCTGCCCTGCCATCATCTGAAGCAAGAAGTGGTAACGAGGTGGAATTCAACCCTCTATATGCTTCAGAGGTTGGAGGAGCAGCAAAAGGCCATTCAAGCCTATACAATTGAGCACGATATAGGAGATGGAATGCACCTGTCTCAAGTGCAGTGGAGAATGATTTCAACGTTGTGCAAGGTTCTGATGCCCTTTGAACTTGCCACACGTGAAGTCAGTTCAGACACTGCCAGCCTGAGTCAGGTCATTCCCCTCATCAGGCTTTTGCAGAAGAAGCTTGAGGCATTGAAGAAGGAGCTAACACGGAGCGATTCCGCTAGGCATGTGGGACTTGTGGATGCAGCCCTTAATTCGCTTAACAAGGATTCACGGGTGGTCAATCTGTTGAAATCAGAGCACTACATTTTGGCCACCGTGCTCGATCCTAGATTTAAAGCCTACCTTGGATCTCTCTTTCCGGCAGACACAGGTCTGCTGGGGTTGAAAGACCTGCTGGTGACAAAATTGTCAAGTCAAGCGGAACGCGACCTGTCAACATCTCCTCCTTCACATTCTCCCGCAACTGGGGGTGCGAGGAAAAGGCTCAGAATTCCGAGCCCACCCGCTGGCGGTGATGCAGGGCAGTCTGGAGCGATTGCTGATGCTGACATCTGGTCCGGACTGAAGGACCTGACAACGATTACGGACATGTCGTCTACTGTCACTGCATATGATTCTCTCAACATTGATAGAATGGTGGAGGATTATATGAGTGACCGCATCCAAGTAGGCACGTCACACAGTCCGTACTTATACTGGCAGGAAAAAGAGGCAATTTGGAGGCCCTTGCACAAACTGGCTTTATTCTACCTAAGTTGCCCTCCCACAAGTGTGTACTCCGAAAGAGTGTTTAGTGCCGCCGCTCACCTTGTCAGCAATCGGCGTACGAGGTTACATCCAGAAAATGTGGAGAAGATGATGTTCATTAAAATGAATTATAATCAATTCCTCCGCGGAGACATTGACCAGCAGCAATTGCCTCCACAAAGTACACAGGGAGCTGAGATGGTGGATTCCAGTGGGGACGAATTGATAATCTGTGAGGAGGGGGATGTACACGGTGATATATCGGAGGGTGAAGATGAGGTGGACATCTTGCCTCTGTAGAGCCAGTTTGTGCAAGGAGAGATTAATTGCTTCTTTTTTGGGGGGGGTCCAAACCAACCCGTCATATCAGTCACAGTCGTGTGGCAGACCCTGTCACTGAAATGATGGGTTGGTTAAAGTGTGCATGTCCTGTTTTGTTTATACAACATAAGGGTGGGTGGGAGGGCCCAAGGATAATTCCATCTTGCACCTCTTTTTTCTTTTCTTTTTCTTTGCATCATGTGCTGATTGGGGAGGGTTTTTTGGAAGGGACATCCTGCGTGACACTGCAGTGCCACTCCTAGATGGGCCCGGTGTTTGTGTCGGCCACTAGGGTCGCTAATCTTACTCACACAGCTACCTCATTGCGCCTCTTTTTTTCTTTGCGTCATGTGCTGTTTGGGGAGGGTTTTTTGGAAGGGACATCCTGCGTGACACTGCAGTGCCACTCCTAGATGTGCCCGGTGTTTGTGTCGGCCACTAGGGTCGCTAATCTTACTCACACAGTCAGCTACCTCATTGCGCCTCTTTTTTTCTTTGCGTCATGTGCTGTTTGGGGAGGGTTTTTTGGAAGGGCCATCCTGCGTGACACTGCAGTGCCACTCCTAGATGGGCCCGGTGTTTGTGTCGGCCACTAGGGTCGCTAATCTTACTCACACAGCTACCTCATTGCGCCTCTTTTTTTCTTTGCGTCATGTGCTGTTTGGGGAGGGTTTTTTGGAAGGGACATCCTGCGTGACACTGCAGTGCCACTCCTAGATGGGCCCGGTGTTTGTGTCGGCCACTAGGGTCGCTTATCTTACTCACACAGCGACCTCGGTGCAAATTTTAGGACTAAAAATAATATTGTGAGGTGTGAGGTATTCAGAATAGACTGAAAATGAGTGTAAATTATGGTTTTTGAGGTTAATAATACTTTGGGATCAAAATGACCCCCAAATTCTATGATTTAAGCTGTTTTTTAGTGTTTTTGGAAAAAAACACCCGAATCCAAAACACACCCGAATCCGACAAAAATAATTCGGTGAGGTTTTGCCAAAACGCGTTCGAACCCAAAACACGGCCGCGGAACCGAACCCAAAACCAAAACACAAAACCCGAAAAATTTCAGGCGCTCATCTCTACCTCACACCTCACAATATTATTTTTAGTCCTAAAATTTGCACCGAGGTGGCTGGATGACTAAGCTAAGCGACCCAAGTGGCCGACACAAACACCTGGCCCATCTAGAAGTGGCACTGCAGTGTCAGACAGGATGGCACTTCAAAAAAATAGTCCCCAAACAGCACATGATGCAAAGAAAAAAAGAGGCGCAATGAGGTAGCTGTGTGACTAAGCTAAGCGACCCAAGTGGCCGACACAAACACCTGGCCCATCTAGGAGTGGCACTGCAGTGTCAGACAGGATGGCACTTCAAAAAAATACTCCCCAAACAGCACATGATGCAAAGAAAAAAAGAGGCGCAATGAGGTAGCTGTGTGACTAAGCTAAGTGACCCAAGTGGCCGACACAAACACCTGGCCCATCTAGGAGTGGCACTGCAGTGTTAGACAGGATGGCACTTCAAAAAAATAGTCCCCAAATAGCACATGATGCAAAGAAAAAAAGAGGCGCAATGAGGTAGCTGTGTGACTAAGCTAAGCGACCCAAGTGGCCGACACAAACACCTGGCCCATCTAGGAGTGGCACTGCAGTGTCAGACAGGATGGCACTTCAAAAAAATAGTCCCCAAACAGCACATGATGCAAAGAAAAAAAGAGGCACAATGAGGTAGCTGTGTGACTAAGCTAAGCGACCCAAGTGGCCGACACAGACACCTGGCCCATCTAGGAGTGGCACTGCAGTGTCAGATAAGATGGCACTACAAAAAAATAGTCCCCAAACAGCACATGAAGCAAAGTAAAAAAGAAGCGCAATGAGGTAGCTGTGTGACTAAGCTAAGCGACCCAAGTGGCCGACACAAACACCTGGCCCATCTAGGAGTGGCACTGCAGTGTCAGACAGGATGGCACTTCAAAAAAATAGTCCCCAAACAGCACATGATGCAAAGAAAAAAAGAGGCACAATGAGGTAGCTGTGTGACTAAGCTAAGCGACCCAAGTGGCCGACACAGACACCTGGCCCATCTAGGAGTGGCACTGCAGTGTCAGATAAGATGGCACTACAAAAAAATAGTCCCCAAACAGCACATGAAGCAAAGTAAAAAAGAGGCGCAATGAGGTAGCTGTGTGACTAAGCAAAGCAACACAAGTGGCCGACACAAACACCTGGCCCATCTAGGAGTGGCACTGCAGTGTCAGACAGAATGGCACTTCAAAAAAATAGTCCCAAACAGCACATGATGCAAAGTAAAAAAAGAGGCGCAATTAGGTAGCTGTGTGACTAAGCTAAGCAACCCAAGTGGCCGACACAAACACCTGGCCCATCTAGGAGTGGCACTGCAGTTTTCTAGCGAGAGGATGAGTGCTTCCATCCTCATGTGAAGCTGAACCACCAGCCATGAATATAGGCCAGGGCCTCAGCCGTTCCTTGCCATGCCGTGTCGTAAATGGCATATTGGCAAGTTTACGCTTCTCCTCAGACGCTTTTAATTTTGATTTTTGGGTCATTTTACTGAACTTTTGTTTTTTGGATTTTACATGCTCTCTACTATGACATTAGGCATCGGCCTTGGCAGACGACGCTGATGGCATTTCATCGTCTCGGCCATGACTAGTGGCAGCAGCTTCAGCACGAGGTGGAAGTGGATCTTGATCTTTCCCTATTTTACCCTCAACATTTTTGTTCTCCATTTTTTAATGTGTGGAATTATATGCCAGTATCAATAGCAATGGCCTACTACTATATATACTGCGCACAACTGAAATGCACCACAGGTATGGATGGATAGTATACTTGACGACACAGAGGTATGTAGAGCAGTGGCCTTCTGTACCGTACTGCTATATATTGATAATGCTAAATTCCCTTGTCGTATAAACAACCCTTTATGAAGCTAAGAACACTGTACGCTGTTTACTTAAGAAGTACCGTAATGGTACGCTAGTTGCGTAACGATCGCTCAGCCGTAGGCGAGACGCTCAAGCGTCACGTTCGCTCACGGCCCAGCGATCACAGGACACGTTATTGGCTATGACTAGAGTAATGATTCGCTATGGCGTAGCGGACGCTCGAGACCACGAGGAGATCACCAGCGGCGCAGACGCTCACAACGCTATACCTTTATGTCTAAACCTTATACCAATGAAATACACGGAATACCTTAATGTGAATACAGGGTGTAAGTGCAACCTTGTGTAACCTGACTAACTACAAAGCTGCTTGAGCGTCACCGACGCTCAAGTGAACACTTAACACTATAGGAAATACACAGATACTGGTTTAGGGTCCAAAGCCTATTAACTGTATTATATCTAGTATACTTGTAAAAAGGGGATAACAGTACAAATGATACACTACAATATAACAAAGACTTCCTAACCAAAATACAATACTATCTAATACAATACAATACTAGTCTAGGGGAGATACGAGAGAAAGAGAAGGGAAAGAGAGAGAGAGAGACGGAGAGAGATGAGAGAAATTGGCTCACAGAAAGACAATGATAACGGAGAGAAACTTACGCACAAGGGTAAACGATCGCATGCGCCTGGACATCCAGCACCCGATTTTCAGCAATGAGAACCGTTGAAGAGTGAGAGCTGGATGTGGTCGGCCTGCCTATTTATGCCCCACACACAATGCAATCCTACAGTCCCTACAATCCCATTGTCCATTGGACGTCGGAATTCGGCCCTGCATCATAACAAAAGGTCATAGGTTGATTCATACAGGTGGGCTGTGACGATTTCAAACAGCTCAGGTGGGTGGGGAACTAGGTTTCCCGCCGCATACCTGAGTATGAGTAAATAGTAGAAATGGACATAAACTTCTTATGTCCATAACTATTCGCACGAGCGATTAATACGCTCCAAACCAACACCGGAATATTGCTAATTAAATACTCTTCCGATGGGTACCAAACACTGCTGTATGATTCCTGTTAGACCCTTCGTACGATACAAAGAGGGATTCCTTAGCTCAGGGACCTTCTATATTAACCAAACTTTCAGAAACTATCAAAGGGACCATGATCTATAAACTACATTAATTGTGAAAATATGTAACGAATGAGTCGCACGCTACGACTACATAAACTCTACCGTAAATACGCATACCGCGCCTGCGAGTGCACGCTATTGCGGGTATGCGCCTTCACGGGAGAGCGTACGCATGCGCAGCACGGACCAGTGTGCGGTGCAAATATGGCAACGTGCATAGAGACATTTTTCTGACTTTGACAATATTATATACTGGTGGTCAGCAAACTGTGCAAAACTGAATGCACCACAGGTATGGATGGATAGTATACTTGACGACACAGAGGTAGGTAGAGCAGTGGCCTACTGTACCGTACTGCTATATAATATATACTGGTGGTCAGCAAACTGTGCAAAACTGAAATGCACCACAGGTATGGATGGATAGTATACTTGATGGCACAGAGGTAGGTAGAGCAGTGACCTACTGTACCGTACTGCTATATATTATATACTGGTGGTCAGCAAAATTATGCACTGTACTCCTACTATATACTACAATGCAGCACAGATATGGATCGTTTTTCAGGCAGAGAACGTATAATACTGGTGGTCACTGGTCAGCAAAACTCTGCACTGTACTCCTATATAATACTGGTGGTCCCCAGTCCCCACAATAAAGCAGTGTGAGCACAGATATATGCAGCACACTGAGCACAGATATGGAGCGTTTTTCAGGCAGAGAACTTATAATACTGGTGGTCACTGGTCAGCAAAACTCTGCACTGTACTCCTCCTATATAATACTGCTGGTCCCTAGTCCCCACAATAAAGCAGTGTGAGCACAGACATATGCAGCACACTGAGCACAGATATGGAGTGTTTTTCAGGCAGAGAACGTATAATACTGGTGGTCACTGGTCAGCAAAACTCTGCACTGTACTCCTCCTATATAATACTGCTGGTCCCCAGTCCCCACAATAAAGCAGTGTGAGCACAGATATATGCAGCACACTGAGCACAGATATGGAGCGTTTTTCAGGCAGAGAACGTATAATACTGGTGGTCACTGGTCAGCAAAACTCTGCACTGTACTCCTCCTATATAATACTGCTGGTCCCCAGTACCCACAATAAAGCAGTGAGCACAGATATTTGCAGCCACCTGAATAAAACTGAGAGGACGCCAGCCACGTCCTCTCACTATCATTTCCAATGCACGAGTGAAAAATGGCAGCGACGCGCGGCTCCTTATATAGAATCCGAATCTCGCGAGAATCCGACAGCGGGATGATGACGTTCAGGCGCGCTCGGGTTAACCGAGCAAGGCGGGAAGATTCGAATCTGCCTCGGAACCGTGTAAAATGGGTGAAGTTCGGGGGGGTTCGGATTCCGACTAACCGAATCCGCTCATCACTAGTTATATGGTACTCCTACCTCCATAGAATTAAATAATAAAAATTTTATTATGCTCTTATAGTAAACGAATACCAAAATATGCCCTTTAAAATGGACATTTAAGTTCTATTTGCTCCTTTAAATGGATTTTCAGATCAGTATGCTGAACTTAATGTTTCTTAATGTTTAAATGCTTTTTGCAACAGGAAGACATAAATTATTAAAACCAAGTGTCTATGTATTAGACTAACTCTGACTTTATTTCAATGTTTAAAGCTACGTATCATACATTAGGTAAAACTTGCTTCCAATAGATTGATATTGAATACCTTTCTTTGTTTTTGTATGTGATTCAGATTAACCAGATAATGCATACCTCACTTTAGCACACACCTAAAGGTAAGTATAAGTAATGGCTTTGGGGTTAGGGTTAGGTACTAGGGGGAGGGTTAAAGTTAGGCTTTGGGGGTAGGGGGGTTAGGCTACTGGAGGGGACAGTTAAGATTAGGCTGTAGGAGGGGGAGGTTAGGGTTAGTCTGCAGTACAGCTTGGTTAGAATTAGGGGTAGAGTAAAATATTTACTGTGATCTGTTGGTATTCTGATCGTGATTTTGTGCCCAGCCCCACAACAGTACAGTGTTTTAAAAGGGTGAGAGAAGTCAAAGGGGCTAACCAATGGTTTGGAATAGGGATGAGCGGGTTCGGTTCCCTGAGAACCAAACCCACACGAACATCATGTCCCGAGCCCGGATCTGAGCCCACCCCGGGACTTCACACCAGGCTCAGAAACCAGAATAAGGCAAAACGTCATCATCCCGCTGTCGGATTCTTGCAGGTTTTGGAATCCATATAAGGAGCCGCGCGTCACCGCCATTTTCACTCCGGAATTGGATAGTGTAGCGAGAGGGCATGTCTCCTCATTGGCTGTGCGAGAAAGTGGTGTGGTGCGTGGGGTGGCCACCTGCTCTTATGTGTCATTACAGTGCTGTGTTGGGCTGCATCAGTCCAGTGGTGGTGTCTTGTGCTGCATCAGTCCAGTCACAGTGGTGGTGTCCTGTGCTGCCATAAGTCCAGTGCTGCTGTATAAGTCCAGTCCAGTGAAGTGGTGCTGTGTTGTGCTGCATCAGTCCAGTGGTGGTGTCCTGTGCTGCCAAAAGTCCAGTGGTGGTGTCCTCTGCTGCCATAAGTCCAGTGCTGTTGCTGTATAAGTCCAGTGAAGTGGTGCTGTGTTGTGCTGCATCAGTCCAGTGGTGGTGTCCTGTGCTGCCATAAGTCCAGTGGTGCTGACGTATAAGTCCAGGGGTACTGCTGTATAAGTCCAGGGGTACTGACGTATAAGTCCAGTCCAGTGGTGCAGCCATATAAGTTCAGGGGTACTGCTGTATAAGTCATGGGGTAGTGCCATGTAAATCATGGGGTACTGCCATATAAGTCCATAGGTACTGCCGTCTAAGTTCAAGGGTACTGCCATATAAGTACAGTCCAGTGGTGCAGTGCAGCCATATAAGCCCAGGGGTACTGCCGTATAAGTCCAGGGGTACTGCCATAAAAGTCCAGGTGTACTGCAGTTTTAGTCCAGTCCAGTGGTGCAGCCGTATAAATACAGTGGTACTGCCATATAAGTCCAGGGGTACTGCCATATAAGTCCAGTGGTACTGCCGTATAAGTCCATTGGAACTGCATTATAAGTCCAGTGGTACTGCCGTATAAGTCCAGTGGAACTGCCGTATAAGTCCAGTGGTAGTGCCGTATAAGTCCTGTGGTACTGCCGTATAAGAAGGGCAGTCTGTTCGTATATGCCCCAGGAGTATAAGGACCCTATGCTGATAGCTGAGGGTCCCCACTTTCCAGTGGTACCAGATTTTTAAAAATTGGCTCTGGGGAACCGGAGATATCCGACTTGAAAGCAGTGGTCCCCATCCAAGCCTGTTAATTGCTTTCCCAGCCAGATATCTCGGGTTCTGTCTGATTCAGAATTTTTCTGAGGGCATAATCCTAAAGCTGTGACTCTCCCCTTTTGGTGGACACTGGCAGCTTGTTTCTACTATTCCCAGAACCAGAGATATCAGCTTTGTTTTCAGCAGCTTGTCCTGCTCCAGCTCCACACGCCTAATATGCAGTTTTAGATTTTCATTGGTGAATTGATCTGGCTCCTGAACTCTGATCCCCATGTACCCAGAACCTCCTGAAAGGTGGGACTCTCTCGTTTTTTGTACCATTCAAAGCTAAGAAATATATTTTCAGGAACTTGATATATCTGCAGTCAAGAAAGCTGTCAGGCTCCGGAGCCTTACCTCCAGCGGGGTGCTCCCGGGGGTTGCCGTCCCGCTGGTTGGCGGGGCTGCAGTGGCAGGGAACTGCTAGTGGTGGGTCCTCCTGGATGGATGTGCAGCTGCTGAGGGCTAGCGGTCTGGAGAGCTGGGAGCTGTGGCAGGCATCGCTGCAGTAAGGTCCTCTAGTGTGACACAATATAGTGTGTCATTGTCAGAAGCTGGCTAAAGCTGTGTGTTAACAGCTGAGTATGTCTCCTGTGCTGGAGGCAGCCATGTTGGAGACCAGAGCATTACTAATTAAGTTTCCATTCTGTGTCCAGCCAATCCTGCGTGTTCCCTCCTTACAAAAGGGGGTTGGCCCAGAGGGAGATTGCCAGTGCTTCAAGTTACCTCATTGTGAAAGGTTCTCCAGCTCTGTGCTCCCAGGTTACTTCTGGTGCCCTTGCCCTGGTTGCTCTCATCTATCGGTTAAATAAACACTGCTGCAGTCCTGCTGTCTATGTCCGTCGCCACTCATGGAAGCGCTCACAGGGTCCCAGGTTGTAGAGGAGCTCCAGGTGCTAACAGCAGTTTTCTCAGACGTCTTCATTTTTTCAAAGTCCAAGTACTTCAGCCTCGTCTTTCAATCAAAAATCACAAGTCTTCATTTCTTCAAAGTATAAGTTCTTCAGCCTCGTCTTTCAATCACAAATCACAAGTCTTCATTTCTTCAAAGTCCAAGTTCTTCAGCCTCGTCTTTTAATCACAGTCTACAGTTCTTCTTTACCGGAGTTCTTCAGCTTCACTCATCAAGTAATTTAACCATAGACTCTAATTCTTCCAGTTTCGTCAATTTATCCACTATTCGTGTACAGCCTGTTATTCATTAAAACTACAGTTATCTTCCTACGGAGTCCTCCTTTTCCATTACACCCTTCCGGCCAACGCTAACAATTAGTTTGGCCTCCACCCCATGAGGAGGAATTACGTTCAGCCACCTCGTTTACTCTTCTCACAGGTAGCTGTCCCTTCAGCCAAAACTCGGTTGTCGGAACCCCAACTTACGCAGAGCGTGATAGAAGCTTGCCTCCTACCAGAAAATGATAAACATTAAGCCCACTCCACTATCCACCCCTCCCCTACATAATAAACACCCCCTACCACCATGGAAGTCATGTACCAGGGCTTCTCCATTCAGCCCAAAGCACCCTTCTACAGTTTAGCCCCATCTGTGCAATAAAGAAGTAATTAGCAGAATTACTGCTCCAGGTCCTACATGCTGAGCAGAAGATAGAACACCCCCTACCACCCAAGGGACATCAAAGCTGCCACTGATAGCACCCCCACCCCTACCACTAGAGGATGGGTAGGGGGCCCAGTGCATTGTTGTGCCCACGGGCCTACACTGCTGTAAAGGTAGCCCTGCATATAAGTCCAGTGGAACTGCTGTATAAATGTAGTGGTACTGCCATATAAGTCCAGTGGTACTGCCGTATCAGTCCAGGGGTACTGCCGTATAAGTCCATGGGTACTGCCGTATAAGTACAGTCCAGTGCAGCCGTATAAGTCGAGTGGTGCTGTCGTGTGCTGTATATTATTTACTCCAAATAAAGGGGTTATTAATATTTAATCCAAATAATTGGTGTAGGGGTACACTATCCTGTGCCGCAAATTGTGTTATATAACTCTAGAAAAATTATTGAGAAGACAACTTTGGATGATAAAATAGGAAAAGATCAAGAACCACTTCCTCCCAGTGCTGAAGCTGCTGCCACTAGTCATGACATAGACAAAGAAATGTCATCAACGTTGTCTGCCAAGGCCGATGCCCAGTGTGATAGTAGAGGGCATGTAAAATCCAAAAAGCCAATGTTCAGTAAAATGTCCCAAAAAAATAAATTTAAACGGTCTGAGAAGAAACGTAAACTTGCCAATATGCCATTTACGACACGGAGTGGCAAGGAACGGCTAAGGACCTGGCCTATGTTCATGACTAGTGGTTCATCTTCACCTGACGATGGAAGCCCTCATCCTCCCGCTAGAAAAATGATGAGAGTTAAGCTGGAAAAAGCACAGCAAAGATCTGTGCGTTCTAAGAAGGTATCACAAATACCCAAGGAGAGTCCAAGTATGTCGGCGGTTGCAATGCCTGACCTTCCAAAACTGGATGGGAAGAGGAGTCTCCTTCCACCATTTGAATGCCCTCTGCAAGTGCTGGAAGGAGCACCCACAGTCCAATTTCTGATATTCAAATTGAAGATGTCACTGTTGAAGTACACAAGGATGAGGATATGGGTGTTGCTAGTGCTGAGGAGCAAGTTGACGATGAGGATTCTGATGGTGATGTGGTTTGTTTAAATCAGGCACCAGGGGAGACAGTTGTTGTTCGTGGGATGAATTAGCCCAATTTCATGCCTCGGAAAAATACCAAAAAAGCCACCTCTTCGGTGTGGAATCAAGCCGTGTGTTGCCTTTGACAATCCATAATAAGTAGGGGTAAGGACATTAACCACCTAGGAACATCCTCCCTTATACGTCACCTGCAGCGCATTCATCAGAAGTCATTGTCAAGTTCAGAAACTTTGGGTAAGAGTGTTAGCAGTCCACTGACACCTAAATCCCTTCTTCCTCCTGTCCCCAAGCTCCTGCAAGCTACACCACCAACTCCCTCAACATCAATTTCCTCCTCAGTCAGGAACGTCAGTAGTACTGCAGGCCATGTCATTGACATGACTGACGAGTCCTCTCATAACCGTGATTCCTCCTTCAGTGGTATGCCTACTGCTGCTGCTGCTGTTGTTGTTGCTGGGAGTCGATCGTCATCCCAGAGGGGAAGTCAGAAGACCACTTGTACTACTTCAACTAAGCAAATGATTGTCCACCAGTCCTTTGCGAGGAAGATGAAATATGACAGCAGTCATCCTGTTGCAAAGCAGATAACTGAGGGCTTTGCAGCTATGTTGGTGTTAGACGTGCATCCGGTATCTGCCATTAGTGCAGTGGAATTTAGACAATTGATGGAGGTAGTGTGTCCCTGGTACCAAATCCCATCTAGGTTCCACTTCACTAGGACAGTGATTCCTGGACTGTACAGGGACATTACAAAAAGTGTCCTCGGTGTTCTAAAAAATGCAGTTGTACCCAGTGTCCACTTAACCACAGACATGTGGACAAGTGGAGCAGGGCAATCTGAGGACTACATGACTGTGACATCCCACTGGCTAGATGTATTGCCTCCCGCAGCAACAACAGCAGGGGCACCAGTAGCAGCATCTCACAAACGCCAGCTCAATCCTAGGCAGGCTATGCTATGTATCACCGGTTTCCATAAGAGGCACACTGCTGACAACCTCTTACGGAAACTAAGGGACATCTTCGCACAATAGCTTACCCCACTTAGACTCTCCTGGGGATTTGTGAAATCGGACAACGCCACCAATATTGTGCGTGCATTAGATCTGGGCAATTTCCTGCACATCTCATGTTTTGCACACACAATTCATTTGGTGGTGCAGAATATATAAAAAAATTACAGAGACGTGCAGGAGATGCTGTCTGTGGCTCAAAAAATTGCAGGCCACTTTTGGCATTCAGCCACTGCATGCGGAAGACTGGAGCACCAGCAAACATTCCTGAACCTACCCTGCCATCACCTGAAACAAGAGGTGATAATGAGATGGAATTCAACACTCTATATGCTTCAGAGGATGGAGGATCAGCAAAAGGCCATTCAAGCCTATATATCCACCTACAATATAGGCAAAGGAGGGTGTAGTCACCTGACTCAAGTGCAGTGGAGAATGATTTCCATGTTGTGTAAGGTTCTCCAACCCTTTGAACTTGCCACACGTGAAGTCAGTTCAGACATTGACAGCTTGAGTTAGGTCATTCCCCTCATCAGGCTTTTGTAGAAGCAGCTGGAGAGATTGAAGGAGGAGCTAAGATGGAGCGATACCGCTAAGTATGTGGGATTTATGGATGAAGCCCTTCATTCGCTTTGCCAGGATTCAAGGGTGGTCAATCTGTTGAAATCAGAGCACTACATTTTGGCCACCGTGCTCGATCCTAGATTTAAAACCTACGTTGTAGCTCTCTTTCCGGCAGACACAAGTCTGCAGAAGTTCAAAGACCTGCTGGTGAGAAAATTGTCAAGTCAAGCGGAACGTGACCCGTCAACAGCTCCTCCTTCACATTTTCCTGCAACCTGGGGTGCGAGGAAAAGGCTAAGAATTCCGAGCCCACCCGCTGGCGGTGATGCAGGGCAGTCTGGAGCGAGTGCTGACATCTGGTCCGGACTGAAGGACCTGCCAACGATTACTGACATATCTACTGTCACTGCATATGATGCTGTCACCATTGAAATAATGGTGGAGGATTATATGGGTGACAGCATCCAAGTAGGCATGTCAGACAGTCCGTATGTATACTGGCAGGAAAAAGAGGCAATTTGGGGGCCCTTGCACAAACTGGATTTATTTTACCTAAGTTGCCCCCCATCCAGTGTGTACTCCGAAAGAGTGTTTAGTGCAGCCAGTAACCTTGTCAGCGATCAGCGTAGGAGGTTACTTCCACAAAATGTGGAGAAGATGATGTTCATCAAAATGTATTATAAATTTCTCCAGGAAGACCTTTACCAGCAATTGCCTCCAGAAAGTACACAGGGCCCTGTGATGGTGGATTCCAGAGGGGACAAATTAATACTCTGTGAGGATGAGGATGTACACACTGAAAGGGGTGAGGAATCGGAGGATGAGGATGACATCTTGCCTCTGTAGAGTCAGTTTGTGCAAGGAGAGATTAATTGCTTCTTTGTTTGTGGGGGACCCAAACAAACCAATCATTTCAGCCAAACTTGTGTGGCAGACCACCTCACTGAAATGATTGGTTAGTTAAAGTGTGCATGTCCTATTTATACAACATAAGGGTGGGTGGGATGCACCCAAGGGCAATTACATCTTGCACCTCTTTTTTTTCTTTGCATTATGTGCTGTTTGGGTCTAGTTTTTAAAAGTGCCATCCTGTCTGCCACTGCCGTGCCACTCCTAGATGGGCCAGGTGCTTGTGCCGCACACTCGTGTCGCTTAGCTTAGCCATCCAGCGACCTCATTGCGCCTCTTTTATTTCTTTGCATTATGTGCTGTTTGGGGCCTCGTTTTTAAAAGTGCCATCCTGTCTGCCACTGCAGTGTCACTCCAAGATGGGCCAGGTGTTGTGCTGCACACTTGTGTTGCTTAGCTTAGACATCCAGCGACCTCGTTGCACCTTTTTTTTCCTTCTTTGCATTATGTGCTCTTTGGGGCCTAGTTTTTAAAAATGCCATCCTGTCTGCCACTGCAGTGCCACTCCTAGATGGGCCAGGTGTTTGTGCCGCACACTCGTGTCGCTTAGCTTTGCCATCCAGCGACCTCGTTGCACCTCTTTTATTTCTTTGCATTATGTGCTCTTTGGGGCCTCGTTTTTAAAAGTGTCATCCTGTCTGACACTGCAGTACCACTTCTAGATGGTCCAGGTGTTTGTGCCGCCCACTTGTGTCGATTAGCAAAGTCATCCAGCTACCTCAGTGCAACCTTTTGTCCTAAAAACAATATTGTGAGGTGTGAGATGTTCAGAATAGACTGGAAATGAATTGAAATGAATTTCACTGAGGTTAATAATACCATAGAATCAAAATTACCCCCAAATTCTGTGATTTTAGTTGTTTTTGTGGCTCTTTAAAAAAAATCATCCAGATTCAAAACCAAAACCCGAAAGAGTGGTTTTGGCAAAACAAATCCAGATCCAAAACACGAGCGAGGATCCAGATCCAAAACCAAAACTCAAAACATGAAAAGTGCCTGCTGCACATCTCTAGTTTGGAATCACCAAACAAAACCCAACGTGATAAAACCCCTCTTTTGTGAGTATACTATCAACATCAAGTCCTGATTACAGAATCCTAAAAGTTGTAAGGGATAAGTATTGCTAGCAATGGTCAGATTTTGCTAATATCATAAAAAATTATTCTCTAAGGAAGCAAAAAATTCAAGACTGGGAATGCTATTATTCAGGTTTAAATCTTGATTTATAACCTCAAAAGAGTCACCAGTTTATCGCCCAACTCCACTCATTTATACTAAAAATAAAATTTCTACATGCTCCACTGAGTCAGATTTTCTCCCCAAATTTTATCCCAAAATGTTTTTTAATTCATAAACTGCAGGGTTTTTTTTATTATGTAATGCTTCTTTGCTGTACATGTTGTTTGCCACATATTCATGCAATGTTTGTTGTTACTACCGCTGTTTTTTCGATGTCATCTTCTTGACTGCCTCTCTGACTATAATTTTGATCTTTACATAAACTTATATGATTTTTTAAAAAAGTGCAGGAGATAGAGCCTAATTCAGTGAGGATCGTATTTGTAAAGCTGCTCGCAGCAGCATTGCAAATTAAATTCTTAGCAATGGACTTGTGATAGCAAGTCTTTGATGCAATCGCAGTCCAGAATGAACATTGGTCGCGATGTTCATCTGTGACAGCGTTCTGAGTAAGTCTGAGCTTACTCAGGCTTGCTGTTGCAGGGCGGCTTGCAAAGCCAAGGAAATGGAGTCTCGCAAAGCAGTTTTTGGCCACGCTGCTCCTGGAAAACAGGAGTGACACACCCCCATTTCCGGTAACACTGCCCACCCCATTTCTCCCCAGGAATGCCTTTGCCTGTCAAGCAGGAAGAGGTGTTCGCATATCTGTGATGTGTTTACAGGTCCAGGTTTGGACATGCATAGAACAAGTCCTTCATGTGCAAAAGCGATTCAAGCTGAATAAGGCCCATAGTAAATTTTTACACTAAATGTTCTAAAATATATATTTTTAGAGCTAAGCGGGTTCGGCTCTCCGAGAACTGGACCCACCCTAACTTTGCAATTCGAGTCTGGATCCAAGTCTGGTTTGGGGCTTTTTCGACAAACTAGGATCCCAAAACGAGGCAAAATGTCATCATCCCACTGTCGGATTCTCGCGGGTTTTGGATTCTGTAAAGGTTCCCGGTGATTAGTGTCATCTTCACTTTGGCTGTGGAGAGTGTACTGGACGGACGTGTCCATCTCAGTACTGTATAGTCTGGAGTGGGGTGGGTGCTCTGTCTGCTGTCTCTGAAAGGGGTGCTCTGCTGTATCAGTCTAGGTGGGGTGCCCTGTCTTCTGTACCTGAAAGGTTTGCTCTGTCTGCTGTATCTGAAAAAGGGAGGTGCTCTGTCTGCTGTATCTGAAAAAGGGGGGTGCTCTGTCTGCTGTATCTGAAAGGGGTACTCTGCTGTATCAGTCTAGGCGGGGTGCTCTGTCTTCTGTACCTGAAAGGGGTGCTCTGTCTGCTGTATCTAAAAAAGGGAGGTGCTCTGTCTGCTGTGTCTGAAAAAGGGGTGCTGTGTCTGCTGTATCTGAAAGGGGTGCTCTTCTGTATCAGTCCAGGTGGGGTACTCTGTTTGCTGTATCTGAAAGGGGTGCTCTGCTGTATCAGTCCAGGTGGGGTACTCTGTCTGCTGTATCTGAAAGGGGTGCTCTGCTGTATCAGTCCAGATGGGGTGCTCTATCTGCGATATCTGAAAGGGGTGCTCTGCTGTATCAGTCCAAGCAAGGTATTCTGTCTGCTGTATCTGAAAGGGGTGATATGTGCATCTATCCAGGGGCTCTGCCCCTGTGTAAAATTAAAATAATACAAGTTAAAAACAAAAAGCCTAAACATATAATTATAAAAAAATGTTTTTGTTTGTGCTGAACTCCAGTGTACTATACAATTTATTTTTTATTTTCTTAAGTACTGTGACACTGCCAGTCAGACCACAGTATATTATTATTCCATACTCATACACGTATTGTGCGACACTGTTGGTGAAGGTCAACTGCAGTGTTCGAGTACTATTTCTGATGCACACACATATTGTGTGACACTGTGGGTGAAGGTGGTACCACAGTAGTATATTTTATTTCCTACTCATACACATATTGTGTGACACTGTTGGTGAAGGTCAACCGCAGTGTAGTATATTGTATTTCTTTTTCATACACATATTGGCCCTCATTCCGAGTTGTTCGCTCGCAAGCTGTTTTTAGCAGATTTACTCACGCTAAGCCGCCGCCTACTGGGAGTGAATCTTAGCATCTTAAAATTGCGAACGACGTAATCGCAATATTGCGATTACACCTCTCTTAGCAGTTTCTGAGTAGCTCCAGACTTACTCGGCATCTGCGATCAGTTCAGTGCTTGTCGTTCCTGGTTTGACGTCCCAAACACACCCAGCGTTCGCCCAGACACTCCTCCGTTTCTACAGCCACTCCCGCATTTTTCCCAGAAACGGTAGCGTTTTTTCACACACACCCATAAAACGGCCAGTTTCCGCCCAGAAACACCCACTTCCTGTCAATCACATTACGATCGCCTGAACGATGAAAAAGCCGTGAGTAAAATTCCTAACTTCATAGCAAATTTACTTGGCGCAGTCGCAGTGCGAACATTGCGCATGCGCACTAAGCGGAAAATCGCTGCGATGCGAAGAAATTTACAGAGCGAACAACTCGGAATGACCCCAATTGTGCGACACTGTTAGAGAAATTAAACCACAGTGGTGACTGTCAACCGCAGTGTTCAACTACTGTTTCTGACTCATACACGTATTGTGTGACACTGTTAGAGAAATTAAACCACAGTGTTTGATTACTATTTCTGACTTATACTTCTCTTGTGTGACACTGAAGGTGGTACTTTTTTTGTAGAAATTGTAGTGAGTGCTGTACCCCACTGCATTCATGTTTGTGTATAGTCTGGAGGACAAAAAATTGAGAGGAACCAGGAAGCACATACATTACCAGTGGTGTAGGTGCTACCAGCAGTCATGATGATACATTAGCATTATCTACTAAAGCAGATACCCTGGGCCATAGAGGGCTTAAGTCAGGGCATGTAAAATCTAGAGATGAGCGCCTGAAATTTTTCGGGTTTTGTGTTTTGGTTTTGGGTTCGGTTCCGCGGCCGTGTTTTGGGTTCGAACGCGTTTTGGCAAAACCTCACCGAATTTTTTTTGTCGGATTCGGGTGTGTTTTGGATTCGGGTGTTTTTTTCAAAAAACACTAAAAAACAGCTTAAATCATAGAATTTGGGGGTCATTTTGATCCCAAAGTATTATTAACCTCAAAAACCATAATTTACACTCATTTTCAGTCTATTCTGAATACCTCACACCTCACAATATTATTTTTAGTCCTAAAATTTGCACCGAGGTCGCTGTGTGAGTAAGATAAGCGACCCTAGTGGCCGACACAAACACCGGGCCCATCTAGGAGTGGCACTGCAGTGTCACGCAGGATGTCCCTTCCAAAAAACCCTCCCCAAACAGCACATGACGCAAAGAAAAAAAGAGGCGCAATGAGGTAGCTGTGTGAGTAAGATTAGCGACCCTAGTGGCCGACACAAACACCGGGCCCATCTAGGAGTGGCACTGCAGTGTCACGCAGGATGGCCCTTCCAAAAAACCCTCCCCAAACAGCACATGACGCAAAGAAAAAAAGAGGCGCAATGAGGTAGCTGACTGTGTGAGTAAGATTAGCGACCCTAGTGGCCGACACAAACACCGGGCACATCTAGGAGTGGCACTGCAGTGTCACGCAGGATGTCCCTTCCAAAAAACCCTCCCCAAACAGCACATGACGCAAAGAAAAAAAGAGGCGCAATGAGGTAGCTGTGTGAGTAAGATTAGCGACCCTAGTGGCCGACACAAACACCGGGCCCATCTAGGAGTGGCACTGCAGTGTCACGCAGGGTGTCCCTTCCAAAAAACCCACCCCAATCAGCACATGATGCAAAGAAAAAGAAAAGAAAAAAGAGGTGCAAGATGGAATTATCCTTGGGCCCTCCCACCCACCCTTATGTTGTATAAACAAAACAGGACATGCACACTTTAACCAACCCATCATTTCAGTGACAGGGTCTGCCACACGACTGTGACTGATATGACGGGTTGGTTTGGACCCCCCCCAAAAAAGAAGCAATTAATCTCTCCTTGCACAAACTGGCTCTACAGAGGCAAGATGTCCACCTCATCTTCACCCTCCGATATATCACCGTGTACATCCCCCTCCTCACAGATTATCAATTCGTCCCCACTGGAATCCACCATCTCAGCTCCCTGTGTACTTTGTGGAGGCAATTGCTGCTGGTCAATGTCTCCGCGGAGGAATTGATTATAATTCATTTTAATGAACATCATCTTCTCCACATTTTCTGGATGTAACCTCGTACGCCGATTGCTGACAAGGTGAGCGGCGGCACTAAACACTCTTTCGGAGTACACACTTGTGGGAGGGCAACTTAGGTAGAATAAAGCCAGTTTGTGCAAGGGCCTCCAAATTGCCTCTTTTTCCTGCCAGTATAAGTACGGACTGTGTGACGTGCCTACTTGGATGCGGTCACTCATATAATCCTCCACCATTCTATCAATGTTGAGAGAATCATATGCAGTGACAGTAGACGACATGTCCGTAATCGTTGTCAGGTCCTTCAGTCCGGACCAGATGTCAGCATCAGCAGTCGCTCCAGACTGCCCTGCATCACCGCCAGCGGGTGGGCTCGGAATTCTGAGCCTTTTCCTCGCACCCCCAGTTGCGGGAGAATGTGAAGGAGGAGATGTTGACAGGTCGCGTTCCGCTTGACTTGACAATTTTGTCACCAGCAGGTCTTTCAACCCCAGCAGACCTGTGTCTGCCGGAAAGAGAGATCCAAGGTAGGCTTTAAATCTAGGATCGAGCACGGTGGCCAAAATGTAGTGCTCTGATTTCAACAGATTGACCACCCGTGAATCCTTGTTAAGCGAATTAAGGGCTGCATCCACAAGTCCCACATGCCTAGCGGAATCGCTCCGTGTTAGCTCCTCCTTCAATGCCTCCAGCTTCTTCTGCAAAAGCCTGATGAGGGGAATGACCTGACTCAGGCTGGCAGTGTCTGAACTGACTTCACGTGTGGCAAGTTCAAAGGGCATCAGAACCTTGCACAACGTTGAAATCATTCTCCACTGCACTTGAGACAGGTGCATTCCACCTACTATATCGTGCTCAATTGTATAGGCTTGAATGGCCTTTTGCTGCTCCTCCAACCTCTGAAGCATATAGAGGGTTGAATTCCACCTCGTTACCACTTCTTGCTTCAGATGATGGCAGGGCAGGTTCAGTAGTTTTTGGTGGTGCTCCAGTTTTCTGTACGTGGTGCCTGTACGCCGAAAGTGTCCCGCAATTCTTCTGGCCACCGACAGCATCTCTTGCACGGCCCTGTCGTTTTTTAAAAAATTCTGCACCACCAAATTCAAGGTATGTGCAAAACATGGGACGTGCTGGAATTGGCCCAGATTTAATGCACACACAATATTGCTGGCGTTGTCCGATGCCACAAATCCACAGGAGAGTCCAATTGGGGTAAGCCATTCCGCGATGATCTTCCTCAGTTGCCGTAAGAGGTTTTCAGCTGTGTGCGTATTCTGGAAAGCGGTGATACAAAGCGTAGCCTGCCTAGGAAAGAGTTGGCGTTTGCGAGATGCTGCTACTGGTGCCGCCGCTGCTGTTCTTGCGGCGGGAGTCCATACATCTACCCAGTGGGCTGTCACAGTCATATAGTCCTGACCCTGCCCTGCTCCACTTGTCCACATGTCCGTGGTTAAGTGGACATTGGGTACAGCTGCATTTTTTAGGACACTGGTGACTCTTTTTCTGAGGTCTGTGTACATTTTCGGTATCGCCTGCCTAGAGAAATGGAACCTAGATGGTATTTGGTACCGGGGACACAGTACCTCCAACAAGTCTCTAGTTGGCTCTGCAGTAATGATGGATACCGGAACCACGTTTCTCACCACCCAGGATGCCAAGGCCTCAGTTATCCGCTTTGCAGTAGGATGACTGCTGTGATATTTCATCTTCCTCGCAAAGGACTGTTGAACAGTCAATTGCTTACTGGAAGTAGTACAAGTGGGCTTACGACTTCCCCTCTGGGATGACCATCGACTCCCAGCGGCAACAACAGCAGCGCCAGCAGCAGTAGGCGTTACACGCAAGGATGCATCGGAGGAATCCCAGGCAGGAGAGGACTCGTCAGACTTGCCAGTGACATGGCCTGCAGGACTATTGGCATTCCTGGGGAAGGAGGAAATTGACACTGAGGGAGTTGGTGGGGTGGTTTGCGTGAGCTTGGTTACAAGAGGAAGGGATTTACTGGTCAGTGGACTGCTTCCGCTGTCACCCAAAGTTTTTGAACTTGTCACTGACTTATTATGAATGCGCTGCAGGTGACGTATAAGGGAGGATGTTCCGAGGTGGTTAACGTCCTTACCCCTACTTATTACAGCTTGACAAAGGGAACACACGGCTTGACACCTGTTGTCCGCATTTGTGGTGAAATACCTCCACACCGAAGAGCTGATTTTTTTGGTATTTTCACCTGGCATGTCAA
Source organism: Pseudophryne corroboree (assembly GCF_028390025.1). Taxonomy (NCBI): domain Eukaryota; kingdom Metazoa; phylum Chordata; class Amphibia; order Anura; family Myobatrachidae; genus Pseudophryne; species Pseudophryne corroboree. The sequence goes on from NC_086445.1 coordinate 760,794,136, forward strand.
CGGCCATATTCCTCCCACGGACAACAGGTGTCTCCCCGGGTGCCTGACTTAAACAAACCACCTCACCATCAGAATCCTCCTGGTCAATTTCCTCCCCAGCGCCAGCAACACCCATATCCTCCTCATCCTGGTGTACTTCAACACTGACATCTTCAATCTGACTATCAGGAACTGGACTGCGGGTGCTCCTTCCAGCACTTGCAGGGGGCATGCAAATAGTGGAAGGCGCATGCTCTTCACGTCCAGTGTTGGGAAGGTCAGGCATCGCAAACGACACAATTGGACTCTCCTTGTGGATTTGGGATTTCAAAGAACGCACAGTTCTTTGCGGTGCTTTTGCCAGCTTGAGTCTTTTCAGTTTTCTAGCGAGAGGCTGAGTGCTTCCATCCTCATGTGAAGCTGAACCACTAGCCATGAACATAGGCCAGGGCCTCAGCCGTTCCTTGCCACTCCGTGTGGTAAATGGCATATTGGCAAGTTTACGCTTCTCCTCCGACAATTTTATTTTAGGTTTTGGAGTCCTTTTTTTTCTGATATTTGGTGTTTTGGATTTGACATGCTCTGTACTATGACATTGGGCATCGGCCTTGGCAGACGACGTTGCTGGCATTTCATCGTCTCGGCCATGACTAGTGGCAGCAGCTTCAGCACGAGGTGGAAGTGGATCTTGATCTTTCCCTAATTTTGGAACCTCAACTTTTTTGTTCTCCATATTTTATAGGCAGAACTAAAAGGCACCTCAGGTAAACAATGGAGATGGATGGATTGGATACTAGTATACAATTATGGACGGACTGCCACGGTTAGGTGGTATAAAAAAACCACGGTTAGGTGGTATATATTATAATAATAATACAATTATGGATGGACGGACTGCCTGCCTACTGCCGACACAGAGGTAGCCACAGCCGTGAACTACCGCACTGTACACTGGTTGATAAAGAGATAGTAGTATACTCGTAACAATTAGGATGACACTATGACGGTATAAAGAATGAAAAAAAAACCACGGTTAGGTGGTAGGTATATAATAATAAATAATACAATTCTGGTCGGACGGACTGCCTGCCGTGTGCCGACACAGAGGTAGCCACAGCCGTGAACTACCGCACTGTACACTGGTTGATAAAGAGATAGTAGTATACTCGTAACAATTAGGATGACACTATGACGGTATAAAGAATGAAAAAAAAAACCACGGTTAGGTGGTAGGTATATAATAATAAATAATACAATTCTGGTCGGACGGACTGCCTGCCGTGTGCCGACACAGAGGTAGCCACAGCCGTGAACTACCGCACTGTACACTGGTTGATAAAGAGATAGTAGTATACTCGTAACAATTAGGATGACACTATGACGGTATAAAGAATGAAAAAAAAACCACGGTTAGGTGGTAGGTATATAATAATAAATAATACAATTCTGGTCGGACGGACTGCCTGCCGTGTGCCGACACAGAGGTAGCCACAGCCGTGAACTACCGCACTGTACACTGGTTGATAAAGAGATAGTAGTATACTCGTAACAATTAGGATGACACTATGACGGTATAAAGAATGAAAAAAAAACCACGGTTAGGTGGTAGGTATATAATAATAAATAATACAATTCTGGTCGGACGGACTGCCTGCCGTGTGCCGACACAGAGGTAGCCACAGCCGTGAACTACCGCACTGTACACTGGTTGATAAAGAGATAGTAGTATACTCGTAACAATTAGGATGACACTATGACGGTATAAAGAATGAAAAAAAAACCACGGTTAGGTGGTAGGTATATAATAATAAATAATACAATTCTGGTCGGACGGACTGCCTGCCGTGTGCCGACACAGAGGTAGCCACAGCCGTGAACTACCGCACTGTACACTGGTTGATAAAGAGATAGTAGTATACTCGTAACAATTAGGATGACACTATGACGGTATAAAGAATGAAAAAAAAAACCACGGTTAGGTGGTAGGTATATAATAATAAATAATACAATTCTGGTCGGACGGACTGCCTGCCGTGTGCCGACACAGAGGTAGCCACAGCCGTGAACTACCGCACTGTACACTGGTTGATAAAGAGATAGTAGTATACTCGTAACAATTAGGATGACACTATGACGGTATAAAGAATGAAAAAAAAAACCACGGTTAGGTGGTAGGTATATAATAATAAATAATACAATTCTGGTCGGACGGACTGCCTGCCGTGTGCCGACACAGAGGTAGCCACAGCCGTGAACTACCGCACTGTACACTGGTTGATAAAGAGATAGTAGTATACTCGTAACAATTAGGATGACACTATGACGGTATAAAGAATGAAAAAAAAACCACGGTTAGGTGGTAGGTATATAATAATAAATAATACAATTCTGGTCGGACGGACTGCCTGCCGTGTGCCGACACAGAGGTAGCCACAGCCGTGAACTACCGCACTGTACACTGGTTGATAAAGAGATAGTAGTATACTCGTAACAATTAGGATGACACTATGACGGTATAAAGAATGAAAAAAAAACCACGGTTAGGTGGTAGGTATATAATAATAAATAATACAATTCTGGTCGGACGGACTGCCTGCCGTGTGCCGACACAGAGGTAGCCACAGCCGTGAACTACCGCACTGTACTGTGTCTGCTGCTAATATAGACTGGTTGATATTTAAAGAGATATTAGTAGTATACAACAATACTATACTGGTGGTCAGGCACTGGTCACCACTCCTGCAGCAAAAGTGTGCACTGTTAATTAATATAATTGTACTCCTGGCTCCTGCTAACAACCTGCAGTGCTCCCCAGTCTCCCCCACAATTAATTATAAGCTTTTAATTTATACATTGATGATTGTGCAGCACACTGGGCTGAGCTGAGTGCACACAGACTGAGTCACACTGTGTGACTGACTGTGCTGTGTATCGTTTTTTTTTTCAGGCAGAGAACGGATATAGCAGAGAGAAGTGAACGGATATATTATATTAAATAAAAGTTAACTAGCAACTGCACTGGTCACTGACTGTGGTAAACTAACTCTGTCTGCGACTCTGCACAATCTCTCTCTCTCTATCTAATCTATCTCTATTCTAATGGAGAGGACGCCAGACACGTCCTCTCCCTATCAATCTCAATGCACGAGTGAAAATGGCGGCGACGCGCGGCTCCTTATATAGAATCCGAGTCTCGCGATAGAATCCGAGCCTCGCGAGAATCCGACAGCGTCATGATGACGTTCGGGCGCGCTCGGGTTAACCGAGCAAGGCGGGAAGATCCGAGTCGCTCGGACCCGTGAAAAAAAACATGAAGTTCGGGCGGGTTCGGATTCCGAGGAACCGAACCCGCTCATCTCTAGTAAAATCATTTAATTTTGCAGTAATAAAGAAAAAGCATCAAAAGGAAAGTTAGATGCAGAAGCACCAAGACAAACTGTGCATTCAGAATCAGACTCATCAGACATTCTTGAGGAACATTAGGGGTGTTCGCATCAGCTATGTGTGAGTGTAATATTTCTCACACTGTCCTCATAGAGAAGCCTCTTTCACATTCTTACACCATTTCTGCACCATCTGCACATGAGGGGAGCAGTACAAGTAAAGATGGTGATGATGAGGAGGATATAATATAAATTGAGAATTTGTGTGTGGAAGTTGAACAGGATGAGGGGGATATGTATGTACTACTACTATCTGACACTAAGGATGTTGATGATGTTTGTGTAAGTCAGCCACTGGTGGCTGCAGTTGTTGTCCGTGATAAAAAGAAAGCCATTGCAATGCCCGGGCATAAGACAAAAAAAGCCACCTCTTGGCTGTGGGATTATATTTACCCCATTCCTGACTATGTTTGTAATAACATCTGCTCCATTTGTGAAGCCGAAGTTAGTAGAGGTAGGGACGTTAGCCATCTAGGCACCTCCTCCATGTTACGTCATTTGCGGCTAAGATATGAAATTTATTGTACAAGATTATAATGTAACTAACACCTCATTATCAACATCCTCAGTGTCATTACTTATCAGAGGTAGTCCTTCTAAAAAATTGTTTGTGTTGGCCCAAACAAACCAATCATTTCAGGCACAAGTGGCAGTCCCTGTCACTGAAATGATTGGTTTTTTAAACTGTGCATGTCCTCTTTAATATATACAACATAAGGGTGGGAAGGCCCAAAGTCAAAAGACCCAAAGGCAATTTCATCTACCACCTCTTTTCTTTGCATTATGTGCTGTTTGGAGCATTGCTGACTGTGACAACAAACATTTGTATAGTTTATTAAACTATCACCCTATCTGCCAGTGCAGTGCCATTCTGTTTCTTAGATGTGCCATGTTAGAAGTTTAAGTGTCACATGTTTGTGCTGCTAGTCATCCAGCTCCCTCAGTGCAACCTTTTGGCCTAAACTGGATGAAAACAATATTGTGAGCTGTGTGGTGGCCAAAATTGACTTGAAATGGGTGGAATTAATGTCATTGAGGTTAATAATACTGTAGAAACAAAACCAGACCCAAATTCTGTGATTTTAGCTGTTTTTATGCAAAAAAAAAAAACAATCCAGTATTTTTTTTTTTTTAATCATTATAACAGCTAAAATCACAGAATTTGGTTCTGGTTTTGATCCTATAGTATTAGCACCCAAAATTTGGGCCGGTGCACATCCATATATATTTTAGAGGGAAATTTTATAAGCAACACAGTGGGTAATTCAGACTGGATCGCAGCGGCAGCGATCGCAGTCTGAATTACTATGTGGAGTGCTCAGGCGCAGTGACCGCACTGCACATGCGCACCCCGGGAGCCCAGTGAGATGCTATCAACATCTCACTGGCTGCGATCACCTCTGCCTGATTGACAGGCAGAGGTGGTTGCAGGGCGGGAGGGGGGTGTGCCAACAGTGTTAGAACGGTCCGGACAACGGAGGCATGTCCAGACCATTGGGGGGGGCAACTGCTACAACCCGGGACGTGGACAGTAGATCCCTGCCAGGACGCAGGAGTTGCACTGGCAGGGAGATACTCGTCAGGTACAAAAGCATTGCTGCCGTGCGATGCTTTTGTACCTATGCGGGGGGTAAGGGGGGGGGGGGTAAGGCCTGGACTAGCCCTGTGCTGGGTGTCCCCCGCGAATGTCAGAGTTAATGTTCGTAGATATGCAAAATTTTGCACATCTATTATCAACTCTGATTTGTCCCCACAAATATTACATGTGGTTTTCACAGCTGAGCCATGGGTTTTGTTGTCTTGTTTCTTGAAGACTAAAAACACAAATTGCATCGGATGTGTGGTGGTTTGCAAAGTCCCAAACTGTGAGCAGATTACTACATATACTGTTTACAAAGAAAGAGTGTGTAGGCAGTGACTGTGTAGGTGGAAGGGAAAGAAATAGGCAGAAGGTATGATTGGTCAATAGTTCTCATGAAGACATGAATCAGGTCCATATAAAAATGTTGACATGGTCAAACTATTAACATCATGCCATTATGCTTATCGTGAAGACAGTGACCATGTCAACATTCATCATGTCTACATGGATGATACTGAATGATGACAAACAATCCCTGGATGTCTAGTGTTGTCTTTCCTTCTCCCAGAGGCCATGGTGACTCCATACAGCATCTTCTATCAGGTCCCAGTTTTCATATGGATGTTTAGTGTAGAGCTTAATATGTTAGAATATGTACAACCATTATATGAAGTCTCTATGTCTAGAATGTACCAGAAAAAACTGGAAAGTGGCTGGAGCAATAGCGAGACTACTTGGTATGACCAGGTATTTGAAGTGGTGATATAGGTTTCAGAAAGCAGTCTGCCACTCATCTTTAGATTTTATATATATATATATATATATATATATATACATATATATAAATATATATATATATATATATATATATATAGAATTGAAGACCACGGCGCTCGGGTGCAATTTATGTGGTAATAGTGCACAGTATAAAAAGTATTGTTTAGAAATATAGTAAAACGTAGTGAATATATTAAAAAAGATTTTAAAAGAAGATACGTGAGGTAAAAGTCCCTATTTCATATAAAAGCACTTCTCAGTAAATTATCAGAGCGGCAGCTTGTAATACATATAGATATGCTTAGCATGCATATAAAATTTGTTGCAAGAATTGGAAAAACAAGCGCCCAAGAGTGTAATTATTAGGGTCAGGGAAAATGAAGGTATAAAAAATGGATGATAAGGATCGATTTAAAACACTTATCTGGCAGGTAGAGACTTGAATCAAGTAGTAGTCTTTTTGAGGATTAAGAACATGCGGATAAAACAGAAAAAACTAACATAGTGTGTACCGTTTATGTTGCATATTATGTTACTGTTTAGTTTCACAGGCCTTATTAGGGAACTTAGCTTATTCCCACAGAGTATAAATTTGCAGCCTGCGCAGTATATATATTAAAAATACAAGAAAGTTTTTAATAACATAATCACATAAAAACACACACGTTTCGTCCGTCAGCAACACTTGATGAAGTCCTGTTGCTGACGGACGAAACGCGTTGGGAGTACCTGCAGACACCTCCTCTTGATGGACAGATAAGCCTAAAACTATTTTAAATCCTGTACGCATGCATTTCAGTCATATTCATGGACAGATAAGCCTGATTTAATTTTTTATCCTGTACGCATGCTATACAGCTATTTTTATGTGTGTTTTTATGTGATTATGTTATTAAAAACTTTCTTGTATTTTTAATATATATACTGCGCAGGCTGCAAATTTATACTCTGTGGGAATAAGCTAAGTTCCCTAATAAGGCCTGTGAAACTAAACAGTAACATAATATGCAACATAAACGGTACACACTATGTTAGTTTTTTCTGTTTTATCCGCATGTTCTTAATCCTCAAAAAGACTACTACTTGATTCAAGTCTCTACCTGCCAGATAAGTGTTTTAAATCGATCCTTATCATCCATTTTTTATACCTTCATTTTCCCTGACCCTAATAATTACACTCTTGGGCGCTTGTTTTTCCAATTCTTGCAATATATATATATATATATATATATACAGTATATGATCCACAAATATCTAGTTTGGTGAACAATTTAGCAAACCATAACATCTCAAAAAGTTCTGGAGTGAGAGGCAATGGCAGCGGTATCTCCTGATTGGCTGCCAGTCCACTAGCCACTAGGGGTGCAGATGTCCTGGAAAAAGACACAGAGGTCATTTTCCTTGTGATTTAACTAGTGCGCATGCGCAAAGTTTATAAAAGGAATGGGGGGCAGCGTATGCGGTGTAGACTCCTCTGGACTCAGGGGCCCATGTGCATCGCACATACTGCAACCATTATAAATACACCAGTGCATGTCACCAACTTTACACACATTTCCAACACAAAACAAACTAAATTATCTACCTCACTGAAACAAAAAACCCACCAGTATGTGTTGTAGACTTTGGGAATAAAATGGAGAATTCAGAGGATGCCGAGAACATATACACAGCCTTAGTGAGAATAAAGCTCATTGGCTAGCTGGTGCTAGCATAGCACTTACAAAGGTGCCACCATACCACTAAATGGACTACTTGCATAATATTGCACCTATACGTCACTGACGTATTTATAATGGCTGCAGGGCCAGGGTCCAGGATGGCCCACTCCTCACACCCTGAACCCATTATTTTTATTTGTCACCCTCAGGAGTCCCAAGGCACAGCAGCAGTGCTGCAGAAATCACTAGGAAAATGATGTGGCGCCCTTTTCCCCATGTTTCATGCATGCACAATAGGAAAATCACTGTTAAAATGGCTGCTGCACCATATTCACAGAGATCTGTGCATGCGCTCTAGGCTCTGGGACAGCGCTTGGGTCCCCTAGTGGGTCAAATCATGTACAAAAAAAATCTTCCTTGCAGCAATGTATTTTCTGAAAATGTTTGCTACTGTATGGGATCAGTATGAGATCCCGGCCTCCCCTACTGTATATAGCCAGTGGCGCCAATGACAGTTTGAAAGTTTATGATGCTAATGATCAGGGCAAAAAAAATGGTTTTGCACCTTTCGGGAACTTGTAAAACAATGGGCCTAATTCTTCAGACCTGATCGCTAGGCTACGTTTTCGTACAGCTGGCGATCAGGTCTAATCTGCACATGCGTATGCACCGCAATGCGCAGGCGTGTCGCACGGGTACAAAGCGGATCGTCGCTCAGCGATGGGTTTGTGCGAAGGATCCATTCTCACAGGCGTTCACAAGGAAATTGACAGGGAGAAGGCGTTTCTGGGTGGCAACTGACCGTTTTCTGGGAGTGTTTGGAAAAACTAAGGCATGTCCAAGCATTTGCAGGGCAGGTGTCTGACGTCAAGTCCGGTCCTGAACAGACTGAAGTGAACGCATTGGCTGAGTAAGTCCTGTGCCATGCAGACACTGCATAACATTTTTTGTACAGTTCTGCTACACATGCATTCGCACACTTGCACATCTAAAATACACTCCCCCTGTAGGCGGCGACTATCTTTTGCAGCAGTGCAAAAATCGCCTGCTAGCAATCAGGTCTGAATTAAGCCCAATATACCAAAGGAGAAAGCAAAAGCAAGCAATGTATTGTCTGGGTATTTGGCCTATATGAGTAATGACAACAAGCTGTGGGTTTGGATTTATTCCAGGACTTAATAAAACAAAAAGGGTCATGAAGACATGGGAAATTTGTAGAAAGAATTAAAAACCTACAGAAATCCCCAAAAGACTGTGAGTAAATATAGAGCTACTGTAACTAGTGGGGATGTTAAATAAATAAGCAAATTAGACAATGCTGTGGGTACTGTTCATGCTGCTATGATAGTGATCATATACAGGTTGAGTATCCCCTATCCAAAATGCTTGGGACCAGAGGTATTTTGGATATGGGATTTTTCCGTAGTTTGGAACAATTGCATACTATAATGAGATATCATGGTGATGGGACTCAAGTCTAAGCACAGGATGCATTTATGTTACATATACACCTTATACACACAGCCTGAAGGACATTTTAACCAATATTTTGTAGAACTTTGTGCATTAAACAAAGTGTGTGTACATTCACACAATTCATTTATGTTTCATATACACCTTATACACACAGCCTGAAGGACATTTTAGACAATATTTTTTATAACTTTGTGCATTAAACAAAGTGTGTCTACATTCACACAATTCATTTATGTTTCATATACACCTTATACACATAGCCTGAAGGTCATTTAATACAATATTTATAATAACTTTGTGTATTAAACAAAGTTTGTGTACATTGAGCCATCAAAAATCAAAGGTTTCACTATCTCACTCTCACTCAGAAAAGTCCGTATTTCGGAATATTTGGATATGGGATACTCAACCTGTACTTTATCTGAACATGTCACACAAAAAAAAGTTCCAGTATCAAAGAACTTGACACATTTTGTTCTCCCTTTTAAGAAAGGAAAAAGATTTGTTGACTTTTTATCATCTTATTGCTAACCTTCAGTGTCCTCTAACAGACGGTGCACAAAGTATTCCAGGCCCTAATGGTCAACATTTCTTATATTACCGAACTAATTGAAAGTGCACATAGGGATTCATGAAGGGTTGAACACATTTTGCACCAAAGAAACATATGTCAATATTAGAGATGAGAGGGCTTGGTTTTCCAAAAACTGAGCCCACCCAAACTTCAGGGATCTGAGGGAATCTGAGCGCTGTCTCAATTTTTCCCGTCTTACTCCATTTCGAGGCAAAACATCATCATTCCGGCATCGGATTCTCACAAGTTTTGTATTCAATATAAGTGCCTGCAGTGGTGACTTGGGCGCCATTTCACAGCAGATGCCAGAGAGAGCTGTGTGCCTCTGATGTCTGTGCTGACTCCATGCCAGTGCTGAATTATCTGTTCACTTCAGGCTGAGCTGCCTATCTATCAATCCACTGCAGTGCTGCTGAGCTGACCTATCTGAGTGTCCACTACAGTCCCCTTAGTGTAATATTGGTTGGGCTGGATATACTGTATAGGTAATTAGAAAGTCATTATTAATTTTTATAGTGCAGGAACTTGAAAGTTAACATTTATTGTCTAAGTGGGTCACACTGGTGATGCTGTTTAACCTAAGTGTCACACTGGTGCAAATGCATACTGCAACTGCAGTCCAGAGCTTCATATAGGACAGCATTAACCTTTGGTACACAGCAAACTGGTGTTTTAAACTTTTTGGTCACTGTCTAAGCTAACAACTGGTGCGTGATGTAGGTACTTGGCAGTTTTGTGTTCACATAATTAAAAATAAACACTTTGACTCCACAGGCTGTACCCAACTGCGTGCACAGAAATATAAGTAATGTGAGTTTGCAGTGTTAGTAGTCATTTTCAAAAAAGTTAAAGTAAATAATACTGTAGTTGATTTTTTTGTACAACTTGTGTTTACTGTACCCTATTGCGTTCACGTCACATAGAAACCACAATGTTAATGGTAATTGTTTAAAAAAAAGTTCAAGTAAATAATACTATAAGGCGCTCATAACTTTATTGTGATTACATAAACCTTTTCTTTAAGCTAGCTTATCACTAAAATAAACAACACCACACACTGAAATAAAGACACGGACACAGTAGCTGGAGTTAAAGGTCAGACGATGTTTATTAATCGCTGACCAACTCTTTAAACTATAATTGTGATCGAATTAGAATTGATTTTGAATATAGACTTAAATTTAGTTTGGAGGATGGCAAACAGAAAGTCGCTGCCAAACACCAGCACCAGTCACCTAGATGAAACCACCAAACCAAGGAGGGGAGTACACATACCCCGCCTCCTTCCCGCATAACCCGCATTGTGCTGGCCTTACCCCTCTTTCTCTGGCAAACGTTCGGTTCCCGCAGGGGAACGTCTAAATGTCCAACCGCAAGAAAAGGACACACCTGCCGTCCTTCTAAAGAGGGAGCCCCACAATGACCACTTATGCCTGTGTGACAGCTGGTTGGTAGCGACTTCCCGCCAATCTGGCTTTAAAATAGCCAACTGCAAATCAACAAACCGTAGCTGAAATCCGGGAGGGCGGGCGGGCATAAAATGAATGGCAAGAGGAAGTCTAGGAAAATGGCCCCCACCTATATACTATCCTAAGACCCTCCTATTAAGCTTGATGCACAACCTTCCAATCCAATAGGAAAAAACCAAAAGGGGAAACTGATCTGCCTAGCAACTGCTTAGTCACTTAACAACCAATCACAAAAAGTGGATCTCTTAAATGGCCTCAGGCTTATGCAGCCTTCAGCTTATCTAAGGCGCTCATAACTTTATTGTGATTACATAAACCTTTTCTTTAAGCTAGCTTATCACTAAAATAAACAACACCACACACTGAAATAAAGACACGGACACAGTAGCTGGAGTTAAAGGTCAGACGATGTTTATTAATCGCTGACCAACTCTTTAAACTATAATTGTGATCGAATTAGAATTGATTTTGAATATAGACTTAAATTTAGTTTGGAGGATGGCAAACAGAAAGTCGCTGCCAAACACCAGCACCAGTCACCTAGATGAAACCTCCAAACCAAGGAGGGGAGTACACATACCCCGCCTCCTTCCCGCATAACCCGCATTGTGCTGGCCTTACCCCTCTTTCTCTGGCAAACGTTCGGTTCCCGCAGGGGAACGTCTAAATGTCCAACCGCAAGAAAAGGACACACCTGCCGTCCTTCTAAAGAGGGAGCCCCACAATGACCACTTATGCCTGTGTGACAGCTGGTTGGTAGCGACTTCCCGCCACCAAGGTTTACCAAACCGCCACCGCCATCCGCAACAGTAACCAACTAAAAACAACTAAATAGCTCTACCGAAGCAGACAAAAAATATCCTCCAGGAAAAACTGCACTCCTTCCGGAGAAAGATGAACCCCATCCTCCTTGTAGAACTGCCTGTTCCTTAGCCCCAGTAGAGGATGCCTGATCGCCACTCCACCTATGGCCCTAACAAAAAGAGACACTGCCGGATTACCCTTCTTGCGTGCTTTCTCCAGCGCCGAGAAACGCACCGCACCACGCCAATGGAAACGAGGCACCATTTCCGACCAAACAATGCAGACTCCTGGCCAGTGACAACGGATTGCCACCAAATCCGCCTTAACGGACAAAACCAAATCTATCCCTTAACTCGACCTATATCATTCCCACCCAAATGAATGACAATACAACTGGGGCGACCCTGGCGGCGCTCCCGGGAAAAAAGGACCCGCAACAAATCACCCCATAACATGCCTAGAACACCTAACCATCTCACTTGCCTGGATCCAAAAACCTCCGCTGCCCTAAGTGCCATGGGATGCTAAAAAATATAGGAATGACCAACCAGCCATATTTGGTCCCCAAAATTGATGATAGCTGCAAAGAAAATATCCTAACATCAGATTATGAACGTAATACATACAAAAAACACAACGGAACAAAAAGAAACCCAAGTGATGGAGAAAAATCAAAAAACCTCCCGTGGACCTTGAGAGAACAGCCAATTGAAATTAGGCCCCCTCGGAGGAAAAATTTTAAAAATTCACTTCACACCCTCGATTCCTGAACGGTAAGCGTTCAAAAACCGACGAGTAAACACGTTTTTGGGTTAGCGCAACAGGCGCACTTATAACTTATACCAACGGACATATGACCTATAGGAGGCGGACTTCCAATGGCCCAGCTCCCGAACAGCCGCAGGGGATGAACCTGTAGCCGCTGCATGAGTAGCCGCCCCAATCCGCAAGGAATGGATACCGAAGTCCGCCCCCTGCAAGCCCAATGCCGCCAAACATTTTTTGAACACAGCAGCAAATTAAAATTTCGTCAGAGGGTCAACCTGCGCGTGCACCAGCAACTGGTCGCCCCCTGGAGGCCTCAACCGTACATACTCCTGCGTCAACCGCAGCGGGTAAACACCCGGTTCTTCCTGAGCCTCCAAGGACAACCAGCGACCCCGACCTGCTTGATCTGTCTTGGACCGCACAATCCTACAGAGTAACAGGCCCTCCTGCCAGCGCACATTTTCGTAAAGCCAACCCGACTCCCGAGACGTTTGCTGCATGCCACCAACTCGCTCACCCGAAAAGCCCCGAAAAAGGCCAGGGCATACGCACAACCAAACAACGCGACCTCGAATTCCGAGGACGCAATTTGAGGCAGTACCCGCAGTAAATCCGTTAGAAGCTGCAACGTTACGGGCCTACGTGAATCCGCAGGCGCCGGGCGCAACCTGGCCCAACCTTTCAGCGCTCTGGAAAGGACAAACGACCCCGTGGGGTCCGTCATCCCGTGGAGCCGCGAGTGAAAGGAAATGCCCGCAAGGGCAGATGCCATGGTCGCTTTTGACCTACCGTTTTGGCAATGTTCCCAAACAAAGGTCATCAGGGCGACGGCCGAGGACTCACCTGCTACCCCGTACCTACTCTGAAAGACCGACCAATCCCGCCCGGCTGCATCATACGCTCGGAGAGTGGAAGGAGCCAGCGCACACCTGGCTAAAGCATTTTAAACCGACTCGACCATCTGCCAGACAGAAGGTGGGCACTGTAACCCCTCCGCCGTCGCTCCCGGAACCCACGTCCTGAATTTGTCAAACTGGAACCGAGACAATGCATCCGCAATTCCATTGTCAACCCCAGGCACGTGGCGGGCCCAGAAATTAATATTGCGCTGCAAGCAAACTAACACTAGATGCCGTAGCAGCCTCAGAGCCTGCGGCGAGGAGGAACGCTGATTATTAATCGCATGTACCACCCCCAAGTTGTTGCAATGAAACAAAATGTCCCTATTTGCGAACTGGCCGGCCCATAATTCAAGCGCCACTATGATCGGGAACAATTCCTGCAAAAGGAGGTTTCTTGGTAAACTCACGCGTTACCCACGAGGCCGGCCAAGCCGCAGCGCACCATGCGCCAGCAACAAATGCGCCCTAAACCTCGACTGCCTGAGGCATCCGTGAACAATTGCAGCTGCTTACTGGAACAACAAGGCGCGGGCCACAAAACTTCCCTCTTGAAGGACACCAGGAAAGAGACCCAAATCCGCAAATCATTTCTGATCTCGCGGGAAAGGTACACGGTGTGATTCTGCCGGACCGTCCCCGCCGTGGCCCGCTCAAGTTTGCGACAGAAAATCCTACCCATGGGGATAATCCTGCACGCAAAATTGAGAGAACCCAGCAAGGACTGCACCTGCTTAAGCCGAACTCTGCGTTTGCCTAAACAGTCAGTAATTAAACCCAAAAGCTTACGCACTTTATCCTCGGGCAGGCGACAGCAACCCCCCACCGTGTCAATTTCGATACCTAAATAGCTAAGACAAGTGCAAGGGCCCTCGCATTTGTCTTGCGCGACAGGCACCCCTAGCCTTATGAACAAGGATCTAGCCACCAACAGAATATCCCCACAGATCGAACTGCCCCCCAGGCCCACAAAGAGAAAGTCGTCCAGGTAGTGACCCACCCCGCGTTGACCGGAGGCGGACTGGACGCACCAATGCAAAAATGTGCTAAAACTCTCAAAGTGGGCACAGGAGACCGAACAACCCATGGGGAGCCACCGATCCACGTAAAACTCGCCCCCTATTTTGAAACCCAGAAACCGCAGGGAATCCGGATGCAGTGTAAAAAGCCGGAAAGCCGACTCCACGTCCATATTTGCCAACAAGCCCCCCGGACCACAACCCGCACCAAGCGCAGAGCGTCATCAAAAGACTGATAACGTACCCTGCACATAGCCTGCGGAATAGCGTCGTTAACCGAAAAGCCCGGCGGGTGCGACAAGTGCTGTATCAGGCGGAACTTGCCCGTGGCCTTCTTGGGCACCACCCCACCTGGGGAAATGCACAAGGAGGGCAGTGGGGGAAAGGCGTGGGGCCCCAACATGCGCCCCAAGCCGATCTCCCCGACCACCTTCCGCCTAATCTCCTGCGGGAATTCGCGCGCCGCTCTCAAATTCTGGCGCGCCACCACGTGCACCGAATCCGAAATGGGCAAACCAAAAACGTGCAGAAAAAACCCACCAAGAGGAATGACGCTGCCGACCTGTCGGGGTATAAGCTCAGCCAGCGCCGCAACTCGGGAACTCGAATTGGGGAAAAAGGCCTTACTTGCCAATTCCCCTGGTCTCGGCAGGGGCGGAGGGCTTCCCGCTCGCCGCCGAGGTCTAATCTTTGGCCGGGTGACTGGCCCCGCACAACCTGCACGAATGGCGAAAACGACAATTCACCCCCTTGACGCAATTTCCCTCATTGTAGGCAAAACACTTCCCTTTCCCTATCGAGCGGGAACCCGGAGCCCCGGCCGCCCCGGGCTTCTTGACCGTGACGTCCGGGGCGGGCTTAACCTGCTGCGTGACCTCCAACCACACCTTGACATCCTTAAAACCCGCGGGAGGGCGGGGTTGTCATCCTGATTGCGACGGAATTTCTCATCGTAATCCCGCCAAGCATAACCCTTGGATTTCAAGTACATGTCATGTACTAAAAACAACTATTTCACTAAATTGTGATACTCCGCGGGTAGCGATTCCGTGTAGCAAGCAGTAAACCAAAAATCCTCGCAACCACTGGTGAAAATTGCGGCAAGCATTTTCCCCAATGCCGCCCGGTTTCTTAGCTGCGTCGAAACCCTGCCGCATCGCATCCTTAAGGGTGAAGATCCCTTTTCTGTGATTCCTTTGCCATGCGCCGCGCGATGAGTCTAGCTAATTTACGCGGGCGCCGCGGAGAGCCTGAATGAACACTGCTAGATGATGAGGAAGAACAACTAGATGAACTGTGTAAAGGAAGGGCATGCTCACCAGTGTCAGAAGAACCCGGAACAGCGTCGTCCGTTGCACCCGACTCAGTTGGTGGCCGAACTTCCCCCGTTGCTGCCGCGTCCCTCTGTGACCTTCGTCCCCCACGCGACGTAGCCCCGGAACCGGCCAGCACCTGTGAGGGAGAAACAGAAGGGACAACAGGCGCGGGGGAAACCAGCGCATAAATGGTAATGGGGTGAGCATGCAGGGGAGGAGGCCAAGTACAGCCGCCCCCCGCGGCGGAGGGCCGGCGGGGAGCGGCGGGTGAGGACCCCCAATTGAGGGGTACCTGACGGCGTGGGGGAAGGCAGTCCCGGCCCCCGCAGCGCCCCCCATGGAGTAAGCAGGCCGCCAAGAAGGATGCGGCATGTAACCGCCCGCCCCTGAAAATCCGGACGAAACCGGGGGGAACTGTGGAGGGGCAGGAAGGGGCGGCAAAATTTGCGCCAATTGATTGGCTACAGCTAGGGGCGGCCCGTGATGCGAGCCCGAAAAGGCAGGGAGGGGAACCATAACCAGGGGGGCCGCCGACCGACCACGTGGGCCAGACGCCGGAGCCCGAGCCGTCAAAGTAAGGGTAAAATTGTGGTGTGGACGCCACCGTTAGGCCCATGGAGGGTGCTCAGGCAGCTGCAGGGAACGCCGGCGCAATAGGCCAAGGAAGGACACCGGGGAAAAATTGGTCCCCAGCGAAACCTTGGGCGCGTCCATCGAGTGGGCAGGGCCGGGCAGGTGGTAAGCCGCCACGATGGACGACTGATTCGCCACCAACTGCAGCGCCCCCGGCGGGCCAGGAGGAGGCGCCTGGAGCCCGACGACCGGGGATGATGACACGGGCAGCCGCGCAACGGGCGACCGGGGGCCCAGCCAAAAGGCCCCCGATGCGTGACTCCCAACCGGGAACCCCAGCCATGCAACCGCAGGAGGGGCGGGCGCTGCGGCAGCACCAGCCACGCCCCCTACTCCTGAAACACCCGGTAGCGCCCCCGGCACCCCATTCCCTAACTGGGTACTACAGGCCCCTCCGCAGACAGGGGTACCTGTACCCCACAAACCGTACTGGGGACAGAGGGCACCTCACCCTGCTGCCCCAGACTCATATTCCCCACTGTTGGCCCAGCCCCCTCCCTCGCCCTCCGCAGCCCCGCCGCGGCCGCTCGACACCACGTGGGCGCCCGAGCCGCCGCTCAGAGCCGCTGTCGGGTAAGGCGGAGGAGACCCGGCGCTGCCCAGCGCGCCGGGCGAAGGAACTGTAGATGCCGCTGCAGCAGCCGGGGACGCCGGTGACCGCGGCCCGGCCGAGCCGCTCGCCCCAGAGACACGTGCAGAGCGGCCATTGGCCGTCTGCCTCGCGCTGACAGGGTAGCGGGTAGTCGTGGCCCGACTCTGCCGCGTGCCAGCCGACGCCAAAAGGAGTCTCCTAGGGGCCGCACTGCGGGAATGGGAGCGGGGGGTGCCCGCGGCCTCCACGAGGCGGGTGGGGGGAGCGGAGCGGCGCGGGCTCGGCAAACCAGGGGGAGAGGGGGAACCAATAAATACAATATAATAACATGTCACAGGAAGAATCACTGAAAAGAAAAGGGGGGAAGGGGGGGGGAGGTGCAGAACAGAAAGCTAATATACAAAGGAAAAACAGCAATGAAATTACAGTGCCAATGTACTTAACCTTCCTGGGCCATAAAATGAATGGCAAGAGGAAGTCTAGGAAAATGGCCCCCACCTATATACTATCCTAAGACCCTCCTATTAAGCTTGATGCACAACCTTCCAATCCAATAGGAAAAAACCAAAAGGGGAAACTGATCTGCCTAGCAACTGCTTAGTCACTTAACAACCAATCACAAAAAGTGGATCTCTTATATGGCCTCAGGCTTATGCAGCCTTCAGCTTATCTAGTTGTTGTTTTTTTACAAGTTGTGTGTGCTGTACCCTATTGCAATCATATCACATAAGCACTGTGAGTCTACAATGTGAGTGATCATTTTTGAAAAAGTTAATGTAAATAAATAATACTATATATATTTTTTTTTGTACAACTTGTTTGTGCTGTACCCTACTACATTCATTTCATTTAAGCAGTGTGAGTGGTCATTTTTTGAAAAAGTTCAAGTAAAAAAATAATACTATTATACGATAACAGTTTTTTTTGTATGACTGGTGTGTGCTCTACCCCACTATGTTCATAAAAATATGAACACTGAGTTGATATGGATCATGATCAGTTGATAGAAGAACAGGAGCAGCAACCAAGTACTAGTGCTGAGATACTGTCAGTTATGATACTATTACCATAACTATTAAGGGTGGTCCAGGGGGCAGAAAGTTTAGGAAAGGGCACCTGAAATCAAAATCTTTAACACTGTTAAATAAAAGGGGTAGAAGTGTCATATTAAAAACCGACAAATCAGTGTGTAAAAAAAAGAACTCTAAGGGGTAAGATTTACTAAGGATAGTGTTTGCCCAATTTGGCAACCATAGATGTGTTTGGCCATTTTTTCAATCATGGAAATTTACTAAAGTTCTAGAAGTTCAAAACATGGGTGGACATGGACATACTGTATGATCAAATACACTCAGATCTAATTTCCATAAACAACAGTGAAACACAGGAATTTGCCTAGAATAATTTCAGCAAACACACCCGTGAATTGTGCAAATGCGGACCAAAATGCACTTTTCAAATAGATGTCCCCTTCAGCAACATGTTCAGATCAGTGAGATCTGTGCAGTGCGCATAGATCTCACTGATCTGAACATGTTGCTGAAGGGGACATCTATTTGAAAAGTGCATTTTGGTCCGCATTTGCACAATTCACGGGTGTGTTTGCTGAAATTATTCTAGGCAAATTCCTGTGTTTCAGTGTTGTTTATGGAAATTAGATCTGAGTTTATTTAATCATACAGTATGTCCATGTCCATCCATGTTTTGAACTTCTAGACCTTTAGTAAATTTCCATGATTGAAAAAATTTCCATGATTGAAAAAACTATCTGTGTAAATGTCTGTAATAGGCTAAAAAATAAAATATGTCTGCGGTCCCCCACCCCTAAAAGCTTAACCAACCCTGGGTTCCTTGAGCCAGTCCTGGTTAGAAAAAGGCAGGGGAAAATTGTGTATGGTTCCCTTTATTTTAAAAACTAGCAGCAGGCACTTACCAACTCAAACTAACTTAAAGGACAATCCATTTGGCACCCACAGCCCAGGGGTGCTGGGCATAGCCCTGGGCTTCAGCCCTGGCTATGGCTGCCTGGATGGGAGTATATATATATATATATATATATATATATGTAACGGTGATGTTCGGCACTCTATAAAACTTGAATTATCAGCTCACCGGGTGCCTTCCACAGCGTTTGCAGCAATGTAGAATATGTAGACAGGCGGCACTCACGGATTTCTGAGCAAACAAGAAAAGAGATCACTCCTCCTTGTGTACTTAACGTTTTGGTTTATTAACCGTCTTCAGAAGTAACAATATACAAAAGTGACAAATCTTACCTTTATACATAACTGTGACCACCACGTGCAGAGTCCTCCATTCCCCAAACGGACTGACTTCCGGTTTCGTCATCATCCAAAGACAACGCTGTCAGAGAGATGACGTATGCCGGATTGTGATTGAACCATCACCAGAGTAACATAACAGCATGGCAACACAATGACAAGAGAATGCACTGTTTCCACATAATTACTATACTATACGTGTTTACAATAAAATCTTATAAATCTATGGTAACTAGATGAAGATCATACTTATCCACATAATGCAACTATAAAAAACTAAATCAAAATAAAATCTAGAAGAATAACATGTATGAAGGATCATTTTAGTTCAAACTCACAAGAAACTGACAAGAGATAGAGTTTCATTGAGACCGTGAGGAGCCACGGTATTTAACCGGTGTATACACCGTGCCTCCTTCTGTAACAAAATCTTGTGTGATGCCTGTCTACATATTCTATATATATATATATATATATATATGTATATATATATAAAATATATATATATACTGTATATATTGTTTTTGTGCTGGTTAATTGGTACACTTTGCTCAAGTACATTTTGTTCACTTGCATCTATAAGCCCTGTGATCCACGCAGTTATCTATGACATGACAAATAGATAACTATAAGTTTACCAAACACTAGTGCAGCAGTTGCCATAAGTCATGATAATGATGCTAGTCCAGCAATGTCATCTACTAAAGCCGATGCTCAAGGGCATAGAAGGTATAAGTCAGGGCATCTAAAATAAAAACCCAATATAAAGTGTTAAAGAAAAAGACATCTCTTATAAAGGGAAAGTTTGTTTCAGAAAAACATAAAATTGACAACATTCCATTCACCATTGGCAAGGAAAGGCTTCATCGTTGGTCTTTATTTATGAGTTGTGGTTCTGCAGCTCTCAGTGAGGCATATTTTTCTATCTCTTATGACAATGCAAGTCCTTTTAACTCAGAGTCTAGAAGAGGTGTAAAGAAATGAAATTCGCAAGGCAGTAGAACAAATTGTAAGTTCAGAAACAGAAATGTCACAAATACCTGAGGAGAGTCTAAGTGTGTCCAAGAGTGCTATATGTGAACATGATTTTTCTGATAATGTACTTGCAGAGAAGCCACCTTCCATCATTTCTGCTCCCTCTGCAAATGTGGGGATTAGCAGCAGAAGTATAGCTGATGACATAGAAATTGAGGATGACACTGTGGAATGCAAGAGAATGAGTGGGGTATTTGTCTAGCTGACGCATATGCTAATGAGGATGTTGAGGATGTTGTTTGATGTAAATCAGGCACCACTGGAAGCAGCTCTTGGCCATGATAAGATTGCCATTGTTACAGTATCCCTGGTCATAGGACCAACAACTCCACCTCTGATATGTGGCATTATTTTAAGCCAAATCCTGACAACATTTGTCAAGCCATCTGTAGCCTTTGTGAAACCACAGTAAGTAGAGGTAAGGACATTTAGTATCTAGGAATCTACACCCTCTTATGTCATTTGCAGCGAGATCATGACAAGTTATTGATAACATCAAAAGCTGGTGTTAAAAAAATAATAAAAAGCAGTCCAGCATCAGCTAGCTCCCATCTCTCAACTAGATCCCAGCACCTACAATCTCCAGTGCCAACACCTTCATACTCAATATCCTCAGAACTCATCTGAGGTAGTCCTGCATCCACTTTGTTAAGGCTAGGTAACTCCTCTCCATTCCAGGATTCCTCAGAAGAACCCTTGAGTGCTAAGCCTGCTGCTGCTGCTGGTGGTGGGGGGTGGATCTTCAAACCAGAAGGGAACCAAGAAGACTTCTAGTAGTATTGTAAAAAAAATTGACTGTGAATAATGTTGGCAGAGTGTTACGGTGTCGGATAGGGATGTTAGTCCGCACAATGGCACTTAATCAGGATGATTGGTTTATTCAGATAACAGAGATTAAAGCTTGTAGTATATTGAAGATGTTCTGCAGCTGCAGGAACTCACAGTATACATGTGTAGCAGTACAGTGGTAACACAACATCTTAGTATACACAGAGTGTGACTATGGGGTAGACTAGGTAAACAGGAGAGCTGAAGCTGCACGTCAGTGCAGTTGTCTCTCAAAGGAAGAACTTTCTCAGACTGTACACTAAGCATCTCCTCCTGCACTGAGCTAACACTAGGAGGGAAAACACTAGAGCAGTGAAGCTGCCTCTGATGCTGGGAATGGAGACAGACAGCAGAGTGATCCACTTTCTAACACCCCCCCTTGCTCAAGGCTGTCTCCGGTTACGTACGTTTTCATAACACTTTATCAAAACATTTCTCAATAAAAATTTCCTGTAACTTACAATACATTAATAAAGCACAGTAAATAAACAGTAAAACAAATCAATATTTCTCAAAAGAATTTCAGTCCACACTTCATCATAAACATATTCAGCAAGTGTGATGACAGTCCCTTTGTCAACATATCAGCAGCATTGCCCTTGCTTACTATGTAATCCACATCCTGGCTGGTTAGTGACATGGCCTTTACCATATTTATGCTTTTGTCAATGGGAGTGCTCACTGTTTTGCATCAGACATTCCATACTTGCAAAGTATTGCTTCAATATACAGTATGTCTGTTGATCAATTGTAACAGTCCCATCTTTCAGGTTTTGTACAATCCTCATATCTAACAAATGATTTGCAGGGCTTAAATCTTTTAGCTTGAATCTTTGTTTCAGCTGCTGTTTTACATCAGTAATGTGCTCTTCTTGACCTTCTAGCAATAGATCATCCACATACACAACCATGATGAACTTTTCTTCAATAGTTTTGTGAAATAAGCAGTGATCAGTCTCTGACCTAACAAAGTTCATCTCTAGCAGCACAGCATCCAGCTTTATATACCAACAATGACAACTTTTGCTTTAGGCCGAACAAAGATTTCTTTAAGAGGCAAACTTTTCCCTCTTGGAACATGCTCTCATCATAATGTTCAGGTGGTTCCATATAAATCTCCTCAATTAACTCTCCATTTAGGAATGCAGAATCAAAGTCTAACTAGTACTGTATAAAGATACATCATGAAGTGTAGCAATAATAAAGACCAGTGGTTCTCAAACTCGGTCCTCAGGACCCCACACAGTGCATGTTTTGCAGGTAACCCAGCAAGTGCACAGGTGTATTAATTACTCACTGAAACATTTTAAAAGGTCCACAGGTGGAGCTAATTATGTCACTTGTGATTCTGTGAGGAGACCTGGAAAACATGCACTGTGTGGGGTCCTGAGGACTGAGTTTGAGAACCTGTGATAAATACTAACCTCAAGGTGCTATACCTTGCGACAGGCGAAAAGATCTCTCCATAGTTGATCCCAGATTTTTGTGTGTATCCTTTAGCAACAAGGCGGGCTTTATAACGAGTAATAGTCCTATCTGCATTCAGCTTTCTGCAAAAGATCCACCTGTTCTTGATTGTCTTACGGTTATTCGGCCCGTCAACTACAATCCATGTACTGTTATCATCCAGAGCTGACAGCTCTGTATCTATTGCTGACTTCCATTTTTTCCAGTCGCTACTTGATTTTGCTTTCTGTATACAGTATTTTGGGGTTCACAGTAGGCTACATTTGCATATTCCTCACTGTGTCTTTTGGATGGAACACCTTTATTGCTCCTCATGGATCTTCTGTTTTCTGATTGGGTATTCACATTAACTCTTTCAGGTTCAGACACGCTTTCTGCTGCCTGTACATCCAGCTATACATATTGTTGCTGTAATTATTGTTCCACTGTTCCAGTGATTAATGCTGTCTCATGGAACTCCACATCTCTAGACTTTAAAAGACGTTTGTGTGCAATGTCCCAAAGCCTGTACCCTTTACTTTATTCACAGTATCCTAGCATAATAAATTCCACTGACTTTGGATCTAATTTCTATCTTTTCTCCTTAAGTATATGTGCATAAGCTTTACAACTGAATGTACGGAGATGATTGACAGCTGTCTTTTTCCTGGACCACCCCTCCAGTGGCGTTTTACCTTTTACAGCTACTGTGGGTGCACGGTTTTTAAGATAAACTGCAATAGACACTGCTTCTGCCCAAAAGCTTTTCTCCAGGCCTCCATCATTCAACATAGTCTGTGCTCTCTCAACAATTGTATGATTTGCACGCTTACTCATACCGTTTTGTTCTGGCATATAGGCAATTGTTATTTGATGCTGTATGCCATATTTTTTCAGGAACTGTGCTAAAACTCTGTTGTCATACTCTCTGCCATTGTCAGATCTCAAGAGTCTTAATTGCAGACCCGTCTGAGTCTCCACCAGGTTCTTGTATTCCTCAATTTTATTGACAACTTCACTTTTAGCTTTCATGAAATACACGTGTCATCCTTGTGGCATCATCAATAAATGTTATAAAATACCTGTAGCCACTCATTTATTCCTTCTCCAATGGACCGCATACCCCAGTATGCAATAGGGCTAGTGGTATTTCCGATTTACTAGTAAACTTAGGGAATGGGGTGCAAGTCTGCTTTCCTTTTATACAACTCTCACACACAGGTCTCTCAGTATTACTCACAATAATTCCAGTTACCATCGAGTAGTTCTGGATGTTATCATATCCCAGATGACCTAGCCGCCTGTGCCACAGCTCGATTGACTGGTTTGAATCAGAGGCCGCCATTGCAGAACACTGCTCAGTGTCTAGGACATACAGTTGGTTGCAGCGTGTTGCTGAATCAAAAACAGTCACTTTCTCATTTTGCACCATACATTTGCCCTTTGCAAACTGGACTCTGTAACCCTTTTTTTTCCAGGACACTTATAGCAATGAGATTGTGTCCCAATTCTGGCACAAACAAGACATCTTGGATGTCCGTACTAACTGTTTCACCTTTAATTCTTAGACTGACTGTGATTGAAATTTTGAAGAAGTAAGGACTTTGTCTCCAATCCTTTTTACTGTAATGGGTTCACATGCTGTCAGTGAATTAAACCATTCCTGATTACAACTGAAATGCCTAGTGGCCCCCGAGTCCATGTACCAGCAATTGTTTTTGTGACTATCTGCTACATTCAATGCTGACTCATTTGGTTTGTCACGCTTCTTCTGCGTACCACTGCAATTTCTCAGTCTGCAATCTGAGGCCTTGTGCCCCACTTTGTGACATATAAAGCACTCGAACTTGAGCTTTCTGGACTTAGCACCTTTTGTGAATAAGGCAGAACCCTCAGCATGTGTCTCGAGGAGGAAGAGTTCCCCTCAGCCCGTGACCTGGAGATCCAGTTCCTGGAAAGGCCGGCAGTGGCCCCCATAGGACAGCCAATGGAGAAGGCAGTGTGGAAGCCCCTGCCCTGGTGAGTACTAGCAGCGGCCCCCAGACCAGCGACTTCTTAGCCATGGCCCGTGGCCCCGCTGGCTCAACCCATACACTGACTCTCCCACCTACTGCTGCCCCCAGTATGCACATCTCCTGGTCATTCATTCAATGAATGGCCTAGCCGCTGCCCTGCTGGCTCATTCCCCTCACTGGCCTGTGGCCCTGCTGGCCAACCTCCCTCACTGGAACTCCCCCCTGCTGCTCCAGCCATGGGCCCCATACCTGCTGGCTCATCCCCCTGCTGCTGCTCCATCCATGGCCCTTGGCCAGGATGGCCCATCCCACAACTCCAGATCCTGTAGTTGCGATGCAGCAGCAGCCCCTGGGAGCTGCAGTGACAAGCTTATCCCCTGCGGCTCCACCAGGAGGCACAACAGAGCAGAAAAGGCCCTTGTGATAATGACTGGTGGTTGCCCTGCAACCAAACTCCCAGCAGTGGAACAGCAACAACCCAGGCTGGCATGCTTGCCCACCCAGGATGAACTGGGCATGCCTGCAGCTGCGGATGAAACAGCGGACAGGGTGCCCGAGTGGGACACTTAGCGGACTGAAGGGAATGGAGCACACAAAAGGCACGGGACCCGCAAGAGGGGCTGCCGTGCTGGGACCCTAGTCAGGTGGAGACGCAGAGGCAATCGATCTGCTCTTCCAGCAATCCTACTCTCAAACACTCGATCCTTCACAAACAAGAGGGATGAGCTATCCCTGCTCATGAGTGATGCAAGGTCGGGTACTGCTGGGTCATACATCCTATGCTTCACTGAGACGTGGCTGGATGACCTAATTTTTGACTCCACACTGTCACTGATGGGCTACAGCCTCTTCAGGGCCGACCGTGATAAGGACCTCACTGGAAAAACCAGAGGCGGTGGCATCTGCTTCTACATAAACGAAGGGTGGTGCTCCAAAGTTACTATCCTAAGTAAATCAGTGAGCATGCAATTGGAGATGCTCATCATTAACTGCAACCCATTCTATTCCCCCAGGAATTTGCCTCAACAGAACTGGTGGGAGTGTATATGTCTCCCAAGCAAGCACAAGCGATGCCCTGCAACAGCTGGCCACCAGTATAACAGATACACAACTCAAATATCCGGACTCACTGCTTATAGTACTAGAAGACTTCAACAACGCCAACCTGAGCCAGGAGCTACCTAAGTACAAGCAGCAAGTCAAGTGCCATACCAGGGAGGGGCAAACCATGGTCCACTGCTAAGCCTCCATCAAGACAGCTTACCTGTCCATCCCCCGCGCAGCCCTGGGCCTCTCCGACCACTGCATAGTCCACATGCTCCCCACATACATCCAGAAGCTGAGGACAGAAAAGCCCGTGGTCAGGTCCACCAAACGCCGGACAAGGGAAGCGAAGCTGAAACTTCAGGCCTGTGTTGACTGCACAGATTGGATGATTTTTGATACTGCTGCTACCGACCTCTATGACCTGGCTGATGTAGTGACATCCTACATCAGCTTCTGCGAGGACACTTGTGTGTCAACAAAAACAGTCCACACCTTCAATACCAACAAGCCTTGGTTCACCTCCAAACTCAGGAAGCTTCATCGGGCCAAGGAGGAGGCATACAGCAGCGGAAACAGGGCCCTGTATAAACTGGCCAGGAACTCCCTGACACGCGAAATCAGGCTGGCTAAAAACTGATTCTCCAACAAGCTGACTAACAACCTTTTGGCCAACGACCCAGTCTGGAGAGGTATGCATGCCATAACCAGCTACAGGAAAGCCTGAAAAACCCACTGTCCCGAAGCTGACCACCCACTCCCCTATCCTGGTCCCCACTCCCAGGCACTGTGGGTGGATCAGAAAGATGTAGAAGGAATGTTCAGAAGGGTCAAACTTAGGAAAGCTACAGGCCCGGATGGAGTATCGCCATCTGCCCTAAAGTACTATGCTGTTCAGCTCGCCCCCATCTTCTCCAGGATCTTCAGCACCTCACTGGAGACATGCAGAGTTCCCTCCGGCTGTAAATGTTCAACAATTATCCCAGTTCCAAAGAGCACAGCTGCAAAAAACCTAAACGACTACAGGCTGATCGCACTAACATCTGTGGCAATGAAAGTGTTTGAACGGCTGGTGTTGAACCACCTGAGAGAAGCAATTAACACTTGCAGTTCACATACCGTGTGAACAGGAGTGGCAAGGATGCAGTAAACTAGGGGCTGCACTACATCCTACAGCACATAGACCAACCGGGCTCTTATGCGATGGTCCTTTCTGTCAACTTCAGTTTGGCATTCAACACAATCATCCCCAGTATCCTGCAAGCCAAACTCCTCTCCTTAGGGGTCCCAGAATCAACATGCTTCTGGATCGTCAACTTCCTGACAGCAAGGAAACAGGTGGTGAAAGCTGGGCCATTCATGTTTAGTGGGCATAAGATCAGCACGGGGGACCCTCAAGGATGTGGCCTCTCTCCCTGCTCTTCTCTCTATCTACCAATGACTGCATATTGGCCGAGCAATCAGTAAAAATTATAAAATTCACAGACGACACTACCATCATCAGCTTAATCAAGGGCGAAGATGAATCTGCATACAGGCGCAAAGTGGACTGGCTAATGCAGTGGTGCGGCAGGAACAACCTTGACCTAAATTACATCAAAACAATTGAGATGGTGGTGGACTTCAGAAGGAAACCAAATGCCATGCAACCACTCGTAATAGCCGACAGTAAGGTTTCGTGGGTCGACTCCTTCAAATTCCTAGGGTCAAAAATTTCCCGACACCTCAAATGGGGACCCAACATAAGCACTGTTGTAAAGAAGGCCCAGCAGCGGATGTTCTTTATGAGGCAACTCAGGAAATTCAACATCCCGCAGAAGCTGCTGCTCATATTCTACACAGCGATCATAGAATCGGTCCTATGTTCCTCGATCACAGTCTATTATGGAGCTGCCAATAAGAGTGATAGACGGAAGCTGCAAAGGGTGGTGAGGACAGCTGAAAAAAGCATTGGGGCTGACCTCCCTCCCGTCCAGAAATTATACCAGTCAAGGGTCAGGAAGCGTGCAGAGAAAATCAGGGCAGATATGCAGCACCCAGGTCACAAACAGTTTGAACCAATTTCATCAGGCAGATGCTATAGGTCCATTCCTGCGAAGTCAACCAAATCCATTAAAAGCTTCTTCCCACTAGCCGTCCACCAGCTGAACAATATATTAAGAGTCTAAAATGTATAATATGTCTAATATGGCAAGTCTATCGTACAGTTGCAATGTGCAGTATGAACTCATACGTGTAATGTGTGTAATGTATGCTACGTTTTTCCCCCTTCTTATGCTATGTATTCCACCTTTATGTTGCTGCTTGGCGATGCATTGTACCGCAAAACATTCCTAGTGTACGTGAGTACACCTGGCCAATAAAGCTGATTCTGATTCTAATACATTCTTGAACTTCAGCAGCTTGGCTCTTACAATTTCTGTCATCAGCTTTGTATCATTAGACTCCAAAGCTGCTACCAGGAAATCGAATTCTGGTGTCAGATTTTGTAACATCGTCACCACCATTTCCTTGTTGTCCATCTGTGCCCCCACAGATGCCAACTGCTGAGCTATTGACAGTATTTTGTCCATATAATCATTTATGTCCTTACAGGCACATAACTTTGTCCTGTACAGCATATGCCTTAATTTTATTCTTCTCATCAGATCTTTGTCCTCATACGCAATTTGCAGAGCTTCCCACATATATTTGGCTGACACTTTCCCGCTGATAATGGAGTAGATGTGTTGTTCCATGTCCAAGCCTAACATCCCAATGGCTCTATCCACTTCAACAGGGTTTGGGTCTGCTCCTGGCTCAATTGTGCCTTTCCACAATTTATCCCGCTTAAGTTGCTTCTCCATGGTGAATTTCCATGCTGTGTAATTCTCTGAGCTTTTTACCTTTGCAAAGTTCATGTTGTTCCCTGTACTGTACATTCTTCTCTATATTTAGTAAAAGTTTTCCTTCTTTAATGAGCTGCACTTTTATTTCTTATGTAACTCTGCTTTAGAATGCCTTTCCGACTTGGGGTCCGGGGCCCATAACCTGTGGGCAGAGTGTTGCGGTGTCGCATAGGGATGTTAGTCCACACAATGACACTTAACCAGGATGATTGGTTTATTCAGATAACAGAGATTATAGCTTGTAGTATATTGAAGATGTTCTGCAGCAGCAGGAACTGACAGTATACATGTGAAGCAGTATAGCGGTAACACAGTGTCTCAGTACACAAAGGGTGTGGCTGCGGGGTAGACAAGGTCACACACTCAGTAGAGCAGAAGCTGCACGTCAGTGCAGTTGTCTCTCCCAGGAAGAACTCTCTCAGACTGTGCACTAAGCACCTCCTCCTGCACTGTGCTAACACTAGGAGGGAAAACACTAGAGCATTGAAGCTGCCTCTAGTGCTGGGAACAGAGACAAAAAGCAGAATGATCCACTGTCTAACAAATCAATCCTTTGTAAGGGGAAGCAAGTATGACAGCTCGCACCCAGTCGCACAGCAGATCACTGGCACCATCACGGTTATGCTTGTATTAGATCTGCATCCAATATCCACCATTAATGCAGAGGGTTTTACACAGTTAATTGAGGTCTCTGTCCCTGGTATTAAATTCCATCTTGGTTCCATTTTAGCAAAAATCCATTCCTCAGCTGTACCAGGATATTAAAAATTACTTAATTGTACCCACTGTCCACTTAACAACAGATATGTGGACAAGCAGTAGTGGGAAACTAAAGATTACATGACTGTGACAGCCCACTGGGTGGGTGAATCACCTTCATCATCAGCAGCAGAAGCATTATCTAACAAACGCCAGATGATTTAGAGGCAGACTACTCTGTGTATCACCGGCTTAACCAAGAGGCATACTGCTGAAAACCTCTTATAAAAAATGAGGGATGTCATTGAAACATGGCTTACCCCACTTGGATTCTCCTCAGGATTGTGATTTCTAATAAATCCACAAATATTGGAGAGCATCACAGCTGAGTGAATTCCAACACATCCCCTGTATTATGATCAACTTAGGGGTACATGGCTTAAAAAAAAAATGACAGAGGCATGCAGGAGATGCTGTCTGTGGACCCAAAAAATTTGGGACATTTGCAGCATTCAGCAACAGCATGCAGGAGATTGCAGCACCTGCAAGATAAGCTTAATTTTCCCTGCCATCTGCTAAAGCAAGAGGTGGTAATAAGTTGGAACTCCACCCTTTTATATGCTCAAGCAAGTAGAGGAATAGCAAAAAGTGATCCAAAGCTACAGTATACAACAAGCCATGACATTGGGAGAGGAGGGGAAATGTGCCTTTGCCTAGCACAGTGGAGAGTACTTTCTGTCTTGTGCAAGGTGCTGAACCCATTTGCAGTAGCCACCTATGAAGTGAGTGCTGACACTGATAGCTTGAGTAAGGTGATTCCCCTAATTAAGCTTTGGGAAAATCAGCCGAGAAATTGAAGGAGGAGATTAAACAAAGCAAATCCGCAAAGTATGCTGGGCTTGTAGATCAAGTCCTTTATTTGCTTTATTCACGGGTTGCCGATATCTTAAAATCTGATCACTACATTTTAGCAACCATGCTTGATCCTAGGTTTAAGTCGTACGCTGTGTCATTATTTCCAACTGATCCAGTTCTTAAGAGTTGCAAAGAGCTCCTGGTGAGCAAGTCGGCAGCTCAAGTGACACATGGCATGACGACGTCTCCACATTGAGTTTCTTCTGCAGCAGCCAGAAAAATCTCAGCTTTCCCAAAAGACCCAGTGGTGATGCAGTGGACCGAGTGATGATGCAGATCTGGTTGGGTCTAAAAGAATAGCCCAATATTAGTGACATCTCTATTTTCACTCCATCTGATACCATCACCATCCAAAGAATGGTGGAGGATTATTTTCATGACACTGTACAAATAGATATGTTACAGATGGGCCTATACAGACGTGGATGCTGCTACAGCAGCGGTCATAGGCTGAAGCCCGGTAAAGTGTGTGCACATGCAGAAGCCGCACTGCACGTGCGCACACAGTGAGATGCAAATGCATCTCACTTGTGCAATCACCTTTGCCTGATTAACAGGCAGAGGCAATCGTGGGGCGGGAGGGGCTTTGCAATGGCTTTGCGTGGAATTGGGGGGGCATGGTCCGGACAATGCAGGTGTGTCTGCAGAGCCGGCCCTAACCAACATGACGCCCTAGGCAAGATTTTGGCTGGTGCCCCCTAGCACCACCGCTAGTTCTGCCTCTGACCCTGCACCCCTTTCCCAGCACCATCACCCCCCACCCATAGCAGTCCTTTTTTTGTTTTCCTACCCCCTGTAATTTAAATAAGAACAGTGTGCACATTCGGCGAACAGCCCAAAAAGTTATGTGTTTTTGCTGGCAAGGGGCATGGCCACACAATAGTACCACCAATTCAAATTATGCCTCACAGTAGTGCAACTTTATTCACAATTTATCATACGATAGTGTCCCTTATTCACATTACATCACACAGTAGTACCGCTTTACATTATATACGTTACTCCTCACAGTAGTGCCCCACATTCTCGTAACATCATACTGAATGGCTCCTTATTCACATTACACCACACCATATTGCTCTTTATTAACATTAGACCACACAGTAGTGCACTTTCTATACGTTATGCCACACAGTAGAGCACCTTATACACATAATGCCACACATTGGTAATGCATTTACACACACATAATACCACACAGTAATGCCCTTTACACATATGACACACATTATTAATGTCCTTATGAACATAATGCGCCTTACACATTATGCCAACCTTTATTAATGCCATTATACACATAATTTCCCTTACACATATGCAGCACATTGTTAATGCCCTTATACACATATTGACACACATAATGTCCCTTACACATATGCCACACATTATTAGTGCCCTTATACACATAATGACACACATAGTGCCCCTTACACATGTTACACATTATTAATGCCCTTATACACATAATGACACATGTAGTTCCTGGCGTGAGTCAACTGGCAGCTCTGAATTTATGAAAATGCATGTTATTTGCATTGCTATGTGGCTGTGATGCACAAGCAGCGTCTGCTGATTAAAATGATATGCAGCATGCCTATATACTGTGTGCGACTGTGGCTGTATCTGCATACAAAATGCTACATACAGAATATAGGCATGCCACATATCATTTTAATCAACAGAAGCTGCTTGTGCCCCTAGGCATACCAGATGCCCTAGGCAATTGCCTAGTTTGCCTATGCCTAGGGCCGGCTCTGTGTGTCTGGACCATTTGCGAAGCGGGCTGCGATGGCTGCATGACATCACATGCAACAGCTGTGACAAGAAACAATGCAGTAAGCTGTCTGCATTCACATCTAGGCTGCGCAGCCAGAAGGCTACTCTAAACATGCAAAAGCATCACCGCCGTGCGATGCTCTTGCATGTTTGTGGAGAGGGGACTGGATCTGGTATGCAGGGCAGACATGCCCTGTACTGGGTGTCTCCCCCGCATGTCAAAGTAATTGATTGTAGATATGCTTTTTTCTAGACAATTTACGATCAACTCTGAATCGGCCCAGAGTCCTTTGAAGAACTGGAAGCATAAAAGGGCAATTTGGAGACCCTTGTACAGGGTTCAGTGTGATTTACTGCCAGTCTGGATGCCGGCCATTAGTATACCAACAACGGCATCTCGGCTGCCAGTATGCTGGCAGTGGGGCAAGTGCAAAGACTCCCCCTGCGGGCTTGCCAAAGGTTTTATTCACACTCTATGGGTGTTGTGGATACCCACAAGTGGGAATAGTCCTGTTTGGCCAGTATTCTGGCTGCCAGCATTGCCAGTTGTCGGGATTATGGCATTGGTATCCTGAACACTGGGATCCCGACTGCCGGCAACATAAACGTATACCCTTGTACAAAGTGTATTTGCATTACTTAAGCTACCCACTCTCCAGTGTGTACTCAGAGAGAGTTTTCAGCACAGCCGGGAACCTTGTGAGTGAATGGCGTAGGATAATACTTCCTCAAAATGTAGAAAAGATGACGTTCAGCAAAATAAACTGGAAATTCCTTTCCAGGCAATTATGTCAAAGTATAGAGACTTCTGAATTAATATTGTGTGAGGATGATGTACACACTGATGATGGTGAGTATGGCAATGACAATAATATCTAGCCACTGTAAAACTGTTGCCATAAGTTGATTGATAGCTTATTTTGTGGGCGCACAAACAAACCAAGCACTCCAGCCACAAATGTGGCAGCCCCTGTCTCTGAAGTGCTTGGTTTGTTAAAGTGTGCATGTTATTTTTAATATCCAACATAAGAGTGGGTGGTAGGGCCCAAAGACAATTTCATCTTGCACCAGCTTTCATTTCTGCCACTACTGTTTGACCAAGTTTCATAGATGTGCTATAAATTGCAGAGTGTTTGTGCCATTGCTCTGTCTGTTAGTAAACAAACAGCTCACTGCAGCCTTTGGCCAATAATGGTGAAAAAAATAATGTGATCTGTGAGGTGGTCAAAATTGACTGGAAATGACTGGAAATTAATGTTATTGAGGTTAATAATAGTCTAATAACAAAAAAGGCCCAAATTATGTGATTTCAACTTTTTGGTCAATATTGGAAAAAAATTCATAGCCAAATTCAAAGCCAGTCACGGCAGTTTGGCAAATCCAAATCCAAAGATGGATGAATCAGAGGCAAATCCAAATCCAGCAAAAATGGTACTGCGCACATCTCTCATAGCATATATTACGTTTGCCGTATTGCAAGTAAAAAATTCAGTGATTTTATATGTAAAATTATTAATATTGGCTGTTTCAAAAAGGGATGGAGCCTCGTGCGTGGTCAAATCCATAACAAAATGAAAGGGGGGGGAAAATATTTACAGTATATATATATATATATATATATATATTAGAGATGAGCGCCTGAAATTTTTCGGGTTTTGTGTTTTGGTTTTGGGTTCGGTTCCGCGGCCGTGTTTTGGGTTCGAACGCGTTTTGGCAAAACCTCACCGAATTATTTTTGTCGGATTCGGGTGTGTTTTGGATTCGGGTGTTTTTTTCCAAAAACACTAAAAAACAGCTTAAATCATAGAATTTGGGGGTCATTTTGATCCCAAAGTATTATTAACCTCAAAAACCATAATTTACACTCATTTTCAGTCTATTCTGAATACCTCACACCTCACAATATTATTTTTAGTCCTAAAATTTGCACCGAGGTCGCTGTGTGAGTAAGATAAGCGACCCTAGTGGCCGACACAAACACCGGGCCCATCTAGGAGTGGCACTGCAGTGTCACGCAGGATGTCCCTTCCAAAAAACCCTCCCCAAACAGCACATGACGCAAAGAAAAAAAGAGGCGCAATGAGGTAGCTGTGTGAGTAAGATTAGCGACCCTAGTGGCCGACACAAACACCGGGCCCATCTAGGAGTGGCACTGCAGTGTCACGCAGGATGTCCCTTCCAAAAAACCCTCCCCAAACAGCACATGACGCAAAGAAAAAAAGAGGCTTTTTACTGATATTTGGTGTTTTGGATTTGACATGCTCTGTACTATGACATTGGGCATCGGCCTTGGCAGACGACGTTGCTGGCATTTCATCGTCTCGGCCATGACTAGTGGCAGCAGCTTCAGCACGAGGTGGAAGTGGATCTTGATCTTTCCCTAATTTTGGAACCTCAACTTTTTTGTTCTCCATATTTTATAGGCAGAACTAAAAGGCACCTCAGGTAAACAATGGAGATGGATGGATTGGATACTAGTATACAATTATGGACGGACTGCCACGGTTAGGTGGTATAAAAAAACCACGGTTAGGTGGTATATATTATAATAATAATACAATTATGGATGGACGGACTGCCTGCCGACTGCCGACACAGAGGTAGCCACAGCCGTGAACTACCGCACTGTACACTGGTTGATAAAGAGATAGTAGTATACTCGTAACAACTAGTATGACACTATGACGACGGTATAAAGAATGAAAAAAAAACCACGGTTAGGTGGTATATATTATAATAATAATACAATTATGGATGGACGGACTGCCTGCCGACTGCCGACACAGAGGTAGCCACAGCCGTGAACTACCGCACTGTACACTGGTTGATAAAGAGATAGTAGTATACTCGTAACAACTAGTATGACACTATGACGACGGTATAAAGAATGAAAAAAAAACCACGGTTAGGTGGTATATATTATAATAATAATACAATTATGGATGGACGGACTGCCTGCCGACTGCCGACACAGAGGTAGCCACAGCCGTGAACTACCGCACTGTACACTGGTTGATAAAGAGATAGTAGTATACTCGTAACAACTAGTATGACACTATGACGACGGTATAAAGAATGAAAAAAAAACCACGGTTAGGTGGTAGGTATATAATAATAAATAATACAATTCTGGTCGGACGGACTGCCTGCCGTGTGCCGACACAGAGGTAGCCACAGCCGTGAACTACCGCACTGTACACTGGTTGATAAAGAGATAGTAGTATACTCGTAACAATTAGGATGACACTATGACGGTATAAAGAATGAAAAAAAAACCACGGTTAGGTGGTAGGTATATAATAATAAATAATACAATTCTGGTCGGACGGACTGCCTGCCGTGTGCCGACACAGAGGTAGCCACAGCCGTGAACTACCGCACTGTACACTGGTTGATAAAGAGATAGTAGTATACTCGTAACAATTAGGATGACACTATGACGGTATAAAGAATGAAAAAAAAACCACGGTTAGGTGGTAGGTATATAATAATAAATAATACAATTCTGGTCGGACGGACTGCCTGCCGTGTGCCGACACAGAGGTAGCCACAGCCGTGAACTACCGCACTGTACACTGGTTGATAAAGAGATAGTAGTATACTCGTAACAATTAGGATGACACTATGACGGTATAAAGAATGAAAAAAAAACCACGGTTAGGTGGTAGGTATATAATAATAAATAATACAATTCTGGTCGGACGGACTGCCTGCCGTGTGCCGACACAGAGGTAGCCACAGCCGTGAACTACCGCACTGTACACTGGTTGATAAAGAGATAGTAGTATACTCGTAACAATTAGGATGACACTATGACGGTATAAAGAATGAAAAAAAAACCACGGTTAGGTGGTAGGTATATAATAATAAATAATACAATTCTGGTCGGACGGACTGCCTGCCGTGTGCCGACACAGAGGTAGCCACAGCCGTGAACTACCGCACTGTACACTGGTTGATAAAGAGATAGTAGTATACTCGTAACAATTAGGATGACACTATGACGGTATAAAGAATGAAAAAAAAACCACGGTTAGGTGGTAGGTATATAATAATAAATAATACAATTCTGGTCGGACGGACTGCCTGCCGTGTGCCGACACAGAGGTAGCCACAGCCGTGAACTACCGCACTGTACACTGGTTGATAAAGAGATAGTAGTATACTCGTAACAATTAGGATGACACTATGACGGTATAAAGAATGAAAAAAAAACCACGGTTAGGTGGTAGGTATATAATAATAAATAATACAATTCTGGTCGGACGGACTGCCTGCCGTGTGCCGACACAGAGGTAGCCACAGCCGTGAACTACCGCACTGTACACTGGTTGATAAAGAGATAGTAGTATACTCGTAACAATTAGGATGACACTATGACGGTATAAAGAATGAAAAAAAAACCACGGTTAGGTGGTAGGTATATAATAATAAATAATACAATTCTGGTCGGACGGACTGCCTGCCGTGTGCCGACACAGAGGTAGCCACAGCCGTGAACTACCGCACTGTACACTGGTTGATAAAGAGATAGTAGTATACTCGTAACAATTAGGATGACACTATGACGGTATAAAGAATGAAAAAAAAACCACGGTTAGGTGGTAGGTATATAATAATAAATAATACAATTCTGGTCGGACGGACTGCCTGCCGTGTGCCGACACAGAGGTAGCCACAGCCGTGAACTACCGCACTGTACTGTGTCTGCTGCTAATATAGACTGGTTGATATTTAAAGAGATATTAGTAGTATACAACAATACTATACTGGTGGTCAGGCACTGGTCACCACTCCTGCAGCAAAAGTGTGCACTGTTAATTAATATAATTGTACTCCTGGCTCCTGCTAACAACCTGCAGTGCTCCCCAGTCTCCCCCACAATTAATTATAAGCTTTTAATTTATACATTGATGACTGTGCAGCACACTGGGCTGAGCTGAGTGCACACAGACTGAGTCACACTGTGTGACTGACTGTGCTGTGTATCGTTTTTTTTTTCAGGCAGAGAACGGATATAGCAGAGAGAAGTGAACGGATATATTATATTAAATAAAAGTTAACTAGCAACTGCACTGGTCACTGACTGTGGTAAACTAACTCTGTCTGCGACTCTGCACAATCTCTCTCTATCTAATCTATCTATCTCTATTCTAATGGAGAGGACGCCAGACACGTCCTCTCCCTATCAATCTCAATGCACGAGTGAAAATGGCGGCGACGCGCGGCTCCTTATATAGAATCCGAGTCTCGCGATAGAATCCGAGCCTCGCGAGAATCCGACAGCGTCATGATGACGTTCGGGCGCGCTCGGGTTAACCGAGCAAGGCGGGAAGATCCGAGTCGCTCGGACCCGTGGAAAAAAAAGTGAAGTTCGTGCGGGTTCGGATTCAAAGAAACCGAACCCGCTCATCTCTAATATATATATGTAATCCAATGTTCCCAGCACTCGTGTCACCAATGTTTTTGTGCTGCGGTGCCCTCCAGGTGAAGCCTCAAGAAATCACTCAAGCAGACTGATGCAGTAGATTATGAGAGTGTCAGCTTATTGTGCCGACATGTTCCAGGGAAAACACTCCGTCCTCTGGGCCAGACAAACAGACTAAGCTTAAAAACCAACATATATACCACACAAAATAAGACATTAGTGCAGTAACCATACTCACTAGCTCCACGATGCGTCCGCCCACCAACGTGCTCAGTCCGCTTTCGAGTCGCATGGCTCTAACGTCACGGCGTGCCGCGCAACAGGGGAGTTTCCATGGAAACCGTATCAACTATCCAGTAAAAGCCACGGATTATACCTGTGAACCATCATAAATCAAATGTGAGATACATAAAACATAACATGATCAATAAAGGAATGACATGTGGACAAAGGGTACTCAGAAAAAACTACTCAGCATGGACATTGTCAGTATAAATAAAGCATCTATATGGATAACATAAGTGTATAAGTACCCACTAATGTACTAGAACATGTGTTCGAACTAGACCTCTAATAACATTCCTGGCTACCTATTATGTAATATGTGTAGCTTATGTTAAGTGTTCTCAAATGGTGCTAAAGCAACTCATAAAAAACAGTGGAGTTCCAGATTTTCATTTAAGCCCCTGGGAGACAATGTCCCCAGTGCGTAGATCCACCAGGATTCCTTCTGTAGTAAGGACCTATCTCTGTTCCTTCCCCTTTAGAGAGAGTGGGACATGGTCTATGAGGATAGCTCTGAAGATTGCCACTCCATGGTTGGCTGCCACGCAATGGCATGAAAAGATTTGATCACTGTGGCCTTTCTTATGTGCTTTTTTGATGGCCCTACGATGGAGTGCCATCCTTTCACGGAATTGCTGCATGGTCTTGCCCACATAGGCAAGTCAGTCGGTATTTGATTTTCACTTTTCTACCTGTAAGTGAGTGATTAAAAGTAGGACCAGTTATTAACGGGATACGGTCATTAGGTCGACCACTATTGGCCGACATGCATTAGGTCGACATGGTCACTAGGTCGACATGGTCACTAGGTTGACATGTACTAGGTCGACATGGAAATAGGTCGACATGAGTTGTTTTTTTTTAAATACCCTTTTTCATACTTTACGATCCACATGGACTACGATTGGGAACGGTAACCTGTACCAAGCGCCGCAGTATTGGAGCAAGCCACCTTGCCCAAAGCATGGCAAGCGTAGCGAACCATGTGAGGGGACACGGTGCACTAACTGGGGTTCCCCGCCACTTTACAAAGAAAACAACACCAAAAAAAGTTAAAAAAACTCATGTGCACCTTTTTCCATGTCGACCTAGTACATGTAGACCTAGTGACTATGTAGACCTGGTGACCATGTCGACCTAATGCATGTCAACCAATAGTGGTCGACCTAATGACTGTCAACCTAAGTGTAGTCGACCTAGTGACCCATACCCGTTATTAACGTATTACATTTAGCACAACCGAGACATCTGAAACAGCCTTTTTCGTGACATCTAGCTTTATGACATAGTCACCTATATTCCTGCCATGTGTATAGCTAGGTAATAGGCTAGTATCAGCTAGGTTAGACAATGCGGTATCTGTTTTTATAATCGTCCACATTTGTTTAGCCCTTTTGACAGACTGAACTGTTGTGATGGTATATTTGTTGACCCATGGTAATCTCTTAGTAGCTGCTTCAACATTCCTGTCTTTAGGACTTAACGTTTGGTCACGTGTCAATTTCAATACACGAGCTTTGGATAACTTCAACTCCACATCAGGTCTGAGGTAATACGTCGCACTCGCAAGAATTGCGAGTACGGTAAACCCGTCCGTGATGCCCCCGGAAGGAAACTCTGATGACTCAACAGGGTATTTCTATCAGTCGATTTGACGTATAAGATAGTAGCAAGTTCATCACCATTGCGTGTGATAGTTACATCCAAGTGGTTAATGGCGATCTCATCTATGACATAAGTAAACTACACTACATGCTGTGTGTCATTATGATTGTCCCAAAGCAAAATGAGATCTTCCTTGGGACCCTGCCAAAATACTAGCAGGTAATCTATACAGCGTTTATAATATGTCACATGAGAGGTAACTTTGGGCTTTAAATAAAACATATTCTTTTCCACCTGATACATAAGGGCATTGGCATACGACGGGGCCACTGATGACCCCATCGCACACCCCACCACCCGTAGAAAGAAACCGCCATAAAATCCAAAATACTTCCTATTAAGAACCTTGTCAAAGAGCTGCAAGAAAAAAAGCCAATATCTGGGCCCAGATAGGCTTCATTATCTTCAATTAATCATCTCACAGCCTCCACACCTGCATCATGTGGGATGCAGTTGTAGAGGCTCGTGACAGCCGCACTGCATAACAACATCCTTTCAGGCAGTGGTCCCAAGTGCTGCAATTGTACAAAAGGGACTTAGTGTCCTTAAGGTAGGACAGCAGGGCTTGTATGCAGGGATTTTGATAGGCATCCAGATATACAGAAATGAGGTGATATAATGACCCTCTGGCTGACACTATAGGGCGGCCAGGTGGGTCAACCAAGGATTTATGCACCTTGGGTACCGTATAAAACAATGGTGCTTTAGGGAACTCTACAGTAAGAGCTGTGCTTACATCCAAATAAAATGATGCCTTGATCCTTGGAGTTCAACAATAACTGATCTAACTCAATCTTATACTCCTTTGTAGGATCTGTGCAAAGCCAACCTATAAACAGTGGTGTCATTAAGTTGTCGGTCAAATTCTCCTACATGGGCTTCTGTATCCTGGATCACTATTGACCCCCCCCCTTGTCCGCCTTGCGGATCACTATATCTGATCTCTCTGATAGATCTCTTAGTGTAGACATTTCCTGTTTTGTCACATTGAAATGTATGGGGTCAGACACTGCCTGATTACCCTCCAATTCCAACATTTGAACATTCCAACTGACGATGGGTGTATGCCCGAAACTTAGTAAAATAAAGTCATCTTTTAAACTACGTGACCAGTCTGCTGAGTGCTGCCGAATCTATAGATAAGTGTGTGGAGCATGCAAGCTCATGGAAGGCACCGCAGCAAGTTATTTATTTCTCCCATACTGAGTGCCGGACATTTGGGTAACTGTGTGTATATATATATATATATATATATATGTATATATATATATAAAAGTAGCGGTTTAGGTTCGGCACTCAATGTGGGTATGCTGGAATACTTGCTGCGGTGCCCTCTGTGATCTATGGCAAGATCCAATATAGCAAAGAAGGAATCAGCGGCACTCAGCAGTCTGGATTTCAACGTGAAGGTTCTTTAATGCAGTCAATGGACTGCATTAAAGAACCTTCACGTTGAAATCCAGACTGCTGAGTGCCGCTGATTCCTTCTTTGCTATATATATATATATATGTATATAGCGTGGATAAGCGGCGGCACTCAAACAGACTCCTTAGTATGAATAATCAGGTCATTTATTTAGACCAATGCAACCGACATGTTTCGGGGCGGATCCCCGTCCTCAGGGTCAGACAGCAAGTAAAAGACACAATACAAAATAACAGACATATATACCCTAACTCATAAACGTGAACATACTCACCTGTTCATCGGCGCTCCCGCCCGCCACTCCGCTCGGCTGTGTGCTGCGTCGCTGGATGCTGGCGTGTCAGGTGCGCCGGAAGAACAGGGTGGTTACCATGGGAACGGCCATAGCGTCCGGCTGGGCGCCACCGCTGTATCCCAAGTGTCATCCTATGTGAAAAAGTAATAGAATATAGTGAACATTCTACAAGACAAACAAAAATTGATAATCAAAACTATTAAAAAACGGCACTTAGTAAACACTAACTTGCATTAGCTTTGTAACAATAGCTTGAGATTAACCAAGTCGTTGATAATAATATATCCAACTAAGCAAACTTAACATAATGCTAACTGTTTACCACATTGGACACTAAATCGCTACTAAAGTGACATATAAGGCATGCACAAGGTGCTGAATATACTGATAATGTGAGTTCGTTTATAAATACCTATACTACAAGGGCTGATTAATCAAGTAAACTATAGATAGCTTTGTAAACTCATTTGCTCATTTAGACCTCGAGGGGCTAGTGTACCAAGGGAAAATATACATCGGGTTTCCTTCTGTAAGAGTCGTCTAGCCCTATCTCCACCCCTAGGCATAATGGGTACATGGTCAATTAGGGTAGCTCTTATGCTGGATACCCCATGTTTAGCGTGTAGGCAGTGTCGTGCAAACGGCTGCTCACTAGTACCCTTTTCATAGGCTTTTTTAATGGTACTGCGATGTAGTGCCATCCTTTCTCTGAATTGACGAATGGTCTTGCCCACGAAGGCAAGGCCACAAGGGCAGGTCAAAATATAGACCACATGTGTAGTCGTACATGTGAGTCTATGCATGATCTTTAGTTTTTTACCAGAGTGTGGGTGATTGAATGTGGTGCCAGACACCAGGGTATTACAAGTAGCGCACCCAAGGCATCTGTAGCATCCATTCTTTGGTCTAAGGAAATGCGCTGATTGTATCTTAGTATGTGTTGAAATATCTAGTTTCTTTACCATGTCTCCTATATTATTACTGTGTTTAAAGCTTGGGAGTAACCGTGTTTCTGATAAATCAGACAGTGCCTTATCCGTTTGAATGATAGGCCACAATTGTTTAGCTCGTTTGACCACTGCCATAGAGGCTGTGGTAAATTTATTAACCCATGGTAAACAATCCGTATTCCTTTCTTTTACTCTGGGTTTCAGAGTCTGCAGTCTGGATAATTTTAAAACTTTTCGTTTAGCTATCTCAAGTTCCCTCAAGGGGTACCCTCGCTGTACAAATTTCTCTATCATTTGGTCAAGAGCAACCACAGTCTCACCTGGGTCAGATGTGATACGTCTGACACGTAGGAACTGTGAGTAAGGCAGCCCTCTACGTAATGACTGTGGGTGAAAACTATGATAATTTAACAAACTATTGCGATCAGTGGGTTTAATATATATAGATGTAGTCAGTTTGTCTCCACTGTAGCGAATATTTACGTCTAAGAAATGTATGTTAACGCAATTGATATCATAAGTAAATTTCACTGGATGTTCTTGTGAATTAAATCATTCCCACAATTCTATCAGATCAGTTTCTGAACCCTGCCACAGGACCAACAGGTCGTCTATAAAACGCCTGTAGTACCAGGTGTGTGAAGCTACTGCTGGGTCCAAGTAAAACATTTGTTTCTCCACTGCATACATGAAGGCGTTGGCGTACGATGGGGCCACTGCCGACCCCATCGCACAGCCAGCAATTTGCAAATAAAAACGCCCATCATGAAAAAAATAATTGCGATACAGTACCTGTTGTAATAGTTTGAGGAAAAAATCTGTATCCGGACCGTGATAGTCAGGATTATCCTCAATCAAGGATCTCACCGCCTCCACTCCTGCATCATGAGGGATGCAGGTGTACAGGCTTGTGACATCCGCACTGCAAAGAATTAGGTCTTTTGGTACTGGAGTAAGTTATTCTAACTGAATTAACAAAGTGGTGGTATCTCTTAAATAAGAGGGCAGAGTCTGTATACAGGGATTAAGGAGTGAATCTAAGAAGACCGATATAGGGTGATAGATTGAACCCCTGGCGGAGACTATTGGTCGCCCTGGGGGATCAACTAAGGTCTTATGTATCTTAGGTACAACATAAAATAACGGTGCCCTGGGAAAATCAACTTTTAAAGTAGTACATAATTCTGACGAAATAATTTTATCGTCACATGCTAAATCCAAAATGGTATCAAGTTCCTCCTTGTATTCATTGGTGGGGTCCTTGGTCATCAACTTGTAGGTAGTCATGTCACTCAATTGCCGTTTACACTCATCCATATATTTGGATAAGTCTTGGACGACCACCGCCCCACCCTTATCTGCCTTGCGTTTGACAATATCAGTTCTCTTAGAGAGGTCTTGTAGAGTACTGCGTTCAGCTTTAGTTAAGTTGAATCGTACTGGGAGATGGGAAGATCCTTCACCTTCTTGTTCCAACATTCTGGAGAAGGTGCGTATTGACGCATTAGTCGAAAAGGGGTCAAATGAGGATTTAGGTGCTATGGATCGTAATTGTATCGGAACATCGTTAACTATTT
The DNA here is from genome assembly GCF_028390025.1 of Pseudophryne corroboree. Taxonomy (NCBI): domain Eukaryota; kingdom Metazoa; phylum Chordata; class Amphibia; order Anura; family Myobatrachidae; genus Pseudophryne; species Pseudophryne corroboree. Next base: position 760,837,682 of record NC_086445.1, read on the forward strand.
CACTCTTGGGTTTTCCGTTGAAGAATTCTTTCCTTTTAAGTGTTCTGTTTAATCTGTAAATATCTATTTTCCACTCCAACTCATCAACAGGGTGAGTGGGGACATAGGAAAGTCCTTTGGTCAGCAATCGATGCTCAGAATCAGTGAGAGGAGTAGAGGACAGGTTAAAGACTAGCTCCTTCAAGGACGAGGTTGTTTTTTTGCGTAAGATCCTTTGGTTTTGGCCCGCTTTCCTCGTCCTCGGCCGCGGGCTGGGCCTGGGGTCTGGTTGGAACGTGTGGCGACGCCTGATGGTAAGTGCCCTAAAGGGGTGGCAGCCTCAGTGGTTGTAGAGATTTGTGATGTACCATAATCAGTTTCTCTAGCTGAGGTACTGTTATCTATCAGCTTCTCTCTTCTACGGCGTGCCTGATGACGTCTGCCAGATACTTGATAATCCTGTCTTGGTCTCGTGTTTCCCAACCAAGGATAAACCAACCTTTGCTCATAGTCCTTTTTGACCTTGATGAGTTTGTCAATTTTGAAGCGCAGGAGATCTTGCCTGTATTGGTCCATCTGCGTGGTAATCTTGGTAATCCAATCAGTCTGTGTGTCCTGTCCAAGGGTAGCCTTATGTTGATTCTCAAAGACTGTCAGCTGATCAGTAATGAGGCCTAGCTCCCTCGTGGATTCCTCAACTACCAAGAGGATCAGGTCCATGGAGCATTTATTGAGGATGGCAACCCACCTACGGCAGAATTGTGCATTATATCTGTCAATTGTAGGTGAGTTGCGCACCCTAAAGCCTCGTGGTATCATATTGTTGCGGTAGTAGTCGGACAATGAGATACCGTGGTATGTGAAATCACATTCTTTCTGCTTTAATTTAAGCCATGTTCTAAATAGTGCATCGTTGGTATCTTTAGCTGGTTCGTCCTGCATACTCCGCTTGACCAGTATTGCTTGTGCCTCCACATCTGAAAAACTGAGACGATCACTGGCATCCTTATATATCAGATTCAGTGTGTCCTCCAATTGAGGGTTAAGTTCAGCCATGATAATAAAAAATTTACGTGGCAAATAGTAATGCTGCAAGTTAGTGCTGGTTTACCAGGGTCCATCAGGATAAAAACCGACTGCTGCGAGTTGTTCAAGTCCTGAGTCCTCAGGTCATAATGGGCTGCGGGTGCCTTGGTAGGTGTCACACCTGAGGTATATGGCAATACCTGCTGTGTGGACCAATGTATACTGGCTGTATTTGCAAATTGCTGGCTGTGCGATGGGGTCGGCAGTGGCCCCAATCGTACGCCAACGCCTTCATGTATGCAGTGGAGAAACAAATGTTTTACTTGGACCCAGCAGTAGCTTCACACACCTGGTACTACAGGCGTTTTATAGACGACCTGTTGGTCCTGTGGCAGGGTTCAGAAACTGATCTGATAGAATTGTGGGAATGATTTAATTCACAAGAACATCCAGTGAAATTTACTTATGATATCAATTGCGTTAACATACATTTCTTAGATGTAAATATTCGCTACAGTGGAGACAAACTGACTACATCTATATATATTAAACCCACTGATCGCAATAGTTTGTTAAATTATCATAGTTTTCACCCACAGTCATTACGTAGAGGGCTGCCTTACTCACAGTTCCTACGTGTCAGACGTATCACATCTGACCCAGGTGAGACTGTGGTTGCTCTTGACCAAATGATAGAGAAATTTGTACAGCGAGGGTACCCCTTGAGGGAACTTGAGATAGCTAAACGAAAAGTTTTAAAATTATCCAGACTGCAGACTCTGAAACCTAGAGTAAAAGAAAGGAATACGGATTGTTTACCATGGGTTAATAAATTTACCACAGCCTCTATGGCAGTGGTCAAACGAGCTAAACAATTGTGGCCTATCATTCAAACGGATAAGGCACTGTCTGATTTATCAGAAACACGGTTACTCCCAAGCTTTAAATGCAGTAATAATATAGGAGACATGGTAATGAAACTAGATATTTCAACACATACTAAGATACAATCAGCGCATTTCCTTAGACCTAAGAATGGATGCTACAGATGCCTTGGGTGCGCTACTTGTAATACCCTGGTGTCTGGCACCACATTCAATCACCCACACTCTGGTAAAAAACTAAAGATCATGCATAGACTCACATGTACGACTACACATGTGGTCTATATTTTGACCTGCCCTTGTGGCCTTGCCTTCGTGGGCAAGACCATTCGTCAATTCAGAGAAAGGATGGCACTACATCGCAGTGCCATTAAAAAAGCCTATGAAAAGGGTACTAGTGAGCAGCCGTTTGTACGACACTGCCTACACGCTAAACATGGGGTATCCAGCATAAGAGCTACCCTAATTGACCATGTACCCATTATGCCTAGGGGTGGAGATAGGGCTAGACGACTCTTACAGAAGGAAACCCGATGTATATTTTCCCTTGGTACACTAGCCCCTCGAGGTCTAAATGAGCAAATGAGTTTACAAAGCTATCTATAGTTTACTTGATTAATCAGCCCTTGTAGTATAGGTATTTATAAACGAACTCACATTATCAGTATATTCAGCACCTTGTGCATGCCTTATATGTCACTTTAGTAGCGATTTAGTGTCCAATGTGGTAAACAGTTAGCATTATGTTAAGTTTGCTTAGTTGGATATATTATTATCAATGACTTGGTTAATCTCATTACAAAGCTAATGCAAGTTAGTGTTTACTAAGTGCCGTTTTTTAATAGTTTTGATTATCAATTTTTGTTTGTCTTGTAGAATGTTCACTATATTCTATTACTTTTTCACATAGGATGACACTTGGGATACAGCGGTGGCGCCCAGCCGGACGCTATGGCCGTTCCCATGGTAACCACCCTGTTCTTCCGGCGCACCTGACACGCCAGCATCCAGCGACACAGCACACAGCCGAGCGGAGTGGCGGGCGGGAGCGCCGATGAACAGGTGAGTATGTTCACGTTTATGAGTTAGGGTATATATGTCTGTTATTTTGTATTGTGTCTTTTACTAGCTGTCTGACCCTGAGGACGGGGATCCGCCCCGAAACATGTCGGTTGCATTGGTCTAAATAAATGACCTGATTATTCATACTAAAGAGTCTGTTTGAGTGCCGCCGCTTATCCACGCTACATATCGTGACCCAGAGTCACTCGGAGGGCACCACAGCAGTTACATATAAGGCGTACAGGAGTGCCGGGCCATCTACAGCCTATATATGTATATATATATATATATATATATATATATTTATTTTTTATTTTTTTTATTATATTCATATATATATCTTTTTTATATATTATATACTGAGTTCTCCTACTTTGTTATGACACCAATGGTCGCTTAGAAGTACCTTATCCCCCCTTTTGTTCAAAATCTATGGTTAGCACCCATACCAGTGCTTAATTTACTTAAGGTACAGCGGACGCCCTACCATACATATGGAGTGTCACAATAGGAGACAGGACGCACTATTGCCCTTGGTCTGAGTACTAGTGTTTACAGTGGGCACTGCATCTTGGCGCTAATAGATTCCTCTGTACACACACACACACACACACACACACACACACACACACACACACACATATATATATTAAGAAAATGGAGTAAAAAGGAGCGCCTACTAGTGTCAGTGAAAGAAACGTGATAAATAAAACCATATACTGAATATCAACTTAGCTTAAAAAACTTTCAGGCTGATGACTCATAGGAGCAGGACATGTAAAAGAGAGATAAATGCCACATACAGTAGTGTCTACTGTTTTTGAATTATCACAGAAGCTTAAGAATTAGGAACTATGCTGGTTCCAATTTTTTATAATAAAGCAACATAGATTAAAAACAGTAACAATTTAATAAACACAATCCTGCCACAAATGCAGGTCACAAATGAATACAATTAGAAAAATGACATTAAAAAACAGATATAAATATATAGCAGCTTGTCTGTTCGTAAGTGTAGGTAATAACCGTACAAGATTAAGGAATATAGCCAGCTTATCTATCCGCATGTGGAATATCCAAGATTTGAAAGGATATATAGGCAGATTCTCTATCCATAAATGCAGGTAACGAACGTACAAGATTGAATATTAAAAACAGCTTATCTGTTCGCAAGTGGGAAGTCCAAGGGGTGAGCATCAAGTCCCTGTCCCAGTGTCCCGCTTCTGTAATTTTTTTTGTTATAGTCCCCTTTTTTGTTTGTACTGCTACACCTGTTTTTTTTTATAGTGCTCCCCTTTTCTGTTTTTGGTTAAAGTCCCCTCCTCTCATGCCTGTGTTTTTTGGTTACAGTGCAAACCCCTGTCCCTCCATCCCCCCTCCTCCATCTCAACCTACCTTGTCTTTACTCACTGCAAAGCCAATGCCTGTATTCTTCTCCCAACTTCTGTCGGGCAAGGTTGCGTCCTCAATACAGCAGATGTGCAATGCTGCTGGGAGCTGGGAACCGGTGGTGCTATCTCAGGGATCTGCAGGCATGTAAGGGACCAAGGGGTAAGTCTGCAGTGCCTTTTCAAGATGAGGTTTTTCCGTCCGGGCAATGGTGATGGACCATATGGATGGGATTATGTGGGCGGCAGACCAGCTCCGACTCTGTAGGCAAACCTCTGACTTGCACCCTCACCACACTGGCACCCAGGGCACATAACCAGCTAGCCCCACCCTTGGTCTCCACAGTAGCTGCACGGGAAGGGTTGACAGCAGCAGCCTCATCCTGTTGGCCCCTCTACAAATGCAACTACAATGAAATAAAAATAAATTCTTCCAAACGACAAGTGGGAGGGGGGGGGGGTCACATGCCTGAGCACCCCCTATCCTGAATCTGCCGCTGGCTTCACAGGAAGTTTCCCACTGATGTCACGAGGGGCCTGCCCAGTTTCACTTGAGATTCTGGGCTGCCCCCAGAAACTAGTTCCTGCTATGCCTGCTGTCACACTACAGCACCAAGCTCCTGTAAACTGCGGAGGAGCAGACATTTTGGTGTCACCCCTTGGAAGAGGAAACCCAGGTGCGGCCTGCACCCTCTTGTGATTCATGTACCTAAAAAGGTACCAAGAGAACTGAATATATAAATATTGACAATTCATAGAAAGAACCCCGGAAACTTTTAGCTGCCCCGTTCCAGTATTAAAGCATGAAAAACAGAAAGAACATCACAATGTTTATTTGATGGTAAAAAAATAACAATTTGACATTGCGATGTAATGGGGTGTCAGCCTGCTGTACACCTCTTCTCGTCTGCATTGTGATTACCAATGCTGGCACTGTATTGTATTATCATTGTACAGTATTTCATGTAATTATACAATTCTTAAATGTTACCACCAGGTAGGATTGCTAATTATGTTAAACATGTCTTTTGTTTGTGCACTGTAACCAGGGAGTATGCATCTCTGTGCAACCCCCACTTCCTAACCCATTACGTCATGCCAGTAGCAGTAGAAAGTGGAGAATTGCCTGGACGCTCTTGAATGCTCTACACACAGCAGGGTGTGCCCTTTGGATGTTCCTGGCAGCACTGAAGCAGCGCTACTGTCTGCAGGGTGCCATTTCTGACACAATGCTAACCAGATGCAGGAACACTGCTCTCATACTCTATGGCAGGCATGCCCAAACTGCGGTCCTCCAGCTGTTGTGAAACTACACATCCCAGCATGCCCTGACACAGCTTTAGCATTCTCTGACAGCAAAACTGTGTCAGGGCATGCTGGGATATGTAGTTTCAAAACAGCTGGAGGGCCGCAGTTTGGACATGCCTGCTCTATGGCCTTCACATTATTTTTAGATAGCAATTTAGATTTCAGTTTACGCACACCCCTCTCAAGTCTAAATCTCTTTGCACATTTAACATTTGCCCACCCATCTGCAGCATACTTGCCTACCCTCCCGGAATGGGCGGGAGGCTCCCGAAAATCGGGTGACCCTCCAGACCCCCCGGAAGAGCAGGCAAGTCTCCCCATTTCAGGGGTCACCCCCTGCCCGGCCGCCCACTTAGCGAGTAAAGTGGGCGGTCCAGGCGGCGATGACACGATTCTTGTTGAATCGCGTCATCATAGCCATGCCCCCTGCTGTATAATGCCGGTAATAGCGGCATTACACAGCGGAGGGCGTGGCTTTCATGACGCGTCCAGCAGCCACGCCCCCTTTCCGCCTCTGGTCCACCCCCGTTCCGCCTCTGGCCCACCCCCCTCAGCACGTCCCCACACTGCCCGCCTGCCCTGCTGAGCAGACCGGCTGCTCTCTCCCGGAGAGAGCAGCCTAAAAGTCGGTAAGTATGATCTGCAGTGTAACACGTGTTTTGTAAAGGTACAAAGTTACCTGCATTTTTTTGTTTTGCTCAAAATTGAGAATCAACAACGTGTCTCCTAATACAGATGAAGCCACACTCATTGTTGCAAGCTGCATTATACACCCTGTGACTAGTTGCAGCCGGCATTTGCACCAAAGAGGTCTGTGCCGTGCATGTGCGTATGAGAGACGGGCACACTAGTCAAGCCATCCATGCCACAATGCATATGCTTCATGGATGGATGAGTGTGGCTACATCTGTAAGTGACCTATCTTCAGTTTACTTACCAGGTAACCCTATATTATCATAATATGAGGCTGTCAAAATAATAATAATCTATGTAATTTATTGTTTGACTTTAATCAAGTAAAGGTTAATTTACTATGACATTTTTATATGGTATGCAGAATGCTTTACCATTGAGTGGGTGCTTTTTCACACACTTCATTTTCAACAAATTCCTTAGTTTGTTCCTTTCCACAGGTATTGACATTGTGAATAATGTAAGTGCACAACTGGGTATTGTCGCTTTGATTTTATGCCATTAATACTGTAAGTGTCCCTTTGTAAAAATGCATATACAGTAATGCACCTTCTGCACAGGGATTCTCTTGGTTAGACAAGCCCTTATTCACCCCTGTGATTGTGGGTTGAACCATGGAAAGGGGCCTGGTGCATACATGTTTTAAGACCAGATGGAGTATAGGACATCACAGGTTGGCAATAAACAGTACTAGCTGTTTTACCTGTTCTTCGCACGGGAGTTTCTGATTTTCACAGTTGTAAATATAAATGAGTGTTAAAAATTTGGTAAATCTATAGAGATGTGAATTTGAGACGTCTCAATTTAAGTAAATATTAATTCATGGTTCTTGGCATTATCCAAGGATCACACATAGCAGATACGGTAAAAAGTGACAGGACCATTTTTGTAGTTTATTAAATTATACACACTGGAGGTGCAATCCAAATTTTGATCCGATTGTCCGTGTGGGCGTTATCGTTGACATCATTATGTTAACCCCCTGTTCATCCCTTTAGGGGAGGTTTATTAAAATTCTGATTACGTAGTTTTCCTATTTTCCACCTGCAGAATATCTATGTTAAATTTTGTCTTCCTAACATATCGGGAAGTTAGAGACTTAGTTATCAGTTAGTCGGTGAGTGAGTGAGGGCTTCTGCAATTTTGTAGTTTATTAAATTCTACACACTGGAGGTGCAATCCAAATGTTGATCCAATTGTCTGTTTGGGCGTTATCATTCATGCAACGCAAGCCATGCAATGGTAATGATGTCATTATGTTAAACCCCTATTTCATCCCTTTAGGGGAGGTTTCTTAGAATTCTAATTATGTAGTTTTCCTACTTACCACCATAAAAATACCTATGTTAAAGTTCAGCTTAGTAACTTATCGGGAAGTAAGAGAATTAGTGATGAGTCAGTGAGTGAGTGAGTGAGTGAGTGAGTGAGTGAGGGCTTTCACATTTATATTGATAGCAAGTTTAACATCATTAGTGGTATACAAGGGTATGCCAGACCATCCCTTGAAGTCCAAACTTATATTGAACACTCCATCAAAAACTTAGAACTTGCAAAAGCTGTCTGTTTTCCAGTGATGGCGACAATCCATGCCTTAGGTATACTCATTCTCACTGTTATCATTTACATTGTGCTCAAACACAGCTACCCATTATTTCCAGCATTATTCTGCTTCTACAGTATTCTGTTGTGCCTTGTCAGTTTTTGTCTATGCATATGGTTATTGCACATACAATAGGTTACAGGTGTTTGGTGTCTTTCATGTTATCAGTTTCATGCATGGTTTACGTTATGCATTCCTTTTACCAGTTTTCACTTAAATATTGTTTATATTTCAAAATACATCTTTTTTTTCCAGTTTTTTTGCTGCATATTTGTTTTTACATTTATGGCATAGCTAGCCAGCTTGTGCATCAGTCAAGGATTTGGCTGTATACTTGGTTGAATTCAATTCTTCTAACACTTTTTTTTCCATGTCTAAGTTGGATCAATCTGTCACAGATCTCCTTATCATCTTGTTACTGTATTTTGATCTCTCTAGTGCCTGCCAAGTCTGCCAATAAAAAATCTGAGTTTCTCAGTTGAAGAGTTGAGTTAAAAGGGCACTTAGAGGTGGCAAAGCAGCAGCAAGTACGGATTGCTTAAACATTTTTATATAGTCCTGTAAAATGTCTGGTGGTGTGTCATGCCTGTAATTTATCTAGGTGTGGCCTAATGCTTTTTAATCAGTGACCAACATGCTTTTCTTCAGGGACAGTTTGAGAGAGGCAGGGCTTGTGTGTAGTCTCGTGGGCCCTTCTCTTGTCTGTGAAAATTGCCCAGAATATTTTGGCCTTGTGCCTGGGTTTAGGTCTCCAGGAGCATGGTGCCTGCTGACTGATGATCTTTGGAATGCTGATTCCAGATAGGTAAGAATAATATAGGAGTGCACAATGTGCAGCGTGAGCCCGACTATACCTAAGGGCCCATATGCACCACACACCCTGGGGTATATTTACTAAGCTCCCGATTTTGACCGATTTGCTGTTTTTTCTTCAAAGTGTCATCTCGGGAATTTACTAAACTAAAATCTCGGCAGTCATGAGGGCATTCGTATTTTTTTGGAAGTCAAAGAAAAAAAATACGAATGAATACACCATCGGTCAAAGACGCCTGTTATTTCATACAACTCGGTAATTTACTAAAAATTCTATTTCACAAACACTGCGGGCAATAGCCAAACACTGCCGTGAAAAAATACAAATCGTAAAAAAAAGCAGTTTTAAAATAGACCTGCTTTTTTTTACCGTGTTCTGATAGTCATGCACGGAACCATGAGATCTGTGCATGTTTATCAGTGGGAAGGGGTGGGAAAGTGTTAAAATTCTAAAAAAAAAAATGCGTGGGGTCCCCCCTTCTAAGCAAAACCAGCCTCGGGCTCTTTGAGCCGGTCCTGGTTGTAAAAATATGGGGAAAGAAATGACTGGGGTTCCCCCATATTTAAACAACCAGCACCAGGCTCTGCATCCGGTCCTGGTGAAAAAAATACGGGGGACAAAAAACGTAGGGGTCCCAAGTATTTTTTGAACCAGCACCGGGCTCCAATAGTCAGAGAGGTAATGCCACAGCCGGGGGACACTTTTATATCGGTCCCTGCAGCCCTGGCATTAAATCACTAACTAGTCACCCCTGGCCGTGGTACCCTGGAGGAGTGGGGACCCCTTAAATCCAGGGGTCTCCCCCTCCAGCCACCCAAGGGCCTGGGGTGAAGCCCGAGGCTGTCCCCCCCCCATCCAAGGGCTGCGGATGGGGGGCTGATAGCATGTGTAAAAATAAGGATATTGTTTTTTGTAGCAGTACTACAAGTCCCAGCAAGCCTCCCCCACAAGCTGGTACTTGGAGAACCACAAGTACCAGCATGCGGTGGAAAAACGGGCCCGCTGGTACCTGTAGTACTACTACAAAAAAAATACCCAAATAAAAACAGAACTCACACACCTTGAAAGTAAAACTTTATTACATACAAGCACACCTACATACACACATACTTACCTATGTTCACACGAGGGTCGGTCCACTTCTCCAAGTAGAATCCATGGGGTACCTGTGAATAAAATTATACTCACACAATCCTGTGTAGCTTGTTTATAATCCACGTACTTGGCAAAAAAACAAACCGGAAACCCGAACCACGCACTGAAAGGGGGCCCATGAAAGGGGGCTTGCTGGGACTTTTAGTACTGCTACAAAAAACAATATTCTTCTTTTTACACATGGCTATCAGCCCCCCATCTGCCGCCCTTGGATGGGGGGGACAGCCTCGGGCTTCACCCCTGGCCCTTGGGTGGCTGGAGGGGAGGACCCCTTAATTTAAGGGGTCCCCACTCCTCCAGGGTACCCCGGCCAGGGGTGACTAGTTAGTGATTTAATGCCAGGGCCGCAGGGACCGATATAAAAGTGTCCCCCGGCTGTGGCATTATCTCTCTGACTAGTGGAGCCCGGTGCTGGTTCAGAAAATACGGGGGACCCCTACGTTTTTTGTCCCCCATATTTTTTGCACCAGGACCAGGCACAGAGCCCGGTGCTGGTTGTTCAAATATGGGGGAACCCCTGTCAATTTTTTTCTCATATTTTTACAACCAGGACCGGCTCAAGGAGCCCGAGGCTGGTTTTGCTTAGGGGGGGGGGACCCCACGCCAATTTTTTCTAGATTTTTAACACTTTTTTTTATTTTATAAAGGTGCACAATGAAGCCCTGCACGGATCTCACAGATCCGGCCGAGATTCATTGTGTTAATGTCGGCAGTGTTTTACTATTCACTCCCGTAAAACACTGGCTGAAAATACGAATGACATCGACATCGGAAAACTCGAAAATGTAGAATACGACAGCATAGTAAATGAGGCGTAAAAAATTCTAAAAGTTGCAATTTCACACATTCGATGTCATTCGTGTTTGAACTTTAACCTCATTCAGAAAAATACGAATTTTATTAAATATACCCCCCTGTATCCATTATAAATACAGTACGCCTATACTTTTTTTCTTTGAACATTTGTGGCATGGATTTTTTGAAGTTGCCATTAGTTTAATACAATAGAGACAATGGCGCAGTTAAAGTGGAAAGTACCACTTAAATTGAATGACAATGGTAGAAATGTTCACACTTTTTTTGTAATGACAAGACTTAAATGCATTAGAGTAGGCATTCCCAACCACGGTCCTCAAGGCACACCAACAGTGCAGGTTTTAGTGATATCCAGGCTGCAGCACAGATGGTTAAATCAAAATAACTGAGCTACTAATTAAGTCACCTGTGCTGAAGCCTGGATATCACTAAAACATGCACTGTTATAGGCCCTACACACTGGCCGATTTTTTGAAAGATATGAACGATCTCGTTCATAAATGAACGAGAACTCGTTCATATCTTTCAGTGTGGAGACTCCTGCGATGAACGATGCGCGTCCCCGCGCTCGTTCATCGCTGGTCTCCCGTCGGCAGTGCATGCAGGCCAATATGGACGATCTCATCCATATTTGCCTGCACTTCAATGCAGCCGCGTGACGGGGGGAGTGAAGAAACTTCACTCCCCCCGTCACTGCCCCCCCGCCGCCGGGTCGCTCGTCGGCCGTATCCGCCGTCGGGCAGCTCGGCGGCGGGTCGGCCAGTGAGTAGGGCCCCTAAGTGTGCCTTGAGGACCGTGGTTGGGTATGCCTGCATTAAGGTGGGTACACACTATTAGATATATCTGCAGATCAATTGATCTGCAGATATATCTATGTACGGATCGGGCAGTGTGCTGTGCATACACACAGCCCGATCCGTCGGGGGACTGACGTAATGAACTGGGCGGGCGGGCACGAGCACCCGCCCAGTTCACCTGTCAATCACCGCCGGCCGCCGCAGCATGTGTACGGGCGGTCGGACGACCGCCCCGTACACACACAGCGACCGGCCAATATATTGTTAGATATATTGGCTGTCGGCTGTGCTGCGCGGCCGACGCGATACGTCTGTGAACGACGTATGGGCCTTTAGAGTAATGGGCCTTTAGAGTAATATTTGAATTTAACCACATAAGTATAGGAGGTATTATAATGCATATAAAAACTTGCATGAGCAAAACTATTCAAAGTGTCATTAATGCCAAAATACAATGCTACTAAATAAAGCTAAAACAAGACAAAAAGCTACATGTTTTGGAGCATTATTTATTTGGTCATACTGTAGTCTTCCTAGAAATCTATCTGTGATATTGCTGTGATACACTTAAGTAATGCAGAGATCCATTTTTGGAGGACTTTCCACAAAAATCTTTTAGTTCTATAGTATATTTTCAGAATTGTCCTTCACAAACTAGTTAACAGTACTTAGGGCCTAATTCAGATCTGATCGTAGCAGCAAATATGTTAGCAGTTGGGCCAAACCATGTGCACTGCAGTGGGCCAGATATAACATGTGCAGAGAGAGTTAGATTTGGGTGGGGTGAGTTCAAACTGAAATCAAAATTGCAGTGTAAAAATAAAGCAGCCAGTATTTACCCTGCACAGAAACAATATAACCCACCCAAATCTATCTCTCTCTGCACATGTTATATCTGCCTCCCCTGCAGTGCACATGGTTTTGCCCAACTGCTAACAAACTTGCTACTACGATTAGATATGCATTACTCACTTAATTTGGCTGTTTTCTAAAACAATCTTATCTCTATTAGCTAAGTACTGCATGCTCTAATGGGGTCCATACATTAGAGGAGCACTGGGGAAATTCCTAGTTCTCCCGATGCCTAGGTCAAGGAATCAGGGAAATCCAACATGTTGGAAATCCTTGATTCAGAGATTCCAACCAAAAAATTATCTGGATTGGATTTTTTAACCTGCTTTTTATCTGGCTGAAGGATTGCAGATCATTGAAGTCCGCCAATTGACAGATCAGATCTGCAGAAAAGAGATGAGATGTATGGCATAGGGCTCAATATAAATCTCCAGGTTTCAACATTTATATTGTTAGATCTGAGGCACATGCATTTCACATTCAGTTTTTCCTCTTCATTTTCAGTATTATTTGTGGTTGTCTGCTTTCCATGGTCCTGAAGCTTTTTTATGCATAAAAACATTCAACAATATAATGTTTACTTGTGAATTGAAATAAATAAAAAACACATATACTTTTATGGTTTTCCGGGATCACAGATCTCAGTGCAAAGGTGGAAGTCAACATTTTATTTGAATGTTTCATGCAATACTTAATACTTAATCACCAAAATGCTATAACTATGCATTGCCTAAAATCATGGGTAATTAACCCTATTTGATATGGCTAACCAAAACCACATGCTCACAGACCGACGCAAAATAACCAAAGGCATTTGTTCTCTCAGTTTCAAATGTAATAGAACGTTTTGTACAAGTGATAACATTGTATATCAAAGGTATAAGTATTAGTATTAAAGTCATGCACTGTTGTTCAAATCAATAAACAACAAGAGAGAGGTTACATTAGCTCAGCCCTATAGGGTATTTATAAATTCAATGGTATTACACTTATCTAAGGAGCATTTGAATTTACAGTATAAAGCTTTTAATTTGTATACTGCATGCAAAGTGGAACAGAACATTATAACATTCATTGTAAACAATAAGGTTTTACCTTATATAACTGAAGAATGTACAGTATGGTGAATTTTGCAGCAACATTACATTTACAATCTCAAATCCTTATTGACTATAAGAAACTCTATATACTCTGTATACTCTATGTGCTATAGGGCCAATTACCCATTGTTGTTAAAAAGCCTACTTTTTCTTACCTTTTCTTAACTGATGATAAAATTAAGCCATCAATTACAGTATGTGGATGGACTCAACCAGTGATAGCTCCAGAGGTGGGGCTGCAGCGCAGTCCAAAGTCCAAGTAGGGGAGCCACACCAACTTTCAGTGAGGCAGTTTGGGATTCCAGTTAGTAGTAGTTGGTGTGGCTCCCCTATATGAATTTTGGAGTGCGCTGCAGCACCACATCTGGAGCCATCACTGGACCCAACTAGTTCCATTGACCCCATGCTCACTTCTGTTTGGCTCTGCAGTTGGGGGCACATATGCACAGCAATATCATTAAGATAGCTGTCTGCTCTATTCACTAATAGCCAATGCAAATCATGCACGCAGGTCAACAGAGTATTCTGTGTCAAGTCCCCTGACCAGTATTAGAGGCAGAAAGGACTTATAATGGTCATATCTATAAATGGTTGCAGAGTACACATGGGCCCAGAGGTCCACAGGGGAACCACCCACACGCTGCATCCATTGCATTTATCATACTTACCTCTTCATTAAAGCCACATATATCACTGGGAACATGGCTCGGGCAGAGAAGAGAGCACAAAGGATGCGCTGTGAGATAATAGGTGCAAATTGCGCAAAAGCATGTCCCAGGACTATGCACACGTGATTTTTATGATAAAAATACAGAGGTATTGTGAAAATACAGGGGTGCTGGTTCTGTCCTGTATGCTGTAAAAAAATCAGGGGTGTTGTAAAGGTACAAGGTACACTGGCCTTGTCTTGTATGCTGTAAAACTACAGAGGTGCTGTAAAAATAAATGTACACTGGCCCTGTCTTGTATGCATTAAAATACATGGGTGCTGTGAAAATACAGGGGTGCTGCCCTGTCCTGTATGCTGTAAAATTACATTGGTGTTGTTTGACATACAGGGGTGCTGGACCTGTCCTGTATGCTGTAAAAAATACAGGGGTGCTGTAAAAATACAGGGGTGCTGTGAAAGTAAATGTACACTGGCCCTGTCTTGTATGCTATAAAAATACAGGGGTGCTGGCCCTGTCGTGTATGCTGTAAAGTTACAGGGGTGCTGTAAAAATAAAGGTACACTGGCCCTGTCTTGTATGCTGTAAAAATACAGGGGTGCTGTGAAAATAAAAGGGCACTGTTCTGTGTGCTTTAATAATAAGAGGGTGCTGACCTGTAAATGGATAACAAAAATTTGGAGTAAAATATAGTGAAAGATCAGGAACCACTTCCAGTTCCTAGTACTAGTGCTGAATCTGCTGCTGTCACCAGTCATGACATTGACAATGCAATTCCATCAGTGTAGTCTGCTAAGGCCAATGCCCAATGTCATAGAGGGCATGTAAAATCCAAGTAGCAAAAATTAATAACCAGAAAAAAAAGAAATTATCTGATGAGTAACATAAAATTGCCAATATATCATTCATGACACGAAGTGGCAAGGAAAGGCTAAGGCCTTGGCCTATGTACATGACTGGTGGGCAGCTTCTCATAAAGATGGAATCCCTCCTCGCTCTTGAAAAATTAAAACAATTACGCTTGTTAGAGCACAGAAAAAAACAACTGTGCATTCAGACATATCACAATTCCCCAAGGAGAGTCCAAGTTTGTCAGCGGTTGTAATGTCTGGGCCTGACCTTCCCAAGACTGTATGGGAAGTGGAGAATCCTACCACCATTTGCACTTCCCTTCAAAAGTGCTGAGAGGAGCACTGCCAGTCCAGTTGCTGATATTGAGATTGAGGATGTCACTGTAGAAGTACACCAGGATGAGGAGGATATTGGTGTAGCTGGCGCTGAGGAGGAAGTTGACGATGAGGATTATGATGGTGATGTGTTTTGTTTGAATAAAGCACCAGTGAAGACAGTTGTTGGCCATGCAATGAAAATGCGCATTGTCATTCCTTGGCAAAATACCAAAAAGCCACCTCTTTGGTGTGGAATTATTTCTCCACAAATCCGGACAACAGGTGTCAAGCCATTTGTTGTCTTTGTCAATCCATAATAAGTAGGGGTAAGGAAGTTAACCACCTAGGAACATCCTTCCTTATACGTGACCTGCAGTGCATTCAATAGAAGTCATTGTCAAGTTCAGAAACTTTGGGTAATAGTGTAAGCAGTCCAATAACACCTAAATCCCTTCTTCCTCTTGTATCCAAGCTCCTGCAATCCACACCACCAACTCCCTCAATGTTAATTTCCTGCTTAGTCAGGAAATTAAGTAATCCTGCAGGCCATATCACTGACATGACTGACGAGTCCACTCCTATCCAGGATTCCTACAGAGGATCCTTGAGTGGTATGCCTACTGCTGTTGTTGCTGCTGGTAGTCGATCGTCATCCCAGAGAGGAAGTCGGAAGACCAGTTGTACTACTTTAACTAAGCAACTGACTGTCCAACAGTCCTTTTCAAGGAAGATGAAATATGACAGCAGTCACCCTGTTGCAAGCAGATTACTCAGGGCATACCAACTATTCTGGTGTTAGACGTGTGTCCGGTATCTGCCATTAGTGCAGTGGGATTTAGACAGTTGATGGACATACTGTGTCTGCATTACCAAATCCGTCTAGATTTCACTTCACTCGGCAAGCAATTCCCGGACTGTACAGGGACATTAAGAAAAGTGTCATCCGTGTCCTTAAAAATGCAGCTGTACCCACAGTCCACTTAACCATGGACATGTGGACAAATGGAACAGGGCAGACTAAGGACTATATGACTCTGACAGCCAACTGGGTAGATGTATCGCCTTGTGCAACAACAACAGCAGCGGCACCAGCATCTCACAAACGCCAACTCGTTCCTAGGCAGGCTACTCTGTGTCTCACCGGTTTCCGTAAGAGGCACACTGCTGACAACATCTTACGGAAACTAGGGACATCATCGCACAATGGCTTAACCCACTTAGACTATCCTGGGGATTTGTGATATCTGACAATGCCACCAATATTGTGCATGCATTACATCTGGGCAAATTCCAGCACGTCCCATGTTTTGCACATACAATTAATTTGGTGGTGCAGAATTTTTTGAAAAATGACATGGGCATGCAGGAGATGTTGTCGGTGACCCGACAAATTGTGAGTTATTTTCGTCATTCAGCAACTGCGTGTCGAAGACTGGAGTGCCAGCAAATACTCCTGAACCTGCCCTGCCATCACCTGAAGCAAGAGGTAGTAACGAATTGGAATTCAACACTCTATATGCTTCAGAGGATAGGGGAGCAGCAAAAGGCCATACAAACCTATACATCCACCTATGCTATAGACAAAGGAGGGAGAATGCACCCGACTCAAGCGCAGTGGAGAATGATTTCCGTGTTGTGCAAGGTTCTCCAACCCTTCAAACCTGCCATACATGAAGTCAGTTCAGACACTGCCAGCTTGAGTCAGGCCATTTCCCTCATCAGGATTTTGCAGAAGCAGCTGGAGAAATTGAAATAGGAGCTAATACGGAGCGATTCCGCTAAGTATGTGGGACTTGTGGATAGGGCCCTTCATTTGTTTTGCCAGGATTCAAGTGTGGTCAATCTGTTGAAATCAGAGCACTACATTTTGGCCACCGTGCTCGATCCTCGGTTCAAAGCCTACGTTGTATCTCTCTTTCCGGTGGACACAAGTCTGCAGAGGTGCAAAGACCTGCTGGTGAGTCAATTGTCAACTCAAGCGGAACGTGACCTGTCAACAGCTCCTCCATCATTTTCTCCAGCAACAAAGGCTGCACGGAAAATAATAACATTTCCTAGCCAAGCCGCTGGCGGTGATGCAGGGCAGTCAGGAGCAAGTGTTGACATCTGGTCCGGACTGAAGGAGCTGCCAACAATTAATGACATGTCACTGCAAATTACTGCATATGATGCTGTCACCACTGAAAGAATGGTGGAGGATTATATCAGCGACAGCATTCAAGTAGGCATGTCAGACAGTCTATAGGTATACTGGCAGGAAAAAGAGGCAATTTGGAGGCCCTTGCACAAACTGGCTTTATTTTACCTTAGTTACCCTCCAGTGTGTACTCTGTAAGAGTGTTTTGTGCAGACAGTAACCTTGTCAGCGATCGGTGTAGGAGGTTACTTCCACAAAATGTGGAGAAGATAATTTTCATCAAAATGAATTGTAAATTCTTCCAGGAAGACCTTTACCAGCAATTGCCTCCAGAAAGTACACAGTGATGTGTACACAGTGATGGTGGATTCCAGTTGGGACGAATTAATACTCTGTGAGGAGGATGTAAACACTGAAAGGGATGAGGAATCGTAGGATTAGGACTGCATCTTGCCTCTGTATAGCCAGTTTGTGCAAGGAGAGATTAATTGCTCATTTTTGGGTGGGGGCCAAAACAAATCAATCATTTCAGCCACAGTCGTGTGGCAGACCCTGTCGCTAAAATGATTGATTTGCGAAAGTTTGCATGTCCTGTTTATACAACATAATGGTTGGTGGGACGGCCCAAGGACAATTCCATCTTGCACCTCTTTTATTTCTTTGCATTATGTGCTGTTTGGGGCCTAGTTTTTAAAACTGCAATCCTGTCTGCCACTGCAGTGCCACTCCTATATGGGTGAGGTGTTTGTGCCGCCCACTTGTGTCGCTTAGCTTAGTCATCCAGCTACCTCAGTGCAACCTTTCGGCCTAAAAACAATATTGTGAGTTGTGAGGTGTTTAGAATAGACTGTAAATGAGTGGAAATGAATGTTATTGAGGGTTATAATACCGAAGGATCAAAAGGACACCCAAAAGAAAAAACAATATATATATATATATACAGTGTATATATATATATATATATATATATATATATATATATATATATATTAGTGATGAGCGGGTTCGGATCCTCGGGATCCGAACCCCCCCGAACTTCACCCATTTTACACGAGTCCGAGGCAGACTTGGATCCTCCCGCCTTGCTCGGTTAACCCGAGCGCACCCGAACGTCATCATCCCGCGGTCTGATTCTCGAGAGATTCGTATTCTATATAAGGAGCCGCGCGTCGCCGCCATTTTTCACTCGTGCATTGGAGATGATCGTGAGAGGACGTGGCTGGCGTCCTCTCAGTTTCTATGTTCAGTGGGCTGCAAATTGTGCTGCAAATATCTGTGCTCAGTGTGCTGCAAATATCTGTGCTCAGTGTGCTGCAAGTGCAAATATCTACGTTCTCTGCCTGAAAAACGCTCCATATCTGACTGTGCTCAGTGTGCTGCAAATATCTGTGCTCAGTGTGCTAATTGCTTTATTGTGGGGACTGGGGACCAGCAGTATTATATAGTTGGAGGACAGTGCAGAGTTTTGCTGACCAGTGACCAGTGACCACCAGTATTATACGTTCTCTGCCTGAAAAATGCTCCATATCTGTGCTGCATTGTAGTATATAGTAGGAGGACATTGAAGAACTTTGCTGACTACCAGTATAACTATATATATACTGTAGCAGTACGGTACAGTAGTCCACTGCTCTACCTACCTCTGTGTCGTCAAGTATACTATCCATCCATACCTGTGGTGCATTTCAGTTTTGCACAGTTTGCTGACCACCAGTATATAATATACAGCAGTACGGTACAGTAGGCCACTGCTCTACCTACCTCTGTGTCGTCAAGTAAACTATCCATCCATACCTGTGGGGCATTTCAGTTTTGCACAGTTTGCTGACCACCAGTATATAATATATAGCAGTACGGTACAGTAGGCCACTGCTCTACCTACCTCTGTGTCATCAAGTATACTATCAATCCATACCTGTGGTGCATTTCAGTTTTGCACAGTTTGCTGACCACCAGTAAATAATATATAGCAGTACGGTACAGTAGGCCACTGCTCTACCTACCTCTGTGTCGTCAAGTATACTATCCATCCATACCTGTGGTGCATTTCAATTTTGCACAGTTTGCTGACCACCAGTATATACTATATAGCAGTACGGTACAGTAGGCCACTGCTCTACCTACCTCTGTGTCGTCAAGTATACTATCCATCCATACCTGTGGTTCATTTCAGCTTTGCACAGTTTGCTGACCACCAGTATATACTATATAGCAGTACGGTACAGTAGGCCACTGCTCTACCTACCTCTGTGTCGTCAAGTATACTATCCATCCATACCTGTGGTGCATTTCAGTTTTGCACAGTTTGCTGACCCCCAGTATATACTATATAGCAGTACGGTACAGTAGAACACTGCTCTACCTACCTCTGTGTCATCAAGTATACTATCCATCCATATCTGTTGTGCATTTCAGTTTTGCACAGTTTGCTGACCAACAGTATATATTATATAGCAGTACGGTACAGAAGGCCACTGCTCTACCTACCTCTGTGTCGTCAAATATACTATCCATCCATACCTGTGGTGCATTTCAGTTTTGCACAGTTTGCTGACCACCAGTATATAATATATAGCAGTACGGTACAGAAGGCCACTGCTCTACCTACCTCTGTGTCGTCAAGTATACTATCCATCCATACCTGTGGTGCATTTCAGTTTTGCACAGTTTGCTGACCACCAGTATATAATATATAGCAGTACGGTACAGTAGGCAACTGCTCTACCTACCTCTGTGTCGTCAAGTATACTATCCATCCATACCTGTGGTGCATTTCAGTTTTGCACAGTTTGCTGAGCACCAGTAAATACTATATTGCAGTACGGTACAGTAGGCCACTGCTCTACCTACCTCTGTGTCGTCAAGTATACTATTCATCCATACCTGTGGGGCATTTCATTTTTGCACAGTTTGCTGACCACCAGTATATAATATATAGCAGTACGGTACAGAAGTCCACTGCTCTACCTACCTCTGTGTCGTCAAGTATACTATCCATCCATACCTGTGGTGCATTTCAGTTTTGCACAGTTTGCTGACCACCAGTATATACTATATAGCAGTACGGTACAGTAGGCCACTGCTCTACCTACCTCTGTGTCGTCAAGTATACTTTCCATCCATACCTGTGGTGCATTTCAGATTTGTACAGTTTGCTGACCACCAGTATATACTATATAGCAGTACGGTACAGTAGGCCACTGCTCTACCTACCTCTGTGTCGTCAAGTATACTATCCATCCATACCTGTGGTGCATTTCAGTTTTGCACAGTTTGCTGACCAACAGTATATTCTATATAGCAGTACGGTACAGAAGGCCACTGCTCTACCTACCTCTGTGTCATCAAGTATATTATCCATCCATACCTGTGGTGCATTTCAGTTTTGCACAGTTTGCTGACCACCAGTATATAATATATAGCAGTACGGTACAGTAGGCCACTGCTCTACCTACCTCTGTGTCGTCAAGTATACTATCCATCCATACCTGTGGTGCATTTCAGTTGTGCGCAGTATATATAGTAGTAGGCCATTGCTATTGATATATTACCAGCATATAATTCCACACATTACAAAATGGAGAACAAAAATGTGGAGGGTAAAAAAGGAGGGAAGATCAAGATCCACTTCCACCTCGTGCTGAAGCTGCTGCCACTAGTCATGGCCGAGACATTGAAATGCCATCAACGTCATCTGCCAAGGCCGATGCCCAATGTCATAGTAGAGAGCATGTAAAATAAAAAAAAATAAAGCTCAGTAAAAAGACCCAAAAATCTAAATCAAAATCGTCTGAGGAGAAGCGTAAACTTGCCAATGTGCCATTACGACACGAAGTGGCAAGGAACGGCTGAGGGACTGGCCTATGTTCAAAGTTAATGGTTCAGCTTCACATGAGGATGGAAGCACTCATCCTCCTGCTAGAAAACTTAAAAGAGTTAAGATGGCAAAAGCACAGCAAAGAACTGTGCGTTCTTCTAAATCACAAATCCCCAAGGAGAGTCCAATTGTGTCGGTTGCGATGCCTGCACCTCTTTTTTCTTTCATTTTTCTTTGCATCATGTGCTGTTTGGGGACTATTTTTGGAAGTGACATCCTGTCTGACACTGCAGTGCCACTCCTAGATGGGCCAGGTGTTTGTGTTGGCCACTTGGGTCGCTTACCTTAGTCACACAGCTACCTCATTGCGCCTCTTTTTTTCTTTGCATCATGTGCTGTTTGGGGACTATTTTTTTTGAAGTGCCATCCTGTCTGACACTGCAGTGCCACTCCTAGATGGGCCAGGTGTTTGTGTCGGCCACTTGTGTCGCTTAGCTTAGTCACACAGCTACCTCATTGCGCCTCTTTTTTTCTTTGCATCATGTGCTGTTTGGGGACTATTTTTTTGAAGTGCCATCCTGTCTGACACTGCAGTGCCACTCCTAGATGGGCCAGGTGTTTGTGTCGTCCACTTGTGTCGCTTAGCTTAGTCACACAGCTACCTCATTGCGCCTCTTTTTTCTTTGCATCATGTGCTGTTTGGGGACTATTTTTTTGAAGTGCCATCCTGTCTGACACTGCAGTGCCACTCTTAGATGGGCCAGGTGTTTGTGTCGGCCACTTGTGTCGCTTAGCTTAGTCACACAGCTACCTCATTGCGCCTCTTTATTTCTTTGCATCATGTGCTGTTTGTGGACTATTTTTTAAATCTGCCATCCTGTCTGACACTGCAGTGCCACTCCTAGATGGGCCAGGTGTTTGTGTCGGCCACTTGTGTCGCTTAGCTTAGTCACACAGCTACCTCATTGCGCCTCTTTTTTTCTTTGCATCATGTGCTGTTTGGGGACCATTTTTTTGAAGTACCATCCTGTCTGACACTGCAGTGCCACTCCTAGATGGGCCAGGTGTTTGTGTCGTCCACTTGTGTCGCTTAGCTTAGTCACACAGCTACCTCATTGCGCCTCTTTTTTTCTTTGCATCATGTGCTGTTTGGGGACTATTTTTTTGAAGTGCCATCCTGTCTGACACTGCAGTGCCACTCTTAGATGGGCCAGGTGTTTGTGTCGGCCACTTGTGTAGCTTAGCTTAGTCACACAGCTACCTCATTGCGCCTCTTTATTTCTTTGCATCATGTGCTGTTTGTGGACTATTTTTTAAATCTGCCATCCTGTCTGATACTGCAGTGCCACTCCTAGATGGGCCAGGTGTTTGTGTCGGCCACTTGGGTCGCTTAGCTTAGCCATCCAGCGACCTTGGTGCACCTCTTTTTTTCTTTGCATCATGTGCTGTTTGGGGACTATTTTTTAAATCTACCATCCTGTCTGACACTGCAGTGCCACTCCTAGATGGGCCAGGTGTTTGTGTCGGCCACTTGGGTCGCTTAGCTTAGTCATCCAGCGACCTCGGTGCAAATTTTAGGACTAAAAATAATATTGTGAGGTGTGATGTTTTCAGAATAGACTGAAAATGAGTGGAAATTATGGTTATTGAGGTTAATAATACTATGGGATCAAAATGACCCCCAAATTCTATGATTTAAGCTGTTTTTGAGGGTTTTTTGTAAAAAAAACACCCGAATCCAAAACACACCCAAATCCGACAAACAATTTTCAGGGAGGTTTTGCCAAAACGCGTCCGAATCCAAAACACGGCCGCGGAACCGAATCCAAAACCAAAACACAAAACCCGAAAAATTTCCGGTGCACATCACTAATAAATATATATATATATATATATATATATAGAACCCAGAAGATGTCCGGCACTCCAATGCAGCCACTAGCAACCTGTCTGGGTGCCTTTCCAAAAGGTAATGCAGGAATATGGTGTCACGGACGGCACTCCAGTAAACAAATAAAACCACAGAAGCCAGTGGTGTAGTCAACGTTTCGGAGCTATACTCCTTTATCAAGACTTAGAGAATACTAACAAAAACATACATTTAAATACCTTACTGTATACTCACCACGTGCATCAGGAACCGCCGCAGCCGCCTGCTCCGGAGTCCACATGACGTCATCGGCAGCCGCCGGCGCCCAGGATCCGTCACAGTGGCACGGGGCGGGGGGGAGTGAAACCGTCACCATAGGAACAAAATAAACAAAACTACGGAGGAGAAAAACTGTGTCTTAGACAAAAGTATATGCTCAAATGAGATGCTGCTAATACTGTAATCGAAGAATATATCTCACAGGGCTGTTGTGTCCAATGACATGTACCCGAAAGTTGCATATACATATACAGCGTGCCCAGTGTGATGCACAGATGTAAACACAAGGAGCTGTCGATCGCATGGGGGAAACGAATGATGCCCTAAGGACCATATGCACATGCCATGACACTAAAATAATGACATTAAGTGCAAATTATGCCTAGAGCTATGTGTCCATGGAAATACACTAAAACACAGTATGACCTGCAACAGTAATTGACAATATATTCTGTGCAAACATCATCCCATTCATGGCATACACTAGAGATGAGCGGGTTCGGTTTCTCTGAATCCGAACCCGCCAGAACTTCATGTTTTTTTTCACGGGTCCGAGCGACTCGGATCTTCCCGCCTTGCTCGGTTAACCCGAGCGCGCCCGAACGTCATCATGACGCTGTCGGATTCTCGCGAGGCTCGGATTCTATCGCGAGACTCGGATTCTATATAAGGAGCCGCGCGTCACCGCCATTTTCACACGTGCATTGAGATTGATAGGGAGAGGACGTGGCTGGCGTCCTCTCCATTTAGATTATAAGAGACTGAGAGAGATTTACTGGAGCTGACTAGGAGGAGTACTGTTACTGTAGAAGTGTAGAGACTGAGTGGAGAGAGTTTACTAGTGAGGACAGTGCAGTTTACTTTATAATCCGTTCTCTGCCTGAAAAAAGCGATACACAGCACACAGTGACTCAGTCACATACCATATCTGTGTGCACTGCTCAGGCTCAGGCCAGTGTGCTGCATCATCTATTATCTATATATAATATTATATATATCTGTCTGACTGCTCAGCTCACACAGCTTATAATTGTGGGGGAGACTGGGGAGCACTACTGCAGTGCCAGTTATAGGTTATAGCAGGAGCCAGGAGTACATAATATATTATATAGTGAGTGACCACCAGACACACAGTGCAGTTTATTTAATATATCCGTTCTCTGCCTGAAAAAAGCGATACACACAGTGACTCAGTCAGTCACATACCATATCTGTGTGCACTGCTCAGGCTCAGGCCAGTGTGCTGCATCATCTATTATCTATATATAATATTATATATATCTGTCTGACTGCTCAGCTCACACAGCTTATAATTGTGGGGGAGACTGGGGAGCACTACTGCAGTGCCAGTTATAGGTTATAGCAGGAGCCAGGAGTACATAATATATTATATAGTGAGTGACCACCAGACACACAGTGCAGTTTATTTAATATATCCGTTCTCTGCCTGAAAAAAGCGATACACACAGTGACTCAGTCAGTCACATACCATATCTGTGTGCACTGCTCAGGCTCAGGCCAGTGTGCTGCATCATCTATTATCTATATATAATATTATATATATCTGTCTGACTGCTCAGCTCACACAGCTTATAATTGTGTGGGAGACTGGGGAGCACTACTGCAGTGCCAGTTATAGGTTATAGCAGGAGCCAGGAGTACATAATATATTATATAGTGAGTGACCACCAGACACACAGTGCAGTTTATTTAATATATCCGTTCTCTGCCTGAAAAAAGCGATACACACAGTGACACAGTCAGTCACATACCATATCTGTGTGCACTGCTCAGGCTCAGGCCAGTGTGCTGCATCATCTATTATCTATATATAATATTATATATATCTGTCTGACTGCTCAGCTCACACAGCTTATAATTGTGGGGGAGACTGGGGAGCACTACTGCAGTGCCAGTTATAGGTTATAGCAGGAGCCAGGAGTACATAATATATTATATAGTGAGTGACCACCAGACACACAGTGCAGTTTATTTAATATATCCGTTCTCTGCCTGAAAAAAGCGATACACACAGTGACTCAGTCAGTCACATACCATATCTGTGTGCACTGCTCAGGCTCAGGCCAGTGTGCTGCATCATCTATATATATTATATATCTGTCTGACTGCTCAGCTCACACAGCTTATAATTGTGGGGGAGACTGGGGAGCACTACTGCAGTGCCAGTTATAGGTTATAGCAGGAGCCAGGAGTACATATTATATTAAAATTAAACAGTGCACACTTTTGCTGCAGGAGTGCCACTGCCAGTGTGACTGACCAGTGACCTGACCACACTAACCACCAGTATAGTTAGTAGTATACTTATATTGTGATTGCCTGAAAAAGTTAAACACTCGTCGTGTGACTTCACTTGTGTGTTTTTTTTTTTTTTATTCTATAAAAATAAAACTCATTCTGCTGACAGACAGTGTCCAGCAGGTCCGTCATTATATAATATATAATATATACCTGTCCGGCTGCAGTAGTGATATATATATATTTTTTATATCATTTATCATCCAGTCGCAGCAGACACAGTACGGTAGTTCACGGCTGTGGCTACCTCTGTGTCTCTGCACTCGGCAGGCAGTCCGTCCATAATTGTAATACCACCTAACCGTGGATTTTTTTCATTCTTCTTTATACATACATAGTTACATAGACATCTTCTCTTTATCAACCAGTCTATATTAGCTGCAGACACAGTACAGTACGGTAGTTCACGGCTGTGGCTACCTCTGTGTCTGCACTCGGCAGGCAGTCCGTCCATAATTGTATACCACCTAACCGTGGTTTTTTTTCATTCTTCTTTATACATACATAGTTACATAGACATCTTCTCTTTATCAACCAGTCTATATTAGCTGCAGACACAGTACAGTACGGTAGTTCACGGCTGTGGCTACCTCTGTGTCTGCACTCGGCAGGCAGTCCGTCCATAATTGTATACCACCTAACCGTGGATTTTTTTCAGTCTTCTTTATACATACATAGTTACATAGACATCTTCTCTTTATCAACCAGTCTATATTAGCTGCAGACACAGTACAGTACGGTAGTTCACGGCTGTGGCTACCTCTGTGTCTGCAGTCGGCAGGCAGTCCATAATTGTATACTAGTATCCATCTCCATTGTTTACCTGAGGTGCCTTTTAGTTGTGCCTATTAAAATATGGAGAACAAAAATGTTGAGGTTCCAAAATTAGGGAAAGATCAAGATCCACTTCCACCTCGTGCTGAAGCTGCTGCCACTAGTCATGGCCGAGACGATGAAATGCCAGCAACGTCGTCTGCCAAGGCCGATGCCCAATGTCATAGTACAGAGCATGTCAAATCCAAAACACCAAATATCAGAAAAAAAAGGACTCCAAAACCTAAAATAAAATTGTCGGAGGAGAAGCGTAAACTTGCCAATATGCCATTTACCACACGGAGTGGCAAGGAACGGCTGAGGCCCTGGCCTATGTTCATGGCTAGTGGTTCAGCTTCACATGAGGATGGAAGCACTCAGCCTCTCGCTAGAAAAATGAAAAGACTCAAGCTGGCAAAAGCAGCACAGCAAAGAACTGTGCATTCTTCGAAATCCCAAATCCACAAGGAGAGTCCAATTGTGTCGGTTGCGATGCCTGACCTTCCCAACACTGGACGTGAAGAGCATGCGCCTTCCACCATTTGCACGCCCCCTGCAAGTGCTGGAAGGAGCACCCGCAGTCCAGTTCCTGATAGTCAGATTGAAGATGTCAGTGTTGAAGTACACCAGGATGAGGAGGATATGGGTGTTGCTGGCGCTGGGGAGGAAATTGACCAGGAGGATTCTGATGGTGAGGTGGTTTGTTTAAGTCAGGCACCCGGGGAGACACCTGTTGTCCGTAGGAGGAATATGGCCGTTGACATGCCAGGTGAAAATACCAAAAAAATCAGCTCTTCGGTGTGGAGGTATTTCACCAGAAATGCGGACAACAGGTGTCAAGCCGTGTGTTCCCTTTGTCAAGCTGTAATAAGTAGGGGTAAGGACGTTAACCACCTCGGAACATCCTCCCTTATACGTCACCTGCAGCGCATTCATAATAAGTCAGTGACAAGTTCAAAAACTTTGGGTGACAGCGGAAGCAGTCCACTGACCAGTAAATCCCTTCCTCTTGTAACCAAGCTCACGCAAACCACCCCACCAACTCCCTCAGTGTCAATTTCCTCCTTCCCCAGGAATGCCAATAGTCCTGCATGCCATGTCACTGGCAATTCGGACGAGTCCTCTCCTGCCTGGGATTCCTCCGATGCATCCTTGCGTGTAACGCCTACTGCTGCTGGCGCTGCTGTTGTTGCCGCTGGGAGTCGATGGTCATCCCAGAGGGGAAGTCGTAAGCCCACTTGTACTACTTCCAGTAAGCAATTGACTGTTCAACAGTCCTTTGCGAGGAAGATGAAATATCACAGCAGTCATCCTACTGCAAAGCGGATAACTGAGGCCTTGGCATCCTGGGTGGTGAGAAACGTGGTTCCGGTATCCATCATTACTGCAGAGCCAACTAGAGACTTGTTGGAGGTACTGTGTCCCCGGTACCAAATACCATCTAGGTTCCATTTCTCTAGGCAGGCGATACCGAAAATGTACACAGACCTCAGAAAAAGAGTCACCAGTGTCCTAAAAAATGCAGCTGTACCCAATGTCCACTTAACCACGGACATGTGGACAAGTGGAGCAGGGCAGGGTCAGGACTATATGACTGTGACAGCCCACTGGGTAGATGTATGGACTCCCGCCGCAAGAACAGCAGCGGCGGCACCAGTAGCAGCATCTCGCAAACGCCAACTCTTTCCTAGGCAGGCTACGCTTTGTATCACCGGTTTCCAGAATACGCACACAGCTGAAAACCTCTTACGGCAACTGAGGAAGATCATCGCGGAATGGCTTACCCCAGTTGGACTCTCCTGTGGATTTGTGGCATCGGACAACGCCAGCAATATTGTGTGTGCATTAAATATGGGCAAATTCCAGCACGTCCCATGTTTTGCACATACCTTGAATTTGGTGGTGCAGAATTTTTTAAAAAAAGACAGGGGCGTGCAAGAGATGCTGTCGGTGGCCAGAAGAATTGCGGGACACTTTCGGCGTACAGGCACCACGTACAGAAGACTGGAGCACCACCAAAAACTACTGAACCTGCCCTGCCATCATCTGAAGCAAGAAGTGGTAACGAGGTGGAATTCAACCCTCTATATGCTTCAGAGGTTGGAGGAGCAGCAAAAGGCCATTCAAGCCTATACAATTGAGCACGATATAGGAGGTGGAATGCACCTGTCTCAAGTGCAGTGGAGAATGATTTCAACGTTGTGCAAGGTTCTGATGCCCTTTGAACTTGCCACACGTGAAGTCAGTTCAGACACTGCCAGCCTGAGTCAGGTCATTCCCCTCATCAGGCTTTTGCAGAAGAAGCTGGAGGCATTGAAGAAGGAGCTAAAAGGGAGCGATTCCGCTAGGCATGTGGGACTTGTGGATGCAGCCCTTAATTCGCTTAACAAGGATTCACGGGTGGTCAATCTGTTGAAATCAGAGCACTACATTTTGGCCACCGTGCTCGATCCTAGATTTAAAGCCTACCTTGGATCTCTCATTCCGGCAGACACAAGTCTGCTGGGGTTGAAAGACCTGCTGGTGACAAAATTGTCAAGTCAAGCGGAACGCGACCTGTCAACATCTCCTCCTTCACATTCTCCCGCAACTGGGGGTGCGAGGAAAAGGCTCAGAATTCCGAGCCCACCCGCTGGCGGTGATGCAGGGCAGTCTGGAGCGACTGCTGATGCTGACATCTGGTCCGGACTGAAGGACCTGACAACGATTACGGACATGTCGTCTACTGTCACTGCATATGATTCTCTCAACATTGATAGAATGGTGGAGGATTATATGAGTGACCGCATCCAAGTAGGCACGTCACACAGTCCGTACTTATACTGGCAGGAAAAAGAGGCAATTTGGAGGCCCTTGCACAAACTGGTTTTATTCTACCTAAGTTGCCCTCCCACAAGTGTGTACTCCGAAAGAGTGTTTAGTGCCGCCGCTCACCTTGTCAGCAATCGGCGTACGAGGTTACATCCAGAAAATGTGGAGAAGATGATGTTCATTAAAATGAATTATAATCAATTCCTCCGCGGAGACATTGACCAGCAGCAATTGCCTCCACAAAGTACACAGGGAGCTGAGATGGTGGATTCCAGTGGGGACGAATTGATAATCTGTGAGGAGGGGGATGTACACGGTGATATATCGGAGGGTGAAGATGAGGTGGACATCTTGCCTCTGTAGAGCCAGTTTGTGCAAGGAGAGATTAATTGCTTCTTTTTTGGGGGGGGTCCAAACCAACCCGTCATATCAGTCACAGTCGTGTGGCAGACCCTGTCACTGAAATGATGGGTTGGTTAAAGTGTGCATGTCCTGTTTTGTTTATACAACATAAGGGTGGGTGGGAGGGCCCAAGGACAATTCCATCTTGCACCTCTTTTTTCTTTTCTTTTTCTTTGCATCATGTGCTGATTGGGGAGGGTTTTTTGGAAGGGACATCCTGCGTGACACTGCAGTGCCACTCCTAGATGGGCCCGGTGTTTGTGTCGGCCACTAGGGTCGCTAATCTTACTCACACAGTCAGCTACCTCATTGCGCCTCTTTTTTTCTTTGCGTCATGTGCTGTTTGGGGAGGGTTTTTTGGAAGGGACATCCTGCGTGACACTGCAGTGCCACTCCTAGATGGGCCCGGTGTTTGTGTCGGCCACTAGGGTCGCTAATCTTACTCACACAGCTACCTCATTGCGCCTCTTTTTTTCTTTGCGTCATGTGCTGTTTGGGGAGGGTTTTTTGGAAGGGCCATCCTGCGTGACACTGCAGTGCCACTCCTAGATGGGCCCGGTGTTTGTGTCGGCCACTAGGGTCGCTAATCTTACTCACACAGCTACCTCATTGCGCCTCTTTTTTTCTTTGCGTCATGTGCTGTTTGGGGAGGGTTTTTTGGAAGGGACATCCTGCGTGACACTGCAGTGCCACTCCTAGATGGGCCCGGTGTTTGTGTCGGCCACTAGGGTCGCTTATCTTACTCACACAGCGACCTCGGTGCAAATTTTAGGACTAAAAATAATATTGTGAGGTGTGAGGTATTCAGAATAGACTGAAAATGAGTGTAAATTATGGTTTTTGAGGTTAATAATACTTTGGGATCAAAATGACCCCCAAATTCTATGATTTAAGCTGTTTTTTAGTGTTTTTTGAAAAAAACACCCAAATCCAAAACACACCCGAATCCGACAAAAAAAATTCGGTGAGGTTTTGCCAAAACGCGTTCGAACCCAAAACACGGCCGCGGAACCGAACCCAAAACCAAAACACAAAACCCGAAAAATTTCAGGCGCTCATCTCTAGCATACACTGTATATGTATACCATCATATAAAGCATGTTATAATAAAAAGAACTACCAAATAGCTATGATCATAACAAACAAGTGAGTGCAAGGGATTCATTGAGTCCTAATGGTTGGACAGTTTGTAAAATATGGATCCACCTTGCTTCTTTTTGCAATAAAATGCGGCCTCTGTTGCCACCTCTGGGATTGGGAGGCACCCAATCAATAATACGATATCTGATTGAGGACAAGTTGTGATGTGCATCCCTAAAGTGGCGTGCCACCGGCTGGTCACAATCTTTTCCTTCAAGGGCGGCACGTATACTAGACCTGTGTTGGGTCATGCGTTCCTTCATTTGTCTAGTGGTTTTGCCCACATATAACAAACTGCACGGGCACTTGATGTAGTATACCACAAATTTTGTGGTGCAGGTTACTGGATGCTGTATTTTGAATATCTTGCCTGACCTCGGATGGGAAAAGGTATTGCCTGTCTCCAAAAAGCTGCAAGTAATGCATCCCAAACACCGATAATTGCCACCTTTCCTGGTCATAAAATGGGTGGCAGTTTTAACCGTGTGTTGTGTAATGTCATTGTGGACCACTACATCTTTGATATTTCTACCTCGAAAAAATGATGGTAGGATAGATGTGTCCTGAAGAGCTGGTAAACTGCGATCCTCAGAGATGATAGGCCAGATGCCCTTAGCTGTCATCATTAATGTACTGCTTGAAGTGGTATATTGCTGAGTCCATATAATGCGGTCATCACGTGCCTTGAGATTAATTTTATGTAATGCCTGTTGTCTGGAAAAGGCCAGAGCCTTTTGTTTAGCTGTTTTCAATGCTCTGGGGTGATAACCCCGGGCTAGGAACTTTATCAGCATGGCATCAATTTGTTTAATGGTATCGGTTGGATCACTACAGATACGGATTATTCTCAAAAACTGTGAGAAAGGAAGACCTTTAACCAAGGAGGGTGGATGATGACTGGCTGCATGTAGCACCGTATTGCGGTCCGTAGATTTATAGTACATAGTGGTGTGCAGCATCTCATTTGAGCATATACTTTTGTCTAAGACACAGTTTTTCTCCTCCGTAGTTTTGTTTATTTTGTTCCTATGGTGACGGTTTCACTCCCCCCCGCCCCGTGCCCCTGTGACGGATCCTGGGCGCCGGCGGCTGCCGATGACGTCATGTGGACTCCGGAGCAGGCGGCTGCGGCGGTTCCTGATGCACGTGGTGAGTATACAGTAAGGTATTTAAATGTATGTTTTTGTTAGTATTCTCTAAGTCTTGATAAAGGAGTATAGCTCCGTAACGTTGACTACACCAGTGGCTTCTGTGGTTTTATTTGTTTACTGGAGTGCCGTCTGTGACACCATATTCCTATATATATATATATATATATATATCCGGAACGTGTGGTAAGGTAAATGGCTCAGGGGACACTGGTTAGCACCAGAGCCAGATTTACAAACAATATATTAGCCAAAGTGTTCATGTGGGCATTATACACAGGTGCAGCAGTGTAAACTGCTGGAAATTTAGTGTGTTTTGATTAGAGATGTTCAGAAAAGATGGGTAGGTGAGGCACTGCCTCGCCTGCCATAGGCTTTTACTCCAGAGTTTTCAC
Organism: Pseudophryne corroboree; assembly: GCF_028390025.1. Lineage (NCBI taxonomy): Eukaryota > Metazoa > Chordata > Amphibia > Anura > Myobatrachidae > Pseudophryne > Pseudophryne corroboree. Next base: position 760,870,124 of record NC_086445.1, read on the forward strand.
TATAAAAATTATTTTAACAATAGAAAGTAGATATTTCTAACATATTCATATACTTTATACAATAAGAACTCTGGCACAAACGTTAGTATGACAGGAAAGGCTCTGTCTCACCTCACCGCACTTCATTGATTTTATATGTATATATATATATATACGCACATATATATATATATATATATATAAAATAAACACACACACAGTTGGAATAAGCCTTTGTTACAGACATCACACCAATAAAATATTCCTGCTACCCTGACACTACTTGTGCTCCCTCCCAATCATTGACTAGCGTAACAAGTACACCCATGTGGTCCACCTGTAAAGCCTGTGTTGTGTGTGCAGAAAAATGTGCAGATTTAATCCTGTCTGAAGCATGAGATTGTAGCCACTCAGAGGACTATATATATATATATATATATATATATATATTAGAGATGTGCGGTGGACATTCTTTGGGTTTTGGGTTTTGGCTTAGGATCTGGATCTCTGTTCATGTTTTGGATCTGGATTGGTTTTGCCAAAACCACCCTTTCACTTTTTGAGAAGATCCTCTCTCTAATGATCCCACAGAAAATCTCTCTTTTACCTCTCTGACAGTTGTGCTGGATTATGATTCTGTCTCTTCTGAGATTGACTGACTTTGGCAACAAATGTCTCATTGGAAAACACTTTGTCAAAATTGTAAAGCTTGTTTCATATCTGCTCTAGGCTTTAATTTAAACCTAGGATCAAGTACAGCAGCACCCCTGGAATTATACGGCAGCACCCCATGACTTATACTGCATAGACAGCACCCCTGGAGAATTACACAGCACAGCAGACAGGCAACAGAATCCATAAAATGGCAGTGGGAAAGCACCCTTGGACTGATAGGGCAGAGGGGCAGCACCTGATGCAGCACAAGACAGCACTGGAATGACACATAAGAGAGCAGGTCGACACCCCACGAGACACACCACTTTCCCGCACAGACAGACACTGAGGAGACACATCCTTTCACTACACTCTCCAGTCATTGGTCTTTTTATGTTTTTGTTTGTCCGGTTTTGCATTCAGATACCCCTGCACTAATTGGAATAAAAGTAATCTAACGTGGTCCAGTTGGATCCTGGTCAGGTTTTAGGGAGCTTAGGTTCCTAGTCAGTACTCATGGCGGAATGCGGATGGCAGACCTTTGACCCAGGGAGCCTGTTGTGAACCTTCCACGGAATTTAGTATGATATCCTGATGGATGGGATGCCAGCGGTCAGAACACCGAAAGCGTCATCCCGACCATCAGAATCCAAGCAGACCCCTGGAAAGTACCCTAACCATCCCCTGTCCCCTACCCTAACCCTCCCTTTTGGGTGCCTAAACCTAACCCTCCCCGGTGGTGCCTAACCCTAGCCCTCCCTTCCCAACTGACTAAAACTAATGCTCCCGGCTTGGTGCCTAACCCTCACCTCTCCTTCTAAGTGCCTAAACCTAACCCTGCCTCCCAGGTACTTAACTATACCCTTTACATCCCTGCAACCTAACCCTAACCCCCCTTCTAATTAGAGATGAGCGGGTTCGGTGCGCCGTGAACCGACCCCCCCCCCCTCCCCAAACTCCATGTGTCAAACACAGTTCCGAGCCCAGCTTGATTATTCCCGCCTGACTCGGAAAACCCGAATGAGGCAAAACGTCATCATCCCGCTGTCGGATTCTCGCGAGATTCGGATTCCATATAAAGAGCCGTGCGTCACCGTCATTTTCACTCAAGCATTGTAGAGAGTACAGAGAGGACATGGCTACATTCTCTCAGTGTCAGTTCTCAGTATCAGTGCTCAGTATCAGTGCTTATTGTCTTGTGCTGCATCGTGCTGCACAGTAATACTAGTACAGTGTCTCTCTTGTGCTGCATCTTGCTGCTGTAGGGTGCTGTTGTAGTAGTAGTGTCCTGTGACTGTGCATCGGTCACCATCATTCCAGTCACAGTGGTATCTGGGGGGTGACAATTCCAGAGGGCTTTTGCGCTGCTCACTAATACTAGTACAGTGTCTTGTGCTGCATTGTGCTGCTCAGTGTCAGTTCTCAGTAGTATCATCAGTGCTCAGTATCACTACTCATTGTCTTGTGCTGCATCGTGCTGCTCAGTAATACTACAATACTAATACTAGTACAGTGTCTTGTGCTGCATCGTGCTGCTCAGTGTCAGTTCTCAGTAGTATCATCAGTGCTCAGTATCACTGCTCATTGTCTTGTACTGCATCGTGCTGCTCAGTAATACTACATTACTAATACTAGTACAGTGTCTTGTGCTGCATCGTGCTGCTCAGTGTCAATTCTCAGTAGTATCATCAGTGCTCAGTATCACTGCTCATTTTCTTGTGCTGCATCATTCTGCTCAGTAATACTACATTACTATTACTAGTACAGTGTCTTATGCTGCATCGTGCTGCTCAGTGTCAGTTCTCAGTATCATCAGTGCTCAGTATCACTGCTCATTGTCTTGTGCTGCATCGTGCTTCTCAGTAATACTACATTACTAATACTAGTACAGTGTCTTGTGCTGCATCGTGCTGCTCAGTTTCAGTTCTCAGTAGTATCATCAGTGCTCAGTATCACTGCTCATTGTCTTGTGCTGCTTTGTGCTGCTCAGTAATACTACATTACTAATACTAGTACAGTGTCTTGTGCTGCATCGTGCTGCTCAGTGTCAGTTCTCAGTAGTATCATCAGTGCTCAGTATCACTGCTCATTGTCTTGTGCAGCATCGTGCTGCTCAGTAATACTACATTACTAATACTAGACAGTGTCTTGTGCTGCTTCGTGCTGCTCAGTGTCAGTTCTCAGTAGTATCATCAGTGCTCAGTATCACTGCTCATTGTCCTGTGATGCATCGTGCTGCTCAGTAATACTACATTACTAAAACTAGTACAGTGTCTTGTGCTGCATCGTGCTGCTCAGTGTCAGTTCTCAGTAGTATCATCAGTGCTCTGTATCACTGCTCATTGTCTTGTGCTGCATCATGCTGCTCAGTAATACTACATTACTAATACTAGTAGTGTCTTGTGCTGCATTGTGCTGCTCAGTGTCAGTTCTCAGTAGTATCATCGGTGCTCAGTATCACTGCTCATTGCCTTGTGCTGCATCGTGCTGCTCAGTAATACTACATTACTAATACTAGTACAGTGTCTTGTGCTGCATTGTGCTGCTCAGTGTCAGTTCTCATTAGTATCATCAGTGCTCAGTATCAGTGATCAGTAGTATCATCAGTGCTCAGCATCACTGGTCAGTGCTCAGTGTCTTGTGCTGCATCTTGCTGCTGTAGGGTGCTGTGGTAGTGTCCTGTCACTGTGCATAGGTCATCACCTTTCCAGTCACAGTGGTATCTGGTATCTATCTAGTGGTATCTAATTCCAGACATTACTGCCGTCTTATTCCAGATATAGAACTGGCATAGAAATCCACACTTGAAAAAATGGAGAACAAAAATTTGGAGGGTAAAATAGGGAAAGATCAAGATCCACTTCCACCTAGTGCTGAAGCTGATGCCACTAGTCATGGCAGAGACGATGAAATGCCATCAACGTCGTCTGCCAAGGCCGATGCCCAATGTCATAGTAGAGAGCATGTAAAATCCAAGAAGCAAAAGTTCAGTAAAATGACCAAAAAAATCTAAATTAAAATCATCTGAGGAGAAGCGTAAGCTTGCCAATATGCCATTTACAAACCGGAGTGGCAAGGAACGGCTAAGGCGCTCTCTTATGTTCCTCATGACTAGTGGTTCAGCTTCACATGACAATGGAAGCACTCATCCTCCCGCAAGAAAAATGAAAAGAGTTAAGCTGGCAAAAGCACAGCAAAGAATTGTGCGTTCTAAATCACAAATCCCCAAGGAGAGTCCGAATGTATCAACGGGTGCAATCCCTGACCTTCCCAACACTGGACGGGAAGAGGAGGCTCCTTCCACCATTTGCACACCCTCTGCAAGTGCTGGAAGGAGCACCCACAGTCCAGTTCCTGAAATTCAAAATGAAGATGTCACTGTTGAAGTACACCAGGATGAGGATATGGGTGTTGCTGGGGCTGAGGAGGAAGTTGACGATGAGGATTCTGATGGTGATGTGGTTTGTTTAAGTCAGGCACCCGGGGAGACACCTGTTGTCCGTGGGATGAATAAGGCCATTGACATGCTTGGTCAAAATACAAAAAAAAAATCACCTCTTCAGAGTGGAATTATTTCAACAGAAATGCGGACAACAGGTGTCAAGCCGTGTGTTACCTTTGTCAAGCCGTAATAAGTAGAGGTAAGGACATTAACCACTTAGGAACATCCTCCCTTAAATGTCACCTGGAGTGCATTGATCAGAAGTCATTGACAAGTTCAAAAACTTTGGGTAACAGCAGAAGCAGTCCACTGACAACTAAATACCTTTTTCCTCTTGTACCCAAGCTCCTGCAAACCACACCACCAACTCCCTCAATGTCAATTTCCTCCTTAGACAGGAACACCAATATTCCTGCAGGCCATGTCACTGGCAAGACTGATGAGTTCTCGCCTTACTGGGATTCCTCCAATGGATCCTTGAGTGGAACGCCTACTGCTGCTGTTGCTGCTGTTGTTGCTGCTGGGAGTCGATCGTCATCCCAGAGGAGAAGTCGGAAGACCACTTGTACTACTTTCATTAAGCAATTGACTGTCCAACAGTCCTTTGCGAGGAAGATGAAATATCACAGCAGTCATCGTGTTGCAAAGCAGATAACTCAGGCCTTGACAACTATGTGGTGTTAGATGTGCGTCCGGTATCCACCGTTAGTTCACAGGGACTTAGAGAATTGCTTGAGGTAGTGTGTCCCTGGTACCAAATCCCATCTAGGTTCCAATTCTCTAGGCAGGTGATACCGAGAATGTACACAGACGTCAGAAAATATGTCCTCAGTGTCCTAAAAAATGCAGTTGTACCCACTGTCCACTTAACCACGGACATGTGGACAAGTGGAGCAGGGCAGACTAAGGACTATATGACTGTGACAGCCAACTGGGTAGATGAATTGCCTCCTGCAGCAATAACAGCGGCGGCACCAGTAGCAGCATCTCGCAAACGCCAACTAGTTCCTAGGCAGGCTACGCTTTGTATCACCGCTTTCCATAAGAGGCACACAGCTGACAACCTCTTACGGAAACTGAGGAACATCATCGCAGAATGGATTACCCCAATTGGACTCTCCTGGGAATTTGTGATATCGGACAACGCCACCAATATTGTGCGTGCATTACATGTGGGCAAATTCCAGCACGTCCCATGTTTTGCACATACAATGAATTTGGTGGTGCAGAAATTTTTTTTAAAATGACAGGAGCATGCAAGAGATGCTGTCAGTGGCCCAAAGAATTACGGGCTACTTTCGGCATTCAGCCACCGCGTGCTGAAGACTGGAGCACCAGCAAACACTCCTGAACATGACCTGCCATCAGCTGAAGCAAGAGGTGGTAACGAGGTGGAATTCAACCCTCTATATGCTTCAGAGGATGGAGGAGCAGCAAAAGGTCATTCAAGCCTATACATCTGCCTACGATATAGGCAAAGGAGGGGGAATGCACCTGACTCAAGCGCAGTGGAGAATGATTTCCATGTTGTGCAAGGTTCTCCAACCCTTTGAACTTGCCACACGTGAAGTCAGTTCAGACACTGCCAGCCTAAGTCAGGTCGTTCCCCTCATCAGGCTTTTGCAGAAGCAGCTGGAGAGATTGAAGGAGGAGCTAAAACTGAGCGATTCCGCTAGGCATGTGGGACTTGTGGATGGAGCCCTTCATTCGCTTAACCAGGATTCACAGGTGGTCAATCTGTTGAAATCAGAGCACAACATTTTGGCCACCGTGCTCGATCCTAGGTTTATAGCCTACATTGTATATCTCTTTCCGGCAGACACAAGTCTGCAGATGTTCAAAGACCTGCTGGTGAGACAATTGTCAAGTCAAGCGGAACGTGACCTGCCAACAGCTCCTCCTTCAATTTCTACCGCCACTGGAGCTGCCAGGAAAAGGATAACATTTCCAAAACCAACCGCTGGCGGTGATGCAGGACAGTCAGGACCAAGTGCTGACATCTGGTCTGGACTGAAGGACCTGCCAATGATTACCGACATGTCTACTGTCACTGCATATAATTCTGTCACCGTTGAAAGAATGGTAGAGGATTATATGAGTGACAGCATCCAAGTAGGCTTGTCAGACAGTCCGTACGTATACTGGCAGGAAAAAGAGGCAATTTGGAGGCCCTTGCACAAACTGGCTATATTTTACCTAAGTTGCCCCCCCCTCCAGTGTGTACTCTGAAAAAGTGTTTAGTTCAGCCGGTCACCTTGTCAGCGATCGGCGTAGGAGGTTGCTTCCAGAAAATGTGGAGAAGATGATGTTCATCAAAATGAATGATAAATTCCTCCGTGGAGACATTTACCAGCAATTGCCTCCAGAAAATACACAGGGACCTGTGACGGTCGATTCCAGTGGGGAACAATTAATACTCTGTGAGGAGGAGGATGTACACATCGAAAGGGGTGAGGAATCGGAGGATGAGGATGAGGTGGACATCTTGCCTTTGTAGAGCCAGTTTGTGCAAGGAGAGATTCATTGGGGTAAATTTACTAACAATCGTAATTTTCGGAAAAAGGTCAAAGTTCAATCACGAATGACATCGAAAGTGTAAAACTGCAACTTTTTGAATTTATTACGACTAATTTACTAAGCTGTCGTATTCGGGTTTTTCTTTTCTTCCGATGTCGATGTCATTCGTGTTTTTATTTTTTATTTTTACGGCAGTGATTAGCAAAACACTGCCGACTTTTTTTACAATGAATCTCGGCCGGATCTGTGTGATCCGTGCTGGGGTTCATTTTTTTTAAAAAAAAAATTAAACAATGTAAAATCAGAAAAAAAAATTGCGTGGGGTCCCCCCTCCTATGCATAACCAGCCTCGGGCTCTTTGAGCCGATCCTGGTTGCAGAAATATGGGGGAAAAAATGACAGGGGTTCCCCCATATTTAAGCAACCAGCATCGGGCTCTGCGCCTGGTCCTGGTTCCAAAAATACGGGGGACAAAAAGAGTAGGGGTCCCCCGTATTTTTAAAACCAGCACCGGGCTCCACTAGCTGGACAGATAATGCCACAGCCGGAGGTCACTTTTATATAGTGCCCTGCGGCCGTGGCATCAAAAATCCAACTAGTCACCCCTGGCCGGGGTACCCTGGGGGAGTGGGGACCCTTTCAATCAAGGGGTCCCCCCCCCCAGCCACCCAAGGGCCAGGGGTGAAGCCCGAGGCTGTCCCCCCCCATCCAATGGGCTGCGGATGGGGGGGCTGATAGCCTTTGATGTAAATGAAAAGATATTGTTTTTAGTAGCAGTACTACAAGTCCCAGCAAGCCTCCCCCGCATGCTGGTACTTGGAGAACCACAAGTACCAGCATGCGGCGGAAAAACGGGCCCGCTGGTACCTGTAGTACTACCACTAAAAAAATACCCCAAAAAACACAAGACACACACACCTTGAAAGTATAATTTTATTACATACATACACACAAACATACATACATACTTACCTATGTTCCCACGCAGGTCGGTCCACTTGTCCAGTAGAATCCAAGGGTACCTGTTGAATAAATTATACTCACGAGATCCAGGGGCCCAGGGTCCTCGTCGCATCCATTTATAATCCAGGTACTTGAATAAAAAAACAAAACGCAGAGCCGAGCCACGAACTGAAAGGGGACCCATGTTTTCACATGGGTCACCTTTCCCCGAATGCCAGAAACCCACTCTGACTTCTGTCTCAGTGGGTTTCTTCAGCCAATCAGGGAGCGCCACGTTGTAGCACTCTCCTGATCGGCTGTGTGCTCCTGTCCTAACTGACAGGCAGCACACGGCAGTGTTACAATGTAGCGCCTATGCGCTACATTGTAACCAATGCTGGGAACTTTCTGCCCTGCGGTTGACCTAAAGTGACGTCACCGCTGAGCAGAAAGTTCCCAGCATTGGTTACAATGTAGCGCATAGGCGCTACATTGTAACACTGCCGTGTGCCGCCTGTCAGTTAGGACAGGAGCACACAGCCGATCAGGAGAGTGCTACAACGTGGCACTCCCTGATTGGCTGAAGAAACCCACTTAGACATCAGTCAGAGTGGGTTTCTGGCAGTCGGGAAAAGGGGATCCATGTGCAAACATGGGTCCCCTTTTAGTGCGTGGCTCGGGTGTCCGTTTTGTTATTTTTTTCAAGTACGTGGATTACACCAGGATTCCCCGAGGACCCTGGACCCCTGGATCTCGTGAGTATAATTTCTTCAACAGGTACCCCTTGGATTCTACTGGAGAAGAGGACCGACCTGCGTGGGAACTTAAGGTAAGTATGTATGTATGTGTGTATGTATGTAATAAAATTATACTTTCACGGTGTGTGTGTCTTGTGTTTTTTTGGGTATTTATTTAGTAGTAGTACTACAGGTACCAGCGGGCCCGTTTTTCCGCCGCATGCTGGTACTTGTGGTTCTCCAAGTACCAGCATGCGGGGGAGGCTTGCTGGGACTTGTAGTACTGCTACTAAAAACAATATCTTTTCTTTTACAACAAAGGCTATCAGCCCCCCCATCCGCAGCCCATTGGATGGGGGGGGGACAGCCTCGGGCTTCACCCCTGGCCCTTGGGTGGCTGGGGGGGGACCCCTTGATTGAAGGGGTCCCCACTCCCCCAGGGTACCCCGGCCAGGGGTGACTAGTTGGATTTTTGATGCCACGGCCGCAGGGCACTATATAAAAGTGACCCCCGGCTGTGGCATTATCTGTCCAGCTAGTGGAGCCCGGTGCTGGTTTTAAAAATACGGGGGACCCCTACTCTTTTTGTCCCCCGTATTTTTGGAACCAGGACCAGGCGCAGAGCCCGATGCTGGTTGCTTAAATATGGGGGAACCCCTGTCAATTTTTTCCCCATATTTCTGCAACCAGGATCGGCTCAAAGAGCCCGAGGCTGGTTATGCTTTGGAGGGGGGACCCCACGCAATTTTTTTTGTAAAAATAAGCACTTTCCCACCCCTTCCCACTGATATACATGCACGGATCTCATGGATCCGTGCATGCCTATCCAATCACGAATAAAAAAAAAAGGTCTGTTTTTTTTTAGCACTTTTTTACGAGTTGTAATTTTTCACGGCAGTGTTTGTTTTTTTTTTGCTTTGCACTTCTTAGTAAATGACCGAGATTCATACTTAAACAGCCGCGTTTTGACCGATGGTGTATTCATTCGTGATTTTTTTCCTAGGACTTCAAAATATTACGAATGCCCTCATCACTGCCGTGATTATTGCTTAGTAAATTACCGAGATGACACTTTGATGAAAAAACGGCATCTCGGTCAAAATCGGGAGCTTAGTAAATTTACCCCATTGTTTCTTTTTTGGTGGGGGCCCAAAACAACCAGTCATTTCAGCCACAGTCGTGTGGCAGATGCTGTCGCTGAAATGATTGGTTTGTTAAAGTGTGCATGTCCTGTTTATACAACATAAGGGTGGGTTGGAAGGCCCAAGGACAATTCCATCTTGCACCTCTTTTTTTATTTATCTTTGCATCATGTGTTGTTTGGGGACTATTTTTTATGTGCCATCCTGTCTGAAACTGCAGTGCCCCTCCTAGATGGGCCAGGTGTTTGTGCCACCCACTTAGGTTGCTTAGCTTAGTCATCCAGTGACCTTGGTGCAAATTTTAGGACAAACAATAATATTGAGAGGTGTGAGGTGTTCAGAATAGACTGGAAATGAGTGGAAATTATATTTATTGAGCTTAATAATACTATAGGATCAAAATTACCCCCAAATTGTATGATTTTAGCTGTTTTTGAGGTTTTTTTTTAAAAAATCACCTGAATCCAAAACACATCCGAATCCAAAACCCGAAAGGGTGGTTTTGCCAAAATGCGTCTGAATCCAAAACACTACCGCGGACCCGAATCCAAAACCAAAACACAAAACACGAAAAAATGCCCGCTGTACATCTCTACTTCTAATGCTTTAACCTAACCTCCCACCCTCCGCAGCAGGACGCAAGTGCATCCCACTGGAAGAACGGTCAGGATTACAGCTGCCAGTATTCTGACGTCGGGATCTTGACCTCCATCGGAATTTAGACACACCGGGCTTATGGCGACCTTCGGGATTTCGGCGTCGGTATATATCGACCAACAGGATCCCATACTTCGGGATATTAACTGCATCCCTTTCCACTGGATGTATTTGGAAAAAAACTTCACAGACTTGTAACATTGCAGCCCAGAAGATATAAGTCGGTTAGATCTCACGGCGCAATGCATAGGGCAGAACTGTGACCTAGGGAGCCTGTTCTTGGCCATCCACTGTATTTGGAAAAAACACATCATGTAGTGGTAACAATGCATCTCAAAAGACATACTAGTGAGTTAGACCTCCTGTTGGTGTACACTGGGCAGAACTTTTACACAGGGAGCCTGTTCTGGACCTACCACTGGATGAAAGTGTATGAAAACTTCATAGAGAGGTAACATTTGATCCCAGAAGACATAATAAGGGGTTCGGGTCAAGGGTGTACCATCTGTTGGTGTATGCTGGGAAGAACTTTGACCCAGGAAGCCTGTTCTGTGCTTTCCACTGGATGAATTTGGATGAAAACTTTATTTAACTGTAATAACTGACAGAAATGACAATTCAATGACCGTAACTAAGTGACTGAAATAAACATAAATCAATTAACTAAAATAAATGGCAGAAATGGAGGTGGGAAGACAAAAAATGTTGTGTACCCAAAAGCCTTGGGATAAACAACATTAATAACAGAAGGAAAACTTTAAAACCATCTTGCAATGGAAAAGTCATTATAAATCTGAACATAAAGAAAAGCCGGGGACCTGGGTTACTGGTGACACCCCAAAAACAAAAACGTCACTGGGCAGCCACCTCGTGGGTGTGTTTGAAGAGCTACTGAGCTAGTAATTATTTTGAAAATGTTGACAGTTACATCCTTAGGGTGAGTATACTGTGTATATATATATATATATATATATATATATATATATACAGTATATGCATCTATAAATTTTTACATGGGTATGTATCTATATATAAGTGTAGTATGAAAAAACTTGAATCATACAGGAGCTTACACCATACCTCCCAACTATCCCGATTTTGGTGGGACAGTCCAGTTTTTCACGGTCTGTCCCGCTGTCCCACCCGCGGGTCGCAGTGTCCTACGGGTGGGGGGCAGTTGGGAGATCCCCCCTTGTCACCCGCTACTCTGATCAGAGCAGCGATGAATAGATGCTGTGCGCATGCGCACAGCATCTACTTTCCGACAGAGAGGGACAGGGGGCGTGGCCAGCAGCTCACTTAGCGCTGTCCATGCCCCCACAGTGAAAAAACGGGGGGGGGGGGGCGGTTTGCGATCGTGCCACTTACCGTGAGGCCACACCCCCAAAGTCGGGCACGCGCCAACGGTGCGCATTACTGTCCCTCCTGCCATGAATCGAAAGTTGGGAAGTATGTTACACCAAATCAAAATACGAGCACTCTTTGCTTATTTTACTAATTAAAAAGGTTTATTTCTATTTGTCAGGGTTTCAGTACAGTATAGTACCTTTATAAATATGACTTTTAGATATATAAAATAAGACCACTTTCCTGTATACCAGAATTAAAAAAAATAAAGTTATACTGAATACAAAAGAATGATAGCAGAGAGCAGGCACAATGTAAAGGGTTTTTTTTGTGCTGTGTTTTTTGGTGCAGGTTATGCTGAAGGAGAACGTATTGATTTGCTACTTTTGGAAAAGTCAGTTTCTTTTCCAGTACAGTTGTAATCATTTCAGAAGCCTTAACGCAGGAAATGAGGCCAGCATATCAATCACAAAACCTCAATACTCCTTTTATCTCACAGATCAATAAGGAGACGTGTAGCTAGCACATTATCTTCAATGCTTTTATGAAGCAGCTAAATTTACTCACAGGGGCCTGTATCGTTAACAGCAAAGAAGACAAACAGTATGAGATGTTAATCTGCCCAGATGAACAGCTTCTAGCTCTGAGTCCACTATAACATCACTTATAATGATTTAAAACAGATTAGGCTATTTCCCTCCTGTATCATATTAATAGTTTCCTTCATACTCTATCAATCATTTTTTTTATCTTTAGCAAAGAGTTTCACTGCAGAAAGAGGTAGTCATTCATGTTGGCTATATGCAGTACAAAAAATGCATGTCACTCTCCAGGGCCGGCTCCAGGCCTACTAGCACCCTGTGCGAGAAAATGTAAAAGTGCCCCCCCCCCCCCCCCCATGCGCGCGCCGAAGGCGCGCGTGCTCTTGGAAAGGTGGGCGTGGCCTCCTGAAAAAGTGGGCGTGGTCTCGTCCCCCAGCAGTGCCAGCTACACATGACATGCCCTCCAGCAGTGCCAGCTACACGTGCTAGTGTTCACTTTTTAGGGCAGGTTGCTGATCACAGGGAGGGCACATTTTTAAGTTAGGTGGGCAAAATGATGTACATACTGTAATGCTTGTTGTTCCCATTTCCACACGCTAAAGCATAAACAGTGCGAACCGAAGGCGCGCAGCAAAAATTTAGGGGAGTTACTTCGTGGGGAAGGTGCGTAGCCACATTATAGTGGCAATTCACATTACACCACACAGTAGTGCAGCTAATACACATTGCACCAGGTAGAACCTCCTATAAGAGCACGTTAGACACATTGCGCCAGGTAGAGCACTGAGACACACTGCCCAGCCACAGACGCCTAGCGGGAACACTACATGATATGCCCCCCAGCAGTGTCAGCTACACATGACATGCCCCCTAGCAGTGCCAGCTACACGTGACATGCCCCCCAGCAGTGCCAGCTACATAAATGGCCACACAGTTCCAGATGGATAAATGCCCCCACAGCGCAGATATGCCCCCACAGTGCCACATACATTAATGCCCTCACAGTGCAAGATATGCCCCCACAGTGCAAGAAATGCCCCCACAGTGCCAGATACATAAATGCCCCCACGGTGCCAGATACATAAATGCCCCCACGGTGCCAGATACATAAATGCCCCCACGGTGCCAGATACATAAATGCCCCCACGGTGCCAGATACATAAATGCCCCCACGGTGCCAGATACATAAATGCCCCCACGGTGCCAGATACATAAATGTCCCCACGGTGCCTGATACATAAATGCCCCCACGGTGCCTGATACATAAATGCCCCCAACGGTGCATGATACATAAATGCCCCCACGGTGCATGATACATAAATGCCCCCACGGTGCATGATACATAAATGCCCCCACGATGCCAGATACATAAATGCCCCCACGGTGCCAGATACATAAATGCCCCCACGGTGCCAGATACATAAATGTCCCCACGGTGCCTGATACATAAATGCCCCCACGGTGCCTGATACATAAATGCCCCCACGGTGCCTGATACATAAATGCCCCCACGGTGCATGATACATAAATGCCCCCACGGTGCCTGATACATAAATGCCCCCACGGTGCCTGATACATAAATGCCCCCACGGTGCCTGATACATAAATGCCCCCACGGTGCCTGATACATAAATGCCCCCACGGTGCCTGATACATAAATGCCCCCACGGTGCCAGATAAATGCCCCCACAGAGCCAGAAATGCCCCCACAGTGCCAGAAATGCCCCCACAGTGCCAGATATGTCCCCACAGTGCCAGATATGCCCCCACAGTGCCAGATATGTCCCCACAGTGCCTGATATGCCCCCACAGGGCCAGATATGTCCCCACAGTGCCTGATATGCCCCCACAGTGCCAAATATGCCCCCACAGAGCCAGATATGCAATGCCCCCACAGTGCCAGAAATGCCCCCCACAGAGCCAGAAATGCCCCCACAGTGCCAGAAATGCCCCCACATAACCAAAAATGCCCCCTGTGTGCCAGAAATGCCCCCACAGTGCGGATCTCCCCCCCCCCCCAAAATACCTGCGGCGCTGGGGAGGAGTACTGCTGTCCGCCTGTGTGGGAGCGCTGGCGGGCGGGCGGGAGGCCGGGCGAGTGAGCCTGAGCCTGGGTCCGGGCTGGTGGGCTGGCGGGCGGGCGGCCACTTGTGCAGGCGGGCTATGCGCGGCGCCGGCGTCTGACGTTAGACACCGGCGCCGCGCAGCGCGCATACACAGCGCGACCGCCAAATGCTGCAGCAGCACACACACAGGGCCGGCTCCAGCATCGAATATGGCGGCGCCAGCGCGTGGCGCCCATTAAGGGTGGCGCCCTGCGCGGCCGCTCTATTCGAACATGCCTAGAGCCGGCCCTGTCACTCTCTACTGTACCGCTGCATCAACTTATTGTAGAGGTGCAATGTCGTGTGGCGACGTATAGCTCATGCTATGGTGCCTCCCTCAGTACTAGAGTGACCATATTATCCCTTTTACCTGGGACGCTCATGGATTACACAGGTTCTGTGGCTGATTAAAACCAGCTGAAATGTAGGCTTGAAGTCAGCCAGCCACAGAACCTGTGTAATCCATGAGCGTCCCAGGTAAAATGGATAATATGGTCTCTCTACCCAGTATTGAAGTGCTTCTGTCTGTAAAGTGCTGAAACAGTTAAAAAAAAAAAACAGAAAAAGAAAAGACGTGCAGCCCCCCAAAGCATAACTAGACCCGGGATCATTGAGCCGGTCCTGGTTGCTAAAATACAGGAAAAAAATTGGCAAGGGGTTCCCTGTATTTTAACAATCAGCAGCGGGCTCTTGGGCCTAATTCTGAGTTGATCGCAGCAGCAAATTTGTTAGCAGTTGGGCAAAACCATGTGCACTGCAGGGGGGCCAGATATAACATGTGCAGAGAGAGAGTTAGATTTGGGTGGGGTGTATTCAAACTGAAATCTAAATTGCAGTGTAAAAATAAAGCAGCCAGTATTTTACCCTGCACAGAAACGAAATATTCCACCCAACTCTAACTCTCTCTGCAAATGTTATATCTGCCCCCCCCCCCCCCCCTTCCTGCAGTGCACATGGTTTTGCCCAACTGCTAACAAAGTTCCTGATGCGATCAACTCAGAATTACACCCCTTGAACAGTACTGGTTCCAAAAATACGGGGAGAAAGTACTTAGGTTGTTTTTTTACAAGATTTACCTCAATTAACCTTGCGGTCTGTGGTAGATCTCAGGTTCCCACCCATAGACTACAATTGGGATTTTTTTCCCCAGTATAGCCTATGGGCTCCGCTTCACTGACAGGCCAGGAGAGCGCTATGCCAGTGCTCTCCTTGATTGGCTGGCAGATCTCCAAGTGACAGAAGTTACGAAGAGGCCCAGTATTTGGGTAAAGGAGATCCATGTGTACACATGGATCCCCTTACATCCGGTGGAGGGGTTTAATGCGGTTTGTTTGTTTTTAAACCTGTGGATGCCTATATGGAATGAAGAGGACCAATCCACACTGGAAATAGGTGAGTATATATATATATATATAGAAGCAATGTACGGCGGCACTCGGAAGAATCAACAAGTAAAGCAGAGTAGTATACAACGTTTCGGAGCTTTAATATCCCTCCGTCATCAGGTATAACAAATAATACAAACATGTACCTTAAATAGACTCCCCACCACGTGTGTCACTCGGCGTGCAGTCCCAGGATACGGGCGCCCACTAGTGACGTCCGCTCCCTTTCCTTACATCACCATAGTAACGCTATAAACAAAAACATTAAACCAATGTGATATATTGAAATCAGCATAACCTGCAACTGCTCATCACTATAATGTTCATACCTACACCATATACAATATACAGTAATTTAGCAATCAATGCAGATGAATAAAATATTGAACAATGAATTATTTGATGCAAAACATATTTAAATCACAGATACAAATAAGAGACTCAACACAAAACAAAACCAGCATTTACATATCACAAAAAACAATGTAATCCCAGTGTTTCATTAAGTCCCCTAGGGGCCAGTGTCCCAAGTTCATGGATCCACCTGGATTCTCTTTGTAGTAATCGTAATGATCTATCCCCACCACGTAATTTAGCTGGCTCATGATCTATAATAATGTATCTTAATGATGCTAAATTATGGCCAGCATTTAAAAAGTGCCGTGCCAGGGGTTGATCGCTATTCCCAGAAGATAATGCATTTCTTATAGCCATCTTGTGATTTGCCATCCGTTCTCTCAAGGTTCGATCTGTTTTTCCTATATAATTTTTGCCACAAGGGCAAATAATCATATAAATGATATATTTAGTGGTGCATGTAACCCTATGTTTAATTTCATATCTTTTACCACTAGACGGATGGTGAAAATACTTGCCAACAATTAAAGATCTACAGGTCACACAGTTGAGACATCTAAAACATCCCTTCTTGAGAGATAAAAATCTATTTTGTTCACTCTGTAGTGACTGCAACCCCGTAATGTCGGCCTTCATAACCCAATCCTTGATATTACGTCCACGTGTATAACACGGCATAATGGACGTCTCAGCGAGATTAAGGTCACTGTCTGTGGACAAAATCGGCCATAAATTTCTAGCTGTGCCAGCAATATCACCACTAGCAGTGCTATAATGGTTGACCCAAGGCATGCGATTATCACTAGTTTTCCTATTTTTAGGTTTAAGTAACTGATCACGACTTGCTCTTAAAGCTCTTTCCTTAGCTTTTAATAAAAGCTCCAAGTCATACCCTCTCTCATTAAATTTGCATATCATATTATCAATATGTCGTTTAGCATCATCTACATTACTACAAATTCTAATAGCACGTAAAAATTGTGAGTAGGGTAAACCAAATTTAAGGGATCTTGGGTGAAAGCTCTGTGCATGGAGTATAGTATTTCTATCAGTAGGTTTATAAAAAATTTCAGTACTGATAATTCCTTGATTAACCGATACCTTAACATCAAGATAATTAACAGTCTCAGTGCTGGCATTATATGTAAACTTAACCGGATGGCATTGGCTATTATGTTCTTCAATAAACCCAGAAAATGACTCATAATTACCGGACCAGACCAAGAACACATCATCTATGTACCTCACATAAAATGAGGCACATGTTTTGAATAAATCATTATTGAAGAGTATGTCCTCTTCGACCATATACATATAGGCATTAGCATACGATGGGGCCACTGAGGACCCCATCGCACACCCAGATGTTTGAAGATAACATTTTCCATCAAAAAGGAAATAGTTGCATGTCAAAACCATTTCCAAAAGCTCAATAAATAATGACACATCTGGTCCCTTTTATAAATCATTATTGGTAATAAGTTTTCTGACCGCACACAAACCCTGGTTGTTAGGAATTATCGTGTAAAGGCTGGTAATATCAATACTGCAAAGCAGACTCCCCGCATTAATGGTGCCTAAAGCTTTCAATTTATTAAGAAACATTGTGGTGTCAAGCAGATGTCTTTGATGGTTTACAATACAAGGTTGTAGCATAGCATCCAGATTAACTGCCAGTTTCTGAAATAAGCCACCACGGGCCGATATTATTGGCCATCCAGGGGGATTAACTAGACTTTTATGAATCTTTGGCAGTGAATACAGGACCGGTACCACGGGATTATCCGTTATCACTGCCTGCATAAATTCATTAGAAATCTGTCCTGCATCCACTGCCAATTGAAGTCTGTGTTTAAGTTGTTTACTAAACACCTGAGTCGGGTCATTCTTAAGTAATTTATAAACCTTAACATCACTTAATTGCCTCTGTAATTCACCTTTGTATTCCTCCATATCCTGAATCACGACAGCCCCTCCCTTGTCAGCGGGGCGTATCGTGATATCAGTATACGTGGAAAGATCCTTAAGAGCATTATACTCTTCCTTACTTAAGTTGTTAACAGGTGATTTATTTTTATACTTATAATTAATCTCTGGAATTACAGAATTAGCGACAGTATCCTCCAACATACGGTTGAAGGTCTTAATAGACATATTATTAGACATGGGATCAAATCGTGAGCGCTTTTGTATTTTGCTTAATTGGGGTGGCAATTCATTTTGTTGCTGAGTTCCAATATTTGCCTTTGAACCCCGAAAATGTTCATGGAGCTTCAATTTCCGATTCAAACTGTACTTTTCAACTTCCCATCGCAAAGTGTCAAATCGTACAGTGGGCACAAAAGATAGTCCCTTAGATAATACCTTCATTTCAACGTCCGTCAGAGGATGTGATGACAGGTTGAAAACTATCTCCTCCCTTGTAGTGGCGGACGCCCGCGTCTGCCTCGTCCTCGTTCTTTGGTTTTGGCCGCCTCTCCTGGTCCATCTCCTCTGCCGCGTCCGCGGCGAGTGCGTGCCCCTAAAGGGGCAATTGGATCTCGTGAACGTCCATCCACCATCACATCCGTATCACTGTTAGATGTTCTCTCCTGAGAAGAGTCAGTCTGCCACAGTTGTCTATAATTGCGCTGTTTGTACGTGCGCATACGATCATTATGTGTACCACTGACCCATTGGTAGACTCGGTTCATTTCATAATCAGCGTTGACCTTTAATAATTTTTGTTTTTTAAATTGAATTAAGTCCCGTTTATAGTTCACAAGCTGATGATGCAGCTTATCAAACCAATCGGTGTCAGTATCAGCTGACATGGTTGCTTTGTGCTGTGTCTCAAAAGCAGTGATTTTCTCACGTGCAATATTCAGTTCCCTTGATGATTCCTCGATAACGAGGAGTAATAAATCAAAGCTGCATTTATTCAGTACAGCTATCCATTTTTTACAAAATGCAGTGTTGTGTCTGCCGATTGTAGGTGAATTTCTGATTCTAAATCCACGGGGAATTTTCTTATCCTTATAATAATCACTTAACGTGATCCCATGGTATAGATAATTAATTTCTTTCTGTTTCAATCTTAATAGTTCTCTATATAAGAATTCAATCGGCTGTGCATCAATATCATCATCCAAACGCTGTTTAACCAAAATAGATTCTGCTTCTGTATCAGTAAGAGTCAATGTGGTTCCCTGTGTTAGCAGAGACAGATTCACTGTTGCAATGTCCACATCATCCACCACCGTGTTAGGCTCAGCCATGATAAAACAACTAGTGTTCTGATACGTGGTAGGAAATATATAATTCACATAACTTGGGTGCTAAAGCCCAGAGCTCCCGCTCTCTGCAAGGGGGTAACTCACAATATGTAGACGTCGTTCGGGCAGCACTCCCAGTAAATAAACAAATGTCCCGGTGCCTTCCTAGGTACCTCAGCAGGTCCAAAAAATAGAAGCAATGTACGGCGGCACTCGGAAGAATCAACAAGTAAAGCAGAGTAGTATACAACGTTTCGGAGCTTTAATATCCCTCCGTCATCAGGTATAACAAATAATACAAACATGTACCTTAAATAGACTCCCCACCACGTGTGTCACTCGGCGTGCAGTCCCAGGATACGGGCGCCCACTAGTGACGTCCGCTCCCTTTCCTTACATCACCATAGTAACGCTATAAACAAAAACATTAAAACCAATGTGATACATTGAAATCAGCATAACCTGCAACTGCTCATCACTATAATGTTCATACCTACACCATATACAATATACAGTAATTTAGCAATCAATGCAGATGAATAAAATATAGAACAATGAATTATTTTATTCATCTGCATTGATTGCTAAATTACTGTATATTGTATATGGTGTAGGTATGAACATTATAGTGATGAGCAGTTGCAGGTTATGCTGATTTCAATGTATCACATTGGTTTTAATGTTTTTGTTTATAGCGTTACTATGGTGATGTAAGGAAAGGGAGCGGACGTCACTAGTGGGCGCCCGTATCCTGGGACTGCACGCCGAGTGACACACGTGGTGGGGAGTCTATTTAAGGTACATGTTTGTATTATTTGTTATACCTGATGACGGAGGGATATTAAAGCTCCGAAACGTTGTATACTACTCTGCTTTACTTGTTGATTCTTCCGAGTGCCGCCGTACATTGCTTCTATTTTTTGGACCTGCTGAGGTACCTAGGAAGGCACCGGGACATTTGTTTATTTACTGGGAGTGCTGCCCGAACGACGTCTACATATTGTGAGTTACCCCCTTGCAGAGAGCGGGAGCTCTGGGCTTTAGCACCCAAGTTATGTGAATTATATATTTCCTACCACGTATCAGAACACTAGTTGTTTTATCATGGCTGAGCCTAACACGGTGGTGGATGATGTGGACATTGCAACAGTGAATCTGTCTCTGCTAACACAGGGAACCACATTGACTCTTACTGATACAGAAGCAGAATCTATTTTGGTTAAACAGCGTTTGGATGATGATATTGATGCACAGCCGATTGAATTCTTATATAGAGAACTATTAAGATTGAAACAGAAAGAAATTGATTATCTATACCATGGGATCACGTTAAGTGATTATTATAAGGATAAGAAAATTCCCCGTGGATTTAGAATCAGAAATTCACCTACAATCGGCAGACACAACACTGCATTTTGTAAAAAAAATGGATAGCTGTACTGAATAAATGCAGCTATGATTTATTACTCCTCGTTATCGAGGAATCATCAATGGAACTGAATATTGCACGTGAGAAAATCACTGCTTTTGAGACACAGCACAAAGCAACCATGTCAGCTGATACTGACACCGATTGGTTTGATAAACTGCATCATCAGCTTGTGAACTATAAACGGGACTTAATTCAATTTAAAAAACAAAAATTATTAAAGGTCAACGCTGATTATGAAATGAACCGAGTCTACCAATGGGTCAGTGGTACACGTAATGATCGTATGCGCACGTACAGACAGCGCAATTATAGACAACTGTGGCAGACTGACTCTTCTCAGGAGAGAACATCTAACAGTGATACGGATGTGATGGTAGATGGACGTTCACGAGATCCAATTGCCCCTTTAGGGGCACGCACTCGCCGCGGACGCGGCAGAGGAGATGGACCAGGAGAGGCGGCCAAAACCAAAGAACGAGGACGAGGCAGACGCGGGCGTCCGCCACTACAAGGGAGGAGATAGTTTTCAACCTGTCATCACATCCTCTGACGGACGTTGAATTGAAGGTATTATCTAAGGGACTATCTTTTGTGCCCACTGTACGATTTGACACTTTGCGATGGGAAGTTGAAAAGTACAGTTTGAATCGGAAATTGAAGCTCCATGAACATTTTCGGGGTTCAAAGGCAAATATTGGAACTCAGCAACAAAATGAATTGCCACCCCAATTAAGCAAAATACAAAAGCGCTCACGATTTGATCCCATGTCTAATAATATGTCTATTAAGACCTTCAACCGTATGTTGGAGGATACTGTTGCTAATTCTGTAATTCCAGAGATTAATTATAAGTATAAAAATAAATCACCTGTTAACAACTTAAGTAAGGAAGAGTATAATGCTCTTAAGGATCTTTCCACGTATACTGATATCACGATACGCCCCGCTGACAAGGGAGGGGCTGTCGTGATTCAGGATATGGAGGAATACAAAGGTGAATTACAGAGGCAATTAAGTGATGTTAAGGTTTATAAATTACTTAAGAATGACCCGACTCAGGTGTTTAGTAAACAACTTAAACACAGACTTCAATTGGCAGTGGATGCAGGACAGATTTCTAATGAACTTATGCAGGCGGTGATAACGGATAATCCCGTGGTACCGGTCCTGTATTCACTGCCAAAGATTCATAAAAGTCTAGTTAATCCCCCTGGACGGCCCATAATAACGGCCCGTGGTGGCTTATTTCAGAAACTGGCAGTTTATCTGGATGCTATGCTACAACCTTGTATTGTAAACCATCAAAGACATCTGCTTGACACCACAATGTTTCTTAATAAATTGAAAGCTTTAGGCACCATTAATGCGGGGAGTCTGCTTTGCAGTATTGATATTACCAGCCTTTACACGATAATTCCTAACAACCAGGGTTTGTGTGCGGTCAGGAAACTTATTACCAATAATGATTTATACAAGGGACCAGATGTGTCATTATTTATTGAGCTTTTGGAAATGGTTTTGACATGCAACTATTTCCTTTTTGATGGAAAATTTTATCTTCAAACATCTGGGTGTGCGATGGGGTCCTCAGTGGCCCCATCGTATGCTAATGCCTATATGTATATGGTCGAAGAGGACATACTCTTCAATAATGATTTATTCAAAACATGTGCCTCATTTTATGTGAGGTACATAGATGATGTGTTCTTGGTCTGGTCCGGTAATTATGAGTCATTTTCTGGGTTTATTGAAGAACATAATAGCCAATGCCATCCGGTTAAGTTTACATATAATGCCAGCACTGAAACTGTTAATTATCTTGATGTTAAGGTATCGGTTAATCAAGGAATTATCAGTACTGAAATTTTTTATAAACCTACTGATAGAAATACTATACTCCATGCACAGAGCTTTCACCCAAGATCCCTTAAATTTGGTTTACCCTACTCACAATTTTTACGTGCTATTAGAATTTGTAGTAATGTAGATGATGCTAAACGACATATTGATAATATGATATGCAAATTTAATGAGAGAGGGTATGACTTGGAGCTTTTATTAAAAGCTAAGGAAAGAGCTTTAAGAGCAAGTCGTGATCAGTTACTTAAACCTAAAAATAGGAAAACTAGTGATAATCGCATGCCTTGGGTCAACCATTATAGCTCTGCTAGTGGTGATATTGCTGGCACAGCTAGAAATTTATGGCCGATTTTGTCCACAGACAGTGACCTTAATCTCGCTGAGACGTCCATTATGCCGTGTTATACACGTGGACGTAATATCAAGGATTGGGTTATGAAGGCCGACATTACGGGGTTGCAGTCACTACAGAGTGAACAAAATAGATTTTTATCTCTCAAGAAGGGATGTTTTAGATGTCTCAATTGTGTGACCTGTAGATCTTTAATTGTTGGCAAGTATTTTCACCATCCGTCTAGTGGTAAAAGATATGAAATTAAACATAGGGTTACATGCACCACTAAATATATAATTTATATGATTATTTGCCCTTGTGGCAAAAATTATATAGGAAAAACAGATCGAACCTTGAGTGAACGGATGGCAAATCACAAGATGGCTATAAGAAATGCATTATCTTCTGGGAATAGCGATCAACCCCTGGCACGGCACTTTTTAAATGCTGGCCATAATTTAGCATCATTAAGATACATTATTATAGATCATGAGCCAGCTAAATTACGTGGTGGGGATAGATCATTACGATTACTACAAAGAGAATCCAGGTGGATCCATGAACTTGGGACACTGGCCCCTAGGGGACTTAATGAAACACTGGGATTACATTGTTTTTTGTGATATGTAAATGCTGGTTTTGTTTTGTGTTGAGTCTCTTATTTGTATCTGTGATTTAAATATGTTTTGCATCAAATAATTCATTGTTCAATATTTTATTCATCTGCATTGATTGCTAAATTACTGTATATTGTATATGGTGTAGGTATGAACATTATAGTGATGAGCAGTTGCAGGTTATGCTGATTTCAATGTATCACATTGGTTTTAATGTTTTTGTTTATAGCGTTACTATGGTGATGTAAGGAAAGGGAGCGGACGTCACTAGTGGGCGCCCGTATCCTGGGACTGCACGCCGAGTGACACACGTGGTGGGGAGTCTATTTAAGGTACATGTTTGTATTATTTGTTATACCTGATGACGGAGGGATATTAAAGCTCCGAAACGTTGTATACTACTCTGCTTTACTTGTTGATTCTTCCGAGTGCCGCCGTACATTGCTTCTATTTTTTGGACCTGCTGAGGTACCTAGGAAGGCACCGGGACATTTGTTTATTTACTGGGAGTGCTGCCCGAACGACGTCTATATATATATATATATATATATATATATATATATATATATATATATATTTTTTTACAGGTACCATGAGGATTTCTAATGGACAAGTGGACATGAATGACTGCATGGGTCGTAGGTTAGTATATGTAAGTGTGAGTGTGCAAGTGTCTTTTGTTAAAGTTTTGCTATCACAGTATGTGTTTTCTTTATTGCAATATTTCTTTTACTGTGGAACTACAGGTACCAGCGGTCTTTTAATTCCCCATGCTTGTACTTGTGGTTCTCCATGTACCAGCATGTGGGGTAAGCTTGCAGGGACCTGTAGTTCCACAGCAAAAGACAAAATTTATTTTTAATTTTTACAATTAATGGCTATCAACCCAGCACCCACCACTCTGGGGTGCCGGGGACAGCCCCAGGCTTCATCCCTAACCCTCGGATGCCTGAAAGGGGGACACCTTTATTGGAGGGGTTCCCACTTCCCCAGGGAACCCCGGCCAGCGGTGACTAGATGGGGGGGGGTGATTCTGCAGCTAAAGGGATCAATATAAATGTGTCCCCCAGCTGCAGCATTACTTCCCTGGCTATTGGAGCCTGGTGCTCTTTTCAAAAGTACGGGGGACCACTACGTCCTTTCCCCCCCCCATATTTTTGGAACCAGGACTGATCCAAGAGCCTGGTTTTGGTTGTTAAAATATGGGGGAACCCCTAGCCAATTTTTTCCATGCATTTAAGCAACTGGGACCAGATCAAAGAGCCCGGGGCTGGTTATGCTTTGGGGTGGGGGAAAGGGGGGGGGAAACTGCACATATTTTCTTTCTAAGTTTTTAACTGTTTGATCACTTTTGCAGACAGAAGCATGCAAGTATCTTACTGATTTGTGCATGCTTACATCAAACTCGCCAGCCAGCAGCTAGTGTATTTATTAAAGTGATTTTGGTAATGTTTTAGCTCGGACCTTATTACATTCCCTTATTGTATGTATAAAATGGCAAACATCTGGATGCGAGTTTTGTCATTGCGAGTATTGGGATTGCATTAAACATGCGAGTTTGCATGTTCCCGCACCCCATTACATTTGTCGAGTTTTCAAAATATGCGAGTTTAGCACTAACCTCGCTCATTTATGCAAACTCGCACCCTTTTACATCCTGCCTATAGTGTTATATGGGTCTCGTTTGAAATATATAATTTCAGCCATCAACCTTTTAATTTTTTTTCCCTGTAAACTTAGTTAAGTAATGAACAATTAATTTTAATGCTTTAGAGACAATGCTGTTTACAAATGACTGGATGACTAAGTGCTAGGGAGGCCAATCCCGGGATCAGGATCAGCGGGATTCCCAGGATTTAGGCCCAAAAATGCCCGGGATTGGAAGCTCCAATTCTGGGGATTGAGGGATCAGCATTGAGCGTCCTCAGGACGCTCAGACGCTGCCTGGTTTCCTCCTCCCGGCTCCCCAGCGCAGTGTGACATGCAGCGAGAGGTCACGCTGTGCCGTCACCCATCCGCTGGGGGAGAGAATCTTGACTGGGCACTGAGAGGTGCAGGATCCCCGGCAGCTGTCGCTTGCCAGCACTGTACAGCAGCAGCACCACGCACCGTGGATGGAGTGAGGACCACGCTGCAGCCTTCCAGCCACGCTCCGCAGCTAGAAGCCACACTGCCACTGCATCATGCAGCCTGCCCCAGGGACCATGGCTGGACAGAGTGCGATGTGCCTGGTGGTATGTGTGCAGGGAGGGCGGGGTGAGGGGGCAGCCACATAGGGAAAAGTCAATCCCAGGTATCCCGGGAATCCCGGGATTGACCATTTTTCAATTCTGATACCCGGGATTGAAAAAATAGCCCGGGATTGGCCTCCCTACTAAGTGCTGCCATTTATTGTATAGCTGAAGTACAGTTCTTTATCATTTTCTTTGAGACTTTGTCTAGTGCAACACATACACAGTATAAATAGGCTATCACAGGGCATCATAAATGTTTCAACAGTAATATTGTATTACTATTAACTAGGGATGAGCGGGTTCGGTTTCCTGAGAACCGAACCCTACCGAATATCACGTCCCGAGCCCAGATCTGAGTCCGGCTTGGGTTTTCCCACCAGACTTGGAAACCAGAATGAGGTAAAACTTCATCATCCCTCTGTCGGATTCTCGTGGGCTTTGGATTCCATATAAGGAGCCGCGCGTCACCGCCATTTTCACTTCAGTCCTTGAAAGTGTAGCGAGAGGACGTGTCTCCTCAGTGTCTGTGCGGGAAAGTGGTGTGGCGCATGGAATGGTGACCTGCTCTTTTGTGTCATTCCAGTGCTGTCTTGTGCTGTATCATTCCAGTGGTGGTGTCTTGTGCTGCATCAGTCCAGTCACAGTGTTGGTGTCTTGTGCTGCCATAAATCCAGTGCTGCTGTATATGTCCAGTCCAGTGGTGCAGTGGTGCTGTCTTGTGCTGCATCAGTCCAATGGTGGTGTCCTGTGCTGCCATAAGTCCAGTGGTGAAGTCCTGTGCTGCCATAAGTCCAGTGGTGCTGCTGTATGAGTCCAGACCAATGGTGCTGTGTAATGTTGCATCAGTCCAGTGGTGGTGTCCTGTTTTCCATAAGTCCAGTGGTGAAGTCCTGTGCTGCCATAAGTCCAGTGGTGCTGCTGTATGAGTACAGACCAATGGTGCTGTGTAATGCTGCATCAGTCCAGTGGTGGTGTCCTGTGCTGCCATAAATCCAGTGGTACTGCCATATAAGTCCAGAACAGTGGTACTGCCCTATAAGTCCAGGAGTACTGCCATATAAGTCCAGTGATACTGCCATATAAGTCCAGGGATACTGCCATATAAGTTAAGTAGTACTGCTATATAAGTCCAGGGATACTGCCGTATAAGTCATGGGGTACTGCCGTATAAGTCCAGTGGTACTGCCATAGAAGTCCAGTGGTGCGGCCATATAAGTCCAGTCCAGTGGTACTGCCGTATAAGTCCAGTGGTACTGCCGTATAAGTCCAGAGGTACCGCCGTATAAGTCCAGCGTTACTGCCGTATAAGTCCAGCGTTACTGCCGTATAAGTCCAGGGTTACTGCCGTATAAATCCAGTGGTACTGCCATATAAGTCCAGTGGTACTGCCGTATAAGTCCAGGAGTACTGCCGTATAAGTCCAGTGGTACTTCCATATAAATCCAGTGGTACTACCGTATAAGTCCAGCGGAACTACCGTATAAGTCCTGGGGTTCTGCCGTATAAGTCCAGGGTACTGCCGTATAAGTCCAGTGGTGTTGTCCTGTACTGTATATTATTTACTCCAAATAAAGGATTTATTAATATTTAATCCAAATAATTTTTACAGGGTTGCCCTGTGTGGTGAAGGGGTATGCTCTCCTGTGCCACATATTGTTATATAACTCCAGAAAAATAATGGAGAACAAATATTTGGAGGATAGAATAGGGAAAGATCAAGAACCACTTCTTCCTAGTGCTGAAGCTGCTGCCACTAGTCATGACATAGACAATGAAATGCCATCAATGTCATCTGCCATAGTAGAGGGAATGTAAAATGCAAAAAGACAAAGTTCAGTAAAATGACCCAAAAAAAGAAATTTAAATTGTCTGAGGAAAAACGTAAGCTTTCCAATATGCCATTTATGACACGGAGTGGCAAGGAATGGTTCAGGCCCTGGCTTATGTTCATGACTAGTGGTTCAGCTTCACATGACGATGGAAGCCCTCATCCTCCCACTAGAAAAATTATAAGAGTTAAGCTGGCAAAAGCAGAGCAAAGAACTGTGCGTTCTAAGATGGTATAACAAATCCCCAAGGAGAGTCTAAGTGTGTCAGCGGTTGAGATACCTGTCCTTCCCACACTGGATGGGAAGAGGTGTCTCCTTCCACCATTTGCATGCCACCTGCAAGTGCTGGAAGGAGCACCCACAGTCCAGTTTCTGATAATCAAATTTAAGATGTCACTGTTGATGTACACCAAGATGACGGTTTGAGTGTTGCTGGCGCTGAGGAGGAAGTTGACGATGAGGATTCTGATGTGATGTGGTTTGTTTAAATCATGCACCAGGGAAGACAGTTGTTGTCCGTGGGATGAACTGTCATGCCTGAGCAAAATACCAAAAAAAGCCACCTCTTCAGTGTGGAATTATTTCTCCACAAATCTGGACAACAGGTGCCAAGTGTTGCCTTTGTCAATCCGTAATAAGTAGCGGTAAGGACGTTAACCACCTAGGAACATCCTCCCTTATACATCATGTATATATATATATATATATATATATATAAAATCAGAAGTCATTGTCAAGTTCAGAAACTTTGGGTAAGAGTGTATGCAGTACACTGACACCTAAATCCCTTATTTCTCTTGTACCCAAGCTCCTGCAAGCCATACCACCAACTCTCTAAAAAGTCAATTTCCTCCTCAGTCAGGAATGTCAGTAGTCCTGCAGGTAATGTCACTGGCATGACTGATGAGTCCTCTCCTAACCGGGATTCCTCCGGAGGATCCTTGAGTGGTACGTCTACTGCTGCTCCTGCCACTGCTGTTGTTGCTGCTGGGAGTCGATCGTCATCCCAGAGGGAAAGTCGGAAGACCACTTTGTGAGGAAGATGAAATATGACAGCAGTCATCCTGTTGCAAAGCGGATAACTGAGGCCTTGGCAGCTATGTTGGTGTTAGACGTGCATCCGTTATCCGCCATTAGTGCAGTGGGATTTAGACAATTGATGGAGGTAGTGTGTCCCTGGTACCAAATCCCATCTAGATTCCACTTCACTAGGAAAGCGATACCCGGACTGTACAGGTACATTAACAAAAGTGTCCTCAGTGTACTGAAAAATGCGGTTGTACCCAGTGTCCACTTAACCACGGACATGTGGACAAGTGGAGCAGGGCAAACTAAGGACTACATGACTGTGACAGCCCACTGAGTAGATGCATTGCCTCCCACAGCAACAACAGCAGTGGCACCAGTAGCAGCATCTCACAAACACCAGATCGTTCCTAGGCAGGCTACGCTGTGTATCACCACTTTCCATAAGAGGGTCACCGCTGACAACCACTTATGGAAACTGAGGGACATCATTGCACAATGGCTTACCCCACTAAGACTCTCCTGGGGATTTGTGATATCGGACAATGCCACCAATATTGTGCGTGCATTACATCTGGGCAAATTCCAGCACATCCCATGTTTTGCACATACAATTCATTTGGTGGTGCAGAATGTTTTAAAAATGACAGGGGCATGCAGGAGGTGCTGTCGGTGGCCCGACAAATTGTGGCCCACTTTTGACATTCAGCCACTGCGTGCCAAAGACTGGAGCACCAGCAAACACTCCTGAACCTGCCCTGCCGTCACCTGAAGCATGAGGTGGTAACGAGGTGGAATTCAACACTCTATATGCTTCAGAGGATGGAGGAGCAGCAAAAAGTCATTCAAGCCTATACATCCACCTACGATATAGGCAAAGGAGGGGGAATGCACCTGACTCAAGCACAGTGGAGAATGATTTCTATCTTGTGCAAGGTTCTCCAACCCTTCTAACTTGCCACACATGAAGCCAGATCAGACACTGCCAGCCTGAGTCAGGTGATTCCCCTCATCAGGATTTTGCAGAAGCTGCTGGAGAAATTGAAGGATGCAATTCTGCTTAGTATGTGAGACTTGTGGCTGGAGCCCTTCATTCGCTTTGCCAGGATTCAAGAGTAGTCAATCTGTTGAAATCAGAGCAATACATTTTGGCCACTGTGCTTGATCCTAAGCCTAAAGCCTACATTGTATCTCTCTTTCCAGCAGACTCAACTCTGCAGAGGTTCAAAGACTTGCTGGTGAGACAATTGTCAACTCAAGCGGAATGTGACCCGTCAACAGCTCCTTACATAGTTACATAGTTAGTGAGGTTGAAAAAAGGCAAAATGCCCACTGAGTTCAACCTGTATCTGTATTAAGCAGTGCACATTATAATGCACCAACCAAAGTAATGGTTTCGTACCTATTGACAACTATATTTCATATCACTCCCATATACATAATGTCAATATATTAAATGCTATAGCCTTGGATGCCTTTTTCAGCTACAAAACTGTCCAATCCGTTTTTAAATGCATTTACAGAGTCTGCCATTATTACTGTCTACGGCAGGGAGTTCCAAATCCTTTTTGCCCTCCTTCATTTTATCACACAACTGGGGCTGCAAGGAAAAGGATAACATTTCCGAGCCCACCTGCTGGCGGTGATGCAGGACAGTCAGGTGCAAGTGTCAATATCTGGTCCAGACTGAAGGACCTGCCAATGATTACTGACATGTCTACTGTCACTGCATATGATGCTGTCACCATTGAAAGAATGGTGGAGTATTATATGGGTGACAGCATCCAAGTAGGCATGTCAGACAGTCTGTATGTATACTGGCAGGAAAAAGAGGCAATTTGGAGGCCCTTGCACAAACTGGCTTTATTTTATCTATATTTTCCCCTCCAGTGTGTACTCTGAAAGAGTGTTTAGTGCAGCCGGTAACCTTGTCAGCGATCGGCGTACGAGGTTACTTCCACAAAATGTGGAGATGATTTTCATCAAAATGAACTATAAATTCCTCCGGGAAGACCTTTACCAGCAATTGCCTCCAGAAAGTACACAGGGACCTGTGATGGTGGATTCCAGTAGGGATGAATTAATACTCTGTGAGGAGGAGGATGTACACACTGAAAGGGGTGAGGAATCGGAGGATGAGGTGGACATCTTGCCTCTGTAGAGCCAGTTTGTGCAAGGAGAGATTGATTGCTTCCTTTTTGGTGGGGGCCCAAACAAACCAGTCATTTCAGCCACAATCGTGTGGCAGACCCTGTCGCTGAAATGATTGTTTTGTTAAAGAGTGTTTATACAACAAACAGTGTTTCCTGTTTATACAACATAAGGGTTGGTGGGAGCATTCTTTTTCTTCTTTGCATCATGTGCTGTTTGGGGCCTTGTTTTTTCAAGTGCCATCCTGTCTGCAACTGCAGTGCCACTCCTAGATGGGCCAGGTGTTTGTGTAGCACACTTGTGTCGCTTAGCTTAGTCATACAGCTACCTCATTGCACCTCTTTTTCTTCTTTGCATCATGTGCTGTTTGGGGCCTATTTTTTAAATCTGCCATCCTATCTGCCACTGCAGTGCTACTCCTAGATGGGCCAGGTGTTTGTGCCGCACACTTGTGTTGCTTAGCTTAGTCATACAGCCACCTCAGTGCAAGCTTTTGGCCTAAAAACAATATTGTGAGGTGTTCAGTATAGACTGGAAATGAATGGAAATGAATGTTATTGAGGTTAATAATACTGTAGGAGTAAAATTACCCCCAAATTCTGTGATTTTAGCTGTTTTTATGTTTTTTTCAAAAACCATCCAGATCCAAAACTAAAACACGAAAGGGTAGTTTTGGCAAAACCAATCCAAAACCAAAACACGAGCAGTGAATTAGACCCAAAACCAAAACACAAAACACGAAAAGTGCCCGCCGTACATCTCTAATTTATAGGTCTCACCTGTTGCATAAGAAAAAGTTGAAAAAAGTAAAAATTAAAAATGCAAAAGAAAATCTTTTTTTTTCATACAAGCATGTGTTTTTTTAAGTGGCGGACAAGGTGATCCAAGCTGAAGACGCCTGTATACTGAAATGGTTTGATTTCAGTGTGTTTGTGGAGATGCAGAGTAAGCTTATCAGAGCCGGCAAACTTCCACATGCAGCTTTCCCAAGTCTACTGATAGTAGCAGCATTAACATAAAGTCACAAACACAACTGCAGCAAATTATGCAAGGCAAGCCACAATGGCCATTGATTTAGAGGGAGTATATCGCCACCCTCAGACCACATCCTCTCAGCAGACCCACCCCTATTAGGACTGCTTCTGGGAAATGTATACAGGGCCAGCAAAACCCGCTCAGTGGCAACTGCTACCCATGGGCATTATGTGTATAAGCGGTGCTACTACAGAGGGATTATGTGTATAAATGGCACTACTACTGTGAGCATTGTGTATAAGGGGCACTACTGTGTAGTGTACATGTATAAGGGGCACTACTGTGTGGAATAATGTGAATAGGGGACACTACTGTGTGTCATAATGTGAACAAGGACACTACTATGTGGTGTAATGTGAATAAGATTGTGCTACTGTGTGGCGTAATTTGAAATGTGGGGATTATTGTTTGGCCATGCAGCTTCTTTGTGAGACCACACCCAGTGTTGGACTGGGGCATGTAGGGCCCACCGGGGGAATGCAGTGGTAAGGGCCCATGTTAGGGGTGTGGCCAGTATGCAGAGGAAGTGTGGCCTGCCACCTCATTGGTTTGACTAACCATTAGAGAGAGCAACGTCTGGGCCCCTTCATAAATATATACAGTAAATTCAGCTGCTGCATGCATTATAATGTAACAGATTAATAACAGATTGATAACAGCAATGCATTGTAGAGAAAACACTATAGTCCAGTATAAGGTAACATATGTATAATGTATAATTCAAGTGCACAGTCTGGAACCTGATCCTTAGAGCAGGTGGTGGGCCCCCAGGCAGTGAAGCCCACTGGTGGTTTCCCTTTTACCCCTGTGGGCCAGTCCAAGCTCGGCCACACCCCTTATTGTGGCAGATTATCCCTTTGCAAAGTCTGGGAGGAAGGGACCAAATTTATAGTTTGCAGGGGGGCACCGAACACCCTAGCACCAGCCCTGGACATAGTGACAGTGTCCATCATTTTCACCACATGTGGCCACAGCACTGACTCGAATGCTGCAAACAGACCTCCACTTAAGATGGCTGGTGCAGGCTGGCTTGGTGCTGTGCATCATGACCTTTGAAGCCATGCACAACCTTATAACCTGCCCAGGCCGAGTGCTTAGCGCTGCCGGGGGTGAAAAAAAACCTGTGCATACGCAATGTAATCCCTGAGATCCCGGTATTCAAATCACAATATTTTTTGGCCAGAATCCCTAGATCCCGCCAATCCCGGAAATTGGCCTCCCTAATTTATTGTCAGTACAGGTTGAGTATCCCATATCCAAATATTCCGAAATACGGAATATTCTGAAATACGGACTTTTTTGAGTGAGAGTGAGATAGTGAAACCTTTGTTTTTTGATGGCCCAATGTACACAAACTTTGTTTAATAGACAAAGTTATTAAAAATATTGTATTAAATGACCTTCAGGCTGTGTGTATAAGGTGTATATGAAACATAAATGAATTGTGTTAATGTACACATACTTTGTTTAATGCACAAAGTTATAAAAAATATTGGCTAAAATTGACTTCAGGCTGTGTGTATAGTGTGTATATGAGACATAAATGCATTCTGTGCTTAGACTTAGGTCCCATCACCATGATATCTCATTATGGTATGCAATTATTCCAAAATACGGAAAAATCCGATATCCAAAATACCTCTGGTCCCAAGCATTTTGGATAAGGGATACTCAACCTGTATAACTATATTGTCTTATGGTATAAAGAACTATTAGAAATGCATAGGTTGGTTTCAGAAAGAAATAAGAGGGAAACCATAATGGATGCTGCCTCTGGAAGCAGAGTAGTTAGGATTAAGACTAATAATAATAATAATAATAATAAAAAATATTAAATAGAAAAAGATTTTAGGTACGTATATTTTAAAAATATTTCTAACATGTTCTTGTGACTGCATATCATACCTTTCGTGAATTCTCTCCTTTCTGCCATGCCAGACAAAAGCACCAAGCAGTGTGTGCTTACAATGCTATTTCCTAATTTATACCTTTATGCAATGAAAATAGAAACCACGTGTATAAGCATAAAAGAAATATTATATGCAGAATGTTTTGTTCTGTACCAAATACAAGGTCAGCGGGATTTTTCTAAATACACCCAAAAGGATCTAGCTTCTTACATCAAGGGCAGATCCTACCACTGACAAACACAGCACTATACTACAGTACATTTCTTCCAATAATTAATATTTCTAACTAACTTACAATTATGTACAGTATATGTTAAGATACATCGTTAGTCAGTTGCACGTGTAACTAATATACACACTTCCTTAAGACTTTGATTTAAGACTCCTTAAGTAACAGTGGCATTACTTGAAATAAAATGAGTCATTCATTTGCATCCTTTGCTGATTGTGTAGAGTTACAAATTACTATGGCCCTCATTCCGAGTTGTTCGCTCGGTATTTTTCATCGCATCGCAGTGAAAATCCGCTTAGTACGCATGCGCAATGTTCGCACTGCGACTGCGCCAAGTAACTTTACTATGAAGAAAGTAATTTTACTCACGGCTTTTTCTTCGCTCCGGCGATCGTAATGTGATTGACAGGAAATGGGTGTTACTGGGCGGAAACACGGCGTTTCAGGGGCGTGTGGCTGAAAACGCTACCGTTTCCGGAAAAAACGCAGGAGTGGCCGGGGAAACGGTGGGAGTGCCTGGGCGAACGCTGGGTGTGTTTGTGACGTCAACCAGGAACGACAAGCACTGAAATGATCGCACAGGCAGAGTAAGTCTGGAGCTACTCAGAAACTGCTAAGTAGTTAGTAATCGCAATATTGCGAATACATCGGTCGCAATTTTAAGAAGCTAAGATTCACTCCCAGTAGGCGGCGGCTTAGCGTGTGTAACTCTGCTAAATTCGCCTTGCGACCGATCAACTCGGAATGAGGGCCTATGTTCTCTATTAGCTACTAACTAGATTCCTGAAATATTAAGTTACCATTTTAGGTACTCAGCCATAAAATTAACTTCAAACAAACAATCAACCATTAACCCAAATAGTTTTAAAAGCTCAGAAACCTAGTTCTTTAAGTAGAAAAATAGACTGAGGTATTTTATACAAACAAAACAATTAAACAGTATAATGTACAATACTAATGGTTTAGACTAGAGCCATATGCTCCGAGACAATTTAACAGCAGGAACAAACAGCAACAATAACAACATAAATGTAGCTACAGATGAATGAAAATATAGCAAATACTGTATTATGCAAAATTAGTTTCAGGGCAACACAGTAGACTGTTTTGCAGTACAAAGGAATGCCATTTTTGAATAATAATTTTGCTTCTGCAATATCTTGCTATCTTTTCCAAACACTACCAATTCATGTATCTCCATGTGTCTTCAATCTCCTCCAATATAATATAATGAAATTCATCTGCTCTAAAAAAAGACTGAGGGGGTGATTCAGACCTGATCAATTGGGCTGCTAAAATTGTTGTCTTGCGATCAAATAGTCGCCACCCATGGGGAGTGTATCTTCGCCGTGCAAGTGTGCAATCGCATGTGTATGCCGAGCTGCTAAAAATCCCTCAGTCAGCGGACCGCTACTAATCCATTTACACCTCACTCAACATTGAATGATTTTACTATTGTGTGCAGTCGGTGCACAGCACAGGACCTACTCCTGCATTGCGATGAGAACAGGCTGATTGGGTCCGGAGCTGACATCACACATCCTCCCTGAAAACGCTTGGGCACGCCTGTGTTATCCCTGACACTCCCACAAAATGGTCATTTCCACCCACAAACGGCCTCTTCCTGTCAATCACCTTGCAAATGCCCGTGCAAAGAACATTTACTCACAAGCCTGTCCCTGACCGGTGATGCCTGTTGTTGCTTGACGAGTGTGCGCATTTTGGTGCATATGCATGTGCAGTCTATTGCGGATTGCCTGCTATGCGAAAATTCACAGCAGCGATCAGGTCCGAATCACCCCCCTAGTGTGGAATGTTCAGTTATTCAAATACACACCTCTGAGGACGGTTTGGGTGTTCCAAATTTTAAATCCTACTATTTGGCGGCTAGATTAGCGCAGTGTGTTTTATGGAATAGACCTAACTGAAAGAATATGGGTAGCGATAGAATCTAACGTCCTTAACATGCACTCTGTTTCTACTTTGTTGTGGCTCCCCAGACTGGCCCACCCTAAGTCGGACTCTGGTCACCCTACTGTATAAATCGCACTTTGGATGTTTGGGACTCTGCTAATAAACAGTTTAATTTAGCACCATATCCTAGTCTTCTGGTTCAGCTGTTTGATAATCCCAGCTTTCGTCCAGGTTGTTCTCCTGCTGCATTTGCTTGCTGGCAATATTGTGGATTCAGGCTGCTTAATGAGATCACCCAAACACCGTCGTTTTCGACATTCACAGAGATCCAGGCTAAATATTCGATCCCACACAAATTATGTTTTCAGTACTTACAAATTAGACATTTTCACTCCTCATTTGCAGCAAGACTAAACTCTAGACCTTTTTCTTGCTTGGAAAATTTGGTCTTTCGTAATGCGCCACTAAAGGGCTCATTTCCACATTATATTCATTAATCTCACCCGACTCTCACCGGAAATTTTTTCGGGTTTTGTGTTTTGGTATTGGCTTTGGTTCCGCGGCCGTGTTTTGGATTCGGACGCGTTTTGGCAAAACCTCCCTGAAATTTTTTTGTCGGAATCGGGTGTGTTTTGGATTCGGGTGTTTGAAAAAAAAAAAAACCCTCAAAAACAGCTTAAATCATAAAATGTGGGGCTAATTTTGATCCTATAGTATTATTAACCTCAATAACCATAATTTCCTCTCATTTCCAGTCTATTCTGAACACCTCACACCTCACAATATTATTTTTAGTCCTAAAATTTGCACCGAGGTCACTGGATGACTAAGCTAAGCGACCCAAGAGGGCGGCATAAACACCTGGCTCATCTAGGAGTGGCACTGCAGTGTCAGACAGGATGGCACTTATGAAAATTGGCCCCAAACATCACATGATGCAAAGATAAAGTAAAAAAAAGAAGTGCAAGATGGAATTGTCCTTGGGCCCTCGCACCCACCCTTATGTTGTATAAACAGGACATGCACACTTTAACAAA
The DNA here is from genome assembly GCF_028390025.1 of Pseudophryne corroboree. Lineage (NCBI taxonomy): Eukaryota > Metazoa > Chordata > Amphibia > Anura > Myobatrachidae > Pseudophryne > Pseudophryne corroboree. Next base: position 760,906,795 of record NC_086445.1, read on the forward strand.
CCCATAATTTCAGCCACAGGGTCTGCCACACAACTGTGGCTGAAATGACTGGTTGGTTTGGGCCCCCACCAAAAAAAGAAGCAATCAATCTCTCCTTGCTCAAACTGGCTCTACAGAGGCAAGATGTCGACCTCATCATGATCCTCCGATTCCTCACCCCTTTCACTGTGTACATCCCCCTCCTCACAGAGTATTAATTCATCCCCACTGGAATCCACCATCTCAGGTCCCTTTGTACTTTCTGAAGGCAATTGCTGGTGAATGTCTCCACGGAGGAATTGATTATAATTCATTTTGATGAACATCATCTTCTCCACATTTTCTGGAAGTAACCTCGTACGCTGATTGCTGACAAGGTGAGCGGCTGCACTAAACACTCTTTCGGAGTACACACTGGAGGGGGGGAAACTTAGGTAAAATAAAGCCAGTTTCTGCAAGGGCCTCTAAATTGCTTCTTTTTCCTGCCAGTATACGTACGGACTGTCTGACGTGCCTACTTGGATGCGGTCACTCATATAATCCTCCACCATTCTTTCAATGGTGACAGAATCATATGCAGTGACAGTAGACGACATGTCAGTAATCGTTGGCAGGTCCTTAAGGCCGGACCAGATGTCAGCACTCGCTCCTGACTACCCTGCATCACTGCCAGTGGGTAGGCTCGGATTTCTTCTCCTTTTCCTCGCAGCCCCAGTTGCGGGAGAATGTGAAGGAGGAGCTGTTGACGGGTCACGTTCCGCTTGACAATTTTCTCACCAGCAGGTCTTTGAACCTCTGCAGACTTGTGTCTGCCGGAAAGAGAGACACAACGTAGGCTTTAAACCTAGGATCGAGCATGGTGGCCAAAATGTAGTGCTCTGATTTCAACAGATTGACCACCCGTGAATCCTGGTTAAGCGAATTAAGGGCTCCATCCACAAGTCCCACATGCCCAGCGGAATCGCTCCATCTTAACTCCTCCTTCAGTATCTCCAGCTGCTTCTGCAAAAGCCTGATGAGGGAAATGACCTGACTCAGGCTGGCAGTGTCTGAACTGACTTCACGTGTGGCAAGTTCAAAGGGTTGGAGAACCTTGCACAACATGGAAATCATTCTCCTCTGCGCTTGAGTCAGGTGCATTCCCCCTACTTTGCCTATATCGTAGGCAGATGTATAGGTTTGAATGGCCTTTTGCTGCTCCTCCATCCTCTGAAGCAAATAGAGGGTTGAATTCCAACTCGTTACCACCTCTTGCTTCACCTGATGGAGGGGCAGGTTCAGGAGTGTTTGCTGGTGCTCCAGTCTTCGGCACGCGGTGGCTGAATGCCGAAAGTGGCCCGCAATTCTTCGGGCCACCGACAGCATCTCTTGCACGCCGCTGTCATTTTTTTTAGAATTCTGCACCACCAAATTAATTGTATGTGCAAAACATGGGATGTGCTGGAATTTGCCCACATGTAACGCACACACAATATTGGTGGCATTGTCCGATGTCACAAATCCCCAGGAGAGTCCAATTGGGGTAAGCCAATCTGCAATGATGTTCCTCAGTTTCCGTAAGAGGTTGTCAGCTGTGTGCCTCTTATGGAAAGTGGTGATACAAAGCGTAGCCTGCCTAGGAATGAGTTGGCGTTTGCGAGATGCTGCTACTGGTGCCGCCGCTGCTGTTGTTGCTGTGGGATGCAATATATCTACCCTGTGGGCTGTCACAGTCATATAGGCCTGAGTCTGCCCTGCTCCACTTGTCCACATGTCCGTGGTTAAGTGGACATTGGGTGCAACTGCATTTTTTAGGACACTGGTGACTCTTTTTCAGACGTCTGTGTACATTCTCGGTATCGCCTGGCTAGAGAAGTGGAACCTAGATAGGATTTGGTACCGGGGACACACTACCTCAAGAAATTCTCTGGATACCGGACATACGTTTAACACCAACACAGCTGCCAAGGTCTGAGTTATCCGCTTTGCAGCAGGATGACTGCTGTGATATTTCATCTTCCTCGCAAAGGACTGTTGGACAGTCAATTGCTTACTGGAAGTAGTACAAGTGGTCTTTCGACTTCCCCTCTGGGATGACAATCGACTCCCAGCAGCAACAAAAGCAGCGCCAGCAGCAGTAGGCGTTACACTCAAGGATCCATCGGAGGAATCCCAGTTAGGAGAGGACTCGGCAGACTTGCCAGTGACATGGCCTGCAGGACTATTGGCGTTCCTGTCTAAGGAGGAAATTGACACTGAGGGAGTTGGTGGTGTGGTTTGCAGGAGCTTGTGTACAAGAGGAAGGGATTTAGTTGTCAGTGGACTGCTTCCGCTGTCACCCAAAGTTTTTGAACTTGTCAATGACTTCTGATGAATGCACTACAGGTGACGTATAAGGGAGGATGTTCCTAGGTGGTTAACGTCCTTACCCCTACTTATTACAGCTTGACAGAGGCAACACACGGCTTGACACCAGTTGTCCACATTTCTGTTTAAATAATTCCACACCGAAGAGGTGATTTTTTTTTGTAATTTGACCAGGCATGTCAATGACCATATTCATCCCACGGACAACAGGTGTCTCCCTGGGTGCCTGACTTAAACAAACCACCTCACCATCAGTATCCTCCTTGTCAATTTCCTCCTCAGCGCCAGCAACACCCATATGCTCATCCTGGTGTACTTCAACAGTGACATCTTCAATTTGACTATCAGGAACTGGACTGTGGGTGCTCCTTCCAGCACTTCCAGGGGGCGTGCAAATGGTGGAAGGAGCCACCTCTTCCCATCCAGTGTTGGGAAGGTCAGGCATCGCAACCGACACAATTGGACTCTCCATGGGGATTTGTGATTTAGAAGAATGCACAGTTCTTTGCTGTGCTTTTGCCATCTTAACTCTTTTCAGTTTTCTAGCGGGAGGATGAGTGCTTCCATCCTCATGTGAAGCTGAACCACTAGCCATGAACATAGGCCAAGGCCTCAGCCATTCCTTGCCACTCCGTGTCGTAAATGGCATATTGGCAAATTTACGCTTCTCCTCAGACGCTTTTAATTTAGATATTTTTGGGTCATTTTACTGAACTATAGTTTTTTGAATTTTAAATGCTCTCTACTATGACATTGGGCATCGGCCTTGGCAGATGACGTTGATGGCATTTTATCGTCTCTGCCATGACTAGTGGCAGCAGCTTCAGCACTAGGTGGAAGTGGATCTTGATCTTTCCCTATTTCACCCTCCACATTTTTGGTCTCCATTTTTTAATTTGTTGAATTATATGCCAGTAATATTATTATATCAATAGCAATGGCCTACTGTACTGTACAACTATATACTGTTGGTCACCAAAATGCTGCACTGTAATACTATATATACTGCTCACAAAAATGCAGCACAGATATGGAATGGATACTTGCAGTGACACAGAGCTGCAAGATACAGCAGTGGCCTACTGTACTGTACAACTATATACTGTCGGTCACCAAAATGCTGCACTGTACTACTATATATACTGCTCACAAAAATGCAGCACATATATGGAATGGATACTTGCAGTGACACAGAGCTGCAATATACAGCAATGGCCTACTGTACTGTACAACTATATACTGTTGGTCACCAAAATGCTGCACTGTACTACTATATATACTGCTCACAAAAATGCAGCACAGATATGGAATGGATACTTGCAGTGACACAGAGCTGCAAGATACAGCAATGGCCTACTGTACTGTACTGTACAACTATATACTGTTGGTCACCAAAATGCTGCACTGTACTACTATATATACTGCTCACAAAAATGCAGCACAGATATGGAATGGATACTTGCAGTGACACAGAGCTGCAAGATACAGCAATGGCCTACTATACTGTACAACTATATACTGTTGGTCACCAAAATGCTGCACTGTACGACTATTTATTCTGCTCACAAAAATGCAGCACAGATATGGAATGGATACTTGCAGTGACACAGAGCTGCAAGATACAGTAATGGCCTACTGTACTGTACAACTATATACTGTTGGTCACCAAACTGCAGCACACTGAGCACAGATATGGAGCTTTTCAGGCAGAGAACGTAGATATTTGCAGCACACTGAGCACAGATATTTGCAGCACACTGAGCACAGATATTTGCAGCACAATGAGCACAGATATGGAGCTTTTCAGGCAGAGAATGCAGCCACGTCCTCTCCGTTCAATCTCCAATGCACGAGTGAAAATGGCGGCAATGCGCGGTTCTTTATATAGAATACGAATCTCACGAGAATCCAACAGCGGGATGATGACGTTCGGCTGCGTTCGGGTTAACTGAGCAAGGCGGGAAGATCCGAGGCTGCCTCGGACCCGTGTAAAATAGGTGAAGTTCGGGGGGGTTCAGATCTCGACGAACCGAATCCGCTCATCTCTACGCTTTGGACACTAGGGGTTCACAAGAAAAAGCCTGCCAATTGGATTTTGGTGAAACTCACGATGCGGATGACTGGTCTGAAATTGCCTCTAGTTCTATTTGTCTTAGATTGAAGGAAAATACACATAAATTATTCTATAGGTAGTATTACATTCCAAATAGAATTAATAAAATGCATCTGGAGATCTCCCCATTATGTTAGCGATGTAAACTGTCGGGCGGTACTTTTCTCCATATTCGGTGGACCTGCCCAAAATTAATTCCACTATGGAAATAAGTTGTGACTCTAGCCAGTTCATTTCTATCACTCCAAATACCTTTTAATGCCAAATATTTTTTTCTTTCAATGGGTGTTCCAGAAGCGTCTCGCCACCAGAATTGTTTACCCACATAGTCCTTTTGGTAAGGTGCTGCATAAGCGGGCTTATGGGGGACTTCTGCACCCCCTAAACTGGTTGAGATTATTGCTAAAATATTCCATATCTACCCGATTTAATATACTGTATCACAAGTACACTCAAAGATTCTGCCCAAACATTTATAAAAGTATGGGAACCCTGGACTTCTTACTTCAGCCGTGCATGATTGTTCCTTGCCCTCCTTGCCTGTGTCTACTCTTAACCTATTAAAGGTTTTCTGTATTCCTCTGGATGTGGATCCGACTGATAGGGATGCCCCCTCCCCTTTCCTTTTCACACCCTTATCTGCTCTCCCGTTTTCCTCCTTTTTCTTTCTTTCCTTTTCCTCTTTGTTTTTCTTTACTATGGTTCTCTATTCTTCCAAAAAACACAAAAGAGATGATAACGTGCAGTTTTCTTTATTGAATTGACTTCTCTTTATTCTCCAATGGATGTTCATGTACATATATCTATCAATCTTTTATTATCATATTGATTTGTGTCATGACACTGTTTTGTTGGATGTCATCTTGAGACCTCTGCGCAGGTCACTTCACTGTTTTTGTATATCATCTTGCCAATAAAAATTGTCTTAAAAAAATAATAATAATTTTGCTTCTGCATTCTGCACTGTGGGGTTGATTTAGAGTTGCATAAATGTTGTCTGCAGATACGGCTGCACTATGGGGGTAATTCAGAATTGATCGCAGCAGCAAATTTGTTAGAAGTTGGGCAAAACCATGGGCCTAATTCAGATCTGTTCGCTCGCTAGCTATTTTTTGCAGTGTTGTGAACAGATAGACGCCGCCTATAGGGGAGTGTATTTTAGTTTTACAAGTGTGTGAATGCGTGTGCAGCCGCCCTGTACAAAAACAGCTTGTGCAATTTCTGAGTAGCTCTGACCTTACTCAGCCGCTGCGATCACTTCAGAATATTTGAGCCCGGAATTGACGTCAGACACCCGCCCGGCAAATGCTTTGACACGCCTGCATATTTCCAACCACTCCCACAAAATGGTCAGTTGCCACCCACAAATGCCCTCTTCCTGTCAATCTCCTTGCGAATGGCTGTGCAAATAATTTCTTCGTTAGAACCAGTGCACAACAACGATCTGCTTTGTAACCGTATGGTGTGCCTGCGCATTGCGGTGCATACGCATGTGCAATAGTAACCTGATTGTTGCGCAGCGAAAAATGCTAGCGAGCGAACAGATCTGAAGTAGGCCCCATGTGCACTGCAGGGGAGGCAGATATAACATGTGCAGAGAGAGTTAGATTTGGGTGGGTTATTTTGTTTCTGTGCAGGATAAATACTGGTTGCTTTATTTTTACACTGCAGTTTAGATTTCAGTTTGAACACGCCCCACCCAAATCTTAATCTCTCTGTACATGTTATATCTGCCCCCCTACAGTGCACATGGGGGATCATTCTGACCCAACTGCGCACTGCAGTTGTTTGCTGTGGTGCGATTGGCTGTCTGGCATGCGCCGGCGCACTGCGGCGTCAGCGCATGCGCAGTTCTGTCCCAAAGTCTGTCGTTGCCTAGCGATCGCCTCTGCCTGTAAATAATTGCAATTGATTCCAGAGTGCCCGGACCAGCCGTTTATAAATAATCCGGAGCCTCCTAGCCGCACCTGGCTGCTTTATTACAGCACCAGACACCCCAACATGACCCGCCCCACTAGGTACAAAATGCTCTGTTCCTGGACTTCCCTCTTAATTTATGATTTCCATCACCTGTGTTGAACTACTTAAATGGTAAGAATGCTGTTTCTTCACAGGTGATGGCAATAATAAATTCAGAGGGAAGTCCAGAAACAGAGCATTTTCTACCTAGTGGGGCGGGTCATGTTGGAAGGTATGCAACACACGTTAAGCTGGACCAAACGCATGAACTGAGACAAAGTGGTGAGCGTGGTTTATTTATAAACGGCTGGTCCGGGCACTCTGGAATCAATTGCAATTAGCACACTGGTCCGTTGAGACTAATATACTATTGACCAAGGTGGTGATCATTATGTGCAATATTTGTTCTTCCCGCACCTGCTAAGGGAATGTATTGAAGGTAACCCTAATATGTAATTATTCAGAGAACAAAGACTATTGTTTTTATACACCGTGGTCACTGCAGTGAGGTGTTATGTGACATTTTTATGCAGATTAGCAAACGTTCTGCTTTACCTCCATGCATTAGTATTCATTATTTTTATAAAAAAGAGCCGGCTTTAGAAACAGGGGAATATTGGATTTCGTTTAGAATATATAAATTGTGTGTATATTATATATGCACATTATATTGATAAATTTTAATACGGTGATTGAATGTGTACTATTCATTGTTTAATGGGATCGGTCTATTAAAGAAAATATTGTGTGTACATATGACCTCACTTTATTTGAAGGCCTGATAAGATTAAAATAGCGCAGAGTGTTTTATAATAATTTAGATGGCAGCCAAGGGCAAGATCCTCAACAATAACAACTACCAGGATCCCGACATTGGTGCCCAGTTCCTGGCCCTCCTGTGTGTGTGCTCTGCCCTTCTCCTGCACATTGCAATGACAGCGCTGTTATTGGGGGCTAAATCCAGTAACCTGGTACTGCAAGATGGCATTAAGATCACGCTAACCGCCAAACCAATTGCCCCCAATGTACCCCACAGATGCCACCTGTCATGTTTGTACCTGTATTATTAGTATTATTATGCAGGGGCATAGTAGTGGTGGCTGCATGTTCACGTGTGTGGGGGGAGGGTAATTTTATTAGTGGGGGTTCCACAACTTAGTTGCCCCTGGGCCCCCACAAGCCTTAATCTGGCCCTGGTAATGAGTGATAACAAGAATGTCACTTGTTATTAAAGTATGCCCAGAAATGCACACAACATGCCCATGGAACACTTATTAAACATTGGAATGGAAGAGACAGATAGATCCTCTGCACCAGTTAATTACGAGGGTAATCCAGAAATTAAACCGTAGCAGATCATTTTAATATTTCTGATATGCAGGTCATTCACCCTCCCCACTTGATAGTCAGACAGTCTCCCTAACCTGTATTGTAAGTGCTCTGAGTGGTGTGCTGTTATGGTTGGTTTTGGCTATGTTAAAATGAACCCTACAATACAAAATCCCTCCAACTGTGAAGTGAGGATTGTTTCTTGAAAGTGCAGAAAGTAACCTGCCAAAATGTATCATCAATTAAAGTGGAGTATGGTTATGTGAGAAAGTGGTGTGAAATGTTCAATAATGGACAAACAAACATGCATAATAAAGATCAACCAGGACAAACATCACTTGTCACAATTTTGAGTGGGAGGTTTTAGATTAGTTACAATATAGGGGGTCATTCCGAGTTGATAGCTCGCTAGCTACTTTTAGCAGCCGTGCAAACACATTGTCGCCGCCCACCGGGGTGTGTATTTTAGCTTTGCAGAAGTGTGAACGCTTGTGCAGCAGAGCGCCTGCAAAATCATTTTGTGCAAAACAAGACCAGCTCTGTAGTTACTCTTCGTGTGCGTTGATTCTAACGACGGAGGGACGGCTTTTGACGTCACACACCCGCCCAGCGTTCGCCCAGCCACGCCTGCGTTTTCCCCGACACGCCTGCATTTTTCTAAGCACTCCCTTAAAACGGTCAGTTGCCACCCAGAAACGTTCACTTCATGTCAATCTTCCTGCGTTCTGCTGTGCGACTTCGCTAGAACCTGTGCAAAACCACAAAGGACTTTGTACACGTATGTCGCGTGTGCGCATTGCGGTGCATACGCATGCGCAGAAATGCAGATTTTTAGCCTGAACACAGCGCTACGAACAATGGCAGCTAGCGATCAACTCGGAATGACCCTCATAGTCCGGACCTTACTAAGAGTGATTTTCACCTTTTCACTAAGCTGAAAGAGTTCATTGGGCAGCAAATGTTTTGGATGTGATGATGAGATCAGATTCTAAAGCTTATGTACAGATATGTATGATAAATTCTTAAATTAAGGATGTAATTACAGTGCATCTGGAAAGTATTCACAGCGCTTCACTTTTTCCACATTTTGTTATTTTACAGCCTTATTCCAAAATGGAATAAATAATTTTTTCCCTCAGAATCTACACACAATACCCCATAATGACAATGTGAAAAAAGTTTTTTTTTAGATTTTTGCAAATTTACTAAAAATAAAAAACTAAGAAATCACATGTACAGTACATAAGTATTCACAGCCTTTGCTCAATACTTTGTTGATGCTCCTTTGGCAGCAATTACAGCCTCAAGTCTATTTTAATATGATGCCACAAGCTTGTCACACCTATCTTTGGGCAGTTTTGCCCATTTCTCTTTGCAGCACCTCTCAAGCTCCATCAGGTTGGATGGGAAGCATCGGTGCACAGGCATTTTCAGATCTCTCCAGAGATGTTCAATCGGATTCAAGTTTGGACTCTGGCTGGCCCACTCAAGCACATTCACAAAGTTGTCCTGAAGCCACTCCTTTGCTATTTTGGCTGTGTGCTTAGTCTGAGGTCAAGAGTTCTCTGAAGCAGGTTTTCTTCCAGGATGTCTCTGCACATTACTGTATTCATCTTTCCCTCTATCCTGACTAGTCTCCCAGTTTCTGCCGCTGAAATACATCCCCACAGCATGATGCTGCTACCACCATGCTTCACTGTAGGGATGATATTGGCCTGGTGATAAGCAGTGCCTGGTTACCTCCAAATATGATGTCTGGCATTCACGGCAATGAGTTCAATCTTTGTCTCATCAGACCAGAGAATTTTGTTTCTCATGGTCTGAGAGTCCTTCAGGTGCATACAGGCCTAATTGGTGGAATGCTGCAGAGATGGTTGTCATTCTGGAAGGTTCTCCTCTCTCCATAGAGGAATGCTGTAGCTCTGACAGAGTGACCATCAGGTTCTTGGTCACCTCCCTGACTAGGGCCCTTCTCCCCCCGATCGCTCAGTTTAGATGGCCAGCCAGCTCTAGAAGGTGTCCTGGTTGTTCCAACTTCTTCCATTTATGGATGATGGAGGCCACTGTGCGCATTGGGACCTTCAAAGCAGCAGATTTTTTTCTGTACCTTTCCCCAGATTTGTGCCTTGAGACAATCTTGTCTCGGAGGTCTACAGACAATTCCTTTGACTTCATGCTTGGTTTGTGTCAGACATGCACTGTCAAGTGTGGGGCCTTATATAGACAAGTGTGGGACTTTCCAAATTATGTCCAATCAACTGAATTTACCACAGGTGGACTCCAATTAAGCTGTAGGAGCATCTCAAGGATGATCAGTGGAAACAGGATGCACCTTAGCTCAATTTTGAGCTTCATGGCAAAGGCCATGAATACTTATGTACATGTGATTTCTTAGTTTTTTATTTTTAATAAATTTGCAAAAAACTCAAAAAACTTTTTTCATGTTGTCATTATGGGGTATTGTGTGTAGAATTTTAAGGATGTTTTGTAACATAACAAAATGTGGAAAAAGTGAAGTGCTGTGAATACTTTCCGGATGCACTGTATATGGATAAATAAACAAAGGTACTATGTATTTAAAAAAAAAATCCTAATGTAAAATCTTGATTTATGTATTATATACAGTACCTACTGAATAATATGGGGATGCAATCACTGATAACTAATATGATACTGAATAATTATAGACACCCCTAGACCAAAAGTTTTGTATTGATAAACTTGCTATACAATATATGCATTAAAATTTATACCACAGAGCCTTTTTCCATCCTCCCCCTGTCATCTCTGGCATTTTTTTCTAAGTAGAGCAGAAGCAGGGTCAGCATTGCAGGAAGGTACTGGGCTCAGGAGGCACCGTCCTTGCTCCACTACACCGGATGGGTCTGGTTGTTCAAGCTCTTTGAATCTCTCTAGTCTCACGTGTTTTCAGGTGACAGAGCTGGAGATAGACCCTGCCTGCTGTCCTTGCAGGCCATCCACTCACTGATAGTTGTTGCCTGCGATTGATCACCAATCAGTTCTCCTCCCATCATACTAGGCTGCACCACACCACACATGAAGCAGTGACCACTGTCTGTCAGATCCCAGCAGCTGGAGCTTAGGGGCTGCTCTGGAGGATGCTGTGTGAGTGCACACAGCAAAATAGAACAACAGTAAGTAAGTGCTCCCTCCACCTATCCAGGTGTCTCCCCCTTCCTTCCCCAACCAGCCCACTGCACCCATCTCAATGCCTCCCACCTAGAACCACCCGCTGCCTATCCATCACTTTCTCCATCACCCAACACCTGTCACTTTCTCCCTGTCACCCACTGCCAGTCACCCCTTCCTGTCCTGTGACGACATGCCCCTTGTTGCATGGCCACACCTATTTTCTGTAAGTGCACACGCATTCGGCACACACAAACGTACCTGCTGCTAGTACATCCCCCTTCCTATTACAGTGCCCCCCCTGACATTTTCTTCTGGATCCATTCCTGCCACAGAGCCTCAACAAGGACTACAAAATAGCAGTGCTTGGCTCCTATAGAGCTATGGAAACTTCTTTTGATTTCAAATCAGTGATGTTATGTACAGATAAAACCACACTCATCATGGCTACATCTCAGTGTGATCTCACCTTGTTAGGCATAACCGTGAGCAAGTCTGTGATACGTGCACGTTTTAGATGTGCACAAGCTCAATTCGCATGAATGGGAGCAGCTAAATACGCAGCTGAATGCGGCATGGCGCAGGTGCAACTAGTTGCACCGAGAATACCTGTTTGCTATAGATGTAGCCACGATGAGCGTAGCTACATCTGTCAGACATTTCCATTATATATCTGTTATGTATTGTCTGCAATTAAATGTCATACAATTTTTATCACAATCCAAATGTTCAGCCAAACCGGTGTGAGAATGTGTCACTGGAGATAGATCTGAACCAGAGACTACCAGCATGAAAGTTAAACCAGAGAAAAGATAATTTGATATATCAAATATCAGCAAACCACCTAGAAAATATGATGAAGAATTGGCAAACAATGCATCCAATGTACCTCATGATATTCATGAGCCCAACTCAAAGACTGATTGGTGTAAATGTAAGTATAACGCTTTGCAATATTTAGGAGTCAAGAGTTCAAGAGACATCAAGAATCATGATAGTTACAGCAGTCCAAAGTTTGTGAGTCAAAAGACTATTGCCAAGGCCTATGCTGTCAGTTAGAGGAGTCTTGCAAATGTACCTGTCTAGAAGGCCAAACTAAACATGTCTGTATGTTGATGTTCTGTTATGTGTCTAACCTCAACTTTCTTACAGGTTGCTACGTGAAAGATTCATTTGTGATTTTGGATAACATGGAGATGCTTGTAGCAAGGGGGGTGATAGAATAGGAGAGCGCTACTGCATACATATTGGTGTAAGGGACTGCAGCTGATCAGGATTGCATTGGTGTAAACAAGAGTATTTAAGAGTCTGTGACATGTGTAAATCTATTTATATGTAAGATATGTTTAAATGCACTTAAAAGGTAAAAAATGGATTTTTTACAGTAGGTATTGACATTTGGAAATACTGTAGTTTATGGGGCATTCTCACCTAGCAAATAATATGGTAATTGACCTAGCTCCAGCAAGGGTATAGGTGTTGATTAGCCAAGTCTTTTGTGGATAAGCTTTTTCTTTGAAATGTCCTCCAGGTTGGCTTATGAGTGTCTCTATGTAAAATGTCTGCAGGTCTAAATGAAATAAATAGTTTTCAAGAATTACCTGTACATTTCTTACAAATATGGAAACGGAAAAATGCAATTGAAATTCAAGTTATATTTACATTTGTGAAAGAGACAGTATATGTTAAATCATACTGTTTTAGGAAAGCAAACAGTTTTTCAACTGTAATATGTATTTATTTATATTTTGTGAGATACCCTGATTGGTCAAAAAGACCACAAGGTGGAACTACCTCCTGTGATATTGTGTGTAAGAACAGGATAAAAATATTAGAGTTGAGCGGGTTTGGGTTTTACTCGGATTTACTCGGTTCTCAAAACGGCATCTTATTGGCTATCCAAAACAAAAGACATCCGTGAGCCAATAAGATGTCGTTTTGAGAACCAAGTGAATCCGAGTAAAACCTAGTAAAAACAAACCCGCTCATCTGTAAAAAATACGGGTTGTGAGTCCTGAGTAGATACTGTAGGTATATTATATACCTTCTGTGACATATAGACACGTTGAACTGATGTTAACATCTGTATGCTGTAACCCCAGTGCAATACTTGTGAAGGAGTCTTTTTAAGACTATTTGAGCAATAAACATTTTGCCTTCGAAATAACTGCCTTCATCTTGTGACCAACAGGAATGCCCCAAATGCAGTGCTGTTCTCCGGCTGTTCTGGACTGAGCCCAGTGTCTACAAGCTCTGCCTTCTGCCACCTATCATGCTTGGACTGGTCTAGGTGGGAATCAGCCAAAGCCAATTAGGACATGTGTCAGCAGTATGTCTACACATACACACCAGCAAGAGATATTAAGTGATGGTGGTAGGAGCCTGGTGGTGGCAGCAAGATATTGACCCACTGTAGTAACAGGTGGTTACTGATGGAGAGTGGGATTCCCCTATTGGCCCGGGTCCCATGGGACCCAATTCAAATCTGTCATTGCTTGGCGCTGGCAGAAAATCGCATCTGGTCACAATCATCAACCAGTGTAACAGTGAGTATGGCTGTTCCATTACTTGTTCAATAAACCACACTTCTTTCTTAAGCCAACTGGACTTGTCATTGATTCCATTAAAATTCCATTGGTTTGTACATTACTCTGCCAAACCACCAACTGTTCACACATTTTTAATTGTTTGTGGATTTCTCATGAAAAGTTTCATATATACAGTATGTCATTAATTGACAGTTTTTAGTATTAAATTATCTACAGTCTCTGGAGATTAATTCATGATACTTATCCTTTGATTTTTATTTCCTCCACTCCCTCTCCCCCATGCCTTATTTCATGTAGACCGCCTATTTAACCTCTCTCTATTATTAGACACCATCCTCTCTGTGTTTAAGCTTGCCTTGTTTCTTCCATACTTGAAAAACCCACCCTTGATCTTTGGAGGCTCTTTAACTATTGGCCCATCTTCCTACCTCCAAGCTATTGGACCATATTATCTACACCCACTCATCTATATTTTATCCAACTCTCTTCTTGACCCAGTTCTGCCTGACTTCATCCACTCCACCCAACAGAATCTTCTCTCACAAAAGTTGCAAATTACCTTTTGTTAGCCAAATCTAAGGGCCATTACTATTTATTCATACTTCCAGACCTCTCTGTTGCTTTTGACACTATATATCATCCTCTCCTCTTGTGTGATAATGACCTCTCCTAACTGCTTTCCTACCTCTATGGTCATTCGTTTTGTGTATCTCTACCTCTCCCCAATTTCCACTAACAGTTGGAGTTCCTCAAGGTTCTGTCCCTGCCTTACTCCTTTCCTTGATCTATTCACTTCCTTGGTGAGCTCAACAGATTTATCTTCAGTATTTATCTATATTGATGATACTTAGATTACCCCTTCTCCCCTGACCTCTTAACTTTTCTCTGTCACACTCTGGACTTTCTAAAGTACTTTCTTACCGATGTGATGTCTGTCCTGGCTGGCACAGAGGTCCAAGCACGCTGTATCCACACATCGCTCCCAGAGGTTTTTCAGCACTGTTTCAGTATAAAGTCTCCTACAGAGGCTTCTACTTCTGAGCATAGCGCTTCATGGCGCTGTCTTTCATTGTTTCAGTGTTTGTTTTTCATAGTGTTCACTTCTTGGTGTTTAGGCCTAATAAGAGTTTCCCTCCAAGTCCAGACATGGGCGCTGCCATCTTGGATTCCATCAGATGACCCTCCATTTTCCAATCCTGGAGCTTCTTTCGTCAGCTGACTGCAACATCCAATGTATCCACACTGCAAGGTATAAAGGTAACTTCCTGTGATTACCAATTTCTCAGTACAACAGTCTCTATCCAGGAATTAACAGCTCTGTGCCGAGCTCCTTCATTCCAGTGACTTTGTATGATTCAGCCTGTCCCGATTCCACTTTGGCTACCATTGTTATGTGGACTTTGTATTTCTTCAGTGTTTCCAGTGTCAAGATTCCGGATCAAGCACTCCAGTGTGCACTCCAGTCCATTCCTGTTCCATTCCGGATACTATTGTTACTTGAACTTTGGCTTTCTTCAGTATTATCAGTGTTAAGATTCCAGATCAAGCCGGGTGAGCACTCCAGTCCATTCCAGTTCCATTCTGGATGTTATTGTTATTTGAACTATGGGGGTAATTCCAAGTTCATCGCACGCTAGCTATTTTTTGCAGAGCAGCGATCAGACAGTCGCCGCGTATAGGGGAGTGTATTTTTGCTTTTCAAGTGTGCAAACACTTGTGCAGCCGAGTGGAATGGAAACGTTTTTTGCAGTTTCTGAGTCGCTCTGGACTTTCTCAGTCCTTGCGATCACTTCAGTCTTTTTGGACCCGGAATTGACGTCAGACACCCGCCCTGCAAACGCTTGGACATGCCTGCATTTTTCCAAACACTCCCAGAAAATGGTCAGTTGACACCCACAAATGCCCTCTTCCTGTCAATCTCCTTGCGATCGGCTGTCTGAATGGATTCTTCATTAAATCCATCACCCAGCACCAATCCGCTTTGAACACGTTCGATGCGCCTGCGCATTGCGGTGCATACACATGCGCGCATTTTTGCCAAGTTTTGGCCTGATCGCAGCGCTGCAAAAAATAGCTAGCGTGCGATCAACTCGGAATGACCCCCTATGTCTTTCTTTAATGCTATCAGTGTTAAGTTTCCGGATCAAGCCCGGTCAGCACTCCAGTCCATTCCGGTTTCATTCTGGATGCTATTATTATTTGAACTGTGTCTTTCTTTAATACTGCTAGTGTCAAGATTCCAGATCAAGCCCAGTCAGCACTCCAGTCCGTTCCGGATTTATTCCGGATATTATTGTTATTTGAACTTTTGTCTTCTTCAGTCCAATCCAGTTCTATTCCGGTCATCATTTCTATGACTAACCTGGTATCTTCTGTCAGCATACAGTATCTGCAGTGAATCATGGATGTTATTCTTTAATAAAAGTTTTGTTTTTTATTATATCTGCCTCCGGGCTTGTTACTGCTAGAACACCAACGATTCCTTCAAGTATATGCACCATACCTGATTTAAACCTCCTCAATTAATTTACATTCCCCCTGTGTCAGCTTCATCCACAAACACCTTTCCAAACCAAACCTAACCCTCAGGCGTGACACTCTCATTTCTCGCATCTCCAGCTGTCTTCTTACTCTTTCTTCCTTTATGTCCCAGTGCATTTTTAAATACAACATAGCTAAGTCTGAGCTGCTTCCCAAGTCCTCCCACCTCCTAGATTTTCCACAACTCTGTCTCACAAGTATGCTGAATAGTAGTTATCCTTAACATTCCCCTTTCTGTATTACCCCACATTAATGCCCTCTCCTATTCATTATGCATGCAATTATGTAATGTCTCTAGGGTCAGACCCTTTTTCATCCTAGATGCAACCATGATCTGCATCCACTCACTGGTCACCTTTCAACTGGTGCATACTCCTCTTGCCTTCCCTAATCTGCCTCTCTATACAGTACATCCTGCACACTAATGTTTGAAAAATGTTCTCTCCAACTGCAGTCTATATGCCATCCCATTCAATTAGGCCACATACTGGCACCCATTCCCTTATACAGATGTGTCCTCACACATCTTTGCTAAAAGAGCAGCATGGTGTGGAATTGTTGTGTTTGCAGCAAAACCATGCCATTGCAGCCCTTTGTCTTGCTAAAATATAGGGTGTGTGTATATCCACACATCTGCGATTGCCACTGAGTAAACCAGATATAACTGCAAGCAGTGGGCACATGCCTGCCCACTACCCATGCTCTTACACTGTGGCAGGGCCACCTCTATATGTAAGGCAGCAGGAGCATCTTACTCTTGTTGCCTGCGAGTGCACAGCATATTCTGTATGCATTCACGGATGCGTTCGTATGCACACACCCACCCGTGAATGACACGCTTTGCCAGGAATCCGCATTACAGGCAAACATGTATGAGGACACATCTATATGGCCAAATCCAAACTCCACAACATTCACGTACACTCACATATAAAACCTTTATCCAATCCTCTCATCATACATACAGATGTGTCCACATTAACCTTTCCCCAATTTAGATTTATGGCCAAATTAGCCATACAATCTAATCTGTAAATAAGATGCACCTTCTTATTTTTCTTAAGATATGCTAATTTAATTTGCTACATTATATAAATTGTTTTCAGGAAAAGAATTGGGAATCCATCTCATTGCTCCTTGTGGTAGAGCATCTTAGCCATGCTAAACATTTCATGACAAATAAAGCAGAGAGGGAAAGGTGTATGAGGACACATCTGTATCTAATCTCATCTCCCTCCATCCACTTTGCTATGCTAATAAATGTCTGTCTACCCAACTAATTACCTCTTTCTACTTCTGCCTCCAGGACTTCGACCAGGCTGCTACTCACTACGAGAACTCCCTCCCTCTCACTAGTAGACTCTCTTCGCCTCTACATAGCTTAAAACAGACTCTTTTCATAACACCTTTGTCAACAAACTTTGATTAACCTTCTTTCCCCATATAATCTCTTTATTTCTTTACCTTTGCCATCATCTCCTCAACCTTGGTATTCTATTTGGACTGTAATCAGTGGCTTTGAACATGTCTGCTCTTTCTTATACTGTAGCTACAGTGACTTAGTACTTTTGCATGCCATTTTTACAGCACTGCAGACCCCATGTGGTGCACTATAAATAAAAGATAATAATAATTAAGCATTATAAAGAAAAATTACCATCAACAACTAACAGCACCACCTTGTTATTATCTTCCTCCTCATTGTCATCATTAGCAACACACTTAATAAAGTAACATGTTAAACAATTTTTCAGACGTTTAGTTTACTTTCTATTCCAATTCATAAACTCCCATATAGTTGTTAAAGAAATTGTTTTTGATCATAGTTGGACTTTCCTACAAATAATGACTGTGTGGAATATGTCTGCCTCAACTATTAATGATACCCGCTTGTAATTTTAATTATTCCTCCTGCAGTGAGCAATTGCATGAATTATGCATAGCTTAAAAGTATATTCTGCATTATAATTTATGCTAATCAAAAAGGGTTTATCGGTATTCCAATTACAGGAGCTACCTAATCAGGGTAAATATGTATCCTAATTTATCGACTCTTTATATTTTTTCAATTATGTAGGTTTGCAACAAAATTAAACATTATCCAAAAGTTTGTTAAGCCTGCAGATAATATAAATTCATATCAGGTATGTGTGTGAAAACAACAAAAAAAAAACCACATTTATATATCCATCCTGAATTCAGGAGTTGGTGTGTAATTTTCAATAAAGAATAAAGAATAAAGAATCTTGATCAGTGTAGCTGATAACCCTAATTAAATTGTAATTCAAATTACCCCCATCCCATGTTTTGAGACTAGTATGATTAATTACCAATCAATTGAATTTGCTGCAGGGCATACTGCAGGTTGTTAGCTCCTGTGTTAAGAGCGCAATGCTATTCAACTACTACCTTTGGTAAGCCCCAAGGATGAACTTAATATGGATTTTCACTTTCTTCACTTTCCCTGTCTTCTGATCCCGGTTCATCATTGCTTTGTAGCCATATCAAGCAGTCCACCAAGAACCTTTGCAATCTGGTTGACAATTATAAAATAGATAGCACCTATTATTGTGTATCAATGCATATTTCCTTATAGATTCTAAGCTTGCTAGCAGGGCCTTCCTACAGCTATGACCCAGTTTATTACCCAGTTTTGATTTATCATTGTTGTTTTCAATTGTAAAGCACAATCTAATTTGCTGTGTTATGTAAGAACTGATAATAAATAAATAATAATGATTTTTTGCTAGCACCTCAAGTGGCCACCACCCCCCCACTGGTTAGGGATGCGGTAGGGGATGGGTAATAATACTCCCCACCAATGTCAGGATCTTCAGTGTCAGGATGCCGCAGTCGGTCATGTGACCTCTGGAAGAGGGGTCACTTGTACTGGTGACACACGGTGCGGCACCCTCTGGGCACATAAATAGGGGGTGTGGCCTAGTTAGAAAGGGGCATGGCTTCTTGGGGATCCAGGACAGTGGGCTTGTCCTGGTTAGAAAGGGGCATAAATTTGCGGGCAGCCCCTGTTTTTATCACTCTGGGAGGTATGCCCAGAATCCCTGAGATGCTGGCTGCCTCTGGAGACTTGCCTGCATGCAGTGTCGGCTCTTCTGCTTTGACAGGAGCCAGGTGCTGCAGCAGAATGTTACACTGTAGCACCTGGCTCCTGTCACTGTGGAGAAGCTGGCATTTTCGTGACACCCCCCCAATGGTGACACCCGGGTGTGGCTCACACACCTGCACTCCCCTTTTGATGTCACTGTACTCCGTCATTCCGACAGCTGGGATATAGTATTTATTCCTTGTAAGTAAAGTAAAAAAGCAAGCAACTAGGCAAAACCATGTTGCAGGTAAGGAATATGTGACAGATATTTAGATTTGAGTGGAGGTGTGTTCAATCTGAAATCTAAATTGCAGTGCAAAAATAAAGTTGTCTAACATTTGTTGGCTGCATGCAAAGGAATCCAGTATTTACCATGTATAGGTTAAATATAGTGATGAGCGGGTTCGGACCCTCGGGATCCGAACCCGCCCAAACTTCACCTTTTTTTTCACGGGTCCGAGCAACTCGGATCATCCCGCCTTGCTCGGTTAACCCGAGTGCACCCGAACGTCATCATTCCGCAGTCGGATTCTCGCGAGATTCGTATTCTATATAAGGAGCCGCGCGTCGCCGCCATTTTTCACTCATGCATTGGAGATGATCGTGAGAGGACGTGGCTGGCATCCTCTCAGTTTCTATGTTCAGTGGGCTGCAGATTGTGCTGCAAATATCTGTGCTCAGTGTGCAGCAAATATCTATGCTCAGTGTGCTGCAAGTGCAAATATCTACGTTCTCTGCCTGAAAAACGCTCCATATCTGACTGTGCTCAGTGTGCTGCAAATATCTGTGCTCAGTGTGCTAATTGCTTTATTGTGGGGACTGGGGACCAGCAGTATTATATAGTAGGAGGACAGTGCAGAGTTTTGCTGACCAGTGACCACCAGTATTAAACGTTCTCTGCCTGAAAAATGCTCAATATCTGTGCTGCATTGTAGTATATAGTAGGAGGACAGTGCAGAATTTTGCTGAACACCAGTATAACTATATATATATAGCAGTACGGTACAGTAGTCCACTGCTCTACCTACCTCTGTGTCGTCAAGTATACTATCCATCCATACCTGTGGTGCATTTCAGTTTTGCACAGTTTGCTGACCACCAGTATATACTATATAGCAGTACGGTACAGAAGGCCACTGCTCTACCTACCTCTGTGTCGTCAAGTATACTATCCATCCATACCTGTGGTGCATTTCAGTTTTGCACAGTTTGCTGACCACCAGTATATACTATATAGCAGTACGGTACAGAATGCCACTGCTCTACCTACCTCTGTGTCGTCAAGTATACTATCTATCCATACCTGTGGTGCATTTCAGTTTTGCACAGTTTGCTGACCACCAGTATATACTATATAGCAGTACGGTACAGAAGGCCACTGCTCTACCTACCTCTGTGTCGTCAAGTATACTATCCATCCATACCTGTGGTGCATTTCAGTTTTGCACAGTTTGCTGACCACCAGTATATACTATATAGCAGTACGGTACAGTAGGCCACTGCTCTACCTACCTCTGTGTCGTCAAGTATACTATCCATCCATGCCTGTGGTGCATTTCAGTTTTGCACAGTTTGCTGACCACCAGTATATAATATATAGCAGTACGGTACAGTAGGCCACTGCTCTACCTACCTCTGTGTCATCAAGTATACTATCCATCCATACCTGTGGTGCATTTCAGTTTTGCACAGTTTGCTGACCACAGTATAGACTATATAGCAGTACGGTACAGTAGGCCACTGCTCTACCTACCTCTGTGTCGTCAAGTATACTATCCATCCATACCTGTGGTGCATTTCAGTTTTGCACAGTTTGCTGACCACCAGTATATAATATATAGCAGTACGGTACAGTAGGCCACTGCTCTACCTACCTCTGTGTCGTCAAGTATACTATCCATCCATACCTGTGGTGCATTTCAGTTTTGCACAGTTTGCTGACCACCAGTATATACTACATAGCAGTACGGTACAGTAGGCCACTGCTCTACCTACCTCTGTGTCGTCAAGTATACTATCCATCCATACCTGTGGTGCATTTCAGTTGTGCGCAGTATATATAGTAGTAGGCCATTGCTATTGATATATTACTGGCATATAATTCCACACATTTAAAATGGAGAACAAAAATGTGGAGGGTAAAATAGGGAAAGATCAAGATCCACTTCCACCTCGTGCTGAAGCTGCTGCCACTAGTCATGGCCGAGACGATGAAATGGCATCAACATCATCTGCCAAGGCCGATGCATAATGTCATAGTAGAGAGCATGTAAAATCCCAAAAAATAAAGCTCAGTAAAATGACCCAAAAATCTAAATCAAAATCATCTGAGGAGAAGCGTAAACTTGCCAATGTGCCATTTACGACACGGAGTGGGAAGGAACGGCTGAGGCCCTGGCCTATGTTCAAGGCTAATGGTTCAGCTTCACCTGAGGATGGAAGCACTCATCCTCCCGCTAGAAAACTTAAAAGAGTTAAAATGGCAAAAGCACAGCAAAGAACTGTGCGTTCTTCTAAATCACAAATCCCCAAGGAGAGTCCAATTGTGTCGGTTGCGATGCCTGACCTTCCCAACACTGGACGGGAAGAGGTTGCGCCTTCCACCATTTGCACGCCCTCTGCAAGTGCTGGAAGGAGCACCCGCAGTCCAGTTTCTGATAGTCAAATTGAAGATGTCACTGTTGAAGTACAACAGGATGAGGATATGGGTGTTGCTGGCGCTGGGGAGGAAATTGACAAGGAGGATTCTGATGGTGAGGTGGTTTGTTTAAGTCAGGCACCCGGGGAGACACCTGTTGTCCGTGGGACGAATATGGCCATTGACATGCCTGGTCAAAATACAAAAAAAATCACCTCTTCGGAGTGGAATTATTTCAACAGAAATGTGGACAACTGGTGTCAAGCCGTGTGTTGCCTTTGTCAAGCTGTAATAAGTAGGGGTAAGGACGTTAACCACCTAGGAACATCCTCCCTAATACGTCACCTGGACCGCATTCATCAGAACTCAGTGACAAGTTCAAAAACTTTGGATGACAGTGGAAGGAGTCCACTGACCACTATATCCCTTCCTCTTGTAACCAAGCTCCTACAAACCACACCACCAACTCCCTCAGTGTCAATTTCCTCCTTACACAGGAAAGCCAATAGTCCTGCAGGCCATGTCACTGGCAAGTCTGACGAGTTCTCTCCTGCCTGGGATTGCTCCGATGCATCCTTGAGTGTAACGCCTACTGCTGCTGGCGCTGCTGTTGTTGCTGCTGGGAGTCGATCGTCATCCCAGAGGGGAAGTCGGAAGACCACTTGTACTACTTCCAGTAAGCAATTGACTGTCCAACAGTTCTTTGCGAGGTAGATGAAATATCACAGCAGTCATCCTGCTGCAAAGCGGATAACTCAGGCCTTGGCAGCCTGGATGGTGAGAAACGTGTTTCCGGTATCCACCGTTAATTCACAGGGAACTAGAGACTTGATTGAGGTACTGTGTCCCCGGTACCAAATACCATCTAGGTTCCATTTCTCTAGGCAGGCGATACCGAAAATGTACACAGATGTCAGAAAAAGAGTCACCAGTGTCCTAAAAAATGCAGTTGTACCCAATGTCCACTTAACCACGGACATGTGGACAAGTGGAGCAGGGCAGACTCAGGACTATATGACTGTGACAGCCCACTGGGTAGATGCATTGCCTCCCGCAGCAAGAACAGAAGCGGCGGCACCAGTAACAGCATCTCGCAAACGCCAACTCGTTCCTAGCCAGGCTACGCTTTGTATCACGGCTTTCAATAAGAGGCACACAGCTGACAACCTCTTACGGAAACTGAGGAACATCATCGCAGAATGGCTTACCCCAATTGGACTCTCCTGGGGATTTGTGACATCGGACAATGCCACCAATATTGTGCGTGCATTACATCTGGGCAAATTCCAGCACGTCCCATGTTTTGCACATACATTGAATATGGTGGTGCAGAATTATTTAAAAAACGACAGGGGCGTGCAAAAGATGCTGACGGTGGCCCGAAGAATTGCGGGCCACTTTCGGCATTCAGCCACCGCGTGCCGAAGACTGGAGCACCAGCAAACAGTCCTGAACCTGCCCTGCCATCATCTGAAGCAAGAGGTGGTAACGAGGTGGAATTCAACCCTCTATATGCTTCAGAGGATGGAGGAGCAGCAAAAGGCCATTCAAGCCTATACATCTGCCTACGATATAGGCAAAGGAGGGGAAATGCACCTGACTCAAGTGCAGTGGAGAATGATTTCAACGTTGTGCAAGGTTCTGCAACCCTTTGAACTTGCCACACGTGAAGTCAGTTCAGACACTGCCAGCCTGAGTCAGGTCATTCCCCTCATCAGGCTTTTGCAGAAGAAGCTGGAGACATTGAAGGAGGAGCTAAAACAGAGCGATTCCTCTAGGCATGTGGGACTTGTGGATGGAGCCCTTAATTCGCTTAACCAGGATTCACGGGTGGTCAATCTGTTGAAATCAGAGCACTACATTTTGGCCACCGTGCTCGATCCTAGATTTAAAACCTACGTTGTATCTCTCTTTCCGGCAGACACAAGTCTGCAGAGGTTCAAAGACCTGCTGGTGAGAAAATTGTCAAGTCAAGCGGAACGTGACCCGTCAACAGCTCCTCCTTCACATTCTCCCACAACTGGGGGTGCGAGGAAAAGGCTAAGAATTCCGTGCTCACCCGCTGGCGGTGATGTAGGGCAGTCTGGAGCGAGTGCTGACATCTGGTCCGGACTGAAGGACCTGCCAACGATTACTGACATGTCGTCTACTGTCACTGCATATGATTCTATCACCATTGAAAGAATGGTGGAGGATTATATGAGTGACCGCATCCAAGTAGGCACATCAGACAGTCCGTACGTATACTGGCAGGAAAAAGAGGCAATTTGGAGGCCCTTGCACAAACTGGCTTTATTTTACCTAAGTTGCCCCCCCCTCCAGTGTGTACTCCGAAAGAGTGTTTAGTGCAGCCGCTCACCTTGTCAGCAATCGGCGTACGAGGTTACTTCCAGAAAATGTGGAGAAGATGATGTTCATCAAAATGAATTATAATCAATTCCTCCGTGGAGACAGTCACCAGCAATTGAAAAAGGGGGTGTGCTCTCTCTACAAGGTATCTCCTATGCATTGGTCCCTTCTTCAAGGCTGTCCCGAAACGCTTTGGCGATACCTTGTGGCGCTGCCCACCCCCTGGACATTTGGCAGACTGTTTTCCTGATTGCCTGGAAGGGAATTCGATCAGAGGAGCCACCAGCAGGGTATTTCCAGGGGTACCCTGCCTTTATTTGACACCTGCGGCTCCTCCACCTGCATCGGTAGGATCACATTCCCCCCATGGCCTGTTCCCAGTCCACTTGTTTTTTTTATGTATTGCTTGTTTTTAGACATTGCATGTTAGTATTGTATTAAATTCCATTTTATTTACCATACCAGTGTGTTTCAACATACACTATCACACCAGGGTATTATCCACATACATAGGTGACTGTAAGAGAGACCAGCGCCATTGTAGAGAGAGCACACACCCTTTTTTATTTTGCACTTTTGTACTGAGCCCTTAGGGAGCTTTGGCACTCTCCACATGGCCAGCTGTCTCAGTCCTATACAGCGCAGACTTGCTACCCCCGCCCTCCAGTTTGCACAGACCATTCACCAGCAATTGCCCCCAGAAAGTACACATGGACCTGAGATGGTGGATTCCAGTGGGGGTGAATTAATAATCTGTGAGGAGGGGGATGTACACAGTGAAAGGGGTGAGGAATCGGACGATGAAGAGGAGGTGGACATCTTGCCTCTGTAGAGCCAGTTTGTGCAAGGAGAGAATGATTGCTTCTTTTTTGGTGGGGGCCCAAACCAACCAGTCATTTCAGTCACAGTCGTGTGGCAGACCCTGTCGCTGAAATGATGGGTTTGTTAAAGTGTGCATGTCCTGTTTATACAACATAAGGGTGGGTGGGAGGGCCCAAGGACAATTCCATCTTGCACCTCTTTTTTCTTTCATTTTTCTTTGCATCATGTGCTGTTTGGGGACTATTTTTTGAAGTGCCATCCTGCCTGACACTGCAGTGCCACTCCTAGATGGGCCAGGTGTTTGTGTCGGCCACTTGTGTCGCTTAGCTTAGCCATCCAGCGACCTTGGTGCACCTCTTTTTTTCTTTGCATCATGTGCTGTTTGGGGACTATTTTTTAAATCTGCCATCCTGTCTGACACTGCAGTGCCACTCCAAGATTGTACAGGTGTTTGTGTCGGCCACTTGGGTCGCTTAGCTTAGCCATCCAGCGACCTTGGTGCACCTCTTTTTTTCTTTGCATCATGTGCTGTTTGGGGACTATTTTTTAAATCTGCCATCATGTCTGACACTGCAGTGCCACTCCTAGATGGGCCAGGTGTTTGTGTCGGCCACTTGGGTCGCTTTGCTTAGTCACACAGCAACCTCATTGCGCCTCTTTTTTCTTTGCATCATGTGCTGTTTGGGGACTATTTTTTTGAAGTGCCATCCTATCTGACACTGCAGTGCCACTCCTAGATGGGCCAGGTGTTTGTGTCAGCCACTTGGGTCGCTTAGCTTAGTCATCCAGCGACCTCGGTGCAAATTTTAGGTCTGAAAATAATATTGTGAGGCGTGAGTTGCTCAGAATAGACTGAAAATGAGAGGAAATTATGGTTATTGAGGTTAATAATACTATGGGATCAAAATTACCCCCAAATTCTATGATTTAAGCTGTTTTTGAGGGTTTATTGTAAAAAAACACCCGAATCCAAAACACACCCGAATCCAAAACACACCCGAATCCGACAAAAAATTTTCAGGGAGGTTTTGCCAAAACGCATCCGAATCCAAAACACGGCCTCGGAACCGAATCCAAAACCAAAACACAAAACCCGAAAAATTTCCGGTGCACATCACTAGTTAAATATAAATGTATTTTCACCCTTTGCATGGCAGCATAGTTTGTTCCAAATGCAAAGTTGCTTGCTTTTTTTAGCTTTACTTGCAAACATAAATCAGACCCTTAACTCACAATTTATGCCTTATCGTGTATCATCCACAGGGCTTACTACAGGATACAATTGCTAAAAGCCTGTGTTGAGTTTTGCGGCTAATTTAATCCCCCCCCCCAAAGTGAGAATGAGATTAACCAGGGGCTTTTCTATCCCTGTGCAATATAAAAGTGTTTGAATGCTTGATGTTGTCAGTTGAAAAACACAATGTGTTGAATATGGAGACTGACACAGGACATTTCAAACAATGATAAGATTTAATCAAGTTTTATTTTTAGTTATTTGGGGTATGTGTGATAGTTTCTTCCCTACACACCATTTGTTTGTGTAAGTTTTATTGCTCCAAATGGGTGATGGGCTAGGGAAGGGTCCAATCAATCAATGTGCTTACATACACATGTTTGTTGGCTCTATATTAGTGTGTAGTCTAGCTGAATCAGCGTAGCTGAATCATTGTAGGTTGAAGGATTTCAAAGGGAGAAAATTTCTAAGGGGTTCGTCTGTGACTTATACTGGACTTTAACTGAACGGAAACTGCATGGAAACTCCAATCAAAAGCAAATAAAGCATCTCAATCAACCAATACTTGGACTGCAGCTACAAATGTTTGTACACTCCTAATATTCTCCAATCCTCACTTACTCAGGAAACTATACATTCACTTTCTGCAAAACACCTGCAATGCAACTTTTACTCTGACCCTGCAAATACCTGGAAAACAAATGTTTTATTGAGAAGCATATTTGACAAAGTAACACTGACTTGTAGTTTGCCAACACTGTGTAATTTTCCATCTAACATCAGCAAATATTTGACTTACTGTTAACCTGTAGATATTAACAACATTTTAAATACTTGCAAATCATATTTCTTTCTGCAAACTTCACAGCTCTCTCATTCAGCCACCACTCCTCCTCCTACTCTCATTTTACTACCACTTTTCACCCCATCCACACTATGGCCAGGCTGGCAACCCCCTTAATCCTTGTCTTCCTAATCCTTTATTCTGTCCCCTGGTACCACCTCTATCCCTCTCTCCCAGTCTCCTACATCTCATCCTCTCTCCTCTCCTCTGTCTGCCTCCCTTCCACTCTTCTGTTTCCCCATTGCAATTCACTTCTGCCCCTTCACACCATTTATACCCCACCACTCAACCCTGCTCTCTCCCTCCTCTGCCTGTCTCCTCACCTCTCCTCCACCAGCATCAAACTGCACTCCCTCCCTGCCTCACTCCTGCAGTCTCCTTTCCTAGCCAAGGCGCCAGCACCATCATTACACCCTCTTTATACCTTCCTTCCAATTACTCCTACCTCAACATTACAGCAACCTTGATAATCTCATTCACATCTCTCCCACAAACTCATACCCCCTATCCTGTGCACTCTGGAATGCCAGATCTGTTTGCAACAAACTTGTCCCCACTCATGACCTTTTCATTTCCAACTCCCTGCACCTCCTGGCCATTACAGAAACCTGGATTACTCCCCATGACACCACTTCTCCTGCTGCTCTCTCTGCTGGGGGCCTCACATTCTCACACACCCCCTGACCCGGGGGTCGCCATGGGGGTGGTGTTGGGATCCTTTTACCCTCAAGCTACACATACCAACTTATACCTCCAGAACCATCTCTTACATTCTCTACATTTGAGGTCCATGCAATACGCCTCTACCAACCTACTAATCTTCGAGTTGCTGTCATTTACCGTCCACCTGGCATTTCCTCCAAATTCCTCGACAACTTTGCTTCCTGGTTACCTCACTTCCTCTCTTCTGACATTCCCTCCATTATTCTAGGTGATTTCAACATCCCTATCGATAACCCCACAAAATCACCTGCCTCTAAACTCCTTAACCTCACCTCTTCACTTGGTCTCTCCCAGTGTACCACCTCACCCTCCCATGTGAACGGGAGCTCACTAGATCTGTGTTTCACTCACCGCTGTGATATTTCTGATTTCTCCAATTCCCCTTTTCCCCTCTCTGACCACCACCTGCTCTCCTTCAACTTATCTATCTCTGCTTCCCCATCTCTCCCTCCAAAGGCTACCATCACTAAGCGTAACATTGAGGCTATTGACACCTCATCCCTATCCTCCCTGTTTGACTCACTTCTCTCTCCTCTTCTCTCTCTCACATGTCCTGAACAAGCAACATCCCTATACAATGCATCTCTTACTTCTGCCCTTGACTCTGTTGCTCTGCCAACCACTATTCACACTCGCAGATCAACACCTCAACCCTGGCACACCAAATGTACCAGATATCTACAAAAATGCTCACGTACTGCCGAGCGACAGTGGAGGAAATCACGCTCTAAAGCAGACTTCCTCCATTTCAAATTCATGCTCTCATCCTTCAGTGCTGCCCTTTCCCTCGCTAAACAATCATACTTCAAAATCCTCATCTCTACCCAGTCTTCCAACCCCCGGCGCCTCTTTTCTACTGTTAACTCCCTCCTCTGCCCATCCCACCAGACCAGCAACCAGCCACCCCCCATCCCTTGCCACCCCTCCCCTTCCCTCTTGCCAACTCTGACATCTTTCTCCCATGTATCTGGCGAGGAAGTCATGGCCCTCATCCGTTCCCCCCCCCCCCACAACCTCTCTGCTCCACCCTATCCCCTCCCACCTCCTCCGCTACCTCTATCCTTCTGCCTGTTCCCATCTTGCCCACCCTCTCAATCTCTCCCTCTCATCAGGCACTGTCCCCTCTGCCTTCAAGCATGCTCTTGTCTCCCCTATTGTTAAAAAACCTACCCTTGATCCTAACACTCTCTCCAACTATCGACCCATCCCTCTCCTCCCCTTTGCCTCCAAACTTCTTGAGCGTATTGTCTATAATTGCCTCACTGCCTTTCTTTCCTCTCACTCACTGCTTGACCCATTCCAGTCTGGTTTCCGTTCTCTCCACTCCACTGAAACTGCCCTCACAAAAGTCTGCAATGACCTCCATGCAGCCAAATCTAAGGGCCACTACTCTCTGCTTAATCTTCTTGACCTCTCTGCTGCTTTTGACACTGTGGATCACCCTCTTCTTCTGCAAATCCTTCACTCTCTTGGTCTACATGATACTGCCCTCTCCTGGCTGTCCTCCTACCTCTCTGATCGTTCCTTCTCTGTCTCCTCTCATGATGCTACCTCCCCACCACTTCCACTAACTGTTGGTGTCCCCCAAGGCTCTGTTCTTGGTCCTCTCCTTTTCTCTCTCTATACATCCTCTTTAGGTGAACTCATTAGTTCTTTTAACTTCCAATACCACTTCTATGCTGATGACACTCAAATCTACCTCTCCTCCCATGATCTCTCCACGGCTCTCCTCACTCGTAACTCAAACTGTCTTTCTGCTATCTCTTCCTGGATGTCCCAGCGCTTTCTTAAACTCAACATGTATAAGACTGAGCTGATCATCTTCCCACCCTCTCGCATAGCCTCACCTCCCACAATCTCATTATCCATTGATGGCATGACTATCGCCCCTAGCCCCCAGGTATGCTGTCTTGGCGTAATCCTTGACTCCTCCCTCTCCTTCAAACCACACATTCAGCATCTCTCACAAACCTGTCGTTTTCATCTCAAAAACATTTCCAGAATCAGACCTTTTCTCACCCAGGATGCCACTAAGATCATTATTCACTCACTGATTATTTCCAGACTGGACTACTGTAATCTCCTCCTAACTGGCCTCCCTGACAATTACCTCTCTCCACTCCAATCTATCCTCAATGCTGCTGCCTGGCTCATCTTCCTCACCAAATGCACTATGTCTACCTCCCCTCTCCTACAGGCCCATGCCCTTCACTGGCTTCCCTTCCCTTTCAGAATCCAATTCAAACTTCTCACACTCACTTACAAAGCACTCACCCACTCCTCTCCCATTTACATCTCTGATCTTATCTCCCTTTACTCCCCCACCCATCCTCTTTGCTCTGCTAATGCACGCTGACTCTCCTGTCTTCTGATTACTTCCTCCCTCTTCTATCTCCAAGATTTTTCACGTGCTGCTCCCTTTCTCTGGAATTCTTTACCTCTCCCCCTCAGACTCTCCACCTCTCTACAAAACTTCAAACGGGCTCTTAAGACCCATTTCTTTACCAAACCCAGCCAAATCTCATCCTAACCCTCTGTTCCATGCTCTCTATGTACCCCATCTGTGTCAACCCTGGCTGTCTACCCCTCTCCTTAGAATGTAAGCTCTCACGAGTAGGGCCCTCTTCCCTCATGTGCTTATACTTTTCTTACTTTAATAATCCTCAACTGCCCAGATCCCGCAGTTTTTTTGTTTTTTGTTTTTTTGGGCCAACTGGAACTTATCTCTATGTTGTTTACTGGTGTAGATATGATTAGTTACCCTGTACTTGTCCTATATTGTCTTCAACTGTAGGTCACTGTTTTCCTGTTTTGATTATGTGCATATGTACTCTGTAATTGGGCACTGCGGAACCCTTGTGGTGCCATATAAATAAAGGATAATAATAATAATAATAATAATAAAAAAATAAGCATTTACTTAAGTTACAACAATGAAAAGCATAGATGTAAGAACAAGTTATACCCAATTCCAATAATAAAAAGTATATTAGTAAGATAAATTAAATACTCAGCAATTTTCTCAGATGTTTAAGGTCTGTCCTGGATAATGGTCATCGGTTATAAGTAGTTCAAAAGATAAAATGTAATCATTTCCAGGTACCCATCTTATAACTCTGTTCTGAGTTAAAAGCTGGAGTGGGTTTGTAGGAAAAACTGATCTTGTGCAGATAGAACCAGCTCCAACTGGAACTGGTTTGCTAAGTGTTGACTCTAGGCTTTATAGCACAGCATCAGGCTTTTCGGAGAAGTACTGGAAAACACTCTAGCATTAGGCCTAATGCAGACCTGATTGCAGCAGCAACATTTTTCTCTACTGGCCAAAACCATGTGCACTGCAGCGGGGGGTAGATATAATATGTGCAGAGAGAGTTAGATTTGGGTGGGGTGTGTTCAAACTAAAATGTAAATTGTTGCATGTAAAGTGGCTGTAGTTGCAGGCAGCCACAGAAGCCTGATTTACTGCCTTATGTTAATGCAAGAATCCATAGGGTAATGCAGAGATTTGTGCATTTGCATGCCGAAAGCCAGGCCACTCATTGATTTTACACCAGCCACTGCAAATGTCATCATTAGTATCTGCACTTGTACCATACCCACGCTGAGTGCAAGAGATCAGTCAGACACAGGCTTTCCTTCTCTGTACATGTGACTCGGATTGCACAGAGCTTTTGATACAGATACATGACACTCTCAAAGAAAGGGGAGTTTGTGCATCTGCATTGTAATCTTTTTAGACTTTGCTAAAGCTTTCAATACAGTACCGCACATGAGACTTATCTATAAGTTACAAGAACTGGGGCTAGGGAGCATAATATGCACTTGGGTTAGAAATTATTTAGATGATAGGGAGCAGTGAGTTGTGGTAAATGGAACTTTTTAAAATTGGACTGAAGTACTTAGTGGTGTGCCACAAGGGTCTGTACTTAGAACACTATTGTTCAACATTTTCATAAATGATCTAGCAGTAGGTCTAGAGAGCATGGTGTCAATTTTTGCAGATGATACCAAACTGTGTAAGGTTATAAATTAGGTGGGGGATGCTGAATTTATTTAAACTGGAAGCACGGACAGCCAAATGGAGAATGAGGTTCAATACAGACAAGTGTAAGGTATTGTACTTTGGTAGCAAAGAAAAAAATACCACCTACACACAAAATGGGGTAAAATTAGGGTATTCTGTATTGGAAAAAGACTTGGGTATTCACACAGATAACAAACTTAGCAGCAGTACCCAGAGTAGGAATGCAGCAAAAAATGCAAACAAGGTATTAGCATGCATTAAGTGGTGAATTGATGCAAAGGATGAGGTTTTATACTCCCATTATATAAAACCCTAGTGAGGCCACATCTTGAATAATGTGCTCAATTTTGGGCACCATACTACAATAAAAATATCCTGGAACTAGAAAAGGTTCAGAGGCGGGTGACCAAACTGATTAAGGGGATGGAAACGCTGGAATACGAGGAAAGGCTTGCAAGGCTAGGCATGTTTACATTGGAAAAGAGGAGACTAAGAGGGGACATGATTAATACCTACAAATATATAAGTTGACAATATACACAGCTTGCTGAGGATCTGTTTTTTATAAGATTGACACAGAGGACACGTGGACACCCGCTTAGATTAGAGGAGAGGAGATTTCGCACACAGAGGCGAAAAGGTTTCTTTACAGTATGGACAATACTTGTTTTGAATTCCCTGTCTGAGAAAGTAGTAATGGCAGACTCGGTCAATATTTTAAGAATGGGCTAGATACATTTCTAAAGAATAAGGATTTACAGAGTTATATGGTGGGTAGATCACGCACTATAATTAACAACAGAGAAAAAATAACACAATGGCCGACATTCACAACAGATCATTTTAGTCCTAAAAATGATACATCGAAGAAGACCATAAACAGGTTAAACTCTATGGACAAATTGTCTTTTTTCAACCTCAGAAACTAGTTTACTTTGTTACTATGCCTTGAAATGTCCAATTTCATGGAAAAACAGAGCCGAACAAGCTTAGTATGACTCATAATAGAAGTGACACATGCAATATGCATAAAGAGTTCTGCTCATAGGTGACTCTGTGATGCTGTTGGTCCTGGTTGCAGTATTGGTGGAGTTGAATCCATTACAGGTAGTGTCAATTATCATTGGTTAATTTATAACTTGTTTATAACATGGTGTGTCATAACCAGCTTACTGTATTTCCATTAGTGACTCATAGCCAGAGAAATGTGGTTATATGGAATCCATAATAGGGTTCTATGTATCCAGTCTGTATCTCGAGTACTGCTTAGAGGACAGTTTATGGCCAAATTGGAGACTGATAAATTCTGATTACCACAATGGATATAATTTACCTCAATGTCCTTACTTATATCTGTATTATACAGAAAGTTCTCTGTTTTCCAGCTACAAGATCTTGTAGCTGGAGACCAGATAACTTCCTATTATGGATTCCATATATCTACATTTCTCTGGCTACGAGTCACTACCTGACATAATCTGGTCCTGACGCACCATATTATAAATATGTTAACCAATGATAATTGACACCACCTGTAATGGATTCAACTCCACCCATATTGCAAACAGGAGCAGTAGCATCACAGAGTCACCTATGGGCAGAACTCAACCTGCACTTAAATAGGATGAACCAAACCAAGATGGTGCATACAATACTTCCTGAAGAAGGCCTGAGGCCGATACGCATTGAAGCTACACACCAAGCATCACTGTAGCATCAAACTGACACATTCCTAGGGGGTCATTCCGAGTTGTTCACTCACTAGCTATTTTTTGTAGTGCTGCGAACAGATTGCCGCCGCCTATAGGGGAGTGTATGTTTGCTTTGCAAGTGTGCGATCGCATGTGCAGCCGAGCACTACAAAAAAGTTTTGTGCAATTTCTGAGTAGCTCAGAACTTACTCAGCCACTGAGATCACTTCAGCCTGTTCTTGCCCGGAATTGACGTCAGACACCCGACCTGCAAACACTTGGACACACCTTCGTTTTTCCAGACACTCCAAAAAAATGGTCAGTTGACACCCACAAATGCCCTCTTCCTGTCAATCTCCTTGCGATCAGCTGTGCGAATGGATTCTTCATAAAATCCATCGCTCAGCAATGATCCGCTTTGTACCAGTACGACGTGCCTGCGCATTGCGGTACATGCGCATGCGCAGATCTGACCTGATCACAGCTCAGCGAAAAATCCTAGCGTGTGATCAGGTCGGAATGAACCCCCTAGTCTCCTTGCTGGTAGTTAAGTAAAGTGGCTGGGCAGTGAACCATCAGGGCTGGGCGACAGCAGGCTCACACGAGACTGAGACAACCTAGACGTCCCGTGTTCCCCGATGTTTGTCAGGTGACCACCAATCACAACCCGAGCATAACACAGAGGATTGGGCACCGGACGGAGGAGTGAACAACAAAGTGTCCTTAAAGTGGTAAGTTGAGCGGCCTGAGTACTGAGGGGTCGCAGACTTGGATGGAGAAATGACAGAACCCCATAGTACCCAGCGCAGGAGGAACCACCAGATCAGCGGCTCATCATCTAACTTGACAACATACATCGGATCCATTTGCCTGCTACTGGAGCAACAATAATGACACCTATATACAGTATTTCACATCAATCTAGTATTACATCGCGGGCACATTCAGTGCCACACTGTTTGCTCAATATATCATAGGTGGGGGCAGCAGGAACATCAATCAATAATAATATTCACACACTGGGTGATGGCCGGCTACTAAGCTCCCCTGTAGTCACTGCCAGCATCCGGAATCCATGACCACTCCCGGTCACACACCGTGAGGACCGCACCACTTCACCAGTGTAAAGTGGTGTATTACACTGTTCGCAGTTAGGGACGGTGTCAGCATCTGATGCCAGGTGCGTTGGCACACACTATTATCCCTGGCCTGCCCACAACACTCCCCCATCATCATGTCGGGCAGACAGCTGTTCTCAGGCAGGGTCTGGCTACAATATGGCCTAACATACAAGTAGGTAAAGCTTGGCACTGGTGGTTATGGCAAAAGGACACCAGTGAAGAGTACATGTATTAGTTATGTGACTGGAACATCTTAATTAGTCAGATTAATTAATCAGTTAAACAATATAGACAGACTGTGCTGAAAAGTTGCCCTGTGCTGGCTCCGCTGTAAAACATATGACTTCACAATGTAATGATGTGGAGTGTGGCTGTTGGGGCTAGAATGAAGAAGAGCAACTAGAGAGTCCTAATTGCAGTTGC
Organism: Pseudophryne corroboree; assembly: GCF_028390025.1. Lineage (NCBI taxonomy): Eukaryota > Metazoa > Chordata > Amphibia > Anura > Myobatrachidae > Pseudophryne > Pseudophryne corroboree. Next base: position 760,941,736 of record NC_086445.1, read on the forward strand.
TCTACAGGCTACAGGAAGCCATTTCAGGCATTCTGCAAGCCACATACAAGTTCCTTCCCTAGACCCTTACCATCAAGTGGTGGTAATACGTTTCCATCCCAAGTTACTGCTGTGGTCCTGTAGGGTGAGAGGAAGCTCCACTACAGGCTATCAAACAGCAGTGTGTGATGGGCTTGGAAGATACAGGATGCTGAAAGGTAAGGTGGGAAGGTGGTGAAACTAGCCAGGCCCCTTCAGCAAGTTCAGGCATTTATGCCCAGATTTATCAAGCCTTGGATAGTGATAAATTGCATGGTGATAAAGTACCAGCCATTCAGCTCCTAACTGCCATGTTACATGCTGTGTTTGAAAAATGACAGTTAAGAGCTGATTGATTGGTACTTTATCACCGTGAAAATTATCAATCTCCGAGGCTTGATAAATCTAGGCCTTAGGGTGATTAATAACCTCTTTCCCTCTGCGGCCCTGCCTCTTGACAGGTTTAGAGCAGCAGTTTCTTCCAGACTCAGTGGCCAGCTCTCTGCTGCAATTAGAGATAGCATGGCAGCAAATGCCATGCCAGTCCGTCTGCCCGTGAATGTTTGCTGCTGGGACTGCACCCATTATGACTGTGATGAGTCTAAACTACATGTTTAACAATCAGGAAAAAAAAAATGCACAAGGCAGCCTCCAGGCAGCCCTGTAGTGCCACTGTTAAAAGTTCCTATATAGTTTTGTGTTGGATTATAATGTCCACTCCTTTTAAAGAGTTTATGTTTTTGACCGCCACTGTTGGACTGAGCTTTTAATACTAGTATTAGATAAGAAAGGAAAGAGTGATAAATCCATGATTTGCTCACTGTGACAAACTGTCATTGTTTATTGGAAGAAGTCCTCATTGGCTCAAAAAATGGTGCCAATTTCAAATGAGAGTCTATGGCCAGTCCTCGCATGAATAATGCATTATGCAAAGATCTACTAGACTGGTAAAGTAATACATGGAGTCCCATGCTTACCAGTGAATGTTAAAACAGGGAGCAACCAGTGAAGGTTAGGAGAGGACTTCATTTGCCACGTCTGCCAGTGAGTACCATGCTCTTCAATCCCAACTGTTATCTGAAATATATAAAATAAAATAATATTTTTTGTCTCCTTATTGTCTGTTTGCTAGTGCAAATACAGTAAATTAAACATACAGTAAATGGACTCCATGGCTCCTTGTCAATCCAAATTACATAAACAAACGAAGCCATCCCTCCCCCATGTGACAGTTTGGACACATTGGTTTTCAAAATAGACACAGAAATTTAGAGACAAACGTAAGACATTGTAAAGCAAGTAATCCTTTGAGGCTGTCCCTAGGGACAAAGCAACAAAATGTACCTCCTCAAACCAGGTATTTCAGTTGTTTCATTACTTTATTTTTTGTGACATTTTAACATTATTTTGATAGTAATTTCATTTTAAACCAATTTATTTGATTTTGTTTCTATAATATTTATTTTTTAAACTTTTTTATACCAGAATTTGCTCTCAGAAAATAGTTTTTGATGTGTTCTCAATAAGTATCCTCTAGGAGGTAGATACCTTAATCATTGTCAAGTCCAATGTAATCACAAAATGAAATGATTTACTTGTATAACCTAGCCGTTGTTTTGTTTACAATTGTTAATGTATTTATTTTAAGTGAGTAAAACTTCTTCAAACATCCACTTATCCCGTATCTAATAGGGTATACTATAAAACATGCACTATTTTGGACATCAGAAAGATATAGCTGTTTATAATCTACAGTGTAAGCTATTAAAAGGTTTACTAATTTAATTGTCAGGACGAAAATTAGCCCGTCGCTACTGCAGTCTGCCTAGGGTAAATAATGTGTCAGCACTTACAGAAAAACCAAGAGGGAAATAATTAGCAAAATTAATTTACATATTGTCTCCAGATAATTTTATCATCTATTGCTGATTTTCTTAACTTTGTCTGATACAACATATTCATTTACAGTACGATGGGGTTTAAAGCAGTAATTACATACTATCTTCTCTGTAAATTGCTCTTTTTGATTCTGTTCATTTCTTGTCTGAAGAAGGTCATATCCTTTTATAAATATGCTCTTTAAGTTACAATGTTAAATATATTAACTTGTTTTAGGCATGTTAAAGAAACGTTCTAAGATCTTTGTACAAATATATCCGCTGACATCTAACCTCCCTGCATGTGAAAGGACCCTTCTAGTCATGCTAGCACCTAGCGTCTTTACAGACAACTTTTTCCATTAAAATGCATGTTATTCGTAAAACAATGCAAATAGGACACAAAAGCTACGTTACAGTGTTTTCCTAGAAAAGGGAGATGCCTGGCGTGAATCAGCTCACTCACGCCAGGCATCTCCCACTACGTGACGTATTGTGGCAAGATGTATGAGGACACATCTGTAGTAAAGATGTGCACCGGAAATTTTTCGGGTTTTGTGTTTTGGTTTTGGATTCAGTTCCATCGCCGTGTTTTGGATTCGGATGCGTTTTGGCAAAACCTCCCTGAAATTTTTTTGTCTGATTCGGGTGGATTTAAAAAAAAAAACAACGCTAAAAAACAGCTTAAATCATAGAATTTGGGGGTAATTTTGATCCCATAGTATTATTAATCTCAATAACCATAATTTCCACTAATTTCAAGTCTATTCTGAACACCTCACACCTCACAATATAATTTTTAGTCCTAAAATTTGCACCAAGGTCGCTGGATGACTAAGCTAAACGACCCAAGTGGGCGGAACAAACACCTGGCCCATCTAGGAGTGGCACTGCAGTGTCAGACAGGATGGCACTTAAAAAAATTATCCCCAAACATCACATGATGCAGAGATAAAATAAAAAAAAAAGAGGTGCAAGATGGAATTGTCATTGGGCCCTTGCACCACTGGAATCCACCATCTCAGGTCACTGTGTACTTTCTGGAGGCAATTGCTGGTGAATGTCTCCATGGTGGAATTGATTATAATTCATTTTGATGAACATCATCTTCTCCACATTTTTGTGGAAGTAACCTCGTACGCCGATCGCCGACAAGATAACGGCTGCACTAAACACTCTTTCGGAGTACACACTGGAGGGGGGGCAACTTAGGTAAAATAAAGCCAGTTTGTGCAAGAGCCTCCAAATTGCCTCTTTTTCCTGCCAGTATACGTACGGACTGTCTGATGTGCCTACTTGGATGCGGTCACTCATATAATCCTCCACCATTCTTTCAATGGTGACAGAATCATATGCAGTGACAGTAGACGACATGTTAGTAATCGTTGGCAGGTCCTTCAGTCCGGACCAGATGTCAGCACTCGCTCCAGACTGCCCTGCATCACTGCCAGTGGGTGGGCTCGGAATTCTTAGCCTTTCCCTCACAGCCCCAGTTGCGGGAGAATGTGAAGGAGGAGCTGTTGACGGGTCACATTCCGCTTGAGTTGACAAGTGTCTCACCAGCAAGTCTTTGAACATGTGCAGACTTGTGTCTGCTGGAAAGAGAGATACAACGTAGGCTTTAAACCTAGGATCGAGCACGGTGGCCAAAATGTAGTGCTCTGATTTCAACAGATTGACCACCCATGAATCCTGGTTAAGCGAATTAATGGCTCCATCCACAAGTCCCATATGCCTAGCTGAATTGCTCCGTTTTAGCTCCACCATCAATCTCTCCAGCTGAGTCTGCAAAAGCCTGATGAGGGGAATGACCTGACTCAGGCTGGCAGTGTCTGAACTGACTTCACGTGTGGCAAGTTCAAAGGGTTGCAGAACCTTGCACAACGTTGAAATCATTCTCCACTGCGCTTGAGTCAGGTGCATTCCCCCTCCTTTGCCTATATCGTAGGCAGATGTATAGGCTTGAATGGCCTTTTGCTGCTCCTCCATCCTCTGAAGCATATAGACGGTTGAATTCCACCTCGTTACCATCTCTTGCTTCAGATGATGGTGGGGCAGGTTCAGGAGTGTTTGCTGGTGCTCCAGTCTTTGGCACGTGGTGGCTGAATGCCGAAAGTGGCCCGCAATTCTTCGGGACACCGTCAGCATCTCTTGCACGCCCCTGTCGTTTTTAAAAAAATTCTGCACCACCAAATTTAATGTATGTGCAAAACATGGGACGTGCTGGAATTTGCCCACATGTAATGCACGCACAATATTGGTGGCGTTGTCCGATGTCACAAATCCCCAGGAGAGTCAAATTGGGGTAAGCCATTCTGCGATGATGTTCCTCAGTTTCCGTAAGAGGTGTGCCTCTTATGAAAAGCAGTGATACAAAGCGTAGCCTGCCTAGGAACGAGTTGGCATTTGCGAGATGCTGCTACTGGTGCCGCCACTGCTGTTCTTGCTGCGGGAGGCAATACATCTACCTAGTCCTGAGTCTGCCCTGCTCCACTTGTCCACATGTCCGTGGTTAAGTGGACATTGGGTACAACTGCATTTTTTAGGACACTGGTGACTCTTTTTCTGACGTCTGTGTACATTCTCGGTATCGCCTGCCTAGAGAAGTGGAACCTAGATGGTATTTGGTACCAGGGACACACTACCTCAAGAAATTGTCTAATTCCCTGTGAATTAACAGTGGATACCGGACACATGTTTAACACCAACACAGCTGCCAAGGCCTGAGTTATCCGCTTTGCAGCAGGATGACTGCTGTGATATTTCATCTTCCTCGCAAAGGACTGTTGGACAGTCAATTGCTTTCTGGAAGTAGTACAAGTGGTCTTCCGACTTCCCCTCTGGGATGACAATCGACTCCCAGCAGCAAAAACAGCAGCGCCAGCAGCAGTAGGCGTTACACTCAAGGATCCATCGGAGGAATCCCAGTTAGGAGAGGACTCGTCAGACTTGCCAGTGACATGGCCTTCAGGACTATTGGCGTTCCTGTGTAATGAGGAAATTGACACTGAGAGAGTTGGTGGTGTGGTTTGCAGGAGCTTGGGTACAAGAGGAAGGGATTTAGTTGTCAGTGGACTGCTTCCGCTGTCACCCAAAGTTTTTGAACTTGTCAATGACTTCTGATGAATGTGCTCCAGGTGACGTATAAGGGAGATTGTTCCTAGGTGGTTAATGACCTTACCCCTATTTATTACAGCTTGACAAAGGCAACACACGGCTTGACACCTGTTGTCCGCATTTCTGTTAAAATAATTCCACACCGAAGAGGTGATTTTTTTTTTGTAATTTGACCAGGCATGTCAATGGCCATATTCATCCCACGGACAACAGGTGTCTCCCCGGATGCCTGACTTAAATATACCACCTCACCATCAGAATCCTCCTTGTCAATGTCCTTCTCAGCGCCAGCAACACCCATATCCTCATCCTGGTGTACTTCAACAGTGACATCTTCAATTTGAATATCAGGAACTGGACTGTGGGTGCTCCTTCTAGCACTTGCAGGGGGCATGCAAATGGTGGAAGGCGTCCAGTGTTGGGAAGGTCAGGCATCGCAACCGACACAATTGGACTCTCCTTGGGGATTTGTGATTTAGAAGAACGCAAAGTTCTTTGCTGTGCTTTTGCCATCTTAACTCTTTTCAGTTTTCTAGCGGGAGGATGAGTGCTTCCATCCTCATGTGAAGCTGAACCACTAGCCAAGAACATAGGCCAGGGCCTTAACCGTCCCTTGCCACTCCGTGTAGTAATTGGAACATTGGCAAGTTTATGCGTCTCCTCAGATGCTTTTAATTTAGATTTTTGGGTAATTTTACTGAACTTTAGTTTTTTTGATTGTACATGCTCTCTACTATGACATTGGGCATCGGCCTTGGCAGACGACGTTGATGGCATTTCATTGTCTCGGCCATGACTAGTGGCAGCAGCTTCAGCACGAGGTGGAAGTGGATCTTGATCTTTCCCTATTTTACCCTCCAAATTTTTGTTCTCCATTTTTAAATGTGTGGAATTATATGCCAGTAATATATCAATAGCAATGGCCTACTGTACTGTACTGTACTATATGTATACTGCTGGTCACCAAAATGCTGCACTGTCCTACTATATACTGCTCACAATAATGCAGCACAGAGATAGTATACTTGACACAGAGCTGCAAGATACAGCAATGGCCTACTGTACTGTACTACTATAATTATATACTGGTGGTCCCCAGTCCCCACAATGCAGCACACTGAGCACAGATATTTGCAGCACACTGAGCACAGATATGGAGCATTTTCAGGCAGAGAACGTAGATATTTTCAGCACACTGAGCACAGATATTTGCAGCACACTGAGCACAGTTATTTGCAGCACACTGAACACAGATACAGAGCTTTTCTGGGAGAGAACGCAGCCACGTCCTCTCCGTTCAATCTCCAATGCACGAGTGAAAATGGCGGTGACGCGTGGCTCTTTATATAGAATGCGAATCTCGCGAGGATCCGACAGCGGGATGATGACGTTCAGCCGCGTTCGGGTTAACCGAGCAAGGCAGGAAGATCCGAGGCTGCCTCGGAACCGTGTAAAATAGGTGAAGTTCGTGGGGGTTCAGATCTCGGAGAACCGAACGAACCCGCTCATCTCTAATCTGTATTCTGTAGTAAACATTTTTAAATAATTTTATTTTTATTTTTGTATTTTTCACTTGTTATACAGTACTATTGAAACTTTTTAATAATTAATTATCTAATTGACCTAATTTCGATTCCTTCCCATTGCTGGTTCCTGTACTGAAGGTACTGGGGCCTGTTTCATGCATTAGTTTTTACTGTGGGCTTGTGGTTCTTGCAGCAGTCAATGTACAAAACTAGGGATGTGTGACACTGCGGAGATGATAGTTTTGGTTGAGAAGACCCACCAGAAGTCATAATCACGGAGACTGAACTTAATGCATTATGTGTTTCAGACATGAATATGTCCTTCCTCAGAAGCATGTGTTGAGATAATGAATAAGATCCCACATTATATACCCCCTCTCCATTAATAAATATCAGCTGTAAATAGTAAAAAAATAAAATGCTTTCTCACTGTGGCTTTCTCAGTGTGAAGCAGCCATTGGAAACTGCTTCATGCATTTCTCAGTGCATTCCAAGCATTACTATGCATGTGGGAAAGCATTGAACATGAACTTCTGGGACTTGTTAATAAGATTGCCACCACGATACTTCTGCTTTGAATTCCAGGTGTGTTCCATAGTTCCCGCACATGACCAAAAGCCAGTTACCATTAACGCTGTAATGCGGTCCATAGTGCATTCCATATGGTTTAACACCTTTCATTACAGCACCATTTTCAAATATAGTAGGAAAAACATCCAGAGGGCCTTCTGATATAAGTTCTGTTATATTTGTCCACAATGTCCACTTTTAGATGACCAGTAAATATAATGAATAAAAGGCCACTATATAGGTGTTCAGCAGAACATATTGCACCTCAGGAAAAAAGTAAGAGCAGGGGATAAAGGTCATGCAATTTATAACCAATCGATACATAATAAAGGTAAATAAATGAATAAGATAAATAAGATAATACCAATGGTAAGCAAACAATATTATAAAAAGTGATCAGCACATGCCAGTAAAGGATACTACTTTAAAAACCAATGTAATGCAAATTCTCCATTAAGTTCATTGGGGGAATCCATTTAATCTCTTATTTACATAACCTAAAATCTAAATCTCTAGTTCACCATTTAGGTGAAATAAGCTGTATCCACCAAAAAGCTTTTAATGCACACTCTTTACATCCATAGACAGATATGAAGTGTATAGATACTATATGGGTTTGAAGTCCGTTCTTTAAGATATAAATTTGTTCAGCTAGGCTAACTTTCAAATTTCTACTTGTCTTGCTGACATAAAATAACCCGCAAAAACATTTCGAGATACACCACATTTTTTAAGTGACATGTTATGAATTTGTTAATTCGATATGCCACTCCAATGATAATAAAATCTTTCACTACCCTATTTTTTGAAGGAATGGTTCTACACATCAGGCAGGAGCCACATTTATGGAAGCCCTTCATTTGGATGCTGTGCCTTGGTTCCTCTTCCAAGCTACTACGTACCAACTGATTCTTTAAGAAAGGGGCTTTTTTATATATAAATACAGGTGTGTCTTGGATTGCTTCACCTATTATAGGGTCATGCTTGAGTAGCTTCCAATTATTTTTGAATACCTTTTCTAGCTCTTTGTGGTGCTTGCTAAAATGACTAATAGAGTTCCATTAACATTTATTAGCCTTATGGCTTTCTTTCTTTTTCCTTTTCAAAGGACCTATTTTATTTTTTACCTTAGTTAGAGACTCTTCAGTGTATTCTTTCTTCAAGAATCTACCTATAGTATCTTTGAGCTGTTCCTCACATTTTTCCACATCCATACAATTTCTCTCTATTCATGATAATTGTTGATATGGAATGCTTTCCAACCAATTAATGTGACCTTTCTGTGTAACTGTTTGAATTGATGGCTTTGCGGTGAAGGGGGGGTTGTCTTTAGTTCCCATCAATCTATGAAAATACACAAATCTAAAAATTTTACCTCAGTTTTACTCTAACAAAAAGATAAAACAATGTTAAATTCATTGCTAAAGGTGTTAAGATCTTCATAATCTCCCCTGAAGATAAATGAAATATTGTCTATAAAGAACTGCCAGGATACTATGCCTGCCCCTATGCTGTTATGCACACCAGTGCCAGCAGGAATGTACTGGTGTCTGAACGGTGAGGGATGCAAAACAAATGAACTCACAGACAGACTGGGGAATATGACATTACATACACAGAAGGAGATAGGGTAACAAAATAAACACAAAGTGAACAGAGAAGCCCAAAGGCTAAGAAACTGGGTGTCTCCCTAGTATTAAGAATGCTCAGATGGAAAGAAGCGAGATGTAGTGATTTAATACGTAGAGAACCCGAAATGCTGTTGCTAAGGGCAACAGCAAAACCCTAAAGGGTTACCAACGGGTGTGGCAGTAAACTCCTTGGTCAGAGATGGAATAATAGACACAAGGAGAGTCTCCACAATCCTAGTCCTCACTAGCAGTGCACTGGTTCAGCTTACTGCCACTAAGCTGACACCTGAACACCTTGCACAGCGAGAAAGGATTTTGGCAGGCAAGTCTGAGAATACAGCCGCAAACTTGCTAGGTTCACAGAGTAGCAAAAGAACCCCAGCAGGTTAAACGACTGACTCCAGTCTTACTGCTAGGTCTGGATTGGCAGAGTGTAATACCAAATCCCAAGGCCTATTTGCAGTAGGCAACAAACAAATACAAAGTTTACACAGTACTAGCTAGCTTTCAGGAACTGACTAACCAACAAAGATTCAGCAGCATCTGCCCAACCTGAGAAGAGGGTTTATATAGCAGGTGCTGTCCACGCCCCACTCAGACCTCACAGACTGTGAGCACAAAAACCAGCACCGGATCCCCTGCCGTGCACAGAGCCTGTAACCACTGCACAGCAAAAGACCCGAACCGGAGTATCAGCTACGCTCAGGTTACTCCGCTAGCACTTGTCTCCCGGTTGCCATGACGACGTGGCAGCACAGAGCAGGAGACTCTAACAATACCCCCCCTCTGACGAGGGGTCAAAGAACCCCTACCACCGGGTTTATCGGGGAACTGCGAGAAGAAAGAGCGTAACAATCTGGGGGCATGAAGATCACAACTGCGCACCCACGACCGCTCCTCCGGGCCATACCCCTTCCAGTGCACCAAAAATGACAGCCGACCCCGAACCATCTTGGAGTCAAGAATCCTTTCAACAACAAACTCCCTCTGGCCACGTATCAGAAGAGGGGAAGGTCTTCCACTGGAAGAAGGATTACTAATCGCCCGTTTTAAAAGGGAACAATGAAATGTTTTATTGATACCCAAAGAACGGGGTAGATCTAACTGAAATGCCACCGGATTGATAACCCTAGTGATCTTATAAGGACCGATGAACCGGGGGCCTAACTTATGAGATGGCTGTCTCAACTTCAAATTCTTGGTAGACAACCAGACGAAGTCTCCTAATTTGAAGCTGCAGGGTCTTTTCCGCTTATCAAAAACCCTTTTGGTCACTAATGACACAGACACAAGGGCTTTCTTCACTTTCCTCCAAATACCTCTAAGGACCGAAACCACAGAGGAACCACCAAGCGTGGAATCCAGGGGGTCAAAAGAATTGGCCTTAGGATGATGCCCATACACACAAAGGAAGGGAGAGATCCCTGTAGCAGAGTGAGCCACGTTGTTATAGGCAAACTCCGCCATGGACAGATGAGCCACCCAGTCAGTCTGACACTTGGAGACATAACACCTGAGGAACTTCTCCAAGGACTGGTTCACCCTTTCAGTCTGCCCATTAGACTGCGGATGGTAGCCTGACGACAAGCTGACAGAAATCTGGAGATCGGAACAAAATGCCCTCCAGAATTTGGCCACAAACTGGGATCCGCGGTCAGAGACCACATCAAGTGGCAACCCGTGGAGGCGCACAACATGCAGCATAAATAATTCAGACAGGCGTCTGGCCGATGGCAGCCCAACCAATGGAACGAAGTGCGCCATCTTCGAAAACCTGTCAACGACAACCCAGATGGCTGTCATCCCCGAGGAATTGGGCAAGTCCACCACAAAATCCATTGAAATGTGGGTCCATGGCTTAGATGGAATAGAGAGTGGATGTAATGGGCCAACAGGAACCCCTCTAGGAGTCTTATTTCGGGCACAGATGTCACATGCCCGAACCCACTGATCCACATCCCTAGCCACCGAGGGCCACCACACCGCCCTAGATAGCAACTCCCGAGTTCTGGCAATACCCGGGTGACCTGCCGACTTCTTGGCATGGAATTCCAGGAACACTCGCTGTCTTAACCTAGGAGGCACAAACAAAAGACCTACCGGAAGGTCTGGAGGAGCCAGCTCCTGTGCTCTAAGGACTAATGACAAGAGGTCCTGGGTAATGCCCACTTTAATACATGATGGGGACACAATGGGCAATGGCTCCTCGGTGGTCTCCTGGATTGGAGCAAAACTCCGCGAGAGCGCATCAGCCTTGATGTTTTTTGACCCAGGGCGATATGTTATCAAAAAATTAAAGCGAGCGAAAAACAAAACCCATCGTGCCTGCCTGGCATTGAGGCGCTTCGCTGACTCTAAATATGCCAAATTCTTATGGTCGGTGAGAATTGAGACCACAAACTTAGCCCCCTCAAGCCAGTGTCTCCACTCCTCGAGTGCATCCTTAATAGCCAACAATTCCCGGTTACCCACGTCATAATTCATCTCGGCAGGCGAAAATTTACGGGAAAAGTAAGCACAGGGATGAAGGCGATTATCAGACACCCCCATCTGAGAGAGCACTGCCCCAATACCCATCTCAGAGGCATCCACCTCCACCACAAAAGGACGCTCTGGATCTGGGTGTCGCAGCACCTTGGCCGAGACAAATGCCCTTTTGAGACGGGCAAAAGCCGCTTTGGCCTCACAAGACCAGTGAGCAACATCCGCCCCTTTCTTATTGAGCGCTACCAAGGGCGCCACTATAGACGAAAGTCCAGCGATAAATCGTCTATAAAAATTTGCAAAGCCCAGAAAACGCTGAAGCGCCTTCAAACTAGTGGGCTGCACCCAATCCAGGACTGCCTGTACCTTGGAACCCTCCATTTGGAAACCTTCTGGGGAGATAATATATCCTAGAAATGCGATTTGCTGAACTTCAAATTCGCACTTCTCCAGCTTCGCCCCAAGCCGGTGGTCTCTGAGTTTCTGGAGGACTAAGCGTACATGCTTCCGATGTTCCTCCAGGGAATGGGAGAAGATTAGGATGTCATCTAAGTATACAACTAAGAATCTATCCAAATATTCCCAGAGCACATCGTTCATGAAGTCCTGGAAGACTGCCGGGGCATTACAGAGCCCAAAAGGCATCACCAAATATTCATAATGCCCTGAGTGGGTATTAAAGGCAGTCTTCCATTCATCCCCCTCTCTTATTCGGATTAGATTGTACGCACCGCGTAGGTCAATCTTAGAAAAAATGGTGGCAGTACGAAGCTGGTCAAACAAGACCGAAATGAGAGGCAGTGGGTATGAGTTTTTAATCGTGATACGGTTCAATTCCCTGAAGTCGATGCAGGGTCGCAACGAACCGTCCTTTTTACCCACGAAGAAGAACCCCGACCTAACTGGAGACTGTGAAGGTCTGATAAATCCCTTAGCCAAGTTCTCCTGAATGTACTCTGCCATAGCCTGAGTCTCAGGACGTGACAGGGAGTACAACCTGCTCTTGGGAAGCTTAGCATTCGGCAACAAATCAATGGCACAGTCATAGGGGCGATGGGGAGGTAGTACCTCTGCAACTCTTTTGGAGAACACGTCCGCAAAATCTGCATAACATCCTGGCAATCCTGGCAAACTTAGCTGCGAAAGCCTGACTGGAAGGCTCAAGCAACTCCTGAAACAATCAGTACCCCAACTAAGAATCTCCCCAGAGACCCAGTCAAATTGAGGATTGTGGGCCCTTAACCAGGGTAACCCCAACACCAATGGGGCAAAAGTACAGACAGTCACATAAAAGGACAATTTTTCAGAGTGTGTGGCTCCAATAAACAAAGAAATCTGGCTAGTGCAAGAGGTAATTTTACCCTGGGATAATGGTTCCCCGTTTAACCCACAAATCTCAATTTCCGATGCCAAGGGTACTAAGGGAACAGAGTGTTTCAGGGCGAATTGGCGGTCCATAAAAACCCCGTCGGCCCCACTGTCCACAAAGGCCTCAGTCTTGACAGTTTGACCGAGGATCTTCAAGGTCACCGGAATGATAAAAGTCTTCTTGGGAAATTCCGACTTCTGACCTGACAGGATATTTCCCATCACCCTCAGGCCCTGAAGTTTTCCGGCTTTTCTGGGCATGATACTACCACATGACCTTTATTCCCACAGTACAAACATAACCCCTGCTGTCTCCTCCGCGTCTTCTCACGTGAGGAGAGGCGGGTAGCCCCAATCTGCATAGGCTCCTCGGAAAATTCCTCAGAGTCTGAGGTTCCCTTGGGAAAGAAGGAAACCTCGGTCTCCCTTTCAAGCCTGCGCTCTCTCAGCCGTCTATCCACCTGAATGGATAACTGCATGAGCTGATCCAAGCTATCAGGCAAGGGATATTGTACCAGTTGGTCTTTTAACTGGTTAGAAAGACCTCTTCGGTACTGGTGTCTCAGGGCTGGGTCATTCCACTTAGTATCATGGGCCAACTTCCGAAACTCCGTACAATAAACCTCAACTGGCCTTCGCCCTTGCTTAAGGATCGAAATCTGAGCCTCGACTGAGGCCGTCTTGTCAGGGTCATCATACAACATGCCCAGTGCCGTAAAAAAAGCATCAACACTTTTAAGCGACGGACAGTCAGGCTGCAACCCATATTCCCAGACCTGTGGGTCTCCTTGTAGCAAGGAAATCACTATGCCCACCCGCTGAATCTCCGACCCAGAAGACTGAGGCCTAAGCTGGAAATATAGCTTGCAGCTCTCCTTGAAACAAAAGAACTGCGAGCGATCTCCAGAAAAACGATCTGGGAGTTTTACTTTCGGCTCCTTAACCCCTGAAGGTACTGCTGCTGCGGGAGCTCCGCCAGCGGCCTGCGAGGTGTGCATTTTAATGGACAAATCATTAAATTGTCGAGTCAGGACCTGCACCTGATCGACCACCTGTTGCAAAGTATTTTGAGGGGTATGCTCCATATTCCCACAAAATTTCAACAGGAGTATTAGGCTGCTGAATATGTTATGCACACCAGTGCCAGCAGGAATGTACTGGTGTCTGAACGGTGAGGGATGCAAAACAAATGAACTCACAGACAGACTGGGGAATATGACATTACATACACAGAAGGTAATAGGGTAACAAAATAAACACAAAGTGAACAGAGAAGCCCAAAGGCTAAGAAACTGGGTGTCTCCCTAGTATTAAGAATGCTCAGATGGAAAGAAGCGAGATGTAGTGATTTAATACGTAGAGAACCCGAAATGCCGTTGCTAAGGGCAACAGCAAAACCCTAAAGGGTTACCAACGGGTGTGGCAGTAAACTCCTTGGTCAGAGGTGGAATAATAGACACAAGGAGAGTCTCCACAATCCTTGTCCTCACTTGCAGTGCACTGGTTCAGCTTACTGCCACTAAACTGACACCTGAACACCTTGCACAGTGAGAAAGGATTTTGGCAGGCAAGACTGAGAATACAGCCGCAAACTTGCTAGGTTCACAGAGTAGCAAAAGAACCCCAGCAGGTTAAACGACTGACTCCAGTCTTACTGCTAGGTCTGGATTGGCAGAGTGTAATACCAAATCCCAAGGCCTATTTGCAGTAAGCAACAAACAAATACAAAGTTTTCACAGTACTAGCTAGCTTTCAGGAACTGACTAACCAACAAAGATTCAGCAGCATCTGCCTAACCTGAGAAGAGGGTTTATATAGCAGGTGCTGTCCACGCCCCACTCAGACCTCACAGACTGTGAGCACAAAAACCAGCACCGGATCCCCTTCCATGCACAGAGCCTGTAACCACTGCACAGCAATAGACCCGAACCGGAGTATCAGCTACGCTCAGGTTACTCCGCTAGCACTTGTCTCCCGGTTGCCATGACGACGTGGCAGCACAGAGCAGGAGACCCTAACATATGCCCACTGAGGGACTCCATATTTCATGGGCCTCCCGATAGGTGATAAATAGGTTGTCATAAGTGGGGGCAAACCTGGTACCCATGGCAGTGCCTACTAACTGGAGAGAAAAGTAACCATGTACAGAGGGAAAAAAAGTAGCAGGTGCACTGTCTCACACTAGCTCAACCTGTAATAACCAGAGGCACTTAGCATATTCCTGGCCAGGGCTATGAGCTTACCCACCGCATCAAGGTAGCCTCTCATTGGGTAAGTCCCTAACACTAACTATAGGGGTTCAGGTCCGGGGGACGGAACACCACAGAGCCACCCAGCCAGACAACCCCAGGGCATCGCAAGAGTGATACAAATAAAGAGTTAAAGGGGTAGGAGCAGCTGCTGCTGCATGTGTGAGTAATGTGAGGAGTAAAAGAAAATAATGTGAAAGTGTTACATATATATAAGACAAACTATAAGTGCCATAGTGTAATGAAATAGTGTTAAGTTGCGATGCCCCAGGGACATCCAGCCACGGCAGGCACAGGGAGCCCCGCACCCCAGAGAATCCCCCCAATATTGACTGCCATAGTAAACCAAAATGTAGGAGTCTTACCCTCAGTGTGCTCATTCTACATATACAGGCAAAGTGCTAGACTATTTAAAATCAGTGAGGGTAGGTGGGGCAGGGTGCTAAATTAGGATGAAGGTGTCTCCTACCTTCAGAAATATGTATAAATACATCAGTTACAAAGGGAAGGGGGCCCTAATTTGCACACCTTAATTAGGTAATGAGGTGCTACTCTGCTTGAGACTTAATACAGTGTACAGAGGGAAAAAAGTAGCAGGTGCACTGTCTCACACTAGCTCAACCTGTAATAACCAGAGGCACTTAGCATATTCCTGGCCAGGGCTATGAGCTTACCCACCGCATCAAGATAGCCTCTCATTGGGTAAGTCCCTAACACTAATTATAGAGGTTCAGGTCCTGGGGGTGGGACACCCCAGAGCCACCCAGCCAGACAACCCCAGGGCATCCATTTGAATCTTCTTTATTGTGGGCCAGAAAGAATATCTTGATTGTTAATTTCCTTATATATTTTTGTATATCAATATACAAATTAAAAGGGTCAGGTTGATTTGATGAGGTCAAATGCGGTTCTTTTTGGAGGACTTTTTTCTTCATATGGTGTTATAACCTTCATTACTTAAGTTATATATTTTTCCTGAGCCTTCACTATTTTTGGGTCAGATCCTAATCTTTTAGTAAAGGTTTTAGAGATTTTTTTTATTATTTCTTTTTCTACATGCCCTTTTTTCACTTTTGGTTTTTAGTGCTATTTTTTTCTGGGAGCCCTGGATTCCACTTTAAAAAATTAGAGGATTTGCCGAATTATTTGTCTGGATTGAAATCATTGAAGCATTTAAAAATGTTCTAAAGGGCTTCCTTTCATTATAATTCCTTCAAAATTTGGGCCATAAATTGCCTCACTTTGTTCCTGATTTTTATTTCTCCATCCTGAGTTAAAATTCCTTTGCCTTTTCCTCTGTGAGTAACCACTTTCAATTCTATTATACCCTAGATTCTATCCCTTTTATTAGTGAGGGGTAAAAATAATTCTACTTTTTTATTATATAATCTAGGGTGAATGGAGTTTATATTTTTCCATTTATGAACCTTTTTTGATATTGGCTGTATTTCCTCTGTTTCATTTGCATTGACTACATCATTTTTCACAGTTTAACCATTAGCACTTTTTGTATCGCTCATATATTTTTTATGTTTCTTTTCTCATAATTCCTTATTGCTCTTATTTAGTTTGACCGATAACTCAATTTCTCCAATTTTATAATCCTCTAATTCTTTAAAGGGATGTATCATGACATGGGGATTATTAATCTCATTAAATTTGGTCAAAGCCTCTCATCTTTCTTTTGATACAAAATTAAGTAGGGAATAAGAATAACTCTTTAAAACAGAGTCCCACTCTCTTTTAAAACCTTAATTTGAGGTAGTAAATGATGGAGGTTTCACTATCTGTGAACGTTTTGGTATTATTTGGTCTGCATGGTATTGTTCGACAGTTATAATCTCCCACCACAGTCTGTTTTCCTTAAGCATAACTGCTTCTAATTTGTGAGGTTAAATCTTTAGCACATATATTAATTTTATATGTGAAAAGGTGCTTTTTGCAAGTTCCTTCCTATTTTCCCCAAAAAAGAAAACATGCCTGCTGCAAAATGACACAAACCGAGAATAAAACCAAAGATAAAATAATAATCTCTATAAAATTGCATCATAAAATAGTAAAAGCTGCCTAATACACTTTAAAATAGGACTTCTCATAGATCCTAAAACACAATAATATAATATAAAATATAAAGTACAACATCAGATAATAATACCGTAAGCATGTATTACCAACAGTAATGATGGAAATATAACTACGTGGTAAATGTAAATAACAGTGTAATCACCCTTAAAGGAGAAATGCCCACACAGTTCCAGAGAACTTTGAAATAGTGAGGCTTTCACACTTACAGTAAAGCTTCATTGGTTTCACTCCAAATCTGAAAAAGAGACATGTACAGTACCTCCCCACCCCATGCCCCTATTCCTCCCCTATCTTCCCCACCTTGCTGTAAAGGAGTAGGGTAATACAGCAAAAACAAAGTGCAGGTGATTTTAATAATACAAATGCACTCACAATGTGACAAAATATATAAGAATATAATACTTTCTCTGGAAACAGTTCTGCCTTCCCAGAGTCCAGATGGATTCGAACCACACTTACACACACCTTGGAAACGTGTTTACCACCAGGAGGTCACCAAAGAAATCCCACCATACACTGCTGGTCAGAATACACACAATGAGTTTAACACATTTAACTTAAGTAACTTAAGTTAAATGGTTTTAACTCCATATGAGAAAAAGTCCTCCAAAAAGACAGAAATTTGCCCTGTAAGTCAACCCTTTTAATTTGTTTATTGACATACAACAATATATGAGGAAAATAATGATTAAGATTTATTTTTCTTGTAAAATAAAGAGGATTCCGTTCCAGGTTTAAACCAAAATCCACTTTTTACCCAATGTAAAGGGAGCTTTTCAGATTGTGACGAAACTGAGAAAGTTGTAAAATAAAAAAATAAAAAAAGGAAAAATGTAACCTTACTAAAAAGAAAGCTGAGGCTATGAAATCCCTAAGGGAGGATAAGGAATTGATTATCTTACCAGCAGACAAGGGGGGGGGGTGGGGTTGTTTTAATGGATAGGGATAAATATGTGGAGGGCACTTATGAATTGTTCAATGATGGCGTGACATATAAGAACTTAAAAAGTGAACCTACACAGAAAACTATTAGAGCTTTATTGGAATTAACAACTAAGTCTTTGGAAAAAGGTGTCATTAGTAAGAATGAATTTTACTATCCCTACCGTATACGTATATACCTATAGACCTTTGATAAAGCTGCAGTGCTCGCAGCAAAATGCGTCAGGAGGAGGCTCTTTGGGTCGACAATTACGTCAATTCTTACTGCCGTATCACACCCGGACCAACTACTGGACTTTGCCATCTGCAGAAAAGCGAGACAAATCCTTTACAACTGGAAACACCATCAACCCTTTCTTCATAAAGAGGACACCGTGTTATAATGAGGATCCCAAACCTGGCTGGTTTTGAGCAAAACATCAGAGACACTCTTAAGGGACTACACCTCTAGCGGTTTTCGGGTAAAGTGCATTGGTGTGACTGCGCTGTCAGTCTGTCTCCATCTGCTGCATGATCCAGGTTTATTAATAGGAACGGATGCTAATGTGATAGGCAGTTATAAGTATACGACCCATATTTGCTGTTTTTATTGTCTTAAATTGTCTTTGGATTTTTGTATCCAATTTTTAATGAGGCCTAATTCCATGTTTTATTAAATTGAAAATTCTTATCACTCAATCCTTCTTATTATAATTTATACTCAGTTTTTCAACTAGCGCTGCTATTGTTCTTTTTGGCCCTACCGTATATATGCTACCCAAAATCCACAAAAGCCCCACTCACCCCCCAGGAAGGCCGATAATTTCTGGATGTAACAGTATCAGTAGTAATTTGATGATATTTTATTTATCTTGAGGGGGGATTTTGAAGATCTTAACACCTTTTGCACTGGGTTAAATAACAATGATGGAGCATTGTTTTAAGCTTTTCTAAGAGTAAAACTGAGGTAATATTTTTAGGTCTGTGTATTTATATAGATGGAGGGGAACTAAAGACAAAAGCCCACCGCAAAGCCACCGATTCAAACAGTTACATAGAAAGGTTCAGCAAGTATCACATTAATTGGCTGGAAAGCATTATGTATGGACAATTCTCACAAATAAATAGAAATTGTATGGATGTGAGGAACAGCTTAAAGATACTATAGGTAGAGTCTTGAAGAAAAGATAGACTGAAGAGTCCCTAACAAAGACCAAACATAAAATAAATCTTTTGAAAAGGAAAGATTTGCTTGAATTAATAGTAATAGTAATTTTAACCAGCACCACAAAGGGCAGCACAGACAGTGTAATGGTTAGCATTACTGCCTCACAGCACTGAGGTCATGGGTTTGATTCCCACCATGTACCTAACTGTGTGGAGTTTGTATATTCTCACTGTGCTTGTGTGGGTTTCCTCTGGGTATAATTGGCTCCCTCCAAAATTAACCTTAGCGTGAATGTGTCTGTGTGTACATGTGGTAGGAAATAGAGATTGTAAGCTCCACTGGGGAAGGGACTGATGTGAATGGCCAAATACTCTCTGTAAAGCGCTGCGGAATATGTGTGCGCTATATAAATAACTGGTAATAAATAAATAAAGAGATAGTAAAGGTATTCAAAAATAATTGGAAGCTACTCGAGCAGGACCCCATAATAGGCGAAGCAATCCCAGACACACCTGTATTTATATATATATATATATATATATATAAACAGCAACAAGGACCGGCACTCCTATATTCCATCCGGTGTACGGTGCCCAGGTGCCAGTAAATAATATTGCGCAGTACAAGAAAAGGATACGGCACTCTAGGACTTAATGAAACATGCCTATGGCAACTTCAAGCAAAGCTGACAGCGCAGCATAGTTCAGTCAACGTTTTATTTAATATCTTAAATTTCATCAGGACAATATCAAAAGTACAAACAAACATGCTTACCTTATATACCAACACCACATACAGATTTGTCCATGCAGCACGAGCGGGTCCCGGACGGGGACTGATAACGTCACGGTCAAGCGACGTGCGCCCTCCGGCGCAGTTGTCATAGCAACCCGCCGGGTTTAGCCGCACCAGTGCTGAGGGTCAAAAAACAGTACTCAAACACATATGAAAAAAATATATATACCAAGAGCCCAAAGAAAAACATCTACAATATGATGATACCTAAGTACATAAAAAATATAATATATAAATGCCCTCCAGGTTATCATGAGATTGTATGTGTCCAGACGCCAACAGGTCCCTAAATGCACACAAGCAGATAATCATAGCTGATGCAAATAATGTCAGTAAATATACATAATATCATCGAATCTCAAAATCACTAGGACAGCTACCCTTAAATTTAGGGAGAAAATCACCTCACTTATCATAACAAATAATGCAGATCACATGCAATAAAGTGGCAAGAAATGCATATAAAACAAATAAAGAAAAATCACAGAAAGCATCCTAAATTGTTAGATTCATTAAGCCCATTCGGGGCCAAAGTCCACAGTTCAAAGATCCAGCGAGCCTCCTTACGAAGTAGAAGTGCTCCTCGGTCTCCCCCCCGGATGTCGCAAGGGACATGATCAATGACTTTATGCCGCAAACTAGCCAGAGAGTGTTTGGCTTCACGAAAGTGACGAGCTACTGGCTGTTCCTGGGGGGTACCCTCTAAGGCGAAACGTATGGCTTGGCGATGTAGTGCCATTCTTTCCCTAAATTGGCGGATGGTCTTGCCAATATAAAGCAAGCCACATGGGCATCTAATATAGTAGATAACATATGTGCTTTGGCAAGACAGGATATGCTTGATCCGGATTTTCATACCCGAGTGGGGGTGATTGAAGGTAGGGCCACATTCCATGGACCTACAGGTAGTGCAGCCCAGGCACTTGTAGCACCCCGGCTGCCGAGCCAAAAAAGTCCTGGGAGTTGTAATGACCATATGGGAGATGTCATTTTTAACCAGCATGTCCCGAAGATTTCGTTTTCGTTTGTAGCTGGGCATGAGCTTACACTGTTTAATGGATTTGAGATCGGGGTCAGCGGTAAGTATGGGTTATAAACTTTTGCCCATCTGCATATTTTTCTGATTGAATGGATGGTATTCTTGTAAAAATGGGATCCTGTTGTCCTTACTGTGGCTTGGTGACTTTATAGAGAGGACCTCTTGTCTAGGCAAGTCCAAAACCTGCTTCTTAGTTGTTTGTAGCTGGATGATATCATAACCCCGAACCACAAAGTCCTGTATCATCAGGTCAATACGCTTTTCAGCCTTCGCCATAGTGTCACAAGTACGGACAGCCCGTAAAAATAGTGATTTCGGTAGGCTGCCTGCAACAAAACCAGGGTGCTTGCTGTCTGCCCTCAGGATTGTATTGCGGTCCGTGGGTTTCTTATAGAGGTCTGTGGTCACATGCCCATCCTGTAGAGACACTTAAACATCCAAATAATGGACCATTGTATCACTGATCTGGTAGGTAAATTGTATGTCAGCATCCATCATGTTAATTTGCTCCATTGCCAAACCGAATTCCAGACTGGTGCCCGACCAGATGATGAACAAGTCATCTATGTACCGAGTTAGGTACAAGATTTTAGATTGCATGCTGGGATTTAAAAGAAAAAGATTTCTGTCAAGCTCAAACATGAAGATGTTAGCCAGGGACGGTCCGACGCAAGATCCCATGGCACAGCCCCGTTGTTGAACGTACCATTGTCGGTCGAATAGAAAGTAATTTCTTGTGAGAGACAAAGTTAGCAACTCACAAAAGAAATTAATGTCAGGACCTCGGTAAGCCAAGTTCCCCGTGAGGAATCTACGGACTGCTTGTACGCCTCGGCTGTGGGTACTGTTTGTATATAATGATACCACGTCCAGTGTGCATAAAAAACATCCCTTCGGTAAAGCCGGTAAATTGACCAATTTCCTAAGAAAAGTTGAAGAGTCCTTGAGGTAGGTTGGTTGATCCTGAATGAGTTCCTGCAAGAAACTATCAAGGTACTGTGAGATGATGTAGTAAATGGAGTCCCGGGCACTGATGATGGGACGCCCGGGTGGATGTGTAGAATTCTTGTGCAACTTTGGAATGGAGTATAAGACTGGGGTTTTGGGATGGTCTATAGATAGTGCTTGACAGACTTTGTCCGTGATATAACCACTCTGAGTTGCTTCTCGTAGAACCGTGTCTAGTTCCTTCTTGAATGTTGCAGTTGGATCCGACCTTAGTTGCCTATAGACCTCAGTATCATTCAATTGTAGAAGTATGTCTTGCCGGTAATATTCCAAATCCAGGACCACGACGCCTCCGCCCTTGTCGGCGGGGCGGATGACTATATCCTTAAAGCCTTGTAGATTTTTTAAAGCTGCTCGCTCAGCCCTCGTGAGGTTGTTCATAGGTGGAGGAGAGTTACTTACATGCTCCATGACAAATTGATTAAGGGTTCTTGAGAAAACTTTTAAGGAGTATTTAGATGAAGAGGGATCGAAAGCTGATTTAGGTCTAAATCTTTGTATCTGTGAGGATGGAAGCTGGACTGGTTGCTTGTCAAAGAATTCTTTCAATCGTATCTGTCGAGTGAATTTATGGAGGTCCACTGTCCAATTAAATTTGTCGAATTCAGATGTTGGGATGAACGAGAGTCCTTTATTATGAACATTAATTTCTTTATCTGATAAAGTCCTGCTGGACAAATTAAACACTATGTTCGTTTTTTAGCTGCACGCTTCTTGTTTGAAGATCCTTTGCCACTGGCCCCCTCGCCTGCTTTTTTGGGGGGGACCCCGCGCTGGGCGCGGGTACGAACCCCTAAAGGGGGTTTACCGGAGGTTTTTGTTGAATCACTGTCCCGGTCGCTTTGGGAAGATTGTGTACCAGATGTATCATTGTTGGTACGATCACGTTGTTGATGCCATCTGGAGGATCTATTAGGTTTGGAAGAAACCCCTGGGTTATTGACCCAGGGATATACAGTGCACTGTTGATAGTCCCTCTGGACAGTGGACAATTTTTCCCATTTAAATTTGAGAAGGTCTTGCCGGTATTTATCAATCTGCTCCTGTAGTTTACTCATCCAGTTTGTTTCCGGATCCTTGCTGAACGTATCATCAATGTTTTTTTTCAACTTCATGGATGTTGGCTTTAATGCGAGTTAATTCACGGTGAGAATCTTCTATAACTAACAAGAGTAGATCAAAACTGCACTTGTTAAGAACAGCCACCAACCATCGGCAAAACTCAGGGTTGAACTTGCCGATGGTGGGGGTGTTCTTAATCCTAAATCCCCTTGGAATCAATTTCTTGCGGAAATTGTCGCTCAATGTGGAGCCATGAAGGAAATAATCTATTTCTTTCTTTTTTAATTTTAATAACTTAAAAAAGATCTGTCCATTAGGCATGGTAATATCAGGAACTTCCGTGATTTCCGGGAACAGAATGCCCTCCGCATCACTTTCTGAAATGGAAAGCATTTCACCAGGAGGTAAAGGCACATTTCTGTAACCACTTGTACTAGGTTGCGTGGTTCCAGTTGCCATATTGAAGATTTCACCAAGAAAATTTTTTTGTAAAAAAAGTATATAAAGAAAAAAGAAAAAAAGGAGACAATCTGTATCCTGGAGATAATTCGTAGGGTGCCTTGTCAAAATGGAGGAAGGGGTGTCCGTCACTTACAAAACGGACCACTGCTCTTGCTCCCCCATAACACACAAACAGCAACAAGGACCGGCACTCCTATATTACATCTGGTGTATGGTGCCAAGGTGCCAGCACTGACCCTCAGCACTGGTGCGACTAAACCCGGCGGGTTGCTATAACAACGGCGCCGGAGGGCGCACGTCGCTTGACCGTGACGTCATCAGTCCCCGTCCGGGACCCGCTCGTGCTGCGTGGACAAATCTGTATGTGGTGTTGGTATATAAGGTAAGCATGTTTGTTTGTACTTTTGATATTGTCCTGACAAAATTTAAGATATTAAATGAAACGTTGACTGAACTATGCTGCGCTGTCAGCTTTGCTTGAAGTTGCCATAGGCATGTTTCATTAAGTCCTAGAGTGCCGTATCCTTTTCTTTGACTATATATATATATATATATATATATAAAGCCCCTTGCTTAAAGAATCATTCAGTACATAGTTGTTTGGAAGGAGAAAAAAGGCACAGAATCCAAACTAAGGGATTCCATAGATGTGGCTCCTGCCTGATCTGTACAACCATCCCTTCAAAAAAATAGGGTAGTGAAAGATTTTATTGTCAATGGAGTGACATATTGAATTAACGAATACATAACATGCCACTCCAAAAATGTGGTGTATCTCCTGTAATGTGTTTGCGGGTTATTTTATATCAGCAAGACGAGTAGAAATTTTAAAGTTTGTCTACCTGAACATATTTATAACATAAAGATGAGACTTCAAACCCATATAGTATTTACACATTCTGTACATGGATGTAAAGAGTGTGTATTAAAAGCTTTTTGGGGGATACAGCATTTTTTACCTAAATGGAGAACTAGAGATAATGATCTTAGGTTATCTAAATCAGAGATTAAATGGATTCGCCAATTAAAAACTCTATTCCCAAATGGACTTAATGGAGAATTTACGTTACATTGGTTTTTAAAGTAGTATCCTTTACTTGCATCTGCTAATTACTTTTTATAATACTGTTTGCTTAGCATTGAATTTGTTATTATCTTATGTACCTTATTCATTTATTTATTTTTATTATGTATTGATTGGTTATTTATTGCATGACTCTTATTCACCTCTCTTTCTATATTTCTGAGATGCATTATGTTCTAATGAACACCAATATAAATACAGTATACTAGACTTGGTGCTATAATGGAAGGTGTTAAACCATATGGAATGCATTGTGGACGGCATTACAGCATTAACTGTAACTGGCTACCAGTCATACTCAGGAACTATGGAACGCACTTGGAACACAAAGTGGAAGTACCGCGGTGGCCATCTTACTAATGTACCTCGGACATTCGTGTTCAGTGCTTCCACACATGCACAGTAACGCTTAGAATGCACCGTGGAACATATGGAGCCATTTCTGGTGGCTGCTTCACTGTGAGACATCGATCTTTTTAACTATTTACAGCTGATAGTAATTTATTAATGGAGAGGGGGTGTATAAACTGTAATCTTGCTCATTAGCTCCACACATGCTTCTGAGGAAGGACATATTCATATCTGTAACACATTAAGCTCAATGGGGGTCATTCCGAGTTGTTCGCTCATTGCCGATTTTCGCTATACTGCGATTAGTCGCTTACTGCGCATGCACAAGGTTCGCAGAGCGCATGCGCTTAGTTATTTTACACAAAAGTTAGGTATTTTACTGACGGTGTAACAAAGTTTTTTCATCGTTCTGCTGATCGGTGAGTGATTGACAGGAAGTGGGTGTTTCTGGGCGGAAACTGACCGTTTTCTGGGAGTGTGTGGAAAAACGCAGGCGTTTCAGGGAAAAACGTGGGAGTGGCTGGAGAAACGGGGGAGTGTCTGGCCGAACGTTGGGTGTGTTTGTGACGTCAAACCAGGAACGAAACTGACTGAACTGATCGCAATGTAGGAGTAAGTCTCGAGCTACTCAGAAACTGCTAAGAATTTTCTATTCGCAATTCTGCTAATCTTTCGTTCGCAATTCTGCTATGCTAAGATACACTCCAAGAGGGCGGCGGCTTAGTGTGTGCAATGCTGCTAAAAGCAGCTAGCGAGCGAACAACTCGGAATGAGGGCCAATTTGTGGAGTCTGACCAGCAGCGTATAGTGGAATTTCTTTGATGACCTCCTGGTGGTGAACACGTTTCCCAGGTGGGTGTAAGCATAGTCCATGAGTGATATTGTCAGTATTTACCCTTAAACTCCTTGGCAAATGATATAGGGGCTAATTCAGAAAGGATATCTAATCCTGCTAATCAGCACAATTTGCTATCCTTTTGCTCACATGCTGGGGGTTTCTCAGCGCTTGGCAAGGCCGCCCAGCATACTGACTGGCGCCTCCCCCCTTTGACAAGCAGAAATTGCGATCGCTTCACAATTTCTGCTTGTCAGCAGAAACTAAAGATGACTCATGCTGGCGCAGCTTAGCTGCACCATTTTACCTGTCGCGACGGGTTCATGTGATGTCACACAGCCGCAGTGACCACACCCTGACTCCTGCCATCGCAGCTTAGCTGCACCATTTTACCTGTTGCGGCGGCTGCCTGTGACGTCCCACAGCCAACGCGATCATGCCCCCGTTCACACTGCACTGCCCACCGATTGGGTTTCCCCGCCACTGCAACACTCCGTCTCCTCCCTGGAAATGGAGCATTGCCCGCACCCCCCCCACCCCGCAACTGCCTCTGCCTGATTGACAGGCAGAAGCGATCGCATTTCTGCAGACCCCCTGCAGAAAATACGGGCGCATCTTTTCAGCAAAAATTCCGGTTGGATCGCACAGTACAATCCAACCTGAATTATCCCCATAGTGCATACACAGTGAACAATATCGCTAACGATATCGTTCAGTGACGTCAACCGGCCACTACCCCAAACATGCAGTGGACAATATAGCCAAAATTGGCCTGCATGTACATACAGCAGAACACCTCATTAACAACCCATGGCAGCGTGCATCATTAACGATATTGGAGGACATGTAGTAAGCAGTGATAAAAGTGGAGAAGTGAGCCAGTGGAGAAGTTGCCCATGGCAACCAATCAGCTGCTCTGTATACTGTTGTAGTATGCAACTGATAAATGTTGCGTCAATGCTGACTGGTTGCCATGGGCAACTTCTCCACTGGCTCACTTCTAGACTTTTATCACTGCTTAGTACATGTCCCCCTAAGTGTGTAGGCACTGGCCAATATTACAAATGATATCACCCAGAAGGGTCTAAATAAGCGATATTGTTTAAAATATCACCTACTGTGTACCCAGCTTATGGAATGGGCTAGCCACTAGGTACTGTAGTTACCAATGGCAGACTGGAACTAGATTTGCAATAAAAAATGGAGACAACCTAGCGCTTGTAAAATAATTAATTAATTCATTCATTAATTAGCCGCAGGTTCCAAACACACAGAGTACACCCGATGCTCTGAAATAACCATACAAAAACAACAATGGTTTGGAACTTGCGCTTGCAGAGCTACAATTAAAAATATGGCTTAAAATCCCACTAGGACAGAAGAATGTGTGCAATCCTCATCAGGAAATGATTACACCTGTGTTCTTGGCTCTTTGGAAAGAAACTTACATTATGTTCCCTTCACGAGTGCATGTAAAGGTTTCTTTTTCACACCATCCTTTCTTCTATACTAGATAATACAGCCGAACAATATCGTAGAGAATAAGACTTACATCAGAATTCTGTCACACGTACACGTAACAGTATCTTTAGGGTCCTCCGATCACAGTAATATGGATATCCTTCAGGTTTTCCAAACAATGATTTATTTAACAGTTCCACATAAAATCCCACACAAGGCTGGGGCTAGCAATAGTGTCAGTGAACCTCAGAGCAAACTGGATGGAATGACGGACTCACACATGCGTCCCGGCTGCAGACACGGATCCGTAGTGTGGATGGTAAAACAAGTCCAAAAACGTTGCCTTGATATTTCTCTACACACAGATGACCCCTCGCTGACGGCTTCAACGCGTTTCTGGGAATCCTTTCCCCTTTGTCAAGACCAGCCAAGAACACAGTGTAATCATTTCCCGATGAGGATTGCACACATTCTTCTGTCCTAGTGGGATATTAAGCAATATTTTTAATTGTAGCTCTGCAAGCGCAAGTTCCAAACCATTGTTGTTTTTGTATGGAACTATGGGGGTAATTCCAAGTTGATCGCAGCAGCAAGTTTGTTAGCAATTGGGCAAAACCATGTGCACTGCAGGTGTGGCAGATATAACATGTGCAGAGAGAGTTAGATTTGGGTGGGTTATTTTGTTTCTGTGCAGGGTAAATACTGGCTGCTTTATTTTTACACTGCAAGTTAGATTTCAGTTTGAACACACCCCACCCAAATCTAACTCTCTCTGCAAATGTTATATCTGCTCCACCTGCAGTGAACCAAATGTTTGCCCATTTGCTAACATATTTGCTGCTGCGATCAACTCAGAATTACCCCCTAGATTTGGACCGGACTGGAGCTGAACTGGAAATACTGGATGGAACTTAAAAAAAAAGCCATGGAGCTGGACTGGAACAATGTGAAACTGTGGCTGGTCTGGAACTGGTAAGCTTCAGGACAGGAAGGTATGGGTAACTGGATTTGCTCTACAAATACTTTCAGCTGGATGAGACCTATAGTTCTAGCGGATAGCAAACAGACAGCAGGAAATGCACTATATGTAGTTGACAGCAGGCTGCAATCAGTGGTATAGCAGCAGAATACAGCTGGGCTTGAGGAGCAATATAACAGTCTCTGGACACAGGAAGTTAGCATCTGTGATGTAGGATGCAAGTACTGACAGAGAGCTGGAAATCCACACACTGAATAATATGCTTTGGAGTCAACAGGTAGAATACACAGGTGAAACTTACAGATGGTGGTTAGCTGGAAAGGTAACACAGCAAGCAAAGTAGCAGTCAAAAGCTGTATTTACAGATGTAGCCATGCTCATCCAGCCAGGGGTGTATCTAGCGGTCTGAGCGCCCCTGGCAAAGTAAGAAACTGGCGCCCCCCACCTTCCCCACCCAGTAACACAGAGGGGGGAGTTACAGATAGGCTGAGGTCAGGGACACTGAGGGAGAATTACAGGGAGGGTGCGGGTAGGGACAATGAGGTGGAGGGCTTACAGGGAGGCTGAGATCAGGGACACTTAGGGGCAATTACAGGGAGGGTGTGGGCAGGAACACTGAGGGGGAATTACAGGAGTGTGCGGGCAGGGACACTGAGGGGGGAGTCACAGGGAGGCTAAGGTCAGAAACACTGAGGGAAAATTACAGGGAGGGTGCAGACAGGGACACTGAGGAGGAACTACGAGGAGAGTGCGGGCAGGGACACGGAGATGGAATTACGGGGAGGGTGCAGGCAGGGACACTGAGGAGGAATTACAGGAGTGGGGTGGGCAGGGACACTGAGGGGAAATTACAGGAGTGTGCGGGCAGGGACACTGAGGGGGAATTATGGGGACGGTACGGGCAGGGACACAGAAGTGGAATTACAGGAGGTTGTGGGCAGGGACACTGAGGGGGGAGTCACAGGGAGGCTCAGGTCAGGGACACTAAGGGGGAATTACAGGGAGGGTTTGGGTAGGGAAAATGAGAGGCAGGGCCTTTAGGGAGGTTGAGGTCAAGGACACTGAGGGGCAATTACAGGGAGGGTGCGAGAAGGGATACTGAGAGGGAATTACAGTAGTGTGCGGGCAGGGACACTAAGGGGGGAGTCACAGGGGGGCTGAGGTCAGAAACACTGAGGGAGAATTACAGGGAGGGTGCAGGCAGGGACACTGATGAGGAATTACGAGGAGAGTGCGGGCAGGGACACTGAGATGGAATTACGGGGAGGGTGCAGGCAGGGAGACTGAGGGGGAATTACGAGGAGTGTGCAGGCAGGGACACTGAGGGGGAATTATGGTTAGGGTGCGGGTAGAGACACTGAGAGGGAATTACAGGAGTGTATGGCCAGGGTCACTGAGGGGGCAGTTACAGGGATGGTGCGGGCAGGGACACTGAGGGGGAATTACAAGGAGGGTGCGGACAGGGGCACCAAGGGGATATATACACACATACATACAGTTAAAAAACCCTCTCTAGGTGGGATGGCACTACATGTCCCAGCAAATCCAGTTGACAAGGTAAGCTGGGACTTGTAGTCTCAACACAGCTGAACAGGCAGTCACTGGTCTAGATACCTCTCCATACAGAGCTGTAAGCTGTGATCCAGACTGCCAGGATAGACTATGCTGTGCAGCTATGGTACTGCAGAAAATGTACAGGTATGCTCATGCTGCACTGCTGACTGGTGCTAATTGTAGTGGCTGGTGACCGATCGCGTGGGACCACTGAGAAGGGGAGCGGATGAGGAAGAGGAGGTGCCTTGCCCCCTCCCTATTCCTGAAAGTGCCCCACTCCCCAGCTATATTCACCATCATGGTGACTGTGGTGCAAAACGCTTCTGAGAGTCCGGCAGTGGATAAGCACTGCTAAGGTATGTACTCAGTGAGTACTATGTCATTCTACCCCCTGGCGTGGGTGGCACTGCCGGGCGGCGCCCCCCCCCTTGCCTGGCGCCCCTGGCGAGTGCCATCCTGGCCAATAGGAAGATACACCCCTGCATCCAGCCTGCACCTTGCAATATTTGCAGCACTCCAGATGCTGCAAGTGTGCCTGCGACTAGGATGTGTGTGTATGTCTAAGTACACGTGCCCATAGGAATACATGGTGGTGTACAAAGCCACAGCTTAGCATACTAAGTTGCACCCTTGCCTCAGCATGGCATGTGTGCCCATGCAAATGTGACTGCTGCTTTTCTAGTGGAGCTCTGCAGCACACCTGCTGCTGCTGCAGAGTTAATTGGCTCTGTCCCAGGAGCCCTGCTTACACCTGCAATAGAGGGCAGGACGGCTCCCGCCTGGTACCGCTCAGCATGAGCTGCAGCAAGCAACAGTGCAGCTGTTGCTGGACCAAGAGATGGGACCCACCAGTGAACCATGATTCTGCATGCTGCAGATGGCTGAATCTCGTGGTTCTGACCCATTGGCCATTGTCACACGGTGTAGCTGGAGCCCTGCAAATTCACTATGAGCTGTGGTCTGTGTAAACTGGCTGATAGAGCAATCTATATAATTCTGTAAATAATATGTGTATACACACACACTCACACACATTCACACGCATAGGGCGGTAATCAAATGATATATCAAGTCCAATCTCCTTTCTAAAGTGATCCCCATTATAGCGCATGTTGCGCCCACAGTAATCAGGTTTAGCTGCGTAAAGGGTTGGACTCCCTCGCTCCCCCAGGGGGTAGCGAGCTGAAATGATCATACCACGCCCATCAACAGAAACAAAACGGGTGTGGAAGGGGGTAAAATGAATTGAATACCACCCATAATATTTGTTTTCCCTTTTTTTTTTTTTGGGGGGGGGGGAGCAATATCCAACTTGTCACCCTGAGACTTGGATGAACCTATGGAGTCAAATAAGCTTCCCATGCAAGGATTCCAGCAATGCAGGAACAGTGGAACTGAAGTCTGAGAAGTATGTGTAAGACTGCAGTGGCAGAAGAACCATAGTCAGCAGACAATTCAGATAAGGAATTCCACAAGGAACTGTGCAATATGCTCAGGAGTCAGGGAGGCAGCCAGGAGTCAGAAGGACTTATGCACTAGCACAGAACACAAGGCAGACAGGGAATACATAGGGTTTGCAACTATCTGATAGGTTAATAATGTCAGCTGATACAAGGAGCATTCTGAGGGAAAGCAATCAGCTGACTTGATCAAACAGCAACAGTTCACAAAACAAACAGGAAACCTGACCTGCAGGCCAGGCAACAAGGTAAATCTGATATTAAATACCAGATCTTAATTGTTGCAAACAGGATCATAACACTTCATACTAATAAATCCCCATTCAGAATTGGCCAGTTCACTGAAGATCCAACACTCTGAACAATAAGCATTGCCTAGGGTTGGTTGTCGAAGGAGGATCCCATTTTTAAGGGTACCCACTACCATAGGAACTTTAGCCCTGGGCTTACAAGTCAAGGACTACCTACCATTATGGCAGGGCTACCCCACACTGTGTTTGTCCATGCTATAGTGTCAGCTTCTTCCAAGTCCTAAGCCTTTATCTCTCTCCAAGGCCCTATCTCTGAATCAGGCCCTTAGTGTCGCGATCCATGCAGTTTCTCCTCCATGCCTGGTGTGGCGCTCTCTGCTCTGTATCTGCAGCTTGGAAATTAGCTGTTACCACAGCTGTGAGCAGCACCTGAACTCACTATATAGGCCAGCCACACAGGCTCCCAGTTGCCAGTTCATCGTGTCAAGGTTGTCTCAGTTCCTGTTCCTGGTTATGCTGGTCTCTACTGCTAAAATCATCCATAGTACTGCCAGGCTCCAACAGCTATCTTGTTTAGCTACTCTGCTACAGGGCAATCCCGTTATCCTGCTATGTTGCATACTCTACTACAGTGCTATCCTGTGATCCTGATACAGTGCAATACCGTTATCCTGCTACGTTGCATGCTCTACTACAGTGCTATCCTGTGATCCTGCTACAGTGCAATCCCATTATCCTGCTACGTTGCATGCTCTACTACAGTGTTATCCTGTGATCCTGCTACAGTACAATCCTGTCATCCTGCTACGTTGCATACTCTACTACAGTGCTATTCTGCTATTCTGTGAACCTTCTACAGTGCAATCCTGCAACCCTGCATTCTCTGCTCAAGTGCATCCTGCTACGGTGCTAACCTTCTACAGTGCAATCCTGCAACCCTGCATTCTCTGCTCAAGTGCATCCTGCTATGGTGCTAACCTTCTACAATGCAATCATGCAACCCTGCATTCTCTGCTTAAGTGCATCCTGCTATGGTACTAACCTTCTACAGTGCAATCCTGAAACCCTGCATTCTCTGCTCAAGTGCATTCTGCTACGGTGCTAACCTTCTACAGTGCAATCCTGCAACCCTGCATTCTCTGCTCAAGTGCATCCTGCTATGGTGCTAAATCTGCTACAGAACAATCCTATTACAAGTGCCTTCACAGTCCACAGTGTCTCAAGTGTTTTCACAGTGTACACCGTTTTTGTAATCACAGTCTTTAGTGTGTCCATGTACTAACAGTCTCCTGGCATCACACCAATGGAGGATCAGCCTCAAACCCAACTACTGTATGCACCCAAACTGAACTTTCAGTACTTCATCACCTTTTCTTTCACCATATGGGGCAACTCGACAGCTTACCGAAAGTTTATTGGGGACCCAAGAGCCAACGTGCCAAAAATCAGGAGCAGAAATTCTACAAAAAAATATATGCATTCTTCCATTTTGGGCAGCACTTTAGCCACTTTTTTAAGGCTCCTATTGCAAATGGAAAGGGGGATGACTTAGGACCACCAGCTTTGGAAACTCCAGACAACTTGTGGCAATCCAAGTTGGGGTGAGTGGCACATCATGGCAAACATACAGTAGGCATGGAAAGCTTATTACTAAATGCATAGCATCAGACCTTTAAGGGCCTGACAGAAGTAGAACACAAACTGAAAGGTAGGAGAAGCTCTACTGAGGAATTAGCAGGCTGTGTGATGTGAAAGTAGACCTGAATGTCAGTGCAACCAAGGTCAATGATGAGAACTTTATTTTGTTTAAAGTAGAATTCTTCATCATTATGCCTCTACACTGAATATACAGTATAAAAGACTTGTAAGGCCAGTGAAACAAATCTAAATAACAAATAAGGATCAAGACATCTGTAAGGTGTGTTTCCAGATAACATGCAGATAAAAAATATGTCATTCAGTTCACTTAAGATTAATGTACACCCTCACTAATAATACCTTTCTTTGTTGCAATTAATGCATTTCACACCTTAGTAGTAGGGCAAACATACAGTATAAAGATATTGACCTCTGCTAATACAATCGTGCATCCTTGTGTGAAAACTGTGGAGCTCCCCCATGTTGACAAGATCTCCAGCACTAGAACCTCTATCCTTGTTTTAAGTAACTGCTTCTACACTGCCTGCTCCTATGCCCTGAGTGAATGGAGAAATGATAACACTGCAAAATCTTAGCCTGCCTATGGCTAGAGCAACACAAATCTCCACTAGACTAGGAGGACAAAAAGCAATCCTCAAACGCTCTTTAAATAGCCTGAGAGGGCTCACTTGCAGGCACTATATCAGATCTCTAAGGGTCCCAAGAGGAATGTCTCCCAGCTCCAGGGGAGTGAGGGAACCTGGAACAGTAGAGAGGACACATGGACAAATAAGTTTGGAATGAAACAATAGTGGAGTATTGTCATGGAGAGGGACAAGAAAAGAAAATGACAGCCCATAAGCTTGCCCCAGCCATGTTACCATAGGTGCTAACTGTACCTGAACATAAGAAACATGTGCTGTAGATGTTTCTGGACCATGGTCCTTCTTCAGGTTTGTTAGAAAACTAAAAAAGCACACTAATGGGCCAAACCATGTTGTACTGCAGGTGGGGCAGATGTAACATTTGCAGAGAGATTTAGATTTGGATGGGGTGTGTTCAAACTGAAATCAAAATTACAGTGTAAAAATAAAGCAGCCAATATTTATCATGCACAGAAACAATAAAACCCACTCAAATCTAAATCTCTCTGCACATGTTACATCTGCCCCACCTGCAGTGCAACATGATTTTGCCCATTAGTGTGCTTTTTGGGTTTACTAACAAACCTGAATAACTCCCCATATACAGTAGCATTAGTGGCCTGCATCATGAGCATGTGTGCCAACGCGACCACCACTGATACCAATATTCCAGGAATGGTTCCCAAATCCTATGCAGAAGACAGCAGAAGAAGCCTGTTTCAAACCAACTCTGGAATTATGGTCATCAGCAACCTGACTGGAACCTTGCAAGCCAGCATCAGAGCACGACAGCTGCATAGGACTGTTCAGCTTCATTCAACAGGTTGCTGGGACCGCCGAACAGGAACCCAGTGCCCCATGGAAAATACTGCAGATGAAAGCTCCCATGCTCCATATCCTTCTGTGTCCCCATAGCAGTTGGCACGGGAAGAAATGGGGACAAACACCTACTCAGGTAATGCACCCGAGAGTTGAT
Organism: Pseudophryne corroboree; assembly: GCF_028390025.1. NCBI lineage: Eukaryota > Metazoa > Chordata > Amphibia > Anura > Myobatrachidae > Pseudophryne > Pseudophryne corroboree. The sequence continues at coordinate 760,976,349 of NC_086445.1, forward strand.
TGGTTACAAAATGGGGTCTGGTATCCAAACATGGTGACCACAATTGCCATGAATAGAAAACTGCACTAGGTCACTGGGATAGACGAATGTATCAGGCCCTCTGTTAAGCCACATGGTCAGCCAAAATAGATCTGAGAAGCAAACTGGTGAGCAGCATGCCCACCGTGATATGTGGTAAACTCGCCAGCCACAGCAGATGCCAAAACCACCACTGAGGGCCTCACTACAATAGATGGGATAGCAAGAATATCCAAATGAACACCCCCAGACAGAAGCTGCCCATCATATGACTCCTGAGCCACCTGTTATCCAACAGCATATCAGTAGTAGACATGGCCATAGTAAGCCAGAGAGACTAACCAAGCAGCATTCATAAAATTAACTTGGCTAACAGCAGATAAGTGGTGGTGTAACATCATAAGAAAAAGAAAGAAGTGAAAAAATAAGAAAGGGAAAGCGATGCTAAAAGTAATCAAGAGAGAGAGAGAGAGAGAGAGAGAGAGAGAGAGAGAAAGAGAGATAGAGAAAGATCAGGAAACGTAGACTAAAAAGGTTAAAATAATCTAGAAAAATAATAGAACGTAACTGAAAACAATGCATACTACCCAGGCCAGAAGCCTGCCTGCAACAACAGTATAAATACTAATCTCTACCCCCTGACACACCCTAACATCTACTGTAATGATAGTGGTTGGGAGCACAGCAAAAGAAAACAAGTAACTTTGGAAAGTTAAGTTACAGTACTTTTTTTGCCTAGCTAAGAAACGCAGACTGTGAGCGTTATTCAGCTTGGTACGAAGTGTATGAAAAATCACAATCAAGCAATTCACAGTGTGATCTCATCCCTGAGGGGGCAGCCATCATGGGGGTGGGGGGATTTGTAGGGGAGTTGCCCAGATCACAGCCACTCCAATGAAGAGAATGCAAGCGGACCGACTGCATATGCAGCCTAGCTGCGTATGCTGGGGGTCATCATTAATTCTGGACACAGCGATGCGATCACGATTGTTTTGTGATTGGATTAATGGCTGCCAATTAACATGCTGAGAAGCAGTTGCAGATTCTATATTTTAGCAGAATCTGCAACTGGAGCTGAATAGTGGGGGTCATTCCGAGTTGTTCGCTTGTTGCCGATTTTAGCAATGGAGTGATTAAGGTAAAAATGTGCATGGTACACAGTGCGCATGTGCTAAGTATTTTAGCACAAAACTTAGTAGATTTACTCACGTCCGAACGAAGAATTTTCATCATTGAAGTGATCGGAGTGTGATTGACTGGAAGTGGGTGTTTCTGGGCGGAAACTGACCGTTTTCTGGGAGTGTGCGGAAAAACGCAGGCGTGCCAGGATAAAACGCGGGAGTGTTTGGAGAAACAGGGGAGTGGCTGGCCGAACGCAGGGCGTGTTTGTGACGTCAAACCAGGAACGAAACTGGCTGAGCTGATCGCAGTGTAGGATTAAGTCTCGAGCTACTCAGAAACTGCTAAAAAATTTCTATTCGCAATTCTGCTAATCTTTCGTTCGCAATTCAGCTAAGCTAAGATACACTCTCAGAGGGCGGCGGCCTAGCGTGTGCAATGCTGCTAAAATCTGCTAGCGAGCGAACAACTCGGAATGACCCCAGTGTCCTCAGTCCCAATACCTTTAATCTGCCCCAGTCTAGTACTTTAAGGTCTGCCAATCTTTTGGAATGTGTCTGTTATTACATTGTGTTCTTTTTGTCCTAAAATGTAATACAAATAGTTGCAAGAAAACCCCCAGTTCATATGATAAGTGCTTTAGAGCATATTTATTAATCCATTTTTAGGGGGAAATCATCTTTGCTGCGATGCATATGCACGGGCATACGCATTACGGCATGCTGCAGTATTTGCCAGGCTGGACTAGTCACAGCCAGGCACACATCCACAGAGATAAATGGCATGAGCGTCTCATTCAAGGTCACACATGTCATGCCATCCATCCCCTGATGCATACGCATTACGGTATGGATGAATGTTGCTACATCTATAGATAAGAAGTTGACATTTACTAGAAAGTCAAAATCGAGTACAGTAATGTCACCCAACAAAGGTGGTAATAATGGGGCAGATGTATTAACCTGGAGAAGGCATAAGGAAGTGATAAACCAGTGATATGTGCAAGGTGATAAAGGAAGCAGCCAATCAGATCCTAACTGTTAATTTACATATTGGAGCTGATTGGCTGGTGTGTTTATCACCTTGCACATATCACTGGTTTATCACTTCCTTATGCCTTCTCCAGGTTAATACATCTGCCCCAATGTTACTTAAAGTATTTGCACCATGTCTGCATTACAACTTTAAACATGATGCTTTACCATCATGTTTAAATCTATAATTCCAACACAGCTATAATGCTTTCATTAACATTACTACCATGTCTGCAATTTCGGCTTGACATTATGTTGTCAACAATTTGACAGCTCTCAGCATGTATGTCGACCCTTCATTCCAAACCTTTGTGTTTATGTTAAAAAACATAATGGGACATATATGCATTACTGACATTTTATATTTATTTGAAAGTTTATTCTGTATCTTTTCTACCCAACAAGCCCAGTGGGAAAATGTATGTATATTCAGGTCTGCACATACCCTTCATACATTTCTTGAATCATTGTATAGAAAAGCTTCGCTCTCTCTTATTAGATATTTCCATTTCAGACTGTCAAGCAACTGATTAGTCTTACAGGCTCCTGTAAGTCTTCTTATGTCAATTATTTTATCTTTGGTTTTTACAGAGTAGTAAATGATTCATAGGATACCAAGTGGACCATCTAAAACAATTATCTCTGTAGTCCTTGATAAAGTGTTTCAGTATAAGCATAAATGTATGAAGCCAGGAATTCAGCAGGAATATATATATCATGCAAGGTGGCATTCTAAATAACTCATATACTGCATGTTAAAATAACATTTTATAAATATACTGTTTAATAAACCTGAATTCTTATTCAAATAAAATCTTATTTTCTGCTTTAGTGGACACTACTGTGCCCTTTTCTATATTCCATCTGTAGATTAAAACTGTATTCAGTGTGTTGAATATACTGTTCTGCCTGTCTATATAGGAGATTTCAGATATACAGTAGGGACAATCACCCTTATTATTATTGGTTTGTGATCTTCTAAACTACTGTATCTATATAGACATTCTCAAAGACAATATACAATTGTTACCATCCTCCTACCATCAATGCCCTCCTAAGCAATACCTCCCAACTTTTCCAGGCTCCGAGGAGGGATAAAATCACGCTCTGGAAGTGCGCCCCTGATTTTAGGAGGCTTGGCCTTGAGGCTAGGGGGCATAGCCCGTGATTGCAGCACTTCCTGAGAGGCCACGCCCCAATTTCACCACCGTGGTGGCATGCCTAGTGTTCTGTGAGCTGCTGGCCATGACCCCTGTCCCTCTCTCCCAGTGAACAGACACTGTGCAATTTAGATGCCTCATACGCTGCATAGTGTCCACATTGTGCATGTTTTGGGTATAATTATGATGCGATGTGCGGTCCCGCAGGCCGAACGTCGCATCCTCAGATCATACGTGCAGCCCAAATTATCCGTCATAATTGCATTCCCATCGTACCATGTTTTATGCACATACAATGAGTTGTGAGATGGATTGTTCAATCAGCACCCTTTGAGTGTATGCTTTTTGTGAGGCATATGATGGATTGTGAGACAATCCATCTTATGGGGGCTCACAAAGGGGTTGTAAGATCGTATGCACATCGTGTGACCAAAAACCCCCAAATCGTATGTCCAGGTGCTGACGGGAGTTTAAACAAAATTGTGAGATGACTCGCATTGGATGCTGGTTGTCCTAATGTATGGCCAGCATTACACAAGTCTAATGGCAAGTGCCGGTTCTTGTCAGAGTATAGCTTCCTATGTGAGCAGTTAAGCACCTGCATAGGCAACCACTTTCACTGATATACCCCTGGTACTCCCATAACACACTCAGACAGACCATATTTGTTTGTGCACAAAGACACCTCCTTATCACTACCCAGGAAAACTCACTATACTTTCGGTGCACTTCATTGTGTGGGTATCTGAAATCACAACTGTGAACGGGATCGGCGATCGCATCAAAGAAATGTGAACTCCTTTGCCTGATTAATAGGCAGAGACTTTCGTGGAGAGAGATGAGGGAGGTCAGCGTTGTCGGAAACTTGGGTGTTTTGCCCTCATTTTCCAAGAGTGGCAAGTCAGAGTATGCTCTGACCGATGATCGCGATGTTCATTACAGATGCGATTCATCGCAAATGCAGGAAGGAAGTGGTATGCACCTCCTCCTGCATTTGCATTGCAAAGGATTGCAATCCACACTGAATTAGGCTCTCTATATTCTTAGGTACCAATGAACCAAAAATTTGGCGTGGCAAGGTTTCCGGAGTGATATTTAGCTGGAGTACATACTGTACAATAGCAATAGCTGATGTAAGGTTCAATGGTGTTAAAAGGAGTTTCCAATGCATGTCAAGGTAATGCTGAGGCTTTTCCAGAGAGGCTTTTCCATACTTTCTTACTTAAACATCTACAATTGTTGCTAAATGCTTGTTATTGAGGAAAGGTTACACATTCACTTCAGAATTACTGAGTCAGGGCACTGAGCCAACATAAAATAGTGAAGCTTTCCAAATGGCAGCCTCTCTCTCTACTTGGACAGGTTGAACAGACATCCCTTTTCTGAGCTCTTTATTAATGCTCTAAACTACTTTCCTAGGAAATTTCCTGCAAGGGGAATAATCTAATCAGAACTTACAGTTTAAACATTTTATGTGAAACATCCCATTTTCTTTTTACGTTAACATTCACATCAATATAATATATTATGTACTGTATCCCTTTTATAGTGTTACCTTGTCCTGGCAGGGTATCACAAATCCCTTACCTTCTTCACAACCCCCTCTTCTTTTTGTTTTGTATGTTGGTGATGGAAGTTAGTGTCAGGTTAAAAATTATGTTATGTTAACATTGGTGTACATACAGCATCAGAAGGATATTGGCTTGCTTAGCACGAATCTGGTGTCCTGTGACACCACTTTGCTGGGTGGAACATCCATTATGGCAAAAACCATTGTTGGCACTATGGGGTCTATGGGTGGCCATTGCTGGATCTCAGGGCCCTAGAGTGGTAGGCTGGCTCACTTTCTTCTTTCCACCATACAAGTTATAGTTATGTCATCAATAAATTGATGACCAAATTTAACATCAGCTCTCGTGTCTGTGTGGTTATTCTTCAGAATTTAATATTGTTATAACACTTTCTTATAGTACAAAGCCAGTATATGCCATTAAGGTATTTTGTATATTTTAAACAAGGCCTGATATCAATTGAGAATGATAATCATAATGGCTATTAAACAAAGCATACAAATAGGGCCTGTCCACTCCCAAAAATGCATACAGCTCTGTTTAAGGGTAAATATACACATTTAGTTCTATGCACGCTCAGGGACAGCTGTGCAGGGCAAAGGTACTGATAGGAGGGTGTGGCCAGTGCAGGGAGGTGTGGCCAGCCCCCTTCTTAGGAAATATTAAAAAAATATTATAATACTAAGACATGTATTGTATCATGTTGCTTAAATAACAAAAAAAGAAAAGAAAAAAAAATGTATTGTATCGGCATGGGAGCTGATGGGTGCCAGTGGCGTGAGGTGGGTGGGCAAGCCATGGGCTGGTGATTGATCACTCACTCCTCTCTCCTCAATGCAACACCCAGCAGCATGTCTCCCCAGCGCAGCACACAACAGTCACTCCTCTCTCTCCCCGCTCTAAGCGCTACCTACAACACGAAAGAGGGGGGGGCAGGACTCTTCCAACCACCACACCACCCCTCTGGCCCCTTTAACAGTCCCAGGGCTGAGTAAAGAGTACCTGCTTCCCCCCTTTCGATGCCAATGAGCATGCAATGCAAACGCAATTGTGTCTAACATGCATTTAGGTCTGTATCAAGCCTTAAGTGATTTCGGAATCATTAATAGCAGCTTATAGACAAAACAGAAGAAAAAATAACACCACAATGCATTTTCTTACATTAAACCTTAGTGATTTATATTAAAGAGTGCAAACATTTTTGTGGGAATGTAACTTTAATCCAGCATAGATTTCAATTCAAAGTCAATTTCTGCATTTCAAGCACAGACATATCAGTCAAACACTCTGTCATTCTGAGTGACAGATTGGTGCTCAATTATGACTATCCTTAAATCATGGCCTTTAACAGCTCTTGATGACTATAGCTCACTCTTGGTATTAAAAAGAATATATATATCGACATGATTAACTTATGAACAGGGTGTAGACTGTGACTGACTGAGTGATTGCTGAGAAGAATCATACATAAATAATTTTTTTAGATGTCAGTACTTAAATGAGCTAATTCTAAAGGTTCTTATAAAGGAATCCTCTATGCTAAATATGGAATGCTTTGCAGGATAAAAGTATGTGATAAATATTTAATAATTCCATCTGTATTCCCTGGGCAGCTGTAAATATTTAAATGAAAGAATAAATGGAGGTATGCATTACTCAGAAACAGAGATTATCAATGTTATGCATGGAATAAAATAATCTTCGCTATTGATCAATACTAAGTGTTTGCAGAAAGTTGCTTTCCTCTTGCAATGACCATTGCTGGCAAATAGCTTTCAAAACAATATGAGTGAGAGAATAAGATTCATGAGTAACCATAATGGACTTCTCTTGAATTCATTCAACCAACAGATTGTTTAATAGCACATGAGCTTTCAAACCCATTAGATAATTAATGAAACTGGGGGAGAAAACGTGAAATGTATAACCTTGATTATTCCATCAGTGGTGTTTAGTGTTTCGTGTTAATTATCTAAGTAGAGAATTTAGCATGAAAAATTACTTTTTCAAAAACTTCTAGGTTTTTGTGCATAAATACAGCTGTAGCCATGCTCATTGTGGCTACATCTGCCACGGACAGGCATTCTCGGTGTTGCTAGGCACCCCAAGCTGCATATGTAGCCACCTTTGTTAATTGCGAATGGGGCACATGCGCATCTAAGGTGTGCCTTAGACGCACACGTGGTGACGCCTAACAAGGAGCGACTATGCTGAGATGCAGCCACGATGAGAGTTACTACATCTGTACTGCAGATTAGTTGTCCCTCTTAGTATATATGTTTTATGGCCCTAATTCATATTTGTAAGCAAAGCAAAAAAGCACACTACTGGGCAATATCATGCAGGTGGGGCAGATGTAATATATTGTCAAAGTCGAAAAATATTGTAATGCATATACTCTGTAGTAACCCCATGCACATGCCCGCTGCGCGTGCACTCAGTCCGCCGTGCGTGCACATATCCGCAATTTGCGTAGGATCACTCCTGTGATCATGCGCCTGGTATGGGTATTTATGGCGGAGTTTGTGAGCGCATAGAGGGTTATTAGAACATTACATATTTAACCCAAATAGTGCATTTTGTACACATAGTTCCCCTACACCACATCAGCGAGTATCAATAGTTTAAACAGTTCCAGGACTAGGGGATTCGCCTTTGCATGATAGGGAGGGTCAGATAAAGGTCAGAAGGTAATGTCTAGTATCCTGCTGTAGGGTATTTTAAGGGTAACATTCCGGTGTTGGTTAGAGAAAGATCGCATGTTCCAGCGTATAGTTATGTGCAGAAGTAGAATATAGATATTAACTGTATTTACTGTATATTATGTATGCGGCGGGAATCCAGAGGATACCACCCACCAGAGCAGTTGGGGAAAGACATCGCCCACCTTTTCAAATCAACCTATGACCTCTCCTGTAATGAAAAGACACATCTCTGTGTCCAATGGACAATGAGATTACAGTGACCATTGTATTGTGTATGTAAGTTGTGTATAAAAAGACCGTTGTTGCCTGGCCGGTCAGAAGACTCTGAACGCTTTCTATCTGACAAGCGGAGGACCGGCCGGGTTGCGCTTGCGAACATTCTCACGTATGTACATTATCTGTAGCCATTACTCTGTTTTAGATTTATCTTGTTAGCTTGTAGTGTATGATTTGTACTGTTTTACCTTTTGAAATAATCCACGGTGGCCTTAGAACCCTGTGGTTTCAACTACAAATCGGTGTTGTGTCTTCACTTTCCTGCAAGGGTTTAAAGCGTATTTAACTGTATAAGGTTTATAAGTATTGATAAGGTGTACGCACTGCAGGTACTTTATACCGTCAGCACTACTTAAGGTTTAAGGTATCACATCGTTGCAGTACTTTGCTGCTAATGGACTCTGTATGCAAATAGCGTACAAAGTGCGTAGCACGTGTATTCAGTCTAGCGGCCATAGCGGCTCCACGGTAAAGGTGTATCTAGAGGTATAGCTTTATGGTTTAAAGATAATATCGACATTATCAATTGGGGGCATTGTCCGGTTTTTCCTCATACCCGCAGCCTAGCAGGTTTGCGCAGACTTTATCTATCAGCAAAGGGTGGAAAGGTATCCCCCGTAAGCCTTCTCTTGGTTGGTGGATACACTAGTGCTGATTAGATAAGCGTCTGCCCTGCATGGTTTGTAGGGATGATGGAGGGATCCGTAAGGTAAGAACGCAAAGCTATTTTTAAATCTGTGAAATTTCTGTTTTGGCGCCAAATGCGCACACAACACACACATACACCTGTATTTTGTACTTTGCATATCTGCCCGCATTATTGCCATAAGTAGCGATTATTAGATTCATTTTGACCTGTACTGAGAAAATTTGTTGCTATTTAGTTAAAATATAGAGTTAATATTTAAGGAAGTAAGTGTAAGATGCACACGCAGCCTGGCCTAGTTGTAAAGGTTTATACAGAAGAAACTGTGTGTTGTGTTAAGTGAGCGATTATAGTTAAATATCGCTTACATTTATAGAAGTGTGGGATTTGTAGTACTGCGGATGTACGGCCTTTGTACACGTGTCTCGGACAGAGTACGGGACTGCGTACGCAACGTAAAGGCATACACACGTGGCGTGTTTACGCAACGTGCGTAAAAGTACGACCGCTAAGTACAAATCACACAATAGCATTGTTTTAGTTTAGGCGCGAGACGGTAGCCACGCGATAATAGCACAAATTGATCAGTTTCCAATATTTAGTTTAAAAACCTTTTTTTACTGTATTACCTCTGGAACTAAGGCTGTTTTATCTGAATGAAAGTTAATTTCCTGTAAAGAAAAACCAAAGTGTATATGAGTGAACGAGCGTGAGTGTGCAAACAATAAAGGTTTTGTGGACCCAGGGAATTCGGGATCCGGTAGGAGACCACACCAGGTGAGTGGACACTTGGTGGCATGAGAGTGGCTTGCTCACGTTAACATTGATTAAAGTACAAAGGAGCAAAGTAGTAGATATCGCAGACCAAAGGTCAGCGAAGGTATAGAGTACCGCAGACCAAAGGTCAGCGAGGTTTTAGTTTAGAGAGCGCAGCCCAGGTGGTTGGCGTAGAACCCATATAGGCCCGTTCAGATACGCTCTGGCTGAGGTTTCGCAGCCTGAAAAACGATTCCATTGGTCGTACGGCGGATAAGTAACAGTTACCTATACGCTGTGCGATTGGACCGCGCGTTCGTGGGTGCAATACTTAGCTTAACGTGATACCCTTTTACGACCATTGCGTAAAATCGCGGGATCATAAGCGCTAGGTGTAGCACACGCAACGTGATTTGTGTAACATTTTTTTTATTTTAAGGGAGTTTCTCTGGTCACTCAGGAAATTTCCAACGACCAATATTTACTGGGAATGGTAAGTCACTCCTATATATTTCCAGTAAATAGAGGTTACACAGGGGCCCTAGGTTGGTTACGTACCGGCGCTGACGACAGTGTTTAGGTGTATTGGCCAACGTGGGCGTGAGTGGGTGAGAGCACTCATTGAACTTTCACTGTTGCCTTATTTTGAGTATTTTGGTTTTTTGTAGGAATTAGCTGAGTAGGCAATACCTGCAAAAGATGGGGGTCAGTTGCTCAAGTAAGGGACGATCAACCAGGGTTCAGGTTAATATTCCGCGGCCCAAGGGGTCGGCGAGGTACATAATGTTTGAGAAATATGGATCACACGCAGAGGTTTTATGCAATGAATGGGAACGTATGACTGCGGAAGATAGGGAACCATTCCCTAGGGTAGGCAGTTTTAAACCGGAGGTGTTGCAGAATTTAAGGATTAGGATATGTCTGTTAAAATCCCGAAGACAAAGGGTCAGACACGCAAACTGTTTACATTTATGGCAACAAGAGGGTGATATGCAGAGGGAACTAGCTCACGCAGCCGGTTCCAACCCTAGCAGGAAACTGATAGCAACTGCACCACCACCACCGTATATTACAGGGGAGAAAGTGGCTACAGACAATGGCATACTAACATATGATAAGAGTGAACTTGATAAATGTATTAATGCTAACCCGTGCAAGTTGTATCCAATTTTAAACTTCCCTCAGGACTGCGACCAAGAAGATGAGCCCAGCACGATATCGGCACTCTCTCTAGCAGCCACCATACAAGACACACAAGTGGGCACGGCCCAACCAGTAAGAACAGTAGCAAAGGCCCCTAGCGGAGGGACAGGTGAGGTCGTGTCCACAGGTAATTACGGTACAGTACATTATGCAGAGACAATTGCACCTCACATTGTGGAAGCAACTCAGAATGATGTAATTGAACTAAATCCTGTCAGGGTGATCGCAGTCCCCAATGGGAAGACTGACGCTCAGGGAATCACTCCCGTCAGGAACATTGCTATGCATTGTTCTTGGTCCCGGACAGAATTGAGGACAATTATGTCTGAAATTCCCTATCCCAGAAAGGATCTAGCCGCATGTCAGAGGTTAATTAGAGAATTAGGTAACGCCACCGAACCCACAAACAAAGATTGGCGGACAGTGCTATGGGCATGTTTACCCTCCAATATTGACCCTGTGAAATTCATTGCTGATTGTAAATTAGACATAGAAGTACCTCTCACTGATGAATACACTCTGGAGAATGTACGACAGATCAATCTACAATTAGGAGTATATTTCCCTACTGTTGTCAAGTGGAATAAAATCTTTTCCATAAGACAAAAAGAAGGTGAAACTGCTTCTGAATATTTCCATCGAGCACTGCAGGAAATGGCTAGATACACTGGAGTCGAGGACAGCAACAATTCATAAGTTGTTGGGTATGCTCTACCGGCACTGGGGATCCCAGTGGTCAGTATACCGACCGCGGGATCCAGGCAGCAAAATGACAGTGGGGAGGGCAAGTGCAACGAAACCCCTGCAGGCTCACTGCACTCACCACGCTGCGCTCACCAGGCTGCAGACTCAGTGGCAAACTGCGCTCGCCACAGTTTCTATTTCCACTCTGTGGGTGTCATGTACACCCACGAGTGGGAATAGTCCCTGCTAGTTGGCATGCCGACTGTTGGGATTTTGTGCAGGCGGGATGCAGGGGTCGGTATTGTGACCAGTGGTCTCTTGAACACCAGTCACATAACTACATCCCTAGTAAAGAACTTAGTGATTTCTTGTTGTTTTTGTCTTTATTTTATTTACTTAAATCTGTAAACAAGGGTTTACAAGTGGTGGCCAAAATTGCGGACACTTTTTGAAACTTTAATATTTTTCAACTTCGAATGCTTATAAAAACTGTTACACTTCATGCAGTGCAATAATTCATATATCAAATGAATGGACATTTAATGCTGAATGTAACACAGTAAACAGAGTTCAAATATTTGCATTACAAGGGAAGTTATGCAGCGAAAACAACACTTAGGGTGGAAATCGATGTGTACTTATGATGTCACTGTCCTATCAGTATTTCATTAGGTATCCTTTATTTTTCAAGACAGTAGCACAGGGACGTGTCATTGAGCCAACCAATGTTTGGAGTTCTTCCTTCTTCATTATGTGGTGCTATGACAATTATAGCCTCAATTAATTCTCTTTTATTGGATGGACGACTCAGATGTACCAGTTTTTTCAAACTGAACCACAAATGTTCTATGGGGTTCAGGTCTGGGCAGTTTCTTGGCCATCCCAGCACCTGTATTTCATTCTCCGTGAACCACTGTTTGCATATCCGTGCAGTGAGCTGAATCCTGCAGGGAAAAAAGGGGCATTGTCTGGAAAAAGATCCCTGATAGAAGGTAGAAGTTTTCATTGTAGGATGGTGTCAATGTACTTTCTGCTGTTCAGTGTGCCATCTATGACATGAAGGCATCCTACAGCATCTGCTGTCATACATGCCCAGATCATAACACTTGTGGGATTCTTTGTTGTCGCTTGTATGCAATCTGGATGTGCCTCTTCCCCAATGCGACGTCTCACATATTTTCTCCCATCACTACCAAATATCGATATCATAAGTTTCGTCACTCCATATCATTTGTTTCCACTGACCTTCTGTCCATGCAATGTGTTCTCTTGCCCACTGTACTCATTTCTGCTGCTACTTTTTATTCAGGAATGTTCAGTTCATTGCTAATGGCCGCAGATGAAATCCATTTGTCCCTGACGCAAATTAGTTTTATTCTGCTATCATCAACAGCTGTTGTGCACTTTTTCCGGTCTTTTCCTTCTTTGTTTTGTATAGATTGTGATTCCTGATAGCGTAAGCAAAACTTTAGTACTCCTGATGTTGTCACATTCCCACCAACTTCTCTCGCAATTTCTGCATACGAAAGACCATTTTCATGTAACACCACAATCCTGGATCTCTTTCAGGGTGACCAGTCACCACTTTGCCTGGACGCAGAGCTGGCCATAGGCAAACTAGGCAACTGCCTAGGGCATTTGATATGCCCAGGGGCATACGCAGCTTCTGCTGATTAAAATGATATGCGGCATGCCAATATTCTGTGTGTATCATTTCATATGCAGATACAGCCACAGTCTCACACAGTATATAGGCATGCTGCATATCATTTTAATCAGTAGAAGTTGCTTGTGCATCCTAGCCACATAGCAATGCAAATAAGATGCATTTTCATTAGAAAAAGGTGCCAGATGTTAGCATTGAGGAAATATTTATGAAGACACATCTGTATCCAAGCAGAGGCAGAGTCACAGTGTTAGTGGCAGTGTGAGTGCTGTGTGCATGTGAGTTGGTTGGTTGTGCAGTAGTGTTCGGAATATGTGTAAGGAGCATTATGTGTGTCATGTAAAAATGCATTAATAATGTGCAGCATATGTGTAAGGGGCACTATGCATGTCATTATGTGTATAATGGCATTAATAATGTGCGGCATATGTGTAAAAGGGTACTACTGTGTGTGTGTGTCATTATGTGTATAGGGGCACTAATAATGTGCAGCAAATGTGTAGGGGGCACTATGTGTGTCATTATGTGTATAAGGGCATTAATAATGTGCAACATATATGTAAAGGACATTATGTGTAAAAGGGCATTAATTAAGGTTGTCATAATGTGTAAGGCGCATTATGTTTATAATGACATTACTAATGTGTCTCATATGTATAAGGGGCATTACTGTGTGGAATTATGTGTATAAATGCATTACTAATAGTGATGAGCGGGTTCGGTTTCTCGGAAACCGAACCCCCCCCGAACGTCACCCTTTTTACAAGGGTCCGAGCCATACTCGGATTCTCCCGTATGGCTCGGTTAACACGAGCGCGCCCGAACGTCATCATCCTGCTGTCGGATTCTCGCGAGATTTGGATTCTATATAAGCAGCCGCGCGTCGCCGCCATTTTCACTCGTGCATTGGAAATGTTAGGGAGAGGACGTGGCTGGCGTCCTCTCCGTTTATTCACTGTTGAGTTGATGCAAATATTTGTGCTTGCTTATATCATTGTGGGGACTGGGGAGCAGCTTTATATTAATATAGGAGGAATACAGTGCAGAGTATTGCTGATCAGTGACCACCAGTTTTATCCGTTCTCTGCCTGAAAAAAACACTCCATATCTGTGCTCAGTGTGCTGCATATATCTGTGCTCACACTGCTTAATTGTGGGGACTGGGGAGCAGCTGTATTATATAGCAGGAGTACAGTGCAGAGTTTTGCTGACAGTGACCACCAGTATACGTTGTCTGCCTGAAAAACACTCCATATCTGTGCTCAGTGTGCTGCTTTATTGTGGGGACTGGGGAGTCGGGACCACCAGTATAATATTATATAGGAGGAGTACAGTGCAGAGTTTTGCTGACACAGTGACCACCAGTATATATAGCAGTACGGTACGGAAGGCCACTGCTGTACCTACCTCTGTGTCGTCATTAAGTATGCTATCCATCTACATTCTAATTCTACACCTGTGGTGCATTTTAGTTTTGCAGTTTGCAGACACAGTGACCACCAGTATATATAGCAGTACGGTACGGAAGGCCACTGCTGTACCTACCTCTGTGTCGTCATTAAGTATTCTATCCATCTACATTCTATACCTGTGGTGCATTTCAGTTGTGCAGTTTGCTGACACAGTGACCACCAGTATATATAGCAGTACGGTACGGAAGGCAACTGCTGTACCTACCTCTGTGTCGTCATTAAGTATTCTATCCATCTACATTCTATACCTGTGGTGCATTTTAGTTTTGCAGTTTGCTGACACAGTGACCACCAGTATATATAGCAGTACGGTACGGAAGGCCACTGCTGTACCTACCTCTGTGTCGTCATTAAGTATACTATCCATCTACATTCTATACCTGTGGTGCATTATAGTTTTGCAGTTTGCTGACACAGTGACCACCAGTATAAATAGCAGTACGGTACGGAAGGCCACTGCTGTACCTACCTCTGTGTCGTCATTAAGTATACTATCCATCTACATTCTATACCTGTGGTGCATTTTAGTTTTGCAGCTTGCTGACACAGTGACCACCAGTATATATAGCAGTACGGTACGGAAGGCCACTGCTGTACCCACCTCTGTGTCGTCATTAAGTATACTATCCATCTACATTCTATACCTGTGGTGCATTTCAGTTGTGCAGTTTGCTGACACAGTGACCACCAGTATATATCACAGTACGGTACGGAAGGCCACTGCTGTACCTACCTCTGTGTCATCATTAAGTATACTATCCATCTACATTCTATACCTGTGGTGCATTTCAGTTGTTCAGTTTGCTGACACAGTGACCACCAGTATATATAGCAGTACGGTACGGAAGGCCACTGCTGTACCTACCTCTGTGTCGTCATTAAGTATACTATCCATCTACATTCTATACCTGTGGTGCATTTTAGTTTTGCAGTTTGCTGACACAGTGACCACCAGTATTTATAGCAGTACGGTACGGAAGGCCACTGCTGTACCTACCTCTGTGTCATCATTAAGTATACTATCCATTTACATTCTTTACCTGTGGTGCATTTTAGCTTTTAGCTTTGCAGTTTGCTGACACAGTGACCACCAGTATATATAGCAGTACGGTACGGAAGTCCACTGCTGTACCTACCTCTGTGTCATCAGCCTCTTTTTTTCTTTGCATCATGTGCTATTTGGGGACTATTTTTTTGAAGTGCCATCCTGTCTGACACTGCAGTGCCACTCCTACATGGGCCAGGTGTTTGTGTCGGCTACTTGTGTCGCTTAGCTTAGTCACACAGTGACCTTGGTGCGCCTCTTTTTTTCTTTGCATCATGTGCTGTTTGGGGACAATTTTTTTGAAGTGCCATCCTGTCTGACACTGCAGTGCCACTCCTAGATGGGCCAGGTGTTTGTGTCGGCCACTTGTGTCGCTTAGCTTAGTCACACAGCGACCTTGGTGCGCCTCTTTTTTTCTTTGCATCATGTGCTGTTTGGGGACTATTTTTTTTTTAGTGCCATCCTGCCTGACACTGCTGTGCCACTCCTAGATGGGCCAGGTGTTTGTGTCGGCCACTTGTGTCGCTTAGCTTAGCCATCCAGCGACCTCGGTGCAAATTTTAGGACTAAAAATAATATTGTGAGGTGTGAGGTGTTCAGAATAGACTGGAAATGAGTGGAAATTATGGTTATTGAGGTTAATAATACTATGGGATCAAAATGACCCCCAAATTCTATGATTTAAGCTGTTTTATAGGGTTTTTTTTTAAAAACACCCGAATCCAAAACACACCCGAATCCGACAAAAAAATTTCGGTGAGGTTTTGCCAAAACGCGTCCGAATCCAAAACACGGCCGCGGAACCGAATCCAAAACCAAAACACAAAACCCGAAAAATGTCCGGTGCACATCACTAATTACTAATGTGTGGCATTATGTGTATAAGGTGCTCTACTATGTGGCTTTGCGTATAGAAAGGGCACTACTGTGTCATCTAATGTGAATAAAGAGCAGTAGGGTGTGGTGTAATGTGAATAAGGAGCAATTCAGTGTCATTTACTGTGAATAAGGGGCTCTACTGTAAGTAGTAACGTTTATAAGGTAAAGTGATACTCCTGTGGGATGTAATATGAATTATGGACACTATCGCATGATCAAATGTGAATTAAGTTGCAGTATTGTGTGGCGTAATTGGAATTGGGGTTACTATTGTGTGGCCATTCCCCTTGCCAGCAAAAACACACCCCTTTTTGAGCTGTGCGCCAAATGTGCAAACTGTTCCTATTTAAAATATAGGGGGTACAAACACCAAAATAAGGACTGCTATGGGTGAGAGGGTGATGGTGCTGGGAAAGAGGTGCAAGGTCAGAGGCGGAACCAGCGGTGGTGCTAGGGGGCACCAGCCAAAATCTTGCCTAGGGCATCATATTGGTTAGGGCCGGCTCTGCCTGGACGACATTGTTGTATTTATTTTTTAGACCGTCAATGGCACTAAACAATACACACAAACATCCAACCATAATTGCACTTCAGTAACCAACTTTATTCTGCAAAATGAAACAGCCAAGCTGACCTTTCCCACCTTTGAACATGACCTTGCACCTGCTCATAAATGATGGTCCTCACAACAACGATTCCGATTGGCTGGTAGTAGCTGTTACTACAATCCGCTTCTTGAATCTCATGCAGCTGTGCTTCTATGTCTGATTGAAAGTAGCATAACTTCCCTTATAGTGCAAATATTAAATATTGGTTTATTGTGTTGAATTCAGCATTAAATTTCCTTTCAATTGATATATGAATCATTGCACTGCGTGAAGTGAAACAGTTTTTATAAGCATTCAAAGTTGAAAAACATTAAAATTTCAAAAAGCGTCCACAATTTAGGCCACCACTGTATGGATCTCCAACTTTTGTGGAAATACAAGTACCAGCAGCCTGGAAACTTAATCTTACAACAGCATCAAAGGTCAGAACTTGAAGTCATCATTTGGACCTCTTTTCCACCAAGCTATGGGGGTCATTCCGAGTTGATCGTAGCTGTACTAAGTTTAGCATAGCTACGATCCTTAACTCAGACATGCGGGGGGATGACCAGCACAGGGCTAGTCCACGCCGCATGTCAGTGCCGCCCCCCCCCCCCACACAAATACAAACGCATCGCACAGAGGCGATGCCTTTGTATTTGAGGAGTAACTCCCGGCCAGCTCAGCTCCTGCGGCTGTCCAGGAGTTACTAGTCGCTCCTGCTGGCCGCAGCTACCACAGCCCACCCCCGAACGGTCCGGCCACACCTGCGTTGGCCGGACCGCTCCCCCTAAATGGCGGCTAAATGCCGACGTTCAGCCCCCTCCCGCCTAGCGACCGTCCCTGTCTCAGGGGCAATCGCTAGGCAACGATGACTGCCATGCACCATCGCACTGTGGCGCCGGCGCATGCGCAGTTCCGACCCGATCGCACGGATGCGAAGAAGTGCAGCGTGCGATCGGGTCAGAATGACCCCCTATATGTGGAAGTTAGCTAAATAATCTAGGTATCATATTTCAGACAACATCTTCCATAAGGCTCAAAGGTGAATTAGTGGATCACCTAGCATTAGTCTGGATGCAAGGTAATCACACTCTGCTTACACAACACCAGAAAGCTGGAAATAGATACAGCAATGTTATTGTAACTTGGTTTATGACACAACAGCATTTAAGAAGGCTACAATGAGCTGTCCTTATATTTACACTAAGATAGATTTTTATGCATTCCAAAAAAATATATAAAAATGAAGTGCAATGTGGAAAAGTTTTTTTTCCCAATTCTATAAAAGACATAGGGGGTAATTCCAAGTTGATCTCAGCAGGAATTTTGTTAGCAGTTGGGCAAAACCATGGGGGTGATTCCGAGTTCGCTATTTTCTTCGTTCGCACAACATATTCGCAATTTTGCGAACGCGTTGCACAATAGCGAATAACCGCCCCCAACATATTTTTTTCTATTTTGTACGCAGTATTACACAAAGTAAGTGTATGCCAAATGACACCGCACTAATGCGTACCCATCGCAATTTGACAAACCTCATCGTAAAAATCCTAACTCCTCGTAAATTTACACATTCCTCTTAAAAATGCTCACGCTTTTGCGGAAAAATGCACAGCAATGGGTTTTTTTTCCAAGTTATATTACACCTTTAAATTCAAACTCAACAAGCCTTCCTCAATTACAAATCTAATTAGTGTAATGAATGATTGTGGTCATGACCAATTAAGTCTTCAAAGAATACCTACAGAACACTTTGTAGGCATAATTGGCCATTACCATGTTTGTTTATAAATAAGTGAAATAGATGTGTAAACTGTGCCTGGCCTAATGTTAAATAGCATATTTTTGTATGGAGGTGTAGTGTGTGAATATATGTGTTTACATGTTTTTCTAAACAATAAGCTACTAACTGACATAATTTGTTTGTTTGTTTGTAAATAATAAGATTAATATTCGTAAGTTTGATGTGTGTTTTTTGTAAGGCAACCAATTTCTGCTAGGCAATATGCTGTTCCTTTATTGCATTAAAAAACACAACAACCGCTTAACTGTAATAATCAATTTTTTATTTGTGTACATATTTTTTCATTTTTTTGTGTTTTTTTTATAACCAACAAAAAATATTTACAAATTTTACAATTAACAAATTAGAATAATTTTTCAATTCTCTCTACATCTGCCAGCATGGCCTGCAAATTAGTTTTTAGCCTTGCAATGATGCCAGGCAGGCTTGTGGGATCTCCAACTGCACCATCTGAAAAGAAGAGCAAAAATAAAAATTAAAAACTTACTCACATTACCTATTACACAAGCAAGCCACAACGCACACTTTAATGGGGGATCGGTATGAAATACCTCCAATCAAAATCCCAACGTTCAAAATCCCGACACCAACTGACCGATGGTCAAAATCCCGACAAGGTCAAAATCCCGACATGGACAAAATACCGACATTTAAAATACCGACAAGGTCAAAATACCGACATGTAAAATGCCGACAGGTCAAAATACTGACATGCTGTTTTTGTTGTTTTTTTGTGTATGTCGACATAAGTCAACATGGACACCATATAAAGTGTACCGCATCCCCTCGCATGGCTCGCTGCGCTCGCCATGCTTCGGGCACGGGGCCTCGCTGCGCTCGGCACACTAATATATTCCCCCTCCAGGTCCACTGGGATGGTAAAGTAAGAACAAGTCGGTTTCAATGAAAAAAATCATGATAAACTCATGTCGGTATTTTGACCTGTCTGCATTTTACATGTCGGTATTTTGACCTTGTTGGTATTTTAAATGTCGGTATTTTGTCCATGTCGGGATTTTGACCTTGTCGGGATTTTGACCATCGGTCAATTGGTGTCGGGATTTTGAACGTCGGGATTTTGATTGGAGGTAAACTGACTGCATCCCTTTAATGGCAAAGGGACTACATCATGGATGTTTGAATTTTAAAACAGTAGCATAGCAACACACAAGCAAGCTCAGCAACGTTTGTTATTGTTAACTTTCAATTTTAAAAAGTGTACCACACCATGATGTACATTTACTAAGATGGGAGTTCTATTTAAGATGGGACGTTGCCCATAGCAACCAATCAGATTCCACATATCTTCTAGAAGGTGCTAAATAAATGAGAAGTTGAATATGATTGGTTGCTATGGGCAACATCCCATCTTGAATAAAACTTGCATCTTATTAAATGTAACCCCATGCTGGGATTCATTCACATCTGGAGTGAAGCAGACTTGTATTTTTTGGTGTTTGCCCTGCATCATCACACTGCATATCAACATCTTCAGAAGGACAACATATCCTAGCATGCCCACACTCCCTGAAAGCCTGCCTTACTACATAAGGTGAAACATGTTTTTTTTAACTAAAAAAAACATTTTTTGAGTGTAACTTTCACAACACAAATCATTGTGTCCTTAGCCTTGCTAACAAAGTGAAGCATGCGAGTTGAATGTGCAAATATTAGGAATACCCAGGCACAAGTGTAAAAGAACAACAACATACTAAACTCCACTCAGGTCTAACTGTTTCACTGACAACCTAGCACATATAAACCCTGTTGTCCTGGCAACCCTGTCGACCTAATGAATGTCGACCTAGAGTGGACACCCTAAACATTGCAGACATAGACACTGTACATCTAATGATACTCACACAAATGTAAATGCAACATCCATACCATGATGAAGAAAACAAACATTTTTCCTTGGGCCAAGATTGTCCACAGTACAACACTGCATGTATTGGAATTTGAAGTTAAAGTAGGTAACAAATACATTTTAAATGTGTTAAAACTTACTCTCATCAGCCACATGCGCAGCACCCTCAACAGCCTCAGGGGCTTCTGCTGCCCATTCACTGGGTGGGGAAGGAGGCTGGATGGGGGAAGGAGGCTGGATGGGGGAAGGAGGGTGGATGGGGGAAGGAGGATGGATTGGGGAAGGAGGAGGGATTGGGGAAGGAGGATGGAATGGGGAGTTGTTTACAGAGGGTGGGTCTGATTGAGAGGGGGAGGGGGGCGGAGAGGGTGTTTGGGCCACAGAGTGGGAGGGGGCCAGAGAGGGGAAATGGGAAAGAGAGGGGGAGGTGGGTGGAGTGGTGGTTTGGCCTACAGAGGGGGATGGGGACAGAGCGGGGTATTGGTAAAGAGAGGGGGAGGGGGACAGAGAGGGGTATTGGTAAAGAGAGGGGGAGGGGGGCTGAGTAGGGGATTGGGAAGGAGAGGGGGATTGGGCGACAGAAGGGGAGGGGGGCTGAGAAGGGGATTGGGAAGGAGAGGGGGATTGGGCGACAGAAGGGGAGGGGGCTGAGAAGGGGATTGGGAAGGAGAGGGGGATTGGGCGACAGAAGGGGAGGGGGGCTGAGAAGGGGATTGGGAAGGAGAGGGGGATTGGGCGACAGAAGGGGAGGGAGGCTGAGAAGGGGATTGGTAAGGAGAGGGGGATTGGGCGACAGAAGGGGAGGGGGGCTGAGAAGGGGATTGAGAAGGAGAGGGGGATCGGGTGACAGAAGGGGAGGGGGGCTGAGAAGGGGATTGGGAAGGAGAGGGGGATTGGGCGACAGAAGGGGAGGGGGCTGAGAAGGGGATTGGGAAGGAGAGGGGGATTGGGCGACAGAAGGGGAGGGGGGCTGAGAAGGGGATTGGGAAGGGCTTTCTGCAGCAGCTTGCCGTTGTGTTCTCCCTAGAATGACATAGGTAATATTTAGGTTGTTGGTTTAAAAATTATAACAACAGTATTTTTCAATTACACTGTTCTGTCCCATGTTAAAGACACAGGGGTAAAATTGATAATTTTTGAATTTGATAAAAACTGGTGATGTTGCCCATAGCAACCAATCAGATTCTACGTAACATTTATTAGGCTGCTTCTAGAAGACAATATATTTAATCTGATTGGTTGCTATAGGCAACATCACCAGTTCTAAAAAGCTCCCACCTTAGTAAATTTACCCCACATAGCAAGTTATTGGGTTCAGTTGACAGCCTGTGTAGCAACTCAGTACAACAACATTCACTTTTTCAGAAGTACTTTGCTACACAGTCAGTACTGCTTGCCCTAACCACACACACACTGTGTCATGTTTGTTCTACAATAGTTCATTGTCAGTGTGCTAATTTTCACACTATATAACTTAGTTAAAATATGCAAGTTTTGCATTACAAATTTCTGCTAATAATCTCAGTGTTATTTAATGTAATATGACACTGCGCCTACGTCTAGTGCGGATTTGTTGGCGGAGCTCTGCCAACAGGTCCGGTGTGCGACGGCGGAGGTTGCTCCAGTGCCTTTCAAGGTGGATTATGGAGCGTGTGGTCCGGGTGCGGCTGCGGAGTATGCGGCGGACCTCCGCATAGGCCTCACGCTTTATCCTATTGGGGGTAAAGGGTGTTGCGCGGCCTACGCGGCGGTCCATCACCGCGACCAACACGCGCAGCTCACGGTGGCTAAATGCTGCTGTGCGCATGGTGCCAATGGCGTTTTCCATATATGGGCTTATATTTATAGTGTGTGGTGGCCTGTGATTGGTTGTAAATTTATGGTGTCATCTAATAAACTTTATTGATGTGTGAATTGCTGTGAAGGACAGTGGGTACAGTTCGCAATAGCGGAAATTCACAGCCACGGAAGAACAAAAATCACAATACATACACTCACAATTACACTCACACACACTCACATACACACACACTTATAGAAAAGTAATTGGTACAATCTGTGTACTCGCCACATTTGTCAATAACAATCAGCTGCACAAAGTCACCAAGTTTACAACATTTAGGATCATATGTTGTGTAATTTGTAATGTAAACAGATGCACAAGCCAAAACAAAAAAAACCCACACACAAAAAAACAGTTTTTAAACCATACATACTTGCTGTGTTAATAGGCTAATTTAGTAATACAAACAAAAGTAAACTCGCATAAAATAAGCACTATGCAACACAACATTAAAACATTTGCTAACAAACAAACGCACATTTGTCTGCAATATACTGAAACAAAAGCTCACTCTGTAAAGTTTGACCAAACACGACCACCTTCTCTGAAAAACCACAAACCTCCATCTGCCATCATACACCCACTCACAAAGGCTGCAATCCAGACTCTTAAATAGGCTGTACAATTACTGGAAGAATTAGCATAATTGACACCTGTGTGAATTACCGCACTGGACACGCAGCTATAAATAGCTACACACCTGTGCGAACACACATGCCACCAGCAACATGGCTACTTGTGAGCAGTTGGCAGCAGAGATGGACCCCGTGCACCAGCAGATGTCCGCTTTGACACATAGGCGCCTAGCGTTAAGGAGGCAGATGATGGAATCCGCAGGTACGGATTCTGAAGTAGCGGGACCCAGTACTAGAGACATTCCATCTTCTGATACCCAGCAGTTAGGAGTGGATACCCTGCCAGACATACATACTGGGGGAACTGAGGGAGATTCTGCAATACCCTCACAAACACAAACTACACAGGCAGCTAGTGAAGAGGAAGATGGTGAGGAGGGACAGGACGAAAGCTCACAGGCTACTTCTAAGAAAAAAAAAGGCAGCCCGCCTTCACTAAGAGGGAGTTACGTGTTTTGGTCACACAGGCCATGGCAAAAATACATAGAGGACCAAAAAACATGGGTGCTGCAACCAAAGATAGAATCTGGAGGGACATCACTGATTCTGTTAATGTAGTCGGCTCAATAGTCCGAACATCACAGGAAGTTCGAAGACGGTAAGTGTATATTGCCAGTACTTTTTCTGTGCCAAGTATTCTTAAAAAGTTAGTTAGATGTGATGTTGCCTATAGCAACCAAATGCATAACATGTGTACTATATATTAAAGCAGGTATTCATAATTTTTCTCTACCTTGCCCCTATTTTTCCCCACATATGTAGTTGGGCCAACTTCAAATCCCGCCTGAAGGGCAAGAGGTCTGCGGAGTGGAATGCCTCGAGGGCAACAGGGGGAGGTCCAGCTGCCACTGTGGAGTACACAGAACTTGAGGAGATGGCGATGGACTGCGTCAGTTACGAGGAGGGGGTAGGGGTGTCTCATATGGACACGGACCTGCCTGAAATACTGATGGCACATGACTTGCCAGGTAAGTTTACACACATATTCCTAAACAACTAATTAAGTGGATCCAAAAGTCTCATGTTTAATTGTAAAACTCTTTTTCCACTCATTCTTCTATTTCCTTTGAACATAACACAGCACAGGTGGATGATCAGCTAGAGTCAGAGGAGGGTTATGTGGCTGAGGCTGAGGTGGAGGGACCTAGTGTCTCTGGCGCTGTGGGACCACAAATCCCACCCATCCAGATTCCAACTGGACCCCCCACCCAACCCTCTGCTATCCCGGACATCCTGTCTCAAATAGCAAGGTATGGTGAGAACCTGAATGCTTTTCAAGACAGGATGATTCAGGAGGTTAGCCAGATACCTGTCCGGCTCACTGAGCACAGAACCAGTGTGGAGCAAGGTGTAGCTCAACTCTGCCAAGGTCTGGCAGAGATCAGGCAGGGCCAAGAGCAACTCGCCTCATCCTTCAAAGATGTAGCAAAATCCATCTTGCAAGGGCTCCAGGACATCGCTGTCTCCCTTGCCCACAGTGGCAGAGAGCCAGCCACATCTGCTACCTCCCCTCCCTCTGCCCAGGAAGAACATCCCACTGGGCAGGGCCCTCGAAGGTCGCTTCACAGACCGAGCCATGAAGAACTTCATCAGGCGGGAAAAAAGAAGAGAAAGTGATGTCTCTCCAGATAGGCAGCACCCATGTTTTTCATGTTGCCTCAATGTATTTTTTGTGTTGGCTTGTGTGGCCAGAATGGAGAACTCCCTCAAAGTGAAAGGATCTATTTCTGTTTCTGTATATTGTAGCCTGTGAGTTTTTTTCCTGTACACCAGAGCCATCTTCCTCTTCCTAGCGTGCTGTGTATTGTTGTGTTTGTGTGTTGGTTCCAGAATCTAACTCAGTTCCCCTAAAAATTATGTCTGGCTGGGTGTTCACAACATATAATTTTTTTTCTTTAAAATTCAAATTTTGGCAGAAGATGGTGTTTCCCTAGTACTGGGTTCTGCTATGTGATTTGCGTCAGTGGCATCTGCTTGCTGCTATGTCCATCTTTGTCTGTGATGCTCACCTGTAGCCATGTTGTTTTGCCCAAGTAATATATTTTTTGAGTAAAAAAATATTGAAATTATTTTTGTTTGTGTACTTTATTAAAGTTAATGCATTATGTACAACTTAGCCCAGTAAAGTTTAGCATGGCATATAGACATTTGTGGAACAAGGGAACAATCCAAATATTCATACAAACATTGCACCTTTCAAAATGCAACAGGTATGCCTTGCACAACACTTTACTGGCCATATAAAAATAGTATTTACAAACAGGTTCTTGGGTAACTAGGGGCAACATGACATAATATCAAACATTGACAGATATTCCCACCAAAGTTAAACATTTATAAAAAAAAACAAAAAAAAAAATGTGTAGGCTGCATTATGTTGCTCATGATATTTGTTATGTACAAAGGAATATTTTTATGTCGTTTAGATTGTGCTGATGTAGTTTTTAAGTTTGGTTATTTCCACTTGTTTGCATTTGGTAGTATTTATGTCAAAATTAAAACATGCATTTAACATCAATGTTTAGTTAATAACTAAAACAAATCATGCCTTATTTGTCAGCGTGTCAGATTTATAGGTGCTAACTACAAAAATATTATGTGTCCACACAATTGCTGTCTGCAGTATTTCAGAAGAGCAGTGTTTGGAAAGTAATTGGACAATAGATGAATGGAATTTCTAATTAACTGCTAATTATTGCAGACACACTTGTAACAGTACTTCGCAAATGCAGAGTAACTGCAGACCTACTCCTATGCTGTGTCAAGATAGCGAACATTTGTTGTGTTCATTTTACCATCGGGAACGCATTTCTGCTCAAAACACGCCTACTGCTGGTTGCATACTCCCACACTAGCCGCCCACTTTCACGCCCATTTCATTAGATAGCGAAGCCGAGCCTCTGTCACGCCTTCGTCACTCCCTGTTTTCGGTGGTGTAGTACGAGAAAAAATTCTGTTAGTAATTTTGCACAAGCGTTGTATCGCTGCCTTTGCGCACGCGCAGTTCAGCAGTCGCGCATGCGCAGTTTGCTGATTTCCGGGATCTATGCATTCTGATGTTGGTCTGTAACCATTTGTTTGGAAAAAACCCTTTCAAAATCCTGCGTTTGCCACTGCTAGTGTGTACCCCTCCTTAGAGTGAAATGTCGTCTAACAACAAACACTATTGATAGTATTGTTGATTTATCATTCACAAAATGTTTAGCTTATTTTACATATATTTTTCTTACTGATACAGGAAGAAGTTATGTCAGTGAGTTTTAAATTTCATGGAGGAATAAAAAATAGAATATGCCAGCATACCAGTCATTAAATTAATTAATTAATAAATATTAAAGACAGATATACATAAGTAAATATGAAAAATCCATATATGGTAGAACAACTAAGGAAATTAATAAACAATGAGATAAACAGTTTACACAAACTAAGATGGCATGTGCCTGTAATTTTAGAACGAAAAACACACTTATACAGTATGTTTGCTAATTTCTATCTTGATCTACAAATTAATAAGATAAACCATACAGTTGGTTTAAACAATGCATCCGATAATTATGTTCTTTTATACAGTGGTTTTGGTACATTTTTAAATTATTCCCTATGTTTATCACTATCTGTTTCTGTTCCTCTTAAGGTAGGTACACACCTCAATAATGTGGCGTCCCAGCAATGCAATAATGCAATGAAATGATATATTGCATCGCCATATGATGCAATATATTGTCACATACAGTACTTAATGTAACAACACTGTGTCATCCATAGCACCATCTCATATGATATGCAGTTCAACAATGAATTGGGTGGATTTGGGGGTAGACATGTATATAGTTATGCAACCCCCGAACCCACCCACCTAAATTAAAATAACAAAAAAACTATGTTCGTGTCGGCTGCCAGGACATTCCAGAACTCCGTTCCCGGTGACATTTTTTTTACAAGACCTTCACGTATGGCATTCCAGACAAAAAATATCCCTGACTGTACTTATTATATCACTGTCTTAGAAGTATACAGATAAGTTACAGTAAAGTCACTACGATGTTTCTTATTTCCCTTTCACATTGCACAAATAACCCGGTATCGACCTAGTATATTGCTGGGTCGATGCGGGTCACTGTGCGGTGTGAAAGGGTCACTACTGAATTGCCGGGTCACCTGAACCAGTAATTCAACCCGGGAATAAAGAAGGGTTATTCCCAGGTTAATATCTGGTCAGGTGCAGTGTGAACGGGCTACTCGGGTCGATGCGACCCTGGACTCGTTCACAGCATAGGGAGAGGCGACATGGAGATGATGTTATCTTGCAGCGCCGCTTCTGCACCTGCCCCTGATGACGCTGCGGTCCACACCCCCGATGGCAACCTGACCCGGTATATGTCAGTTTAAAATGGTCGAATGCCTGGTTGCACCCAGGAAGGGCCCGTTTTCAATTCCCTGGTCCAACCCAGCATTTGCGATGTGAAAGCAGTATTATAGTTACCTTACATCATCTATATTTGGGACAGCACAGTTGGTGTAATGGTCTGCATTACTTCCACACTGCATAAAGAACTCAATTCCCACCAGAACCCTAAATGTGTGGCATTTGTATATTCTTTCCGTGCTTACATGTGCTTCCTCTGGGCACTCCAGCTTCCTCCAATAATCCAAAAAATTCTGGAAGGATATTTGGCTTCTGACAAAAAAAGTTAACCCTAGTGTATATGTGTGCGTGTTTGTTAGAGATGAGCGCCGGAAATTTTTCGGGTTTTGTGTTTTGGTTTTGGGTTCGGTTCCGCGGCCGTGTTTTGGGTTCGACCGCGTTTTGGCAAAACCTCACCGAATTTTTTTTGTCGGATTCGGGTGTGTTTTGGATTCGGGTGTTTTTTTTTAAAAAACACTAAAAAACAGCTTAAATCATAGAATTTGGGGGTCATTTTGATCCCAAAGTATTATTAACCTCAAAAACCATAATTTACACTCATTTTCAATCTATTCTGAATACCTCACACCTCACAATATTATTTTTAGTCCTAAAATTTGCACCGAGTTCGCTGGATGACTAAGCTAAGCGACCCTAGTGGCCGACACAAACACCGGGCCCATCTAGGAGTGGCACTGCAGTGTCACGCAGGATGTCCCTTCCAAAAAACCCTCCCCAAACAGCACATGATGCAAAGAAAAAAAGAGGTGCAATGAGGTAGCTGTGTGAGTAAGATAAGCGACCCTAGTGGCCGACACAAACACCGGGCCCATCTAGGAGTGGTACTGCAGTGTCACGCAGGATGTCCCTTCCAAAAAACCCTCCCCAAACAGCACATGACGCAAAGAAAAAAAGAGGCGCAATGAGGTAGCTGTGTGAGTAAGATAAGCGACCCTAGTGGCCGACACAAACACCGGGCCCATCTAGGAGTGGCACTGCAGTGTCACGCAGGATGTCCCTTCCAAAAAACCCTCCCCAAACAGCACATGACGCAAAGAAAAAAAGAGGCGCAATGAGGTAGCTGTGTGAGTAAGATAAGCGACCCTAGTGGCCGACACAAACATCGGGCCCATCTAGGAGTGGCACTGCAGTGTCACGCAGGATGGCCCTTCCAAAAAACCCTCCCCAAACAGCACATGACGCAAAGAAAAAAAGAGGCGCAATGAGGTAGCTGTGTGAGTAAGATAAGCGACCCTAGTGGCCGACAAAAACACCGGGCCCATCTAGGAGTGGCACTGCAGTGTCACGCAGGATGTCCCTTCCAAAAAACCCTCCCCAAACAGCACATGACGCAAAGAAAAAAAGAGGCGCAATGAGGTAGCTGTGTGAGTAAGATAAGCGACCCTAGTGGCCGACACAAACACCGGGCCCATCTAGGAGTGGCACTGCAGTGTCACGCAGGATGGCCCTTCCAAAAAACATTCCACAAACAGCACATGACGCAAAGAAAAATTAAAGAAAAAAGAGGTGCAAGATGGAATTGTCCTTGGGCCCTCCCACCCACCCTTATGTTGTATAAACAGGACATGCACACTTTAACCAACCCATCATTTCAGTGACAGGGTCTGCCACACGACTGTGACTGAAATGACGGGTTGGTTTGGACCCCCACCAAAAAAGAAGCAATTAATCTCTCCTTGCACAAACTGGCTCTACAGAGGCAAGATGTCCACCTCATCATCATCCTCCGATATATCACCGTGTACATCCCCCTCCTCACAGATTATCAATTCGTCCCCACTGGAATCCACCATCTCAGCTCCCTGTGTACTTTGTGGAGGCAATTGCTGCTGGTCAATGTCTCCACGGAGGAATTGATTATAATTCATTTTAATGAACATCATCTTCTCCACATTTTCTGGATGTAACCTCGTACGCCGATTGCTGACAAGGTGAGCGGCGGCACTAAACACTCTTTCGGAGTACACACTTGTGGGAGGACAACTTAGTTAGAATAAAGCCAGTTTGTGCAAGGGCCTCCAAATTGCCTCTTTTTCCTGCCAGTATAAGTACGGACTGTGTGACGTGCCTACTTGGATGCGGTCACTCATATAATCCTCCACCATTCTTTCAATGTTGAGAGAATCATATGCAGTGACAGTAGACGACATGTCCGTAATCGTTGTCAGGTCCTTCAGTCCGGACCAGATGTCAGCATCAGCAGTCGCTCCAGACTGCCCTGCATCACCGCCAGCGGGTGGGCTCGGAATTCTGAGCCTTTTCCTCGCACCCCCAGTTGCGGGAGAATGTGAAGGAGGAGATGTTGACAGGTCGCGTTCCGCTTGACTTGACAATTTTCTCACCAGCAGGTCTTTCAACCCCAGCAGACTTGTGTCTGCCGGAAAGAGAGATCCAAGGTAGGCTTTAAATCTAGGATCGAGCACGGTGGCCAAAATGTAGTGCTCTGATTTCAACAGATTGACCACCCGTGAATCCTTGTTAAGCGAATTAAGGGCTCCATCCACAAGTCCCACATGCCTAGCGGAATCGCTCCGTGTTAGCTCCTCCTTCAATGTCTCCAGCTTCTTCTGCAAAAGCCTGATGAGGGGAATGACCTGACTCAGGCTGGCAGTGTCTGAACTGACTTCACGTGTGGCAAGTTCAAAGGGCATCAGAACCTTGCACAACGTTGAAATCATTCTCCACTGCGCTTGAGACAGGTGCATTCCACCTCCTATATCGTGCTCAATTGTACAGGCTTGAATGGCCTTTTGCTGCTCCTCCAACCTCTGAAGCATATAGAGGGTTGAATTCCACCTCGTTACCACTTCTTGCTTCAGATGATGGCAGGGCAGGTTCAGTAGTTTTTGGTGGTGCTCCAGTCTTCTGTACGTGGTGCCTGTACGCCGAAAGTGTCCCGCAATTCTTCTGGCCACCGACAGCATCTCTTGCACGCCCCTGTCGTTTTTTAAATAATTCTGCACCACCAAATTCAAGGTATGTGCAAAACATGGGACGTGCTGGAATTTGCCCATATTTAATGCACACACAATATTGCTGGCGTTGTCCGATGCCACAAATCCACAGGAGAGTCCAATTGGGGTAAGCCATTCCGCGATAATCTTCCTCAGTTGCCGTAAGAGGTTTTCAGCTGTGTGCGTATTCTGGAAACCGGTGATACAAAGCGTAGCCTGCCTAGGAAAGAGTTGGCGTTTGCGAGATGCTGCTACTGGTGCCGCCGCTGCTGTTCTTGCAGCGGGAGTCCATACATCTACCCAGTGGGCTGTCACAGTCATATAGTCCTGACCCTGCCCTGCTCCACTTGTCCACATGTCCGTGGTTAAGTGGACATTGGGTACAGCTGCATTTTTTAGGACACTGGTGACTCTTTTTCTGAGGTCTGTGTACATCTTCGGTATCGCCTGCCTAGAGAAATGGAACCTAGATGGTATTTGGTACCGGGGACACAGTACCTCCAACAAGTCTCTAGTTGGCTCTGCAGTAATGATGGATACTGGAACCACGTTTCTCACCACCCAGGATGCCAAGGCCTCAGTTATCCGCTTTGCAGTAGGATGACTGCTGTGATATTTCATCTTCCTCGCAAAGGACTGTTGGACAGTCAATTGCTTGGTGGAAGTAGTAAAAGTGGTCTTACGACTTCCCCTCTGGGATGACCATCGACTCCCAGCAGCAACAACAGCAGCGCCAGCAGCAGTAGGCGTTACACGCAAGGATGCATCGGAGGAATCCCAGGCAGGAGAGGTTTTGTCAGAATTGCCAGTGACATGGCCTGCAGGACTATTGGCATTCCTGGGGAAGGAGGAAATTGACACTGAGGGAGTTGGTGGGGTGGTTTGCGTGAGCTTGGTTACAAGAGGAAGGGATTTACTGGTCAGTGGACTGCTTCCGCTGTCACCCAAAGTTTTTGAACTTGTCACTGACTTATTATGAATGCGCTGCAGGTGACGTATAAGGGAGGATGTTCCGAGGTGGTTAACGTCCTTACCCCTACTTATTACAGCTTGACAAAGGCAACACACGGCTTGACACCTGTTGTCCGCATTTCTGTTGAAATACTTCCACACCGAAGAGCTGATTTTTTTGGTATTTTCACCAGGCATGTCAGTGGCCATATTCCTCCCACGGACAACAGGTGTCTCCCCGGGTGCCTGACTTAAACAAACCACCTCACCATCAGAATCCTCCTGGTCAATTTCCTCCCCAGCGCCAGCAACACTAATATCCTCCTCATCCTGGTGTACTTCAACACTGACATCTTCAATCTGACTATCAGGAACTGGACTGCGGGTGCTCCTTCCAGCACTTGCAGGGGGCGTGCAAATGGTGGAAGGCGCATGCTCTTCACGTCCAGTGTTGGGAAGGTCAGGCATCGCAACCGACACAATTGGAGTCGGACTCTCCTTGTGGATTTGGGATTTCGAAGAACGCACAGTTCTTTGCGGTTCTACTGCTTTTGCCAGCTTGAGTCTTTTCATTTTTCTAGCGAGAGGCTGAGTGCTTCCATCCTCATGTGAAGCTGAACCACTAGCCATGAACATAGGCCAGGGCCTCAGCCGTTCCTTGCCACTCCGTGTGGTAAATGGCATATTGGCAAGTTTACGCTTCTCCTCCGACAATTTTATTTTAGGTTTTGGAGTCCTTTTTTTACTGATATTTGGTGTTTTGGATTTGACATGCTCTGTACTATGACATTGGGCATCGGCCTTGGCAGACGACGTTGCTGGCATTTCATCGTCTCGGCCATGACTAGTGGCAGCAGCTTCAGCACGAGGTGGAAGTGGATCTTGATCTTTCCCTAATTTTGGAACCTCAACATTTTTGTTCTCCATATTTTAATAGGCACAACTAAAAGGCACCTCAGGTAAACAATGGAGATGGATGGATACTAGTATACTTATGGATGGACTGCCGAGTGCCGACACAGAGGTAGCTACAGCCGTGGACTAACGTACTGTGTCTGCTGCTAATATAGACTGGATGATAATGATATGAAATCAATATATATATGTATGTATATATAATATCACTAGTACTGCAGCCGGACAGGTAGATAATATATTTATTAGGTAATGATGACTGATGACGGACCTGCTGGACACTGTCAGCTCAGCAGCACCGCAGACTGCTACAGTAAGCTACTATACTATAGTAGTATGTACAAAGAAGAAAGAAAGAAAAAAAACCATGGGTAGGTGGTATACAATTATGGATGGACTGCCGAGTGCCGACACAGAGGTAGCTACAGCCGTGGACTACCGTACTGTGTCTGCTGCTAATATAGACTGGATGATAATGATATGAAATCAATATATATATATGTATGTATATATAATATCACTAGTACTGCAGCCGGACAGGTAGATAATATATTTATTAGGTAATGATGACTGATGACGGACCTGCTGGACACTGTCAGCTCAGCAGCACCGCAGACTGCTACAGTAAGCTACTATACTATAGTAGTATGTACAAAGAAGAAAGAAAAAAAAAAACCACGGGTAGGTGGTATACAATTATGGATGGACTGCCGAGTGCCGACACAGAGGTAGCTACAGCCGTGGACTAACGTACTGTGTCTGCTGCTAATATAGACTGGATGATAATGATATGAAATCAATATATATATGTATGTATATATAATATCACTAGTACTGCAGCCCGACAGGTAGATAATATATTTATTAGGTAATGATGACGGACCTGCTGGAAACTGTCAGCTCAGCAGCACCGCAGACTGCTACAGTAAGCTACTATACTATAGTAGTATGTACAAAGAAGAAAGAAAAAAAAAAAAACCACGGGTAGGTGGTATACAGTTATGGATGGACTGCCGAGTGCCGACACAGAGGTAGCTACAGCCGTGGACTAACGTACTGTGTCTGCTGCTAATATAGAGTCTAGACTGGATGATAAATTATTGATAATGAGATGAAATCAATATAATATCACTAGTACTGCAGCCAGACAGGTACTATATATATTTATTATGTAATGACTGATGACGGACCTGCTGGACACTGTCAGGTCAGCAGCACCGCAGACTGCTACAGTAAGCTACTATAGTAGTATGTATAAAGAAGAATGAAAAAAAAAAAACCACGGGTAGGTGGTATACAATATTATATATATATATATATATATATATTATATACAATTATATATATATATATATATATATATATATATTAAACTGGTGGTGATTGATTATTAAACTGGTGGTCAGGTCACTCACGTTGCAACTTGCAACTAGTACTCCGAGTCCTAAGCAGACAATCACAAAATATATTATTATACTGGTGGTCAGTGTGGTCACAAAAATGGCAGTGTGGCACTGACTCTGGCAGCAAAAGTGTGCACTGTACGTTATATGTACTCCTGAGTCCTGCTCTCAGACTCTAACTGCTCCCCACTGTCAGTGTCTCCCCCACAAGTCAGATAATACAATACAATTACAGTCACACTATCTAATCTATATCACTTCAGCAAGTAGTATAGTAGTATAGTAGTACTCCTCCTAATAATGCTCCCCAAAATTACTACTACTGTGTCTCTCTCGTCTCTACTGTGTCTCTCTCTTCTCTAAACGGAGAGGACGCCAGCCACATCCTCTCCCTATGACTCTCAATGCACGTGTGAAAATGGCGGCGACACGCGGCTCCTTATATAGAATCCGAGTCTCGCGATAGAATCCGAGCCTCGCGAGAATCCGACAGCGGGATGATGACGTTCGGGCGCGCTCGGGTTAACCGAGCAAGGCGGGAAGATCCGAGTCGCTCGGACCCGTGAAAAAAAATATGAAGTTCGGGCTGGTTCGGATTCAGAGGAACCGAACCCGCTCATCTCTAGTGTTTGTGTGTACATGTTGCAGTGACTATAGATTGTGAGCTCCAATCTAGCAAGGACTGATGTGAATGGACAAATATTCTCAGTAAAGCTCTGCAGAAAATGTGTGTGCTATATAAATAAATGGTACTAATTATAAAAAATAAACATTGTTTTTTTTTGTTACTTTACTAGATTTTGAAAAGCATTTCCACTTAGTGCCCAAACACTACTCATTACTTTAAAGTCAGTAGTTATATTGATTTATTGAACACTAGTCAGTGGCGTCACAAGGGGGGTGCTGGGGGTGCGGCCCGCAATTGGGTGTCACCCGCTGAGGGGTGACACCAAAATGCTGGCTCCTGCTCAGTGACAGGAGCCGAGTGCTGCACTGTTACATTATGTGCAGCACTCGGCTCCTGTCACTGAGCAGGAGCCTACACTGAAGACACAGCACTCCGTGGGAGGCAGCCCGCACCTCCCGAACCTTGCAAGTGCCCCCCATGAAGCCAAGCCCACTTTCTTGTAAGCCATGACCCTTTCTGCTAGCGCCACACTGGGTGCACACAAAGTAAGTGACGCCTCAGACACTAGTAAGATGTACTGTGCTGGATCACCTCAGCCTGTCCATCCTCTGCACCTGTCTTGCCACAATGCATTACATGTGCCAGTGCAGGTCTGTCCATTCTCTCTTGCAGCATTAACCCCTTGAGTGGTATGCCTGGAAATATTCTGGGGTGGCCAGCGCTGTCAGATTTCCGGGCATACTACTGGGTGATTCCCCAGAGAAGCCGTGCAGCGTGCACGGTGCCGGGGAATCAGTATAGCTATTATGGAGTTAAGCACACACCCCGGACTCCTATTGGCCGGGGGGCGGGCTTAACTGTATAATAGCTTATGCTGATTCCCGGGCTGCGCTGGTGGCTGGGAATCAGTGCTGGAGTTTGCGATCCCAGCAGGTGATGCCCACGGGGGGTTCACCAGGGGACCAACTCACTTTACCCCTGCCACCTCCCCTGCGCTCCCCACCCTTCCACAGCAATTAAAAAACACAAGGGGGATTTAAATTAAAACACAAGGGGGATTAAATTGAAAAGTCCCCACTGATGGGTATGCATATACTGTATACTGTATTTACAGTAGCACTCATTTCCGGTTCCAGTGTTCTCTGAAAGGAGGAGACCTTTTCAGTGATTATTGTGCCCTCTTGTGGAGTTTTTAGCAGCTTACCACAGTATTGCTCAGTGTGTAAGCATTATGATGTGTAGCTAAATGTTTCTTTTTGATGTGCAGCTGAATGTATCTATACCACAGCTAAAATATTTTGCAGCTGAATGATGGCCAAAAGAACAGCAAATAAACTAAGTGCTGATGACATTCTTGCTTTCATGGAAGATGAATCAGTAGATGATAGCCTTTCAGAAAATGAATTTGAGCTTGATAGTAACAGCGGGTGTGGTATTGAAAGTCGACAGTAACTAGGTCGACAATGTCTAGGTCGACCACTATTAGTCGACAGTAACTAGGTCGACAGGGTGTCTAGGTCGACAGGGTCTTTAGGTCGACATGTTCTAGGTCGACAGGTCAAAAGGTCGACATGAGTTTTTA
Organism: Pseudophryne corroboree; assembly: GCF_028390025.1. Lineage (NCBI taxonomy): Eukaryota > Metazoa > Chordata > Amphibia > Anura > Myobatrachidae > Pseudophryne > Pseudophryne corroboree. Next base: position 761,012,184 of record NC_086445.1, read on the forward strand.
ATGTTATTTTGGTGCCGTTTTCTTCGTAGAGTGACCGGGAACCCCAATTAGTGCACAGCGTCCCCTCGCATGGCTCGCTTCGCTCGCCATGCTTTGGGCATGGTGCCTTCGCTTCGCTCGGCACAGATTACCGTTCCAATCGTAGTCCATGTGGATCGTTAAGTATGAAAAGGTTCAAAAAAATAAAAAAATTGTGAAAAACTCATGTCAACCTTTTGACCTGTCGACCAAGAACATGTCGACCTAAAGACCCTGTCGACCTAGACACCCTGTCGACCTAGTTACTGTCGACCAATAGTGGTCGACCTAGACATTGTCGACCTAGTTACTGTCGACTTTCAGTCCGGATCCCAGTAACAGCAGTGGTGAATCTTGTGAGGAACTGTCTGACTCTGAGAGGTCAGACAGCTCGCTCCATAATATTTCCTCAGAGACAATCAAACACCATTTCCAGTGGTCAAAATGGGATAGTAGACAAGCAGATGAGACGTGTGGAAAACTGGTATTTTCTGGTATTGCAGGTGTTTGTGTACCACTTACTTCAAATGTTTCTCCTCTGCAATGCTTTGGACTTTTGTGTACCGATGATTTTGTCCGCCATATCGTCATTGAGACAAGTAGATATGCAAATAATAGCCTGAAGGATGCTCCAATTTCGGGTGTTGGTTCAAAATTGAGAATTGGATCATGGTACGATGTGTGTGAAAATAAGATGAGACTTTTTTTGCTTTCACTTTGGCAATGGGCATAATTAGCAAGCCTGAAATTAAGTTGTATTGGAGCAGAGACTATATACTTCAGAGACCTATTTTTAGTGACACTTTTTTGCTAAGAAGATTTCAGTTGTTACTCCATTACATTAATTTTGTCAATGAAGAAGACGCAGACAGCAATGATCGTCTCTGGAAAATCAGGCAACTGCTGGAAATTCTGCGTACTTCTTTTAGAGAATCATATATGCCAGAGCAAAATATTTCTGTAGATGAATGCCTTATGCTATTAAAAGGAAGGCTACTAATGAAACAATATATTCCGCTAAAGAGAGCCAGGTTTGGATTAAAAATAGTTTTTCTACGTGAATCACATTCAGGATATGCCTGGGACTTTTTCATTTATACTGGCCATGGTGAAAAAAGGCGGGGTGGAGAGAGTGCTTCGCAGAAACTAATAAGTCATGCTTTAGTGACCAAACTTGTGCTGTGTCCAGAACTTATAGGAAAAGTGTATGTTGTTTTCATGGACCCGTGGTTCTCAAGTCTTCAGCTATTCCATGAGCTGCAACATCATGGTTTTGGAGCCTTGGAACAGTTGACTTACGAAGGAAGGAAATGCCAAAAGAACTGCAGGCTGCTAAATTGAAGAAAGGAGATGTGCTTTGCTATGCGTCAGAAATTTATTCAGCAATCAAATGGTGGGACAAAAAAGATGTGTCAATGTTATCCACATTTCACAGGGGAAGAATATGCAACACAGGAAAAATGAACAGAAAGACCAAAGAAGTGGTAAAGAAACCAGAGGCAGTAATCGAATACAATGCAAACATGTGGGGAGTAGACATATTAGACCAAAAAATAAAACCTTATGAGTGCATTAGAAAGAGTGTCAGATGGTATAGGAAACTATTCTTTCATTTGATAGATGTAACTCTTGTGAATGCCCATATAATATATGGGAAAAGCAGTGATGAAAAATGCAGTCGCCTTCATTTTAGACATAAAGTTATTCACAAGGCTTTTAGAGAAGTATGTTATGAAAAGAAAATCGCCCAAGGGAGGAAGACCCTCAAAAACAGAGCCCCCTACTTGTCTTAATGAAAGACACTTCCCAACTCATATACCAGCCACAGGAAAGAAGTATCCCAGCAGAGTATGCAGAATTTATCCCAGAAGAAAAGAAAAGAAACGAGATGGGAATGTAAGCTGTGTGGGAACATCCCATTACATCTAGAAGGCTGCTCTGAAAATGTTCACATCAAAAGAAAGTATTAGAATATGTTTATTTAATTTTGCTTAAATTCACCTAAATTGTTATAATATACTCTGCCTTCATGACAAAAACATATGTAATCTGATTATTGTATTCTTTAATAAATTCTTGTAAAATGAATATAAATGATCAACCCATAATTTAAAAACCCGCCCTGGGAGGCGTGACCAAATTCCAAAAACCCATCACTGAAGGGTTTAAAAACCAATGGCAGGAGGGGGTCCCCATTTAGAATGTGCATGTACATCTGAGGAAATGCCATTTGATGTTATCATACAGCTATTAAACATATAACATTGGTGCACTGAATGTTGATTTTAATGTTTTTGTGAAACAAATCAGTAGAACCAACTTGGTCTGTGTAATACGTGAAAGAATTCTTAAAAGAAAAATCTCCTCGACTGTCATGACTAACATTTAAAGAGTTAACTAATTAAAGAAATCATCAGCTACTTCCTACCTGATAGCAAAGAGTTAGTGTAAACCAAATGATTTTTTGGATTTTCCTTTATGTAGCATTATAAACAATTTTATATATATATATATATATATATATATATATATATATATATATATATATATATAATTGTTTACATATATATATATATATATATATATATCCAAAGAAGTTGCACTTGCATATTGAAGCTTCACAACCACTGGGGTGCATAAACCAGAGATCAGTCCATTCCAGATATTGTCCCAAATATAGGAAAAAATAGCAAGGAACGCACTCACCAGATTTCATCAATATTGAAAGGTAAAAGTCTTTTTAATTCTGCTCACATGATCTACAGGGTCAGGGTCTGACCATGTAAATCATGTGAGCAGAATTAAAAAGACCGAAAATTTTTCGGGTTTTGTGATTTAGTTTTGGATTCGGTTCCGCGGCCGTGTTTTGGCAAAACCTCCCTGAAATTTTTTTGTCGGATTCGAGTGTGTTTTGGATTTGGGTGTTTTTTTTCAAAAACCCCTCAAAAACAGCTTAAATCATAGAATGTGGGGGTAATTTTGATCCTATAGTATTATTAACCTCAATAACCACAATTTCCAATCATTTCCAGTCTATTCTGAACACCACACACCTCACAATACTATTTTTAGTCCTAAAATTTGCACCGAGGATGCTGGATGACTAAGCAAAGTGTTCCAAGAGGGCGGCACAAACACCTGGCTCATCTAGGAGTGACACTGCAGTGTCAGACAGGATGGCACTTAAAAAAATTGGCCCCAAACAGCACATGATGCAAAGAAAAGAGAAAAAGAGGTGCACTGTGGTCGCTGGATGGCTAAGCTAAGCGACACAAACACCTCAATATCACAGGAATTATTTGTTCTAATCAATGGTATTATTGGTCCAAATCACTGGAAGAAAATGACAAAATAACTGGAATTATTCGTTCTAATCAATGGTATTATTGGTCCAAATCACTGGAAGAAAATGACAAAATCACTGGAATTATTCGTTCTAATCAATGGTATTATTGGTCCAAATCACTGGAAGAAAATGACAAAATCACTGGAATTATTCGTAAACATTTGTAGAAAGTCGCTGCGTTCTGATTACAGAAATGCTCAGATATTCCTGCGAATCAACAATCCCTTCCCAGAGGAAAAAGAAATTGAGAAACCGTTGTTTGAAAATGTTTGTTCTCTCTACCTTACAAAGGAACAAACCACTTTCCAAGAAAACTGACGTTTTTGGGATTATGGAGACATAATGTTTTTGAATAGAAATCCTAAAGCAGGTGGTGTATTACTGTATTAGAGCAAAAGAGTGCAAGAGACCAGCCATGCAGTTTCTGAAATATTCTGAAAAAATGTCACTGTATTTCATAAGCACTCATTCCTAACTCTGCTAAGTACTGTTTGGTATACTGTATCTGGCTTCCATGAGGTAGTTTTCCATTATTTCAGCTTCCATTGACCTTTTTGAAAGCGGTAGAAGTTATCGATCCCCCCCCTATTTTTAATTTTCTCCTGCATAGCCCAGTAAAATGATGCAATGTTAAGTATTGACTTCTGCCTTCTTGGGGTCCACTTCTTCACCAAACCCAGCCAAATCTCATCCTAACCCTCTGTTCCACGTTCTCTATGTACCCCATTTGTGTCACCCATGTCTGTCTACCCCTCCCCTTTAGATTGTAAGCTCTCACGAGCAGGGCCCTCTTCCCTCATGTGCTTATCCTTTGTCTTACTTTAATAATCTTCAACTGTACCACATCCAGCAGTCTTCTGCCACCTGATACTTATTCCAGTGTCATCTGCTGATGTAACTATGTTTATTTACCCTGTACTTGTCCTATACTGTCATCAACTGTAAGTTGCTGTTTTCCTGTTTGATTATTTATGTACTCTGTAATTGGGCACTGCGGAACCCTTGTGGCACCATATAAATAAAGGATAATAATAATAATATAGGGTGTATAATCCCAGGGTGTATCTCACACATCACACAGTACAGTATATAGGGTGTACAATCCCCAGGTGTATCTCACACATCGCTCAGTACAGATTACAGAATATATAAACACACGCCGCACAGTACAGTATACATGCTGGTCACAACAATGCAGCAGATATTGAGCACTGATCAGGATACTAGAAGTGACACAGAGCTGCAAGATACAGCAATGGCCTACTGTACTGTACTATATGTATACTGCTGGTCACCAAAATACTGCACTGTCCTACTATATACTGCTCACAATAATGCAGCACAGAGATAGTATACTTGACACAGAGCTGCAAGATACAGCAATGGCCTACTGTACTGTACTATATGTATACTGCTGGTCACCAAAATGCTGCACTGTCCTTCTATATACTGCTCACAATAATGCAGCACAGATATGGATAGTATACTTGACACAGAGATGCAAGATACAGCAATAGCCTACTGTATTGTACTATATGTATACTGCTGGTCACCAAAATGCTGCACTGTCCTACTATATACTGCTCACAATAATGCAGCACAGAGATAGTATACTTGACACAGAGCTGCAAGATACAGCAATGGCCTATTGTTCTGTACTATATATGTATACTGCTGGTCACCAAAATGCTGCACTGTCCTACTATATACTGCTCACAATAATGCAGCACAGAGATAGTATACTTGACACAGAGCTGCAAGATACAACAATAGCCTACTGTACTACTATAATTATATACTGGTGGTCCCCAATCCCCACAATGCAGCACACTGAGCACAGATATTTGCAGCACACTGAGCACAGATATTTGCAGCACACTGAGCACAGATATTTGCAGCACACTGAGCACAGATTATGGAGCTTTTCAGGGAGAGAACGCAGCCATGTCCTCTCCGTTCATTTCACCAATGCACGAGTGAAAATGGCGGTGACGCGCGGCTCTTTAGATAGAATACGAATCTCGCGAGAATCCGACAGCGGGATGATGATGCTCGGGCGCGTTTGGGTTAACCGAGCAAGGCGGGAAGATCCAAGGCTGCCTCGGAACCATGTAAAATAGGTGAAGTTCAGGGGGGTTCGGAGCTCAGAGAACCGAACCCGCTCATCTCTAATAAATATATATATATATATATATTTTTTTTTTTTACTTAAGAACACAAAAACAGTACATTATGCGACTTTAAATAAATTGTTGACATGTTTAGGACATCACAACACTTAGGGCCATTGCTTATCAATGACCACAGGCGTCATTCACACAGGTACAGTACTATATGAGTCAATTCAGATTGGATAATAACTTTCTCAGATTTATTTCGACCTGCACTATCTAGGGCTAGCTGCACAGATGGTGCATATTGTATTTCCTTCCCAATGAGTAACATGTTTTTCTGTTACTGATTTTATTAATGTTCCTGGATTACCTGTACTGGTGATAGTGTAGTCAGACTGAGTCTGCCGATCCTGTTGTGAACAGGAATGCACAGATATTAGCATTTTGCTTCTGCCTCCTGCCCTGAGATTGGCTTGTTAATGAACGACTTTTCCCTCTGGCTGCGTTGACCTCAGATTGTTTATTGTACTTTTTTTCTTGCCTATTCCCTGTCACTGACCACAGACTATTAACTGGATTTGTTTTCTCCCTGTTGCCTACCTATGACCTTTAGATTGTTACTGGACGTTCTATTGCTTGCTTGCTACCTGAACTGACCCTGGCTAGTTAAATTGTCTTTCCGCTTTACAAACTACTACCATCTGTTGGAATCCTTTAATGTTCTCTACGTAAAGTTTTTTGCTCAATACCCAGAAATAATAATTAGTCCCTACTATATGGAATGATCTAAATTCTGTACCAGTTAACATATTGATCTCAATCACAAAAAGCTTGCTATACTGTAGGTGAAGACCTCATAAAGTAGTTCTAGGAATCTCACTACCTCTCTATGGGGGTAATTCCAAGTTTATCGCAGCAGGAATTTTGTTAGCAGTTGGGCAAAACCATGTGCACTGCAGGGGAGGCAGATATAACATTTGCAGAGAGAGTTAGATTTGGGTGTGGTGAGTTCAATCTGCAATCTAAATTGCAGTGTTTAAATAAAGCAGCCAGTATTTACCCTGCACAGAAACAAAATAACCCACCCAAATCTAACTCTCTCTGCAAATGTTATATCTGCCCCCCTGCAGTACACATGGTTTTGCTCAACTGCTAAAAAATTTCCTGCTGCGATCAACTTGGAATTACCCCCTATAAGTGCTGCCCTAACATATTGCAATGACAATGTTTAATGAATAAAATGATAACGAATAGACATGCATAAATATAAATCTAAAATACATTTTAAATAAAACAGAAATAAAATATAAAACCAAAAAAGTACATTCGCATGCTTTTCATGTAATCAACAGACTGGGGAAAAGTTTGTTAGGGTAGTTCTCAATAGTAGCAGACCTCCAAATACTGATCATCAAAAAATGATACAAGTAAACATAATGTATCATATATTCTATATTAAGATTGTAGGTTGTTATAGATATATTTATCTTTGCCTCATACACACAAATTTGCATGCAGCTGCACTTTTATTTCATTAGCAGCTAATTAAGGTAAAGTATACGTTTATATGATATTAAAATAATAAAATAAAATAAAAAATATATATATATTTATATTAGTGATGAGCGGGTTTGGTTTCTCAGAAACCGAACCCCCCCGAACTTCACCCTTTTTACACGGGTCCGAGCCATACTCTGATTCTCCCGTATGGCTCGGGTAACCCGCTGTCGGATTCTCGCGAGATTCAGATTCTATATAAGGAGCCTCGCGTCGCCGCCATTTTCACTTGTGCATTGGAAATGTTAGGGAGAGGACGTGGCTGGCGTCCTCTCCGTTATTGTTGAACTTGATTGTGCTGTGCACTATTGCTTAATTGTGGGGAGGGCTGGGGAGCAGCTGTATATAATATAGGAGGAGTACAGTGCAGAGTTTTGCTGATCAGTGACCACCAGTTATCCGTTCTCTGCGTGAAAAAAACGCTCCATATCTGTGCTCACAGTGTGCTGCATATATCTGTGCTCACACTGCTTAATTGTGGGGACTGGGGAGCAGCTGTACTATATAGCAGGAGTACAGTGCAGAGTTTTGCTGACAGTGACCACCAGTATACGTTGTCTGCCTGAAAAACACTCCATTTCTGTGCTCAGTGTTCTGCTTTATTGTGGGGACTGGGGACCACCAGTATAATATTATATAGGAGGAGTACAGTGCAGAGTTTTGCTGACCAGTGACCACCAGTATATAATATATAGCATTACGGTACAGTAGGCCACTGCTGTACCTACCTCTGTGTCTTCATTAAGTATACTATCCATCTACATTCTATACCTGTGGTGCATTTTAGTTTTGCAGTTTGCTGACACAGTGACCACCAGTATACTATATATAGCAGTACGGAAGGCCACTGCTGTACCTACCTCTGTGTCGTCATTAAGTATACTATCCATCTACATTCTATACCTGTGGTGCATTTTAGTTTTGCAGTTTGCTGACACAGTGATCACCAGTATACTATATATAGCAGTACGGAAGGCCACTGCTGTACCTACCTCTGTGTCGTCATTAAGTATACTATCCATCTACATTCTATACCTGTGGTGCATTTTAGTTTTGCAGTTTGCTGACACAGTGACCACCAGTATACTATATATAGTAGTACGGTATGGAAGGCCACTGCTGTACCCACCTCTGTGTCGTCATTAAGTATACTATCCATCTACATTCTATACCTGTGGTGCATTTTAGTTTTGCAGTTTGCTGACACAGTGACCACCAGTATATATAGCAGTACGGTACGGAAGGCCACTGCTCTACCTACCTCTGTGTCGTCAAGTATACTATCCATCCATACCTGTGGTGCATTTCAGTTGTGCGCAGTATATATAGTAGTAGGCCATTGCTATTGATACTGGCATATAATTCCACACATTAAAAAATGGAGAACAAAAATGTGGAGGTTAAAATAGGGAAAGATCAAGATCCACTTCCACCTCGTGCTGAAGCTGCTACCACTAGTCATGGCCGAGATGATGAAATGCCATCAACGTCGTCTGCCAAGGCCGATGCTTAATGTCATAGTAGAGAGCATGTAAAATCCATAAAACAAAAGTTCAGTAAAATGACCCAAAAATCAAAATTAAAAGTGTCTGAGGAGAAGCGTAAACTTGCCAATATGCCATTTACGACACGGAGTGGCAAGGAATGGCTGAGGCCCTGGCCTATGTTCATGGCTAGTGGTTCAGCTTCACATGAGGATGGAAGCACTCATCCTCTCGCTAGAAAAATGAAAAGACTTAAGCTGGCAAAAGCACAGCAAAGAACTGTGCGTTCTTCTAAACCACAAATACCCAAGGAGAGTCCAATTGTGTCAGTTGCGATGAATGACCTTCCCAACACTGGACGGGAAGAGCTTGCGCCTTCCACCATTTGCACGCCCCCTGCAAGTGCTGGAAGGAGCACCCGCAGTCCAGTTCCGGATAGTCAAATTGAAGATGTCACTGTTGAAGTACACCAGGATGAGGATATGGGTGTTGCTGGCGCTGGGGAGAAAATTGACAAGGAGGATTCTGATGGTGAGGTGGTTTGTTTAAGTCAGGCACCCGGGGAGACACCTGTTGTCCGTGGGACGAATATGACCATTGACATGCCTGGTCAAAATACAAAAAAAATCAGCTCTTCGGTGTGGAATTATTTCAACACAAATGCGTACAACAGGTGTCAAGCCGTGTGTTGCCTTTGTCAAGCTGTAATAAGTAGGGGTAAGGACGTTAACCACCTCGGAACATCCTCCCTTATACGTCACCTGCAGCGCATTCATCATAAGTCATTGACAAGTTCAAAAACTTTGGGTGACAGCGGAAGCAGTCCACTGACCACTAAATCCCTTCCTCTTGTAACCAAGCTCCTGCAAACCACACCACCAACTCCCTCAGTGTCAATATCCTCCTTACCCAGGAAAGCCAATAGTCCTGCAGGCCATATCACTGGCAAGTCTGACGAGTCCTCTCCTGCCTGGGATTCCTCCGATGCATCCTTGAGTGTAACGCCTACTGCTGCTGGCGCTGTTGTTGTAGCTGCTGGGAGTCGATCGTCATCCCAGAGGGGAAGTCGGAAGACCACTTGTACTACTTCCAGTAAGCAATTGACTGTCCAACAGTCCTTTGCGAGGAAGATGAAATATCACAGCAGTCATCCTGCTGCAAAGCAGATAACTCAGGCCTTGGCAGCCTGGGCGGTGAGAAACGTGGTTCCGGTATCCACCGTTAATTCAGAGCCAACTAGAGACTTGATTGAGGTACTGTGTCCCCGGTACCAAATACCATCTAGGTTCCATTTCTCTAGGCAGGCGATACCGAAAATGTACACAGACCTTTAGAAATAGACTCACCAGTGTCCTAAAAAATGCAGTTGTACCCAATGTCCACTTAACCACGGACATGTGGACAAGTGGAGCAGGGCAGACTCAGGACTATATGACTGTGACAGCCCACTGGGTAGATGTATTGCCTCCCGCAGCAAGAACAGCAGCGGCGGCACCAGTAGCAGCATCTCGCAAACACCAACTCGTTCCTAGGCAGGCTACGCTTTGTATCACCGCTTTCCAGAATAGGCACACAGCTGACAACCTCTTACGGAAACTGAGGAACATCATCGCAGAATGGCTTACCCCAATTGGACTCTCCTGGGGATTTGTGACATCGGACACCGCCAGCAATATTGTGCGTGCATTACATCTGGGCAAATTCCAGCATGTCCCATGTTTTGCACATACATTGAATTTGGTGGTGCAGAAATATTTAAAAAATGACAGGGGCGTGCAAGAGATGCTGTCGGTGGCCCGAAGAATTGCGGGCCACTTTTCGGCATTCAGCCACCGCGTACAGAAGACTGGAGCACCACCAAACATTCCTGAACCTGCCCTGCCATCATCTGAAGTAAGAGGTGGTAACGAGGTGGAATTCAACCCTCTATATGCTTCAGAGGATGGAGGAGCAGCAAAAGGCCATTCAAGCCTATACATCTGCCCATGATATAGGCAAAGGAGGGGGAATGCACCTGACTCAAGCACAGTGGAGAATGATTTCAACGTTGTGCAAGGTTCTGCAACCCTTTGAACTTGCCACACGTGAAGTCAGTTCAGACACTGCCAGCTTGAGTCAGGTCATTCCCCTCATCAGGCTTTTGCAGAAGAAGCTGGAGACATTGAAGGAGGAGCTAAAACAGAGCGATTCCGCTAGGCATGTGGGACTTGTGGATGGAGCCCTTAATTCGTTTAACCAGGATTCACGGGTGGTCAATCTGTTGAAATCAGAGCACTACATTTTGGCCACCGTGCTCGATCCTAGATTAAAAACCTACTTTGTATCTCTCTTTCCGGCAGACACAAGTCTGCAGAGGTTCAAAGACCTGCTGGTGAGAAAATTGTCAAGTCAAGCGGAACGTGACCCGTCAACATCTCCTCTTTCACATTCCCCCGCAACTGGGGGTGCGAGGAAAAGGCTAAGAATTCCGAGCCCAACCGCTGGCGGTGATGCAGGGCAGTCTGGAGCGAGTGCTGACATCTGGTCCGGACTGAAGGACCTGCCAACGATTACTGACATGTCGTCTACTGTCACTTCATATGATTCTATCACCATTGAAAGAATGGTGGAGGATTATACGAGTGACCACATCCAAGTATGCACGTCAGACAGTCCGTACGTATACTGGCAGGAAAAAGAGGCAATTTGGAGGCCCTTGCACAAACTGGCTTTATTCTACCTAAGTTGCCCTCCCTCCAGTGTGTACTCCGAAAGAGTGTTTAGTGCAGCCGCTCACCTTGTCAGCAATCGGCGTACGAGGTTACTTCCAGAAAATGTGGAGAAGATGATGTTCATCAAAATGAATTATAATCAATTCCTCCGTGGAGACATTCACCAGCAGCAATTGCCTCCACAAAGCACACAGGGACCTGAGATGGTGGATTCCAGTGGGTACGAATTAATAATCTGTGAGGAGGGGCATGTACACAGTGAAAGGGGTGAGGAATCGGAGGATGATGATGAGGTGGACATCTTGCCTCTGTAGAGCCTGTTTGTGCAAGTAGAGATTGATTGCTTCTTTTTTTGGTGGGGGCCCAAACCAACCAGTCATTTCAGTCACAGTCGTGTGGCAGACCCTGTTGCTGAAATGATGGGTTCGTTAAAGTGTGCATGTCCTGTTTATACAACATAAGGGTGGGTGGGAGGGCCCAAGGACAATTCCATCTTGCACCTCTTTTTTCTTTCATTTTTCTTTGCATCATGTGCTGTTTGGGGACAATTTTTTTGAAGTGTCATCCTGCCTGACACTGCAGTGCCACTCCTAGATGGGCCAGGTGTTTGTGTCGGCCACTTGTGTCGCTTAGCTTAGTCACACAGCGACCTTGGTGCGCCTCTTTTTTTCTTTGCATCATGTGCTGTTTGGGGACAATTTTTTTGAAGTGCCATCCTGCCTGACACTGCAGTGCCACTCCTAGATGGGCCAGGTGTTTGTGTCGGCCACTTGTGTCGCTTAGCTTAGTCACACAGCGACCTTGGTGCGCCTCTTTTTTTCTTTGCATCATGTGCTGTTTGGGGACAATTTTTTAGAAGTGCCATCCTGCCTGACACTGCAGCGCCACTCCTAGATGGGCCAGGTGTTTGTGTCGGCCACTTGTGTCGCTTAGCTTAGCCATCCAGCGACCTCGGTGCAAATTTTAGGACTAAAAATAATATTGTGAGGTGTGAGGTGTTTAGAATAGACTGGAAATGAGTGGAAATTATGGTTATTGAGGTTAATAAAACTATGGGATCAAAATGACCCCCAAATTCTATGATTTAAGCTGTTTTTTAGGTTTTTTTGTAAAAAACACCCGAATCCGACAAAAAAATTTCGGTGAGGTTTTGCCAAAACGCGTCCGAATCCAAAACACGGCCGCGGAACCGAATCCAAAACCAAAACACAAAACCCGAAAAATGTCCGGTGCACATCACTAATTTATATATATATATATATATATATATATACAAAGCAGAAGACCTGGCACTCCTCGAGGAAGATGCAGCTAGGTTTGGTGCCCTTACAAACAGTGAATATAGCAGCACAGATGTACGGCACTCAAAACCATTTGATAAAGATGAGACAACAGCACGTTTGCTATTACAACGTTTCAAACTCAATTCGAGTCTTTCTTCAGGCGTTTCCCTGACGAAAAACTCAAATAGAGTTTGAACCGTTGTAATAGCAAACGTGCTGTTGTCTCTTCTTTATCAAATGGTTTTGAGTGCCGTACACCTGTGCTGCTATATATATATATATATATATATATATATATACACGTAGCTGGACCGGCACTTCCTTAATGTGTACTAGCCGATCTGGTGCCCTTAGTGAGAAACAGTTAGTGAATACAAAAGCAGCGGCACTCGGAGACCTTAAAGCAGTCAAAAGTGTATTAAAATGACATCATGCCAGACACCAACGTTTCGGGGCCACAACGCCCCTTTGTCCAGGTGAGCAAACAATGATATAGAAACAAAACATACCTTAAATACCTGAAAGAAGCCCACCAACGTGACGTGCCAATGGAGACCTGTGTATCCCGTCTCCTGCAGCGGCGCCTTCCTAGTGCGCCATGAGATGCCGTGCAGACATTGCCTATGAGACACATGACGCTGCACAGCCGTCTCATCTTGCACTGGAATATAAACAAAGAAGAAAGAAAGATAAAATGTGTACAGCTATACAGTGCCAGCAACAACATCTTAGAGGGAGACATAAATATGAAGATAGTATACAAAAAATTTCTATAGAGACACAAAGGGGGAAAACATGGTAGACCACAGACCTGAACTTGAGTGGGTAATATAGATCAATAGAATGCAATATAAATAGGTTACCAAAATGCTGTTAGTGATCCAGAAGCATATGTACTAATACACCCTAATGTGCCTGATGTCTATAGTGACAAAGGCCTCAAATATACTTATCTGATGACTATATGTAGGTGTATAGGTAGGTGTCCCGTAGGGTTATCTTAAAAGCATATTTCAAAAGTTGAATGAACGTGTCCATATGTCATGTAAATGTGTTGTGTAAATGTATAGAATACAGGCCATATGTAGCTAGTATAATGAAAGGGCTTAAATATATCAATACTGTCACGTGATCAAATGGTTGGTATAAAAATTGTGTCAAAAAGCAACAAATGTGCTAAACCGAAAGCAACAAACGTGCAAAACTAAAATTAACTTATGTATAGAAGTGTGTGCAAAGTATATATAAATGCAGAATGTACAACTGTGTACCTATACATCCTCATTATAATATGTTGTTTTCTATATGCATGGTATGTATAATATAGTGTATATATCTCAAGGAGTCTGGTGTCAATATTTGCATAATAAAGATATTGAATATCTCTCAAAGTGGCTATCCTTGTATCGCTCTGTGGTCATATTAGCTATTGGGATAAATAATGCCTAAACAGATGAAATAGTTCGTCGCTGATAGTTCCATGTTTATGGATTGATGGCAGATGATGTTGTATCGGGTATTCTGGAGAGCCTATTTATGAAGATGTGGCCAGGACCTTCCATCATAAATCATATAAATAAATTCCAAGGCATCAATTCATTTAGACCTCCAGGGTTGATCGTTCCCAGTTCGAATATCCATTTAGCTTCAGTTCTCAGCAGTCTGCCTTCTCTGTCACCGCCCCTAAGGTCCTTTGGTACATGATCTATAATTAGATGTTTTAAATCGCCCAGTGAGTGACCCGCATCCACAAAATGTTTGGCTACAGGTTGAGCTGAACCTTTTCCAGTGAATGCTTGTTTGATAGCAGACCTGTGAAGGGCCATTCTCTTTCTCATGGTCCGTATCATTCTTCTCACATAATGTTTCTTACAAGGACATATAATTAAGTATATTACAAATGATGATGTACATGTGAGAATATGTTTAATACTGTAAGTGCGTTCATTATGAGGATGTTTGAAACTGGATCCTACCATCATATGGCTGCAAGTGGTGCACCTGGGACATTTATAGCACCCTGGAGACTTAGTTAAAAAGTTGCTCCGGTCTAATCATGTTGGATTGAAACCCATTACATCAGTACACATAGTCCTTGATGCTTTTGCCTCTGGTAAAGGACATCATGTGTCGTTTTTGTTTGAGACAAGGAAGCCTTTTGTCTGTGGCTACCACAGGCCATAAAGCACGTGTTGCCCTTGGTAACACTGGGCTAGTGGTGTTAAATTTACTAATGAATGGAAGTATTGGTTCCTGTTGCCTAATTTTGGGTATCAGAAGGTCCTCTCTTGGAGTGTTTAAGATCTCTATCTTTTGTTTCCTCAAAAGCGTCAAATCATAAACCCTCTCGACGAACTTCAGGATGAGTTTATACAATTCTGATTCCAAGGTGGTGCGGTCACTGACTTTTCTGGAAACTCTGATCATTTGAGATCTCGGCAGTCCTTCTTTTAAGGCCTTGAGGTGGTGACTATTAGCCCGCAAAAGTGAATTCCTGTCTGTCGGCTTGGTGTAGAGTCCAGTTTGAATTCTCCCATTGTTAATGGATACATGTACAGGCTGAGTATCCCTTATGCAAAATGCTTGGGACCAGAAGTATTTTGGATATCGGATTTTTCCGTATTTTGGAATAATTGCATACAATAATGATATATCATGGCGATGGGACCTAAGTCTAAGCACAGAATGTATTTATGTTTTATATACACCTTATACACACACAGCCTGATGGTAATTTTAGCTAATATTTTTAATAACTGTGCATTAAACAAAGTTTGTGTACATATACACAATTCATTTATGTTTCATATACACCTTATACACACAGCCTGAAGGTCATTTAATACAATATTTTTAATAACTTTGTGTATTAAACAAAGTTTGTGTACATTGAGCCATCAGAAAACAAAGGTTTCACTATCTCAGTCTCACTCAAAAAATTATGTATTTCGGAATATTCCGTATTTCGGAATATTTGGATATGGGATACTCAACCTGTACATCCAAATAATTAGTGCTGTAAGCATTAATGGAATAAGTGAATTTAATAGTAGAATTCCTGGAATTTGCCCCTGTCATTAATTGGACAAAGGAGTACTCAGAACCTGTCCATAAGATGAACAGGTCATCTATGAACCTGGAAAATAACAAAATTCATTCAGCCACTTCTTGCTTGCTAAAAAAGATTTCAAATTCCTCTTTGAACATGAAAACATGTGCGAATGATGGGGAGACGTTGCTCCACATTGCACACCCCGATTTTTGACGATAAAAGTCTCCATCGAAGAGAAAAAAATTCTACTTAGCGTTAGTTCCAATAGTTTTATGAATAACCCCCAAATCAAGTGATTCCATATGTTTGGTAATAAAGAACTCCCTCATTGCTGCAAGACCCTCTTGATGGGGTATGCTCGTGTACAAGCTGCAGACATCTACCACACACATCAGTGTGTTTGCAGGTACAGGATTGATCGAGTTCAATCTTTTTAGAAAGTGTTTGGTATCCTGAATATAACTTTTTTGATTCAGAATAAGGGGTTGTAGAATGCCTTCCAGGAAAATAGAGATAGGTTGGTATATGGAGTTTCTGGCTGCTATTATTGGACGTCCCAGCCATGATTCCAAATTCTTATGAATTTTAGGGACAGTAAAGAATACTGGAGCCACGGGATGTTCTTGTTTGAGTGCTTTACATATCTTTGTAGTGTTCAACCCATCTCGAACTGCCTCATCCAATAGTAAATCAACTTCCTGTTTATATTCCTGTGTAGGATCATGTTGAAGGATCTCATATGTTGACCCGTCCGCCAATTGGTTATAAATTTCATGTTTATTATCAGTGAGTTTAAGATGACAACCCTGCCCCTCTTATCAGCGGGGCAGATGACTATATCTTGGTAGGAACCTATGGTATTTAGAGCATCTTTTTCCACTCTTGTCATGTTGTAATTTGGTTTCGGTTTAGCCATATTGTATTTGGTTACCGATTCATCCAATAGGCGAAAATAAGATTTAATGGACGGGTTTGTGGACTGAGGATTAAAAGAAGAAGTATGTCTAAACTTAAGGAATTTTTTATGCATGTCATCCATTGGGTTTGTAGGGGAATTGGAAGGACTGGATTGGAAGTATTCCTGAAGTCTTAATTTACGTGCATATCTGTGTAAGTCCACCTGCCAGGTGAAGTCAATGTGCACATTTTTCAAGGACCCCTATTTCAGTCTCCATTAGTGTTCTGTCAGACAGAGTGTAAATTACCATTCTCTTATATTTCATTGTTTGCTCACCTGGACAAAGGGGCGTTGTGGCCCTGAAACGTTGGTGTCTGGCATGATGTCATTTTAATACATTTCTGACTATTTAAGGTCTCACAGTGCCGCTACTTTTGTATTCTATATATATATATATATATATATATATATATACCGACAATTCTGCTACATACAGCGGCACTCGGAGACTTGGTAAAGTGGCAAAAAGGTGCTTTTACTAAATCATAATGACAATTTGCATTCCAACGTTTCGGGGTGCGGACCACCCCTTTGTCAAGGTGAGCAAACAAAAGTGAACATAACCTAAAACGACATACCTTTATGTGTTGAGAGGACCCGTCGGCGGGAAAGACAGCTGTGTGCAGTGAAAGCGCGTGACTTCCGTCTGTCTGGTGTGACGTGTGTGCAGGAAGCGGTGATCAGGTGATCGCATTGCTCAGTGCGGCTCTCAGGCGTTACCATGGTAGCCTCCAGTACACGGAAGCGACAGCGCACTCCCATCGTGGTCATGGCAACCAGGGGACTCCGTGTGCTCGCATCCTGAGCACGGATCACTGGTTGAAACTGTGAAAAAGTGATAGGTTGAGAATAGAACAAGGAAAGTTACTTATGAAACACTCTTCTAAAACAATGCTGGAATAAACCTAATATTGTGCCTTCTACATTGCTAATATATAAGTCCTCAGAAGAAGTGATGGTGTTAAGTTAATATTGGCTACCAGATCAGAGGAAACCTTTAAAGGAGAAAATAGAATAAAGATAGAATACAAAGTAGGAGGCCGTACACTTGATCTATGTGTATGTGGATCTGTGGACGTATGCTCGCCGGGTGTGTGTGGTGGCTGATAGAAATGTCCAAAACACCGAATCGTATGCTCGAGTCCCTGGATGGTGTGGTTGTGTTGGCATCCGTCGTGTGCGACACCTGTATGCATACGGGTCCAATTGCTCTGTGTCCTTGCCAGACGTGAGATGTCCATAAATAGGAAGATGTTCAGAACACACTCCATTGGATGCGGTCGTTGAGGCCCGTGGGTTTAGTGGTGTTCAGTTTGAATTGCCATCGTGCTTCCAATCTTAGTAGGGCACCAGCTCTGTCGCCCCCACGGATACTCTTAGGAATGTGGTCAATAATTTGGAAGTTCAATTCACTCAACGAATGTCCGCATTCCGCATAATGTCTGGCCACCGGTTGTTCGGACTTAAGCTGGTTCAATGCTACCTTAACAGCGGACCTATGCATGGCGAACCGTTCCCTGGCAGTGCGCACTGTTTTGCCCACATATTGCAATTTACACGGGCAGGTTATTAAATAAATTACATGATTGGTAGTACATGTGAGGACGTGCCGTATGGAATACGTTCGGCCAGTGGGGCTGGAAGTAAACATGCCTCCCGTGGTCATGTATTTGCATGTTTCACATCCAAGGCACTTATAGCACCCGGGGGCTCTAGACAGGAATGTGTTGGATGGAGGAGATTTAAAGTTCGTGACGTCTGTGTGTACCACGATGTCTTTCACAGATTTGCCCTTAGTATAACATACCATGGGTCACTTTTTGTGTAGAGTGGCGAGCCTCTGATCGGTCGTTATTATGGGCCATAATGCTCTCAAAGACCTGGGTATCACAGGGCTGGTGTTGTTATATTTAGAGACAAAGGGTATAATTGGTGTTGACTCCTTAGATTGCGGTTTCAAAAGTTAATCTCTTTTACTTGAGGCTGCCCTTTTCTCCATATCATATAACATCTTGCGGGGATAACCCCGGTTCGCAAATCATTGCGTTACGTCTGAAAGTGCTTCCTTAAGTGCAGAAGGGTTGCTCGTAATTCTAGCTGCCCGAATATATTGAGACTTGGGCAGTCCTTTCTTTAAGGCCATGGGGTGATGACTGTTATATCTGAGTAGCGTATTTTTGTCGGTGGGTTTGTGAAACAAGTCAGTTTGTAATCCATCGGCGGTAACTGATATGTTGACATCCAAGTAATTCAATTGCTTGGCACTGCATTGGGCTGTCACTTTGATGGGCGAGGCCCTGCTGTTGATAAACCGGACCATTGTCTCGAATTTGGCTTGCCCACCTGTCCATAGAATAAACACGTCGTCTATATATCTTGAATAGTGGAGTATGTGCTGAGAGAACTCGTTGTTCGTAAAGAACATATGCTGCTCCTCAGCTAGCATAAAGACGTTCGCGAAGGACGGGGAGACATTGCTTCCCATGGCACACCCGCTGAGTTGGCGATAGAAGTGGCCGTCAAAAAGGAAGTAGTTGCGTGTCAGTGATAATTCGAGTAGATTCAAAAAGAAAGTGTGGTCCAGTGTCTTCATATCAGACTGTATAAGGAACTGTTCCATGGCTGCTAATCCGGCCTTGTGTGGAATGCTTGTATACAAGCTACAGATATCTAATGTGCAAATTAGAGTACCTGCTGGCACGGAGGGAATGGACTTGAGATGGTTAAGGAAGCTGGTGGTTTCTTTCAATTGGTAGGGTTGTTGACCTATGAGCGGCTGTAAGAGACTGTCCAGGAATGTAGAAATGGGCTGATAAATGGATTTGTGGGCTGAGATTATGGGCCTGCCAGGCGGGTTCGTGATGCTTTTGTGTATCTTCGGTACTGTAAACAAAATGGGTGTTAGTGGAAACGGTTGTTGTAAGGCCATACGTAATCTGTGAGATATTATTTGGGATTTAACCGCTGTGTCAAGGATGTTGTCAACTTCCTTTTTGTATTGCACAGTGGGGTCTATTGCCAGCAATTCATACACACTACGATCCGCTAGTTGCCTGTGGACTTCCATCTTGTAGTCAGTCAAATTCTGGATCACGATTCCTCCACCCTTGTCAGCTGGGCGGATTATGGTGTCCTTGCAATCTCCCAGTTGTTTAAGTGCTCTGTATTCAGACTTAGACAGATTATAGTGAATGTTGGTGGAGGCAGCCGCATACTTGGATACTGATTCATCCACCAACCGCGTGAAGGTTTTGATCGACGAGTTTGAGGAGGATGGGTCAAATTTAGATTCACGCATGGCATTGATGAAATTTTGGTGAGGGTCGGGAGGGGTTATGAGACATGGTCCTGAAAATGTTCCTGCAAGCGTAACTTGCGGGCAAACTTGTATAACTCCGTGTGCCAACCAAGTTGATCGAATTTTGAGGTGGGAACAAATGACAGGCCGTAGTTGAGGACTCTGGTTTCCAATTCGTTTAGTGGGCGATCTGACAGGTTAAAAACTACGTCTTCTTTTTGGTGGAGGTGTTTCTGGAGCCGCGTGTTTTGTTGTCCCCGGCGGGTGGGCGTCCTCTTACTTTTGCGCCTGCCTGTTCGGCAGGCTTCACCGATAAAGGGGTCTGGGCGTGTTCAGAGGGACCTTCAGAATCGACCATTACACAGTCACTGTCACTATTGGCCAGACATTATGCGGAATGCGGACATTCGTTGAGTGAATTGAACTTCCAAATTATTGACCACATTCCTAAGAGTATCCGTGGGGGCGACAGAGCTGGTGCCCTACTAAGATTGGAAGCACGATGGCAATTCAAACTGAACACCACTAAACCCACGGGCCTCAACGACCGCATCCAATGGAGTGTGTTCTGAACATCTTCCTATTTATGGACATCTCACGTCTGGCAAGGACACAGAGCAGTTGGACCCGTATGCATACAGGTGTCGCACACGACGGATGCCAACACAACCACACCATCCAGGGACTCGAGCATACGATTGGGTGTTTTGGACATTTCTATCAGCCACCACACACACCCGGCGAGCATACGTCCACAGATCCACATACACATAGATCAAGTGTACGGCCTCCTACTTTGTATTCTATCTTTATTCTATTTTCTCCTTTAAAGGTTTCCTCTGATCTGGTAGCCAATATTAACTTAACACCATCACTTCTTCTGAGGACTTATATATTAGCAATGTAGAAGGCACAATATTAGGTTTATTCCAGCATTGTTTTAGAAGAGTGTTTCATAAGTAACTTTCCTTGTTCTATTCTCAACCTATCACTTTTTCACAGTTTCAACCAGTGATCCGTGCTCAGGATGCGAGCACACGGAGTCCCCTTGTTGCCATGACCACGATGGGAGTGCGCTGTCGCTTCCGTGTACTGGAGGCTACCATGGTAACGCCTGAGAGCCGCACTGAGCAATGCGATCACCTGATCACCGCTTCCTGCACACACGTCACACCAGACAGACGGAAGTCACGCGCTTTCACTGCACACAGCTGTCTTTCCCGCCGACGGGTCCTCTCAACACATAAAGGTATGTCGTTTTAGGTTATGTTCACTTTTGTTTGCTCACCTTGACAAAGGGGTGGTCCGCACCCCGAAACGTTGGAATGCAAATTGTCATTATGATTTAGTAAAAGCACCTTTTTGCCACTTTACCAAGTCTCCGAGTGCCGCTGTATGTAGCAGAATTGTCGGTGTAAATGATTTTTCAGATGGCACCGGAGCATATTACCATCTGGTAGGTGAGTGCCGATCCGTTTACAGAAACTACCTATGGACTTTTGGAGACCTTGGTCCCCACAGCCCCCTGGGATAAGGCACCCCCGGATCATTGCATGAACTTATTTATCTATTTTTCAACTTGTCAGCGCGACCTGATTGCAAGGGAGGAGCCGCAGGAGTCAAGCACAGCACTGCAGCACTGACACTTTTTCACCAGCACGATCAGCACTTTATATATGGAACAAGTTTTGTCCTAATCTGGCACCTTATTACGGAAGAACTCCAACAAGTACTTTGCACATGTTTGCACATTGAAAGTTTTACACCTGTGGATTCAGAAAGCACAGGTTGGAACACACTGTCAGTACCAAGTGATTTCCAACAACTGGCACGTATGATGTCCCAAACACCGAGCCAGAGTGGCCCGGCGACCAACTTGACTAATCAATACAGTTTTACTAACGCAGATGCGGACCGGCTACTGTTCACGGAAGAGCTAACAGAGGCCGATGAGGAACTTAGCTTGGAGGACATACAGCACTGTTTAATCAAGTTAAAAAAGAGGGAACTGGACTTTCTTATGCACGGCATTTCCCTCTCTAACTACCACCGTGAGAAGATGATCCCTAGAGGATTCCGCGTGCACAATGTTCCCACCATCGGCCGCTTCAACACCGAATTTTGCGGCCGCTGGATTGGGATATTAAACAAGTGCAGCATGGACCTCATGCTGCTGGTCATTGAGGAGGCCGGAAGGGAACTCAAGATTACCAGAGATAAGATCCAACTATTTGAGGAAGAACACATACATCTATTATCGGCCGATACCAATCAGCAACTAATGCACAAAATCCATACCCAAATTGAGTTCCACAAGAAAGAACTCATTAAATTTAAGAGAGGCAAACTGACAGTAGTAAAAGAAGACTACGAAAACAACCAGGTATACAGATGGTTGGCAGGTGGAGAACCAGGCAATCACAAACCATACAACTACAGGTCCAAACACAGCTGGCGAAGGCGGAGGGAGGATCGTCCAAGGGAAGTGGCGACTTCCAATAGTGACAGTGACTTTGTAATGGTCGATTCTGAAGGTCCCTCTGAACACGCCCAGACCCCTTTATCGGTGAAGCCTGCCGAACAGGCAGGCGCAAAAGTAAGAGGACGCCCACCCGCCGGGGACAACAAAACACGCGGCTCCAGAAACACCTCCACCAAAAAGAAGGCATAGTTTTTAACCTGTCAGATCGCCCACTAAACGAATTGGAAACCAGAGTCCTCAACTACGGCCTGTCATTTGTTCCCACCTCAAAATTCGATCAACTTGGTTGGCACACGGAGTTATACAAGTTTGCCCACAAGTTACGCTTGCAGGAACATTTTCAGGACCATGTCTCCATAACCCCTCCCGACCCTCACCAAAATTTCATTAATGCCATGCGTGAATCTAAATTTGACCGATCCTCCTCAAACTCGTCGATCAAAACCTTCACGCGGTTGGTGGATGAATCAGTATCCAAGTATGCGGCTGCCTCCACCAACATTCACTATAATCTGTCTAAGTCTGAATACAGAGCACTTAAACAACTGGGAGATTGCAAGGACATCATAATCCGCCCAGCTGACAAGGGTGGAGGAATCGTGATCCAGAATTTGACTGACTACAAGATGGAAGTCCACAGGCAACTAGCGGATCGTAGTGTGTATGAATTGCTGGCAATAGACCCCACTGTGCAATACAAAAAGGAAGTTGACAACAGCTTCCTTAACCATCTCAAGTCCATTCCCTCCGTGCCAGCAGGTACTCTAATTTGCACATTAGATATCTGTAGCTTGTATACAAGCATTCCACACAAGGCCGGATTAGCAGCCATGGAACAGTTCCTTATGCAGTCTGATATGAAGACACTGGACCACACTTTCTTTTTGAATCTACTCGAATTAACACTGACACGCAACTACTTCCTTTTTGACGGCCACTTCTATCGCCAACTCATCGGGTGTGCCATGGGAAGCAATGTCTCCCCGTCCTTCGCGAACGTCTTTATGCTAGCTGAGGAGCAGCATATATTCTTTACGAACAACGAGTTCTCTCAGCACATACTCCACTATTCAAGATATATAGACGACGTGTTTATTTTATGGACAGGTGGGCAAGCCAAATTCGAGACAATGGTCCGGTTTATCAACAGCAGGGCCTCGCCCATCAAAGTGACAGCCCAATGCAGTGCCAAGCAATTGAATTACTTGGATGTCAACATATCAGTTACCGCCGATGGATTACAAACTGACTTGTTTCACAAACCCACCGACAAAAATACGCTACTCAGATATAACAGTCATCACCCCATGGCCTTAAAGAAAGTACTGCCCAAGTCTCAATATATTCGGGCAGCTAGAATTACGAGCAACCCTTCTGCACTTAAGGAAGCACTTTCAGACGTAGTACTCACCTTGACAAAGGGGCAGACGAGCCCCGAAACGTTGGCCTTGCTGTGACATGGAATAAACCTACACTTTATTTTTCACTATAACAAAGTCTCCGAGTGCCGCTGCTTGTTTGATGTGGGACACATATACATATATATATATATACAAAACAGACATAGGCGGCACTCAGGACGGCTTATAAGAATCACACGGACCCCAGAGTAGAGTTCAACGTTTCAATCTTATTCACAGATTTTCGTCAGGACGAAAATCTATGAATAAGATTGAAACGTTGAACTCTACTCTGGGGTCCGTGTGATTCTTATAAGCCGTCCTGAGTGCCGCCTATGTCTGTTATGTGTGGTGATTGACCGTTTGTGGCCTAATACACCTGGAAGGCACCGGATGCAATATTCCTGCTTAAGTACAGAGGGGAGTGCCGGCTTCACGTTTGATATATATATATATATATATATATATCAAAACAAAAAATCAACCCTAATATCTTGCGCTATACCTCTAGTCTCAAACCAACAAGAAATACCCTCTGTCAGATAAGGTATTAAAAGTAGATTACAAATAGAAATGGATTCTCGTGGGAGCCAATATGCCTTTTGTATGACAATAATTAAAAGTTTTTATTGTACAGAAACAAACGATATTTATCCTAAGCGTTCGTTATTGACACAACCTTCTAAAAATTCATATAAAACAATATTACAATCTTATACATAAATTACAGTTGGATGTGAGGATTTTACAGCCAGGTGATCACAGTCAGAACTCGAAATGGATGTATCTCCAACCAGATGTTTGTGATAAGGACTTTGTTAACCAGACGTTGCAACGTCTGGTTAACAAAGTCCTTATCACAAACATCTGGTTGGAGATACATCCATTTCGAGTTCTGACTGTGATCACCTGGCTGTAAAATCCTCACATCCAACTGTAATTTATGTATAAGATTGTAATATTGTTTTATATGAATTTTTAGAAGGTTGTGTCAATAACGAACGCTTAGGATAAATATCGTTTGTTTCTGTACAATAAAAACTTTTAATTATTGTCATACAAAAGGCATATTGGCTCCCACGAGAATCCATTTCTATTTGTAATATATATATATATATATATATATACTGTATATTCCAGGCATTTTCTGTATGCAGCAGAACACAAAACACGGCACTGCAGGATCTGATGCAGCAATCAGTTTACTCCTTCAATGAGTAAACTGATTGTTGTATCAGATCCTGCAGTGCTGTGTTTTGTGTTCTGCTGCATACAGAAAATGCCTGGACTCTATACATTCACACAAGGGCACGCAGGCAGTTGGAGTGCCGAACCAACTTGCAAAGTATATATATATATATATATATATATTTACATTACACTTTTTTTAGATAGAGCACATAATACTGTACGTTTTTAGATATCGCAGTTACCTTATAATAAAACCATCATATGCTTAACACAGCAATATATTAAAGAAAATAATATACTGTAACCTTGTACTACATTGTCTATATATGTTGGTATAGGAATGCTTCTGGAGCAAAGATGCATCGTACTGTACATGTAATATAATACTGTTCTGTATTGTATTACAGATGATGGTATATACTGTAGATGATTCAACAGCAAATATGTGCATTATGCATAACATAATACTACAGTTAGGTAAAATAAAACTGTCCTGTATTGCATTATAGATGTATGACTGTATCTATAGCAAAGATGTTGAAGAAATCATCCTCAATTCCTTAACCAAGCTTTTTGAGAATAACATTGAACTGAATTGACCAGCACAAGCCTTGGATGCTTTGCTTATTACAATCATCATCTGTTTGAAATTCATTTGTGATGAGCTAAAGGTTTGCACAGATCCTTTCAAATCCATGGCGTCCAATCCTGTAACTGGACGCCATGGATGGTAAAATTGGAGCAGGTATAGTAGGATCAGTAACAGAGGTCCCGAACAGTGTGTGAAAGGCAGCAGTATGTGGCAGGGCCTTCACGCCCCTGTGAAGCCGGGAAATCGAGTTACTCAGCCACAGCGCTGGTGGACTGCCGGGAGCCCTCTGACGCCACATACAGCGAAGGACTTGGCAAGAGATCGCGGGCTAGAGCCATTTTGGATTGGGGACCCCTGGCTGTCTGCCCCACTGCTCCCTGGCTCCAAATCCTGAGCAGAAGACCTGGGCCGGAGCCCCAACTGACACAGGTGACTTTGACACGGCACCTTGCAGTTTCCCTGCACAATCTCACTCTCCCATAGGACTGTGCTGATAGTTGCCCAGGAACACTGTCTGCTCATCTGCAAAACCGACTGCACCCTGTCCCACGCTGCCAGTATGAGAGTGCTGTGACTCTGTATAAAAGAGTGCCCCTGACCAGCTTCTGCTAGCCTGCAGTGTGGACAACCCGATATTTGAGATACCACATTGCAGCCATATTCCCTGCTAGGGTTTTTTCTCAAAATCACTGATTGGTTCTCAGTTTGGATACTACCTGTCACGATCCGGGTATCTGGACGCCATTTCTTACCCATCAGATGCCTCCTAAGGCTGGCTCAGCGCTCCAGGACCGGATCCCATTTGTTATCCTGATGTGCATATTCCCGCATCCTCTCCTGTCTCTCTGGACGCTGTCACAGTAACGCCTTATACATCTGGCATGGCGTCTCCCGCGGCCTCCGCCGCCGTTCCTGAGCTTCTGCATTCAGAGTGGCGATTACGTCAGCCGCGGCCTCCGCTGTGTCCGCGTGGTTGGATGTGCACCTGTCAGCCTGGCGTCTCCTGTCTCCGGTGGCCGGCGCCGCCATTACTGTTTTCCAGACCACATGGATTACAAACCAAACTTCCCTCCAAGTGTCTGCATGGGCGCAGCCATCTTGGGTTCTGTCATCTGATCATATTCACCAATCTGCTGTCTGTATTATTAATTTGCATAATTGCCTAGCAAATGCCTTCCTTGCTGCAGGTATAAATAGGTTGTGCCTGAGCAAGGAAGGCGTCAGTGCTTTGGTTGTCAAACCTAGTTCCAGTTTGTCTCTCTCCTGTGAATGTCTTCCAGGTTCCAGCTCCTGTCTCCAGACTTCTGCTATAGAGACCCGCACCAGCATTCCATCTGCGGTGTAGCCTGACTCTCCGATCCATTCTGGACTCACCTGTTTCCAGCTACAACATCAACTGCTTCCAGCTCAGCTTCCAGCAGTGTACAGCTTCTCTTAAAGGGCCGGTGTCCTTTCTGCAGTTTACCACTCTCCACCGGTATTATTATTTCTCCGCTCTCAAATTCTACATTTCATCGCTCTCAAGCTTTATCTATTATTTAACTGGTTCCAGCCAGTATCCACTCCGTGCCAACACCTGTCTGGTTCTAACCAGTACCCACAGCAGCATTTTATCTACAGCAGTCCAGCTTTCCCCGGAACACCAGCTGGTACGACCCTGGGCTTTCCTCATTGCTACAGTTGAGCCTGGTAAGGACTTTCCAACTTGCAGATAATAAGAACTGTCTCATACCACCAGAGCTCTGTGGCCCCTGCCACCCTGTAGTACCCAGGAACTGTATTATTATTTCTCTGCTGATTTTTATGTTTCTTTTTACTGCTACTGTGATGCTTGGAGTTTGTCATAAATAAATATCATTGACTTTTACTCAAGTTGTCGTGGTCACGCCTTCGGGCGGTTTCTCTTCATGTTACTTACATGTCCAGGGGTCTGATACAACCTCCCAGGTTCCGGTACATCTCAGTCCCTACAACTGAGGCTGCCTTCCGTCAGCTCAGGCCCTCAGTTGTGACAGTAAGCACTGACCAAATGAATCCAGCCGGAGACCAGGATCAAGCGGCCAGGCCGATGCAAGAACTGGCAGCCCGACTTGAACATCAGGAGGCTGCACAGGGCCACATCATCCGCTGTCTCCAGGATCTCTCTACTCGGCTGGATGGGATTCAGACAACTCTCCGTGGATCAGACGCGTCCGGTGCGTCAACCACAGTGACTCCAGCTATAACCCCATCCACCTTACCCATTTCTGCTCCACGTCTTCATCTTCCAACGCCAGCAAAATTTGACGGTTCTCCAAGATTCTGCAGGGGATTTCTCAACCAGTGTGAGATTCAGTTTGAGCTACAACCTGGCAATTTTCCCAGTGACCGTACAAAAATTGCCTACATCATCTCTCTTCTCAGTGGCTCAGCCCTTGATTGGGCATCACCGTTATGGGAGAGGTCCGACACCCTGCTATCTTCTTACACTGCATTCGTGTCAACATTCAGGCGCATCTTCGACGAGCCAGGCCGGGTAACTTCAGCTTCGTCTGAGATTCTCCGTTTACGCCAGGGATCACGTACTGTAGGACAATATCTTATACAGTTCCAGATCCTGGCATCCGAACTGGCATGGAACGACGAGGCCCTGTATGCTGCATTCTGGCATGGTTTATCTGAGTGTATTAAAGACGAGTTAGCTACCAGAGACTTACCCTCCAAGTTAGATGAGCTAATCTCACTTTGTACAAAAGTTGACTTACATTTCAGAGAGAGAGCAACTGAGCGTGGAAGATCATCTGCTCCAAAATCTTCTGCTCCTCCTCCTCGCCAACTGTCACCAACTAAAGATGAGCCCATGCAAATTGGCCGTTCCCGTTTAACTCCTGCTGAGCGCCGAAGACGTCTCTCCGAGTCTCTCTGTCTTTATTGTGCAGCTCCGTCTCACACCATTAATGCTTGTCCCAAACGTCCGGGACTCCAGACCCTAGCTCGCCAAGGAGAGGGCCGGCTAGGAGTAATGATCTCCTCTCCATCCCCTCAAGATTGTAATCTCCCAGTCTCGCTTCAAGTTGCTCAACGTTATCAGAACGTCATTGCCCTCCTTGATTCCGGAGCAGCTGGGAACTTTATTACCGAAGCCTATGTTAAACGGTGGTCCCTACCCACCGAGAGACTTCCTTCCTCCTTTTCCTTAACTGCCGTGGATGGCAGTAAAATTTTTGATACAGTTATTGCTCTAAGGACTCTACCAGTTCGTCTGAGAGTGGGAGTTCTTCATTCCGAACTTATTTCACTTTTAGTGATTCCAAGAGCCACACATCCTGTGGTCCTGGGCCTTCCATGGCTCCGTCTTCACAATCCTACAATTGATTGGACGACTACGCAAATCCTGGCATGGGGTCACTCCTGTGCTGAGACATGTTTGTTTAAAGTGTTGCCTGTCTGTTCTTCCTCCCCCAGGTCGTCTGATGTTCCACCTCCTCCATATCAAGATTTCACGGATGTGTTCAGTAAGGCTTCTGCTGATATCCTTCCTCCTCATAGAGAATGGGACTGCCCGATTGATCTCGTTCCAGGAAGGTTCCACCTCGATGCCGAACTTATCCGTTGTCTCTGCCCGAGACGCATTCTATGGAGGAATACATTAAAGAGAACCTAGCAAAGGGGTTCATTCGAACTTCTTCTTCTCCAGCCGGCGCAGGCTTCTTTTTTGTAAAAAAGAAAGATGGTGGTCTGCGGCCGTGCATCGACTACAGAGGTTTGAACGACATTACCATCAAGAACCGCTATCCTTTACCCCTGATTACTGAGCTCTTTGACAGAGTTAGCGGAGCTACCATCTTTACAAAGCTGGACTTGAGAGGTGCATACAATCTCATCCGGATCCGTGAGGGTGACGAGTGGAAGACCGCATTTAACACCCGTGACGGACATTATGAGTACCTCGTCATGCCCTTCGGATTGAGCAATGCTCCAGCTGTCTTCCAGCATTTCGTCAATGAGATCTTCAGCGACATTCTATACCGTCATGTCGTGGTCTATCTAGATGATATCCTAATTTTTGCCAACAATTTAGAGGAACATCGTTTTTGGGTAAAGGAGGTTCTGTCCCGTCTCCGTGTCAATCATCTCTATTGCAAATTAGAGAAATGCGTCTTTGAAGTCAAGTCCATTCCGTTTCTAGGGTACATTGTGTCCGGTTCCGGACTAGAGATGGATCCTAAGAAACTACAAGCAATCCAGAATTGGCCGGTACCCTTAACCCTCAAAGGGGTCCAGAGGTTCTTAGGGTTCGCCAATTATTACCGAAAGTTTATACGAGACTTTTCCACCATTGTGGCGCCTATTACTGCTTTCACCAAGAAGGGTGCTAACCCGTCCAAGTGGTCTGAAGAAGCCATGCAAGCTTTTCATCTTTTAAAACAGAGGTTCATCTCTGCGCCTGTCCTGAAACAGCCTGACATCGACTCTCCTTTCATCTTAGAGGTGGATGCCTCCTCCGTTGGAGTAGGAGCGGTGTTATCTCAGAGGGCTAAAGATGGCCATTTACATCCTTGCAGTTTCTTCTCACGGAAGTTCTCCCCAGCGGAACGCAACTATGCCATTGGCGACCAGGAGTTGCTAGCCATCAAGCTCGCTCTAGAGGAGTGGAGATATCTGTTGGAGGGAGCTTCTCATTCAATCACCATCCTTACAGACCACAAGAACCTTCTATATCTGAAAGGCGCACAATGTCTCAACCCTCGTCAGGCCAGATGGGCACTTTTCTTTTCCAGGTTCGACTTTAAACTCCAGTTCTGTCCGGGCTCTCAGAATCGCAAGGCCGATGCCCTTTCCCGCTCATGGGAGCAAGAAAATGAGTCAGAGTCTTCAGACAAGCATCCTATTATAAATCCGTTGGCATTCTCCACGGTAGGGATGGACTCTACGCCCCCATCAGGGAAAAGTTTTGTGAAGCCGACACTAAGGAAGAAGCTCATGCATTGGGCCCATGCTTCCCGCTTTGCCGGACATACAGGTATCCAAAAAACCCTGGAGTTTATCTCTAGGTCCTATTGGTGGCCAACTCTGAAAAAGGACGTTTTGGAGTTTATTGCATCTTGCCCAAAGTGTGCTCAACATAAAGTATCCCGCCAGTCGCCTGCGGGGCAACTGGTTCCACTATCTGTTCCCCGTCGACCATGGACCCATTTGTCGATGGATTTTATTACTGATTTGCCCATGTGCAACAAGTTCAATACCATCTGGGTGGTAGTTGACCGGTTCACCAAGATGGCACACTTCATTCCTCTCACCGGTCTTCCGTCAGCTTCCAAGTTGGCTCAAGTATTCATACAAGAGATCTTCCGACTCCACGGTCTTCCAGAAGAAATTATCTCAGATCGAGGAGTTCAATTCACAGCCAAATTCTGGCGAAGTTTATGTCAAGTCCTCCAAGTCAAGCTAAAGTTTTCCACGGCTTACCATCCTCAGACCAGTGGTCAAACTGAGAGGGTGAATCAGGACTTGGAGTCCTTCCTCCGCATCTATGTGTCCTCCTCTCAAGATGACTGAGTTCAATTACTTCCCTGGGCCGAGTTCTGTCATAACAACCAGTATCATTCTTCATCTTCTTCAACACCATTCTTCACCAACTTTGGATTCCACCCTAAAGTCCCTGAGTTCCAACCGCTTCCAGCAACTTCTGTTCCCGCAGTGGATATCACCTTGCATCAGTTTGCCAATATCTGGAAGAGCGTACGATCAGCTCTGCTCAAGGCATCGTTCAGGTACAAGAAGTTTGCGGATAAGAAGCGTCGAGCAGTTCCTGCTCTCAAGGTGGGTGATCGGGTATGGTTATCCACGAAGAATTTGAGGTTGAGAGTTCCCAGTATGAAGTTTGCACCTCGCTTCATCGGTCCTTTTAAAATTGATCAAGTCATCAATCCTGTTGCTTACAGACTCCAGTTACCTCCTTTCTTAAAAATACCCAGGACATTCCATGTTTCCCTGTTGAAACCGTTAATCTTGAATCGGTTTCATTCCTCACTTCCTCCAACTCCGAAAGTCCAAACTCAACGAGGCGTTGAGTATGAAGTGGCCAAGATCCTGGACTCACGTCACCGTTACGGTCAACTTCAGTATCTTATTGACTGGAAGGGTTATGGCCCTGAGGAACGTTCATGGACCAATGCTTCTGATGTCCATGCTCCTGCCTTGGTCCGGAGATTCCATTCCAAGTTTCCTCAAAAGCCAAAGAAGTGTCCTGGGGCCACTCCTAAAGGGGGGGGTGCTGTCACGATCCGGGTATCTGGACGCCATTTCTTACCCATCAGATGCCTCCTAAGGCTGGCTTAGCGCTCCAGGACCGGATCCCATTTGTTATCCTGATGTGCATATTCCCGCATCCTCTCCTGTCTCTCTGGACGCTGTCACAGTAACGCCTTATACATCTGGCATGGCATCTCCCGCGGCCTCCGCCGCCGTTCCTGAGCTTCTGCATTCAGAGTGGCGATTACGTCAGCCGCGGCCTCCGCTGTGTCCGCGTGGTTGGATGTGCACCTGTCAGCCTGGCGTCTCCTGTCTCCGGTGGCCGGCGCCGCCATTACTGTTTTCCAGACCACATGGATTACAAACCAAACTTCCCTCCAAGTGTCTGCATGGGCGCAGCCATCTTGGATTCTGTCATCTGATCATATTCACCAATCTGCTGTCTGTATTATTAATTTGCGTAATTGCCTAGCCAATGCCTTCCTTGCTGCAGGTATAAATAGGTTGTGCCTGAGCAAGGAAGGCGTCAGTGCTTTGGTTGTCAAACCTAGTTCCAGTTTGTCTCTCTCCTGTGAATGTCTTCCAGGTTCCAGCTCCTGTCTCCAGACTTCTGCTATAGAGACCCGCACCAGCATTCCATCTGCGGTGTAGCCTGACTCTCCGATCCATTCTGGACTCACCTGTTTCCAGCTACAACATTACCTGCTTCCAGCTCAGCTTCCAGCAGTGTACAGCTTCTCTTAAAGGGCCGGTGTCCTTTCTGCAGTTTACCACTCTCCACCGGTATTATTATTTCTCCGCTCTCAAATTCTACATTTCATCGCTCTCAAGCTTTATCTATTATTTAACTGGTTCCAGCCAGTATCCACTCCGTGCCAACACCTGTCTGGTTCTAACCAGTACCCACAGCAGCATTTTATCTACAGCAGTCCAGCTTTCCCCGGAACACCAGCTGGTACGACCCTGGGCTTTCCTCATTGCTACAGTTGAGCCTGGTAAGGACTTTCCAACTTGCAGATAATAAGAACTGTCTCATACCACCAGAGCTCTGTGGCCCCTGCCACCCTGTAGTACCCAGGAACTGTATTATTATTTCTCTGCTGATTTTTATGTTTCTTTTTACTGCTACTGTGATGCATGGAGTTTGTCATAAATAAATATCATTGACTTTTACTCAAGTTGTCGTGGTCACGCCTTCGGGCGGTTTCTCTTCATGTTACTTACATGTCCAGGGGTCTGATACAACCTCCCAGGTTCCGGTACATCTCAGCCCCTACAACTGAGGCTGCCTTCCGTCAGCTCAGGCCCTCAGTTGTGACACTAATCCTGGTGGTGTTGCTGCTGCCTACCCCTGTTCCTTTTAGTTTAATAGTGTTCCAAATAACACATATCCTCATGTCGGTGTGCTCACTTTTTGCCTTGCTCTAATACAATCACTTTGACTATGGACCTGGATGTCTGCCCAGTCATCAACGTCAACATGATAGTGCTGTAATGTTGTGACCAAGCCACGTAGAGGGAATGATGTGTTGCGATTAAATACTTAGGGATTTTAATTCCCTTGGCACTTAATACGATAGTCAAGATTAATCACGTCCAGCTCCTCCATAAACTGAGACAAGAGATGACGCATTGGCTTGCACAGAGGTTTTCCTGGCTTGGCCGGATGAACATAGTCAAAATAAATATTCTCCCCAGGTTGTTATTCCTTTTCCAACCCATTCCGATGAAACTCCCCCTTAATTTCTGTCAGAAGCTCATAGAGCGATAAGCAATTTCATGTGGGATGGGCGAAAGCCCAGATTTAAGCATAACAATCTTTGTAAGTGTAAATTGCAGGGGGGCAGCAACTGCCGATGGTCTCGGCCTATTACCATGCCACATTCCTCCATTGCATTTTGGACTGGTCCCATACACAACCCAATTAGGAAACAATGGGTTGAGCTTGAAGCCTCTTCAACAAACCTTAATTTATATGCCTTACCAACCAAACTTGGCCGCCTGTCACATCCCACCATAGGTTCCACCCTAGCGATTTGGAAAACCCTTAGATTTAGGCTGGGAATATCATCGGGGAACACATCTCTTATGTCGATATTTGATAATACATTGTTTCCACCTGGAATTTCAAGTGGAGTGGTGCTAGATGGAGGAAGGCCAATGTAACGAGAATGCACCACTTGTTCACAGACGGCAAACTTAAAGCTTTCTCGGAGTTGTGGGAAAATGAGAATGTCCTTTCTAAGTATTTCTGGTTTTACTTGCAACTTCGCCATTTTATTGCCTCACGAAGTGCTCGACCTCCACAAAGTCCTCACTCCCTTCGAATCCATGTGCACCCAGACAATAGCTCCCATGCATATAGTTTTGGGAATTTATAATACCCTGATTCATGGCTCTTTTGCTGATATTCCTTCTTACTGTGGTTCCTGGGATAAAGACTTATCTCATAGGGTAATTGCCACTAAATGGGATAAACATTGTAAGGTCTTGGCACGTTTTTATACTAGCTTAAAAGTTGTAGAAACACATTATAAACTTCTGATGCAATGGTATAGATGCCCAGCCCTATTGCATACATTTTATCCCTCAGTGTCTCTCTTGTGATGGCACTGTAACAGGGACAGGGGCAACTAATCCACATTTGGTGGGATTGGCCATCTATTGTCCCTTTCTGGTCCAAAATTATAGAACTCACTTCTAAAATTCTGGGTTTCCAGACACCAACCGGCCCAGACTTCTGGCTACTATCACACTACACCATCCCCTTAGCAAAATACAAAAACTCATTACTCAAACATTTAAACAATGTGGCAAGAGCAGTTGTGCCAGTTCGTTGGCATTCTACCAAACCGCCGACTATCTGGGAATGGTATCAGCGTATAGATTTCTACATGGAAATGGAGGACATTTACGTTACGACTTTAGAGAAATATTCAGATTATACAGCCACTTGGTTTAATTGGATGGAGTTTAAGTCAACTAAGGTTTATGCCACTTTTGTACCATATAAGTTACCATAAAAATATATTATTGTGGACCTGACACTACATAAAATGGTTTCCGACCAATCCACGAGATCTTTCCTAGTTCAGTCATTCCTTACTCCCTTCCCCTTGTCTTATTCTTATTCTTCGCCCCTCCCCCTCCGCTACCATTCCTTAGCATTGTTCCATACTGGTTTCCTCATTTGTATTTTTCTGATGATATGGGAGGTTATTCCTCTTTTATTTTTCTATTGTTAGGTTCCTGGTGCTCAGAACAAGGGAGATGTTGTGTAGTGAGTCCTGAGCACCAGAACGTGACACTGAAATAAGGTGTGGTGTGGAAATAGCCCCTAGCACCCTACCTCCGTTGTTTTACCCGTGTGGTCAGTTCACGCCTGAGTGACTATGGTTTCTTGGGCCCACGGCAGCCGCGTTTGAAGAGCGGATTAGGTCTGCCCAACTCCGATGCCCCCAGGTCTTAGCGTGAGACAAGGCGTGAAACGAGACAGGATAATAACAAGGGGACCTCTAACTAAAACAACAGAAAGCTAGGCGCTACTAACTACCCTAAAACTAAATATATGTGCGGCACGCCGCCAAAGGAAAAGAACAACAAAGGAAATGCTGTCCACATGCCGACACAATACTTTTGCATACCGGCGGTGACAGCATAAGCAGAACCCCCTGCAAAACACCAGTAACTAAATATAACCAAAGAATACTGCGGCCTAGGCCGACGGATGCGGCAAAGCCGCTACTCACGGAACCGGTACAAATACTGGCAAACGGACAGGAACCCCCAATGTAGCCGACACAGACTCTCAGAACTGGAGGACAGGCAGAATCCCAAACGACAGACCGGTGGACACCAAGAAGCCAGATATTCGACCAGGCACAGACAAAGCCACAGCACTTCTGGACAGGAATGCTTCACGGCAGGAAACGGGATCAGACACTGGAATCGACACAGGAACCTACACGAAGCAGCTAGACTGACACTGCTAGACAGGAACTCAGGAACTGGCAGAGACTAGCTCAGAACTCAAGAAGTCTGGAACTCAGGAAATATCACCAGCGTCTGTGAATTGCACTGAGCCAGAATATAACAGTCTTAATTAATTATGTCGTGCAGCTGCCCTGCTGCACACCTGAGAGGTGCAATCAACAGACAGGTGAGACTGAACACATGGGAACAAGCTGCAATTACACAGACTCACCACCAGCAGCAAACAAGAGTATTCTTAAACCAGAGCAACGGGAAATCCTGGCCTGCAAGACAACTATAAACATAAAATAGGAATGAACCACTAACTGTGGTTCATAACAGTACCCTCTCTTTAAGGGTGAGCTCCGAACACCCCATGACACCCACGGGGAACATAAACAGAAGTATAACATAAAATACATAACCAAAATGCAAAACAGGAATGAGCCACAGCCGTGGCTCATAACATCTATGATGTGAGGAACGTCTTTTCTTTTTCTTATGAAGTGCTATGATTCCGATTGTGATAGAATGTATGAATATAGTTGCAGTATTCTATTTCTTTGTATTATCATCACATTATGGAACTGTCACTGACTGTCTTCATTTGCAATGTATAGAACTTGTTCTTATTGTAAAACAAAATAAATAATTTATTTAAAAAAAGTTCAGCTGATCATGAATACCAGTACACAACTGTTCATAACAATTTTCACAAATGTCTATTTTTGCTGATCTGTGTTGGGATCCTTGGGTGGTTGAAAAGATTTCACACCAGGACTGGGAAAGCAATGTCACATAGACCAGTAACTAGACCGGAGACTGGAACTGGAATCTAGACTATAGCAACTGATCATACAGAGATCCAACCCAGTACCTAAATCTATTACTGGGAACTCAGAAGCATATGGACAATGGAGACTCGAAGCAAGATAAGCTAAAACTGGAGTCAAAAACTCAAGCCTCAGAACTGAAAACAAATGAACTCAGGAATGTACTCTGTAAACAGGATCACGGACCTGGAATCAGCACATTGATATGCAGAACTGGAATGTGAACCTGAAACTCACAATATCCCCAGTTACCAGATACCCAGAATTAGAGATCAGACACCTGTAAATGATGGTATGCGAGCAGGAGGTTTGGATACTTGTGGTACATGGTAGAGATGCAGGTACTTGGTGTGAACTGAGCACTGGTGATGATAATGCAAACTTCTTGCTGGAGATCAGATGCTGAATTCTGTAGAGCATGTGCATGAAATCAGACACTTGCAGGATTCCTGTTGTAAGACAGGCACTTATTGTAACAGAGCATGGCAGGGAATGCATGTACAAAGCAGGACCAACTGGAAGCTGGAGCCAGAGCGTAATCCTCTTTTTTAGAAGTGAGTTGTTCTTGCAATAAGAAATTTGCTTGAGTGGTTTAAAAAGGGTGCTCATAACACCCATTGGTGGAGTGAGATATGTGAGTGCAGCTCTGGGTCTGATTGGACTAGAGAGTTCACCTGACAAAGATCTAATATGGCTGCACCCATTCAGCTGGATAGTCTGAGTACAATGCAGGGCGGTGCTTCAGGAATGAGATAGATGGCCAGGAGAAATGCAGACAACCATGATGTGACAGCGCTGGATGGTATAAATGGGGCTAAGTCCCCAAAATGTGAACCCAATATGTTGATGTTCTAATCAAATACTTATTGATAGGGGTTGAAATATATGAAGTGTTGAAATTACAAATTGTGAAATTTTTAAATAACAGTTAATCAAAAGGACAGATATCCTGCATTATTCTTGACTGATCATCTTCCTGTTTCTTTAATCTCACAGGTACTGTATGTGCATTTCCATTTACATCCTGCAAACAACTACAACTCCTAATCTGCATTCGTGCTAATGCATAATTGGCTGTGTATTTAAATGTATGTGCATGATATTATTGCTTGCTTGCAATTGGTGTTGCCGGTTTTAAAGATGTTGTTCAGGGAAGTATCATTTATGTCACATACATGGCCTAGTGTTTACTTAACACAGTGAAATTTAACTCCTTTGATTGGCTAATCATTTGACTTCAGCTATAGCTTTTCTCAAGTAGGCCTACTATTTCTTTGCATTCAGTTAAGGGTGAAGTTGACTAAGGGGGCATGCAGTTGACAGAGGTTATAATATATGAAGTGTTGAAATTACAAAGTGTGAAAATATTAAATAACACTAAGTGCTTGAAAATCAACAGCTGAGCCACACCAGTAAACAGGTATTTCAACATTTAACTTTAACAATTACAACTTCATTATGCTCTAAACCTAAATAACTTTAGATTATTTCAAACAAACCATGTGCCACAAATTTCTTAATTTCACTTTATGGTATTTTCTCTAATGCAATCACATCTTTCACTCTCCCTGCATCTCACCCCTCTGTATACATTGTATACACGTCTCAATTATCCCCTCCCCTCTCAACATTCATGAGCTTTTTATTTATATTTGTATATTGAGAATAACATCCACAACCTGCCACCATAAAAAAACATTCGCATTCACCCTACAAGTATATTTATCTCGTTCTCTTGTCTTTATTAGCTGGTGACATTTCCCCAAATCTGGACCCCAGCCACTTGCCCCTCTCACATTGTCATGATTTGCAGCAATATATAAATCCAGACAAACTTATAAATATTACATGTCTCCCATAAACCTCCAAATTACTGAAATGTGCCTTATGGAATGCATACTCTAACAAATTAACATCCATCCATGACCTCTTAATATCTAACAACTTCAACCTGCTGGCTATAACAGAAACATGACTCAAACAATCAGACATGGCCTCCCTTGCAGTACTGTCACATGGTAGTCTCTAGTTTACACACACTTCCAGGTCTGGTAACAATAAAGGAGGTGGGGTTGAACTATTACTATCCCAATCTTTCACATACACAGGTCTACCACAGGTTCCATCACTCACATTCACATAATTTGAAGTACATTATATCAGGATGGTATCTTACAGTACACTTATTTCTATCTGCATACTTTAGCTATCACTCAGCCACCTGGTATACCCTAATATTTTCTGGATGATTTTTTTTTCTTGCCTTCTATCCTCTGACATCTCCACCATCATCATGGGTGATATCAACATCGTTATTGACAGTCCAAAATCTGCTGCTTATACCTCCAAACAACTCTATCTAACCTCCTCTCTCAGCCTCTTCCAATGGATCCGGAGGGCCACTGTCTTGATCTTGTATTCACCAGACTATGCTCAGTTTCTGAATTCACTTACACTCCTTTTCCTCTTTCAGATCACAACCTTATCATCTGCATGTTTTCTTCCATTTTTTCAAATTCAATGTCACTAAAGTCCTCCATGCCTCCTCAAACCAACAGAAATATTGACACAATTAATTTTCAAGAACTTTCCATCTTTCTGCAACAACTGCTGTAACCAATGACTGCATTAACTTCTCCTGAGATGGCTGTATCACACCTGAACCAAACTCTAGAAATAGCCCTTGATGAAGTGACTCTAGCTACCCATTGCACTTTATGTAGGCCTTGATGTCAATCATGGAACTCTAAACAAACAAGACACCTACAAAAACTCTCACGAAAGGTTGAACGTCAGTGGCATAAATGTAGTCTGAACGACTTCCTCATGTATAAGCCGACTATTTACCACTTCTATTGTAATGCCCTGGACACTGCCAAACCAATATTTTCAAATATTAATCTCTGCTCAAGCCTCTATCACCAAGGAACTCTATAATACATTTAAATCATTTCTCAAACCTACCTCTCCCAGCTCACCAGCCAATGGCATGCTCCTCCTCAGCCAGTGACATGCTCAATTCCCTACCTGGACCCTCTGGCACCTTTTCTTCATTTGATCTTATCATCCTCCTACTTGACTAACTCTTCTCTTGATCCTATACCCTCATAAAAAAGTAAAGCTCGGTCTCCTGTGCTCATTCCAACCTTAACAAAAATCTGTAATCTCTCTATTTCTCTACTGGTATCTATGCTTC
This sequence comes from Pseudophryne corroboree, assembly GCF_028390025.1. Classification (NCBI taxonomy): domain Eukaryota; kingdom Metazoa; phylum Chordata; class Amphibia; order Anura; family Myobatrachidae; genus Pseudophryne; species Pseudophryne corroboree. Next base: position 761,051,905 of record NC_086445.1, read on the forward strand.
ACTGTTCACGTATGCAGTGATTACTTCCATTCTGCAAAAACAAAATTTTGACCCTAATCCTCCCTCAAACTACCATCCAATCTCTCAACACCAAAGCCCCTACAAGCTACTTGAGAGACTTGCCTACACTCACCTCACACACTTTTTTTAACTCTGACAACTGGTCTTACCAGAAAGAGGCTCTCACCACCGCAATCCATTCTGAATGCAGATGCGATTCTAATTTTCCTTGCTAGATGCTCATCATCTGCAGTTCCACTCTGTCAGTCCCTCTGTTACCTGAATTGTACCATACTCAATAAATATTTTTACTCACACACAAGGCAAGTAATCAACTACACCAATGTACAGCTCTTTGCTTATCTCAAAATATCTCACAACCCGACCTCTTTACTCTTTACAAGATTCGTCTCTCATACACACTCAGTATTTGCTCACGTTCACAATTGCAGGACTTTTTTGGGGTTGTACTCTGTGAAGTGCCCTCCCACATACAACAAGACTGTACTCTATTCTCCAAGCCTTCAAGCGTTACCTGAAAACTCACCCCTTCAGGCAATCTTATCAAATTCTGGAACTGCACACATAACCTTCATAAACTATCCAATTACATCCCCACTCCTATCCACAGATACCGTTACATATTTTGAATTGCCTGCACACCATTACAGCTTCCATGCGGCAAGTCTCCCAAAGCTCCCGGCAGCTTGATCATCATGGCTCTGCCCCTTACTTTACAAGTTGCTGAGGGAGAGTGCCAGTGCTTCAGCAAGTTGTAGCACTTTGCTGGTTTTATCAACATGGTCCTATCCCACCCAATCTAATTACATCCCCAATGTACAGTCCACACATAACCTCACATATTTTGTCTATCTTAATTTTCACATCCTCTTGACCATTAGCTAACATTGCTGAGTGACCATATCCTAAAGCTCATTGAGAACCTTTGCTATTTAGTATACCATTATGCAATAGGTAGCACCTATCCTTGTGTATCAATGCCTATTTCCCTATAGATTGTAAGCTTGCGAGCAGGTCCTTTTTACCTCTGTGGTTGTCTGTTATTACTCAGTTTTGTTTTATCACTGTTGTTTCTCATTATAAAGCTGCACAAATTTGCAGCACTACAGATGTGTCCCTTTACATTATTGCCATGGGAGGCTGAAAACTGTGGTATTGCTGCAATGTGTATACATTGTGGCATATCGCAGCCTCCTGCAGCCATACTTTCACCATTGTCTGCTGTCATTAGCAGGAGCATGCATAGGCACACTGCTGCTCCTGCTTCCGCCTTCTCACTGCCTAACCACAGGTGGCAGGGGCCCAAGCTCCAGCTACTGAAGCTGAACACCTTGTACTGGCTCCCTGTATGAGCAGGAAGTGGTAACACCACTGCCAGCCACTTGTAAAAGCTCCCTCCACTTGATGCCTCGTACTGCTAGTGGAAGCATGCATATGTACGCTCCCACATTGGTAAGTTATGCTGAGACTTTTAGCCTGTGATGTACTAGGGCATATCTGTATATAAGAACCTGTTGATAAATAAATAATACTGCAGAACTATATTTGGAGTATACCTCGGCTTCTATTGATTAATGTTTAACAAGTCTTTTTGTTTTGTTCATAATTAGTGAAAGACATTAAAAAATGAGCAGTTAGAATGAGTAGCACAAAACATATCTGAGCAAATTAGAAAGTATTGAACTGTGAAATTATCTCCATCATATTGAATTTGTACTTGATTGAACTTTCTTACATTGTTTTTATGCATTATATTTAGCTTTGCTAATTTTAGATCAGAGCTAAATTACACATAACACTTATTTCATTTATAAATCAACATGGCATTGAACTAGAAATTGGAACTACAATATATGGAACATGCTGACTTTACAACTTTATTCATTTTTTTCTTAATTTAAGCTTCACAAATATTAGTGGTGGCCGACATTCAGCAACGACAACCATCAACACGAGTTCAGAGGGTCCAGAACTTGGCAGCAGAGAGGTAGCAGTGACAGGATACATTTCGGGATGTCGTCAACACCAGACTGGAGAACATCGAGAAGACCATGGAAAAAATGGCCAACAGTATGGCTGAAATACAAAAGATCCATCAAGAAGATCAAAAGACAACCATGGACATGCTTTGGATTCTCACAACATCTGTGTGCTAGTTGATGGAGAACATGTTGTGTCAATCCGCCACTTTACAGAACATGGCAGACAGCCAAAGACAGAAAGCAGCAAGCTCCACCCTCATAGTTACTGCACTGAATCTGATTTGTGAAAAACTCCCTGGGACACCACAAACATCTACAAGTCAACCACCACCACTGGCTGCACAGGCTATTTTTGCCCTTGCTCCACCAGCACCCTGTTATGGACAGTCTCAGAAATGCCAAGGTTATCAAGGAATGTACCCCATTTGCGAGTAGCCGCCATCATCAGCACAAAGGCCTCCATGAAGACGTCAAGTGCCAACAAGTACACCACGCTTCCGGATCCAGTGGACGAGAAATAGGAACAGGATACTGGAGACTGAATATCACACGATTGTATCTTTTCATTCTTCAGAAAGTATATTTTTGTTTCCCTTTTTCTCCCTCCCATTAGCTTGGTTTTTACATTGAATTGTTTTAAATTAACATGTTCTTTACTCTGGAGCAGGTTTTAATTACAAAGGAGTTGGGTGTTCAAATTAGTAATACATGTGAGTGCATGTATTAATGTGGGAAAAGATGAAAGCTTTTTTAAATTGTGGCTACAATTTATATAAATGGGCCAATAAAGAGCATATTCTGATCACACATTTCTATTTTCTAGAAAAAAAAATTATTGCACCATGATGTGTTACTTCATTATTCACCTGTATTTTTCTTCATAGGGATGGTCCTCAAGACGTTGTCTGGAAAATGCTGATCATGGAGAGGTGACAAGGGTAAGCAATGTCATGTCTCACGCAGCACACAACTCATAGGTGTGCGCAGGGGGGATGCCTGGTACGCACAGGCACCCCCTAATGTCTGGCACCCCGATCTCACATGCCTGATGCAGCGATCGCCGAGCAGGCTGATTAACTGTCCCCTCTGCGCTGCACCCTGTCAGGACTGCATTACCGACCGGACACCTGGGTTAATCAAGGGTGCCACTGACACCGGCTTTCAAATTCCCAGCTCCACCTCCATGTACAAAAACAGTGTGATGTGACATTATTACGTCATGCTGCTCGCATGCCCACCCGTCACATGCCCACCTCTCCCCTTCTATGCTATGCCAATGCCAGCCACTGACAATGTATCTGCTTTATTAGGATTGGTACAAAGGTGGATATTTCATATGCTTTGACCATCAATAGATGGTGCTAGACACGCCCAAAAGGCTGTGCTAGACACACCCCTCCAACGGTGCACCCCCTAATAAAATGTGGTGCGCACGCCAGTGACACAACTACACAAACTTGTCCCACTAGACCATGGGTCTGCAACCTGCAGCTCTCCAGCTGCTGTGGAACTACACATCCCAGCATGCCGTTTCTCATTTTAGCATGTCTTAGTAGCAAAACTGTGGCAGGGAGTGCTGCGCTGTGTAGTTCCACAACAGCTGTAGGGACAATGCAGTGACCACATACACCAGAGGGTCATCTTCCTTGTCCCAAAGGGTCTTGTAGAACTTCACCTTCCAGCATTCTCTGCTACAAGGTGGCAGGGAGAGCTGGGGTGTGTAGTTCCACAACAGCTGGTGGGACAATGCAGTGACCACATACTGTACATCAGAGGGTCTTCTTCCTTGTCCCAATAGGCTCTTGTAGAACTTCACCTTCCAGCATTCTCTGCCACAAGGTGGCAGGGAGTACTGGGGTGTGTAGCTCCACAACAGCTGTAGGGAAATGGTGTAAGAACCATGTCAATTATACCATTATGTGTATCTTTTTTCTATTTGTTTCAGGTATTATACAAAAGGAAAAAAAAACTAGTGGTCTAACAAGAACAAGAAGCACACAAAGAAACAAGTTTTTAAGCTTTATTTTTTATTACAATAAAAAAATGACTTTCTTTAATCAATTTTTTTTTTAAACTTCTGAAATTTATGTTTTCTTTAACTGGTAAATTCAATTTGGGCTGGTCAGTGTTACAAGTAGTTGTCATAGATATGACACAATAGTGGGCAACACGTCATGACGTTGGTTCCCACATCACAAGCATGGGCATCATGGTAGGGGGGAAGTGTCTAAGCGCCACTGTCCACAATAGAGTTGGTTCAAGGTCTGCAAGTACATCCAAGGGAAACCTATGGCAGAGAAAAATATTTTTAATGAAAAGGTAAAAAAGTGTGTTTCATCCAGCAGCAAAAGCGGGGCCCAGGCATGCAGCTTTGGAACAAACACAAGTGTCACAACATTGCAAGATTGGGGTACAGCATCTCATCTGAAGAGTCTCCTGGTCACACAGCACCCCCAACACATATGCCACACAGCACCCCCTAACACATTATATGCCACACAGCACCCCCAACACATTAAATGCCACATAGCACCCCAACACATTATGTGACACAAAGTGCACCCCAAACACATTATCAGCCTCAAAGTGCCCCCCAAAACATTATGTGGCAATTAATGTCCCCCAAACCCTTTATATAATACATATTACAAAGTAAATATATAATACATGACTTGTGTGTACGCTCACTGATGAGCACTCCTCACCTCCGGCCACTTCATAGACAACTCCTTTTGGCACATCTGTCCTACTCCTGTCACCGACTCGTCAGACCTGCTTACCGGGTGGCATAGCAAGTGGGCGGGCGGCATAGCAAGCGAGTGGGCGGGTGGGCAGCCGGTGAACGAGTGGGTGGGCGGCCGGCCAGGGATACACAGGAATAGATCGGCATGCTCGCTGATCACTTTGAGCTATAGGCGTATATGAGGGGGGTGCTGCACATTAGTGGGTGTCTGTGCACACCAGGCACCCCCTGTGTGCACGCCTATGTCTGCAAGTACATCCAAAGGGAAACCTGTGGAGGAGAAAAAGATTTGTAATGAAAAGGTAAAAAAGTGTGTATCATCCAGCAGCAAAAGAGGGGCCCAGGCATGCTGCTTTGGAACAAACACAAGTGTCACAACATTGCAAGATTGGGGTACAGCATCTCACCTGAAAGGTCTCCTGGTCACACTACAGTGGGGTTGTCCACATCACAAGTAGGCCATCATGGTAGAGCAGGGTGTAAGCACCACTGTCCACAGTAGAGTTGGTTCAAGGTCTGCAAGTACATCCAAGGAAAACCTGTGGAAGAGAAAAAGATTTTTAATGGAAAGGTATAACAGTGTGCTTCTTCCAGCGGCAAAAGCGGGGCCCAGGTACGCAGCTTTGGAATGAACACAATTGTCACAACATTGCAATATTGGGGTACAGCATCTCACCTGAAGGATCTCCTGATCAAACCACAGTGGGGGGGGGGTCCACATCACAAGTAGGCAACCATGGTAAAGAGGTGGTGTGAGCACCATTGTCCACAGTAGGGCAGGCTGGGTAACATTAGATAATGACCAAAGGGTAATGGATAAAACACACCGAACTTCAAACAATAACTATAATAAAAAAACATATAACATTAACATTAACAAAAATTATACAAATACATTATTTCTCATAAAAAAAAAATCAGTGCAATCTTATCATCAACACTAACTAAATGACATCAACTGGACATAACTCTGGAATATACAAAAAAATACAAAAATGTGAAAAATACAATGATTTAAAAAAAATGAAAATAAAAACGTAAAAAATAAACTCACATGATGAGGAGAAAAAGGTCCTGATGATGTGAGACCTTGCTTCTGCTCCTTCATCCATACCCACAGTTCATGCTGAAGAAAGGTCCCTGTGGATGAAAACCCTGCGATGAAGATTCACAGGCAATCGGTTTGCGACACAAATGTTGTGTAGAATTAATTATGCTGCAAACCTTGGCAGGTGAGTACAAAAGGACACCACCGGACATATCTAAACTGTACGAAAGTCGAAACCGGCTTTTAAGTACACCGAAGGTTCACTCTGTTATACCCCTTGATGCAATGTGTGCCTCTTTGTACCTTTTTTCAGCATCACCTACAGGATCAGATAATGGGGTAAACAGCCATGGCTTGTTGGGGTAACCTGCATCACCTTAGAAGTAAAAAAAAGTAATTTTAATTATGGGTGTTAAAATTACCAAATAAAAAAAAACCCCATAAAATTTAAACATTTCTACTTACCTAATAGACAGCCATCAGACATTTTTCCTGTGTCAGATTCTTGATACAGCAAATACTGGCTTAAGATGAAGGAGTCGTGGTTCGACCCAAGAAACCCCACAAAAATATTGGTAAATCTCATTGTGGAATCAGAGACTGCTTGAACATTCATGGAATGGAAGTGTTTTCAGTTTTGAAAACATTCTTCCGAATCTCCTCGGGGCGGTCTGAATTGCACATGAGTACAATCTATCATGCCCAGAACATTGGGGAATTTCCATTTTTGGTAAAAGACAAATTTGATCTCATTCCATTCATTGTCCGTTTCTGGGAATTTTATGAACTGGGTCATTAATTTGCGGAACGCCTTAATGACCTGGTTTATACAGCTTGACAGTGTTGGTTGTGAAAAACTGAATGTTTATGACAAAGTAGGCTGGATTGTGCCTGATGCCAAAAAATGCAATGTAGCCAGCAGTTTTTGGAACCTACTGACTGCGTGATTTGTCTGTTCCCGAGGTTCCAGGTCTGGCTCCAACAGATCGTACAGCAAATAGATTTCCCAAGCCGATAAGCAGTAACTTTGTATCAGCTCAGCCTCGGTGAGATTCTCCAGTAAATGACTAGTACGATACTGGCGTGGTTGTGGAATTGACACACGCACTGACTCAGAAAATGGAGCTGTTTGCTGAGCACCATCCTGATCTGCAAGATCCCTTTCCTCCTCCACACTGGCTTCGACCATGAACATTACATTAGTGTCAGTAGAAGGCTCCATTATTGTAGTCAGTGTTAAAAAAAAATTATGTATATAAGGAAAATACGCAGACTGCCCTAGAAAAACGATTCCAAAGACAGCAGACTGTAATAGCTGTTCCTCTCCCTGAAGTCACAAACATAGGAGTGGCTTATGGGTGAATTGCAACCTGGGTAAAAATGTGGAATCATGGGAAAATTACTTCCCTCTTGAGTACAGAATAAAATAATTAGAAATTAAATCACAATATATTAATGTGGCTCATAATTTATTTTTATATAATTCCTTAATATATAAATAGATATGCTAGAAAAAAAAAATAAAATAAATAATAATAATAATAATAATAACTATTATTTTAACTTCGTTTGTCAGCTTTAACCCCAAAAAAATGTCAGGAAGAATCTGTCGGAAGTCACACAGAAAACCACTGAAAGTGTTACGACAATCTTCAAATGAATAGTGTTTTGTCGGAAAGCTGTTTTTTAACATTAGAGAAATCCGACAGTTGGAAAGGTCAAAGCTGGAACCTTTCCAACAATTTTTCTGTCAGAAACAGGGACATTGAATAGTCGGATCAAATCCGACAGGTTTTTTTGTCGGAAAAGCCCCATTTTACAACAATTTGAGCATCCCGACGAGCAATGAATAGACCCCTAAAGATAAAATAGGTTGTACACATTGGGGCTGCTGCAAAGTAAATGTTCCCAATGTATCTTGTGTGAACAGATACAATGAGCAAATCCAATCTGGAGAATGCAGGGTTGTACACAATTTGGATTCATCAATCCTAACAACCAAAGAGGTGTAACTGAAGTGGGAAAGCAAAGTTCAGTGAGCACATGCTCACACAAATGTAGGCCAGGTAGACCTACAAACATTCACAAATGTGCCTGCTATGAGGCCTTTATTTTCACCTGCTATAGGGCTGTGTATGTACTTTCTTATGATGACGACTTGTATAGTTGCACATGTTGTATTTGAAAAGGCATACAAATGTAGATTTATTAGCATTATACATACTCTGGAATAAATCAAATGCAACTACGGTGGAGTTCAAATCATCTGCTTCTTAGTCACATCTCCACTTGCAGTTGAGAGGGTCTTAACTGGGTGGAAACCAGTCATTCTCACTAATGCTGGGTACAAACTGGTCGATATATTGTTCACTATATTGACCAATTATATTTCACAAATAGTAAATATTGGGGTTTAGAGTCTGCACAGGAATAGATCAATTATGTTGTATCTGATTGAATTTAATGATTGTAAATAAATGTTTCTTACCAACGTGAAGCTATTTTATATACAATTTCAATAGCACTGGGTTGGTGGTGCTCCCAGATATAGTTCAGGAAAACAATATTCAAAGAAAGGGCTTTGCAAAGAGCAAAAAGACTGATTAGTCTATCTGGGACTAGTCTATGCTGTAGACAAATAAAGCAACGGAACTCAGAACCTTGACATTGGAAAGCAGAAGTGTAATATTGTACTTCCTTCCTGATCCTATCACACTATTATCAGTGTTCGCGCTGAGCAAAAGAATATATGGGTCCCAGGGACCCCTTTTTGTGTAAAATTGGGGTCCTACTTCACTGTTTCTGGGTCCCATCACAGTTTATAGTTTTGAGCTCCCCATGTGCCTACCTACAGTACTTGTCCTCACATGCCCATCTGATTCCACTACATAGCATAAGACCAATCAACATTCCCCTTAAATGAATGTTTAACACCTTCATAATCCTACATTTTGTGTGTGTGTGTGTGTGTGTGTGTGTGTGTGTGTGTGTGTGTGTGTGTGTGTGTGTGTGTGTGAACAGTCAGACACAATGCACACTCCACACTGCCAAAGAACAGGCACAGAACTCACACTCCTCTGCCATACAGCAGTCACAACAAACACTTATCTCAATCCTTAAATACAAAACACACACTCACCCCTATATGTACAGGCAGAATGCACACTCCTCTCCCAGAGAACAGACAACACTGAAATCCCAAAGTACAGGCACAGAACAAATCCAAATTCATCAGTACCAGCACAGAAGCAACCCACACTCCAATCCCTCAGCTATATACTGATATGACATACATTTATTTCCCTCCATTTAGGCACAAACAAATCAACAATTATCACAGACTGTGTTATGTCAGACAAAACACACAAATCTTCTCCTATTCAGGTACAGAAAAACATCCATCTCCCCCACGTTTTTCGGGGTTTAATCACAAATGTTAAGCATCTATTTTGGAGGGACATCATTCAAAGACATATCGCATCGGCCCTGCAGCAGACGATGGCCAATATATCTTGCAGATACTGTATATCATGCATCTGGCTCTGTGTAAGTGCAGTCTGATGACTTCCTGTACACTTGCTGCAGGGACTGCTGGAGAATTACTTCTCAACTGGGTGGGCATTTAAATACCCACCCACTTGTGACGTCAAGCATTACACATTGAGGGGGGGCGTTTTTTTTATTTGCTGTTAGTAACATTATAATATAACTATCCGCTGGCTGCACAGAAAGGATCACTAGTGCAGTGATTGCTGGCTGGGACCGTACACATTAGTGTTTTATTGCCCTGCTAGCCCAAGTGGCATTATGCTATTGTACAGTTACAGTATGCCAAGGCAGTAGAGGGTACTGCATACCTGAATGGTCAAATATAGATAATGGAAACCCACTTCTTGGTAAACATGTTATAAGTGAGACAACTCAGACTAAAGAGCCCTACACACTGGCCGATTACACTGAAAGATATGAATGATCTTGTTCATTAATGAATAAGAAATCGTTCATATCTTTCAGTGTGTATGCACATAGATGAACGATGTACGGCCCCGTTTATGCCTGCAAGCCAATATGGACACTATCATCCATATTAGCATGCAGGGCTAAGGGACCGCCCCCTCCCCTCGCTTCCGGGTTGTCTGTCGACAGTCGGGCATCTCGGCCAGCAATCGGCCAGTGTGTAGGGCCCTTAAGTGTAAAAAACAAACATACAGTACACACACATGTGCACATGCATACAGCCACATACATACTCATGTACATATATACATACATACATACAGACATATGCATACAGAGGCAGAACTCTGGGAGGCAACGGAGTCAGCTGCCACCGGGCTCCTGCTTTGAAGGGGGGCACCTCTCCTCCTGTTACATGTGTTCCGCGACATTAATCAATTAAGTTAAATGACAAATGCCGGTATCTCTTCTAAAGCCGACTTCCCCACTAGTTACTACACCTTACAAATCACACACTCTTTATTATAGACACACTGGAAGCAGATACCTTACTGATGAAGCTATTTGCCCCTTAAAAGGAAGCATGAGAATTTTAACTAGAGATGAGCGGGTTCAGTTCTCCGAGAACCGAACCCCCCCGAACTCCACGTGGTTTACACGGGTCCGAGGCAGCCTCGGTTCTTGCCGCCTGACTCGGAAAACCCGAACGAGGTAAAACGTCATCATTCCGCTGTCGGATTCTCGCGAGATTCGGATTCCATATAAAGAGCCTCGTGTCGCCGCCATTTTCACTCGTGCATTGTAGATTGAGCGGAGAGGACGTGGCTACGTTCTCTGAGTGGAAAGCTCAATATCAGCTCAATATCAGCTCAATATCTGAGCTCAGTATCAGTGCTGCATTGTGGTGACCAGTATACTACAGTACAATAGTCCATTGCTGAATCTTGCTGCTCTGTGTCAGTTCTAGTATCCTCATCAGTGCTCAATATCTGTGCTCAGTATCAGTGCTGCATTGTGGTGACCAGTATATAATACTACTACAGTACAATAGTCCATTGCTGCATCTTGCTGCTCCATGTCAGTTCTAGTATCCTCATCGGTGCTCAATATCTATGCTCAGTATCAGTACTGCATTGTGGTGACCAGTATATAATACTACTACAGTACAATAGTCCATTGCTGCATCTTGCAGCTCCATGTCAGTTCTAGTATCCTCATCAGTGCTCAATATCTATGCTCAGTATCAGTACTGCATTGTGGTGACTAGTATATAATACTACTACAGTACAATAGTCCATTGCTGCATCTTGCTGCTCCATGTCCGTTCTAGTATCCTCATCAGTGCTCAATATCTGTGCTCAGTATCAGTGCTGCATTGTGGTGACCAGTATATAATACTAGTACAATAGTCCATTGCTGCATCTTGATGCTCCGTGTCAGTTCTAGTATCCTCATCAGTGCTCAATATCTGTGCTCAGTATCAGTGCTGCATTGTGGTGACCAGTATATAATACTAGTACAATAGTCCATTGCTGCATCCTGCTGCTCAGTGTCAGTTCTAGTATCCTCATCAGTGCTCAATATCTATGCTCAGTATCAGTGCTGCATTGTGGTGATCAGTATATAATACTATAGTACAATAGTCCAGTGCTGCATCTTGCTGCTCCGTGTCAGATCTAGTATCCTTATCAGTGCTCAATATCTGTGCTCAGTATTAGTGCTGCATTGTGGTGACCAGGATATAGTACTACTACAGTACAATAGTCCATTGCTGCATCTTGCTGCTCCGTGTCAGTTTTAGCATCCTGATCAGTACTCAATATCTGTGCTCAGTATTAGTGCTGCATTGTGGTGACCTGTATACTACAGTACATTTCTAAAAGTCCAGTGTCTTGTGCTGCACCTTGCTGCTGTAGGGTGCTTTGGTAGTGTCCTGTCACTGTGCATAGGTCATCATCATTCCAGTCACAGTGGTATCTGGTATCTGTCTAGTGGTATCTAATTCCAGACATTACTGCCGTCTAATTCCAGATATATTACTGGCATATAATTACACACATTTAAAAATGGAGAACAAAAATTTGGAGGGTAAAATTGGGAAAGATCAAGATCCACTTCCACCTATTGCTGAAGCTGCTGCCACTAGTCATGGCAGAGATGATGAAATGCCATCAACATCGTCTGCCAAGGCTGATGCCCAATGTCATAGTAGAGAGCATGTAAAATCCAAAAAACAAAAGTTCAGGAAAATGACCCAATAATCAAAATTAAAATCATCTGAGGAGAAGCGTAAACTTGCCATTATGCAATTAATGACACGGAGTGGCAAGGAACGGCTGAGGCCCTGGCCTATGTTCATGGCTAGTGGTTCAGCTTCACATGAGGATGGAAGCACTCATCTTGCCGCTACAAAAATGAAAAGAGTTAAGCTGGCATAAGCACAGCAAAGAACTGTGCATTCTTCTAAATCACAAATCCCCAAGGAGAGTCCAATTGTGTCGGTTGCGATGCCTGACCTTCCCAACACTGGACGAGAAGAGGTGGCTCCTTCCACCATTTGCACGCCTCCTGCAAGTGCTGGAAGGAGCACCCACAGTCCAGTTCCTGATATTGAAATTGAAGATGTCACGGTTGAGGTACACCAGGATGAGGATATGGGTGTTGCTGGCGCTGAGGAGGAAATTGACAAGGAGGATTCTGATGGTGGTGTGGTTTGTTTAAGTTAGGCACCCGGGGAGACACCTGTTGTCCATGGGAAGAATAAGGCCATTGACATGCCTGGTCGAAATACAAAAAAAATCACCTAGGAACATCCTCCCTTATACGTCACTTGGAGCGCATTCATCAGAAGTTATTGACAAGTTCAAAAACTTTGGGTGACAGTGGAAGCAGTCCACTGACAACTAAATCCCTTCTTCCTCTTGTACCCAAGCTCCTGCAAACCACCCCACCAACTCCCTCAATGTCAATTTCCTCCTTAGACAGGAACGCCAATAGTCCTGCAGGCCATGTCACTGGCAAGTATGACGAGTCCTCTCCTAACTGGGATTCCTCCTATGGATCATTGAGTGGAATGCCTACTGCTGCTGTTGTTACTGCTGGCACTGCCGTTGTTGCTGCTGGGAGTCGATCGTCATCCCAGAGGGGAAGTCGGAAAACCACTTGTACTACTTCCAGTAAGCAATTGACTGTCCAACAGTCCTTTGGGAGGAAGATGAAATATCACAGCAGTCATCCTGTTGCAAAGCAGATAACTAAGGCCTTTACAACTATGTTGGTGTTAGACGTGCCTCCGGTATCCACCGTTAGTTCACAGGGACTTAGAGAATTGCTTGAGGTAGTGTGTCCCTGGTACCAAATACCATCTAGGTTCCACTTCTCTAGGCAGGCGATACTGAGAATGTACACAGACGTCAGAAAAAGAGTCACCAGTGTCCTAAAAAATGCAGTTGTACCCAGTGTCCACTTAACCACGGACATGTGGACAAGTGGAGCAGGGCAGACTAAGGACTATATGACTGTGACACCCTACTGGGTAGATGTATTGCCTCCCGCAGCAACAACAGCAGCAGCGGCACCAGTAGCAGCATCTCGCAAATGCCAACTCATTCCTAGGCAGGCTACGCTTTGTATCACCGCTTTCCATAAGAGGCACACAGCTGACAACCTCTTACGGAAACTGAGGAACATCATTGCAGAATGGCTTACCCCAATTGGACTCTCCTGGGGATTTGTAACATCGGACAACGCCACCAATATTGTGCGTGCATTACATGTGGGCAAATTCCAGCACGTCCCATGTTTTGCACATACAATGAATTTGGTGGTGCAGAATTTTTTTAAAAACGACAGGGGCGTAATGGAGATGCTGTCGGTGGCACGAAGAATTGAGGGCCACTTTCTGCATTCAGCCACCACGTGCCGAAGACTGGAGCACCAGCAAACACTCCTGAACATGCCCTGCCATCAGCTGAAGCAAGAGGTGGTAACGAGGTGGAATTCAACCCTCTATATGCTTCAGAGGATGGAGGAGCAGCAAAAGGCCATTCAAGCCTATACATCTGCCTATGCTATAGGCAAAGGAGGGGGACTGCACCTGACTCAAGCACAGTGGAGAATGATTTCAATGTTGTGCAAGGTTCTCCAACCCTTTGAACTTGCCACACGTGAAGTCAGTTCAGACACTGTCAGCCTAAGTAAGGTCATTCCCCTCATCAGGTTTTTGCAGAAGCAGCTGGAGAGATTGAAGGAGGAGCTAAAACGGAGCGATTCCGCTAGGCATGTGGGACTTGTGGATGGAGCCCTTCATTCTCTTAACCAGGATTCACGGGTGGTCAATCTGTTGAAATCAGAGCACTACATTTTGGCCACCATGCTCAATCCTAGGTTTAAAGCCTACATTGTATCTCTCTTTCCAGCAGACACAAGTCTGCAGATGTTCAAAGACCTGCTGGTGAGCCAATTGTCAAGTCAAGCGGAACGTGACCCGCCAACAGCTCCTCCTTTATTTTCTACCGTCACTGGAGCTGCCAGGAAAAGGATAACATTTCCAAAACCGCCTGCTGGCGGTGATGCAGGGCAGTCAGGAGCGATAGCTGACATCTGGTCCGGACTGAAGGACCTACCAATGGTTACTGATATGTCGTCTACTGTCACTGCATATGATTCTGTCACCATTGAAAGAATGGTGGAGGATTATATGAGTGACAGCATCTAAGTAGGCATGTCAGACAGTCCGTATGTATACTGGCAGGAAAAAGGCAATTTGGAGGCCCTTGCACAAACTGGCTTTACTTTACCTAAGTTGCCCCCCCTCCAGTGTGTACTCCGAAAGAGTGTTTAGTGCAGCCGGTAACCTTGTCAGCGATCGGCATAGGAGTTTACTTCCAGAAAATGTGGAGAAGATGATGTTCATCAAAATTAATTACAATCAATTCCTCCGTGGAGACATTTATCAGCAATTGCCTCCAGAAAGTACACAGGGACCTGTGATGGTGGATTCCAGTGGAGATGAATTAATAATCTGTGAGGAGGGGGATGTACACAGTGAAAGGGGTGAGGAATCAGACGATGAGGAGGAGGTGGACATCTTGCCTCTGTAGAGCCAGTTTGTGCAAGGAGAGATTGATTGCTTCTTTTTTGATGGGGGCACAAACCAACCAATCATTTCAGCCACAGTCGTGTGGCAGACCCTGTTGATGAAATGTTGGGTTTGTTAAAGTGTGCATGTCCTGTTTATACAATATAAGCGTGGGTGGGAGGGCCCAAGGACAATTCCATCTTGCGCCTTTTTTTTTTTAAATATATATTTGCATTATGTGCTGTTTGGGGACTATTTTTTTAAGTGCCATCCTGTCTGACACTGCAGTGCCACTCCTAGATGGGCCAGGTGTTTGTGCCGCCCACTTAGGTCGCTTAGCTTAGTCATCCAGCGACCTTGGTGCAAATTTTAGGACAAAAAATAATATTGTGAGGTGTGAGGTGTTCAGTAGCTTCAGCAAATTGGGTGTAGGTAGATGGATGACGCTGTACATCTGGCTCTGTCATTGGTGGCATAATGGTAGAAGGCTCTAGTAGCCTCACGCGCTGTGTACTGGCAGTTGGGCACGAGGAGAGAGCGGGAAGCAGTCTCGTGCATGACGAGGACAGCTGCAGGTGGCGGGAGGATGAGAAGGAGGGAGCGTCTACGAGCCGCGAGGAAGCCGGGTCCCCTTACCAGAGCGTCAGCGGGAGGAGATTGCCGGAGCCGCACCACGGAGGAAGCCGGGTCCCCTTACTGGAGCATCAGTTGCTGCATCTTGCTGCTCTGTGTCAGTTCTAGCATCCTGATCAGTACTCAATATCTGTGCTCAGTATTAGTGCTGCATTGTGGTGACCTGTATACTACAGTACATTTCTAAAAGTCCAGTGTCTTGTGCTGCACCTTGCTGCTGTAGGGTGCTTTGGTAGTGTCCTGTCACTGTGCATAGGTCATCATCATTCCAGTCACAGTGGTATCTGGTATCTGTCTAGTGGTATCTAATTCCAGACATTACTGCCGTCTAATTCCAGATATATTACTGGCATATAATTACACACATTTAAAAATGGAGAACAAAAATTTGGAGGGTAAAATTGGGAAAGATCAAGATCCACTTCCACCTATTGCTGAAGCTGCTGCCACTAGTCATGGCAGAGATGATGAAATGCCATCAACATCGTCTGCCAAGGCTGATGCCCAATGTCATAGTAGAGAGCATGTAAAATCCAAAAAACAAAAGTTCAGGAAAATGACCCAATAATCAAAATTAAAATCATCTGAGGAGAAGCGTAAACTTGCCATTATGCCATTTATGACACGGAGTGGCAAGGAACGGCTGAGGCCCTGGCCTATGTTCATGGCTAGTGGTTCAGCTTCACATGAGGATGGAAGCACTCATCTTGCCGCTACAAAAATGAAAAGAGTTAAGCTGGCATAAGCACAGCAAAGAACTGTGCATTCTTCTAAATCACAAATCCCCAAGGAGAGTCCAATTGTGTCGGTTGCGATGCCTGACCTTCCCAACACTGGACGAGAAGAGGTGGCTCCTTCCACCATTTGCACGCCTCCTGCAAGTGCTGGAAGGAGCACCCACAGTCCAGTTCCTGATATTGAAATTGAAGATGTCACTGTTGAGGTACACCAGGATGAGGATATGGGTGTTGCTGGCGCTGAGGAGGAAATTGACAAGGAGGATTCTGATGGTGGTGTGGTTTGTTTAAGTCAGGCACCCGGGGAGACACCTGTTGTCCATGGGAAGAATAAGGCCGTTGACATGCCTGGTCGAAATACAAAAAAAATCACCTAGGAACATCCTCCCTTATACGTCACTTGGAGCGCATTCATCAGAAGTTATTGACAAGTTCAAAAACTTTGGGTGACAGCGGAAGCAGTCCACTGACAACTAAATCCCTTCTTCCTCTTGTACCCAAGCTCCTGCAAACCACCCCACCAACTCCCTCAATGTCAATTTCCTCCTTAGACAGGAACGCCAATAGTCCTGCAGGCCATGTCACTGGCAAGTATGACGAGTCCTCTCCTAACTGGGATTCCTCCTATGGATCATTGAGTGGAATGCCTACTGCTGCTGTTGTTACTGCTGGCACTGCCGTTGTTGCTGCTGGGAGTCGATCGTCATCCCAGAGGGGAAGTCGGAAAACCACTTGTACTACTTCCAGTAAGCAATTGACTGTCCAACAGTCCTTTGGGAGGAAGATGAAATATCACAGCAGTCATCCTGTTGCAAAGCAGATAACTCAGGCCTTTACAACTATGTTGGTGTTAGACGTGCCTCCGGTATCCACCGTTAGTTCACAGGGACTTAGAGAATTGCTTGAGGTAGTGTGTCCTTGGTACCAAATACCATCTAGGTTCCACTTCTCTAGGCAGGCGATACCGAGAATGTACACAGACGTCAGAAAAAGAGTCACCAGTGTCCTAAAAAATGCAGTTGTACCCAGTGTCCACTTAACCACGGACATGAGGACAAGTGGAGCAGGGCAGACTAAGGACTATATGACTGTGACAGCCCACTGGGTAGATGTATTGCCTCCCGCAGCAACAACAGCAGCAGCGGCAACAGTAGCAGCATCTCGCAAACGCCAACTCATTCCTAGGCAGGCTACGCTTTGTATCACCGCTTTCCATAAGAGGCACACAGCTGACAACCTCTTACGGAAACTGAGGAACATCATTGCAGAATGGCTTACCCCAATTGGACTCTCCTGGGGATTTGTAACATCGGACAACGCCACCAATATTGTGCGTGCATTACATGTGGGCAAATTCCAGCACGTCCCATGTTTTGCACATACAATGAATTTGGTGGTGCAGAATTTTTTTAAAAACGACAGGGGCGTAATGGAGATGCTGTCGGTGGCACGAAGAATTGAGGGCCACTTTCTGCATTCAGCCACCACGTGCCGAAGACTGGAGCACCAGCAAACACTCCTGAACATGCCCTGCCATCAGCTGAAGCAAGAGGTGGTAACGAGGTGGAATTCAACCCTCTATATGCTTCAGAGGATGGAGGAGCAGCAAAAGGCCATTCAAGCCTATACATCTGCCTATGATATAGGCAAAGGAGGGGGACTGCACCTGACTCAAGCGCAGTGGAGAATGATTTCAATGTTGTGCAAGGTTCTGCAACCCTTTGAACTTGCCACACGTGAAGTCAGTTCAGACACTGTCAGCCTAAGTAAGGTCATTCCCCTCATCAGGTTTTTGCAGAAGCAGCTGGAGAGATTGAAGGAGGAGCTAAAACGGAGCGATTCCGCTAGGCATGTGGGACTTGTGGATGGAGCCCTTCATTCTCTTAACCAGGATTCACGGATGGTCAATCTGTTGAAATCAGAGCACTACATTTTGGCCACCATGCTCAATCCTAGGTTTAAAGCCTACATTGTATCTCTCTTTCCAGCAGACACAAGTCTGCAGATGTTCAAAGGCCTGCTGGTGAGCCAATTGTCAAGTCAAGCGGAACGTGACCCGCCAACAGCTCCTCCTTTATTTTCTACCGCCACTGGAGCTGCCAGGAAAAGGATAAAATTTCCAAAACCGCCTGCTGGCGGTGATGCAGGGCAGTCAGGAGCGATAGCTGACATCTGGTCCGGACTGAAGGACCTGCCAATGGTTACTGATATGTCGTCTACTGTCACTGCATATGATTCTGTCACCATTGAAAGAATGGTGGAGGATTATATGAGTGACAGCATCTAAGTAGGCATGTCAGACAGTCCGTATGTATACTGGCAGGAAAAAGGCAATTTGGAGGCCCTTGCACAAACTGGCTTTACTTTACCTAAGTTGCCCCCCCTCCAGTGTGTACTCCGAAAGAGTGTTTAGTGCAGCCGGTAACCTTGTCAGCGATCGGCATAGGAGTTTACTTCCAGAAAATGTAGAGAAGATGATGTTCATCAAAATTAATTACAATCAATTCCTTTACCAGCAATTGCCACCAGAAAGTACACAGGGACCTGTGATGGTGGATTCCAGTGGAGATGAATTAATAATCTGTGAGGAGGGGGATGTACACAGTGAAAGGGGTGAGGAATCAGACGATGAGGAGGAGGTGGACATCTTGCCTCTGTAGAGCCAGTTTGTGCAAGGAGAGATTGATTGCTTCTTTTTTGATGGGGGCACAAACCAACCAATAATTTCAGCCACAGTCGTGTGGCAGACCCTGTTGCTGAAATGTTGGGTTTGTTAAAGTGTGCATGTCCTGTTTATACAACATAAGCGTGGGTGGGAGGGCCCAAGGACAATTCCATCTTGCGCCTTTTTTTTTTTTAATATATATTTGCATTATGTGCTGTTTGGGGACTATTTTTTTAAGTGCCATCCTGTCTGACACTGCAGTGCCACTCCTAGATGGGCCAGGTGTTTGTGCCGCCCACTTGGGTTGCTTAGCTTAGTCATCCAGCGACCTTGGTGCAAATATTAGGACAAAAAATAATATTGTGAGGTGTGAGGTGTTCAGTAGCTTCAGCAAATTGGGTGTAGGTAGATGGATGACGCTGTACATCTGGCTCTGTCATTGGTGGCATAATGGTAGAAGGCTCTAGTAGCCTCACGCGCTGTGTACTGGCAGTTGGGCACGAGGAGAGAGCGGGAAGCAGTCTCGTGCATGACGAGGACAGCTGCAGGTGGCGGGAGGATGAGAAGGAGGGAGCGTCTACGAGCCGCGAGGAAGCCGGGTCCCCTTACCAGAGCGTCAGCGGGAGGAGATTGCCGGAGCCGCACCACGGAGGAAGCCGGGTCCCCTTACTGGAGCATCAGTTGCTGCATCTTGCTGCTCCGTGTCAGTTCTAGCATCCTGATCAGTACTCAATATCTGTGCTCAGTATTAGTGCTGCATTGTGGTGACCTGTATACTACAGTACATTTCTAAAAGTCCAGTGTCTTGTGCTGCACCTTGCTGCTGTAGGGTGCTTTGGTAGTGTCCTGTCACTGTGCATAGGTCATCATCATTCCAGTCACAGTGGTATCTGGTATCTGTCTAGTGGTATCTAATTCCAGACATTACTGCCGTCTAATTCCAGATATATTACTGGCATATAATTACACACATTTAAAAATGGAGAACAAAAATTTGGAGGGTAAAATTGGGAAAGATCAAGATCCACTTCCACCTATTGCTGAAGCTGCTGCCACTAGTCATGGCAGAGATGATGAAATGCCATCAACATCGTCTGCCAAGGCTGATGCCCAATGTCATAGTAGAGAGCATGTAAAATCCAAAAAACAAAAGTTCAGGAAAATGACCCAATAATCAAAATTAAAATCATCTGAGGAGAAGCGTAAACTTGCCATTATGCCATTTATGACACGGAGTGGCAAGGAACGGCTGAGGCCCTGGCCTATGTTCATGGCTAGTGGTTCAGCTTCACATGAGGATGGAAGCACTCATCTTGCCGCTACAAAAATGAAAAGAGTTAAGCTGGCATAAGCACAGCAAAGAACTGTGCATTCTTCTAAATCACAAATCCCCAAGGAGAGTCCAATTGTGTCGGTTGCGATGCCTGACCTTCCCAACACTGGACGAGAAGAGGTGGCTCCTTCCACCATTTGCACGCCTCCTGCAAGTGCTGGAAGGAGCACCCACAGTCCAGTTCCTGATATTGAAATTGAAGATGTCACTGTTGAGGTACACCAGGATGAGGATATGGGTGTTGCTGGCGCTGAGGAGGAAATTGACAAGGAGGATTCTGATGGTGGTGTGGTTTGTTTAAGTCAGGCACCCGGGGAGACACCTGTTGTCCATGGGAAGAATAAGGCCGTTGACATGCCTGGTCGAAATACAAAAAAAATCACCTAGGAACATCCTCCCTTATACGTCACTTGGAGCGCATTCATCAGAAGTTATTGACAAGTTCAAAAACTTTGGGTGACAGCGGAAGCAGTCCACTGACAACTAAATCCCTTCTTCCTCTTGTACCCAAGCTCCTGCAAACCACCCCACCAACTCCCTCAATGTCAATTTCCTCCTTAGACAGGAACGCCAATAGTCCTGCAGGCCATGTCACTGGCAAGTATGACGAGTCCTCTCCTAACTGGGATTCCTCCTATGGATCATTGAGTGGAATGCCTACTGCTGCTGTTGTTACTGCTGGCACTGCCGTTGTTGCTGCTGGGAGTCGATCGTCATCCCAGAGGGGAAGTCGGAAAACCACTTGTACTACTTCCAGTAAGCAATTGACTGTCCAACAGTCCTTTGGGAGGAAGATGAAATATCACAGCAGTCATCCTGTTGTAAAGCAGATAACTCAGGCCTTTACAACTATGTTGGTGTTAGACGTGCCTCCGGTATCCACCGTTAGTTCACAGGGACTTAGAGAATTGCTTGAGGTAGTGTGTCCTTGGTACCAAATACCATCTAGGTTCCACTTCTCTAGGCAGGCGATACCGAGAATGTACACAGACGTCAGAAAAAGAGTCACCAGTGTCCTAAAAAATGCAGTTGTACCCAGTGTCCACTTAACCACGGACATGTGGACAAGTGGAGCAGGGCAGACTAAGGACTATATGACTGTGACAGCCCACTGGGTAGATGTATTGCCTCCCGCAGCAACAACAGCAGCAGCGGCAACAGTAGCAGCATCTCGCAAACGCCAACTCATTCCTAGGCAGGCTACGCTTTGTATCACCGCTTTCCATAAGAGGCACACAGCTGACAACCTCTTACGGAAACTGAGGAACATCATTGCAGAATGGCTTACCCCAATTGGACTCTCCTGGGGATTTGTAACATCGGACAACGCCACCAATATTGTGCGTGCATTACATGTGGGCAAATTCCAGCACGTCCCATGTTTTGCACATACAATGAATTTGGTGGTGCAGAATTTTTTTAAAAACGACAGGGGCGTAATGGAGATGCTGTCGGTGGCACGAAGAATTGAGGGCCACTTTCTGCATTCAGCCACCACGTGCCGAAGACTGGAGCACCAGCAAACACTCCTGAACATGCCCTGCCATCAGCTGAAGCAAGAGGTGGTAACGAGGTGGAATTCAACCCTCTATATGCTTCAGAGGATGGAGGAGCAGCAAAAGGCCATTCAAGCCTATACATCTGCCTATGATATAGGCAAAGGAGGGGGACTGCACCTGACTCAAGCGCAGTGGAGAATGATTTCAATGTTGTGCAAGGTTCTGCAACCCTTTGAACTTGCCACACGTGAAGTCAGTTCAGACACTGTCAGCCTAAGTAAGGTCATTCCCCTCATCAGGTTTTTGCAGAAGCAGCTGGAGAGATTGAAGGAGGAGCTAAAACGGAGCGATTCCGCTAGGCATGTGGGACTTGTGGATGGAGCCCTTCATTCTCTTAACCAGGATTCACGGGTGGTCAATCTGTTGAAATCAGAGCACTACATTTTGGCCACCATGCTCAATCCTAGGTTTAAAGCCTACATTGTATCTCTCTTTCCAGCAGACACAAGTCTGCAGATGTTCAAAGGCCTGCTGGTGAGCCAATTGTCAAGTCAAGCGGAACGTGACCCGCCAACAGCTCCTCCTTTATTTTCTACCGCCACTGGAGCTGCCAGGAAAAGGATAAAATTTCCAAAACCGCCTGCTGGCGGTGATGCAGGGCAGTCAGGAGCGATAGCTGACATCTGGTCCGGACTGAAGGACCTGCCAATGGTTACTGATATGTCGTCTACTGTCACTGCATATGATTCTGTCACCATTGAAAGAATGGTGGAGGATTATATGAGTGACAGCATCTAAGTAGGCATGTCAGACAGTCCGTATGTATACTGGCAGGAAAAAGGCAATTTGGAGGCCCTTGCACAAACTGGCTTTACTTTACCTAAGTTGCCCCCCCTCCAGTGTGTACTCCGAAAGAGTGTTTAGTGCAGCCGGTAACCTTGTCAGCGATCGGCATAGGAGTTTACTTCCAGAAAATGTGGAGAAGATGATGTTCATCAAAATTAATTACAATCAATTCCTTTACCAGCAATTGCCACCAGAAAGTACACAGGGACCTGTGATGGTGGATTCCAGTGGAGATGAATTAATAATCTGTGAGGAGGGGGATGTACACAGTGAAAGGGGTGAGGAATCAGACGATGAGGAGGAGGTGGACATCTTGCCTCTGTAGAGCCAGTTTGTGCAAGGAGAGATTGATTGCTTCTTTTTTGATGGGGGCACAAACCAACCAATCATTTCAGCCACAGTCGTGTGGCAGACCCTGTTGCTGAAATGTTGGGTTTGTTAAAGTGTGCATGTACTGTTTATACAACATAAGCGTGGGTGGGAGGGCCCAAGGACAATTCCATCTTGCGCCTTTTTTTTTTTAAATATATATTTGCATTATGTGCTGTTTGGGGACTATTTTTTTAAGTGCCATCCTGTCTGACACTGCAGTGCCACTCCTAGATGGGCCAGGTGTTTGTGCCGCCCACTTGGGTCGCTTAGCTTAGTCATCCAGCGACCTTGGTGCAAATTTTAGGACAAAAAATAATATTGTGAGGTGTGAGGTGTTCAGAATAGACAGGAAATGAGTGGAAATTATGGTTATTGAGGTTAATAATACTATAGGATCGAAATTACCCCCAAATTCTATGATTTAAGCTGTTTTTGAGGGGTTTTTGAAAAAAACACCCAAATCCAAATCGCACCCAAATGCGACTATTGTTAAGGGAGGTTTTGGCAAAACGCGTCCGAATCCAAAACACGACTGCGGAACCGAATCCAAAACCAAAACACAAAAGCTGAAAAATGCCCACTGCACATCTCTAATTCTAACTATATGAAGTTATTTCTCAGACAATTACAAGTAACTTTATGTACTGTAGTTAGAATTCTCATACTTCCTATGCAAGAGCAGATATCTCCAGCAGTAATGTGTATGTTTCCAGTGTATTAGGTTTTGGGTTCTAATCCTGGATATGTCACTTGCAAATTAATTGTCAGAGAAATAATCAGCATTGTGAGTGAGCAGATCTATGAAGTGAGTGGCTGGACCTCTACATAGTTCTGCCTAGTTGCAATGGTTTTGTATTAGCTTTATACAGTTAGAATCTGCAGGCTTGCTATGCAGGAGCAAATATGTGTGTGTATGTATATATATATATATATATATATTATAAGGGCACGGTCGTGCCCTTATATTAAGGCTGAATCGAACAAATGGAATTCTCCAATAGGGAACTTCTGAGATGGGGGCATGGTGTTTGAGGGGCTACACCTCAAAAGTGATTGGACGTACTGAGCTGAAATTTGGCATGGACGCGTAGAATCGTCACCCACTGCTGCACGCCAAATTTCAGGGCAAAATAATAAAAAATTAGGAATTGGGAGTAACCTAAAGTTTCAACTGTCAGTTTTTTTCTGTAACTTCCTGGTTGGCTTTTTGACATCGTTTTCCCATATAGTGAATGAGAATTTTTTTGGGAAGGCATAACTCAGGATAGAGGACGAATTAAGACTTGGGGTTTGTTTTATTAGATAGATCTTGTCCCAGTGTAGTGCCTTTTGGGGTTGTGGTTTTTCAGAAAGTTATAGTTTTTTTTTAATTAAGTAAAATATGCCCCATTATAAAGATTGGGCTTTTCAATTTGTTGCGGCTGCGCAGTGGCCGCCAGCAGGGGGTGTACAAAGAGTAGCTTCAGCAAATTGGGTGTAGGTAGATGGATGACGCTGTACATCTGGCTCTGTCATTGGTGGCATACTGGTAGAAGGCTCTAGTAGCCTCACGCGCTGTGTACTGGCAGTTGGGCACGAGGAGAGAGCTGGAAGCAGTCTCGTGCATGACGAGGACAGCTGCAGGTGGCGGGAGGATGAGAAGGAGGGAGCGTCTACGAGCCGCGAGGAAGCCGGGTCCCCTTACCAGAGTGTCAGCGGGAGGAGATTGCCTCAGCCGCACCACGGAGGAAGCCGGGTCCCCTTACTGGAGCATCAGTGGGAGGAGATCGCCGGAGCCACGCCACGGAGGAAGCCGGGTCTCCTTACAGAGCGTCAGCGGGATATCGCCGGAGCCACGCCACGGAGGAAGCCGGGTCCCCTTACCAGAGCGTCAGCGGGAGGAGATTGTCAAAGCTGCACCATGGAGGAAGCCGGGTCCCCTTACCAGAGCGTCAGCGGGAGGAGATCGCCGGAGCCGCACCACGGAGGAAGCCGGGTCCCCTTACTGGAGCATCAGCGGGAGGAGATCGCCGGGTCACGCGCCACAGAAGAAGCCGGGTCCCCTTACCTGAGCCTCAGTGGGAGAAGATTGCCAAAGCCGCGCTGAGTAAATATATGACTGCCGCCATCTCTTCTCCCCCCTCCGCAGCACTCCTTGTTGTGCAACCCCTGGTCTCCCTCCTGGGCTCCCTGCATTCTGCTGCCTCCCCCTCCGTAGTAGTTCTCTGTCCGTCCGCACATCCGCTTCCCTGGCTCTCAGCAGCAGATAACCTCCATGCACCCTCCCCCCCCCGCTGTATGTGTGCGTGGGTTTGAGACAGTGTTGCTGTATGTGTGGGTGGGTGGAGGGGGGGTGCTGGCAGGGTGAGACAGTGTTGCTGTATGTGTCAGTGGGTGGGAGACAGTGTTGCTGAATGTGTGGGTGGGTGGAGGGGGGTGCTGGCAAGGGAGACAGTGTTGCAATATGTGTGGGTGGGTGGAAGGGGGTGCTGGCAGGGGAGACAGTGTTGCAGTATGTGTGCGTGGGTGGGAGACAGTGTTGCTGTATGTGTGGGTGGGTGGAAGGGGGTGCTGGCAGGGGAAACAGTGTTGCTGTATGTGTGCGTGGGTGGGAGACAGTGTTGCTGTATGTGTGGGTGGGTGGAGGGGGGTGCTGGCAGGGGAGACAGTGTTGCTGTATGTGTGCGTGGGTGGGAGACAGTGTTGCTGTATGTGTGGGTGGGTGGAGGGTGGTGCTGGCAGGGGAGACAGTGTTGCTGTATGTGTGCGTGGGTGGGAGACAGTGTTGCTGTATGTGTGGGTGGGTGGAAGGGGGTGCTGGCAGGGGAGACAGTGTTGCTGTATGTGTGCGTGGATTTGAGACAGTGTTGCTGTATGTGTGGGTGGGTGGAGGGGGGTGCTGGCAGGGGAGACAGTGTTGCTGTATGTGTGCGTGGGTGGGAGACAGTGTTGCTGTATGTGTGGGTGGGTGGAGGGGGGTGCTGGCAGGGGAGATAGTGTTGCTGTATGTGTGCGTGGGTGGGAGACAGTGTTGCTGTATGTGTGGGTGGGTGGAGGGGGGTGCTGGCAGGGGAGACAGTGTTGCTGTATGTGTGCGTGGGTGGGAGACAGTGTTGCTGTATGTGTGGGTGGGTGGAAGGGGATGCTGGCAGGGGAGACATGTGTTGCTGTATGTGTCCGTGGGTTTGAGACAGTGTTGCTGTATGTATGTGTTGGTGGGTGGAGGGGGGTGCTGTCAAGGGAAAACAGTGTTGCTGTATGTGTGCGTGGGTGGAAGACAGTGTTGCTGTATGTGTGGGTGGGTGGAGGGGGGGTGCTGGCAGGGGAGACAGTGTTGCTGTATGTGTGCGTGGGTGGGAGACAGTGTTGCTGTATGTGTGGGTGGGTGGAGGGGGGTGCTGGCAGGGGAGACAGTGTTGCTGTATGTGTGCGTGGGTTTGAGACAGTGTTGCTGTATGTGTGGGTGGGTGGAGGGGGGTGCTGGCAGGGGAGTCAGTGTTGCTGTATGTGTGCGTGGGTGGGAGAAAGTGTTGAAGTATGCGTGGGTGGGTGGAGGGGGGTGCTGACAGGGGAGATAGTGTTGCTGTATGTGTACGTGGGTGGGAGACAGTGTTGCTGTATGTGTGGGTGGGTGGAAGGGGATGCTGGCAGGGGAGACAGTGTTGCTGTATGTGTGCGTGGGATTGAGACAGTGTTGCTGTATGTATGCGTGGGTGGGTGGAGGGGGGTGCTGGCAGGGGAGACAGTGTTGCTGTATGTGTGCGTGGGTGGAAGACAGTGTTGCTGTATGTGTGGTTGGGTGGATGGGGGGTGCTGGCAGGGGAGACAGTGTTGCTGTATGTGTGCTTGGGTGGGAGACAGTGTTGCTGTATGTGTGGGTGGGTGGAGGGGGGTGCTGGCAGGGGAGACAGTGTTGCTGTATGTGTGCGTGGTTGGGAGACAGTGTTGCTGTATGTGTGGGTGGGTGGAAGGGGGTGCTGGCAGGGGAGACAGTGTTGCTGTATGTGTGCGTGGGTTTGAGACAGTGTTGCTGTGTGAGTGGGTGGAAGGGGGTGCTGGCAGGGGAGACAATGTTGCTGTATGTGTGCGTGGGTGGGAGGTTGTGTTGCTATATGTGTGGGTGGGTGGAGGGGGGTGCTGGCAGGGGAAACAGTGTTGCTGTATGTGTGCATGGGTGGGAGACAGTGTTGCTGTATGTGTGGGTGGGTGGAGGGGGGTGCTGGCAGGGGAGACAGTATTGCTGTATGTGTGCGTGGCTGGGAGACAGTGTTGCTGTATGTGTGGGTGGGTGGAGGGGGGTGCTGGCAGGGGAGACTGTTGCTGTATGTGTGCGTGGGTGGTAGACATTGTTGCTGTATGTGTGGGTGGGTGGATGGGGGGTGCTGGCAGGGGAGACAGTGTTGCTGTATGTGTGCTTGGGTGGGAGACAGTGTTGCTGTATGTGTGGGTGGGTGGAAGGGGGTGCTGGCAGGGGAGACAGTGTTGCTGTATGTGTGCGTGGGTGGGAGACAGTGTTGCTGTATGTGTGGGTGGGTGGAGGGGGGTGCTGGAAGGGGAGACATTGTTGCTGTATGTGTGCGTGGTATTGAGACAGTGTTGCTGTATGTATGTGTGGGTGGGTGGAGGGGGGTGCTGGCAGGGGAGACAGTGTTGCTGTATGTGTGGGTGGGTGGAGGGGGGTGCTGGCAGGGGAGACAGTGTTGCTGTATGTGTGCGTGGGTGGGAGACAGTGTTGCTCTATGTGTGGGTGGGTGGAGGGGGGTGCTGGCAGGGGAGACAGTGTTGCTGTATGTGTGCGTGGGTGGGAGACAGTGTTGCTGTATGTATGTGTGGGTGGGTGGAGGGGGGTGCTGGCAGGGGAGACAGTGTTGCTGTATGTGTGGGTGGGTGGAGGGGGGTGCTGGTCAAGGGAGACAGTGTTGCTGTATGTGTGCGTGGGTGGGAGACAGTGTTGCTCTATGTGTGGGTGGGTGGAGGGGGGTGCTGGCAGGGGAGACAGTGTTGCTGTATGTGTGCGTGGGTGGAAGACAGTGTTGCTGTATGTGTGGTTGGGTGGATGGGGGTGCTGGCAGGGGAGACAGTGTTGCTGTATGTGTGGGTGGGTGGAGGGGGGTGCTGGCAGGGGAGACAGTGTTGCTGTATGTGTGCGTGGGTGGGAGACAGTGTTGCTGTATGTGTGGGTGGGTTGAAGGGGGTGCTGGCAGGGAATACAGTGTTGCTGTATGTGTGCGTGGGTGGGAGACAGTGTTGCTCTATGTGTGGGTGGGTGGAGGGGGGTGCTGGCAGGGGAGACAGTGTTGCTGTATGTGTGCGTGGGTGGGAGACAGTGTTGCTGTATGTATGTGTGGGTGGGTGGAGGGGGGTGCTGGCAGGGGAGACAGTGTTGCTGTATGTGTGCGTGGGTGGAAGACAGTGTTGCTGTATGTGTGGTTGGGTGGATGGGGGGTGCTGGCAGGGGAGACAGTGTTGCTGTATGTGTGGGTGGGTGGAGGGGGGTGCTGGTCAAGGGAGACAGTGTTGCTGTATGTGTGCGTGGGTAGGAGACAGTGTTGCTGTATGTGTGGGTGGGTTGAAGGGGGTGCTGGCAGGGAATACAGTGTTGCTGTATGTGTGCGTGGGTGGGAGACAGTGTTGCTCTATGTGTGGGTGGGTGGAGGGGGGTGCTGGCAGGGGAGACAGTGTTGCTGTATGTGTGCGTGGGTGGGAGACAGTGTTGCTGTATGTGTGGGTGGGTGGAAGGGGGTGCTGGCAGGGGAGACAGTGTTGCTGTATGTGTGTGTGGGTTTAAGACAGTGTTGCTGTATGTGTGGGTGGGTGGAGGGGGGTGCTGGCAGGGGAGACAGTGTTCCTGTATGTGTACGTGGGTGGGAGACAGTGTTGCTGTGTGAGTGGGTGGAAGGGGGTGCTGGCAGGGGAGACAATGTTGCTGTATGTGTGCGTGGGTGGGAGGTTGTGTTGCTGACTTATGTGTGGGTGGGTGGAGGGGGGTGCTGGCAGGGGAGACAGTGTTGCTGTATGTGTGCATGGGTGGGAGACAGTGTTGCTGTATGTGTGGGTGGGTGGAGGGGGGTGCTAGCAGGGGAGACAGTATTGCTGTATGTGTGCATGGGTGGGAGACAGTGTTGCTGTATGTGTGGGTGGAGGGGGGTGCTGGCAGGGGAGACTGTTGCTGTATGTGTGCGTGGGTGGTAGACATTGTTGCTGTATGTGTGGGTGGGTGGAGGGGGGGTGCTGGCAGGGGAGACAGTGTTGCTGTATGTGTGCGTGGGTGGGAGACAGTGTTGCTGTATGTGTGGGTGGGTGGAGGGGGGTGCTGGCAGGGGAGACAGTGTTGGTGTATGAGTGCGTGGGTGGGAGACAGTGTTGCTGTATGTGTGGGTGGGTGGAGGAGGGTGCTGGCAGGGAAGACAGTGTTGCTGTATGTGTGCGTGGGTGGGAGACAGTGCTGCTGTATGTGTGGGTGGGTGGGTGGAGGGGGGTGCTGGCAGGGGAGACAGTGTTGCTGTATGTGTGCGTGGGTGGTAGACAGTGTTGCTGTATGTGTGGGTGGGTGGAAGGGGGTGCTGGCAGGGGAGACAGTGTTGCTCTATGCGTGAGTGGGTTTGAGACAGTGTTGCTGTATGGGTGGGTGGAGGAGGGTGCTGGCAGGGGAGACAGTGTTGGTGTATGTGTGCGTGGGTGGGAGACAGTGTTGCTGTATGTGTGGGTGGGTGGAGGGTGGTGCTGGCAGGGGAGACAGTGTTGGTGTATGTGTGCGTGGGTGGGAGACAGTGTTGCTGTATGTGTGGGTGGGTAGAGGGGGGTGCTGGCAAGGGAGACAGTGTTGCTGTATGTGTGCGTGGGTGGGAGACAGTGTTGCTGTATGTGTGGGTGGGTGTAAGGGGGTGCTGGCAGGGGAGACAGTGTTGGTGTATGTGTGCGTGGGTGGGAGACAGAGCTGCTGTATGTGTGGGTGGGTGGAGGGGGGTGCTGGCAGGGAAGACAGTGTTGCTGTATGTGTGCGTGGGTGGGAGACAGTGTTGCTGTATGTGTGGGTGGGTGGAGGGGGGTGCTGGCAGGGGAGACAGTGTTGCTCTATGCGTGAGTGGGTTTGAGACAGTGTTGCTATATGGGTGGGTGGAGGAGGGTGCTGGCAGGGGAGACAGTGTTGGTGTATGTGTGCGTGGGTTGGAGACAGTGTTGCTGTATGTGTGGGTGAGTGGAAGGGGGTGCTGGCAGGGGAGACAGTGTTGCTGTATGTGTGCGTGGGTGGGAGACAGTGTTGCTGTATGTGTGGGTGGGTAGAGGGGGGTGCTGGCAAGGGAGACAGTGTTGCTGTATGTGTGCGTGGGTGGGAGACAGTGTTGCTGTATGTGTGGGTGGGTGTAAGGGGGTGCTGGCAGGGGAGACAGTGTTGGTGTATGTGTGCGTGGGTGGGAGACAGAGCTGCTGTATGTGTGGGTGGAGGGGGGTGCTGGCAGGGGAGACAGTGTTGCTGTATGTGTGCGTGGGTGGGAGACAGTGTTGCTGTATGTGTGGGTGGGTGGAGGGGGGTGCTGGCAGGGGAGACAGTGTTGGTGTATGTTTGCGTGAGTGGGAGAGAGTGTTGCTGTATGTGTGGGTGGGTGGAAGGGGGTGCTGGCAGGGGAGACAGTGTTGCTGTATGTGTGCGTGGGTGGGAGACAGTGTTGCTGTATGTATGTGTGGGTGGGTGGAGGGGGGTGCTGGCAGGGGAGACAGTGTTGCTGTATGTGTGCGTGGGTGGAAGACAGTGTTGCTGTATGTGTGGTTGGGTGGATGGGGGGTGCTGGCAGGGGAGACAGTGTTGCTGTATGTGTGGGTGGGTGGAGGGGGGTGCTGGTCAAGGGAGACAGTGTTGCTGTATGTGTGCGTGGGTAGGAGACAGTGTTGCTGTATGTGTGGGTGGGTTGAAGGGGGTGCTGGCAGGGAATACAGTGTTGCTGTATGTGTGCGTGGGTGGGAGACAGTGTTGCTCTATGTGTGGGTGGGTGGAGGGGGGGTGCTGGCAGGGGAGACAGTGTTGCTGTATGTGTGCGTGGGTGGGAGACAGTGTTGCTGTATGTGTGGGTGGGTGGAAGGGGGTGCTGGCAGGGGAGACAGTGTTGCTGTATGTGTGTGTGGGTTTAAGACAGTGTTGCTGTATGTGTGGGTGGGTGGAGGGGGGTGCTGGCAGGGGAGACAGTGTTCCTGTATGTGTACGTGGGTGGGAGACAGTGTTGCTGTGTGAGTGGGTGGAAGGGGGTGCTGGCAGGGGAGACAATGTTGCTGTATGTGTGCGTGGGTGGGAGGTTGTGTTGCTGACTTATGTGTGGGTGGGTGGAGGGGGGTGCTGGCAGGGGAGACAGTGTTGGTGTATGTGTGCGTGGGTGGGAGACAGTGTTGCTGTATGTGTGGGTGGGTAGAGGGGGGGTGCTGGCAAGGGAGACAGTGTTGCTGTATGTGTGCGTGGGTGGGAGACAGTGTTGCTGTATGTGTGGGTGGGTGTAAGGGGGTGCTGGCAGGGGAGACAGTGTTGGTGTATGTGTGCGTGGGTGGGAGACAGAGCTGCTGTATGTGTGGGTGGGTGGAGGGGGGTGCTGGCAGGGAAGACAGTGTTGCTGTATGTGTGCGTGGGTGGGAGACAGTGTTGCTGTATGTGTGGGTGGGTGGAGGGGGGTGCTGGCAGGGGAGACAGTGTTGCTCTATGCGTGAGTGGGTTTGAGACAGTGTTGCTATATGGGTGGGTGGAGGAGGGTGCTGGCAGGGGAGACAGTGTTGGTGTATGTGTGCGTGGGTTGGAGACAGTGTTGCTGTATGTGTGGGTGAGTGGAAGGGGGTGCTGGCAGGGGAGACAGTGTTGCTGTATGTGTGCGTGGGTGGGAGACAGTGTTGCTGTATGTGTGGGTGGGTAGAGGGGGGTGCTGGCAAGGGAGACAGTGTTGCTGTATGTGTGCGTGGGTGGGAGACAGTGTTGCTGTATGTGTGGGTGGGTGTAAGGGGGTGCTGGCAGGGGAGACAGTGTTGGTGTATGTGTGCGTGGGTGGGAGACAGAGCTGCTGTATGTGTGGGTGGAGGGGGGTGCTGGCAGGGGAGACAGTGTTGCTGTATGTGTGCGTGGGTGGGAGACAGTGTTGCTGTATGTGTGGGTGGGTGGAGGGGGGTGCTGGCAGGGGAGACAGTGTTGGTGTATGTTTGCGTGAGTGGGAGAGAGTGTTGCTGTATGTGTGGGTGGGTGGAAGGGGGTGCTGGCAGGGGAGACAGTGTTGCTATATGTGTGCGTGGGTGGGAGACAGTGTTGCTGTATGTGTGGGTGGGTAGAGGTTGGTGCTGGCAAGGGAGACAGTGTTGCTGTATGTGTGGGTGGGTGGAAGGGGGTGCTGGCAGGGGAGACAGTGTTGCTGTATGTGTGGGTGGGTGGAGGGGGGTGCTGGCAGGGGAGACAGTGTTGCTGTATGTGTGGGTGGGTGGAGGGGGGTGCTGGCAGGGGAGACAGTGTTGCTGTATGTGTGCGTGGGTGGGAGACAGTGTTGCTGTATGTGTGGGTGGGTGGAGGGGGTGCTGGCAGGGGAGACAGTGTTGCTGTATGTGTGGGTGGGTCGGTGGAGGGGGGTGCTGGCAGGGGAGACAGTGTTGCTGTATGTGTGCGTGGGTGGTAGACAGTGTTGCTGTATGTGTGGGTGGGTGGAAGGGGGTGCTTGCAGGGGAGACAGTGTTGCTCTATGCGTGCGTGGGTTTGAGCCAGAAATGCTGTATGGGTGGGTGGTGGAGGGTGCTGGCAGGGTAGACAGTGTTGGTGTATGTGTGCGTGGTGGGAGACAGTGTTGCTGTATGTGTGGGTGGGTGGAGGGGGGTGCTGGCAGGGGAGACAGTGTTGCTGTATGTGTGCGTGGGTGGGAGACAGTGTTGCTGTAGGTGTGGGAGGGTGGAAGGGGATGCTGGCAGGGGAGACATGTGTTGCTGTATGTGTCCGTTGGTTTGAGACAGTGTTGCTGTATGTATGTGTGGGTGGGTGGAGGGGGGTGCTGTCAAGGGAAAACAGTGTTGCTGTATGTGTGCGTGGGTGGAAGACAGTGTTGCTGTATGTGTGGGTGGGTCGGAGAAAGTGTTGCTGTATGTGTGGGTGGGTGGAGGGGGGTGCTGGCAGAGGAGACAGTGTTGCTGTATGTGTGCGTGGGTGAGAGACAGTGTTGCTGTATGTGTGGGTGGGTGGAAGGGGATGCTGGCAGGGGAGACAGTGTTGCTGTATGTGTGGGTGGGTGGAGGGGGGTGCTGGCAGGGGAGACAGTATTGCTGTATGTGTGCATGGGTGGGAGACAGTGTTGCTGTATGTGTGGGTGGAGGGGGGTGCTGGCAGGGGAGACTGTTGCTGTATGTGTGCGTGGGTGGTAGACATTGTTGCTGTATGTGTGGGTGGGTGGAGGGGGGGTGCTGGCAGGGGAGACAGTGTTGCTGTATGTGTGCGTGGGTGGGAGACAGTGTTGCTGTATGTGTGGGTGGGTGGAGGGGGGTGCTGGCAGGGGAGACAGTGTTGGTGTATGAGTGCGTGGGTGGGAGACAGTGTTGCTGTATGTGTGGGTGGGTGGAGGAGGGTGCTGGCAGGGAAGACAGTGTTGCTGTATGTGTGCGTGGGTGGGAGACAGTGCTGCTGTATGTGTGGGTGGGTGGGTGGAGGGGGGTGCTGGCAGGGGAGACAGTGTTGCTGTATGTGTGCGTGGGTGGTAGACAGTGTTGCTGTATGTGTGGGTGGGTGGAAGGGGGTGCTGGCAGGGGAGACAGTGTTGCTCTATGCGTGAGTGGGTTTGAGACAGTGTTGCTGTATGGGTGGGTGGAGGAGGGTGCTGGCAGGGGAGACAGTGTTGGTGTATGTGTGCGTGGGTGGGAGACAGTGTTGCTGTATGTGTGGGTGGGTGGAGGGTGGTGCTGGCAGGGGAGACAGTGTTGGTGTATGTGTGCGTGGGTGGGAGACAGTGTTGCTGTATGTGTGGGTGGGTAGAGGGGGGTGCTGGCAAGGGAGACAGTGTTGCTGTATGTGTGCGTGGGTGGGAGACAGTGTTGCTGTATGTGTGGGTGGGTGTAAGGGGGTGCTGGCAGGGGAGACAGTGTTGGTGTATGTGTGCGTGGGTGGGAGACAGAGCTGCTGTATGTGTGGGTGGGTGGAGGGGGGTGCTGGCAGGGAAGACAGTGTTGCTGTATGTGTGCGTGGGTGGGAGACAGTGTTGCTGTATGTGTGGGTGGGTGGAGGGGGGTGCTGGCAGGGGAGACAGTGTTGCTCTATGCGTGAGTGGGTTTGAGACAGTGTTGCTATATGGGTGGGTGGAGGAGGGTGCTGGCAGGGGAGACAGTGTTGGTGTATGTGTGCGTGGGTTGGAGACAGTGTTGCTGTATGTGTGGGTGAGTGGAAGGGGGTGCTGGCAGGGGAGACAGTGTTGCTGTATGTGTGCGTGGGTGGGAGACAGTGTTGCTGTATGTGTGGGTGGGTAGAGGGGGGTGCTGGCAAGGGAGACAGTGTTGCTGTATGTGTGCGTGGGTGGGAGACAGTGTTGCTGTATGTGTGGGTGGGTGTAAGGGGGTGCTGGCAGGGGAGACAGTGTTGGTGTATGTGTGCGTGGGTGGGAGACAGAGCTGCTGTATGTGTGGGTGGAGGGGGGTGCTGGCAGGGGAGACAGTGTTGCTGTATGTGTGCGTGGGTGGGAGACAGTGTTGCTGTATGTGTGGGTGGGTGGAGGGGGGTGCTGGCAGGGGAGACAGTGTTGGTGTATGTTTGCGTGAGTGGGAGAGAGTGTTGCTGTATGTGTGGGTGGGTGGAAGGGGGTGCTGGCAGGGGAGACAGTGTTGCTATATGTGTGCGTGGGTGGGAGACAGTGTTGCTGTATGTGTGGGTGGGTAGAGGTTGGTGCTGGCAAGGGAGACAGTGTTGCTGTATGTGTGGGTGGGTGGAAGGGGGTGCTGGCAGGGGAGACAGTGTTGCTGTATGTGTGGGTGGGTGGAGGGGGGTGCTGGCAGGGGAGACAGTGTTGCTGTATGTGTGGGTGGGTGGAGGGGGGTGCTGGCAGGGGAGACAGTGTTGCTGTATGTGTGCGTGGGTGGGAGACAGTGTTGCTGTATGTGTGGGTGGGTGGAGGGGGTGCTGGCAGGGGAGACAGTGTTGCTGTATGTGTGGGTGGGTCGGTGGAGGGGGGTGCTGGCAGGGGAGACAGTGTTGCTGTATGTGTGCGTGGGTGGTAGACAGTGTTGCTGTATGTGTGGGTGAGTGGAAGGGGGTGCTTGCAGGGGAGACAGTGTTGCTCTATGCGTGCGTGGGTTTGAGCCAGAAATGCTGTATGGGTGGGTGGTGGAGGGTGCTGGCAGGGTAGACAGTGTTGGTGTATGTGTGCGTGGTGGGAGACAGTGTTGCTGTATGTGTGGGTGGGTGGAGGGGGGTGCTGGCAGGGGAGACAGTGTTGCTGTATGTGTGCGTGGGTGGGAGACAGTGTTGCTGTAGGTGTGGGAGGGTGGAAGGGGATGCTGGCAGGGGAGACATGTGTTGCTGTATGTGTCCGTTGGTTTGAGACAGTGTTGCTGTATGTATGTGTGGGTGGGTGGAGGGGGGTGCTGTCAAGGGAAAACAGTGTTGCTGTATGTGTGCGTGGGTGGAAGACAGTGTTGCTGTATGTGTGGGTGGGTCGGAGAAAGTGTTGCTGTATGTGTGGGTGGGTGGAGGGGGGGTGCTGGCAGAGGAGACAGTGTTGCTGTATGTGTGCGTGGGTGAGAGACAGTGTTGCTGTATGTGTGGGTGGGTGGAAGGGGATGCTGGCAGGGGAGACAGTGTTGCTGTATGTGTGCGTGGGATTGAGACAGTGTTGCTAAATGTATGTGTGGGTGGGTTGAGGGGGGTGCTGGCAGGGGAGACAGTGTTGCTGTATGTGTGCGTGGGTTTGAGACAGTTTTGCTGTATGTGTGGGTGGGTGGAGGGGGGTGCTGTCAAGGGAGACAGTGTTGCTGTGTGTGTGCGTGGGTGGAAGACAGTGTTGCTGCATGTGTGGGTGGGTGGAGGGGGGTGCTGGCAGGGGAGACAGTGTTGCTGTATGTGTGCGTGGGTGGGAGACATTGTTGCTGTATGTGTGGGTGGGTGGAGGGGGGTGCTGGCAGGGGAGACAGTGTTGCTGTATGTGTGCGTGGGTGGGAGACAGTGTTGCTGTATGTGTGGGTGGGTGGAAGGGGGTGCTGGCAGGGGAAACAGTGTTGCTGTATGTGTGCGTAGGTTTGAGACAGTGTTGCTGTATGTGTGGGTGGGTGGAGGGGGTGCTGTCAAGGGAGACAGTGTTGCTGTATGTGTGCGTGGGTGGAAGACAGTGTTGCTGTATGTGTGGGTGGGTGGAGGGGGGGTGCTGGCAGGGGAGACAGTGTTGCTGTATGTGTGCGTGGGTGGGAGACAGTGTTGCTGTATGTGTGGGTGTGTTGAAGGGGGTGATGGCAGGGAATACAGTGTTGCTGTATGTGTGCGTGGGTGGGAGACAGTGTTGCTGTATGTGTGGGTGGGTGGAGGGAGGTGCTGGCAGGTGAGACAGTGTTGCTGTATGTGTGCGTGGGTGGGAGACAGTGTTGCTGTATGTGTGGGTGGGTGGAAGGGGGTGCTGGCAGGGGAGACAGTGTTGCTGTATGTGTGCGTGGGTTTGAGACAGTGTTGCTGTATGTGTGGGTGGGTGGAGGGGGGTGCTGTCAAGGGAGACAGTGTTGCTGTATGTGTGCGTGGGTGGAAGACAGTGTTGCTGTATGTGTGGGTGGGTGGAGGGGGGGTGCTGGCAGGGGAGACAGTGTTGCTGTATGTGTGCGTGGGTGGGAGACATTGTTGCTGTATGTGTGGGTGGGTGGAGGGGGGTGCTGGCAGGGGAGACAGTGTTGCTGTATGTGTGCGTGGGTGGGAGACAGTGTTGCTGTATGTGTGGGTGGGTGGAAGGGGGTGCTGGCAGGGGAAACAGTGTTGCTGTATGTGTGCGTGGGTTTGAGACAGTGTTGCTGTATGTGTGGGTGGGTGGAGGGGGGTGCTGGCAGGGGAGACAGTGTTGCTGTATGTGTGCGTGGGTGGGAGACAGTGTTGCTGTATGTGTGGGTGGAAGGGGGTGCTGGCAGGGGAGACAGTGTTGCTGTATGTATGCGTGGGTTTGAGACAGTGTTGCTGTATGTGTGGGCGGGTAGAGGGGGGTGCTCGAAGGGAAGACAGTGTTGCTGTATGTGTGGGTGGGTGGAGGGGGGTGCTGGCAGGGAAGACAGTGTTGGTGTATGTGTGCGTGGGTGGGAGACAGTGTTGCTGTATGTGTGGGTGGGTGGAGGGGGTTGCTGGCAGGGGAGACAGTGTTGCTGAATGTGTGCGTCGGTGGGAGACAGTGTTGCTGTATGTGTGGGTGGAAGGGGGTGCTGGCAGGGGAGACAGTGTTGCTCTATGTGTGCGTGGGTTTAAGACAGTGTTGCTATATGTGTGGGCGGGTAGAGGGGGGTGCTGGCAGTGGAGACAGTGTTGCTGTATGTGTGGGTGGGTGGAAGGGGGTGCTGGCAGGGAAGACAGTGTTGCTGTATGTGTGCGTGGATGGGAGACAGTGTTGCTGTATGGGTGGGTGGAGGGGGGTGCTGGCAGTGGAGACAGTGTTGCTGTATGTGTGGGTGGGTGGAAGGGGGTGCTGGCAGGGGAGACAGTGTTGCTGTATGTGTGCGTGGGTTTGAGACAGTGTTGCTGTATGTGTGGGTGGGTGGAGGGGGGTGCTGGGAGGGGAGACAGTGTTGTTGTATGTGTGGGTGGGTGGAGGGGGGTGCTGGCAGGGGAGACAGTGTTGCTGTATGTGTGCGTGGGTGGGAGACAGTGTTGTTGTGTGAGTGGGTGGAAGGGGTGCTGGCAGGGGAGACAGTGTTGCTGTATGTGTGCGTGGGTTTGAGACAGTGTTGCTGTATGTATTTGTGGGTGGGTGGAGGGGTGTGCTGGCAGGGGAGACAGTGTTGCTGTATGTGTGCGTGGGTGGGAGACAGTGTTGCTGTATGTGTGGGTGGGTGGAGGGGGGTGCTGGCAGGGGAGACAGAGTTGCTGTATGTGTGCGTGGGTAGTAGACAGTGTTGCTGTATGTGTGGGTGGGTGGAGGGGGGTGCTGGCAGGGGAGACAGTGTTGCTGTATGTGTGCGTGGGTGGGAGACAGTGTTGCTGTATGTGTGGGTGGGTGGAGGGGGGTGCTGGCAGGGGAGACAGTGTTGCTGTATGTGTGCGTGGGTGGGAGACAGTGTTGCTGTATGTGTGGGTGGGTGGAAGGGGGTGCTGGCAGGGGAGACAGTGTTGCTGTATGTGTGCGTGGGTGGGAGACAGTGTTGCTGTATGTGTGGGTGGGTGGAGGGGGGTGCTGGCAGGGGAGACAGTGTTGGTGTATATGTGCGTGGGTGGGAGACAGTGTTGCTGTATGTGTGGGTGGATGGAAGGGGGTGCTAGCAGGGGAGACAGTGTTGCTGTATGTGTGCGTGGGTTTGAGACAGTGTTGCTGTATGTGTGGGTGGGTGGAGGGGGGTGCTGGCAGGGGAGACAGTGTTGCTGTATGTGTGCGTGGGTGGGAGACAGTGTTGCTGTATGTGTGGGTGGGTGGAAGGGGTGCTGGCAGGGGAGACAGTGTTGCTATATGTGTGCGTGGGTGGGAGACAGTGTTGCTGTATGTGTGGGTGGGTAGAGGTGGGTGCTGGCAAGGGAGACAGTGTTGCTGTATGTGTGGGTGGGTGGAAGGGGGTGCTGGCAGGGGAGACAGTGTTGCTGTATGTGTGCGTGGGTGGGAGACAGTGTTGCTGTATGTGTGGGTGGGTGGAGGGGGGTGCTGGCAGGGGAGACAGTGTTGCTGTATGTGTGGGTGGGTGGGAGACAGTGTTGCTGTATGTGTGGGTGGGTGGAGGGGGTGCTGGCAGGGGAGACAGTGTTGCTGTATGTGTGCGTGGGTGGGAGACAGTGTTGCTGTATGTGTGGGTGGGTGGAAGAGGGTGCTTGCAGGGGAGACAGTGTTGCTATATGCGTGCGTGGGTTTGAGACAGTAATGCTGTATGGGTGGGTGGAGGAGGGTGCTGGCAGGGGAGACAGTGTTGGTGTATGTGTGCGTGGTGGGAGACAGTGTTGCTGTATGTGTGGGTGGGTGGAGGGGGGTGCTGGCAGGGGAGACAGTGTTGCTGTATGTGTGTGTGGGTGGGAGAAAGTGTTGCTGTATGTGTGGGTGGGTGGAGGGGAATGCTGGCAGAGGAGACAGTGTTGCTGTATGTGTGCGTGGGTGAGAGACAGTGTTGCTGTATGTGTGGGTGGGTGGAAGGGGATGCTGGCAGGGGAGACAGTGTTGCTGTATGTGTGCGTGGGATTGAGACAGTGTTGCTAAATGTATGTGTGGGTGGGTTGAGGGGGTGCTGGCAGGGGAGACAGTGTTGCTGTATGTGTGCGTGGGTTTGAGACAGTGTTGCTGTATGTGTGGGTGGGTGGAGGGGGGTGCTGTCAAGGGAGACAGTGTTGCTGTGTGTGTGCGTGGGTGGAAGACAGTGTTGCTGTATGTGTGGGTGGGTGGAGGGGGGGGTGCTGGCAGGGGAGACAGTGTTGCTGTATGTGTGCGTGGGTGGGAGACATTGTTGCTGTATGTGTGGGTGGGTGGAGGGGGGTGCTGGCAGGGGAGACAGTGTTGCTGTATGTGTGCGTGGGTGGGAGACAGTGTTGCTGTATGTGTGGGTGGGTGGAGGGGGGAGCTGGCAGGGGAGACAGTGTTGCTGTATGTGTGCGTGGGTGGTAGACAGTGTTGCTGTATGTGTGGGTGGGTGGAGGGGGGTGCTGGCAGGGGAGACAGTGTTGCTGTATGTGTGCGTGGGTGGGAGACAGTGTTGCTGTATGTGTGGGTGGGTGGAAGGGGGTGCTGGCAGGGGAGACAGTGTTGCTGTATGTGTGCGTGGGTGGGAGACAGTGTTGCTGTATGTGTGGGTGGGTGGAGGGGGGTGCTGGCAGGGGAGACAGTGTTGGTGTATATGTGCGTGGGTGGGAGACAGTGTTGCTGTATGTGTGGGTGGGTGGAAGGGGGTGCTAGCAGGGGAGACAGTGTTGCTGTATGTGTGCGTGGGTTTGAGACAGTGTTGCTGTATGTGTGGGTGGAGGGGGGTGCTGGCAGGGGAGACAGTGTTGCTGTATGTGTGCGTGGGTGGGAGACAGTGTTGCTGTATGTGTGGGTGGGTGGAAGGGGGTGCTGGCAGGGGAGACAGTGTTGCTATATGTGTGTGTGGGTGGGAGACAGTGTTGCTGTATGTGTGGGTGGGTAGAGGTGGGTGCTGGCAAGGGAGACAGTGTTGCTGTATGTGTGGGTGGGTGGAAGGGGGTGCTGGCAGGGGAGACAGTGTTGCTGTATGTGTGCGTGGGTGGGAGACAGTGTTGCTGTATGTGTGGGTGGGTGGAGGGGGGTGCTGGCAGGGGAGACAGTGTTGCTGTATGTGTGCGTGGGTGGGAGACAGTGTTGCTGTATGTGTGGGTGGGTGGAGGGGGTGCTGGCAGGGGACACAGTGTTGCTGTATGTGTGGGTTGGTGGGTGGAGGGGGGTGCTGGCAGGGGAGACAGTGTTGCTGTATGTGTGCGTGGGTGGGAGACAGTGTTGCTGTATGTGTGGGTGGGTGGAAGGGGGTGCTTGCAGGGGAGACAGTGTTGCTATATGCGTGCGTGGGTTTGAGACAGTAATGCTGTATGGGTGGGTGGAGGAGGGTGCTGGCAGGGGAGACAGTGTTGGTGTATGTGTGTGTGGTGGGAGACAGTGTTGCTGTATGTGTGGGTGGGTGGAGGGGGGTGCTGGCAGGGGAGATAGTGTTGCTGTATGTGTGCGTGGGTGGGAGACAGTGTTGCTGTAGGTGTGGGTGGGTGGAAGGGGATGCTGGCAGGGGAGACATGTGTTGCTGTATGTGTCCGTGGGTTTGAGACAGTGTTGCTGTATGTATGTGTGGGTGGGTGGAGGGGGGTGCTGTCAAGGGAAAACAGTGTTGCTGTATGTGTGCGTGGGTGGAAGA
Source organism: Pseudophryne corroboree (assembly GCF_028390025.1). NCBI lineage: Eukaryota > Metazoa > Chordata > Amphibia > Anura > Myobatrachidae > Pseudophryne > Pseudophryne corroboree. The sequence continues at coordinate 761,092,791 of NC_086445.1, forward strand.
CAGTGTTGCTGTATGTGTGGGTGGGTGGAGGGGGGGTGCTGGCAGGGGAGACAGTGTTGCTGTATGTGTGCGTGGGTGGGAGACAGTGTTGCTGTATGTGTGGGTGGGTGGAAGGGGATGCTGGCAGGGGAGACATGTGTTGCTGTATGTGTCCGTGGGTTTGAGACAGTGTTGCTGTATGTATGTGTGGGTGGGTGGAGGGGGGTGCTGTCAAGGGAAAACAGTGTTGCTGTATGTGTGCGTGGGTGGAAGACAGTGTTGCTGTATGTGTGGGTGGGTGGAGGGGGGGGTGCTGGCAGAGGAGACAGTGTTGCTGTATGTGTGCGTGGGTGGGAGACAGTGTTGCTGTATGTGTGGGTGGGTGGAGGGGGGTGCTGGCAGGGGAGACAGTGTTGCTGTATGTGTGCGTGGGTTTGAGACAGTGCTGCTGTATGTGTGGGTGGGTGGAGGGGGGTGCTGGCAGGGGAGACAGTGTTGCTGTATGTGTGCGTGGGTGGGAGAAAGTGTTGCTGTATGTGTGGGTGGGTGGAGGGGAATGCTGGCAGAGGAGACAGTGTTGCTGTATGTGTGCGTGGGTGAGAGACAGTGTTGCTGTATGTGTGGGTGGGTGGAAGGGGATGCTGGCAGGGGAGACAGTGTTGCTGTATGTGTGCGTGGGATTGAGACAGTGTTGCTAAATGTATGTGTGGGTGGGTTGAGGGGGGTGCTGGCAGGGGAGACAGTGTTGCTGTATGTGTGCGTGGGTTTGAGACAGTGTTGCTGTATGTGTGGGTGGGTGGAGGGGGGTGCTGTCAAGGGAGACAGTGTTGCTGTGTGTGTGTGTGGGTGGAAGACAGTGTTGCTGTATGTGTGGGTGGGTGGAGGGGGGGTGCTGGCAGGGGAGACAGTGTTGCTGTATGTGTGCGTGGGTGGGAGACATTGTTGCTGTATGTGTGGGTGGGTGGAGGGGGGTGCTGGCAGGGGAGACAGTGTTGCTGTATGTGTGCGTGGGTGGGAGACAGTGTTGCTGTATGTGTGGGTGGGTGGAAGGGGGTGCTGGCAGGGGAAACAGTGTTGCTGTATGTGTGCGTGGGTTTGAGACAGTGTTGCTGTATGTGTGGGTAGGTGGAGGGGGGTGCTGTCAAGGGAGACAGTGTTGCTGTATGTGTGCGTGGGTGGAAGACAGTGTTGCTGTATGTGTGGGTGGGTGGAGGGGGGGTGCTGGCAGGGGAGACAGTGTTGCTGTATGTGTGCGTGGGTGGGAGACAGTGTTGCTGTATGTGTGGGTGGGTTGAAGGGGGTGATGGCAGGGAATACAGTGTTGCTGTATGTGTGCGTGGGTGGGAGACAGTGTTGCTGTATGTGTGGGTGGGTGGAGGGTGGTGCTGGCAGGTGAGACAGTGTTGCTGTATGTGTGCGTGGGTGGGAGACAGTGTTGCTGTATGTGTGGGTGGGTGGAAAGGGGTGCTGGCAGGGGAGACAGTGTTGCTGTATGTGTGCGTGGGTTTGAGACAGTGTTGCTGTATGTGTGGGTGGGTGGAGGGGGGTGCTGTCAAGGGAGACAGTGTTGCTGTATGTGTGCGTGGGTGGAAGACAGTGTTGCTGTATGTGTGGGTGGGTGGAGGGGGGGTGCTGGCAGGGGAGACAGTGTTGCTGTATGTGTGCGTGGGTGGGAGACATTGTTGCTGTATGTGTGGGTGGGTGGAGGGGGGTGCTGGCAGGGGAGACAGTGTTGCTGTATGTGTGCGTGGGTGGGAGACAGTGTTGCTGTATGTGTGGGTAGGTGGAAGGGGGTGCTGGCAGGGGAAACAGTGTTGCTGTATGTGTGCGTGGGTTTGAGACAGTGTTGCTGTATGTGTGGGTGGGTGGAGGGGGGTGCTGGCAGGGGAGACAGTGTTGCTGTATGTGTGCGTGGGTGGGAGACAGTGTTGCTGTATGTGTGGGTGGAAGGGGGTGCTGGCAGGGGAGACAGTGTTGCTGTATGTGTGCGTGGGTTTGAGACAGTGTTGCTGTATGTGTGGGCGGGTAGAGGGGGGTGCTCGAAGGGAAGACAGTGTTGCTGTATGTGTGGGTGGGTGGAGGGGGGTGCTGGCAATGAAGACAGTGTTGCTGTATGTGTGCGTGGGTGGGAGACAGTGTTGCTGTATGTGTGGGTGGGTGGAGGGGGTTGCTGGCAGGGGAGACAGTGTGGCTGTATGTGTGCGTGGGTGGGAGACAGTGTTGCTGTATGTGTGGGTGGAAGGGGGTGCTGGCAGGGGAGACAGTGTTGCTCTATGTGTGCGTGGGTTTGAGACAGTGTTGCTGTTTGTGTGGGCGGGTAGAGGTGGGTGCTTGAAGGGAAGACAGTGTTGCTGTATGTGTGCGTGGATGGGAGACAGTGTTGCTGTATGGGTGGGTGGAGGGGGGTGCTGGCAGTGGAGACAGTGTTGCTGTATGTGTGGGTGGGTGGAAGGGGGTGCTGGCAGGGGAGACAGTGTTGCTGTATGTGTGCGTGGGTTTGAGACAGTGTTGCTGTATGTGTGGGTGGGTGGAGGGGGGTGCTGGGAGGGGAGACAGTGTTGCTGTATGTGTGCGTGGGTGGGAGACAGTGTTGCTGTATGTGTGGGTGGGTTGAAGGGGGTGCTGGCAGGGGAGACAGTGTTGCTGTATGTGTGCGTGGGTGGGAGACAGTGTTGCTGTATGTGTGGGTGGGTGGAAGGGGGTGCTGGCAGGGGAGACAGTGTTGCTGTATGTGTGCGTGGGTTTGAGACAGTGTTGCTGTATGTATGTGTGGGTGGGTGGAGGGGGGTGCTGGCAGGGGAGACAGTGTTGCTGTATGTGTGCGTGGGTGGGAGACAGTGTTGTTGTGTGAGTGGGTGGAAGGGGTGCTGGCAGGGGAGACAGTGTTGCTGTATGTGTGCGTGGGTTTGAGACAGTGTTGCTGTATGTATTTGTGGGTGGGTGGAGGGGGGTGCTGGCAGGGGAGACAGTGTTGCTGTATGTGTGCGTGGGTGGGAGACAGTGTTGCTGTATGTGTGGGTGGGTGGAGGGGGGTGCTGGCAGGGGAGACAGTGTTGCTGTATGTGTGCGTGGGTGGTAGACAGTGTTGCTGTATGTGTGGGTGGGTGGAGGGGGGTGCTGGCAGGGGAGACAGTGTTGCTGTATGTGTGCGTGGGTGGGAGACAGTGTTGCTGTATGTGTGGGTGGGTGGAGGGGGGTGCTGGCAGGGGAGACAGTGTTGCTGTATGTGTGCGTGGGTGGGAGACAGTGTTGCTGTATGTGTGGGTGGGTGGAAGGGGGTGCTGGCAGGGAATACAGTGTTGCTGTATGTGTGCGTGGGTGGGAGACAGTGTATCTGTATGTGTGGTTGGGTGGAGGGGGGTGCTGGCAGGGGAGACAGTGTTGGTGTATATGTGCGTGGGTGGGAGACAGTGTTGCTGTATGTGTGGGTGGGTGGAGGGGGGTGCTGGCAGGGGAGACAGTGTTGCTGTATGTGTGCGTGGGTGGGAGAAAGTGTTGCTGTTTGTGTGGGTGGGTGGAGGGGGGTGCTGGCAGAGGAGACAGTGTTGCTGTATGTGTGCGTGGGTGGGAGACAGTGTTGCTGTATGTGTGGGTGGGTGGAAGGGGATGCTGGCAGGGGAGACAGTGTTGCTGTATGTGTGCGTGGGGTTGAGACAGTGTTGCTAAATGTATGTGTGGGTGGGTTGAGGGGGGTGCTGGCAGGGGAGACAGTGTTGCTGTATGTGTGCGTGGGTGGGAGACAGTGTTGCTGTATGTGTGGGTGGGTTGAAGGGGGTGATGGCAGGGAATACAGTGTTGCTGTATGTGTGCGTGGGTGGGAGACAGTGTTGCTGTATGTGTGGGTGGGTGGAGGGGGGTGCTGGCAGGGGAGACAGTGTTGCTGTATGTGTGCGTGGGTGGGAGACAGTGTTGCTGTATGTGTGGGTGGGTGGAAGGGGGTACTGGCAGTAGAGATGAGCTGGTTCGGTTCCTCGGAATCCGAACCCGCCCGAACTTCAGGTTTTTTTACACGGGTCCGAGCGACTCGGATCTTCCCGCCTTGCTCGGGTAACCCGAGCGCGCCCCGAACGTCATCATCCCGCTGTCGGATTCTCGCGATGCTCGGATTCTATCGCGAGACTCGGATTCTATATAAGGAGCCGCGCGTCGCCGCCATTTTCACACGTGCATTGAGATTGATAGGGAGAGGACGTGGCTGGCGTCCTCTCCGTTTAGAGTGACTAGAGTACTAGAGAGAGACACAAATTTTGGGGAGCATATAGGAGGAGTACTACTTGCTGCTGATAGTGTGACCAGTGACCAGTGCCACCAGTTTAATTAATCCGTTCTCTGCCTGAAAAAAAACGATACACAGTGTGACACAGTCACACATACCATAGCTGTGCTCAGCCCAGTGTGCTGCATCATATACTGTATATCATTATCTGACTGCTAAGTGCTCACTGCTCACACAGCTTATTTGTGGGGGAGACTGGGGAGCAGTTATAGCAGGAGTACATTTAAGTACAGTGCACACTTTTGCTGCCAGAGTGCCACTGCCAGTGTGACTGACCAGTGACCACTGACCACCAGTATTGTGATTGTCTGCTGACCACCAGTATATTGTGATTGTCTGCCTGAAAAAGTTAATCACTCGTCGTGTGGTGTTTTTATAAACGCATTCTGCAGACAGTGTCCAGCAGGTCCGTCATTACATAATATATACCTGTCCGGCTGCAGTACTAGTGTGATATATATATATATTTTAATTTTATCTCATTATCATCCAGTCTATATTAGCAGCAGACACAGTACAGTAGTCCACGGCTGTAGCTACCTCTGTGTCGGCAGTCGCTCGTCCATCCATAATTGTATACCACCTACCCGTGTTTTTTTTTTTTTTTTTCTATCTTCTTGATACTAGTAGCTTACTATAGGAGTCTGCAGTGCTGACAGACAGTGTCCAGCAGGTCCGTCATTACATAACATATACCTGTCCGGCTGCAGTACTAGTGTGATATATATATATATTTTAATTTTATCTCATTATCATCCAGTCTATATTAGCAGCAGACACAGTACGGTAGTCCACGGCTGTAGCTACCTCTGTGTCGGCAGTCGCTCGTCCATCCATAATTGTATACCACCTACCCGTGGTTTTTTTTTTTCTATCTTCTTGATACTAGTAGCTTACTTTAGGAGTTTGCAGTGCTGACAGACAGTGTCCAGCAGGTCCGTCATTACATAATATATACCTGTCCGGCTGCAGTACTAGTGTGATATATATATATATATTAATTTTATCTCATTAACATCCAGTCTATATTAGCAGCAGACACAGTACGGTAGTCCACGGCTGTAGCTACCTCTGTGTCGGCAGTCGCTCGTCATCCATAAGTATACTAGTATCCATCCATCTCCATTGTTTACCTGAGGTGCCTTTTAGTTGTGCCTATTAAAATATGGAGAACAAAAATGTTGAGGTTCCAAAAATAGGGAAAGATCAAGATCGACTTCCACCTCGCGCTGAAGCTGCTGCCACTAGTCATGGCCGAGACGATGAAATGCCAGCAACGTCGTCTGCCAAGGCCGATGCCCAATGTCATAGTACAGAGCATGTAAAATCCAAAACACCAAATATCAGTAAAAAAAGGACTCAAAAATCTAAAATAAAATCGTCGGAGGAGAAGCGTAAACTTGCCAATATGCCATTTACCACACGGAGTGGCAAGGAACGGCTGAGGCCCTGGCCTATGTTCATGGCAAGTGGTTCAGCTTCACATGAGGATGGAAGCACTCAGCCACTCGCTAGAAAAATGAAAAGACTCAAGCTGGCAAAAGCACAGCAAAGAACTGTGCGTTCTTCGAATCCCAAATCCACAAGGAGAGTCCAATTGTGTCGGTTGCGATGCCTGACCTTCCCAACACTGGACGTGAAGAGCATGCGCCTTCCACCATTTGCACGCCCCCTGCAAGTGCTGGAAGGAGCACCCGCAGTCCAGTTCCTGATAGTCAGATTGAAGATGTCAGTGTTGAAGTACACCAGGATGAGGAGGATATGGGTGTTGCTGGCGCTGGGGAGGAAATTGACAAGGAGGATTCTGATGGTGAGGTGGTTTGTTTAAGTCAGGCACCCGGGGAGACACCTGTTGTCCGTGGGAGGAATATGGCCATTGACATGCCTGGTCAAAATACCAAAAAAATCAGCTCTTCGGTGTGGAAGTATTTCAACAGAAATGCGGACAACATTTGTCAAGCCGTGTGTTGCCTTTGTCAAGCTGTAATAAGTAGGGGTAAGGACGTTAACCACCTCGGAACATCCTCCCTTATACGTCACCTGCAGCGCATTCATAATAAGTCAGTGACAAGTTCAAAAACTTTGGGCGACAGCGGAAGCAGTCCACTGACCAGTAAATCCCTTCCTCTTGTAACCAAGCTCACGCAAACCACCCCACCAACTCCCTCAGTGTCAATTTCCTCCTTCCCCAGGAATGCCAATAGTCCTGCAGGCCATGTCACTGGCAATTCTGACGAGTCCTCTCCTGCCTGGGATTCCTCCGATGCATCCTTGCGTGTAACGCCTACTGCTGCTGGCGCTGCTGTTGTTGCTGCTGGGAGTCGATGGTCATCCCAGAGGGGAAGTCGGAAGACCACTTGTACTACTTCCAGTAAGCAATTGACTGTCCAACAGTCCTTTGCGAGGAAGATGAAATATCACAGCAGTCATCCTGTTGCAATGCGGATAACTGAGGCCTTGACAACTATGTTGGTGTTAGACGTGCGTCCGGTATCCGCCGTTAGTTCACAGGGAACTAGACAATTTCTTGAGGTAGTGTGCCCCCGGTACCAAATACCATCTAGGTTCCACTTCTCTAGGCAGGCGATACCGAGAATGTACACGGACGTCAGAAAAAGACTCACCAGTGTCCTAAAAAATGCAGTTGTACCCAGTGTCCACTTAACCACGGACATGTGGACAAGTGGAGCAGGGCAGGGTCAGGACTATATGACTGTGACAGCCCACTGGGTAGATGTATGGACTCCCGCCGCAAGAACAGCAGCGGCGGCACCAGTAGCAGCATCTCGCAAACGCCAACTCTTTCCTAGGCAGGCTACGCTTTGTATCACCGGTTTCCAGAATACGCACACAGCTGAAAACCTCTTACGGCAACTGAGGAAGATCATCGCGGAATGGCTTACCCCAATTGGACTCTCCTGTGGATTTGTGGCATCGGACAACGCCAGCAATATTGTGTGTGCATTAAATATGGGCAAATTCCAGCACATCCCATGTTTTGCACATACCTTGAATTTGGTGGTGCAGAATTTTTTAAAAAACGAGAGGGGCGTGCAAGAGATGCTGTCGGTGGCCAGAAGAATTGCGGGACACTTTCGGCGTACAGGCACCACGTACAGAAGACTGGAGCACCACCAAAAACGCCTGAACCTGCCCTGCCATCATCTGAAGCAAGAAGTGGTAACGAGGTGGAATTCAACCCTATATATGCTTCAGAGGTTGGAGGAGCAGCAAAAGGCCATTCAAGCCTATACAATTGAGCACGATATAGGAGGTGGAATGCACCTGTCTCAAGCGCAGTGGAGAATGATTTCAACGTTGTGCAAGGTTCTGCTGCCCTTTGAACTTGCCACACGTGAAGTCAGTTCAGACACTGCCAGCCTGAGTCAGGTCATTGCCCTCATCAGGCTTTTGCAGAAGAAGCTGGAGACATTGAAGGAGGAGCTAACACGGAGCGATTCCGCTAGGCATGTGGGACTTGTGGATGGAGCCCTTAATTCGCTTAACAAGGATTCACGGGTGGTCAATCTGTTGAAATCAGATCACTACATTTTGGCCACCGTGCTCGATCCTGCACGGGGTTCAAAGACCTGCTGGTGAGAAAATTGTCAAGTCAAGCGGAACGCGACCTGTCAACATCTCCTCCTTCACATTCTCCCGCAACTGGGGGTGCGAGGAAAAGGCTCAGAATTCCGAGCCCACCCGCTGGCAGTGATGCAGGGCAGTCTGGAGCGACTGCTGATGCTGACATCTGGTCCGGACTGAAGGACCTGCCAACGATTACGGACATGTCGTCTATTGTCACTGCACATGATTCTCTCCCCATTGAAAGAATGGTGGAGGATTATATGAGTGACCGCATCCAAGTAGGCACGTCAGACAGTCCGTACTTATACTGGCAGGAAAAAGAGGCAATTTGGAGGCCCTTGCACAAACTGGCTTTATTCTACCTAAGTTGTCCTCCCACAAGTGTGTACTCCGAAAGAGTGTTTAGTGCCGCCGCTCACCTTGTCAGCAATCGGCGTACGAGGTTACTTCCAGAAAATGTGGAGAAGATGATGTTCATTAAAATGAATTATAATCAATTCCTCCGTGGAGACATTGACCAGCAGCAATTGCCTCCACAAAGTACACAGGGAGCTGAGATGGTGGATTCCAGTGGGGACGAATTGATAATCTGTGAGGAGGGGGATGTACACGGTGATATATCGGAGGATGATGATGAGGTGGACATCTTGCCTCTGTAGAGCCAGTTTGTGCAAGGAGAGATTAATTGCTTCTTTTTTGGTGGGGGTCCAAACCAACCCGTGATTTCAGTCACAGTCGTGTGGCAGAGCCTGTCACTGAAATGATGGGTTGGTTAAAGTGTGCATGTCCTGTTTATACAACATAAGGGTGGGTGGGAGGGCCCAAGGACAATTCCATCTTGCACCTCTTTTTTCTTCCATTTTTCTTTGCGTCATGTGCTGTTTGGGGAGTAGTTTTTGGAAGGGCCATCCTGCGTGACACTGCAGTGCCACTCCTAGATGGGCCAGGTGTTTGTGTCGGCCACTTGGGTCGCTTATCTTAGTCACACAGCTACCTCATTGCGCCTCTTTTTTTCTTTGCGTCATGTGCTGTTTGGAGGGTGTTTTTTGGAAGGGCCATCCTGCGTGACACTGCAGTGCCACTCCTAGATGGGCCAGGTGTTTGTGTCGGCCACTAGGGTCGCTTAGCTTACTCACACAGCTACCTCATTGCGCCTCTTTTTTTCTTTGCGTCATGTGCTGTTTGGGGAGTGTTTTTTTTGGAAGGGCCATCCTGCGTGACACTGCAGTGACACTCCTAGATGGGCCAGGTGTTTGTGTCGGCCACTAGGGTCGCTTAGCTTAGTCATCCCGCGACCTCGGTGCAAATTTTAGGACTAAAAATAATATTGTGAGGTGTGAGGTGTTCAGAATAGACTGAAAATGAGTGGAAATTATGGTTTTTGAGGTTAATAATACTTTGGGATCTAAATGACCCCCAAATTCTATGATTTAAGCTGTTTTTTAGTGTTTTTTGAAAAAAACACCCGAATCCAAAACACACCCGAATCCGACAAAAAAAATTCGGTGAGGTCTTACCAAAACGCGGTCGAACCCAAAACACGGCCGCGGAACCGAACCCAAAACCAAAACACAAAACCCGAAAAATTTCAAGTGCACATCTCTAACTGGCAGGGGAGACAGTGTTGCTGTATGTGTGCGTGGGTTTGAGACAGTGTTGCTGTATGTGTGGGTGGGTGGAGGGGGGTGCTGTCAAGGGAGACAGTGTTGCTGTATGTGTGCGTGGGTGGAAGACAGTGTTGCTGTATGTGTGGGTGGGTGGAGGGGGGGGTGCTGTCAGGGGAGACAGTGTTGCTGTATGTGTGCGTGGGTGGGAGACATTGTTGCTGTATGTGTGGGTGGGTGGAGGGGGGTGCTGGCAGGGGAGACAGTGTTGCTGTATGTGTGCGTGGGTGGGAGACAGTGTTGCTGTATGTGTGGGTGGGTGGAAGGGGGTGCTGGCAGGGGAAACAGTGTTGCTGTATGTGTGCGTGGGTTTGAGACAGTGTTGCTGTATGTATGTGTGGGTGGGTGGAGGGGGGGTGCTGTCAGGGGAGACAGTGTTGCTGTATGTGTGCGTGGGTGGGAGACATTGTTGCTGTATGTGTGGGTGGGTGGAGGGGGGTGCTGGCAGGGGAGACAGTGTTGCTGTATGTGTGCGTGGGTGGGAGACAGTGTTGCTGTATGTGTGGGTGGGTGGAAGGGGGTGCTGGCAGGGGAAACAGTGTTGCTGTATGTGTGCGTGGGTTTGAGACAGTGTTGCTGTATGTATGTGTGGGTGGGTGGAGGGGGGTGCTGGCAGGGGAGACAGTGTTGCTGTATGTGTGCGTGGGTGGGAGACAGTGTTTCTGTATGTGTGGGTGGAAGGGGGTGCTGGCAGGGGAGACAGTGTTGCTGTATGTGTGCGTGGGTTTGAGACAGTGTTGCTCTATGTGTGGGCGGGTAGAGGGGGGTGCTCGAAGGGAAGACAGTGTTGCTGTATGTGTGGGTGGGTGGAGGGGGGTGCTGGCAGGGAAGACAGTGTTGCTGTATGTGTGCGTGGGTGGGAGACAGTGTTGCTGTATGTGTGGGTGGGTGGAGGGGGTTGCTGGCAGGGGAGACAGTGTTGCTGTATGTGTGCGTGGGTGGGAGACAGTGTTGCTGTATGTGTGGGTGGAAGGGGGTGCTGGCAGGGGAGACAGTGTTGCTCTATGTGTGCGTGGGTTTGAGACAGTCTTGCTGTATGTGTGGGCGGGTAGAGGGGGGTGCTCGAAGGGAAGACAGTGTTGCTGTATGTGTGCGTGGATGGGAGACAGTGTTGCTGTATGGGTGGGTGGAGGGGGGTGCTGGCAGGGGAGACAGTGTTGCTGTATGTGTGGGTGGGTGGAGGGGGGTGCTGGGAGGGGAGACAGTGTTGCTGTATGTGTGCGTGGGTGGGAGACAGTGTTGCTGTATGTGTGGGTGGGTTGAAGGGGGTGCTGGCAGGGGAGACAGTGTTGCTGTATGTGTGCGTGGGTGGGAGACAGTGTTGCTGTATGTGTGGGTGGGTGGAAGGGGGTGCTGGCAGGGGAGACAGTGTTGCTGTATGTGTGCGTGGGTTTGAGACAGTGTTGCTGTATGTATGTGTGGGTGGGTGGAGGGGGGTGCTGGCAGGGGAGACAGTGTTGCTGTATGTGTGCGTGGGTGGGAGACAGTGTTGTTGTGTGAGTGGGTGGAAGGGGTGCTGGCAGGGGAGACAGTGTTGCTGTATGTGTGCGTGGGTTTGAGACAGTGTTGCTGTATGTATGTGTGGGTGGGTGGAGGGGGGTGCTGGCAGGGGAGACAGTGTTGCTGTATATGTGCGTGGGTGGGAGACAGTGTTGCTGTATGTATGGGTGGGTGGAGGGGGGTGCTGGCAGGGGAGAAAGTGTTGCTGTATGTGTGCGTGGGTGGTAGACAGTGTTGCTGTATGTGTGGGTGGGTGGAGGGGGGTGCTGGCAGGGGAGACAGTGTTGCTGTATGTGTGCGTGGGTGGGAGACAGTGTTGCTGTATGTGTGGGTGGGTGGAGGGGGGTGCTGGCAGGGGAGACAGTGTTGCTGTATGTGTGCGTGGGTGGGAGACAGTGTTGCTGTATGTGTGGGTGGGTGGAAGGGGGTGCTGGCAGGGAATACAGTGTTGCTGTATGTGTGCGTGGGTGGGAGACAGTGTTGCTGTATGTGTGGTTGGGTGGAGGGGGGTGCTGGCTGGGGTGACAGTGTTGGTGTATATGTGCGTGGGTGGGAGACAGTGTTGCTGTATGTGTGGGTGGGTGGAGGGGGGTGCTGGCAGGGGAGACTGTTGCTTCTGCTGTGTGTGTGTGTGGGGGGGCATTCTTCAACTTGCCCTGGGCACCAAAGACCCTAGTTACGCCCTTGTCATGGCGTATATATATGATGGATGAACATGTCCAATTTCAGAAAACTACCGAAGATCACTTAAACCAGTACACTGTACTGCTGCTGGAAGTCAATCTTCCAGCATCCACCCACCTTAGAGGAACCTCCTGGTCCCTCTGCACCAACGGCTTCTCTCCCAGTGTGTCCCTGATCTCAGTAATTGGGTAGCCCAGTGGTTGTCTTGCTCGTTGCCAGGGGTTTAATGCTCTGGGACAGGTGTCATACTCGTTGCCAGGGGTTTGTAATGCTTGTGGCCAGGGGTAATGCTCGTTGCCAGGGGTGTGTTATCGTTAAACATTTAAAAAAATCAAATGTGTATTCTTACAGTGAAATTTTACATTTCGGAATTAAAAAAAATAAATTGAAAAAAAGCAATGAAATTCCATAGACAAAAAACCTTACGGTTTCACATGTCCCATTAAGGCTTCTTACACATGATCTGGCATTTCAGAAACCTGTTGTAACTCTTCCACTCAAACTTCAAAAAGCAAGGAAATTCCGATTATTAAGGCTGACGCCTTAATGGACGTGTTCCTTGCGCAATACAGATATGGTATGCCATCACAGCCTGTGGGTAAGTGCAGATTCAGCACTCTCACAGAGTGAGATTGCTGTCACTCACACAATGGTGGAGCTGCTAATTCACAGATTTGTGTGCTCATTGGAATACACACATGCAGTCTATGCAACTGACGGTCTGAGCGGAAGACAAAGCTGCTCGGATGAGGTAAGAGTGTTGTTGGTTGGAGGGAGAAGACAGAGCATTGTGGATGGGGGAACAAAAGTGTGTGGATAGAGGGAAGACTAAGCAGTATTGATGGGGGGTGACAAAGAAACACGGGATAATTCAGACTACAGCGATTGCAGTATGAATTAGTTTGTGGGGAGCGAATGTGCAATGGCCGCACTGTGCGTGCGTACCCCGGGAGCCCAGTGGGGGGAGGGCCTGACATGCGGGGCGGACTAGCCCTGTGCTGGGCGTCATATCGCATGTTAGAGTAAATGATTGTAGATGTGCTAAATTTGGCACATCTACAATCAACTCTGAATTACCCCCACAGATGGGGGGGGGGGTAAGACAGGTGGGGGAAAGACAGTTGCACAGATGGTGGGGAGACAGCTGCGTGGATGGGTGGACAGTGCCGTGTGGATGAGGGGGAAAAAGCAGCACACATGTGGGAGCGGTAAGAGCAGTACAGATGGAAAGAAACGGCGCGGATGAGGAAGGCAGAGCAGCATAATTGAGGGGAATACAGTCCCAACATCGGAGGGGATAAGTATTTTTACCTCCCCTTGGGGGGTGGCAGCTAGGCCTAATCCTTGGGTGGGTTGGATAGGGCAACCCCCACCCCCCAATAGTGACCCACGAAACTTACCTTCAGGATGACAGCTATATGAATAGGGTAAGAGTGGTGTGGATAGGGGGTAGATTAAGCAGCAAGTATGGGAAGGGAGACAGAGCGGTGCAGATGGGGGAAATGGTGCAGATGGGTTGAAAACACTGGCACGGATGGGTAGAAAGCTGGTGCAGATGGGAGAGAAGACAGTGTGCCATGTATTGGAGGAGGCAGAGTGACGTTGAAGAGGAAACACTGAGCAGCACAGAGAGAAGGAAACGGTGGTACAGACAAGGCACAGGTGGGGAAAGGCAGATGGTACAGATAAGTTAGTACAGACTAGCACAGATGGGAGAACACAGCAGTAGGGATTGGGGAAGACAGAGCTGCATGGGGGTGTATAGGGGAAGTAAGTGTAGATGCATAGACCGTAGATGGGGTATTATAGTTTTAGCAATTAACCAAGATGTTTGAGGGAGCTAAATGTGTATACTAAGTGAGATGGATGTATGGAGTGAGAAGGCTGTTGTAACAAGGTGGGAGTGTTGTGGTGACCGAATGGGATGGTTGTGGGCACTGTGTGGGATGAGAGTACCACATAACTGCTCAGACATTCAGTTGCATAGACTGCATGAAGTATATTTACTAAGGTCCCGATTTTGACCGAGATGCCGTTTTTCCTTCAAAGGTCATTTCGGTAATTTACTAAGCAAAAATCTCGGCATTGATGAGGGCATTCGTAATATTTTGGAAGTCCTAGGAAAAAATCACGAATCAATACACCATCGGTCAAATACGCCTGCAATTTGGTAGAAATCGGGGATTTACTAAAAAGTGCAAATCACAAACACTGCCGACAATGGCCCTCATTCCGAGTTGATCGGTCGCAAGGCGAATTTAGCAGAGTTACACACGCTAAGCCGCCGCCTACTGGGAGTGAATCTTAGCTTCTTAAAATTGCGACCGATGTATTCGCAATATTGCGATTACTAACTACTTAGCAGTTTCAGAGTAGCTTCAGACTTACTCTGCCTGTGCGATCAGTTCAGTGCTTGTCGTTCCTGTTTGATGTCACAAACACACCCAGCGTTCGCCCAGGCACTCCCACCGTTTCTCCGGCCACTCCTGCGTTTTTTCCGGAAACGGTAGCGTTTTCAGCCACACGCCCCTGAAACGCCGTGTTTCCGCCCAGTAACACCCATTTCCTGTCAATCACATTACGATCGCCGGAGCGATGAAAAAGCCGTGAGTAAAATTACTTTCTACATAGCAAAGTTACTTGGCGCAGTCGCAGTGCGAACATTGCGCATGCGTACTAAGCGGATTTTCATTGCGATGCGATGAAAAATACCGAGCGAACAACTCGGAATGAGGGCCAATAGCCAAACACTGCCGTGCAGAAATACAATTCGTAAAAAAGTGCTAAAAAAAACAGACCTGATTTTTTATCCCGTGTTTGAATAGGCATGCAGGGATCCATGAGATCCGTGCATGTTTATCAGTGGGAAGGGGATGGGAAAGTGTTCATTTTTAGAAAAAAAATTGCGTGGGGTCCCCCCTCCTAAGCAAAACCAGCCTCGGCTCTTTGAGCCGGCCCTGGTTGCAAAAATATGGGGGGAAAAATGATAGAGGTTCCCCCATATTTCAACAACCAGCACCGGGCTCTGCGCCTGGTCCTGGTTCCAAAAATACGGGGGACAAAAAGCGTAGGGGTCCCCCGTATTTCTGAAACCAGCACCGGGCTCCACTAGCCAGATACATAATGCCACAGCCGGGGGACACTTTTATATAGCTCCTGGCGGCCCTGGCATTACATAACCAACTAGTCACCACTGGCCGGGGTACCCTGGAGGAGTGGGGACCCCTTCAATCAAGCGGTCCCCCCCCTCCAGCCACCCAAGGACCAGGGGTGAAGCCCGAGGCTGTCCCCCCCATCCATGGGCTGCGGATGGGAGGCTGATAGCCGTTGTGTAAAAAAATGAATATTGTTTTTAGTAGCAGTACTACAAGTCCCAGCAAGCCTCCCCCACAAGCTGGTACTTGGAGAACCACAAATACCAGCATGCGGAGGAAAACCGGGCCCGCTGGTACCTGTAGTACTACTACTAAAAAAATACCCAAATAAAAACATACGACACACACCTTGAAAGTATAACTTTAATGCATACATACACACCTCCATATACACATACTTACCTTATGTTCACACGAGGGTCGGTCCTCTTCTCCATGTAGAATCCATGGTGTACCTGTGGAAAAAATTATACTCACATACTCCAGTGTAGAAGCCTCTTCTTCTTGTAATCCATTTGTAATCCAGGTACTTGTCAAAATAAAAAAACGGACACCCGACCTCGCACTGAAAGGGGCCCCATGTTTTCACATGGGACCCCTTTCCCCGAATGCCAGAAACCCCCTCTGACTTATGTCTGAGAGGGTTTCTTCAGCCAATCAGGGAGCGCCACGTTGTGGCACCCTCCTGATTGGCTGTGTGCTCCTATAGTGTATGACAGGCGGCACACGGCAGTGTTACAATGTAGCGCCTATGCGCTCCATTGTAACCAATGGTGGGAACTTTGTGGTCAGCGGTGAGGTTACCTTTGGTCACCCGCTGACTACAAAGTTCCCACCATTGGTTATAATGGAGCGCATAGGCGCTACATTGTAACACTGCCGTGTACCGCCTGTCAGACAGTACAGGAGCACACAGTCGATCAGGAGGATGCCACAACGTGGCGTTCCCTGATTGGCTGAGGGAACCCACTTAGACATAAGTCAGAGGGGGTTCCTGGCATTCGGGGAAAGGGGTCCCATGTGAAAACATGGGTCCCCTTTCAGTGCGAGGTCGGGTGTCCGTTTTTTTATTTTGACAAGTACCTGGATTACAAATGGATTACAAGAAGAAGATGCTTCTACACTGGAGTATGTGAGTATAATTTTTTCCACAGGTACACCATGGATTCTACATGGAGAAGAGGACCGACCCTCGTGTGAACATAAGGTAAGTATGTGTATATGGAGGTGTGTATGTATGCATTAAAGTTATACTTTCAAGGTGTGTGTCTTATGTTTTTATTGGGGTATTTTTTTAGTAGTAGTACTACAGGTACCAGCGGGCCCGGTTTTCCTCTGCATGCTGGTACTTGTGGTTCTCCAAGTACCAGCTTGCGGGGGAGGCTTGCTGGGACTTGTAGTACTGCTACTAAAAACAATATTCATTTTTTTACACAACGGCTATCAGCCTCCCATCCGCAGCCCATGGATGGGGGGACAGCCTCGGGCTTCACCCCTGGTCCTTGGGTGGCTGGAGGGGGGGGACCCCTTGATTGAAGGGGTCCCCACTCCTCCAGGGTACCCCGACCAGGGGTGACTAGTTGGTTATGTAATGCCAGGGCCGCAGGGAGCTATATAAAAGTGTCCCCCGGCTGTGGCATTATGTATCTGGCTAGTGGAGCCCGGTGCTGGTTTCAGAAATACGGGGGACCCCTACGCTTTTTGTCCCCCGTATTTTTGGAACCAGGACCAGGCGCAGAGCCCGGTGCTGGTTGTTGAAATATGGGAGAACCTCTATAATTTTTTCCCCATATTTTTGCAACCAGGGCCGGCTCAAAGAGCCCGAGGCTGGTTTTGCTTAGGAGGGGGGACTCCACACATTTTTTTTTTTTAATTTAACACTGATTTTTTGTTTTTGTTTTTAAATGCACAATGAAGCCCAGCACGGATCTCTCAGATCTGGCCGAGATTCATTGTATTAAAGTCGGCAGTGTTTTACAAGTCACTCACGTAAAACACTGCCAAAAAAAACGAATGACATCGACATCGGAAAAACGGAAAATGCAGAATACGACAGCTTAGTAAATTAGCCGTAATAAATTCAAAAAGTTGCAAATTTACACTTGCGATGTCATTCGTGATTGAACTTTGACCTCAAACGGGAAAATACGATTCTTAGTAAATATACCCCCATGTGTGTATTCCAATGAGCACACAAATCTGTGAATGAGCAGCTCCACCATTGTGTGAGTGACAGCAATCTCACTCTGTGAGAGTGCTGAATCTGCACTTACCCACAGGCTGTGATGGCATACCATATCTGTATTGCGCAAGGAACACGTCCATTAAGGCGTCAGCCTTAATAATCGGAATTTCCTTGCTTTTTGAAGTTTGAGTGGAAGAGTTACAACAGGTTTCTGAAATGCCAGATCATGTGTAAGAAGCCTTAATGGGACATGTGAAACCGTAAGGTTTTTTGTCTATGGTATATATATATGTCTGGGGGGCACCAATATTTTTCTTGCCTCCGGGCAACTGGGACAAACTTACGCCACTGTATGCATACTCATATTTTCAGATACATACAGATACATGTACATATGCATAGACACATACATAAACACACACACACACACACACACACACACACACGCACACATACTTATTACATGTACACAAACAGACACACATATAGTATTGAAAATGTGAGCGCTTAATGTGATTTATGTGTATAAACCTGTAAAGAAAAGGGTTAGTGCATAATGTTTAAAAGCTCTTTTGAGAGTCTATTAAAAGCGATTGTCCGTGCAGTCAGTTACTGCTGCGAGGGGGTTCGGTTATTAATGCCGGCGCTGGAGCCGTATATGAGGTTAGTGATACGGTGCAGGCTAGCTATGATTTCCCTAACTCTTACTAACCTGTAGCGGTTGACCTCCTCAGGGCCATCTTAACAGCAGTGTATGCCCCTGGACACAGCAATGCACTGGGCCCCCTACCCATCCTCCAGCGGTAGGGGTGGGGGGTGCTATCAGCGGCAGCTTTGATGTCCCGCGGGTGGTAGGGGGTGTTCTATCTTTGCTCAGCGTGTAGGACCTGGAGCACTAATTTCTGCTAATCACTCCTTTACTGCACAGATGGGGCTACACTGTAGAAGGGGCATTGGGATGAATGAAGGAGCCCTGGTACATGACTTCCAGGGTGGTAGGGGGAGTTTAATACGTAGGGGAGGGGTGGATAGTGGAGTGGGCTTAATATTTATCATTTTCCATTTGGAGAGCAGCTTGCTTGACTGCAGATATCTCAAGTTCCTGAAAATATATTTCTTAGCTTTGAATTGGATAAAAAACTAGAGTCCTACTTTTCAGGAGGTTGGGCTTGGGGATCAGTGATCAGGAGCAAGAGCAATTCACCAACGAAAATCTAAAAATGCATATTAGGCGTGTGGAACTGGAGCAGGCACCAGCTGCTTAAAGGATGATATCACTGGTTCTGGGCATAGTAGAGACAAGCTACCGGTGTCCACCAAAAGAGGAGAGTCACAGTTTTTGGAGTATACCCTCAGAAATACTCTAAGTCAGACAGAACCCGAGATATCTGGTTGGGTAGAGCAATTAACAGGCTCAGATGGAGACCACTGCTTTAAAGTCGGATATCTCCGGTTCCCCCTGGGCCGATTTTCAAAAATCTGGTACCCCTGGAAAGAGGGTACCCTCAGCTATCAGCCTAGGGCTCTTATACTCCTTGGGCTCTTGGGCAAGAGCCCACTGAGCCCAAACAAAAAGACAGCCCTGGTCCTCCTTTCTTGCCGCTGGTTCCCGCGATCTCTGGTGATAGTTTTTCCTTGTTACCATTCACATTTGAGATGAGCGGGCTTGGTTTTCTGAAGACCAATTACTCCCAAACTACCAGGATCCAAGTGAATCCGACCTGCAGATCAGGTTTTCACACCTTGCTCAGATTTCAAATTGTTGCAAAATATTATCCTCCCAATGTCGGATTCTCATGGGTTTTGGATTCTATATAAGTTTACTCCATACACTACAGTGGCTGAACTGAGCTGATCTGTTTGTCCACTGTGTCCATACACTCCAGTGACTGAGCTGACCTATCTGTGTGTCCACTGTGTCCATACACTCCTGTGGCTGAGCAGACTTATCCGTGTCCATTGTGTCCATTCACTCAAGTGGCGGACCTGACATATCTGTGTCCACTCCACACTGTGTCCATTCACTCCAGTGGCTGAGCTGACCTGACCTAACCTATCTGTGCCCACTTGTGTCCATAATACACTCCAGTGCTGCTTAGTGTTAATATTGGCTGAGCTAGATTACAGTACAGGCAGTAACTAAGTCATTGTTTATTATTTTTATAGTGCAGGAATTTAGTTACATCTATTGTCTAAGTGTGTCACACTGGTGCTGTACTGTGACTTCACAGACCATATCCCACTGCACCTTTGTTGACATAATTTACTGTATATAAGCGCCTTGAGTTCTATTGCGGGAAGAGCGCTATATAAATAAAATAATAATAATAATAATTATTATTATTATTATTATTATTATTGTTGAAATAATAAATAAAAGTGCCTTTTTGACATAAAATATATAAGTGCCTTTGTTGACAAACTGTAATAAATACCCTTGTTGACATAATATATATAAGCACTTTTGATTACATAATATATATATAAGCACCTTTGTTGACAGAATATATATAAGCGCCTTTGATGACATAAAAAGTATAAGCATCTTTGTTGACATAATAATATAAGCAGTTTGACTCGCTGCTTTGTTGTTATTTTAAAAAAGCTCTTTTTTTATACAAACTGTGTGTGCTGTACGCCATTGCGCCTTTGTTGACATTATAAATATATATAAATATATATATATATATATATATATATACATATATATAAATATATATATAAAAGCACCTTTGCTGATATAATATATATAAGCACCCTTGTGGACATAATAATTTAAGTGGTGTGACCCATTGCTTTGTGTTGTCATTTTAAAACCTGTGGGCACTGTACCCCACTGCAACATTGTTCACAGAAATATAAGCGGTGTGACTCCACACTGCCTTTGAAAAAGACAATCTAAAGGTCCTTCAACAGGATGAATCACAGGACTGGATGGGTAAACTAAAGACCCAATGTGACCAGTATCGTCGTGAACTATTAAAATTTAAACGAAACAAAAAAATCACGGTTGACCAAGACTATGAGGATAACAAGGTGTATCGTTGGTTGGCAGGTATGGAAACCCAGGACAGACCCAGGCAGCAACAGAGACGACGCCCGTGGCAGAGGCAGAAACAGGGCAACAAAAGCACAAAGTCAAGCAGTGATAGTGACTTTATGGTTTCTGATACAGATGAGATGTTTGGAGGTGCCCCTTTAGGACGGGGTTTACAACATGGCCAGCCACAAGCCGATGCACTGCCACCCGCCGGGGTGGCCAGAACAAAAGGGGTCAGAAGGGCGGCCCATAGGAAGACTTACAATTAGTCTTCAATCTGTCTAAAAGGGTATTAACTAGAGATGAGCGGGTTCGGTTTCTTTGAATCCGAACCCGCACGAACTTCACTTTTTTTTCCACGGGTCCGAGCGACTCGGATCTTCCCGCCTTGCTCGGTTAACCCGAGCGCGCCCGAACGTCATCATGACGCTGTCGGATTCTCGCGAGGCTCGGATTCTATCGCGAGACTCGGATTCTATATAAGGAGCCGCGCGTCGCCGCCATTTTCACTCGTGCATTGAGATTGATAGGGAGAGGACGTGTCTGGCGTCCTCTCCATTAGAATAGAGATAGATAGATTAGATAGAGAGAGATTGTGCAGAGTCGCAGACAGAGTTAGTTTACCACAGTCAGTGACCAGTGCAGTTGCTAGTTAACTTTTATTTAATATAATATATCCGTTCACTTCTCTCTGCTATATCCGTTCTCTGCCTGAAAAAAAAAACGATACACAGCACAGTCAGTCACACAGTGTGACTCAGTCTGTGTGCACTCAGCTCAGCCCAGTGTGCTGCACAGTCATCAATGTATAAATTAAAAGCTTATAATTAATTGTGGGGGAGACTGGGGAGCACTGCAGGTTGTTAGCAGGAGCCAGGAGTACAATTAAATTAATTAACAGTGCACACTTTTGCTGCAGGAGTGGTGACCAGTGCCTGACCACCAGTATAGTATTGTTGTATACTACTAATATCTCTTTAAATATCAACCAGTCTATATTAGCAGCAGACACAGTACAGTGCGGTAGTTCACGGCTGTGGCTACCTCTGTGTCGGCACACGGCAGGCAGTCCGTCCAACCAGAATTGTATTATTTATTATTATATACCTACCACCTAACCGTGGTTTTTTTTTCATTCTTTATACCGTCATAGTGTCATCCTAATTGTTACGAGTATACTACTATCTCTTTATCAACCAGTGTACAGTGCGGTAGTTCACGGCTGTGGCTACCTCTGTGTCGGCACACGGCAGGCAGTCCGTCCGACCAGAATTGTATTATTTATTATTATATACCTACCACCTAACCGTGGTTTTTTTTTCATTCTTTATACCGTCATAGTGTCATCCTAATTGTTACGAGTATACTACTATCTCTTTATCAACCAGTGTACAGTGCGGTAGTTCACGGCTGTGGCTACCTCTGTGTCGGCACACGGCAGGCAGTCCGTCCGACCAGAATTGTATTATTTATTATTATATACCTACCACCTAACCGTGGTTTTTTTTTCATTCTTTATACCGTCATAGTGTCATCCTAATTGTTACGAGTATACTACTATCTCTTTATCAACCAGTGTACAGTGCGGTAGTTCACGGCTGTGGCTACCTCTGTGTCGGCACACGGCAGGCAGTCCGTCCGACCAGAATTGTATTATTTATTATTATATACCTACCACCTAACCGTGGTTTTTTTTTCATTCTTTATACCGTCATAGTGTCATCCTAATTGTTACGAGTATACTACTATCTCTTTATCAACCAGTGTACAGTGCGGTAGTTCACGGCTGTGGCTACCTCTGTGTCGGCACACGGCAGGCAGTCCGTCCGACCAGAATTGTATTATTTATTATTATATACCTACCACCTAACCGTGGTTTTTTTTTCATTCTTTATACCGTCATAGTGTCATCCTAATTGTTACGAGTATACTACTATCTCTTTATCAACCAGTGTACAGTGCGGTAGTTCACGGCTGTGGCTACCTCTGTGTCGGCAGTCGGCAGGCAGTCCGTCCATCCATAATTGTATTATTATTATAATATATACCACCTAACCGTGGTTTTTTTTTCATTCTTTATACCGTCATAGTGTCATACTAGTTGTTACGAGTATACTACTATCTCTTTATCAACCAGTGTACAGTGCGGTAGTTCACGGCTGTGGCTACCTCTGTGTCGGCAGTCGGCAGGCAGTCCGTCCATCCATAATTGTATTATTATTATAATATATACCACCTAACTGTGGTTTTTTTTGCATTCTTTATACCGTCGTCATAGTGTCATACTAGTTGTTACGAGTATACTACTATCTCTTTATCAACCAGTGTACAGTGCGGTAGTTCACGGCTGTGGCTACCTCTGTGTCGGCAGTCGGCAGGCAGTCCGTCCATCCATAATTGTATTATTATTATAATATATACCACCTAACCGTGGTTTTTTTTTCATTCTTTATACCGTCGTCATAGTGTCATACTAGTTGTTACGAGTATACTACTATCTCTTTATCAACCAGTGTACAGTGCGGTAGTTCACGGCTGTGGCTACCTCTGTGTCGGCAGTCGGCAGGCAGTCCGTCCATCCATAATTGTATTATTATTATAATATATACCACCTAACCGTGGTTTTTTTTTCATTCTTTATACCGTCGTCATAGTGTCATACTAGTTGTTACGAGTATACTACTATCTCTTTATCAACCAGTGTACAGTGCGGTAGTTCACGGCTGTGGCTACCTCTGTGTCGGCAGTCGGCAGGCAGTCCGTCCATCCATAATTGTATTATTATTATAATATATACCACCTAACCGTGGTTTTTTTTTCATTCTTTATACCGTCGTCATAGTGTCATACTAGTTGTTACGAGTATACTACTATCTCTTTATCAACCAGTGTACAGTGCGGTAGTTCACGGCTGTGGCTACCTCTGTGTCGGCAGTCGGCAGGCAGTCCGTCCATCCATAATTGTATTATTATTATAATATATACCACCTAACCGTGGTTTTTTTATACCACCTAACCGTGGCAGTCCGTCCATAATTGTATACTAGTATCCAATCCATCCATCTCCATTGTTTACCTGAGGTGCCTTTTAGTTCTGCCTATAAAATATGGAGAACAAAAAAGTTGAGGTTCCAAAATTAGGGAAAGATCAAGATCCACTTCCACCTCGTGCTGAAGCTGCTGCCACTAGTCATGGCCGAGACGATGAAATGCCAGCAACGTCGTCTGCCAAGGCCGATGCCCAATGTCATAGTACAGAGCATGTCAAATCCAAAACACCAAATATCAGAAAAAAAAGGACTCCAAAACCTAAAATAAAATTGTCGGAGGAGAAGCGTAAACTTGCCAATATGCCATTTACCACACGGAGTGGCAAGGAACGGCTGAGGCCCTGGCCTATGTTCATGGCTAGTGGTTCAGCTTCACATGAGGATGGAAGCACTCAGCCTCTCGCTAGAAAACTGAAAAGACTCAAGCTGGCAAAAGCACCGCAAAGAACTGTGCGTTCTTTGAAATCCCAAATCCACAAGGAGAGTCCAATTGTGTCGTTTGCGATGCCTGACCTTCCCAACACTGGACGTGAAGAGCATGCGCCTTCCACTATTTGCATGCCCCCTGCAAGTGCTGGAAGGAGCACCCGCAGTCCAGTTCCTGATAGTCAGATTGAAGATGTCAGTGTTGAAGTACACCAGGATGAGGAGGATATGGGTGTTGCTGGCGCTGGGGAGGAAATTGACCAGGAGGATTCTGATGGTGAGGTGGTTTGTTTAAGTCAGGCACCCGGGGAGACACCTGTTGTCCGTGGGAGGAATATGGCCGTTGACATGCCAGGTGAAAATACCAAAAAAATCAGCTCTTCGGTGTGGAGGTATTTCACCAGAAATGCGGACAACAGGTGTCAAGCCGTGTGTTCCCTTTGTCAAGCTGTAATAAGTAGGGGTAAGGACGTTAACCACCTCGGAACATCCTCCCTTATACGTCACCTGCAGCGCATTCATAATAAGTCAGTGACAAGTTCAAAAACTTTGGGTGACAGCGGAAGCAGTCCACTGACCAGTAAATCCCTTCCTCTTGTAACCAAGCTCACGCAAACCACCCCACCAACTCCCTCAGTGTCAATTTCCTCCTTCCCCAGGAATGCCAATAGTCCTGCAGGCCATGTCACTGGCAAGTCTGACGAGTCCTCTCCTGCCTGGGATTCCTCCGATGCATCCTTGCGTGTAACGCCTACTGCTGCTGGCGCTGCTGTTGTTGCCGCTGGGAGTCGATGGTCATCCCAGAGGGGAAGTCGTAAGCCCACTTGTACTACTTCCAGTAAGCAATTGACTGTTCAACAGTCCTTTGCGAGGAAGATGAAATATCACAGCAGTCATCCTACTGCAAAGCGGATAACTGAGTCCTTGACAACTATGTTGGTGTTAGACGTGCGTCCGGTATCCGCCGTTAGTTCACAGGGAACTAGACAATTTATTGAGGCAGTGTGCCCCCGTTACCAAATACCATCTAGGTTCCACTTCTCTAGGCAGGCGATACCGAGAATGTACACGGACGTCAGAAAAAGACTCACCAGTCTCCTAAAAAATGCAGTTGTACCCAATGTCCACTTAACCACGGACATGTGGACAAGTGGAGCAGGGCAGGGTCAGGACTATATGACTGTGACAGCCCACTGGGTAGATGTATGGACTCCCGCCGCAAGAACAGCAGCGGCGGCACCAGTAGCAGCATCTCGCAAACGCCAACTCTTTCCTAGGCAGGCTACGCTTTGTATCACCGCTTTCCAGAATACGCACACAGCTGAAAACCTCTTACGGCAACTGAGGAAGATCATCGCGGAATGGCTTACCCCAATTGGACTCTCCTGTGGATTTGTGGCATCGGACAACGCCAGCAATATTGTGTGTGCATTAAATATGGGCAAATTCCAGCACGTCCCATGTTTTGCACATACCTTGAATTTGGTGGTGCAGAATTTTTTAAAAAACGACAGGGGCGTGCAAGAGATGCTGTCGGTGGCCAGAAAAATTGCGGGACACTTTCGGCGTACAGGCACCACGTACAGAAGACTGGAGCACCACCAAAAACTACTGAACCTGCCCTGCCATCATCTGAAGCAAGAAGTGGTAACGAGGTGGAATTCAACCCTCTATATGCTTCAGAGGTTGGAGGAGCAGCAAAAGGCCATTCAAGCCTATACAATTGAGCACGATATAGGAGATGGAATGCACCTGTCTCAAGTGCAGTGGAGAATGATTTCAACGTTGTGCAAGGTTCTGATGCCCTTTGAACTTGCCACACGTGAAGTCAGTTCAGACACTGCCAGCCTGAGTCAGGTCATTCCCCTCATCAGGCTTTTGCAGAAGAAGCTGGAGGCATTGAAGAAGGAGCTAACACGGAGCGATTCCGCTAGGCATGTGGGACTTGTGGATGCAGCCCTTAATTCGCTTAACAAGGATTCACGGGTGGTCAATCTGTTGAAATCAGAGCACTACATTTTGGCCACCGTGCTCGATCCTAGATTTAAAGCCTACCTTGGATCTCTCTTTCCGGCAGACACAGGTCTGCTGGGGTTGAAAGACCTGCTGGTGACAAAATTGTCAAGTCAAGCGGAACGCGACCTGTCAACATCTCCTCCTTCACATTCTCCCGCAACTGGGGGTGCGAGGAAAAGGCTCAGAATTCCGAGCCCACCCGCTGGCGGTGATGCAGGGCAGTCTGGAGCGACTGCTGATGCTGACATCTGGTCCGGACTGAAGGACCTGACAACGATTACGGACATGTCGTCTACTGTCACTGCATATGATTCTCTCAACATTGATAGAATGGTGGAGGATTATATGAGTGACCGCATCCAAGTAGGCACGTCACACAGTCCGTACTTATACTGGCAGGAAAAAGAGGCAATTTGGAGGCCCTTGCACAAACTGGCTTTATTCTACCTAAGTTGCCCTCCCACAAGTGTGTACTCCGAAAGAGTGTTTAGTGCCGCCGCTCACCTTGTCAGCAATCGGCGTACGAGGTTACATCCAGAAAATGTGGAGAAGATGATGTTCATTAAAATGAATTATAATCAATTCCTCCGCGGAGACATTGACCAGCAGCAATTGCCTCCACAAAGTACACAGGGAGCTGAGATGGTGGATTCCAGTGGGGACGAATTGATAATCTGTGAGGAGGGGGATGTACACGGTGATATATCGGAGGGTGAAGATGAGGTGGACATCTTGCCTCTGTAGAGCCAGTTTGTGCAAGGAGAGATTAATTGCTTCTTTTTTGGGGGGGGTCCAAACCAACCCGTCATATCAGTCACAGTCGTGTGGCAGACCCTGTCACTGAAATGATGGGTTGGTTAAAGTGTGCATGTCCTGTTTTGTTTATACAACATAAGGGTGGGTGGGAGGGCCCAAGGATAATTCCATCTTGCACCTCTTTTTTCTTTTCTTTTTCTTTGCATCATGTGCTGATTGGGGAGGGTTTTTTGGAAGGGACATCCTGCGTGACACTGCAGTGCCACTCCTAGATGGGCCCGGTGTTTGTGTCGGCCACTAGGGTCGCTAATCTTACTCACACAGCTACCTCATTGCGCCTCTTTTTTTCTTTGCGTCATGTGCTGTTTGGGGAGGGTTTTTTGGAAGGGACATCCTGCGTGACACTGCAGTGCCACTCCTAGATGTGCCCGGTGTTTGTGTCGGCCACTAGGGTCGCTAATCTTACTCACACAGTCAGCTACCTCATTGCGCCTCTTTTTTTCTTTGCGTCATGTGCTGTTTGGGGAGGGTTTTTTGGAAGGGCCATCCTGCGTGACACTGCAGTGCCACTCCTAGATGGGCCCGGTGTTTGTGTCGGCCACTAGGGTCGCTTATCTTACTCACACAGCGACCTCGGTGCAAATTTTAGGACTAAAAATAATATTGTGAGGTGTGATGTGTTCAGAATAGGCTGAAAATGAGTGTAAATTATGTTTTTTGAGGTTAATAATACTTTGGGATCAAAATTACCCCCAAATTCTATGATTTAAGCTGTTTTTTAGGGTTTTTTAAAAAAAACACCCGAATCCAAAACACACCCGAATCCGACAAAAAAAATTCGGTGAGGTTTTGCCAAAACGCGGTCGAACCCAAAACACGGCCGCGGAACCGAACCCAAAACCAAAACACAAAACCCGAAAAATTTCCGGCGCTCATCTCTAGTATTAACATCACATGAAATTGATGTCCTGAGCAAAGGACTCAGTTTTGTGCCCACCAACATACACGATCCGTTTGCCTGGTCCAGGGATCTCCACAAGTTTACTAGAAAACTCAGATTAAAGGAGTTCTTTCAGAAAACATCACAAGAACATAATACTGTCTCCATCTTCGATCCTTTTCTACAGAAAAAGTCTAGATCGAACTTTGATCCGGTTTCATTGAACCCGTCGATTAAAACTTTTGGCAGATTAATGGATGAGTCCATTAATAAATATGTGGCAACTCCTGCCAAAATCAATAGGAATTTATCGGCTGAGGAGAGAGAAGCACTTATCCAATTGCGATCTTATAATGACATAGTCATCCGGCTCGCCGATAAGGGCGGGGCCATTGTTATTCTGGAAAAAAGGCAAACGGCTGCGCTGGATGTCAGGAATATAAATATACTGTACAGAGAGCCAACGTAAAAAATAACAATATTTATTATAAATAAAACATTGTATACCGGTAAATGATTAAGAACAATCACTAATAGTGAACTATGGGTAGCTTGTAGTAGCTCAGGATCAGTATAATAAACGTAACCTTGAAGGAGAAAGTTCCGTATTCCACTTGATAAGATAAGTAATTAATGGAGAACAAGGTGCACTGATATTATCCCAATTAGATGTAAGTTCTTCTCTTGAAACTGGTCCTACTAATTCTAGTAATTTTTTAGAGAAGGATCAGAGGGCTCTAAAACAAAGACTCCCCTATCATATGCACAATCATTACGATATACTCAGAATAGATTCCCCAAAAAGAGCAAGGGAAGAAGGTACAGAGGATGTAGAGGAGGCAGGAGGTTACAAAGTAAAAAAGCGAGACATGAGATCATAAGTCAGACTAATATTTATAACCTGTCCTCTACACAGATAACTCCATCAGAGTCTGCACTTCTGGCTAAGGGCCTTAAATTTGCCCCCTCCAAACCCCCAGCATTCTTCAATTTATTTGTAGAACTTAACACCTATATACGTACACTAGCACGTAAAAGGTACTTTGCGACTAAGAATCTGACCAAACGAAAACTTGATGGTTCACCTATTCTGTTAGATGACCAAGACAGAGTAGGTCTAGGTATGTTGAAATCCTTACTTCTTGAAAACAATACCCCTAATTTAGGTGTACAGATCTATAATCAAGGCCGCACCAATGAACGTAATCTTAAATTTAGGAACAAATCGCAATTCTATCCGTTACATCACAGGAGCCCTGCTATAGATATATTCTATAAGAAAACACTGGATGATTTCAATATCCTGTGTCAGAAAGAATCAAAAAGATTCAAATATAGACACAACCTCTCAGTTCAGGAGAGATTGGCTTTACAGAAACTTGCTAATGACCCCTCCCTTGTCATTAAGCCGGCAGACAAGGGAGGGGGTATCGTTATCCAAAATACTGAGGACTATCTATTAGAGACTTTTACGCAACTTAATGACAGGAATACATATGTTAAATTACCATCTAATCCTGCACAGGAT
Source organism: Pseudophryne corroboree (assembly GCF_028390025.1). Lineage (NCBI taxonomy): Eukaryota > Metazoa > Chordata > Amphibia > Anura > Myobatrachidae > Pseudophryne > Pseudophryne corroboree. Next base: position 761,121,578 of record NC_086445.1, read on the forward strand.
TTTCATAGATCACTGACAACCATAGTTAAAGATGCTTTAGATAAAGGCATCATAACCAAGGAAGAATTTAGATATTTGATTCCCACGCACCCTATCACTCCTACCTATTATCATTTACCCAAAATTCACAAATCCCTCACTGCACCCCCTGGTCGGCCCATTATTTCTGGTGTAGGGTCCCTCACTTCTAATTTATCACATTTTGTTGATTACTTTTTACAACCACTTGCTTCTTCTTTACGTTCTCACATTAAAGATACCACATGTTTTTTAAATGCTATTTCAAACATCAAGTGGAAAAGCTCCTACTTCTTCATGACCTGCGATGTGCAGGCATTATATTCTAATATTCCACACAAGAGGGGTCTATCTACTATAGCAGACTTTCTCTCTAAAACAAGCACGATTGATTCTGGGTTACAACAATTTATATTGGATTCAATCTCTTTTATATTATCCCATAATTATTTCGTATTTAACAAGGAATATTATTTACAGATACTTGGGACGGCCATGGGGACGAGGTTCGCGCCGAGCTTCGCTAACCTGTACATGGGTGTCTTTGAGGAGGACCATGTCTGGGGGCGGAGCTTTGGCGCGGACCTCGTCTACTATGGCCGTTACATAGATGATATGTTTTTCATCTTTGACGGTGACATGTCTTTATCATCTGATTTTATTACCTCTTTAAACAACAACGGTTATAATTTTCGATTCACTGGCACTGCGCACCAATCCTCCATTTCCTTCCTTGATATTTCCCTCAATGTAATTGAGGGTAATATATCTACAAAAACGTTTCGTAAAGAGGTTGATACCTTAAATTTTATTCACTATAGAAGTTCACACCATAAATCATGGTTGAATAATGTCCCTTTTGGACAATTTAGACGCATTAAGCGTAACTGTAGTAATAGATTGGATTACCAATCACAAGCAGAAGAGCTTTCTCAATCTTTTTGCAACCGTGGCTATCCAGCAAGACTGATTAAAACAGCACGGGAGAGGACAGATGCTCTAGACAGAAGGGACCTCTTGAAAGCAAAAACTCATATATGCAGATTTACACAAGATCAACCACACTTTTTGTCACAGTTTAATTGTTCCTCCTCGAAGATTAGAAACATTATCTGTAACAACTACCCTATCCTTCTTACGGATCAGATCCTTAGATCTGAACTGAAAGATACTCCATCAGTGATTTTTAAAAAATCCAATAATTTTTAGCAACAACTTGCTCCAAGCCTCTTTGTAGACAGAAGACACACTAACGATAGTATAGCCTCGGCTGGAAACACACAGTGGCTTCCGAAAATAGTAGGGTGCTTCAAATGTGGTGCTAAGCAATGCATTACATGTTCCTATATTCAGAACAATGCAAAAAGTTTTAGTGCTTATGATTCCTCCCAATTTGAGATAGATTCACACATTAATTGCAATAGTTCCTTTGTAATTTATATATTGATTTGCAAATGCAATCTAATGTATGTAGGTAGAACAACCCGCAAACTTAGGACTAGATTTCTTGAGCACAGACGTAACATCCAGAAGGGCTTCATATTTCATAGTGTCTCTAGACATTTTCTAGAAAAGCATCAAAAAAATCCGGATGATATCCAAATAGTGGGTATAGAAATCATCAAACCCACAATACGCGGGGGAGATAGATACAGGAAATTATGCCTTAGAGAAAACTTTTGGATACATAAATTGAGAACACTCACACCTGAAGGGCTCAATGAAAGTATTGAATTTGATTTTCCATAAGAGTTTAATTCCATCTTGACCTCCTGATACTATCTTCGAGCGATATAGATCTACAAACATTACCCAAGAATTTTAGTTCTAGAAATTATTCTTTATGATTTTTTTATAAACTATTTTTCTTTAACATCAGAAGCACATATTCTTGTGATATAATGCTTACATTATTAATGTGTATTATATATTTTTTTGACTAGTTAAGATTGATTGAGATACCTGGAGTCTTATGAATAGAAGCTCCTCCCTTTTATCTTTTTTATTATCTTTTTTATTATTTATTATATATTTTTTTTTATCATTTATTATCTATTTTTCATTTGTTTAGAATTTCATGAGGATAAATTAATTGAACCTATAGTGATATTGCATATAAAGGATATCCAATTACTAGTAGATCCCTTAAGAGGTATCTGAATATTTCCCTTCTGCATGATATATATATATATATATATATATATATATGCAGACACTTGTTACAATGCCACTATTTCTTTAGAACTTACTAGGAGAAGTTTAGTAATATATATGGACTGTGATAATTCCCTAGTTCGTTCTTCTCATAGACAACAGACGCAGTGGCGCATGAGGTTAGACAACAGACTTGTAACATTATAGGGCACCAGAGTTCGAATTATCCCCACTGTAGTTTATTATGGTTTTTTTTTATTTTTACTTTTTTATTTTTATATTTTATTTTTATATGTCATTTGTATAAATCTATTTTTATTTTTAATTTTCTTCATCTCCATTATAAAGTGACACTATCAGTATATACACAGTCAGAAGTGTCTATTTAGTGCCTCTCTGAATATCTCTCCGTTAATTACTATAGGACAAGTCAGCTGCGGAGAAAATGTGCCGCTAATTAATATATTTGCTCTAGAATATGAGCTGAAACTATCATTTTTAATCGTTCATGATGTTATGTATTATATTCACCATAAGAATGTGTATATATCACACTGATGCCCATTTCTAATTATAATAGGACAAACAGAAATAGGTTTTATTATTAGTCATTTCTGCCAATTACTTCTAGTTTTATGTCTAAGTACAAGAGAGCCTTCGTTTCTTGCATTTTATTTTGCTCTTAATATTGCTGATGACAGACACCTGTTTACATTGATTGGTTCAGCCTTTAAATACCGGATACTTTTGGAGGCAGGTATCTACCTTTGAAAAAGTCACGTGGAGCGTGACGAAACGCGTCAGGACCCGCCCCCACTCACACCTAGCTCAGGTGTAACTACAAGGTGCACATCGATCCCTATTGCACCCTCCGTTCACAGCTCCCGTCATCAGCGGCTTTAACATACACGCCGCCACAGCCAGGTTGTGACAAAGATGGTCTTCTCCCCTCCGCTGCACAGCGTATGTGGGCACTGCAGGACACACACGCCGAGGACGCTCGGCTTTGACCAGCCCACCGGAGAGGTATTGAGAGCTATTCTACCTGAGGAACTTACATCTAATTGGGATAATATCAGTGTACCTTGTTCTCCATTAATTACTTATCTTATCAAGTGGAATACGGAACTTTCTCCTTCAAGGTTACGTTTATTATACTGATCCTGAGCTACTACAAGCTACCCATAGTTCACTATTAGTGATTGTTCTTAATCATTTACCGGTATACAATGTTTTATTTATAATAAATATTGTTATTTTTTACGTTGGCTCTCTGTACAGTATATTTATATTCCTGACATCCAGCGCAGCCGTTTGCCTTTTTTCTTTTGTTGCTATCTCAATACTACACGTAGTATTCCGGCAAGCGCAGCATTTCAGGAATTGTTATCTCCAGATGTGTAATTATTAGTTTAATTCATACAATTTGATATTCAGGCGCTTGTTTTGCAGTTTTTTGTTTTGTTTCTATATTGTTATTCTGGACATTGAGTATTATCGACAAGAAGCTCTGTCACAACTGGGGGAGGAAGGGGTGTATTGTAAGCTACGGGGCAATCCTGTTGTTGAATATCAGCAGGAACTCTTTTCAATTCTGGATAAAGCTAGGGAAGATGGACACTTACCTAGGTAGGTGCACAAGGCTCTATGTGTCACCCATCCTAAAAGCCCACTGCTATATACAATACCTAAGCTACATAAAAACCAAGCTAGCCCCCCCGGGGAGACCTATAATCTCGGCAAGAGATTCGTTATATCAACCAGTGTCGCAGCTTCTAGATAGTATCCTCCAGACATTGTTGCCGGCACAGAGAACTTTCCTAAAGGACACTAATTCTTTTATTTTAAAATTGCAAGAAATACGGAACATGGCCCCAGGCACCTTAATGTGCTGTCTTGATGTTTGCAGCCTCTACACATCTATCCCCCATCAGGATGGGATGAGAGCTATGCGGAGTTTTCTTGAGAAATATTTGTCTACGACTGCATTTAATCATGAATTGTTTTTGACCTTATTAGAGCTCACTCTGTACAGGAATTATTTTCTGTTTGATAGTGAGTTCTATCTACAGCTACGAGGGTGCGCGATGGGATCATCGGTCGCACCCTCGTATGCTAAGGTATTCATGTTCTCAGAAGAGCATAGAATGTTCTTCCTGGACCAGGGGGTGGCTGATAACATCTTAATGTATACAAGATACATCGATGATGTGTTCCTGCTGTGGGGTGGAGGAAGGGATGCTTTCGTGGATTTGATGTCAGAAATTAATGCTTTATCTTCTCCCATCAAATTTACCTATATGTGTGACGAGAAGGAAGTGACGTTCTTGGATGTTAAAATCATGGTAAAGGATGGTGTGATTTCCACGGAAATCTTTTCCAAACCCACGGATTGGAATACATTATTGATGGCATCCAGTCATCACCCAGAATCCCTTAAGAGGGGACTTCCCCTGTCACAAATGATGCAGGTGGCTCGCATCACGAGTGACCGGGAAAAAGTTCCTGGGTTGTTAGATAATATGATTCGTAAATGTCTTACTAGGGGATATGACTGGTCTTTATTACAGATACAAAAAAATAGAGTACTCCAAATGTCCAGGAGTGAACTGTTACACCCGCCTCGGAGGGAAAGTAAAAATATCCTTCCATGGCCTTGTGATTTCTCTACCTCCAGACCTATTGTCCGCAGGGCTTCACAAGCCCTTTGGCCAATAGTGGCATCAGATCCAGATTTGACATCTTTTAGAGGGTTGCAACCCATCACAGCCTTTAGGAGAGGTGCTAACCTGCGTGATCTTATTGTAAAAACAGACATCTCAGGGATGAAGGAGTTGGATGATGTCATCATCCACAGAAAACCCCCTGGGTGTTACCGTTGTCCTAAATGTGCTACGTGTAGACACATGATTGCCTGTAAGGATTTTAAACATCCGAATCGCAATGTGACATATACCATTAGACAGGTGATTACATGCAGCACTTCCTATGTTGTCTACGCCATAGTCTGTCCGTGTGGCTTGTTCTATATTGGGCAGACCACACGGAAATTTAGTGAGAGGATGGCGGCTCCCCGTTCCGCTATTAAATTGATTCTGGAGGGCAAACCGGCGGACCAGCCGGTGGCCCGACATTTTCAATTAGCTAATCATACTATTCATTCATTAAAATACTTTGGGATAGAGCATGTTCCGCCGACATTGAGGGGTGGAGATAGGGCTAAAGTTTTGTTGGAAAAAGAAACTCGGTGGATTCTGAGACTGGACACATTCTGGCCCCGGGGCCTTAATGAAAAGGTCAACTGGAATGTTTTTCGTTTAGAGTTGTGGGTGTAACACACCCATAATTTCAACAATGGTCACTGCACTCTGAATATATGTACCTGGCCCTGGAGGTCTTTATAGTTGAGGATCAAGCCCTTCATAAAATTTAAATTAAAATAAAAACAAAAATATTTAGCACTACTAGTTGTAGTGTTGTTTAACATGGGGGTACTGATTTTCAGGAATAATGATTCTTAGGAATAGTGTTTCTTCTATATAGAGTAGTCATATGCTGCTTTGCTCTATGTGATTCGTGGCATTGTTGTCTCTCTTTTTATATTTTCATTTGTTATGTATTGCACTGAATAATTATTTTTATAATAATTTTTTATATCTCTCACATGTTTAGGGAGCAGATTCTGACTACGTGCCAACCCGGCACCTGGTGATGGGGAGAGCAGCCAGTGAGCTTACGTGTCACAGCAGCTGGGCCGGGCTGACTGGCGTGCGCCGGGTAGTCATGACAACGGCTGCCTGGCGTCCGCCGGGTGGTCATGGCAACGGTGACGCATTGGGCGGAAGTGACGCGGTGGCTCAGGACCCGGAAGCAGGATTGGCGTGGAGGAGACGCGGTAGCAGACACGCTCCAAGGGGTATTTAGAGGGGTAAGTTTTTCTATGTCTGTTTGTGTACATTTGTATCTGGCCTGAGGAAGGGGCTATTGCCCAGAAACAGCTGTAGCCACTAAATACAATTTTATTGCAAATATCTGACTCCAGTGCCGTTTATCTTTGGGAGCTATATATATATACATTTATAAATATATATATAAAAGCACCTTTGCTGATATAATATATATAAGCACCCTTGTGGACATAATAATTTAAGTGGTGTGACCCATTGCTTTGTGTTGTCATTTTAAAACCTGTGGGCACTGTACCCCACTGCAACATTGTTCACAGAAATATAAGCGGTGTGACTCCACACTGTATGAGTTGTCATTTGCGAAAAAAGTAAAAGAGAATGTTTTTTTTTATTGTACAACTTGTGTGTGCTGAGTTGTATATGGATAACAATAAGTTGACAAAAGAGCAGGAGCAGCAGCCAACTTCTAGTGCTGCAGCTGCTGCCAGTCATTATAATACAAAATCTACTGTAGATGGTCCAGTGGTCAGAAAGTTTAGGAAAGGGCACAGGAAATTGAAATCTTTCACACTGCTAAAAAAAAGGGGTAGAGGTGTCAACTTAAAAAGCAACAAATCAGTGACCTCAAAAGAGAACACTAATGCTCAAACTGTGTGTTTACAAAACCCCGAGGAGAGTTTAGAGGTGTGCATGTTGGGTTCCAATGTATAGATAGTTAAAAGATAGTCAAAAGGTTGACACCATATGGTCGATAGTCGAAATGTCGCCGGGGTCAAAAGGTCAACAGACAAAAGGTCGACACATGTTTTGTAGGATTTTTTCATGCTTTGACAGCTTTTGCCTCATTTACTATTCATGTCACAAACTCTTACCTTCAGTAACCTTGTGGTGAGTGAGCCACTGAGCCCGAAACGTGGCAAGTGTAGCCATCCTGGGAGGATACACATTTCAACAAATGTGTATAAAAAATGTTTGAAACATAAAAGAACACATTAAAAAAATATTTATATGTCGACCTTTTGACCCTGTTCACCTTTTGACTTTCAACAATATGGGGTTATCTTTTAACAGACGTATTTCTATACCACACCCATCCACATTAGTTATGTGTGAGTCTGAAATTTCTAACACTGTCCTCAAAGAAAAGCCTCTTTCACCTCCTTCCACCATTTCCATTAGCATATCTATAATGGGTGCAGTGTGTGCAAGGCACACAGGCCCCCAGGGTCCAGGGGGGCCCACCCCACACACACTGCACCCATTTGCTTAATACTTATCTCTCTGGAGTCCCCCGTCGGAGCCATCCCTTCTCAGAGCGTAATAGAGTTTGAACACTACACTAGGGGGAACAAACTCTATTGCACCTGCTGAAAACTCCGGAAAGATGGCACGGCGGCCATTTTTCCGGAGTTTCGCGCATGCACAGTAGCAAAATCTTCGGGAAAATGGCCACTGCGCCGTGTTCCCAGAGGTTTGTGCATGTGCAATAGAGTCTGTTCTCAGACTCTATTGCCGCTGCGGAGAAGGATGGCACCACCGGGGGACCCAGGAGAGGTAAGTATTAAAACACTTGTGCATCAGTCAGAGAGGAGGGGGCCCCTGAAGCAGAAGGCTGCACACAGGCCTCCTCCTCTCTTAAAACGCCCCTGACCATTTCTTTACCATCTGCACATGTGAGGAGCAGTATAAGTAAAGATGGTGATGAGGACATAATAACAATTAAGTATACTAGTATGGATGTGGAATTTGATGGGGAGGATATTTGTGTACTACTACCATCTGACACTAATAAGGAGGATGAAGATGTTGATGATGTTGTTTGTGTAAGCAATCCGCCAGTGGCTGCAGTTCATGTCTGTGATAAAAAGAAAGCCTTTGTGATGCCTGGGCATAAAATTTAAAAAGTCACCTCTTGGGTATGGCATTATTGTTACCCAAATCCTGATAATGTTTGTATAGGCATCTGCTCCATTTGTGAGGCCAAAGTTAGCAGAGGTAGGGACATTGACCATTCAGACTACTCCTGCATGTTACAGAATTTGCATTTATTTTACAAAATAAACCTTCCAAAAAAATAGGATTTTAATACCTACCGGTAAATCCTTTTCTCTTAGTCCGTAGAGGATGCTGGGGTCACCATTAGAACCATGGGGTATAGACGGGATCTGCAGGAGACATGGACACTTTAAGACTTTGAAAGGGTGTGAACTGGCTCCTCCCTCTATGCCCCTCCTCCAGACTCCAGTTATAGGAACTGTGCCCAGGGAGACGGACATTTCGAGGAAAGGATTTATTGTTAAACTAAGGTGAGATTCATACCAGCTCACACCTCAAGCATGCCGTACAACGTGGCATTCAACAGAACACAAGCCAACGGCATGAACAAATGCAGCAACATGCTGACAATAACGTAACACAACATGTGTGTAACCACAACTGATAACTGCAGATACAGTACGCACTGGGACGGGCGCCCAGCATCCTCTACGGACTAAGAGAAAAGGATTTACCGGTAGGTATTTAAATCCAATTTTCTCATATGTCCTAGAGGATGCTGGGGTCACCATTAGAACCATGGGGTTATACCAAAGCTCTAGAATGGGCGGGAGAGTGCGGATGACTCTGCAGCACCGATTGACCAAACTTAAGGTCTTCATCGGCCAAGGTGTCAAACTTGTAGAACTTTGCAAATGTGTTTGACCCCGAACAAGTAGCTGCTCTGCAAAGTTGCAATGCCGAGACCCTCCGGGCAGCCACCAAGGATGAGCCCACCTTTCTAGTAGAATGGGCCTTCACCGATTCTGGTAACGGCAATCCAGCCGTGGAATGAGCATGCTGAATCGTGTTACAGATCCAGCGTGCAATGGTCTGCTTGGAAACAGGACACCCAACCCTGTTGGGAGCAAACAGGACAAACAGAGCCTCTGTTTTCCTAGTCTGAGCCGTTCTGGCGATATAAATCATCAAAGCTCTGTCCACATCCAGAGATTTTGACTCAGCGAAGGCGTCAGTAGCCACAGTCACCACAATAGGTTGGTTCATGTGGAAAGAGGAAACCACCTTTGGTAGAAATTGTTGATGTGTCCTCAATTCAGCTGTATCTTCATGGAAGATCAAATAAGGGCTCTTGTGAGACAAGGCCGCTAACTCAGACACCCGCCTTGCAGATGCCAAGGCCAACAGGATGACCACTTTCCAAGTGAGGAATTTCAACTCCACCTTCCGTAAAGGTTCAAACCAATGTGATTGAAGGAACTGCAACACCACATTAAGATCCCATGGTGCCACTGGAGGCACAAATGGAGGTTGGATGTGCAACACGCCTTTCACGAAAGTCTGAACTTCTGGAAGGGAGGCCAATTGTTTCTGAAAGAAAACCAATAAGGCTGAAATCTGTACCTTAATTGAGCCCAATTTTAGGCCCGCATCCACACCTGCTTGTAGAAAATGGAGAAAACGTCCTAGCCGAAACTGGATTCACACCAAGAAACATATTTTCTCCAAATACGGTGGTAATGTTTAGATGTTACCCCTTTTCTGGCCTGAATAAGTGTGGGAATGACTTCACTGGGAATACCCTTACAGGCTAGGATTTTGCGCTCAACCGCCATGCCGTCAAACGTAGCCGCTGTAAGTTCTGATACACGCACGGCCCCTGTTGTTACAGGTCCTCGCACAGAGGAAGAGGCCAGGGATCTTCTATGAGTAATTACTGAAGATCTGGATACCAAGCCCTCCTTGGCCAGTCTGGGACAACTAGGATCGCCCGGATCTTTGTTCTTCTTATGATCTTTAGAACCTTTGGAATGAGAGGAAGTGGAGGGAATACATACACCGACTGAAACACCCACGGTGTCACCAGTGCATCCACTGCAATTGCTTGAGGGTCCCTTGACCTGGAACAATATCTCTGAAGCTTCTTGTTGAGACGAGATGCCATCATGTCTACTTGAGGAACGACTTGTCACCTCTGCCAAGACTTTTTGGTGGAGACCCCACTCTCCTGGATGGAGATCGTGTCTGCTGAGGAAGTCTGCTTCCCAGTTGTCCACTCTTGGAATGAAGATCGCTGACAGAGTGCTTCTATGCTTTTCTGCCCAACGGAAAATTTTTGCGGCTTCTGCCATTGCCGCTCTGCTTTTCATTCCTCCCTGACGGTTTATGAATGCTACTGCTGTTATATTGTCCAACTGGATCAGTACAGGCAGATCTCGAAGAAGATGTTCCGCTTGCAGAAGACCATTGTAAATGGCCCTTAACTCCAAGACATTTATGTGGAGATAAGTTTCCTGACTTGACCATCTTCCTTGGAAGTTTTCTCCCCTTGTGACTGCCCCCAGCCTCGGAGGTTTGCATCCGTGGTCACTAGGATCCAGTCCTGTATCCAGAACCTACGCCCCTCTAGGAGGTGAGAGCTGTGCAGCCACCACAGGAGTGATACCCTGGTCTTGGAAGACAGGATTATCCTCTGGTGCATGTATAGGTTGGACCTGGACCACTTGTCCAACAGGTCCCACTGGAACACTCTGGTATGGAACCTGACAAACTGAATGGCCTCGTAGGCCGCAACCATCTTCCCCAGCAACCGAATGCATAGATGGATGGACACTCTTGCTGGTTTCAGAATTTGTTTGACCAGACTCTGAAGTTCCAGAGAGTTTTCCACTTGAAGAAAGACTCTCTGTAGTTCTGTGTCCAATATCATTCCCAAAAACGACAACCGCGTCGTCGGAATCAACTGGCAAGTTTAGAAGCCAACCATGTTGCTGAAGAACTGTCATGGAGAGTGCAACTTTTTTCACCAACTGGTCCCTGGATCTCGCCTTTATCAGGAGATCGTCGAAGTATGGGATAATCGTGACTCCTTGCGAAGGAGAACCATCATCTCCACCATCACTTTGGTGAAAATCCTCTGAGCCGTGGACAGACCAAACGGCAATGTTTGAAATTGGTAATGGCAATCCTGAATTGCAAACCTCAGGTAAGCCTGATGTGGAGGATAAATGGGAACATGTAAGTAGGCATCCTTTATGTCCACCGACACCATAAAATCCCCTTCCTCCAGACTGGAGATCACTGCTCGGAGAGACTCCATCTTGAATTTTAATTTCTTTTGGTAGAAATTTAGGGATTTCAGGTTTAGGATTGGTCTGACCGAGCCGTCCGGCTTCGGGACCACAAACAGGCTCGAATAAAAACCTTCTCCCTGATGTGACTGGGAAACCCTGACGATAACTTGATTTTGACACAACTTTTGTATTGCGTCGCAAACTACCTCCCTGTCCGGAAGAGAAGCTGGTAAGGCCGATTTGAAAAAAACGGCGAGGGGGAACGTCTTGAAACTCAAGCTTGTACCCTTGGGATACTATTTGTAAAACCCATGGGTCTAGGTCCTAATGAACCCAAAACTGACTGAAGAGTTTGAGACACGCCCCCACCGGTGTGGACTCCTGCATAGGAGCCCCAATGTCATGCGGTAGAATTAGCAGAAGCCTGGGAGGACTTCTGCTACTGGGAGCCTGACAAGGCTGGTGATCGTTTACCTCTTCCCCTTCCTCTAGTAGCAAAGAAGGAAGAACCTCGGCCCTTTCTGTATTTATTGGGCCGAAAGGACTGCAGCTGATAGTGATGCATTTTCTTTTGTTGTGGAGGAACATAAGGCAAAAAGGATGACTTACCCGCGGTAGCTGTAGATACCAAATCATCAAGGCCGTCACCAAATAAGGCCTTACCTTTATATGGTAGAGATTCCATACTTTTCTTGGAATCAGCATCAGCATTCCATTGGTGAATTCACAACGCTCATCTATCTGAGACTTCCATGGCATTGGCCTTTGATCCCAAAAGACCAATATCTCTCGCAGCTTCCTTAATGTATGCTGCAGCGTCCTTGATATAACCCAGCGTCAAGAGGATGCTATCCCTATCTAGGGTATCAATTTCAGAAGACAAGTTGTCTGCCTAATTTTCTGTAGCACTACTTACCAAAGAAGACGCAATAACAAGTCTGAGTAGCGTACCTGTGGTCGCATAAATGGACTTTAACGTAGTTTCTTGTTTACGATCCGCAGGATCCTTAAGGGCCGCCGTGTCAGGTGACGGGAGAGCCACCTTTTTAGACAAACGTGACAGGGCATTGTCCACGGTGGGGGGTGACTCCCACTTTTCCCTATCTGCCGAGGGAAACAGATAAGCTACCGTAATTCTTTTGGGAATCTGAAACTTTTTGTCAGAACTTTCCCAGACCTTTTTCAAATAGCGTGTTCAGTTCATGAGAGGGAGGAAACGTTATCTCAGGTTTCTTCTCCTTATACATACAAGCCCTTTTATCTGGAACAGCAGGGTCCTCAGTGATATGCAATACCTCTTTAATAGCCACAATCATGTACTGAATGCTCTTTGCCAATTTCGGATCTGATCTGGAATCACTATAGTCGACACTGGAATCAGTGTCCGTGTCGGTATCAGTGTTAGCCAACTGGGTAAACGCACGTTTCTGTGACCCCGAGGGGACCTGAACTTGTAATAACATATCTTCCACAGATTTCTTCCATGCCTGGGTCTGAGACTCAGACTTGTCTAATCTCTTACTAATATGAGCTACATTAGCATTCAAAGCATTCAGCACATTTACCCAGGAGTCGGCGATGCCGACATGGTCACATCCCCTGCCTTTTGTGTCTCTAATACAGCCTCCTCCTGTGAAGAGTACTCAGCCTCAGACATGCCGACACACGTGTAAGAAACACCCACAGACACACTGGGCTTATAGGGGACAGACCCACAGAAAAGCCTGTCAGATAGACACAGAGGGAATTTGCCAGCTCACACCCCAGCGCCAAATCAATGGGTCTGAAGTGATTACCAAAATGCCCCAGACCTGTAGCGCTTTGGAGGAGGAGGCTTGGCTATACCTCAGTGAGTTGAAGGGGTGTTTCTACAGAGGAAGAGGCCCGTGTGCAGGCTCCATCTGGGCCCCATCGTCTCTAGCCGTCAGCGCTGTATTTCTGGACAATAGGGTCTCTAGGGGACATTATACACATTGCACCAGGTAGAACCCCCTATACACATTGCACCAGGTAGAGCATGTTATACACATTGCACCTGGTAGAGCACATTACACATATTGCACCTGTTAGAGCACATTATACACATTGCACCTGGTAGAGCATGTTATACACATTGCACCTGGTAGAGCACATTACACACATTGCACCTGGTAGAGCACATTATACACATTGCACCTTATAGAGCATGTTATACACATTGTACCTGGTAGAGCACATTAGACACATTGCACCTGGTAGAGCATGTTATACACATTGCAGCAGTTAAAACACATTATACATATTGCACCAGGCAGAGCACATTGATTATACACATTGCACCTGGTAGAGCACTTATACACACTGCACCAGGTAGAGCACGTTATACACATTGCACCAGGTAGAGCACATTATACACACTGCACCAGGTAGAGCACTTATACACATTGCAGCAGGTAGAGCATGTTATACACTTTGTGCCAGGTAGAGCACTTATACACATTGCAGCAGGTAGAGCATGTTATACACTTTGTGTCAGGTAGAGCACTTAGCAAGTATATGATTAAAAAACAGGACAATAAATTATTCTTAACACATTATTAAATAATAGTTATTATATATGTAATGGGTTTATGGTGCTGCTATGATAGGAGCCACAGACTGGATGTAGACACTACAAAAGTGTTGCGGGAGGAGGGAGGAGGGGGGTGAGAGTGTGACAATGCTGCTGGGCTGTTATCATACTGGAGGTATGCCTTCAGGATCTCATCTGTCAGGATGCTGTAATACTGATGCCGGAATCCCGACCAGAATACCGTCGCTGGCATCCCGGCGACGATATCCCGCCAGGATCCTGAAGGCAAGTATGCACTGCCTCCACAGGTTTAGCGTGCGGGAGGTGGGGTTAAGTTTAGGCACACTCAGGGGGAGTTAGGGTATGGGGTGGGGGAGGTTAGGGTTAGGCTGCAGAAAGGGGGGTTAGAGTTAGTCACTAAGGGGGAAGGGTTAGGTTTAGGCTGCGGGAAAGGGGGGGTTAGGTTTAGGCACTACTGGGGGGAGGTTAGGGTTAGGCTGCGGAGTGGGAGGGTTAGGGGTAGGGGAGGGAGGTTAGGGTACCCTCTGCACCCTTGTTGGCATTGCTGTGATCGGGATGCCAGCGTCTGTATACTGAACACTCGGTACAGCCGCTGGGATTTGAGTCATGCTGACTGTAATTTATGTGCTGAGTGATCAACTTTAGTGACACTCACTGTGCTGGCTGTCTTTGCTGGTTACTGTAAAGACAGCACAGTGAGTGTCAATGGAGTAGCTCACTCAGCAGAATATCAGCAGCCCCCCCCCCCCCCCCCCCCAGCCACCCATTCCTAGGCTCCTTACCCTTCCCCACAACACTTACGCTGTCACTGCCAGTGCTCATCTTCCGCCTGCAGCACAGTGTAGCGCAGCCGCAGAGCCGTCTTCACTCTCTGCCCAGTGAAGCCGCTGCATGTGATTAGGAGGGGGGCTGCCGCCAAATGACTACCAAGGCTCCACCTCCTCTCTACACATCCAGGAAGCTTGCTGCTGGCTCCAGACTCCAATTTGGCGGCAAGTATAGCGGCGCCCATTAAGTGTGGTGCCCTGTTCAGCCACTCAATTGGAACGTGCCTGAAGCCAGCCCTGACAATTACTGTCACATGTAAAGAATTGTCTGTGTAGTGAGGAGAAGCAGCAGCAGCAAGGAAGTGATCATCCATTAGAGAAGGAACAGAATTCAGGGGCACAAAATGAGCACAGTAAGATCTGCTCCCCCTATTATAACAGAGTGAGGCCAGTTGTGAGCTCTGAATAGGGGCACACCCATTGGTGCTCCTATAATTCCCATGCTACCCTGTCATAGACTTGCAAACAGTCCCTGGCAGTCTATTACTTTACAAAAAAAAAATACAGGAAATACGGTTCACCTTCCTACTCCACCCACACTACACCCACGACGCATAGATGATTTCTTGCATTAGGGTTAGGAATGGTGTAAGTGTGCACTGATGATGGCAGCTATAAAACCAAGCATATACTGTAACTACAGGTGTTACATATGATTGAATATCTTATTGTCAACTTACATTCAACTCTGCATCACCT
The DNA here is from genome assembly GCF_028390025.1 of Pseudophryne corroboree. NCBI lineage: Eukaryota > Metazoa > Chordata > Amphibia > Anura > Myobatrachidae > Pseudophryne > Pseudophryne corroboree. Next base: position 761,136,825 of record NC_086445.1, read on the forward strand.
CCCTTGTGTGTATCTTATGTGCAGACATACTTTTTTAAGAGAATATTTATTTTGAGTAGTTTACTGTCATTTTATTTCTAACACTGATGTGAGAGATCTTTGTAAGGTGGGGAGGTTTCAAGAGCGGGTGAGGCATGATTGGTCGTGAGCAGATCCTAACCAATCAGAGGCTGCTCTATGTGGCTATGAATTTCTACACTTTTTCAACCCTCTCTTAGGCCGGGTACACATAAGACCGATGTGTTCCTGGCTGATCTGACAGGCCGTGCTGCCCATGGGGGTCATTCAGAGTTGATCGCACGCTGCCAATTTTCGCTGCACTGCGATCAGGTCTCTACTGCGCATGCGTATGCACCGCAATGCGCACGCGCGTCGTACGGGTACAATGCGGAGCGTTGCTGAGCTATGGATTTAACAAAGAATCCATACGCACAGCCGATCGCAAGGAGATTGACAGGTAGAGGGCGTTTATGGGTGTCAACTGACCATTTTCTGGGAGTGGTAGGGAAAACGCAGGCGTGTCCGGGCGTTTGGAGAGCGGGTATGTGACGTCAATTTCGACACCACCTAGACTGAATGATCGCAAGGGCTGAGTAAGTTCAGACCTACTCTGAAACTGCACACTTGCAAAGCGAAAATACACCCCCCCCCCCGTGGGCGGAGACTATGCGTTTGCACGCTGCTTAAAACAGCTAGCGAGCGATCAACTTGGAATGAGGGCCAATATGTGCACAATGCAGTGGTACGACAACACAACCAGAAGATATCGTTAATGAATCATGGGTATACACAGCACGATGCAGACGATACTGTATGTCACTATAATTTGCCCAAAAACGACATATTGAACCAATGTCATCCTCGTGTGTACATGGGTTTAGCCAGTTACTATCAAAATCAGAAATCATGATTTACCAAATGGATTGTGCAGAATATCTTTAAGGCATATGTTATTCAATAAAATGACTGAGGCTGCTGAAAGATCATTGGCCCTCATTCCGAGTTGTTCGCTCGCAAGGCGATTTTAGCAGAGTTGCTCACGCTAAGCCGCCGCCTACTGGGAGTGAATCTTAGCATCTTAAAATTGCGAACGATGTATTCGCAATATTGCGATTACACACCTCGTAGCAGTTTCTGAGTAGCTTCAGACTTACTCGGCATCTGCGATCAGTTCAGTGCTTGTCGTTCCTGGTTTGACGTCACAAACACACCCAGCGTTCGCCCAGACACTCCTCCGTTTCTACGGCCACTCCTGCGTTTTTTCCGGAAACGGTAGCGTTTTTTCCAACACGCCCATAAAACGGCCTGTTTCCGCCCAGAAACACCCATTTCCTGTCAATCACACTACGATCGCCTGAGCGAAGAAAAAGCCGTGAGTAAAAATCCTAACTTCATAGCAAATTTACTTGGCGCAGTCGCAGTGCGGACATTGCGCATGCGCACTAAGCGGAAAATCGCTGCGATGCGAAGATTTTTACCGAGCGAACAACTCGGAATGAGGGCCATTGCCTGATTCCCCTACTTGCATTTAATAAACTGTCTCTTAAATTGCTTTAAGGTGAATAACAATGTGAATAAGGTGAATAACAATGTGCTATTAAAAGGCTAATTACTGCTAACATGCTTAAAATGTGAAACATTAACAAGGTTTGGCTAGTTTAAAAACCAGGTAGTGCATGACAATGTGAAAGGTTCTTGGAATGACAGCTGTATGAGCTGGAATTTGGCAGATCAGAAAGTTCAGCTGAAGGATTTGGTGTAGGAGAAAACACTTGGAAACTCCCAAAAATATGTTTAGAAATAAACCCAGTCACAACTAAACTTTACAGTAATAGACAGAGGACTTTTTATGTAACAGCACTCAGTGAAAAATATATTGTATTTAAACTTAATTTTGAGATAATATAATTGCATGGTTTCTGCAACTCAGTCATGGAAAGTGATAAATATATCCCAAATAATCAGAAGGGTGGCACTCTCCATATCAGTATAATACTGTACATTACTTCATTGAAATATGCACTACTATTAAATCATTCCTAAATTGTATTGTTGCATATGCTTACTGTATGTATTACAATAAACTTCACATCTATGGTTGTAAAATTACATTTAAAAAACTCAAGGGCTATTAGGGTAGACAACATGGGGGGTATATTTACTAAGCTCCCGATTTTGACCGAGATGCCGTTTTTTCATCAAAGTGTCATCTCGGTAATTTACTAAGCACTAATCACGGCAGTGATGAGGGCATTCGTAATTTTTTGCAAGTTCAGGTAAAAAATTACGAATGAATACACCATCGGTCAAAACGCGGCTGTTTAAGTATGAATCTCGGTCATTTACTAAGAAGTGCAAAGCAAAAAAAGAACAAACACTGCCGTGAAAAATTACAACTCGTAAAAAAGTGCTAAAAAAAAACAGACCTTTTTTTTTTATTCGTGATTGGATAGGCATGCACGGATCCATGAGATCCGTGCATGTATATCAGTGGGAAGGGGTGGGAAAGTGCTTATTTTTAAAAAAAAAATTGCGTGGGGTCCCCCCTCCTAAGCATAACCAGCCTCGGGCTCTTTGAGCCGATCCTGGTTGCAGAAATATGGGGAAAAAAATGACAGGGGTTCCCCCATATTTAAGCAACCAGCATCGGGCTCTGCGCCTGGTCCTGGTCCCAAAAATACGGGGGACAAAAAGAGTAGGGGTCCCCCGTATTTTTAAAACCAGCACCGGGCTCCACTAGCTGGACAGATAATGCCACAGCCGGGGGTCACTTTTATATAGTGCCCTGCGGCCGTGGCATCAAAAATCCAACTAGTCACCCCTGGCCGGGGTACCCTGGGGGAGTGGGGACCCCTTCAATCAAGGGGTCCCCCCCCCCAGCCACCCAAGGGCCAGGGGTGAAGCCCGAGGCTGTCCCCCCCCCCATCCAATGGGCTGCGGATGGGGAGGCTGATAGCCTTTGTTGTAAAAGAAAAGATATTGTTTTTAGTAGCAGTACTACAAGGCCCAGCAAGCCTCCCCCGCATGCTGGTACTTGGAGAACCACAAGTACCAGCATGCGGCGGAAAAACTGGCCCGCTGGTACCTGTAGTACTACCACTAAAAAAATACCCAAAAAAACACAAGACACACACACCGTGAAAGTATAATTTTATTACATACATACATACACACATACATACATACTTACCTTAAGTTCCCACGCAGGTCGGTCCTCTTGTCCAGTAGAATCCAAGGGGTACCTGTTGAAAAAATTATACTCACGAGATCCAGGGGTCCTGGCTCCTCGGCAAATCCAGGGTTAATCCACGTACTTGAATAAAATAAAAAAACGGTGTCCCGACCACGAACTGAAAGGGGACCCATGTTTGCACATGGGTCACCTTTCCACGAATGCCAGAAACCCACTTTGACTTCTGGCTAAGTGGGTTTCTTCAGCCAATCAGGGAGCGCCACGTTGTAGCACTCTCCTGATCAGCTGTGTGCTGCTGTCCTCACTGACAGGCAGCACACGGCAGTGTTACAATGTAGCGCCTATGCGCTACATTGTAACCAATGATGGGAACTTTCTGCTCAGCGGTGATGTCACTTTAGGTCAACTGCAGGGCAGAAAGTTCCCATCATTGGTTACAATGTAGCGCATAGGCGCTACATTGTAACACTGCCGTGTGCTGCCTGTCAGTGAGGACAGCAGCACACAGCTGATCAGGAGAGTGCTACAACGTGGCGCTCCCTGATTGGCTGAAGAAACCCACTTAGCCAGAAGTCAAAGTGGGTTTCTGGCATTCGTGGAAAGGTGACCCATGTGCAAACATGGGTCCCCTTTCAGTTCGTGGTCGGGACACCGTTTTTTTATTTTATTCAAGTACGTGGATTAACCCTGGATTTGCCGAGGAGCCTGGACCCCTGGATCTCGTGAGTATAATTTTTTCAACAGGTACCCCTTGGATTCTACTGGACAAGAGGACCGACCTGCGTGGGAACTTAAGGTAAGTATGTATGTATGTATGTGTGTATGTATGTATGTAATAAAATTATACTTTCACGGTGTGTGTGTCTTGTGTTTTTTTGGGTATTTTTTTAGTGGTAGTACTACAGGTACCAGCGGGCCAGTTTTTCCGCCGCATGCTGGTACTTGTGATTCTCCAAGTACCAGCATGCGGGGGAGGCTTGCTGGGACTTGTAGTACTGCTACTAAAAACAATATCTTTTATTTTACAACAAAGGCTATCAGCCCTCCCATCCGCAGCCCATTGGATGGGGGGGGACAGCCTCGGGCTTCACCCCTGGCCCTTGGGTGGCTGGGGGGGGACCCCTTGATTGAAGGGGTCCCCACTCCCCCAGGGTACCCCGGCCAGGGGTGACTAGTTGGATTTTTTATGCCACGGCCGCAGGGCACTATATAAAAGTGACCCCCGGCTGTGGCATTATCTGTCCAGCTAGTGGAGCCCGGTGCTGGTTTTAAAAATACGGGGGACCCCTACTCTTTTTGTCCCCCGTATTTTTGGGACCAGGACCAGGCGCAGAGCCCGATGCTGGTTGCTTAAATATGGGGGAACCCCTGTCATTTTTTTCCCCATATTTTTGCAACCAGGATCGGCTCAAAGAGCCCGAGGCTGGTTATGCTTAGGAGGGGGGACCCCACGCATTTTTTTTTTTAATTTTACATTGTTTAATTTAAAAAAAAAAAAAAAGGAACCCCAGCACGGATCACACAGATCCGGCCGAGATTGATTGTAAAAAAAAACGGCAGTGTTTTGCTAATCACTGCCGTAAAAATAGGTAAAAAAAAACGAATGACATCGACATCGGAAGAAAAGAAAAACCCGAATACGACAGCTTAGTAAATCCATCGTAATCAATTCAAAAAGTTGCAGTTTTACACTGTCGATGTCATTCGTGATTGAACTTTGACCTTTTTTCGGAAATTACGAATCTTAGTAAATTTACCCCATGGAGTGTTACCATGTAAAGAAGCCTTATCTTAGGACCTGCAGTATGTCCTTAATAATATGAATGACCTTGCTCATCACATTCAGATCCAAATCACAATCTCTATGATCATGCAAATGTAAAATATATGGTTTATATGTTGGACAGTTATGTGCTTTACATGTGTTTTCTAAGGTATCTGTTTCTCCGACTTCTAGTAATGGTGGGTTGATGGTAACAAATGGTAATAAAAGAGAATATTTAAAACAAGGACTAAGTTGCCTATTTATACGTTATTAAAACTCATAATTCCAAATTATGTTTGCGCTTACCATGGCAATAGGAAAGTATGTATCCCGGGAATCTATAAAATGATGGACACAGGAACAGGGGGTCTGGGACTCCAGGTCGACAACAAAAAGGTCGACACACCTTAGGTCGACGCCAATTGGTCGACACACCTTAGGTTGACATGGACAAAAGGTCGACATGGACAAAAGGTCGACAGGAACAAGGTCGACATGGAAAAAAGGTCGACATGAGTTTTTTATGTTTTTTTGTGTCATTTTCTCCGTAGAGTGACGGGGAACACCAATTAGTGCATGCTTCGCTCGCCATGCATCGGGCATGGTGCCTTCGCTCCGCTCCGCTTCGCTCGGTACAGATTACCGTTCCAATCGTAGTCCACGTGGATCGTTAAGTATGAAAAGGTTCCAAAAAAGAAAAAAATTGTGAAAAACTCATGTTGACCTTTTTCCATGTCGACCTTGTTCCTGTCGACCTTTTGTCCATGTCGACCTAAGGTGTGTCGACCAATTGGCGTCGACCTAAGGTGTGTCGACCTTTTTGTTGTCAACCTGGAGTCCGGATACCGGAACAGGGGCTCCGATATCTTTAAAAGTGATTGCTTATGCGATTACTTTACTTTCTTATTTGGGGGCTGACCATGCTACTGCAAATGGTCAACAGACCATGCATGTGGGAGCTGCCATCCTACGTATCCCTATCCCGATAAATATTGTGGTGTTTAGCCTGTAGGTTACAATGGCTACTGCCAATATTTACCAGGGCCAAGCTTTGAAAATCTCACAATATAGCAGCCCATTTAGAAACCTACGGGACTGCAGCCAGTGCTCCGCACAAGGGCCTGCGCTGATGAAGGAGTCTGAAGCCAGGAGGCCATGGACCAGAGCCGGCCTTAGCTAATAGCTATAGGCAGGCTAGGCATTTGCCTAGGGCATTCAAGCATGTCTAGGGGCATCCAAGCATGTCCCTGCAGCATCTCATGCTGAGAGGGACAGTCCGCAAACTAACTGTTACTTTCCAAATGTATTCAATCAGTACTTGTATACACTGCTGTTTACATTTGTCAAAAAAAATGCACACTGTGCCTTAAACTTCCTCTGACATGCTTGAATGCCCCTGACTTGTGAGACCTCAGACAGACAGCAGAAGCCCAGTAAATGCAATTCCTGGACCTGTGACATTTTTACTGACTATATAAGGTTATTACTGGATGGCTTCTTATGATAACACATGTGTATTTTGGAAGACTGCTTCACAGAAACCTGACATCACCTATACTGCTTGTGCACATGGGGGAGGGGGACCCTGCCATCCTGTGTGTGTCACTTATCCCTGTGCAAACCCCAGGTGTCTGCAGGGACATAACATGGGCAGTGTTCTCCCCACACTTTATTTCCTAGTCAGTCCATACCGTAAAATTCCCCTGCCATCTAGCACTGTAACGTGGTCAGTAAGTTGCGTTGTGCTATTTCTATATGAAACATCAGTGCAGCGTGACTTTTGGACACATCAGACTGGAGGGCAGAGCATTTAGCTCCCACAGTATAAAGTAAAGTGCATGCAGTTAACGGGAGTAACAGACACCAGCAAACACACTGAATAGTGAAGAGAATGGACAGTTTCTACATGTTTGATACTGATCTTTTTGTATAACCAGCAAGTGTGGCAGTATCTGTAGCAGTATATGTGTATTATGGGCATTACTAATGTGGGGCATATGTGTAAGGTGCATTACTGTGTGGCATTATGTGTATTATGGGCATTACTAATGTGAGGCATATGTGTAAGGTTCCTTTACTGTGTGGAATTATATGTATTATGGTCATTACTGTGTGGCATTGTGCAGAGTTGAACTGGCCCACAGGGTAACCCCCCGGTGGGCCCCACTACCTGAGCGTTGCAGGTACAGATGCAGAACTAGCGGCGGAGCTAGGGGGCACCAGACAAAATTTTGCCTAGGGCATCAAATTGGCTAGGGCCGGCTCTGCCATGGACTGCTCATATTGGTGTGCTCCCAGCACAGCTGTCAGCAGACGCAACATTAATATACTGCTGTGCCTACCTACAACTGAGCTGATGCCTCACCAGTTCGAGTAGCGGTGGTAAGTGGAGCAGGCTGGGTGCCAGCTGCATCAGATATCCTCCTATTCTTCTCTGCTGTTGCTGGAGAACAAGATGTTACTTGTAATATCACACTCAGATAGTCTTGTCCCAGGCATGAAGGAGAGGAGTGGAGGTCCTGCCACTTGCCCTGTCACAGCAGCAGATACTTAATGCAGATCTTCTCTCCTGGGGCCCAGAAGCTGGAGATAGAACCAGTTAAGATGAGTGAGCCTTCAGACGACGGTAATAATGTAAAGTTGCTAGCACCAACTCATTTACTAGCTCAAATGGTTGCAGATATATGGAACACTAACACTTTAAAGAAAGAGAGCAAAACTACACTTAAGGGTGCTCTCCTCTTTTAATTTCCCACAGATTAGTTTAATATATATGCCGCTATGAAACAATACATGCATGCTTGAAACATTCCTCTCCTTCCTCATCTTCTTGCCAATTTTACTCTTTAGTGGTGTCTTTTGAAAAACAGGTATTGCATGCACTCTGGCATTGTTTCCAAATGAATGGTAACCAATGAATATTGCATGTTCTATTTTTATCCATCATGTGCTGGAAAAATTGTCCGAGGGTTCCAATGTTCCCTATATTTAGATCTGCTCTAGTTGCTGTTACTTGGAAGCTGAATGCACAGTACAACAATGGACAACAGACTCGTATTAAGTTTGTATAAATCCATTGGGTCAAGTATAGGAGCCATTATGTAAACCCTTTAGTAGGTCATGGTATAAATAGGTATGCTGCTTTGTTTAGTTTATTAACACAAACCAAAATTGATTGTCTGTTTACTTTGTGAGATACAACCCAAGTAAATTAACAGACACTTAGGGGGTTATTCAGGTTGCTTCGCTAAGTTATGCGACCGCAATAACCCTGTTCCCGGAACCAATGCGCAGGTCTCGACCTGCGAGTGCGTGACCAGATTGCATTGGCTGCAAACGCCTCTGCCTGATTGACAGCAGAGGTGTTCGCAGGTCGGCGACAGAGCATTGTGAGGTGCGGAGCAGGGAAAATGGAAAGATTCACACGCAGCCACTCCAATGAGAAAAATGGCGGCTGACTGCCTGCATGTGTAGCCTAGCTGCGGCTGCAGGGGGTCATCCACAGTTGCTGCGACCGCAATTAAATTACAGTCACAGCCGCTGGCCAAGACATTCTGCAAGCTGGGCGGCCTTGCGCTGCGATGGGTGTCCCCCAGCATGCGAAAGAAAGGTCTGCAGATTCTGCTTTTTAACAGAATCTGCAATCTGTACTGATTAACCCACTTAATACTGTACAGTATATTACCTTACAAGTTATTACAGATTGTATATTAAAACTATATAAATAACATATATATTTTTTAAATATTGAATAATATTACGATTTGTTTTGATTTCTTTGATCATCCAAGTAGTAACCATTCTAAACCTTTTATTTTGACAGATGAGATCCTCAGAGTTTGAAATTTGCAATGGAACATTTTAAACAATTTGGTATTTAGAACATAATCCATCTAATTAGAAAAGGATTTAGAATATTTTCCAAAACATGTTGTAACAAAGCCATTATTTTTGATTAGATAAATTAGATTTTGGCAATCAATATGCCAAGTGTAACAATCTGACCTCTTTTTAAATTCTCAAGAGCAAGAAACAACATCATGCTTACCATATCAAAAGTAACCTATTCATTCAGTGCAGGTTTTATAAGGAGACAGGAAAACATTTGGCAGTGATAACAGTGCCACCAAATGCATGTTATAGGAACTGAAAAATGAGAACAGAAATAAAATAACTGAAGCAAGGTTTTTTTTGTTTTTTTTTTAATGAAAACATGAGTGAAAACATCTAAAACATACTGTTCTAGTATCTTTAAGTTAAATAGATTCATAATTATGTAAATATTTTTCACACTTCTTTCTAAATATAATTTGTAACATACTAAGGGGCACCCTGTTTTTATACCGTTTTCACATTATTTTAGTATCACGTGAAAAACTGCTCCAAACCCTTTTAATCTCATATTTTTTTAGTAACCAGATTATATTTCCTGTAGTTGTAATGGGAAATGTGATCTGGCTGAAATTGCTTAAAAAAAATAAAAAATAAAAATACTGCAGCAATCCCTGTGATAATTACGCCATCTTTGGATAGCATAATCACAAGGATAACTGCAATATGCTGCCTCCTGCACAGCTTTCTCTACCCAAGCTGATCACTGTGTAAAAATAAATAAATCATACTTACCTGCACCCAGGGACTAGTGATCGGTGCTCTGGTGAGGGCTGCCAGTCATCAGGTACTCGTGTGCTGCTGCATGACCCCTGGTGCAGTAAAGTGATGCTGCAAAGTGGCAACTCACTTTAGAGCACTGGCTGTCACAGCAGAAAGAGGATCCGATGACCGATCACCACTGATCACCAATCCTCGGGTGTAGGTGAGTATGAGCAGCAATGGGAGGGGGGCCCGGTACATGGTGGGGGGGTCATCACAAGAGAACTCTCGCTGCTTCTGCTGCTTGCAACAGTTAAACATTATGGCAATGAGAGGGGAAGGGAGAAACATGGGCCAAGCACACACTAACTCTCGTGCAGCTGGGCTGGGATGGCTGTTAATCCCACGAGGTGATCTGGGTAGGAGTGAGAGACAGATCGCACCCACGGGCCCCATGGTCACCAGGGGCTCCAGTGCACTGCACCAGCTACAACGTTGGTAGTTCCGCCAATGCGTGTGCTACCTGCCGAAATAAAACTCATTTATACTTCTGCATAAGGCTGTCTGTCCACTGCCATTATGTAAATATTTTTTATATACATGGTTCACTTATTTAAAATGAAGTGCTTATGACAGCATATATCATTATACACACACACACACACACACACACACACACACACACACACACACACATCACCCATTAACTATATCACTAAATTATCAAACAAAACAAAATGTGTAACAGTATAGAAGATAGGAAAGAGGCACACAGGGATGCGCTGGACACATACAGAAAGGAAAAGAGGTAGATACGAAAAGGTGAAGACTTCCCTAAAAGTACAACAATTAAGAAAAAAGTAAAAAGATAAGTATAAATCAAGTTCTGATAAACTATGGGCCTAATTCAGACCTGCTAGTCCGCCCCGCATGTCAGGCATGGTTTCCCCCGCAGAAGTACAAAAACATTGCACAGCAGCGATGCTTCTGCACTTTAGGAGTAGCTCCCGGCCAGCGCAGCTTTTGCGTGCTGGCCGGGAGCTACTCGTCGCTGCCCGGGTCGCAGTGGCTGTGTGTGACGCCCCCCACACGGTCTGACCACATCTGCATTGGCCGGACCACGCTTACAAAATGGCGGCCAAACGCCGCCATGCCACCCCCTCCAGCCCAGCAACCACCTCTGCCTGTAAATCAGGCAGAGGCGATCGCTAGGCAACGACAGCCATCGGCTGTCAGCCATGCATTGGCGCACCACTGTGGCGCCGGTGCATACGCACTTCTGACCTGATCGCTGCACTGCGATGAACGGCAGCATGCAATCAGGTCAGAATGGCAACCAGCGAAAGAGCAGCTGCACAAACACATGACAGTTTGTAGCACATCTATGAAACAATGCCACATAGCAGTGGCAGAAAAGAAAAGTGGTGCAAGATGGAATTGTCCCTGGGCCCTCCTGCCCACTCTTATGTTTAATATTAAAAAGGTTTAACAAACCAAGCACTTCAGTGACAGGAACTGTCACTTTTGTGGCTTAAGTGCATGGTTTGTTTGGGCCCCCACAAAACAACCTACCAATGGGCTTAAGGCAGCTAACAGTACTGTTTTGTTAATGATCTTTTCTCTACAGTGGGAAGATGTTGTCATTATCATTCTCATCCTCACCAGTGTTAACATCACCATCCTCCACCATTTTGATGTAATTTGCAGGTAAAGTCTTCCGCATGGATTTTACAGTTTATTTTAATGAAAATGATCTTTTCCACATTTTAAGGAAGTAGCGTCCTACACCGATCACTCCTATTTCCAGCTGTGCTGAAAACTCTTTCACTGGACAGTGGGCAGCTTATGTAAAGCATAGCAAGTTTGTACAATGGGCTAAAAATTTTATTTTTTTCCTTGTAATAGTCATAGGGGCTGTCTGACATGCTTATTTGTACATTGTCATTAACATAATCCTCCACTATTCTATGGATGGTTACCTTATCAGATTGAGTGACAGTATGGGTATAATTAATGTTGGGTAATTCTTGGAGACCAGAGCAGATGTAAAAATTTTGTGTCACTCTGGTGCTCTGAGTTGACTCCTTATCACCAGTGGGTCTCTGCAGGGGAAATTGAAGGAGGAGACATCATGTCATGTGCCACTTGAGCTGCCAGCTTGCTTACAAGGAGCCCTTTGCATCTCTTAAGATCTGTGTCAGTTGAAATAAAAAACATTGTGTATGACTTAAACCTAGGATCAAGTAAGGTCATCAAAATGTGGTAATCCAATTTCAAGATGTTGACAACCCTATGGTCTTGGTAAAGCGAAGTCCAATATACTTAACGCAGTCACTTTGTTTCATATCCATCTTCAGTTTCTTGAGCTGCTTTTCCATTAATCCAATTAAGGGAATCACCTGTCTCAAGCTGGTACTGACTGAACTTACTTCATAGGTTACCATACTACAAATGGTTTCAGTACTGTACCTTACATAAAATGGAAATTATTCTCCACTATACTGGACTAAGGTATAGTATATTCCTCTTCCTCTGCCTATGTCATGGCTTGATGTGTACACTTGGATGGCTGGCTGTTGTTTCTTCATTCGCTGAAGCATTTAAAGTTTTGAATTCTTCCTTGTTACTGTCTCTTGATTCAGTTGATGGCATGGCAAATTGAACTGTTCTTCCAGCCATTGTAATCTCCTACATGCTGTTGCTAAATAGCAAAAATGTCCTAAAATGTATCAGGTGACAGCCTCTCCTGCATGCTCATGTCACTTTTTAAAAAATTCTGTACTACAAAGTTGATTGTGTGAGCAAAACATGAGGCATGGTCAAATTCTTCCATTTCTAATGCTTTCACATGTTACTAGTGTCAGAAATTACAAATCTTGAGGAGAGTCTTAGCGGGGTAAGCCATTTTGCTATGAAATCCCTTAGCTTTTTCTTTTTTTAAATATCTGATTTTTATTGGGATTTTTGTAAGAGAAATATAAGTTTGACAACATGACACTCAATATCGTATAGTTATGACCCTCAAGACATAGGGTAATCACAGAAAAATTGGTGTAGTTTTACATAGGTCAAACATCAATACTGTATACAATAAAGGTACAGTCAAATCGTGGGGGGTGAACACAAGAAAAAAGGAGAGAGAAAGAGGGGGGGTTGAGGAGAGGGGAAGCGCCGTCAACACATTATGGAAAGAGAAAATTCGGGAGTAAAGCCATGAATAGAAAGATTCATACAGTATTACTGGTGTTATTACTACATCCTAGACAATATAATAGCAATGCTAAGGATAAAAACAGGCTAGACATGGAGAGGATGCGAGTAGAGAGAGCAAGAAGAAAGTATCCAAACGGTAGATGAGAAGAAAAAGCGAATGAAGGGGAGGGGAAGAGCAGGGAATAAAAACCATGTTATCTGGACATCTTCCAAAGGGGATTTTCAAAGGCTGCGTTTATCGTAGATTGAGTCACCTGATCCAGGGTAGACATATAGGGACCCCATTTTCTGTAGAACCCAGCAAGGCCAGAGTATCCCGTAAGTATAGTGGATCTACGATCAAAATATATATAAGTATTGTAACATAGTTTTCAGAACTTCGGCTAAGGAGGGGGTGGACCTGACAACCCAATGTTTCAGTATTACTTATTTGGAAATAGTAAACAGCATGGTTAGCATGGGAACAAGTGGGTTGATCCCACCTACCGAGTTCCAAACAGAAAAATTAATGCATAAGCAAGCCAGCAGGTCAGGTCTGAGAGAAATGTGAAAGTGGGTATTTATAAAAACAAATAATTTGTTCCAAAAGCACCGAATCCTGGTACAGTTCCAGAGGCAGTGATAAAATGAGGCTCTAGCCCCTTTGCATTTAGGGCATCTATTAGGAATCACAGAATCTATCGATATCTGGTCATAAGGGGGTACGCTCTGTGGATAGACTTGATATGGACCTCCTGCAAGTATGCAGAGCTCAGAATGAAAATGGTGCGGTGGTGGTGATACAGTAAAATATCATAGGAAGTCACGCTTGGGATGTCCGATTGCCAAGAGGCAACCAGTCTAGGGAGATAGGGTGTGGAGGGAATATTCATGATGAGAGAGTAAATTTGTTTAATTTTGTAAGGATGGGACTCCCAGTGTTTTAGTACTTTTGCTAGCGGAGAAGAGGGGGTCGGAAGAAAGGGGTCAAGATGTAATGAAAGAAGATAATGTCTCACTTGGAGATACATAAAGAAGTGGGAGGATGGAAGGGAGTACCTGTCTCTCAGCGTCGCGAATTGTGTGATGTGGCCACCCGAGTCGAATACTTGGGAAGCGGAGCACGGCCTCCTCTCTCGCCACTGAAAATACAGGGTGTTGTGTAGGGAAGGAGAAAAAGATGGGTTTCCCCAAAAAGATACATAGGAGGAAGCAGTATGATCGGATTTAAGCTTCTTGTGTAATTTCACCCAGCTAAAGTAAGTGTCCCGAAATAAGGGGTGTTCCAGGATTGATGAGGGTATGTAGGCTTTCTTAGTGTGTAGAAGGGCACAGGGGGAGAAAGGTCGAAGGGCGTCAGTGTCCAGAGCCAGTTCAGTATAAGTGTGACTGAGTGATCGTGAAGGGTGAGGTTCGTGTAAGTGAGGATAGTAAGGAGGAGGGGATGTGTATAGGAAGCAATTCCAACTTGGTGACATTGATCTTGGGGGGTAATTCCGAGTTGATCGCAGCAGCAAGTTTGTTAGCAAATGGGCAAAACCATGTGCACTGCAGGGGAGGCAGATATAACATTTGCAGAGATAATTAAGATTTGGGTGGGTTATTTTGATTCTGTGCAGGGTAAATACTTGCTGATTTATTTTTACACTGCAATTTAGATTTCAGTTTGAACACACCCCACCCAAATCTAACTCTCTCTGCACATGTTATATCTGTCCCCCTGCAGTGCACATGGTTTTGACCAACTGCTAACAAAGATCCTGCTGCGATCAACTCAGAATTACCCCCTTATAACCAGCCATCTTACCAAAGTCCGAAATCACATGCAGAATTTCCGGGACTGACGTGAGTGGATCCGAGACAAATAACAGCATGTCGTCTGCGAATAAGGTGACTTTAAGCTCAGTGTCGCCGTTAACAATACCAGTGTAGGATGTAGACAGCCTGAGAGGTATAGCTAGAGGTTCCAAGGCGATGGCAAAGAGGAGAGGGGAGAGAGGGCAGCCCTGTCTAGTACCTTTTTCTATAAAAATGGGGTCAGATAGGAAACCGTTGCAAGAGATTTGAGTGTCAGGGGACGTGGATAGCTTAGATAAAAGCATCTGGAAAGTTGTAGCATTTCAAGGTAGCGTACAGGTGTGGCCATTCGACTAGGTTGAAGGCTTTTTCCGCATCTAAGGATATGATGGCATATCCCGAAGAGGATACATCGCTTTGGCATGAGTGTAGAGCCGCTATCACCTTTCTCACATTGACCACCGAATGCCTGCCGGCAATGAAGCCAGTCTGGTCGGGGTGGATGATGTGGGGAAGTATGAGTTTGAGGCAGTCAGCCAATATCTTGCCGAACAACTTATAATCCAAGTTTAGCAATGATATTGGTCGGTAGGAGCCAGGGAAGGATAGATCTATGTCCGATTTGGGAAGCAGTTTTAGGACTGCCAAGTTGAAGTGCAGAGGAGGAGTCTTGGCTAGCAACAAGGAGTTAAAAAACGTCCACCAAGATACAGTCGAACTTGTGAAAGAGAAGTTTATAAAACTCCCCACTATATCCATCAGGGCCTGGGGCCTTATTGGGTTTCAACTGTCTTATTGCTAGACGGTCTTCAGCGAGGGGGATCAGGGATAAAAGTTGAGAAGCCATGCCCAGAAGGGGGGGGGGGGGGGGCTAGGGGAGGTTGCAATAGGAGTGGAGGAAGAGGGGGACGGTTGAGAGCAAGATACCAGGGAATGTGAAGATGGTGAGGGTATCGGCGAAGTGCTTGGTAGGGTAGACGAATATAATTGAGAGAAGTAAGTCTGCATGATTTGAGCACTCTGTTTGTTTGTGGAGGTTAGTGTGCCATATTGTGTGCGAAGGGGATGAACGACTGCAGGTGAGAATGTGCCGCGGAGTAAGTTAGAAAGCAAATGGCCAGACTTGTTCCCGAATCTATGAAATTTGTGGTGGACAGAAAAAAGGAATCTATCGCCCATCTCGGAAATATGTTCATCAAAGTGGGTTTTAGAGAGCAGGTATGCTTGCTTCATGGCCGGGGAAGGAGCATTTTTGTATGCCTGAAAGGCCGTAGTAAGGGCGTCCTAGAGCACCAGGTATTGCGCTGAGTATTTCTTGTTGGAAGCTGTGGTGAAAGATATAATTGCTCCTCTGAGAACGGCTTTCTCCGACATCCAGAACAGAAAAGTATCCGTCTGAATATGTTCAGAGTTAGTTATGTAATAATCGTCCCAAGTAGCTTCCAAGAAGGACTTGAAGGTGAAAGAGCGACAAAATCTAGATGGGAATTTCCACAACTTGGTCGAGTCTCTGTCGTCAGGAAAATGAACAGTCAAGGAAACCAAAGCATGGTCAGATAGGGAGATAGGGGCAATAGAGCAGTCAGTGACTTGGGGGAAAAGTGCATGGGAGATGAATAAAAAATCAATGCGGGAGAGAGAGCCATGTGCCGCCGAGAGACAGGTATAGTCCTGCTCCATTGGGTGTAGGGCTCGCCACAGATCTATAGCCTGTAAGGTCGAAGTAAAGAGAGGGATATCCACTTTGGGAAGTGGAGGGGGAGTCACACGTGTATTTGATTTGTCAAGCAGAGGAGAAGAGATCAGGTTAAGATCTCCACCAATGATTAGATTGTCCCCCATGAAAGGGGTCAATAGGGTAATTAATCGCTGAAAGTATGAGTTAGAGTAGTGAGGGGGAGCATACACATTTGCCAGAGTGAGCCTCTTGCCTAGCATGTCCACTGAGACCACCACATATCTGCCCGAATCGTCGGCATTGACATGATGAATTTCATAAGATAGAGAGCGTCTTACCAGGATAGCTACTCCATGGGCTCTGGAACTGTAGGAGGAAGACGCCAATACAGACCATCTCAACATTCCCAGTTTCGCAGTCTCAGAAGGGGTCAAATGAGTTTCCTGGACGAATGCCACATCCACACCGTTTTTCTGCAAGTAAATCAGTATTTTCCTACGTTTCGTTGAGGAGTTAATGCCTCCAACGTTCCAAGTAGCACAGCGTAGACTAGGCATCCCCAGAGGAAACAGGGAGAAAAAGAAAGGTCTAAAACATAAAAGGACAAGGGTGGAAACTTTCAGTACAAGGATGACAGAGGACATTGCAAAATCCAACCAGTTTATACATTTCAAGACAGCACCTAAAGGAATGGGAGGGGGAAACAGGACAGTGAGGAAGGGAGGGAACATATGGAGAAGGGAGAAATGAGCAAAAATAAGAAAAGGCAGGCAAACGCTAGCGTTTGATGCCAGACTTCTGAGAAAATACACAGAAAATAACAGAGCAAAAGAAATACGCATCCGGTGAGGAGGGGTATATTTATCCCTGCTCCTCAAGGTGCAGCAGAATATAGCTAAGGCCAGGAGACCCCCGCAGCGCATTGCATAAAATTTAAACTGGGATAACATGTATCATGCAGAGAATAAACCACTAAATGCGATAAATTGAAGAAATAAAAAAGTTAAAGAACAACAAATAAACATGTAAACATGTAGGCCGAGGTGAAGTATAGTAGTACATGGAGCACATTGCATTAATCCGTGGAATCAGAGATGTCAGCATCCTTGGCCCGGAACAGCTCCTGGAGGTAGGCCAATGCATCAGGAGGGGTGGAGAATCCTTAAAGGAAGTCCCATCGTAAATGCAGAGCCTGGCAGGGTACAGTAGGCTGAATTTGCGCCCTTCAGCAACTAATCGGGAGCAAACAGGGGAGAAGGATTTCCTAGCCCGTGATAACTCAGCGGAGTAGTCCTGAAAAATATTCAACTTATGTCCTTCCCACGACAGAGTTTTAGCCTTACGGGAGGCCGACCATATTTCCATCTTTTGAAGGTAATTTAAGCAGCGGAACAGAGTAATGCGGGGTCTCGGCCTGTTAGGGGTCGGTGTCGGACCCACCCTATGGACCCTCTCTATAACCATGTCCTGGCAACCCGCCTCTATGCCTAAGAGCGAGGGGAGAGTGTTGCGGACAAAATGGGCCAGAGCAGACCCCTTGACAAATTCAGGGAGGCCGACCAGCCTAATATTATTACGATGCGATCTATTCTCGACGTCGTCGAACTTGTTCCAAAGCTGGTAAGAATCATTAGTGAGACGCTTCACAGTATGCTAAAAATCCCCTATGTCATGGGAGGCTACTCTGAGTTGTTGTTATGTGGTAGAAACCCTGTGGGTCAGATGTTGTAGCTGACTGGTGATGTCAGCCACTGCTTGAGACAGAAGGGGAGTCATTGTGGCTGTAATGGCCGCCACCACCTCAGAATAAGTCACTGGGGCATCAGAGCCCACACTTACATGTCCCCCAGAAGCTGGTCGCTCGGCCGTGGCTTTTTTATGCAGGGGGTGCGCTTTCCACAGCGGAGTCCATTGTCATGGTCCCTGCAGCGCGCCGCTTCTCCTGGCGTGGAGGCTGCGGCTGCTGCTGGTCTGGCTGGGGCTGCGGCATCAGCAGTGCCAAGAAGTGGTCCATTCCAGCGGCAGGAGGTAGAGGGGCACTGTGGGGAGGCTCCAGGTGCCACACGCAGGGCCGGCCCTAACCAATATGATGCCCTAGGCAAGATTTTTGCTGGTGCCCCCTAGCACCACCACTGGTTGCACCTCTTTCCCAGCACCATCACCCCTCACCCATAGCAGTCCTTATTTTGGTGTTTGTACCCCCTATATTTTAAATAGGAACAGTTCGCACATTTGGCGCACAGCCCAAAAAGGGTGTGTTTTTGCTGGCAAGGGGCATGGCCACACAATAGTAACCCCAATTCCATTTACTCCACACAGTACTGCAACTTTATTCACATTTGATCATGCGATAGTGTCCATAATTCATATTACATCCCACAGTAGTATTACTTTACCTTATAAACATTACTCCTCACAGTAGAGCCCCTTATTCACATAACATCACATTGAATTGCTCCTTATTCACATTACACCACACCCTATTGCTCTTTATTCATATTAGATGACACAGTAGTGCCCTTTCTATACGCAACGCCACATAGTAGAGCACCCTATACACATAATGCCACACATTAGTAATGCATTTATACACATAATTCCACACAGTAATGCCCCTTACACATTATTAATGTCCTTATAAACATAATGTGCCTTACACATTATGACAACCTTTATTAATGCCCTTTTACACATAATGTCCGTTACATATATGCCGCACATTATTAATGCCCTTATACACATAATGACACATAGTGCCCCCTACACATTTGCTGCACATTATTAGTACCCCTATACACATAATGACACACATACAGTAGTACCCTGTTACACATATGCCACACATTATTAATGCCCTTATACACATAATGACACACATAGTGCCCCTTACACATGTGTTGCACATTATGAATGCATTTTTACATGACACACATAATGTTCCTTACACATATTCTGAACACTACTGCACAACCAACCCACTCACATGCACACAGCACTCACACTTCCACTAACACTGTGACCTCTGCCTCTGCTTGGATACAGATGTGTCCTCATAAATCTTGCCTCAATGCTAACGTCGGGCACCTTTTTTTATGAAAATGCATCTTATTTGCATTGCTATGTGGCTAGGATGCACAAGCAGATTCTGCTGATTAAAATGATATGCAGCATGCCTATATACTGTGTGAGACTGTGGCTGTATCTGCATATGAAATGCTATACAGAATATAGGCATGCCGAATATCATTTTAATCAGCAGAAGCTGCAGATGCCCCTAGGCATATCAAATGCCCTAGGCAATTGCCTAGTTTGCCTATAGCTATGGCCGGCTCTGGCCACACGAGGCTTAACAAGCCTTGTAAAAGGTAAAATTAGGGGAGCGGGGGACGGAGCTTAGAACGGAGCTCAGGTCTCCATAAAGCCGGAACCGGAAGTCATCCATTAGCTTTTTAACATCTTGACACTGGTATGCCTCTTAGTGAAGCCATTGATACAGAGAGAAGTCTGCCTGTGAATGAGCTGTAATTTTGTATTACATACTGCTGCTGCTGAAGGCGATACACCCACCTGGTGGCGTGTCACAGTCATGCAATGTTTAGTTTGGCCAGTATCACTTGTCCACATATCTGTTTTTAAGTGGACAGTGAGTCAGTGGCATTCTGTAGTCCAAGAATTTGTTTTTTCTTAACGTCCTGGTACAGAGAAGGAATTGCTTTTCAGGTAACATGGAACCAAAACGGACTTTGGTAATGGGGACACAGCACCTCAATTAACTATATAAAACCAGATGCATTAATGGCAGATATTGGTCACAGATCTAATACTAGCATAGCCAGCATGGATTCAGTGATCTGCAGTGCAACTGTATGGCAGCTTTCATATTTGCTTCCTTTTGCAAAGGATTGTTTTACAGTCATTTGTTTTTTAAAACTACTAGTAGTCTCTTTGGTCCTTTTCTGGGATGAAGATTAACCCCTAGCAGCAGCAGGCCTAAAGCTCAATGATTCTTCTCAGGAATGCTTGATAGGAGAGGAGTCGGTTAGCTTTAGTAAATTGGATGCAAGAGGACTACTTCTGATCATTAATGAGGATGTTCTTGATGAATGTGTTGGTGGTGGAGATTGCATGTTTTGTGATTGTTATGCACACCAGTGCCTGCAGGAAAGTACTGGTGTCAGAACTGTTATGCACTCCAGTGTCTGCAGGAATGTACTGGTGTTTGAACTGTTATGCAAAACAAATGGACTCACAGACAAACTGGGGAATATGACATAACGTACACAGAAGGTAATAGGGTAACAAAATACACACAAAGTGAACAGAGAAGCCCAGAGGCTAAGGAACTGGGTATCTCCCTTGTATTAGAACTGCACAGATGGAAAAAGCAAGATGTTGTGTTTTAATACGTAGAGAACCCGAAATGCTGTTGCTAAGGGCAACAGCAAAACCCTAAAGGGTTACCAACGGGTGTGGCAGTAAACTCCTTGGTCAGAGATGGAATGATAGACACAAGGAGAGTCTCCACAATCCTATTTCTCACTTGCAGTGTACAGGTTTTAGCTTACTGCCACTAAACTGACCCCTGACACCTAGCACAGTGAGACAGGATTAGACAGGCAAGTCTTAGAATACAGCCGCAAACTTGCTAAGTTCACAGAGTAGTAACAGAACCCCAGCAAGCTAAACGACTGACTCCAGTCTTACTGCTAGGTCTGGATTGGCAGAGTGTAATACCAAATCCCCAGGCCTATTTGCAGTAAGCAACAAACAAATACAAAGCTACACAGTACTGGCTAACTTTCATGAACTGACTAACCAACAAAGATTCAGCAGCATCTGCTTACCCTGAAAAGAGGCCTTATAAAGCAGGTGCTGTCCACGCCCCACTCAGACCTCACAGACTGTGAGCACAAAAACCAGCACCGGATCCCTTGCCGTGCACAGAGCCTATAACCACTGCACAGCAAAAGACCCGAACCGGAGTATCAGCTGCGCTCAGGTTACTCCACTAGCACTTGTCTCCCGGTTGCCATGACGACGTGGCAGCACAGGGCAGGAGACCCTAACAGTACCCCCCCTCTGACGAGGGGTCAAAGAACCCCTACCACCGGGTTTATCGGGGAACTGCGAGAAGAAAGAGCGTATCAGTCTGGGGGCATGAAGATCACAACTGCGCACCCACGACCGCTCCTCCGGGCCATACCCCTTCCAGTGCACCAAAAATGACAGCCGACCCCGAACCACCTTGGAGTCAAGAATCCTTTCAACAACAAACTCCCTCTGGCCACGTATCAGAAGAGGGGAAGGTCTTCCACTGGAAGAAGGATTACTAATCGCCCGTTTTAAAAGGGAACAATGAAATGTTTTATTGATACCCAAAGAACGGGGCAGATCTAACTGAAATGCCACCGGATTGATAACCCTGGTGATCTTATAAGGGCCGATGAACCGGGGCCCTAACTTATGAGATGGCTGTCTCAACTTCAAATTCTTGGTAGACAACCAGACGAAGTCTCCTAATTTGAAGCTGCAGGGTCTTTTCCGCTTATCAAAAACCCTTTTGGTCACTAATGACACAGACACAAGGGCTTTCTTCACTTTCCGCCAAATACCTCTAAGGACCGAAACCACAGAGGAACCACCAGGCGTGGAGTCCAGGGGGTCAAAAGAATTGGCCTTAGGATGATGCCCATACACACAAAGGAAGGGAGAGATCCCTGTAGCAGAGTGAGCCGCGTTGTTATAGGCAAACTCCGCCATGGACAGATGAGCAACCCAGTCAGTCTGACACTTGGAGACATAACACCTGAGGAACTGCTCCAAGGACTGGTTCACCCTTTCAGTCTGCCCATTAGACTGCGGATGGTAGCCTGACGACAAGCTGACAGAAATCTGGAGATCGGAACAAAATGCCCTCCAGAATTTGGCCACAAACTGGGATCCGCGGTCAGAGACCACATCAAGTGGCAACCCGTGGAGACGCACAACATGCAGCATAAATAATTCAGACAGGCGTCTGGCTGATGGCAGCCCAACCAGTGGAACGAAGTGCGCCATCTTCGAAAACCTGTCAACGACAACCCAGATGGCTGTCATCCCCGAGGATTTGGGCAAGTCCACCACAAAATCCATTGAAATGTGGGTCCATGGCTTAGATGGGATAGAGAGTGGATGTAATGGGCCAACAGGAACCCCTCTAGGAGTCTTATTTCGGGCACAGATGTCACATGCCCGAACCCACTGATCCACATCCTTAGCCACCGAGGGCCACCACACCGCCCTAGATAGCAACTCCCGAGTTCTGGCAATACCCGGGTGACCTGCCGACTTCTTGGCATGGAATTCCAGGAACACTCGCTGTCTTAACCTAGGAGGCACAAACAAAAGACCTACCGGAAGGTCTGGAGGAGCCTGCTCCTGTGCTCTAAGGACTAATGATAAGAGGTCCTGGGTAATGCCCACTTTAATACATGATGGGGAAACAATGGGCAACGGCTCCTCGGTGGTCTCCTGGATTGGAGCAAAACTCCGCGAGATCGCATCAGCCTTGATGTTTTTTGACCCAGGGCGATATGTTATCAAAAAATTA
Source organism: Pseudophryne corroboree (assembly GCF_028390025.1). Taxonomy (NCBI): domain Eukaryota; kingdom Metazoa; phylum Chordata; class Amphibia; order Anura; family Myobatrachidae; genus Pseudophryne; species Pseudophryne corroboree. The sequence goes on from NC_086445.1 coordinate 761,159,632, forward strand.
AAGCGAGCAAAAAACAAAGCCCATCGTGCCTGCCTGGCATTGAGACGCTTCGCTGACTCTAAATATGCCAGATTCTTATGGTCAGTGAGAATTGAGACCACAAACTTAGCCCCCTCAAGCCAGTGTCTCCACTCCTCGAGTGCATCCTTAATAGCCAACAATTCCCGGTTACCCACGTCATAATTCATCTCGGCAGGCGAAAATTTACGGGAAAAGTAAGCACAGGGATGAAGGCGATTATCAGACACTCCCATCTGAGAAAGCACTGCCCCAATACCCATCTCAGAGGCATCCACCTCCACCACAAAAGGACGCTCTGGATCTGGGTGTCGCAGCACCTTGGCCGAAACAAATGCCCTTTTGAGACGGGCAAAAGCCGCTTTAGCCTCACAAGACCAGTGAGCAACATCCGCCCCTTTCTTAGTGAGTGCCACCAAGGGCGCCACTATAGACGAAAATCCAGCGATAAATCGTCTATAAAAATTCGCAAAGCCCAGGAAACGCTGAAGCGCCTTCAAACTAGTGGGCTGCACCCAATCCAGGACTGCCTGTACCTTGGAACCCTCCATTTGGAAACCTTCTGGGGAGATAATATATCCTAGAAATGCGATTTGCTGAACTTCAAATTCGCACTTCTCCAGCTTCGCCCCAAGCCGGTGGTCTCTGAGTTTCTGGAGGACTAAGCGTACATGCTTCCGATGTTCCTCCAGGGAATGGGAGAAGATTAGGATGTCATCTAAGTATACAACTAAGAATCTATCCAAATATTCCCTGAGCACATCATTCATGAAATCCTGGAAGACTGCCGGGGCATTACAGAGCCCAAAAGGCATCACCAAATATTCATAATGCCCTGAGTGGGTATTAAAGGCAGTCTTCCATTCATCCCCCTCTCTTATTCGGATTAGATTGTACGCACCGCGTAGGTCAATCTTAGAAAAAATGGTGGCAGTACGAAGCTGGTCAAACAAGACCGAAATGAGAGGCAGTGGGTATGAGTTTTTAATCGTGATACGGTTCAATTCCCTGAAGTCGATGCAGGGTCGCAACGAACCGTCCTTTTTACCCACGAAGAAGAACCCCGACCCAACTGGAGACTGTGAAGGTCTGATAAATCCCTTAGCCAAGTTCTCCTGAATGTACTCTGCCATAGCCTGAGTCTCAGGACGTGACAGGGAGTACAACCTGCTCTTGGGAAGCTTAGCATTTGGCAACAAATCAATGGCACAGTCATAGGGGCGATGGGGAGGTAGTACCTCTGCAACTTTTTTGGAGAACACGTCCGCAAAATCTGCATAACACCCTGGCAATCCTGGCAAACTTAGCTGCGAGAGCCTGACTGGAAGGCTCAAGCAACTCCTGAAACAATCAGTACCCCAACTAAGAATCTCCCCAGAGACCCAGTCAAATTGAGGATTGTGGGCCCTTAACCAGGGTAACCCCAACACCAATGGGGCAAAAGTACAGACAGTCACATAAAAGGACAATTTTTCAGAGTGTGTGGCTCCAATAAACAAAGAAATCTGGCTAGTGCAAGAGGTAATTTTACCTTGGGATAATGGTTCCCCGTTTAACCCACAAATCTCAATTTCTGATGCCAAGGGTACTAAGGGAACAGAGTGTTTCAGGGCGAATTGGCGGTCCATAAAAACCCCGTCGGCCCCACTGTCCACAAAGGCCTCAGTCTTGACAGTTTGACCGAGGATCTTCAAGGTCACCGGAATGATAAAAGTCTTCTTGGGAAATTCTGACTTCTGGCCTGACAGGATATTTCCCATCACCCTCAGGCCCTGAAGTTTTCCGGCTTTTCTGGGCATGATACTACCACATGACCTTTATTCCCACAGTACAAACACAACCCCTGCTGTCTCCTCCGCGTCTTCTCACGCGAGGAGAGGCGGGTAGCTCCAATCTGCATAGGCTCCTCAGAAAATTCCTCAGAGTCTGAGGTTCCCTTGGGAAGGAAGGAAATCTCAGTCTCCCTTTCAAGCCTACGCTCTCTCAGCCGTCTATCCACCCGGATGGATAACTGCATGAGCTGATCCAAGCTATCAGGCAAGGGATATTGTACCAGTTGGTCCTTTATCTGGTTAGAAAGACCTCTTCGGTACTGGTGTCTCAGGGCTGGGTCATTCCACTGGGTATCATGGGCCAACCTCCGAAACTCCGTACAGTAAACCTCAACTGGCCTTCGCCCTTGCTTAAGGATCGAAATCTGAGCCTCGGCTGAGGCCGTCTTGTCAGGGTCATCATACAACATGCCCAGTGCCGTAAAAAAAGCATCAACACTTTTAAGCGACGGACAGTCAGGCTGCAACCCATATGCCCAGACCTGTGGGTCTCCTTGTAGCAAGGAAATCACTATGCCCACCCGCTGAATCTCCGACCCAGAAGACTGAGGCCTAAGCCGGAAGTATAGCTTGCAGCTCTCCTTGAAACAAAAGAACTGCGAGCGATCTCCAGAAAAACGATCCGGGAGATTTACTTTCGGCTCCTTAACCCCTGCAGGTGCTGCTGCTGCGGGAGCTCCGCCAGCAGCCTGGGAGGTGTGCATTTTAATGGACAAATCATTAAATTGTCGAGTCAGGACCTGCACCTGATCGACCACCTGTTGCAACGTATTTTGAGGGGTATGCTCCATATTCCCAAAAAATTTCAACAGGAGTATTAGGCTGCTGAATATGTTATGCACACCAGTGCCTGCAGGAAAGTACTGGTGTCAGAACTGTTATGCACTCCAGTGTCTGCAGGAATGTACTGGTGTTTGAACTGTTATGCAAAACAAATGGACTCACAGACAAACTGGGGAATATGACATAACGTACACAGAAGGTAATAGGGTAACAAAATACACACAAAGTGAACAGAGAAGCCCAGAGGCTAAGGAACTGGGTATCTCCCTTGTATTAGAACTGCACAGATGGAAAAAGCAAGATGTTGTGTTTTAATACGTAGAGAACCCGAAATGCTGTTGCTAAGGGCAACAGCAAAACCCTAAAGGGTTACCAACGGGTGTGGCAGTAAACTCCTTGGTCAGAGATGGAATGATAGACACAAGGAGAGTCTCCACAATCCTATTTCTCACTTGCAGTGTACAGGTTTTAGCTTACTGCCACTAAACTGACCCCTGACACCTAGCACAGTGAGACAGGATTAGACAGGCAAGTCTTAGAATACAGCCGCAAACTTGCTAAGTTCACAGAGTAGTAACAGAACCCCAGCAAGCTAAACGACTGACTCCAGTCTTACTGCTAGGTCTGGATTGGCAGAGTGTAATACCAAATCCCCAGGCCTATTTGCAGTAAGCAACAAACACAAAGCTACACAGTACTGGCTAACTTTCATGAACTGACTAACCAACAAAGATTCAGCAGCATCTGCTTACCCTGAAAAGAGGCCTTATAAAGCAGGTGCTGTCCACGCCCCACTCAGACCTCACAGACTGTGAGCACAAAAACCAGCACCGGATCCCCTGCCGTGCACAGAGCCTATAACCACTGCACAGCAAAAGACCCGAACCGGAGTATCAGCTGCGCTCAGGTTACTCCACTAGCACTTGTCTCCCGGTTGCCATGACGACGTGGCAGCACAGGGCAGGAGACCCTAACAGTGATCTAGCTGAAAGATGGGTGCTTTCTGATGTTGGACTGCATGGTTTTATTTCAGCAGATTTTTCAGATTCTGACAATAAACTTTTCATGCACTTGCCACAAATGACATAAAAAGGAGGAGGGTCCTTAGTAGGTAAGGCCCCTTACTCTACTTACCGTGGATTTACAAATGCTACATATAGCTAAACAAGTGTTGTCAAGATTTGAATAAAAATAATTCCACACATAAGAGGTGGATTGTTTGGTCTTATGCAAGGGGATGACAATAACCTTCTTATCATGGGCAAGAACTGCTTCCACTGGTGCCTGACCTACACAAACAACATCCTCATCATTAACATCCTCATTAGTGCCGGTGTCAGCTACACAAATATTCCCTTATTCTGTTGCACTTCCTCAATTTCTATTTCATTTGATAAACTTGTGCTGCTCATCCCTACATTTGCAGAGGGTGCTGATTTGGTGGAAGGAGGTTTCTCCATGAGTACTGTACCAGTATCTGAAATGTCAAACACATAGCTAACATGGATGCTCTTAGACTCTCCACAGAAATTTTTTATGTTTCTAAACACACAGTTTGTTCTTCAGTCTTAGTGGTGTTTTTCTGCACTGATTTACCTGTTTTACATTTGGCACCTCTTCTAAACTCTGAGTGACAGGCGTTGCATCATCATGTAAGGTTACATAAGTGTTAGGTTCCTGGTGCTCATAACATGGGAGATGTTGCGCAGTGAGTCCAGAGCACCAGAACGTGATGCTGAAATAAGGTGTGGTGTGGAAATAGCCCCTAGCACCCTACCTCCATTGTTTCACCCGTGTGGTCAGTTCACGCCTGGGTGACTATGGTTTCTTGGGCCCACGGCTGCCGCGTTTGAAGGGCGGATTAGGTCTGCCCAACTCCGATGCCCCCAGGTCTTAGAGTGAGACAAGGCGTGAACCGAGACAGGATAATAGCAAAGGGACCTCTAACTAAAGCAAACAGAAGGCTAGGGGCTACTAACAACCCTAAAACTAAATATATGTGCGGCACGCCGCCAAAGGAAAAGAACAACAAAGGAAATGCTGTCCACACGCCGACACAATACTGTTGTGTACCGGCGGTGACAGCATAAGCAGAACCCTCTGCAAAACACCAGTAACAAATAAAACCAAAGAATACTGCGGCCTAGGCCGACGGACGCGGCAAAGCCGCTACTCACGGAACCGGTACAAATACTGGCAAACGGACAGGAACCCCCAATGTAGCCGACACAGACTCTCAGAACCGGAGGACAGGCAGAATCCCAAACGACAGACCGGTGGACACCAAGAAGCCAGATACTCGACCAGGCACAGACAAAGCCACAGGACTTCTGGACAGGAACGCTTCACGGCAGGACACGGGTTCAGACACTGGAATCAACACAGGAACCGACACTGGAACCGACACTGGAAGCAGCTAGACAGACACTGCTAGACAGGAGCTCAGGAACTGGCAGGGACTAGCTCAGAACTGAAGAACTCTGGAATTATCACCAGCATCTCTGTATTGCACTCAGCCAGAGTAACAGTGCCCCCCCCCCCCCCCCCTTGACGGTGGCCACTGGACACAAGACAAGGAAATAAAAATCTTTTTTTTTATATAACAAGGCAAGAGTCAATAATTATTTCTTTTTCTTCTTCTTATTTTTACAAAGTTCTTGAGGTCTGACCAAGGTAATTCCCCAAACATTGTCTGAACTGATGGCACCTCCCAGCAAGGCTGGGTTTAAATCAGAGATTGGTTTCTTAACCTTGGGAGTTGAACTTTCAGGCAAAGTACAACTATTAGAAGAAGACAGAAAAGCACATCCTGCAGTCAAAAAAACGGCCTGAGACTCTTGTGCCGAGTTTACAGTATACGGTAAACTCTCAGCAGTTAAGACGGGTGACCTAGAGGAACCTGAACCAATTTCTTTGGAACCATATCTCTTAATAACTGCATCACTGAATGCTGGGGGATCCTGAAGAATGGGATCTTCAGTTTTCATTAAATTGGATGCCCACTCAAAAGGCTCCCCTCTAAAGGAATATATCAAATAGAGCACAAGGTTCTCTGAAGTGATGCCCAGAAATGGTCTAGACAACATAATGATGTAATAGTGTTTGTAAAGCGCCAGAAATTGGACTAAGTCCCCATCAAAGATTATAGATGTTGAGATATCAACAGAGTCAGGATCTGCTTCCTTCCCATCTGACTGACTAGAGTGCTTTGCTAGAACCTGGTCACTACTGACCTTACTCGAGGCTGAGACTTTCTGAACCCCACCTGGGGCAGTGACTTTCTGAACCCCACCTGGGGCAGTGACTTTCTGAACCCCACCTGGGGCAGTGACTTTCTGAACCCCACCCGGGGCTGTGACTTTCTGAACCCCACCCAGGGCAGTGACTTTCTGAACCCCACCCGGGGCAGTGACTTTCTGAACCCCACCCGGGGCAGTGACTTTCTGAACCCCACCCGGGGTAGTGACTTTCTGAACCCCACCCGGGCAGTGGCCTTCAGGAACCCCGCTGGGGCAGTGGCCTTTGGGAACCCCGCTGGGGCAGTGGCCTTCGGGAACCTCGCTGGGGTCAGCACCTCGGATTCTTTTACTGGGACCTGGCCGTCGGCCTCCCTCTCTGGGACCGGGCCGTCAGCCTCCCTCTCTGAGTTGATAATTATCGAAACTTCTCCCGGGACTATGACTTCCGGGACTTTTGCTGAAGCTATAACCTTCAGAACCTCCACTAACACTATGCCTCTTGAGTCCTTTCCTGGAGAAGCGACTTCTAGACCCTTCTCTGGGGCTGTGTCTCTCGAGACCCCACTTGGGGATATTACTTCAAAGATCCCTTCTGGGGTTTTGCTTCTCGAGGTCCCTTCTAGAACTATGGTTTTAGACACCTTCTCTGGAGTTACGCTTTTCAAGTCCCTACCTGGGGTAACAGCTTCTGAGACCCCTTCTGGTATTGACACCTGAGCTATAATATTCGATGTCCCTCTATGACCCAGAGCATCGGGTACCGCTCCAGGACTCTGGGCATCGGGTACCGCTCCAGGACTCTGGGCATCGGGCACCGCTCCAGGACTCTGGGCATCGGGCACCGCTCCAGGACTCTGGGCATCGGGCACCGCTCCAGGGGTTTGCAACTCTGCTTCAACAGGAAAATCAAGAGAGGAGAGAAACATTCTCCTTTGGTTCCTGAATCTATAATGGGGCTCCCTAGCCCAAGGACCCCAATTATAGGACAGAGTGCTTTTTAGTGTGGGTTGTGTGACAAGTACTTCTGCCACAGTAGAGACAGGAGTAGGTCTTGTATCCTGACTCAACTTGGCCAGAGGGCAGGACTTGTCGCCACACTTTGGCTTGCGCAACTCACAGGTCTGCAGATAGTGGCCTAAACCCCCACAATATAGGCATACATTTAAGTTTCTGCGACGCAGACGCTCCTCTTCTGAGAGCCTGGGCCGCAGAAAACTTTTAAACTTTTTCTCTCCAACTGAACCTGAGGATTCTCTTGTCACCATATTGTGAGCAAGAGTCTCTTTAGAGGTAGATGAACTCTCAACGACTTCTGGCAAGATAAGCAAAATTTTAGTCAGAAGGTTTTGCAGTTGCTTTAAGGATTGCTGCAAAACTTCCAGTCGCTCAGGTTTCAAAGCACTGAAAGCAGAGTTCAGGGCTGAGAGAGACGCCTGCAGGGCTTGCATAGTTGGCATAGGAGGATTTTAAACTAGACAAGACAAGACTAAACTAAACTAGACAAGACAAGACTGGACTGGATTTTTTTTTTTTAACTAGACAAGACAAGACTGGATTCTGCACACCGGACTGGATTCTGCACACTGAATTCTAGGCAGGACTGGATTCTGCACACCGGACTGGATTCTGCACACTGCATTCTAGACAGGATTGGATTATAAACACCGGACTGGATTCTGCACACTGAATTCTAGACAGGACTGGATTCTAAACACCGGACTGGATTCTGCACACTGAATTCTAGACAGGACTGGATTCTAAACACCGGACTGGATTCTAAACACTGAAATCTAGAAAAGACACTGGACCAAAAAAGAAAAAAACTACTATTTAGCTTTGTTTCTTTTTTGTTGTATGGCTGGTGATAATGTTAGGTTCCTGGTGCTCAGAACAAGGGAGATGTTGCGTAGTGAGTCCAGAGCACCAGAACGTGACACTGAAATAAGGTGTGGTGTGGAAATAGCCCCTAGCATCCTACCTCCATTATTTCACTCGTGTGGTCAGTTCACGCCTGAGTGACTATGGTTTCTTGGGCCCACGGCAGCCGCGTTTGAAGGGCGGATTAGGTCTGCCCAACTCCGATGCCCCCAGGTCTTAGAGTGAGACAAGGCGTGAACCGAGACAGGATAATAACAAGGGGACCTCTAACTAAAGCAAACAGAAGGCTAGGGGCTACTAACAACCCTAAAACTAAATATATGTGCGGCACGCCGCCAAAGGAAAAGAACAACAAAGGAAATGCTGTCCACACGCCGACACAATACTGTTGTGTACCGGCGGTGACAGCATAAGCAGAACCCTCTGCAAAACACCAGTAACAAATAAAACCAAAGAATACTGCGGCCTAGGCCGACGGACGCGGCAAAGCCGCTACTCACGGAACCGGTACAAATACTGGCAAACGGACAGGAACCCCCAATGTAGCCAACACAGACTCTCAGAACCGGAGGACAGGCAGAATCCCAAACGACAGACCGGTGGACACCAAGAAGCCAGATACTCGACCAGGCACAGACAAAGCCACAGGACTTCTGGACAGGAACGCTTCACGGCAGGACACGGGATCAGACACTGGAACCAACACAGGAACCGACACTGGAACCGACACTGGAAGCAGCTAGACAGACACTGCTAGACAGGAGCTCAGGAACTGGCAGGGACTAGCTCAGAACTTAAGAACTCTGGAACTATCACCAGCATCTCTGTATTGCACTCAGCCAGAATATAACAGAGAGTCCTAATTAATTATGTCGTGCAGCTGCCCTGCTGCACAACTGAGAGGTGCAATTAACAGGTGAGGCTGAACACATGGGAACAAGATGCAATTACACAGACTCACCACCGGCAGCAAACAAGAGTCTTCTTAAACCAGAGCAACTGGAAATCCTGGCCTGCAAGACAACTATAAACATAAAATAGAAATGAACCACTACCTGTGGTTCATAACAATAAGATGTCTAACTGACAGCAGTTCTAGAACCACCCATCGCAAACAAAGGCTGAGGCCATTTTTGGTGGTAAACTTTCACTGTAATAGAGGTGATGTTTTTTTCTTTAACATTGTAAAATATTGTTTTGATTTCAGGTGCCCTTTCTTAAATCCTCTATGCCCTTAAGCAGTTGCTATAGTATATGTTGAAGTACTAATATCATGATCATCATGACTGGCAGTAACCACTGCACTAGTGCTTGATTGCTGCTCCTGCTCTTCCATTGACTGATTGTGATCCATTGCGACTCTGAACACACATGTTTTACAAAAAACACACACTTTTTTCATTTTTTTTAGCAAATGTCAATAACTTCACCCTGTGACTCTCACAGTGCTTATATTATATTGTAACAAACTGCCACGCTGAACACACATACTATTAAAAATTATTTTTGTTTTCTATATTTTATTTTTAAACACTGCTGTGAATCACTGGGCTTATATTATAGAAATCGTGGTACACACCAAACACTTTTGTGGTCAACACTGTGCACAAACAAAGGGCTATTGCTGCCCTGTATTACTATTAGGAGCTCTGGGCTGCACTGTGAGCAGTTACAGTACCAGAGTGCACCAGTAAAGGATTAATGCTGATATGTATTAGGAGCTCGAGGCTGCACTGCGGGCAGTTATACCACTGTGACTGACTATGCACCAATAAAGCGTTAATCTAATGGTTAAATATAATGGCATTAAAAAATATGCTGCCCATAGAAGGAGCTCTGGGCTGTGTGCAGTGTACCAGTAAAAGTCCTAAAGGATAGATATATTTATAATGCCTTGGCAGTCTAGTGGATGTGCTTTCTGTCTGGAATCCTGAGTGAAATGATGTTGCAGGAGCGACTAAGGGAGTAATTCAGACTTGATTGTGGCAGCTATTTTGTTAGCAGATGGGCAAAACCATGTGCAGTGCAGGGGAGGCAGCTATAACACTTGCAGAGAGAGTTAGATTTGGGTGTGGTGTGTTCAAACTGAAATCTAAATTGCAGTGTAAAAATAAAGCAGCCAGTATTTACCCTGCACATAAACAAAATAACCCACAAAAATAACCTACCCAAATCTAACTCTCTCTAAATTGAGCCAGCCCCCTTTATGCTGGGCTAGCTCCAATTATAATTGATGTATTGCAGATTAGCTTCTAGGTGATCTAGTAACTAGATAGTAGTCTATGAATTATACGTCCCATGCAGGTATGTGTGGTCTAGGGAGGCAGAGCCTGTCATACTCCAAAGTTTTGACTATAAAAATGATTAGAATAATTTATAACTTAGAAATATCTTCTCTGTTTAATTTTAATCATTTTATTTTCAAATGTCGCAAAATTGTGCAGCGTTGTAGGGCGAGATGAGGCAGCGACCAGCTCTGACTCCCCTCCATATGTCAGAAAGTACCTGGACCTGGGGACGGGGCTGCACTGCAATCAATAATGCTTCATAGAAAAAGTGGCCATTGAAGCAGCAGTGAGATCTGCCTCTCTGGGGGACATGCCTTGAGCCCACACTTCCCTGCCTGGCCGCACAGTATCAGCTATTCGAGGAAAGGAACCCAGGGAGTTGGATGACGTCTATCTGTTGTGCTGCTCATGGACAAGATGTGACGTATCGGCCTCTTGAGCAGAAGAAGTCTTTGGTATTGTTGATATAATGGTGTACATGCCATTTCCGTGGCAACCAACAACCAATGAGATCCTAAGAAAGTCGATGTGCATCTTGGGTATGAGGGTAGTGTTACTCTATGGACAATGAACTATCACGGAGTGGATTGTTTTATAAAGGAGAGGGTATGGTTATCCATATCTGTTGCGGTGCAGGCCATCCATTCATTTGAACCAATTTGGGACATTTTATATATAAAAATACATTTCTATAATTTGTTTTATGGAAAATTGTATAAAACAATTTTGTGTGTAATATATATGCATGAATTTTATTCTTATGAAATGTATCTATGGTAAATTGGAATAGTTAGGAAGAAAAACTTTGTGATTGGTGGATGTAATCATGTGATTAGGAGGATAGGGTATATAAACCCTAGATGGTTTGTTTAACTCTACACCCTGAGGAAGGAAATCATTCCAAAATGCGTTGGTGGTTAAGGATTCCTGATGGTTGATGTCTACTCACTGTTAACCCTATTGGCTTTTTAAGGACTGTTTTTTTTCTGGTAACATCTTGGAGAGGCACCTTATCCCTAACTGTTTTTCCCGGGAGCAGTGTAGTGAGAAGCGCTTTTTCCTAAAAGCTTTCCATAGAGGCCTTGGGGTTTAGAGTGGAACAAACCAACTTTTTAGCCAGATCAGGATGCTATATTAATTAATTTTTAATTGTTTGGGTACCTATTTGGCTTTTAACGAGAAAATAAAGAAAAATCTGTTTTAATGTACCCTTGGACATTGTGTTAACTGCTGGTTACATCCATCCGAGGGAAGACGTCTTATTGGCACATTTTGGATTAAAGAAACCTTTTGATGCACAAAGGGCCTATGGCCTAGGTGAGTGTCATTCTATATGCAAGGTTTTTGCATTACCGTTGGTGGGAAGGGATCAACAATAAGTTAAAAGAAACCTTTATGTGAACGCATCTCACTGAGTTACAGTGAGTTGGCAGGTAGAGCCCTGGTACACTTTACACTATGTAGAGCATATTTTACACATTACACCGGGTAGAGCCCTTTTTACACATTACTCCAGTTAGAGCTCCTTATATACATTATGCCAGATAGCGCCCCTTTTACACATTTCTCCAGGTAGAGCACCTTTTACACATTACACTAGATAGAGCCACCTATACACATTATGTCAGGTTGAGCCCCTTTTACACATTACGCCAGGTAGTGCCGCCTTTTAAACATTACTTCAGATAGAGCCCCTGTCACATAATTCCTGGCAGAGCCCCCTTTTTCAACATCAGGTAGAGCCCCTTTTACACATTGCACCAGGTAGAACCTCTTTTTACACATTGCGCAAGGTAGAGTCCCCATTTACAACATCAGGTAGAGCCCCCTATACACATTGCACCAGGTAAAGTCCCCTTTTACAGCACCAGGTAGAGCCCCTTTTATACATTGCACCAGGTAGAGCACCCTTTTACAAGTGCATGTGTGTGTGTGAGGTGTGTGTGTGTTTGTTTTATAATTACATTCGGCCTCCGGAGCAGCAGTATCCAACAGCAGTGCCTTTTACATGTGCTACAGACACTGAAGAGGACATTGGGACTCGGTAGGGGCAGATCACTGCTCGGCTTCTAGTGTGAGCAGTAACTGGACTAGTGTGGTGGCGCAGCCGCACAGATGCTGCTGTGGTACTGTGCCCACAGTGAATATGCAATGTGTGCCAAGGACCACAAGCACACTGCTAGTAACGGCTTCTGTATAGCCCTGTAGCATACTGTAGCCCTGGTGGCAGTCTTATCTGTGAGGGAGTCAGTTTAATCTGTGAGGAGTCATGTAATGTCATCTATTGTCCGCCTATAAGGCCATGTTTGATGTCCAATATTATGTTGCTTGGGCTGTATATAGGTGGTATATGCAGTAAATCTGGCTCTGATCTTAGTCAGTGCCTCCCCAGCCATTGACCTCACCGTACTTCACTGGTCCCATGGCTGAATCAATGATTGCACAGCAGTGCAAATCACTGTAAGGGTGTCGACCTTTACCCCGTGTCCCAGTCTGCCTCATTTACCTGCTCCTTGGTAAAATATGTATGTTTAATGTGGGTTGACTCAGGAAACTCCTGCCTCACTTAAAAGGTGAAAAACTGGCAATAACCAAATCAAACATACCAAACATTAACCAGCCCTAGAGGTAAATTTACAAAAACTTCTAAAAATGAAAAGAGGTGATGTTGCCCATAGCAACCAATCATATTCTGTCTATCATTTCTCTTTTGCAGTCTAGAAAATGACAGACATAATCTGATTGGTTGCTATAGGCAACATCACCACTTTTCATTTTAGATGATTTAGTAAATACAGTATACTCCCTAGTGTGTAGATTGTAAAATCTACTGATGTGAATGACTGAAATATTCTCTGTAAAGTGCCTGTATAATATGTGTATGTTATATAAACAACTTTTACTATATAAATAACACATACAAATACAGTATTAAAGACCACATTCTTCACCTGCAAACTCTCAAATCAAGGAGTGGGACTAGCACTGGCAGTATTCACATTTCTTCAGGAACACACAATAACGTGACAATAGTATGAGATTGCACACAATAAATACAATAATAAGAAGAGAACAGTTATGACTCCAGGGAATGATACAATGGCAATGAGTCCATGGAGTATAGAGATGTAGCAGCTATATAAAAAATTGCAGAGTAAAGATGACATAATTGTACTGAGCTTCTCTCCTTTGGCAGCTAGGCAGAATAATTATGAGATTAGAAGAATAAACCTCTCTATTTATCAAATATTATTTGTGTGATATCCCCTGAAAACACCCATTTTGGGGGAGTACTCAAAAATAATAAGTATCCCTATGAATGTATGGTAGCCAATGAATGAAGCAGATATCAGATATATATGCTGCAGTCTCTCATTTTTGCTTATAAACCCATAGGTTTCTGTGAGGCTCCAGTAGCTAAGCACATCTGAAGAATTAGACTGTTGTATAGGCAGATGTTCTGCCACTGAGAGATCTATTGCAAGTAGGTGAGTATGTTCTAATGTTAATTTGGGAACATGTGAACACTAGGGTTGAGAGTACATTTTCCATTGCAGAGCTTTGAGTGTTGGATAATGCTACATCAGTGAGGGGACTCAGTAACAAAATTCGGCAGGGAGGCAAATAATTCTAATGGGCAACTTTGGATGTAGAGTTCATTCTTCAAATGTGTTTCAATATATTGCTCTTTTGGTGTATTCATTACTCCATTTTCCATTACTTTTTGATTAATATGTACTAGTGATGAGCACCGGAAATTTTTCGGGTTTTGTGTTTTGGTTTTGGGTTCGGTTCCGCGGCCGTGTTTTGGGTTCGAACGCGTTTTGGCAAAACCTCACCGAATTTTTTTTGTCGGATTCGGGTGTGTTTTGGATTCGGGTGTTTTTTTCAAAAAACCCTAAAAAACAGCTTAAATCATAGAATTTGGGGGTCATTTTGATCCCAAAGTATTATTAACCTCAATAACCATAATTTCCACTCATTTTCAGTCTATTCTGAACACCTCACACCTCACAATATTATTTTTAGTCCTAAAATTTGCACCGAGGTCGCTGGATGACTAAGCTCAGCGACCCAAGTGGCCGACACAAACACCTGGCCCATCTAGGAGTGGCACTGCAGTGTCACGCAGGATGGCCCTTCCAAAAAACACCCCCCAAACAGCACATGACACAAAGAAGAAAAAAAAGAGGCGCAATGAGGTAGCTGTGTGAGTAAGCTAAGCGACCCTAGTAACCGACACAAACACCTGGCCCATCTAGGAGTGGCACTGCAGTGTCACGCAGGATGGCCCTTCCAAAAAACACCCCCCAAACAGCACATGAAGCAAAGAAAAAAAGAGGCGCAATGAGGTAGCTGTGTGACTAAGATAAGCGACCCAAGTGGCCGACACAAACACCTGGCCCATCTAGGAGTGGCACTGCAGTGTCACGCAGGATGGCCCTTCCAAAAACTACTCCCCAAACAGCACATGACGCAAAGAAAAATGAAAGAAAAAAGAGGTGCAAGATGGAATTGTCCTTGGGCCCTCCCACCCACCCTTATGTTGTATAAACAGGACATGCACACTTTAACCAACCCATCATTTCAGTGACAGGGTCTGCCACACGACTGTGACTGAAATGACGGGTTGGTTTGGACCCCCACCAAAAAAGAAGCAATTAATCTCTCCTTGCACAAACTGGCTCTACAGAGGCAAGATGTCCACCTCATCATCATCCTCCGATATATCACCGTGTACATCCTCCTCCTCACAGATTATCAATTCGTCCCCACTGGAATCCACCATCTCAGCTCCCTGTGTACTTTGTGGAGGCAATTGCTGCTGGTGAATGTCTCCACGGAGGAATTGATTATAATTCATTTTAATGAACATCATCTTCTCCACATTTTCTGGATGTAACCTCGTACGCCGATTGCTGACAAGGTGAGCGGCGGCACTAAACACTCTTTCGGAGTACACACTTGTGGGAGGGCAACTTAGGTAGAATAAAGCCAGTTTGTGCAAGGGCCTCCAAATTGCCTCTTTTTCCTGCCAGTATAAGTACGGACTGTCTGACGTGCCTACTTGGATGCGGTCACTCATATAATCCTCCACCATTCTTTCAATGGGGAGAGAATTATATGCAGTGACAGTAGACGACATGTCCGTTATCGTTGTCAGGTCCTTCAGTCCGGACCAGATGTCAGCATCAGCAGTCGCTCCAGACTGCCCTGCATCACCGCCAGCGGGTGGGCTCAGAATTCTGAGCCTTTTCCTCGCACCCCCAGTTGCGGGAGAATGTGAAGGAGGAGATGTTGACAGGTCGCGTTCCGCTTGACTTGACAATTTTCTCACCAGCAGTTCTTTGAACCCCTGCAGACTTGTGTCTGCCGGAAAGAGAGATCCAAGGTAGGTTTTAAATCTAGGATCGAGCACGGTGGCCAAAATGTAGTGCTCTGATTTCAACAGATTGACCACCCGTGAATCCTTGTTAAGCGAATTAAGGGCTCCATCCACAAGTCCCACATGCCTAGCGGAATCGCTCTGTGTTAGCTCCTCCTTCAATTTCTCCAGCTTCTTCTGCAAAAGCCTGATGAGGGGAATGACCTGACTCAGGCTGGCAGTGTCTGAACTGACTTCACGTGTGGCAAGTTCAAAAGGTGTCTCCCCGGGTGCCTGACTTAAACAAACCACCTCACCATCAGAATCCTCCTGGTCAATTTCCTCCCCAGCGCCAGCAACACCCATATCCTCCTCATCCTGGTGTACTTCAACACTGACATCTTCAATCTGACTATCAGGAACTGGACTGCGGGTGCTCCTTTCAGCACTTGCAGGGGGCGTGCAAATGGTGGAAGGCGCATGCTCTTCACGTCCAGTGTTGGGAAGGTCAGGCATCGCAACCGACACAATTGGACTCTCCTTGTGGATTTGTGATTTCGAAGAACGCACAGTTCTTTGCTGTGCTTTTGCCAGCTTAAGTCTTTTCATTTTTCTAGCGAGAGGCTGAGTGCTTCCATCCTCATGTGAGGCTGAACCACTAGCCATGAACATAGGCCAGGGCCTCAGCCGTTCCTTGCCACTCCGTGTGGTAAATGGCATATTGGCAAGTTTACGCTTCTCCTCCGACGATTTTATTTTAGATTTTTGAGTCCTTTTTTTACTGATATTTGGTGTTTTGGATTTTACATGCTCTGTACTATGACATTGGGCATCGGCCTTGGCAGACGACGTTGCTGGCATTTCATCGTCTCGGCCATGACTAGTGGCAGCAGCTTCAGCACGAGGTGGAAGTGGATCTTGATCTTTCCCTATTTTTGGAACCTCAACATTTTTGTTCTCCATATTTTAATAGGCACAACTAAAAGGCACCTCAGGTAAACAATGGAGATGGATGGATACTAGTATACTTATGGTACTTATGGATGACGAGCGACTGCCGACACAGAGGTAGCTACAGCCGTGGACTACCATACTGTGTCTGCTAGTATAGACTGGATAATAATGATATAAAAAAATATATATATATCACTACTGCAGGACAGGTATATATTGTATAATGATGGACCTGCTGGACTCTGTCAGCACTGCAGACTCCTAAACTACTAGTATGAAGAAGATAGAAAAAAAAAACACCACAGGTAGGTATACAATTATGGACGAGCGACTGCCAGTGCCGACACAGAGGTAACTACAGCCGTGGACTACCGTACTGCGTCTGCTAGTATAGACTGGATGATAATGATATAAAAATATATATATATATCACTACTGCAGGACAGGTATATATTGTATAATAACGGACCTGCTGGACACTGTCAGCACTGCAGACTCCTAAACTACTAGTATGAAGAAGATAGAAAAAAAAAAACACCACAGGTAGGTATACAATTATGGACGAGCGACTGCTGACACAGAGGTAGCTACAGCCGTGGACTACCGTACTGCATCTGCTAGTATAGACTGGATGATAATGATATAAAAAAAAATATATATCACTACTGCAGGACAGGTATATATTGTATAATGACGGACCTGCTGGACACTGTCAGCACTGCAGACTCCTAAACTACTAGTATGAAGAAGATAGAAAAAAAAAACCCACCACAGGTAGGTATACAATTATGGACGAGCGACTGCCGACACAGAGGTAGCATACAGCCGTGGACTACCGTACTGCGTCTGCTAGTATAGACTGGATGATAATGATATAAAATATATATATATATATCACTACTGCAGGACAGGTATATATTGTATAATGACGGACCTGCTGGACACTGTCAGCACTGCAGACTCCTAAACTACTAGTATGAAGAAGATAGAAAAAAAAAAACCCACCACAGGTAGGTATACAATTATGGACGAGCGACTGCCAGTGCCGACACAGAGGTAGCTACAGCCGTGGACTACCGTACTGCGTCTGCTAGTATAGACTGTATGATAATGATATAAAAAATATATATATATCACTACTGCAGGACAGGTATATATTATATAATGACGGACCTGCTGGACACTGTCAGCACTGCAGACTCCTAAACTACTAGTATGAAGAAGATAGAAAAAAAAAAAAAACACCATAGGTAGGTATACAATTATGGACGAGTGACTGCCGACACAGAGGTAGCTACAGCCGTGGACTACTGTACTGCGTCTGCTAGTATAGACTGGATGATAATGATATAAAAAATATATATATATCACTACTGCAGGACAGGTATATATTATATAATGACGGACCTGCTGGACACTGTCAGCACTGCAGACTCCTAAACTACTAGTATGAAGAAGATAGAAATATAATGAATGACGGACCTGCTGGACACTGTCAGCAGAATGCGTTTATAGAATAAAAAAAAAAACACCACACGAGTGTTTAACTTTTTCAGGCAGACAATATACTGGTGGTCACTGCTGGTCAGTCACACTGGCACTCTGGCAGCAAAAGTGTGCACTGTTAAATATGTACTCCTGCTATAACTGCTCCCCAGTCTCCCCCACAATTAAGCTGTGTGAGCAGTGAGCACTACTCAGCACAGTCAGATATACATAGATGATATTATCATGCAGCACACTGAGGCTGAGCACAGATATGGTATGTGACTGTGTATTGTTTTTTTTCAGGCAGAGAACGGATTATATTAAATAATAAATAAAACTGGTGGTCACTAGTATAACTATCAGCAAAACTCTGCACTCTCTGAGTACTCCTAATGCTCCAGTAAATCAAGTGTCTCACTCTCTATCTAAACGGAGAGGACGCCAGCCACGTCCTTTCCCTATCAATCTCAATGCACGTGTGAAAATGGCAGCGACGCGCGGCTCCTTATATAGAATCCGAGTCTCGCGATAGAATACGAGCCTCGCGAGAATCCGACAGCGGGATGATGACGTTCGGGCGCGCTCGGGTTAGCCGAGCAAGGCGGGAAGATCCGAGTCTGCCTCAGACCCGTGTAAAAAGGCTGAAGTTCGGGTGGGTTCGGTTTCCGAGAAACCGAACCCGCTCATCACTAATATGTACTGTATGTTTTGTTGATATGCAGGTTTTATGCAATTGTGGAGATGTGCTCTGTATCGCAGGGCACATCAGAACAACATGCAGGGGATCTGTATCCCCTGTGGGCCATAGCATAGGAAAGCGCAGGGATCAAGTGTCCGATCCCAGTGCTGGTAATACTGCAGTGGGTGTCCACTGCTGGGATCTTGTATGAGCTCCCTGCACCAGACTTGAAACGGGGACGGGTAGCTTTAAACATGGCGCCAATTTGGCATTAGAGATGTACACCGGAAATTTTTCGGGTTTTGTGTTTTGGTTTTGGGTTCGGTTCCGTGGCCGTGTTTTGGGTTCGAACGCGTTTTGGCAAAACCTCACCGAATTTTTTTTGTCGGATTCGGGTGTGTTTTGGATTCGGGTGTTTTTTTCAAAAAACCCTAAAAAACAGCTTAAATCATAGAATTTGGGGGTCATTTTGATCCCAAAGTATTATTAACCTCAATAACCACAATTTCCACTCATTTTCAGTCTATTCTGAACACCTCACACCTCACAATATTATTTTTGTCCTAAAATTTGCACCGAGGTCGCTGGATGACTAAGCTCAGCGACCCATGTGGCCGACACAAACACCTGGCCCATCTAGGAGTGGCACTGCAGTGTCAGGCCGGATGGCCCTTCCAAAAAATACTCCCCAAACAGCACATGACGCAAAGAAGAAAAAAAAGAGGCGCAATGAGGTAGCTGTGTGACTAAGATAAGCGACCCTAGTGGCCGACACAAACACCTGGCCCATCTAGGAGTGGCACTGCAGTGTCACGCAGGATGGCCCTTCCAAAAAACACTCCCCAAACAGCACATGACGCAAAGAAAAAAAGAGGCGCAATGAGGTAGCTGTGTGAGTAAGCTAAGCGACCCTAGTGGCCGACACAAACACTTGGCCCATCTAGGAGTGGCACTGCAGTGTCAGGCCGGATGGCCCTTCCAAAAAATACTCCCCAAACAGCACATGACGCAAAGAAGAAAAAAATGAGGCGCAATGAGGTAGCTGTGTGACTAAGATAAGTGACCCTAGTGGCCGACACAAACACCTGGCCCATCTAGGAGTGGCACTGCAGTGTCACGCAGGATGGCCCTTCCAAAAAACACTCCCCAAACAGCACATGACGCAAAGAAAAATGAAAGAAAAAAAAAATGCAAGATGGAATTGTCCTTGGGCCCTCCCACCCACCCTTATGTTGTATAAACAGGACATGCACACTTTAACCAACCCATCATTTCAGTGACAGGGTCTGCCACACGACTGTGACTGAAATGACGGGTTGGTTTGGACCCCCACCAAAAAAGAAGCAATTAATCTCTCCTTGCACAAACTGGCTCTACAGAGGCAAGATGTCCACCTCATCATCATCCTCCGATTCATCACCGTGTACATCCCCCTCCTCACAGATTATCAATTCGTCCCCACTGGAATCCACCATCACAGCTCCCTGTGTACTTTGTGGAGGCAATTGCTGCTGGTGAATGTCTCCATGGAGGAATTGATTATAATTCATTTTAATGAACATCATCTTCTCCACATTTTCTGGAAGTAACCTCGTACGCCGATTGCTGACAAGGTGAGCGGCGGCACTAAACACTCTTTCGGAGTACACACTTGTGGGAGGGCAACTTAGGTAGAATAAAGCTAGTTTGTGCAAGGGCCTCCAAATTGCCTCTTTTTCCTGCCAGTATACGTACGGACTGTCTGACGTGCCTACTTGGATGCGGTCACTCATATAATCCTCCACCATTCTTTCAATGGTGAGAGAATCATATGCAGTGACAGTAGACGACATGTCCGTAATCGTTGTCAGGTCCTTCAGTCCGGACCAGATGTCAGCATCAGCAGTCGCTCCAGACTGCCCTGCATCACCGCCAGCGTGTGGGCTCGGAATTCTGAGCCTTTTCCTCGCACCCCCAGTTGCGGGAGAATGTGAAGGAGGAGATGTTGACAGGTCACGTTCCGCTTGACTTGACAATTTTCTCACAAGCAGTTCTTTGAACCCCTGCAGACTTGTGTCTGCCGGAAAGAGAGATACAACGTAGGTTTTAAATCTAGGATCGAGCACGGTGGCCAAAATGTAGTGCTCTGATTTCAACAGATTGACCACCCGTGAATCCTTGTTAAGCGAATTAAGGGCTCCATCCACAAGTCCCACATGCCTAGCGGAATCGCTCAGTGTTAGCTCCTCCTTCAATGTCTCCAGCTTCTTCTGCAAAAGCCTGATGAGGGGAATGACCTGACTCAGGCTGGCAGTGTCTGAACTGACTTCACGTGTGGCAAGTTCAAAAGGTTGCAGAACCTTACACAACGTTGAAATCATTCTCCACTGCGCTTGAGACAGGTGCATTCCACCTCCTATATCGTGGTCAGTTGTATAGGCTTGAATGGCCTTTTGCTGCTCCTCCAACCTCTGAAGCATATAGAGGGTTGAATTCCACCTCGTTACCACTTCTTGCTTCAGATGATGGCAGGGCAGGTTCAGGCGTTTTTGGTGTTGCTCCAGTCTTCTGTACGTGGTGCCTGTACGCCGAAAGTGTCCCGCAATTCTTCTGGCCACCGACAGCATCTCTTGCACGCCCGTCTCGTTTTTTAAATAATTCTGCACCACCAAATTCAAGGTATGTGCAAAACATGGGACGTGCTGGAATTTGCCCATATTTAATGCACACACAATATTGCTGGCGTTGTCCGATGCCACAAATCCACAGGAGAGTCCAATTGGGGTAAGCCATTCTGCGATGATCTTCCTCAGTTGCCGTAAGAGGTTTTTAGCTGTGTGCGTATTCTGGAAAGCGGTGATACAAAGCGTAGCCTGCCTAGGAAAGAGTTGGCGTTTGCGAGATGCTGCTACTGGTGCCGCCGCTGCTGTTCTTGCGGCGGGAGTCCATACATCTACCCAGTGGGCTGTCACAGTCATATAGTCCTCAGTCTGCCCTGCTCCACTTGTCCACATGTCCGTGGTTAAGTGGACATTGGGTACAACTGCATTTTTTAGGACACCGGTGAGTCTTTTTCTGAGGTCTGTGTACATTTTCGGTATCGCCTGCCTAGAGAAATGGAACCTAGATGGTATTTGGTACCGGGGACACAGTACCTAAATCAAGACTATAGTTGGCTCTGCAGTAATGATGGATACCGGAACCACGTTTCTCACCGCCCAGGATGCCAAGGCCTCAGTTATCCGCTTTGCAGCAGGATGACTGCTGTGATATTTCATCTTCCTCGCAAAGGACTGTTGGACAGTCAATTGCTTGGTGGAAGTAGTAAAAGTGGTCTTACGACTTCCCCTCTGGGATGACCATCGACTCCCAGCAGCAACAACAGCAGCGCCAGCAGCAGTAGGCGTTACACGCAAGGATGCATCGGAGGAATCCCAGGCAGGAGAGGACTCGTCAGAATTGCCAGTGACATGGCCTGCAGGACTATTGGCATTCCTGGGGAAGGAGGAAATTGACACTGAGGGAGTTGGTGGGGTGGTTTGCGTGAGCTTGGTTACAAGAGGAAGGGATTTACTGGTCAGTGGACTGCTTCCGCTGTCGCCCAAAGTTTTTGAACTTGTCACTGACTTATGATGAATGCGCTGCAGGTAACGTATAAGGGAGGATGTTCCGAGGTGGTTAACGTCCTTACCCCTACTTATTACAGCTTGACAAAGGCAACACACGGCTTGACACCTGTTGTCCGCATTTCTGTTGAAATACTTCCACACCGAAGAGCTGATTTTTTTTTGTATTTTCACCAGGCATGTCAATGGCCAAATTCCTCCCACGGACAACAGGTGTCTCCCCGGGTGCCTGACTTAAACAAACCATCTCACCATCAGAATCCTCCTTGTCAATTTCCTCCCCAGCGCCAGCAACACCCATATCCTCCTCATCCTGGTGTACTTCAACACTGACATCTTCAATCTGACTATCAGGAACTGGACTGCGGGTGCTCCTTCCAGCACTTGCAGGGGGCGTGCAAATGGTGGAAGGCGCATGCTCTTCACGTCCAGTGTTGGGAAGGTCAGGCATCGCAACCGACACAATTGGACTCTCCTTGTGGATTTGTGATTTCGAAGAACGCACAGTTCTTTGCTGTGCTTTTGCCAGCTTAAGTCTTTTAATTTTTCTAGCGAGAGGCTGAGTGCTTCCATCCTCATGTGAAGCTGAACCACTAGCCATGAACATAGGCCAGGGCCTCAGCCGTTCCTTGCCACTCCGTGTGGTCAATGGCATATTGGCAAGTTTACGCTTCTCCTCCGACGATTTTATTTTAGATTTTTGAGTCCTTTTTTTACTGATATTTTGTGTTTTGGATTTTACATGCTCTGTACTATGACATTGGGCATCGGCCTTGGCAGACGACGTTGATGGAATTTCATCGTCTCGGCCATGACTAGTGGCAGCAGCTTCAGCACGAGGTGGAAGTGGATCTTGATCTTTCCCTATTTTTGGAACCTCAACATTTTTGTTCTCCATATTTTAATAGGCACAACTAAAAGGCACCTCAGGTAAACAATGGAGATGGATGGATACTAGTATACTTATGGATGACGAGTGACTGACGACACAGAGGTAGCTACAGCCGTGGACTACCGTACTGCGTCTGCTAGTATAGAGATGATAATGATATAAAAAATATATATATATCACTACTGCAGGTATATATAATATAATGACGGACCTGCTGGACACTGTCAGCAGACTCCTAAACTACTAGTATGAAGAAGATAGAAAAAAAAAACCACCACAGGTAGGTATACAATTATGGACGAGCACTGACGACACAGAGGTAGCTACAGCCGTGGACTACCGTACTGCGTCTGCTAGTATAGAGATGATAATGATATAAAAAATATATATATATCACTACTGCAGGTATATATAATATAATGACGGACCTGCTGGACACTGTCAGCAGACTCCTAAACTACTAGTATGAAGAAGATAGAAAAAAAAACCCCACCACAGGTAGGTATACAATTATGGACGAGCACTGACGACACAGAGGTAGCCACAGCCGTGGACTACCGTACTGCGTCTGCTAGTATAGAGATGATAATGATATAAAAAATATATATATATCACTACTGCAGGTATATATAATATAATGACGGACCTGCTGGACACTGTCAGCAGACTCCTAAACTACTAGTATGAAGAAGATAGAAAAAAAAACCCCACCACAGGTAGGTATACAATTATGGACGAGCACTGACGACACAGAGGTAGCCACAGCCGTGGACTACCGTACTGCGTCTGCTAGTATAGAGATGATAATGATATAAAAAATATATATATATCACTACTGCAGGTATATATAATATAATGACGGACCTGCTGGACACTGTCAGCAGACTCCTAAACTACTAGTATGAAGAAGATAGAAAAAAAAACCCCACCACAGGTAGGTATACAATTATGGACGAGCACTGACGACACAGAGGTAGCCACAGCCGTGGACTACCGTACTGCGTCTGCTAGTATAGAGATGATAATGATATAAAAAATATATATATATCACTACTGCAGGTATATATAATATAATGACGGACCTGCTGGACACTGTCAGCAGACTCCTAAACTACTAGTATGAAGAAGATAGAAAAAAAATCCCCACCACAGGTAGGTATACAATTATGGACGAGCACTGACGACACAGAGGTAGCCACAGCCGTGGACTACCGTACTGCATCTGCTAGTATAGAGATGATAATGATATAAAAAATATATATATATCACTACTGCAGGTATATATAATATAATGACGGACCTGCTGGACACTGTCAGCAGACTCCTAAACTACTAGTATGAAGAAGATAGAAAAAAAAACCCCACCACAGGTAGGTATACAATTATGGACGAGCACTGACGACACAGAGGTAGCCACAGCCGTGGACTACCGTACTGCGTCTGCTAGTATAGAGATGATAATGATATAAAAAATATATATATATCACTACTGCAGGTATATATAATATAATGACGGACCTGCTGGACACTGTCAGCAGACTCCTAAACTACTAGTATGAAGAAGATAGAAAAAAAAACCCCACCACAGGTAGGTATACAATTATGGACGAGCACTGACGACACAGAGGTAGCCACAGCCGTGGACTACCGTACTGCGTCTGCTAGTATAGAGATGATAATGATATAAAAAATATATATATATCACTACTGCAGGTATATATAATATAATGACGGACCTGCTGGACACTGTCAGCAGACTCCTAAACTACTAGTATGAAGAAGATAGAAAAAAAAAACCACCACAGGTAGGTATACAATTATGGACGAGCACTGACGACACAGAGGTAGCTACAGCCGTGGACTACCGTACTGCGTCTGCTAGTATAGAGATGATAATGATATAAAAAATATATATATATCACTACTCCAGGTATATATAATATAATGACGGACCTGCTGGACACTGTCAGCAGACTCCTAAACTACTAGTATGAAGAAGATAGAAAAAAACCCCCCACCACAGGTAGGTATACAATTATGAACGAGCACTGACGACACAGAGGTAGCCACAGCCGTGGACTACCGTACTGCGTCTGCTAATATAGAGATGATAAAGATGATAGAGATGAACAAAAAAAATATAACACTACTGCAGGTAAATATTTATATAATATAATGAATGACGGACCTGCTGGACACTGTCTGTCAGCAGAATGCGTTTATAGAATAAAAAAAAAAACACCACACGAGTGTTTAACTTTTTCAGGCAGACAATATACTGGTGGTCACTGGTCAGTCACACTGGCAGCAAAAGTGTGCACTGTACTCCTGCTATAACTGCACCCCAGTCTCCCCCACAATTCAGCTGTGTGAGCAGTGAGCACTCAGCACAGTCAGATATACATAGATGATATTATCATGCAGCACACTGAGGCTGAGCACAGATATGGTATGTGACTGTGTATCGTTTTTTTTCAGGCAGAGAACGGATTATATTAAATAATAAAGTGGTCAGTCACTAGTAACTAACTATCAGCAAAACTCTGCACTCTGAGTACTCCTAATGCTCCCCAAAATTTCTAAGTAATCAACTCAAGTGTCTCTATCTATTCTAACGGAGAGGACGCCAGCCACGTCCTCTCCCTATCAATCTCAATGCACGTGTGAAAATGGCGGCGACGCGCGGCTCCTTATATAGAATCCGAGTCTCGCGATAGAATACGAGCCTCGCGAGAATCCGACAGCGGGATGATGACGTTCGGGCGCGCTCGGGTTAGCCGAGCAAGGCGGGAAGATCCGAGTCTGCCTCGGACCCGTGTAAAAAGGCTGAAGTTCGGGGGGGTTCGGATTCCGAGGAACCGAACCCGCTCATCTCTATTTGGCATCTGACGTCAGATGCCGCTGAGGATGGGATATAGTAGAAAAAACAGTGCTAGTAATTTACACAATTAAAACACAATTTAATATATTGAATATTATAAAATGATTAATACAATTGTATATTTAAGAGCAGCAATCTTGGGGATATAAAAAGTTCAATTCAATATTTTGTATCAGCTGTAAATATATTACGACCATGTCCCTTATTATGATAAACAGTTCACAGTAATAATCAGGTGGGTATATAGGCATCGTTTTTTTTAGTGGAATTACCAACTTTGTGTTCCAAGATGTTGGATCCCGTAGCGATGGTTCCTTATTGGCAGCAGGACTCCTTGCAATAGTAATGGTATCCTCGGTCTACAGTGCGGTTTGATATAGCTTGTTGGATTACCAGGTGTTAAATATCCAAAGGTGAATCACAATGCTACTGGCAGATGGAACATAGGGCACACAGGTCTTTTGTAGTACAGTGTATGTACTGTAGTCACTCCTTGATGCATTTCGCTGCTCCAGGCAACTTTGTCAAAGGTGGACATTAACTGACCTGATCCCCTTTATATATAATATGAATAACCATATCCACATCCTATTGGTTGCTTCCTAATGGAACAATCTACTTAATGAACAGTACATACATTAATAAAATAGGTTAAAAACATAGAAGAGGCAAAATATATATTGAAACTATTAAGAACTAGTTGTATAGTGTCACAAAAAGGTTTTATTTAGCTTAATTGTGGTCCAGTCACATGATCGGAGTTTTACCGCATCAGCA
The DNA here is from genome assembly GCF_028390025.1 of Pseudophryne corroboree. Lineage (NCBI taxonomy): Eukaryota > Metazoa > Chordata > Amphibia > Anura > Myobatrachidae > Pseudophryne > Pseudophryne corroboree. The sequence goes on from NC_086445.1 coordinate 761,186,311, forward strand.
AACACAGAGGGATAACTCATTCAATCGATTGGTCAATTCCGTCACATGGCGTTGTTTGCTGTCTATACCTATGTGATGTATTGCTGAACGCGTGACCACCCGTCAACCTGTAGGATGGTAGTGTACTCATAAGAGTGGTGGAAAAGGAAGTAACGTGATCGTGACCGGTCACATGTCCAGTCACACGCCCGGACTCCAACCATCCGGCAAAGTTTGTGATCAAAGCCGGACACATCACCGACCACGTGACCGGGTCACAGCCAATCCTCCAAGGACAGCTGATAATGGGAAGTGTTGATATAACACGGAAATACCGCTGACCTCCCAAATAGATCACAAGTGTTGGGAACTTTGCCCTTAGCTTAAACAGTATAAAAAACCCACATTATCTAGGCATATATATATATATATATATATATATGTAGATATATTAATTATATTTATACATAGAACATTTGATATAGCTATTACAGTAATGAGTTATATGGTGCAGCATTATTATTATTATTATTATTATTATTATTATAATAATAATAATAATACATTCGTATTTACACAATCGGAGATAACTGATTTGTTCTCACAAACATATTTATATTGTTTAATTGTATGAATAATAAATAATAAATAGTAAATGTGTGTAAACACTTTTAACCTACTAATTGTATACACATGTATACACAAAGATTTCAGCAAGCAAGATTCAGTTTTGAATATAAAGGAAAAGAGGAGAAACACTAATATAGGTGTTTGCGTTACATGTTACAGAGGACGGGAGAAGAAAGAAGAAGATGGGTGGCGTAGAAAGAAAAAGGTGGAGTAGCGTCTAGGAGAAGACACTGTAACAGTTCCTCAGGCCGCAGAAGAGGCCTGAAAATGCGTCCATGAACAGAAAAGATGTCCAGCGGAGGCTGGACTGGGAGAAGAAGCGGTGGCACTGCTGGCCAGGACGGGTTAGTGGCAGAAGAATGAAGCTGAGGACTGGAGAGGCTTACTGGGGTTGGAAGCAAGAGAACTAGTAAAGCTCCCCCCTGTAGCTCCCACCATTGCGGTAGGCCATCAGTGAGTCATCACTGTCATCCCTCCCTCCATAGACCACTGGGGAATCAGGCACTAGTCCCGTGGGCACAATCAGGTTGAGGCCTGTGGCGCAGTAGATGGGCGCTAGGCTCATGGGATATTATCAGGCATTAGGCATGTGCACACATTAGAGGGCATTAGGCCCTAGTTGAAGTGCGGCCACTTCAGGTGTATAAGTTGACTCTGAGCATTAGACCCAGGTCACCCAACTTGCCCATGTTAGGTGGGAAGTGAGCCCATGCCCACAAGTGATAAGGTGATCTGGGTATTAGGCCCAAATCACCGGAGTACCCCTTATTTAGGCAGGCTGTAAGCCTGACCACCAAGTCAAATAAAGTTATCTGAGTAGTAGACCCAGATCACTAATGAGTGCCCTTACCTGGGCAGGCACATTGGTCTGGGCCTAATTATGTAAAATGGGTGGATAGGGCATTAGGCCCAGATTACTAGTGTGACCCCCATATAGGCAGGAGAAACTGGGCCTCTGAGAGTTCCTCAGCAACAGGCACCGGTAAAGAGTGAGGGGTTGTGGGCAAGTTTTTGCGGCATCCACTCCCCAGTAAACAAAAGTAATATCCCCTGTGTAGAGGAGCAGTCCAGCTTCACACACATAGCTGTAGTCTGCTGAAAGAAACTTGTGACAGCCAGGGAAGGGAAGGGCTGGCCAGCTCTGGGTAGGCAGGAATCGATGCATGAAACAGCTTAAGATGGAATTTAAAGCACCATTGCATAATCTTGTTCTGTACTGTTTGTCATTTCCATGCAGGGCAACGTTTGTTAGATCAGTTGTGTATAGAGATTGTCACAGAGCACACACACACACACACACACACACACACACACACACACACACACACACACACACACACACACAGTTAGTACTAAGGCTCTATTGTTCTAGTCAGTGTAGTTGTGTGCCACACTAGGTGAGGTTCAGACCCTGCACAGTGGTTGTTGTTTTTATCTACTTACAGGGACCTGTAAGAGGAGGAGTTGGAGTGCAAGATTGGCGACGGTAAATATAAACTGTGTCTGTTAGTCCCTGTGTGTTTGTTTGTCCCTATCAATCCTCTTTCCTTCTGGGCGGACGGTGGACCTTGCACCCCAGTGCAAGGTTGAATTTTCAATAAGTGATAATTCGGGCTCTGAGGTCAAGAATTCCGAGGACCTTCACCCAAGCCTGAAATCCCTATTGTGGGAAACAGCTTGGTTCATTGGGTGTTTCGGCCTGCAGTTAGTAGGAAAGGCACTCACATCATCTCCTTCCTCCTAGATCGTCGTGTCCAGGTCCAGTTGGTGAACCAGGACCGTTGATTCATCTCATGGCCTGAAGGTTAGAGGGTGCAACACAGGTAAGCAGCCAGTCTACACCTGCACCGCAGCAGGCATCCCACCGAACCACCCCTCTCACATAATTACATGTATTTTTTTCCCCTGTGTTTCTTGAATGGATTATTTATGGTTGTCACAATTTAAAATAATTAATATTTTACTATTTACATTCTAGCATACAAAATATAGTCTATTAAACAATTTGGACTAGGAGAATGGGGAAATTCAGAATAACTCACCATCCGTGTGGCTGAAAACAAAGTACAGGTTGAGTATCCCATATCCAAATATCCGAAATACGGAATATTCCGAAATACGGACTTTTTGAGTGAGAGTGAGATAGTGAAACTTTTGTTTTTTGATGGCTCAATGTACACAAACTTTGTTTAATACACACAGTTATTAAAAATATTGTATTAAATGACCTTCAGGCTGTGTGTATAAGGTGTATATGAAACATAAATTAATTGTGTGAATGTAGATACACTTTGTTTAATGCACAAAGTTCTAAAAAATATTTGCTAAAATTACCTTCAGGCTGTGTGTATAAGGTGTATATAAAACATAAATGCATTCTGTGCTTAGATTTAGGTCCCATCACCATGATATCTCATTATGGTATGCAATTATTCCAAAATACGGAAAAATCCAATATCCAAAATACCTCTGGTCCCAAGCATTTTGGATAAGGGATACTCAACCTGTAGTATTAACATATGAGAGATCTGCTTTACACGCATCATATTGCATACCTCCCAACATGACCCTCTCCAGGAGGGACACAATGAACTGCTTCTGGACTTCTCTGTTAATGTATGATTGCCGGCACCTGTGTTGAACATGTTAATGGATAAGAAAGGTGTTTCAGCACAGGTGATGGCAATCATACATTAAGAGGGAAGTCCAGGAGCAGAGCATTCTGTCCCTCCTAGAGAGGGTCATGTTGGGAATAATGTGATATTTCCAGAGGAATCTGTAGAGACTGGAATACCCTTGGCCAACATGACCCTTTCCAGGAGCGACACAATGCTCTGTTCCAGGACTTCCCTCTTAATTTAAAATTGCCCTCACCTGTGTTGAAACGCCTTTGTGATCAATTAACCTGTTTAAAGCAGGTGAGGGCAATCCTAAATGAAGAGGGAAGTACAGAAACAGAGCATTTTGTCCCTCCTGGAAAGGGTCATGTTGGGAGGTATGATATTGATATGTGTGCTTTATATACATACAGTATATGCCATCACATTGTTATCGGTCTTGCAATTTAGCCACCAATATGCATAGTTGCCTACCCTCCTGCATTCTGCAGGGGACTCCCTGAAATAGTAGCAATCTCCCTCACTCCCTGAATAGTCCATCAATATCCCTGACTGCACCTTACCCCCATTATGCAGCTGTTACATTCTAGGGGAAAAGGAGAAATCAGAGATACATACATTCAAATGGGATCATCAGTGACATTTCCCTGCATTGGTTATAATAAGGCACAATGATCCCTATGGCTACATGCATTTTATATAAGGTTTCTTGTGGCCACTTACAATATATGGAACCTCGTGTAAAACACAAAGTAGATCTTACTAACTTTGGGGCTCATTTACATTTGGATGTCAGTCATGTATATGACACGCCTCTCAGATGTAGCAGTACACACCTGCGCTAATAGGTGTTACTTTCACAATCTCCCTGAAATGCTTTTTCAAAAGTAGGCAAGTACAATATATGGTCTGTGCTTTGTATGCTAGGGATTTGATTGTTATACAGTACCTTAGATATAATGCAGGAAATACATTCATGAATGAACATGTACGTCTTAACGCATCATCATCATCATTATTATTAAACGTTGTTGTATTCATTTCATAAGATAATTCCTAGAAAAGCAGCAACTATACAGTACATGTCATATCTTATGTTCTGAATGTTACACCTGAGATTCTCAAGTCAACAGGTTATGGCCCTCATTCCGAGTTGTTCGCTCGCAAGCTGCTTTTAGCAGCTTTGCACACGCTAAGCCGCCGCCTACTGGGAGTGAATCTTAGCATAGTAAAATTGCGAACGAAAGATTAGCAGAATTGCGAATAGACACTTCTTAGCAGATTCTGAGTAGCTCCACACTTACTCGGCAGCTGCGATCAGTTCAGTCAGTTTCGTTCCTGGTTTGACGTCACTAACACTCCCAGCGTTTGCCGGGACACTCCCCCGTTTCTTCAGCCACTCCCGCGTTTTTTCACACACACCCATAAAACGGTCAGTTTCCGCCCAGAAACACCCACTTCCTGTCAATCACATTACGATCACCAGAACGAAGAAAAAACCTCGTAATTCCTAACTGCATAGCAAATTTACTTGGCGCAGTGCGAACATTGCGCATGCGCAATTAGCGGAAAATCGCTGCGATGCGAAGAAAAATACAGAGCGAACAACTCAGAATGACCACCTATGTTTTGAGTTTGTTTCTATGGGAACAGGTCTCATACCCCCCCCCCCCCCCCCCCCCCCTTCCTCCCAGTCTAGTATATTAATTTACCTCTACATGCTTTATTTAATTTGTATGCTCAGAAAATGACCTGCAGGGAGTACTTAAAATCTGGAGTTCAGAAATCCTGATCCTGACAGATGATTTATAGTAAATTGCAGAACTTTACCAACTAACACCACTAGATGTCACTTTACCCATGCTTATTTTATACTAAACAGGATTATAATGTTTTTTTATTCACTTGTATAAGTTAATCAGTTTTAACATTTAGAATTAACAACCATAGCAATAGCAGTAATAGCTATTGGTGGTGGTGTAATAGTATGCAACATGTTGTAATAGTAAGTAAGCTATTTTATTCTTGTAAAAAAAAGTCTGTAGACAGAAACCCCCAAAACAAACCTTAAAAAGCCATTTCTCAGCTAACTATAGCTTATGTAATGTCACGTTCAAACTCAATAAATATTAGTCTAGTAGTATATGCTTCAGTTGTTTCTTTACTTTCATTTATTAAATATATAATGCAAAAATACATTCTTACCTGCTCTCCCAGAATGGCCGGAGGCCTCCCAAAAATCAGGAGGCACAACCACCCCCCACTGGAAAGGTGGGCAAGTTTCTCACACCCACATCCAGCTGCTCACACCCCCCGCCAGTCCCTCAAACACCTTCCCGCCTCACTCACCGCAAAGCCATCCACTTGGAGAGTGGGCAGTCCAAGGGGGCTCAATGACCTGATTCATGCTGAATTACATCATTATAGACCTCATCCCCCCCACTATACAATGCCTGCTCTATTGCCACTGTGGGTGTGGATTATAGGGTCGACCATACTTAGGTCGGCAGTGTCCAGGTTGACCACTATTGGTCGACAGTAACTAGGTCGACACCTGAAATAGATCGACACAAGCATGATGTCGACATGAACAAGGTATACATGACAAAAGGTCGACATGAGGTTTTTTTTTTAATGGTGTTGTTTTCTTTGTAAAGTGCCCGGGAACTCCAATTAGTGCACCGTGTCCCCTCGCATATCTCGCTTCGCTGGCCATGCTTCGGGCAAGGCTGCCTCACTCCGCTGCCTCCTTCCGCTACTGCTGCGCTCGTCACAGGTTACCATTCCCAATTGTAGTCCACGTGGATTAAAAAGTATGAAAAAATGTAAAAAAAATTATGAAAAACTCATGTCGACCTTTTGTCATGTTGACATAGTAACCATGTTGACCTAGAAACCATGTCAACCTAATGCATGTCGACTAATAGTTGTTGACCTAATGCTTGTCGACTTAAGTGTGGTCAACCTAGAGACGGATACCTGCCACTGTATAGCAGGTGACAGAGCCTTAATGACGCGCTCTTGCCACCTCATCCCTCGCACAGCCCACCCTTGTGGCCATCATGCCCCATATGATTGCACCGTGCTGCCTCCCCCCCCCTTCCCTCAGTGGAGGGAGCAGCAAAGTTGGTAAGTATGATGAAAGGCTATTTTTTATACTCTTCTACAGAGTAGGATTATAATGATCACCAGTGACACCAGGAGGTCAGTTACATTTCTCAGGTTACACATTGTATTTCCTTTTAGCAGTCACAACTAGCATTGAATTTAATGTGTTCACTGGTACTTATGAGGTCTTATGCACAAAGCTATAGTCACAGAGAAATGGCTGCCATCAAAAATCATGGGGCTTATGGGGGAGGGGCCATGACGAACATGAAGTAGCACACAGGTAGTGTTGCTCTCCAGCTCCGGCCATTCGACAATTTATCCTCTAAAAACCCTGGGGTAGTGGGTTTTATTGACCCTGTATAAGAGGAGAAAAAGCTGCATGAGATTCTACCTGGCCTGGGTGCACACTGCCTGATAACGCGAGCCGGGTTCTGTGAGGGAAGTTGCACCATGTGATACGCCGCGGACCTGTGAGTGAAGACCGTACCAAGTGAGACGCCGCGTCCCCACACCACTGTGCCACCGGAGACTTGCCGAACCCGTCTCCCTGAGTGCATGACGTGCTGAGTGCCTGAGCTGGATGCCTGCGGGGACCAGTGCACACGGCTGCCGGCGTAGCGGGCCTGTGAGCAAAAAACTGTAACACACATCACGTGAGATGCTGCTCCACTGTGTGCCGCCTGAGGCTGGCCGAACCCGCTTCCCCGAGTGCACGGCTCCCTGAACGGCTCCCTGAGCTGGAGATCAGAGGTCGAGGGGGGTGTCCCAGAGTTGGATGCTTGCGGGGGCCTTTGGTGATGATCTGCACCATATGAGAGATTGCTTTATTGTCCCAACTGTATTGGTCCTGGTGCAGTATGGAGAGGCTGGAGCGGGGAATCCATGGGACTAAGAGCGATATCTGCCATTCTGACTCTGGCCTATAAACGACGGTGAATTGCTGAATTGCTTAAAAGTGAAGACTGGGTTATTGCCCCCTGGGTCCCTGGAAGTGCGAGACCGGTGGGCAGCCGGTGAAGGTACCAGTGTAACCTATTATAAAAGCACCATTCAGGCAAGTGTAACATACACCTGATGATATACATCCACATTTTGTCTATTGAGATACTACTCTGCTCAGGTTTTGACCTATGGCATGCTTGATAAAGAACTCTATACCTGCTATAAAGTATATGGCATTTTGGATAAAGATAAAGAACTTCCTGTCTGCTGCATATATTGCTAGAAGAATTATGCTAGCCTTAACTGAGAATTTGATGGCAAAAGTGACTACACCTATATCTATTGTTGAAGAGTCAAAGTCTTTACTGCCCTTCTTTGTATGAGATTCTTTTTTCTGCTTTCGGCAGTGGGATAATTGATGCAAATCTATATAGGCATACATGATAAATGTTGGACACAATACCTCAGTTACCGAGACTATTGAGGTCAATGAGGCTAGGTGGTAAGATACTGCACCTAAGGTGGAAATCAAACTTTGGGACTATATTTCCTACAAAGAATATTAAGGACTATCAGTAGTAATGGTTAGACAATGCCATAATGCAGCAGCTGCGACTGCGGCTAAATTAGAACGGTTCTCCAGAAACCCCTCTACACAGCAACAACAGGGAGGGCAGGAGCAGCAGTCTACCCCCCTGTCATCATCTCCTAATACCAGCTCGTCATCTATTGAGACATCAGATGTGACTATCCAAAAAGTTCTTGATGCAGTGAATGCTAGTGAAATAAGGCTAGCTGATAAAATTGGGCAAGTCCAGACAGATCTGTCCATTATACACCAGGAGCTGAAGCAGGTGGAGAGAGTTGGAGAAGCCGAATAGCGAATTTCTACACTTACAGATGTAGTGTCACAATTAGAAAAACGTACTACTACTTTGGAATTACAAATGGCGGAGGTACGTAAAAAATTATCGGATGTTGAAGGGTGTTTACGCCGCAATAACGTCCGTTTTATACCCTGAAAAGTTCTTAGAGAAATGGCTAATTGATATGTTTGGAAAAGAAAAGTTTACTTCACATTTTGGAGTAGAATGAGCACACAGGGTGCCAATGCAGCCCTCACCACCTGGGACGCCACTTCGTACATTCATTGCTAGACTGCTGCATTATCAAGACCAAGATGCAATATTAAAATTAGCACGTAATAGTGGTCCACTCAAATGGAACGGGACTCAAATCTCGGTATTTCCACACTTTGCAATGGGTGTGCAGAAGGACAGAGCACAGTTTATGCCAGTTAAAAGAAGGCTGCGGGAGTTAAACTTGGTCTATGCCATGCTGTTCCCTTCTAAATTGCGAGTGATCGCAGATGGTGAAACTAATTTTTTTCTGACTCCCTGTGAGTCATCAGCATGGCTGGACAAATACTACCTGGCTCGTAGAGCGCTTGAGGTTGAGACAAAATGAAGTTAAATCGCTAGAGCAATTAAATAAATTAAACTATTTAAGAATATGTAATACACAATAGCAGGAGAGTTATAGGAGAAGCTTTACATATTAGCAGGCTAGCTGGCCTAAGGTTATAAATATGTTTATCCCAAGTGGTTTATAATGATATGTCCTTTTTTTTATATCATATGAGACTATAGGCAAATATGCCATAGAATGTAAAGCTTTTTGTTTTCTTTTTCTTTTTTTGTGATGTTTGTAATTATAAGCCAGCCCCCCACCCCCCTACGGGAGTGGGATACTCGCTGGAGGGTTCTTTACCATATGGATGCCGGGTTCCCAGCCCCCTCTCAATTTGAGCTTCGCTTAGCTTCCAAGCAGAAGTGGGATCAGCTAATGTGCGAGGTTGTACTCTCTCTAACCTGACAGGTATACTACTGTAATGGAGGTTGTTGTATGGGGGGAAATAGGTATGCTACAAGGGGGTTAGTGTACAGGGAGGGGGAGGGATTTGGGGAGGGATTATTGGATATTATATTATATATGGCTGTATTGTGAACGTTATATGTAATATTATTGTTGGTTGTATTGTGCGCTTGATGAGGTTCTACTAATGAGGAGAGCAGGAGCAATTATGCTCATGTTATGGCTCTTGCAGTGTGGTTGGCTCCGGTATGGCATTCCCATTATTAGGATATCGACCAATGGCTATGGGTATGGTTAATGTTCTCTCAATGATAAGATTAAACGGTCCTTAGTGCTTAAACAGATCAAAAACTATTCAGCAGATATAGTCTGCCTAATGGAAATCCATTTAATAGGGAAAAAAAACAATGTTTCTTAAAAAGCCATGGGTGGGCTGGGCCTATCATTCAGTGTATACCCCAGCCTCAAGAGGGGTCTCGGTCTTTATCAAAAAAAGTGTCCCTTTTTCCTTGGAATCTGTACAAGTTGATTCATGGGGCAGATATGTTTTTTTAAATTGTAAAATAAATACAGTACCTGTACTTCTATTAGCAGTATATATACCACTCCCGTACTCGCATGATATACTTAAAAAAGTAGCTGGATTTATGGCTTTGGCACCTGGTGTGCCTACAATATGCTTGGGAGATTTTAACAATGTTTTGAACCCAGTAAAGTATAGGTTATCTGCAGTGTCCAATAACATGCAATTGAGACATTCGAGATTTGCAGATACCATCTTAGAGCTGGGTCTGATTGACCCTTGGAGATTTAAGTATCCCCACCTGAGGCAATATTCATGTTTCTCTTATACCCATTCTTCCTTCTCTCGAATAGATATGGCCCTTCTCTCAAAGGAAATAATCCCTAGAGTACATGCTATTAGATATGAGTCAAGGGGGATCTCAGACCACTCCCCTATATCAATCCAGATTAATTTAGAATTACAACGGGGACAGATGGTGTGGAAATGTAATCCCTTTTGGTTGGTACATATGGGGGAGTGTTCTGAGATGGAGGCCATCTGGTTGGAATTCTTCGAATATAATAGAGAGGTGTCTGAAATATCTTTACTCTGGGATACATTCAAGGCTTTCCTGAGAGGGACTTTGATTAAGAAAGTGGCAGGCCTAAAATTTTTGGCTAGGAAGAAAGAGACAGAGTTGGAAGCTAGAGTTGCCACTACTGAGCGTCTATATTTGGAGAATAGATTAGATAGCACCAAATTGGATTGGCAATCTGCCCAAAAAGAATGGGGCGATCTGTTGAGGGAGAAGGCTCAGCATAGGCATTTGTTCAGCTCACATGTTATCTATGCTACAGGAGATAGGCCAGGCGCATACCTGGCCAATTTGGCATGGGGGATGGGGGGGGGGGATTATTCTTCCAATACAGTATTGGAAGTCATTGGATCAGATGGAAATATTATAGATCAAACTCAAAAATTGTAGCAGAATTTGTGACATATTATCAACAGTTATATAGCTCAAAAGCGAATTATACGACATCAGAACTGGCAGAGTATGCAGATAATATACAACTGCTGTGCCTGTCTAAAGATGCGTATGAGCTATTAGAAGCCCCAATAATGTTAGGTGAGGTTGAAGCAGTGATAAAAGCATTTCCAGGTGGTAAAGCTTTTGTCCCAGACGGTCTTCAAATTGAGCTATACAAAAGCCACTCGACCTTCTTTGGACCCCAATTATTACAGCTCTTTAGGGCAATCTTTGAACAAAACATGCTTCCCCCATCTATGGCGGAAGCATTCATTATTGTAATTCCCAAACCGGATAAAGATTCCAGATATGTTGAGTCATACCGCCCTATCTCTCTTTTTTTTTAGTTTTAATTTTTTATTGAGAATGAACAGTATCCAAAACAGTAACAATAGTTAGGTTGTACAGGTTGAGGACATAAACATGGATACAGGGTGTGTACATATCATACCATCTTAATCAAGACAAATCTATGGAAATAAAGGTGAACCGGTATCATCAAACTGTGTCTTATATAAGTCCACATGTGAACCTAATCAATTCTCAATTTATTTTTTATTTATCGGATCGATTCTATATCTAAACAGAGTGTAAATCTATGGAGGATAGAAGCAAGAAAGAGAAGGAGGGGGAAAGGAGTGAAGAAGTGAGAAAACGGGTGTTAGTAGAGGAGGAAGATTAAGAAGGTTCCCTATAAGGAAGCAAGAGGTTGGGGATATTCTTCTGTTTTAATACCATAAGGAGGGACAATTGGTGAGCTAGAGGAAATAGTAATGCTAGCGGTATTAGCAGTATTAGCTATATTAGCAATATTAGCAGTATTAGCAGTATTAGCATTAGCAGAGTCCGGGCATCAATAGAAAGCGGGCGAGGTATCAAGGAGAAAAAAACTGTGTTCCCTAATGCACACCAAGTGAAAAATATTACTACATAATAATAGTCAGATAATACGGAGATCTTAGTTGCGTATATCTGCAGATATAGGGTTAAGCCCCCAGGCCGATCGACAAGGCTTCTCCGTCACTGGGGGTGCACCCCAGGCCCATACCTAGTATTAGGGACCCCCAGTGACGGAGAAGCCTTGTCGATCGGCCTGGGGGCTTAACCCTATATCTGCAGATATACGCAACTAAGATCTCTGTATTATCTGACTATTATTATGTAGTAATATTTTTCACTTGGTGTGCATTAGGGAACACAGTTTTTTTCCCCACACAGAATTACCCCTCCCCTTTTAGCACCTGAGTGATATTACAATCTGATTGAGCAGCTTTCCATTTTGTGTAGTGTGAGGTACCAAGGAGACCAGGTGTTGTGGAACTGCGCCACAGTGTTATTCCTTAGGCTTGTAATGTATTCAATATTGGCTATGTGATTAATCTTAGTCATCAGTACAGCCTTGGAGGGTGGCTTATGGTCTTTCCAGCATTTAGCGATCAGTGCTTTAGCCGCCATGCAAAGTTGCATGATTAGCTTGTCTTGGGTTTTGGGTATTGACGGTATGGGGGCGTGAAGCAAAGCAATGTCAGGGGAGAGGTCAAAGGTATGCCCGCAGGTTTGAGCAATAAGTGCTCCGACCGTGTTCCAGAAGGGGCGGATAGAGGGGCAAGTCCACCATATGTGAAAAAAGGTTCCCTCCTCTGCACAGTGTCTCCAGCACAGATTTGATGTTGTGGGGAAAATGGAGTGAAGTCTGGAGGGGACCAGATACCACCTGGTGTAGACCTTATAACATGTTTCCTTAAGTGCTACACTGATAGAAGCCTTAGCGATACGCATTCTGATTTCCTCCCATTGATCGTCTTCCAACGCATGGGAGAGATCTGATTCCCAGGCTAATTCGTGGGGTTCACGGATTGGGGGGTCTGGTGCCAAGATTGAGTTGTATATTGTTGAGATATTCCCCTTTTTGCCAATTGAACGTAAACACATATATTCTTAGGAGGTGGGTGTTTTCAGAGGGGTGGTTTTAAGCTGAGATTTGAGGAAGCTGAGAATTTGGATATAATGGTATTGACACGAGGATGGGATACCAAAGCGCTCTTGAATGTCTCCAAAAGTGGTCGGTGCTGAGTGGCCTTTAACATGGATGAATCTCGTGATACCCTGGGATTGCCATGGGGCCGCTATTCTTCGCTCGCATCCTGGGGGAAAGGCGGGGTGACCCTAGATGGGTGATAAGGGTGAGGGGTATGAAGATAGATTGTGGGTGCTGCGGAGTTTATCCCACATTCTGAGTGTGAATTTAATCGTGGGGACTGAGTAGGCCGAGGCTGGTCTGCAGGACCTGGGGAGCCAGATATCTACCCATTTTCTGATCTCTTGGGGGGAGTGCCAGGACACTATGTGGTTAAGGTGACATGCATTAAAATATGCCTGAAGGTCAGGGTATCCCAAACCCCCTGAGGTGGCACTCTTAGTCAACATAGCTCGTTGTAATCGGGATTTACGATGAGCCCAAACAAATTTGTTGCACAGTGATTGCAAGGACGCCAAAGTCGTTCGGGGCACCATTATTGGAATGGTCTGAAACAGGTAAAGAATATGGGGGAGGAGATTCATTTTTAGGGCATTGATCCGCCGATCCATGAAATAAATAAACGGTCCTATTTATCTAGATCTTGAGTGAGAGTTTTAATTATGGGAACATAATTAGCCTGATATAGGCTAGTGTAGGATTTAGTAATAAATATGCCAAGGTATTTAATAGCCGAGGGTCTCCAAAGAAAAGGGAAAGAAGACGTTAAAATCCTATGGGTATGGGATGGAACATTAAATGTAAGGGCCTCGGATTTTGTGTGATTTATTTTGTAACCAGAGAGGGAACCATATAAAAGTAGTTCTCTCTGTAAGTTAGGGAGAGATATCAAAGGGTTAGTGAGAGTCAAGAATACGTCATCTGCAAATAAAGATATTTTATACGAATTCTGTCCCCCTGTAACGCCCCCAATATCCGTATTAAGTCTGATTCGGGCTGCAAGAGGTTCAATGCATAGGGCAAAAAGTAGGGGTGAGAGAGGGCATCCCTGCCTAGTACCATTCTTCAGGTTGATTCGGTGTGAGCTCAAGCCATTGGTCAGGACCGCGGATGAGGGGTTAGAATAGAGAGCCGCTATTGCTGTGATAAAGTGTCCATGGAAGTCAAATGCGGATTAGGTAGAAAACAAAAAGGGCCAAGAGATGCGATCAAATGCCTTTTCGGCATCTAAAGCCAAAGCAATCGCTGGTATTTTTGTCGTGTTTATTTGGTGAATCAAGTTAACAATACGTCTGGTGTTGTCCGAGGCCTGGCGGCCGGGAACAAATCCCACTTGGTCAGGATCTATTAGTGACGGCAGCACAGCGTTTAGGCGTGATGCCAATATTTTGGCAAAAAGTTTGAGATCGGTGTTTATCAAAGATATGGGTCTGTAGTTTGAGCAATACGAGGGATCCTTTCCGGGTTTTGGGATTACTATAATATGGGATGTCGTGGAGTCCGTGTGAAATGGTGTGCCCTGGAGTATTTTGTTAAACAAAGAAACCATATGAGGAATAAGTTGAGGGGCGAAGGTTTTATAGTACACCATCGGATATCCATCCGGGCCAGGTGCTTTAGAGGGTTTCTGGGTTTTTAATGCAGCCTCAATTTCCTCAGCAGAGATGTCGGCATTGAGAGCAGTGTTAGTCTCCTCGTCTAACCGGGGGAGAACGCATGTGTCTAGGTATTGTTGTGTCTGATCGGCTTGTGCTAAAGTGTCGGACGGAGGATCAAGATTATAGAGTGTCTTATAATAATCAAAAAAGACACTATTCATTTTTTTGGGGTCGTAAGTGATATTACCTGAGGGCTGTCTTATAGAGTGGATGCATTGGTTAGCCTTTTTGGCGCGCAATCGATTGGCCAACAAAATGTGTGCTTTATTACTTTTATCGTAAAACGATTGGTTAGCCCATCGAAGTGAGCGCTCGACGTTCTCCGCCAAAAGTGATTGTAGGCCATCGCGTGCTTTAGAAAGTTCGGCTAGAGTTTTTTTAGAGCGTGTACGTTTGTGTTCCTGATCCAATGTTGCAATGTTATTTGTTAATAAAGCAATTTGGTTTTCCCGAATTCTCTTACGGCGGGATGCAAATTGTATAACAGACCCCCTGATGACCGCGTTATGGGCTTCCCATATAGTGGCTATGCTGCAATCACTTTCCACATTAACCGCAAAATATTCCCGAAGCTCAGTTTTAATTAAGTCTTGGAATTTAGGAATCTTCAATAACGTCTCGTTAAGTCTCCACGTCGGTCTACCGTCGGGGATATCAAAAATGTCAAATGCCGCAGCTAATGCTGCGTGGTCAGTCCAGGTAAGTGGGATTATCGAGGAAGAGTGAGCGGTCCGGGAAAGGGGTGCACAACTCAAAAACATGTCAATGCGAGAGTAAACGTCACGTGGGTTGGAATAAAAAGTGTAGTCTCTAGTGGTCGGGTTAAGAAAACGCCATACATCGAACAAACGAGCCTCGGCCATGCACCTGTGTAATACTGAGGAGTTTAGGGTTTGACCGCTGCGCAAAGGGCCGGATCTGTCCATGTTTGCGAGAGCCATATTAAAGTCACCTCCGACAAGTGTTTTGCCTCGTCTATATGAGTAAAGGTCGTGAAAAAACTTACGGAAGAATTTAGATTGGGCAGTGTTTGGAGCGTATAAATTAGCCAATGTAACCTCCTCGTGTCCAATTTTTCCTCGCACCATTATATAGCGTCCCTCATTGTCGTGTTTACAATCTAGAAATTGGAAAGGGACTGACCCTTTTACCAAGATGGCCACCCCATGTCTTTTTGCTGTGTGATTGGAGTACCAGGCCGTGGGAAATTGTTTAGACGTCAGGGAGGGATGGGAGTCAGCTTTCAAATGTGTCTCCTGTAAGAAAACCACGTCGCCTTTTAACGTTTTAAGAGATCTGTGGAGATGAGAGCGTTTCTGGGGAGTATTCAGTCCCTTGACATTGATGGACAGGCATGTTAACGGCATGGTTAAAGCAAGAGTGGGAGTGGTTCGCTGGTAACCCCTAGGATCCCGGACTCTGCTAGGGTAGACGAGAAGAACAAAAGAGAAAAATAGAAAGAGGAGAATGAGAATGTATGTTACTGTACACGAACAGTACTTAATAACTAGGTCTGTCTGTCTGTAAACACAGATATGTCAACTCGCAGCTGTCTAGTAACGGGGGCCTAAGGGAGGAAGAGAATAGAAGAAAGAGAAACAAAGAAGAAATAAGCAGGCGTAGTATCCAGTAGGCAGGATACTCGACTGCCTAGATTGAGCTCTAGAAAAGAGAAAGAGCTCACTTGCGGGATATAAATGCAGTATTGCAAAAGAGGGTATCAACCCACTATGTTTGAATGTACCTTTGATCCCTATGAGTCGGGGGAGGATGTGTCAAGACAGAGCCCCGACACCCCCCACCCGAGACCATTAATAAACCAAAAATAATAATAATGGACCTTCATATAGCTACCCAAGACTTAACTCTGGGGCGGAACAGTCTTGGATACCAAACGCTAACGTAAAAGTAATCCTGTTACAGCTAGTATCAATAGGATAATAACATAATAACATTAGAGCATACAGTAACGTCGCCGAACAGGTCGGCGCCCAGAGACAGGCTCCATGGCGTCAAAAATGGGGTCAATCCAGGACACCGACCACAGGGCCATGTCTCCGAGCCGCCGGCCAGACCGGCGAAACAATAACGCAGCAATACGCGGAGTATAAAAGTCCGCCAACAAAAGCATTGTGTGAAAACAGTAAAAGGGACGTTAGTATACTAATACGGTATCTAAAACATGGATTACATGGCATTTGAGCAAAGTTGAGAGCATAATCGAGCATACTAAACGTTATAAAAACATAGAGTTTAAACATAAATGTAATGAGCGACATAACTATGAAGTAGCAACTGGGGTCAACTGCAGCTTTCGAAGAAGCTTGTCCCCTTCATCAGGAGAGCGGATGGTGTGAACTTTGCCATCAATCTCCACAATGAGGCGAAAAGGAAAACCCCAGCGGTATTTGTACCCATTGTCACGCAGTGTAGAGGTGACGGCACGTAAATCACGCCGTTTGGCAATGGTCACCGGTGACAAGTCTTGGTAGATCTGAATCCGGGAGTCTTCAAATAAAATTGTGGTTGAATTCCTGCACGCCAGTGTGATACTATTTTTAATCTTGAAGGACAGAAACCGGAGGATGACGTCGCGAGGAGGGTCAGAATCCTTCGGTTTAGGTCTCAGGGCGCGGTGCGCTCTCTCTATCGAGATGGCTGAATCCGTAAGCGACGGGACCAAGTGAAGGAACAAGCGTCGAAGGTATGGTTCCAGTTCGGAAGTTGAGACAGATTCTGGAATATTGTGGACGCGTAAATTGTCCGTCTTTCGCGATTTTCGCTATCCTCAATCTTATCCTTGAGAATTTCCAGCTCGCTGGATAGGTAGCTCATGTCTTCGCCCACTTGTTTACGGAAGTTCTGTTGGTGGTCTTCCCGTGATTCCAGCGCGGTTGTGCGGGAGTCTAGAGCCGCCATATCTGATTTTAATTCCCTGATCGCTGATTGAAGAGCTGTCGTGAAGGAGTTCTTAAGGTCTAAGATCATGTTTTGAAGGGATTGAATATCCGCCTTGGTTGAAGGTGCTTCCGTCTGATCCAAGATGGGGGTAGGCATTGGTGGGGGTGGAGATGAGGTTTCAGACAGTTTTTCCCGGCATGAGAAATGTTGCGAGATATCTTGTGAAGCTCCCGGTTTTTTTGCTCTGGTGTTCGCTCTGCTCATAATATCTGGTAGGATAAAAACATCCGTTTAAGGATTGGTATCGAGAAAGGTCTACTTGGATGTTACGTGTTCAACAATTGGTCCGGGTGAGGGGGGAAGTCAGGCATCCATAGTGCTACATCGTTTACAGGACCTAAGTCCTATTAATCTGTGAGATCAGTGAGAGGGATCCCCAGGAGAGCGTCCCGGTTTAACACACTTCTTTCTCTGGGTTTATGGAAAGGTATAGCAGCAGCTGCAGGGTGAAGGATCTGGGATATTAAATCTCTTGAAATAAATCTGTGAGGACAAGGAGCGTGTTTCCATTTAGCTCCAGCGGGGGCAGCACAATTCTGGGAAAAGGGGCCTATCCTGCCACCTCCAAGATGGCCACCGTCCGTAATGTGCAGTGTTTTTCTCCCACTTAATTACCCAGCCGTTTCTCCGTGGGGCCAGACCCTTCCTATGCTCCAGGTGTCCTCTGCGCCCTCCGCTAGGTCCCCTCTGCAACCGCCGCGGCCCGCCGGTTGGTTGTTTCAGTGCGGCGCCTGCTTTCCGGCAGACACCACATCCAAGATGGCTGCCGCCACCGGACCTCCGCAGCGCCGCTCGTCTCCGGCCCTGCAGCTCCCGGGGCTCCCCGGCTCACCTCAGCCCCACGTCCAAGGCTCCCCAGGCAAGGGGCACCCAGCAGGACGGCGGGGTAGGTTCCGTTCAGTGTTTTAAGGCGGCCGGAAGTCGATTGCTCTCGGGCGGGGGTGGATGGAAATTGAGGTCCCGGCTTCACCTCGTAGGGAGGGCCGCAACCTGCAAGCACAGGGCAGGCCTGTGCTCCGGCTCCGCAGCTCGCTCCCAACGTGTCCCTAGGTGTAGATGGTAGTGTGGGACAGTATTTAGGATCTGTAGGCAGCGTGAGGGCAATTTTAAAGTGGTATAGGAGCTTGTACCAGCAGGAGCTCTCCAGGGGCACGTCCTCTCAGTCAGGCCACAAGCCACACCCCCTCTTGCCCTATCTCTCTTTTATCCACTGATATTACAATTTTGGCGAGTAGACTAAATCAGGTTATAACTCAAATTATTCATCCTGACCAAACAGGATTTATGCCAAATAAATCTACCTCAATTAATCTCAGGCAGGTACTTACCCACTTCCAGGTTCGCGGGGAGATGCCAGTTCCTCTATTATAGTTTCACTGGATGTGGCAAAAGCTTTCGATTCAGTGGAATGGGCATTCCTCTGGGAAATTATGGGCAGATTTGGTATAGGTCCAAATTATATCAAATATGTCAAGCTACTATATTCTATGCCTACAGCCAGAGTTTCAGTGAATAGTTAAATCTCACAACCATTTTTGCTATCTAGAGGTACAAGGCAGGGGTGCCCATTGTCTCCAATTCTATTTGCCATTGCTATTGAGCCTCTGGCTTGTTTGATATGAGAAAGTCACGATATTGTGGGAATAAAAGTGGGAACAAGGGAAGATAGAATTGCATTGTATGCAGCTGATTTATTATTATTTATAGATAACTATGTGGCATCAATGCCTGAAATCCTCAAGATGATAGATAAATGTGGTCGATATTCTGGGCTTAAAATTAATTGGGATAAGTCCTGTATCATCCTACTTAAGGGCAAAATACTGACCAGTCCCTTAATGTCTCTTCCACTTAGGTGGGTAGATTCATTTAAGTATTTGGGTATTTGGGTGACGAATGATACTAGGAACTATATCCCGCTTAACATCACACCACAGATAACCTATCTTCGATCTGAAATTAAAACCTTGGGGAAATTGCCTCTAACCACTACAGGGCAAGTGAATTTGATCAAAGTTGTCTATCAGCCCAAACTTCTATATGTTCTTCAACAATCACCTGTATACATTAATTTGAAAATATTCAAACAAATAGATAGTCTGATGTCATCACTGATATGGGCTCGAATAAAAATTGAAACATTATCTCGACCAAAAATGTCAGGAGGGCTTGCTCTTCTGGTCTTTAAATTGTATTACTATGCAGCCAATTGGTACATGTCTGGGAATGGATTAATAACACAGATAAGACATCTTTAAATTCCCAAATGATACTGCAGGAATACCCAGAGGGCCCGCCCTTACAATTTCTCCTGTCTGGAGATATCAAAAGGTCCAAGCTTCCATTAGTGAGACAAGCAAATGCTTATTTGGAGGAGGGTACATAACATCCTGCAAGGTCAGGGGATGGATCCAGATACCCTGTTAGACAATAAGCATGGTTTCCCAGAATTGTCCTCAATACAAATTAAGAAGATGTGGGGGAGATGGGGTGTAATATCGTAGGGCAACTATATGTGGATAATATATTTAAATCTTTCCAACAGCTTCAACAAGAGTATGGCATAACATCTGCCTACTTTTATCAACACATACAGTTGAGGCATGCGATAAATGCACAGTTTGCCGGAGTATCTCCAATTATTGCTAATTCACCCCTTAAAGTGCTATTACAGAATCGAGGCAATGAGCATCTGGTATCCTATGTATATATAACTATAATACAAACTCACTACTCAGATTCAATGGTCAATCTTAGGAATAAATAAGAAATAGATCTGGGACCAATAATGGATGAGACATGGAAAGTAGCTTTAAGCTCTCCGGTTATTTCTACTACTGCAAATAGATACCAGCAAATTCAATTGTTTATAATCCATAGAGTATATATGACACCGTCGAGAATGTCTCGGTTCGGAACTGCACATTCTTCGAAATGCCCTAAATGTGGAAATGAGGATGCCAATTTTTGGCATTTAGTTTGGCTATGTCCATTGGTAGCAACTTTTTGGAATGAGGTGATTAATGTAATAACAACAACTGGAATCCCGAGATCTGTTCTCACCCCAGAAGTATGTATTTTGTCAGCAGTTAAGAACGGTATAATGGATGTTTCTAGTAGATGCCACATAGTTAATACATGTGTGTTAGCCAAGGTATGCATAGCCAGAGTATAGCTCGATAAGAAAGCCCCAGAATTACAGACTAGGATAGCACTAGTTAATGAAACCATGGCACACGAGAAATTTGTATATTTGGTGAGGAAAGCGAGAAAGAAATACTATAGCCTTTGGGGTAAATGGCTTGATTCTCCATATGCTATTTGATAAACTTATTGTGGGGAAGGAGAGGGGGGGGGGGATCCAGAGCCAGCCGCGTATTAGAATATTAGAATACTAAAATATTAAACTAGTGAATAATGAACTAGGTTGCAATGTGGTAGGTCCCTAGTGAGTTAATAGAGTGTATAGCCAATATATGGGTATATCGATGCAGATATCCTATATCAGGATGACCTTATCCCTATGGTTGGATTTAATAAATTAGTAGAATATACTATAACATATATATGAGACTAATGTGAGGTGACATCTCAAGTGCTAGCTCTGCTTAAGTGGAAGAGTCTAAAGCGCAATTATTGAATTGTATAGATGTTATGCTCTGACAGTAGGATATACCGTGTGATACGAGAAAGGAAGATATAGGTCAGCAGTGGGTGTAGGCTTCGACAAGACCTGGGTACAGTAGGTTGTTTTAATAAATTGGGGATAATTAATATATGATAGAGTATATAAATAAAGAATGATAAACTACTAATATACAGATAAATCACAAATACACTGAATTATTTGTCAAAGAAATATATATATTAAATAAACAACTAGACACATTAAAACACTAATGAATTATAGGCACTTCTTTTATTAGTATAAATACGTAGACTTGAGATAAATGTAGAAATTGAAATATATGCACAACATGCACTTCTCGTTTTCTTTCTTGGCACATATCAAGGCTTTCCACAAAAGGAAAGCCGTACACAATTCAGAAACACACATACAATATAGATGAACATTCTGCACCTCCTCTCTTTTAGAGGAAATAGATGATAAGGAGTAAACAAGACGATAAGATAGAGGGATAACAGGGAGAAAGGGGGGAAGAGGTAGAGGCAGGGAACAGATAAAGTAATAAGAACATAAAGGTTGATAAAAGATACCCATGGTCTGGGGAAGAACTATACTGCTTGACTATAGATAAGAGTGTATGATACTGCCAGAACTGCCTAGTCAGTATGTCTGATTTGTTTTATGGAATGTATGTAACTGATATGTTAAAGTTAATGTTATGTCTTATATATGGAAATTATCCATAAAAACAATTTAAACAGAGAAATCATTGGTACGTGTACAAATAAAAAAGGCAGCACCTCCTCATTTCCTTCCCCCAAAGGTCTGGTGGATGCAGAGGTGATAGCAAGTACATGCAGTGAGCTCTCTCCATGGTATCGATGTGCCCCACATGTAGCGTTCACTGTAGGTGTATGGTGTTGATCAGTGAGGAGGGCATATTTACATTTTTAAATCATGTCTACAATTTAAAAACTTTAGACATGATGCATCTCTGCAGATACAAAGGCATGGGTATGGTGGGAGCAGAGACACAGAAATGGGAGGAACAAAGACAGATATAGTGGGGGGGCAGAGGCATAGATATGTGCAAAGGAAAAAGATATTGCGGGAGCAGGATGAAGATGTGGGGAGGGGGTAGACACACAGATGCGGGGGGGGGGGGGGGGAGGGGCAAAGGCATCTCAGTGCACTTCAGCCATAATCTCGCATTTTCATCTTCAGTGCAGTTAGTGCTAAATCCAGCCAATGAGAGTAGGGAGAGAAGAGGAGGAGAGCTGCAGATGGAGAAACTATGGACGCAGAGATGAAGAAGGAAAGGTGTTTTGATTCAAAAACTACTGCTTCAGTGCTGCCTGAGAGTTAATTAATGAATGACTCATCACACATCTTGTGTATTAGGGGTTTTCAGAAATGTTTGCGCATACGCAGTTACAAATAGTAACTCCATTATGAAACATCAGTAGTGCGTGTTGTTCTGAATCAGGCACGGATTGCCATTTGATGTTTATTCTATTGTAAAGTGTGGTTTTCCAGTGGTTTTGTGGTGGGTCTAAGTTTAGAAAGTATACAAATCTGGCAGGATTTGAAAACCTGTTGCACACTAAATTTATTCCAATATGTCACAAATAAAAATCTGTTATTAGAATATTGGTGTAATTATTTAATCAAAAGTAAATATACTTTAACATTATGTAAGGTGGGTGCACATGTTGCACTGTTGTAGGAGACCTACCTCTTACTTTGAATCTGAGACACCTAAGTTTGGTACAGAGGGTTTTTCTGTGGTGACACATGCCATTTACCCTTTAAAAGCATGAGAGGTTGATATTTTGAAGACGAAACTCACTCCAATTGTCCCTTCTGCCCATGCAGACCCTGAGGGAAGTTTTATTATAACAGACATTTATATTATAACAGATATTCCATATCTGTGGGAGGTATACATTCTTTAATTTATATGCTCCAAATCTGTATTCTAGGCCCTTCATTCAAAAGTTGTTGACTTATGTGCCCTACATACTAGGGACAACCCAGCGGCAGGGGGGAGGTGATGGGGGGGGGGGGGGTGATGTTTTTTCACTCCCCCCGTCACCCGGCTCCATAGCAGTGCATGCTAATATGGACGAGATTGTCCATATTGGTTTGCATGCATAAGCGACGGGGCACCAACGATTAACGAGCACGGGGTCGCGTATCGTTAATCATTGGTGCCTACACACTGCACGATATGAATGACTTCTCATTCATTATTGAACGAGAACATTCATATTGTGCAGTGAGATCTGCCAGTGTGTAGGGCCCATAAACAATATCCTCTCTCTGACTTCCACATGCTAGTTGTAAGGAACTTTAGATTACCAACATACTGTATATGGATAGACAAGTGCCTTCTACTTGAAAGAGTCATCGGCCTAAACTGGACTTGCTTACTTACTGAATCTCCTATATAATAGCCCAGATCTGTCACTCTGTGACTGTATGGATAATGCTAGGCGTGGCTAGGAGCTATCATTGGGTTAGCAGCAGGTCTATCACACCCAGTCCATGCCTGATTGGGCGAGAAACGCCCTCCCACACAAGTTACATCCAATGGGAGGCTCTGCCCTTTGGCTGCTGTGTGTTCCCAGAGCAGGCTGATGGAGCTGCAGCTCCAGGTCCACACCCTTAAATAGGCCCACTGCATCTGCAGCAATATCCCCTCCAACAATTTACATATAAAAATCGCTACAAATTCAAAAAGGGGGCGTGACCACTGGTACTGAGGCATGGCCACGCCTCTTTTCCTATACTTTCAATGGAAGTTAGGAGAGCCAAAAATCAGTAGAGACCATAAAAAAAGTTACTGTACCTGCCATAAAGATACAGTTGGAGGGTATGCCACTGCATCTGCAGCAAGTCTCTGCGCTGTAGATAGGAAAAAAAAAACCTTTTCCTGCAGCATCCTATGCCCTGCTGCCAGTCCGCCTGCCCCCTCCGACATCCACAATCCCTACTGCCTAGCCGCGGCGCAGGTGGAATAAAAGAAGCAGCGGCCACCGGCATAGATGTGTATGAAAGCTCTGCAGCGGAAGGCTTTCATAGTCCTCCCTGCGCCGCATACTCTCTGAGCCCCAGAGCCTCCTCTGCGCATGATGTCACAGAAGTACCTCCCCGCCAAAGCCTCACCAAGATCCCCAGAGGCCCTGACTTCGCAACACAGCACCTGGCCTGCTGGCCTGGAAGCTCCAAGATGGCTAATGTAATGGATAGAGTGGGTTATATCGCGGAGGGTAATATCTGGATGCTGAATCAATGTAAAAGGTGACAGTGCTGTGCAGTGCAGTGGGTGTGCAGTGTTACTGACACTGCACAGCACTCTCACCTTTTACATTGATTCAGCGAGTCATTCAGTTCTGCCAGCCAGTCACTATTGTTAGCGCCGGTTTCCCAATGCACTGCATTACAGGGAAGTAGACACACTAAATAAACTACAACTCCCAGCAGCCGTTAGCGACAGAGCTTTCTGGCCCTTAGGGCTGCTGGGAGCTGTAGTTTATTGAGTGCATCTTCTTACCTGTAATGTGGCGCGTTGGGACACCGGCGCTAACAATAGTGACTGGCTGCTTGGCTGCTGTGCTAGTCTCCGGGAAAGCCACTGCCAAAGAGAGGACAGCAGCTTAGCTGCTTCTAGGAGGAGAAGCAGGAGAAGCATTACCCGCCACTCCCCCACTCGCAGTACCTCCAGGACCCTTCCGCGGCACTCCCACACACTCCCTCCAGCAACCACGGTGGCTCCAGACCCCCACCCCCATCCGCAGCACCCCCGCACCTGCCCCACCCCCACCCATCTCACCATCACATCCGCCCCTAGGGGATGAGAATTAGAACAGAATGAAACAAAAAAAAAGAGTCCAAGGTGGGTATACAGTATGTGCAAGCAGGAGAGTGAAGCTGAGCAGATACTCAGAAAGAGAAACATACTGTACATAAAGTGTGGACGTGCAAAATAAGAAACAATGAGAGAGACAAGCAGCATGTGAAAGATGCTCTTCAGAGATACAAGCTGTATTAATAAATATGCTGGTGTTCCTTCTAAAGACCAGTCTGAAGCACTGCTATTTTATTTGTGAGCCTGAGGTCATAAATAGTAGTTGGGCAGATGGAACCCTTAGTCTTCCTCTAGTGTTGCAGGTTTCCTGGAGAACGTAGATGCTACATAATTCTGACTAAACTCAAGTCCAGCTGAAAAGATGGTGAGGAGCCCCTGTGTACTGTATGGTCCCTTTACACTGTGAGAAGATATGCCTCTCCAATCAGATAGAACTTCTGGGACCCAAAGTCTATTGGTGTTCACCGTTACAAACAAACTCACGGAGCAATTGGAAAGAACCCAGCATGATGAAGGATATAGAAGAATGAAACCTTTCTCAGATGTCCTACCTGTTTCAACTGGAGAAGATGCCAATGAGGTATGGAAATCCAGCACGTGGACAAATTGCATTGTCCTGAGACATCCATGAGGAAAAGGATAGTGGAGAGTTTAAGTAGTCAAGCAATGGAGCCAGATTTACTCGCAATATATGAGCCAAAGAGTACATCTGGGCAGTATACACAGGTGCAGCAGTATAAACTCCTGGAAATTTGGTAAGTTTTGATCAGAGATGTGTGGAAAAAATAGCCAGGTGAGGCACTGCCTCACCTGCCATAGACTTTTTACTTCAGAGTTTTGGCTATAAAAATTATTGGCATGAAGAAAAGTGCTTCCCTGACCAAGAATTTTACCCAGGTCTTGGCAGAGAAATGCCAGAGTGTATCCACAGACCACCAGGGACTTCGGTGTTTGGGACAGGATGATATGTGTAGCAGAGAATAGTGTATCAGTAGATTAACCTGGCTGATACTGGAATGATACTGTTGGTAGAGAATGACACTCTCCTGACTTGGTACCTTCAGTCCAGAATGCTAGATTGGCAGAACTTGGCAGTATATTAACCAGCTTTAAACTGGGTTGTTGCTGTAGTCCAGGATCTGGAAGCACTTAAATGATAGCAGGACCAGATGCAGACGTTCACCAGAATAGATGGTAGCTGTGGATAATCAGGAACAAAACCAGTGAAGCAGGAATGAACTGGAATTACCTGTGCAGCCAGGTCTAGGGTTTGCACTGATGTGGAGCTCGATCAGGTAACAGGAACCAGCTGGAAATGCCTGTGCAGCATGAGAAGTAGTTAGCACAGGTGTAGAGCGATATCAGCAGATGTGCAGCATTCAGAAACAAAAGTGCACCATTAGAATAACAGAACAAATGCAGCAAGAGCACAGCTTTAGCTTCACTCAGTTATGACTGTGCTAGACACTGTACTGGCAATTATTGAGAGTCAGAGGCTAGAATTTATACCCCAGTACCAGCCAGGATTGCTTGAGCTGAATCAGATGGTACAGGATGGCTCAGGCGGTAAGTGACCCAGTGGCAGGGTTAACAAACCCAGGTTGTGACAAAAGGAAGTTGACCTCCTCTACAAGTTATGAAACACCTGCCAATAGCTGGGGAGAGAGTGCCCAAATATCTCTTCCACCCAAATAAACTGATTAACCAGATTGTGGAAAAGGGGGGAATGACTTTTGGGGAAGTAAACAAGAGTCATATGTGACAGCTACTGAGAGGGGCATTATCTTTAGAACCAGTTCCATTGATCTCTTGGGAGACTGTGTAGAGAGGCAGACTCCTTTCAGCCAGCTAATCCATGAGGTCAAGCATGAACAAGCTGTAATTGAAGCTAGAGACCAGGTAGTCAAGAAGACAAAGCCTGTCAGTATGAACTAGGAACCCAGTGAAAAAGAGAAGTTCCTGAAGATCTTCAAGCACAGGAACAGATAGACTGTATGTTAGCAATTTAAACAGAGAGGCCCAAGGCTGTCACCTGTGTTGTCTTCGAGACAATTAGGCAGAAATTTACTAAAGGTTCTAAAATGAAAAGTGATATTGCCCATAGCAACCAATCAGAATCTGTCTATCATTTTCTAGGATGCAATAGGGAATTGCATCTGATTGGTTGCTGTGGGCAACATCAACACTTTTCATTTTTACAACCTTCAGTAAATTTACTCCTTAGAGAGGGGGAAAGTGAACCCAGAAAGTGTTTAAAGTTTGACCAATCTGGACACATAGATAGATAGTGTCAAGTCAGATGGAATCAGATTGCATAAGCTAAGCAATCACCACACCCTCAGTTGACTTCTGTAAAAGAGAAAGATGACGAGAAGACCCCCACAGCGACCCCATAGAGAAAGTTGGCATTAATGCAATGGGGAACTCACCTGCTACCTTAAGTAATTTGCCATCCAGCCTAGTAGGCCTGTCTTGCTGAATGGAAAAAAGTATACTGCTTTACTGAATAGTTACATAGTTACATATTTGGTGAGGTTGAAAAAAGACAAGATGTCCATCGAGTTCAGTCTGTATTATAAAATTATATATCACTTAGATGATGTAGCCTTGGATATTTCTATCAGTTAGGAATTTATCTAATCCATTTTTGAACTTATTTAGTGAGTCCACCATTACTACGTCCTCTGGTAGGGAATTCCAGATCTTTACTGTTCTTACTGTGAAGAACCCTTTCCTCCATTGCGTATAAAAAAACATTCTTCTAACCTCAGGGGGTGTCCTCGTGTCTTGTGTAGCATTTTTTTTATAAACAGATCATCTGATAAGTCCTTGTATTGTCCCTTAATGTATTTATAAATATTAATAATGTCCCCTCTCAGCCTCCTCTTTAACAATGTAAACATATCTAACCTTGTGTGTCTTTCCTCATAATTCAGTGCCTCTAACCCCTTAACCAGTTTGGTGGCTTACCTCTGAACCCTTTCGAGTTCCAAGATATCTTTTTTATAGTGTGGTGCCCAGAACTGCCCACAATATTCCAGGTGCGGCCGCACCAATGATTTATACAGTGGCAGGATTACACTCTCATCCCTTGTCTCCATTCCCCGTTTTATATGTTTTAACACCTTATTTGCTTTTGTTGCTGTATTTTGACATTGCGTACTGCTACTAAGTCTATTATCGATGAGCACACCCAAATCCTTTTCAACTATGGTTATCCCTACATTTTCCCCATTTAATTTATAGGCTGCCTGATTATCCTTAGTACCAAAGTGCACAACTTTACATTTTTCTATATTGAAACTCATTCTCCATTTGTCTACCCAGACCACCAGTCTGGATAAATCATTCCGCAGATACTCAACATCCTTGAAAGTGGTTCAGATGTGTTTAACATAGCTATCCATAGCTGGGATACATCACAGTAAACTTAAAGTTTCCAAAAGAAGTGGCTGGGATTGAAAAATAAATACAAGAAGTTGCACTAGTGTGTCCAGGTCTGGAAGGAGAGGATATAATAGAGATGTGCAAGTTATTAATGGAACAAATGCCCACTTGCTTGATACTCTAGCCCAGAGGTGCCGAAAGGAAGGTGGAATAGACTACTACTGGATGCATGCCATTTACTATGTATACTGTATCTTGCTTTCGATCTTAAGATGGAGGCAGAAGAAGTTCAGAGGAATAGTATGTCAATTCGGACAGTTTTCAAACTAGGTTTGGAGGTACTAATGCAAAGAAAGCTGATCTGGAAAGACTGACCAAAGAATTGCTGGGGATAAGAGTCGCTTTCTCTCTAGGAGATTGGGACCTAAGGATAATAAAAGGAGTCAAATTTAAGATTGTTTATTGATGAAAAACCTTTTCAAGAAAGGTCACAAACATTAGCCACAGTTTATTTGTACGATGTGAGAAATCATCTGAATGGTCTACTGGAGAATTATGTGATTGAAATTTGGAAAGCCACTATGTCTTTCTAGTAGTGGAAGCCCATAAAAACAATTGTGATAGGTGGAAGTGCATTGACTATAGGACTCTTAATAAGCAAACTGTGCCAGATTGATGCACAGTGCTCCGTTATGAATAGGAACTTGACTGTCTGCAAGGAAGCAAATGATTATCTGTGCTGGACCTCAAGTAGATACAACCAGATTCCAGAAGTTGTTGAAAAGACATCCTTCATTTGTCCTTAATGGATCTTTCAGCTCAACAGGATGCCATTGGGGCTAACTGGGGCCCCAGACACTTTTCAGAGATGCATGGATGAGATGGTGGGAGATCTGAATAATCATGCATCTGAATGACTTAATTGTTTTTGGGAATATCCTAAAAGAACATAACGAGCGACTGCTCAAAGTAGTTGCTCAACTGAAGAGCTAAGGGCTGAAATTAAAGTATCTTTAGAAAAACATTGCATATGCCAAAATCAAGTCAAGTCTACTGGGCACATTGTCAGCTTTGTAAAGCTGTAAAAATGCATTTCCCCACCTGAGCTAGGTGTCAGCAGCTTCCTGACTGAGGAAACCGCTGACACCTAGCTCAGGTGGAGAAACGCAATTTTACAGCTTTACAAAGCCAGCAGGTACTGATATCTCCCTGGAGCAACTGCTATCTGATTGAACTCCATCTCTGGATGTGGCTGCAACAATCAACTATTAGCCGGGAGAGGACTAGAGCAACCATACCATCAGCCCAGGAGAAGTGGTATTTATGCTGAAATATCTTATCATGGCCATGATTAATACAAAACCCTGATGCTTATTCTAAACCTGAAGCTACTTATTGATGATAAAGTTTCATTTGCATACAAAACTTCAACTCTATCTAAAATATGCTATACAGCTTGCTAACTATGGCCCTCATTCCGAGTTGATCGCTCGCTACCTAATTTTAGCAGCCGTGCAAACGCATAGTCGTCACCTACGGGGGAGTGTATTTTCGCTTTGCAAGTGTGGGAATGCGTGTGCAGCCGAGCGGGCCGAAAAAGATTTTTGCAGTTTCAGAGTAGCTCTGGAGTTACACAGCCCTTGCGATCACTTCAGCCTGTTAGGTCCCGGAATTGACGTCAGACACCCACCCTGCAAACGCTTGGACATGCCTGCGTTTTTCCAAACACTCCCAGAAAACGGTCAGTTGGCACCCATAAACGCCTTCTACCTGTCAATCTCCTTGCGGTTGGCTATGCAAATGCAATCTTCGCTAAATCCATCGGCCAGCACAATCCTCTTTGTACCTGTATGAGGCGCCTGCACATTTTTTACCTGATCGCTGCGCTGCAAAAATCGGCAGCGAGTGACCCCCTATGCACTAATACCTAAGAGCAAATATCCTACAGCTAGCAATTTCCAATTACTGCAAGCAAACTACAGTATCTTTCTTTATCTAGATGGATGAGACTGTGTTGGAGTAAAATCAGTGAATTGTGTTACACTAATGAACCTGTCTGAAGCTTGCAACTAATTAACGGAGCTTTGCTCTTGTTACTTATTTATCACTTTGCTTCTACATCAGCTTAAAGGGATCCAGCATATGTTAACATTGTCTTTTTCATCTTTTATATTGCGCTGCAATTACTTAAATAGAAAGGAGTATATTAAGAATTGTGATGAACTGCCACAAAATACTGTAGACATTGATTAATCTGACTGGATTTATGGTTTTTATTGCATTGTATATTATTGTGTTATATTTTATATGTGACTGTATTAAGTGTGTACATTTTTGAGGGATTTATTAAAAAAAAAAAAAATCCCAATAATTAATCTTACCAGCGCTTCATCATCTGTCTATTATACCTTAATAATAACAACCAAGAACATGTTTCAGATACACCATTTATTCTTGAATGTAACCAGATCTATCCCCAGGGTTGAGACTTATATTCTTAAGCATAATAAAGATAACTTTGCAGATGTGTAGTTAACCTTTCTGTCACTTTGGGCAAGCAAGACTCAGCTCTGCATCCTCAAATCCTTTCCATTAGATAGTAATAGCCACCCATGGCTTGCTTGATTACAAACATCAACATTGTAAAGACCAAAATGTTTGTAGGATGAGGGTAAAAAAAATTATTACTCCAAAAACATTAACATGTCAGTGCCTGCTGCTTTTATTCTTTGGTGCTGGCTTGTCTACAGGTTCAAATTGAGCATGCATGGTTCACTATCTTATGACTAAATGATAAGTATCACTGCCTGATATACACTACCATACACTAAGCACATGACCACCAGCTCCCATTGTATGCATATCAGGAGCATGAATACACATGTGCCCCACTATGCCACAAGTTGTATGCTGTGATGCAACAATTGAAGAAGACACATCTATAAGTGTCTTTGCATCAATGTTGTAATAAAACAATTATCCTAAATAATAAGTAATAAATAATTTCCACAGAAAAGAATTAATTAAAGTAACAGATATCTTACATGTATAGGTACATGTATTTTAAATTGATGTTGCACTTTTATCTGTAACAGCACAATTATTTTACACAGTAAAGATATGAATAGATAAGTAGTGACAGGATGTTTGCATGCATAAAAAAATAACTGTTTTGTATAGAAATACTGCATAAAGGGCCTAATTCAAGGTTGATCGCAAAAGCAAAATCTACCTCTAATGGGCAAAACCATGTGCACTGCAAGCGAGGCAGATATAACATGTATAGATTTGGGTGTGGTGTGATCAAACTGAAATCTAAATTGCAGTGTAAAAATAAAGCAGCCCTGCAGTGCACATGGTTTTGCCCATTAAAGGAATATTTTGCTTTTGCAATAAACCTTGATTTTGGCCCAATGTTTCCAATAGCACAGTGGTTCTCAAACTCGGTCCTCGGGACCCCACACAGTGCATGTTTTGTAGGTAACCCAGCAGGTGCACAGGTGAATTAATTACTCACTGACACATTTTAAAAGGTACACAGGTGGAGCTAATTATTTAACTTGTGATTCTGTGAAGAGACCTGCAAAACATGCACTGTGTGGGGTCCTGAGGACCGAGTTTGAGAACCTGTGCAATAGCAGATGTGAACAGCAAGTACATTTTCAGAATTCTCCAAAGTACCAGTACTATAATTAAAAGTGACACAGTCCTTTTCCAAATGCACAAAATATAACTGTAGATTGATACTTAGCAGATCTTGCATAAAGTCCAAATTAGCTTTCCATGGTGGAATGTCATTAGGTACAGTCTTTACAAATTATAAAGAAATTTTGCTAAGCAGAGCATTAATCCTTATGCACCTAAGGACAAGACAGATTCAGACTGAATATAACCCACATTAGAGTGCCCAGGGAGTCTCCCTTTAAGGTATAAAACATCCAATAAACACAGGATTCTAACTACAGCTGTCACAATTAGGACAGCTTACTGGTTGCCAGGAGACTGATTGAAGCTGACCTGACCAAGATCTCCTAAACCACATTTATTAATAGGGATGTGCAGGTTCAGATTTACCCGGATTAAACCGGATCTCAAAATGGCATCTTATTGGCTCTCAGACGTCATATGTTTATGATAGCCAATAACAAAAATTCAGGTAAATTGGACCCACACAAACAGTATCTAGTAATAAGCATAGAGCAGTCAAATACTGTTTAGTTTTTAAATAAACAAAACCATCACACAATAGTTTTCTCATAAAAAACAAATACTGTCAGGTTAAAAAAATAGAGTGCTGTAGCCCTCTCACTAAAACAACATGACATGACAATGGACAAAACATGAAAAGGTCTACATAATTTTTAAAATAATTTATTTTGAATTTTTTTCTTTTTCACACTTAACCTATCTACAGGGACTACTGTATGATTGAGAAAAGTAATGTGGTACAGTAATTTGGGTCCACATGCTGGAAGGTAAATATTGGCATAAAAATATATGAAAAATTCATGTCCACATTTTCATGTGTGGACCATTCCTGTGTTTAAATTTTCACCTGGTCAATGTCTTTACCAAGCAGACCTTGTACATGTCGACCACTTTATGTCAATCTACACATTTTCAATCTTTTGACTGTCGACCCATTGACCCATAACCTCTTTTGACACAATTACTGTACATCAGATGAGACTGTGTAAAGGAAAGCCCAGCTTGACTTGATTGCATCTCATAACAGCATGCTGTGCAAATACAGTACAACACAATATTAAAATACAGTAAATGAATATATAAATAATTAGATAAATAGTACACAGTACTTTTGCACAGCTTGGCCCAGTACTTCTGCAGCCTCTTCTGACCCCAGTGGCCTGTCTTTGTGTCACACCAGGATGAAAATCTCAACCTTACTGTATCTCATCATACTGGCAGCCATGTTGACCCTAAATTATTGCATGAGATGCAATTACAGTATGAAGAAACCAATGTTGGGAAGCCACTGCAGAATAGATGCAGGTATTGTAGGGTGTAGTGAAAATGGCCAATTTTAAAAATAAAAAATGCTTGGTTATGGAAAATGTTCTACCCCATGTTGGTAATTCATTTCTGAAGGTTCGTCTTCCTAGGTTAATATCTTCAGCTCCCATAATTGCCTCAAAGTTTTGAAATTTGATCTGGATAGGCAATCTGCATGTTCCGCTGCACTGCACAACTTTTCTCATATAGCACCAAAAGCATTTATGGACACTAAAACATAACGCATTTGATGTTGCTACGTGAATACTCAAAAAATCATGTTAATTTGATTATAATTTTGTGGTATTCTGGTAATATTGGCCTGCAGCTCTTAGTTATTTTCTTAAGATATTTTCAGAAAATATCCAGGACCCATCATGAGGAGAAGGCTGCAGTTTGGGTCCCCCCCCCCTACCCAACCCAACTCCACCAACCATAGAGAAACAGATAATGTTTGTGCATGTAGTACATGTACAGGTTTTGTGTCATCTATAGATGAAGAAAGAGATGGTAACTTATTTTGTAGCATCTTTGTAATAAGATTTTATTGGCAAATTTTGGCATTTCCCCACTTGATTTTAGAGTAACATCTGATCATGCCATCTCTTGCTCTAAATCTACATACATACACTGCGGCTATGGTAACCAGTTCACAGTCCTCTCAGCAGCCTACATATGTGTGGCACAGAAACTGCCATATACCCATGATGCAAATGTGACTGGGTCTGTGGCTGACAACATCAGTTCTTCCTCAAACATGTCTCTGAGGAGTGGAGGTGGAGTCACTTTACTTGTTTCCCAATCAATTACCTCAGTACAGTCTTTGGCTCTGAATTTAGTGTAGGAATTTGGAATTGTCTCACACTTTGTGCATCTTCCTGGGCTCTAGCATTCATAATTCTTTTCACAGCCAAGCTTTGATATCTTACCATTTATTGAACAGCATACTGACCAGTAAATTTTCTGGATGCAAAAAATAAGCATTAGCCTGGCTGATGTCATCAACTTTTCATCATGTAGGATCAGGTAAGTATCATTAGTATTGTGTAGCATATTATACAAACAAAAACAAATGTTTCCGCACCGGTGTGAGACTTAATCCCCATGTAACATATTAATTTTAAATTCTGTGTATATTTTTAGGGGACGTGCTACCTGCTACCTAGGATACCTATATTACTATCAAAAAAGAAAAAGAAAAAGAGGTAGCATTGTGGTGCACATAGTCGAAAAGCTATAATAACTGTTTAATGGTAGATTAAAACGTAACTTTTATTATGATATTTTGAATAAACTCCCCACCTATCTAAAAAGCGAAATATTTTAAAAATATAGAGAATAGTAGGAAATAAAGTATTAAAATCTAGCGCTATATCAGGTGCCCCAGCGCTAGATTTTAATACTTTATTTCCTACTATTCTCTATATTTTTTAAATATTTCGCTTTTTAGATAGGTGGGGAGTTTATTCAAAATATCATAATAAAAGTTACGTTTTAATCTACCATTAAACAGTTATTATAGCTTTTCGACTATGTGCACCACAATGCTAAATCTTTTTCTTTTTCTTTTTTGATAGTAACATTGTGTAGCATACTCAGGAGAAATGTGCCCAATGTATTTTCCTACAGGTTCCTGAACCAGTGAAATATGCTCCTATATGACAAGTCGCCTGTGATACTTTGAGACAATCTTTTCATGCAGGTCAATATTACCAGTAGTCTGTAAAATGATAGTCAAATTAATATGATCTATTGAGTCAAACGCATAATGATTTAGTGTCTGAAAATGCTTTCCACGCTATGCGAGACTAGATGTAGGGCAAAGCGGGACCTGCAGATTGCCTATCCAGACCAAATTTCAAAACTTTGGTGCAATTATGGGAGCTTAATATATTGACCTTTGGCAATGAATTACTAACATGGGCTAGAAAATTTTCCATACCCAAGCATTTTCAATTTCTAAGCTCAGCCATTTTCACTACACCCTAATGCAGTGGTTCTCAAACAGTGTGCCGTGGCACCCTGGGGTGCCTCGGGACACTTGCAGGGTGCCCTGGGTTGGTGGTCCAGGACCAATTACAATTATTTATGGTTAATGTAATAGGCAAAACCAGCGATAGTGGCTGCCAATCATAAAATATATAGACAAACAGAAGCAAATATTGTCCCTCGCCACACAATTAAACTTAAGGATGACATATAAACACAATGTACTTAATTTAATATTTATCTCTAAATTTCTCAATAAGAAACTTTTGGCCTAGGGGTGTTGTGAAAAACATTGTGATACTCTAGGGTGCCATGATTCAAAAAGGTTTGAGAACCATTGCCCTAATGTATACAGTAGTTTGGATTCATTTAAGTTTGAATGTGTCTTGACACCACGTGCAATTGTGCATCTTAATATGACCCACTATTCTGTGATCTTGATTTATTCCTGTATTAAAGTTAAAAAATACTAATAAAAAAAAATATATAAAAAGTAATAATAGTTTACACAGTAGCATCGTCCTTGGCCAGGACTCGAACGCAAGATGCCTGCTATATAAGAAGCTAACGGTCCGGTAAAGGGTTGTATACAATGTCAATAGCGTTTTAGCACATTGTTATTAAACATAGGACCCACACATATAATGCTTGAATCCTTTTTTCCTGTATTGAAGATACAAATACTAATAAAAAATTTTTTACACAGTGACCTCGTCCCTGGCCAGGCCTCAAACCTGAGACACCAGCTATATATGGCACTGACCTTAACCACTCACCCATACAAGCCATCCGTAGCAGCTTCCTCACCTGTTGGGAATGTGATGTTAAGCATGCGCCATTTATGACACATAGGGTGTACAACACAATGTCATTGAGGAAGATAAATGTATTTAGCTTAAGCAGTGTCAGCCATTTTGTTAAGTAGAAGCCATGATTTAGAGAAGTAGCTGTTTGCTTTGCTGGTTAGATCATAATAATGCTGACATTTCATAGTTGAGTACATTCTGTGCGAAGCAAGGTCGTATCTATAAGTCTTGAAAAACATGTTATTAGACAGTCTCTGTGTTTAGACTTCTGGTGTGAACGACACATAGGAGGGTGTCAGCTTGAGAGGAGTTATGAGAAGAGATGCATTATTGTTTTTAATTGTGACGTGTATCAAGTATTCATGCAGGTACCTCTTTCTATATAACGTGCTACTGAATAAAGTAGAGGCAGTCTCATTTTGATGGACATAACTGACATGTGGTGTCTGTTTTCTGGGATTCCCAATCGATTGGTAAACAAAGGGTAACGGACAGACAATTGAAGGAGATTGATAGTAGGGGCTTATCTCCAACAGTAACATGGGGCTATTGTCCGGGATCGATGAGCTTATCAATATCAGATAACGAGGCGACTACTCGATGTGTGTGCAACTGCTGACATACCCGGGTAAGCAATCTGAAGCTTGATCATTATATATATCAACTGGATTACTTTGTCAGTACTTGTATATACATTCATCTGGTCTGTTCATCTGATTAGGTAAGCAATACTCGATTATTTGGATCCAATTGTCTTTCTGTTTGATTAACGTTCATTATTTGTCTGTGTGCGCTGATAAGTTTTAGGTTCACTGTTGCAAGGGAAAAATGTGGTTTTATTTTAGAGTTATAAGTCTCAGTTTCACTTTTGCAAGGAAAAATGTGGTTTTATTTTTAGATAACATATCATAACTGCAAATGTTCAGAATTTTTGTGGTGTACTGCTGCTATTGAGTCAGAATTTTGTGAATTAAAAGGTATATTTGCAAAATAGTGATTTCAGTTTTGTAAGGAACCTAAGACAGGTTTTGCAACAGTTGTGGGGTGTCATGTTGATAAGGTGGTGATAGAAAAATGTATTGGTGATAAATTTCTGTATTGTCTTGATAAATTACCTGTTAATTATTTACTCCTTGGTCCCAGAGCTATAGTTGGTGAAGGAAATCCTTCTGACTATAAACAACGTTTAACCAGATGGCATAGACTTAGGTTAAACCATTTAAAAACATACTCAGTCTTTGCAATCCAGTACAGCCAGGGTGTGTGTGTGTCTCTCTGTTAATACAAGAAAACTGCAGTCAATTTGACATATAAGATTTAATAATAGTTGTATCAGTTTTTCATAGAAAAGTGCACTAGCTGATATATTGCAGTATATTGTCTACGCTTGTCCATCTATTAATCACTTGTTACCAGTATTTATTTGTCTGTTCAAAGAGTTTGACATTATTAGAAGTAGACATTAAAGCCATTATTGAAAAAGGTAACTTATGCATATGACTCAGTGATTTAAGAAGTCTTTGTAAACTAGATAAAGTCAAGTCAGTAATGACAGAATTTTGGGTTTGTTGTGTCAGAGGATTAGAGATCCAAGTGGTTTGCTTCATTTTGGTCCCGCATTGCTGATGAATATAGAAAACACTTAAATAAGAAGTGTGATGTTTAAGAAGAGGTAAGTCTCTTAAACTGAGGTATGAATACACTTAATCCAAGTGTGATGTTTAGAATCTAAACTGAGAGTTCCCTAGAAGACACTTATTACTGTAAGTGTGATGCTTGAAGGAGTTAATTATTTTAAGCTCAGGTATATATTGACTTTTGTTGTTTTTTATACTGAGCAGTACAAATTAAAGGTGCAGGCCAGAAGGATTTCGCAAAGTGAATTGATCAATCACGCAAAAGGACTGCACAGTGAGCCCCTGTCAGTACTAGGGAAGGAAAAATAGGCACAATTTGTGTAAGGGGCAAAACTTCCTAGCGGAAGGGAAGTGTTTACTAATGAGGGAGATTTGAAGCAAACAACAAACACTGAATTGATAAGGTTTTACTGACACTGTTAAGAATTTGACAAACTGTTTCAGGGGCATAAGGTTTAATACATCACCTGTATGAATAAGTAGTTAAAAGCGTATACACATGTTGACAGAAAACGTATGCTCAGAATGTTTGTGTGTGGCATTTATAGAAAAGAAAGGGCAGGGTCCTTTTATATACTCAGTAGAAAGTGTTTATATATTGATGGGATGTCATTTTATTCTGAAACCAAGTGAAATCGGTAGAGAGTGGCTGAGTTCCCTTGCTATGTCAGGAAATTGAACACATAGCTGCATATCCTATGATCCTTTAGATCCTGGATATTGATACTTGGAAAAGTACCTAAGTGTTAAATGTTAAAATACTTAATGGTTTGGTTGTATCTAACCTCCAGAATAGTTTTATTATGTCATCCACAAGAACAGTGGATCCAAATTGTTCCCTGGTTTATACAAACTGTAGTGTTCCTAGTTTTGGAAAAAGCAGAACTGATAAGTCTGGCATACTGCCCACAGCACGTACTGCTAGAAGCAGTAATAAGGGAGAGTTAAGGGTTACTCCCTATAAGCAAGGTTACTGGAAATGTGAATGTTCTCAGACCAAGTTATGCATAGCAATACATCTTCTAGATTG
Source organism: Pseudophryne corroboree (assembly GCF_028390025.1). NCBI lineage: Eukaryota > Metazoa > Chordata > Amphibia > Anura > Myobatrachidae > Pseudophryne > Pseudophryne corroboree. The sequence continues at coordinate 761,224,959 of NC_086445.1, forward strand.
CAATAGCAAAGAGAAAGGAACCTCTACAGCCCGTCTATGTTGTAAATCCCTCAGGGAAACCACAAAGGCTGATTCCCTATGACCAAAGTACTGTGTAAATCCAAAATATTAAAAAATCTGAACAATAGATAATTGATATATCAAAGTTTCATCGTAGTAGTAAGTTAGTAAAATTGTCAATTGTAATCTGTTGTTCTATGTGCTCTGTAAATATACAGGCTGGGGATAGGATGTGTGGTAACAATTCACCTATTAGTTCTATGTGACTAATGACATGAGGATGTACAAATGTTTATGACTACGGAATATGGATAACATAATATAATATATATAACATAACATAACATAACCGTAAAGAAAAATTGCATTAGGAAAATAATTGTCATTTTATTCCTTAAGGCCTTAAAATGTTTTAAAGATAATTAGAAAGCAGTAAGTTTTATAGAACATGCTACTGCAAAGTATATTAATGGGTGACTATGCATAATTATGCAGATTTATATATATATATTTCCATAAAGTAATTTTTTCCCATATGCAATGTGTATTTTAGTTTTGGGTTAGAGAATAATTCTCAGCTGTCAGGTAGCAGAAGGATAGTAAGCATAGTACTCATTATAACAGTGCTTTTTTATTATTATTATTATTATTATTATTTAAAATACTAAAAGTTTTGTGATGCAGTTTTTGATACAGGGGGAAAAATGAGTTAGACATGGCAGCTCCAAACATATTGATTGAGAACATTACATACCATGGTGTCAGTCAAATGTGTTGGGAATTGTAAACAAGTTGCCAGATATCAGAGAATAGAATCCTGCTGCATTCTTTGAGTAAATACGTGTATGATGTATGATATATATGTATATATATAGACCCTGTTAAGTAAATTTAGAACAGGTTTTAAAAGCATGGCAGCAGGTTTCTTATCAGCCGGAAGCACACATGAGATGAAAGAATGTGAGGGTGTGCAGCCCCTGTGTCGGCAACAGTGTACTCAGTCACCATTGGCAGTTGGATAAAAGTGACTTTACCCACAGGAGACACAAGGGTTTCAAGAGTTGTTTCTATGCACAACCAGATTCCTCTATGTTTACTTACAGATCAGGCCATTGCAACAACTGGATTGGGAGGTTAAGCCCTACCCCTGCAAGAAGGCAAAGATGTAACCTGAAATACAAGCTGCTATACAAGTCTACCTCTAACAGGAAAAGTAATACAAAGTGGAACAACAACTCCCAGCATGGACATCATTATGTTGAACACCAGCATGGGTGGACTTGGACTAAGGAGATCACATGCCAGCAGCAGTGTGAAAAAAATTATGCAAGTGAAGAAAGGATAAAGTATGAAGAATAATGGATGAATTATAAGGAGAGGTGATTGGGGAAAAAAAGAAAAGTTGGGAAGAAATATGAAGGTCGCATGAAAGTTTGGAGACTAAAAGAAGTCTGCTTTAAGAAAAACAAAGAAAGACATCTGACAAGTGGTCAGTACTACATGGCAAGATTACAGAGATGATGACATGATTAGAAGATTTAAAGTACCAGAAGCTCTGGGGTTTAAAGCATATAATAAGGAACAAGACAGAAAAAGTTCCAGAAGACAAATGAATGATGCTTCTTCTGCCAATATGAAGTACAAGCTTCTTCAGGTACTCCCCAGTGAACATAATGTCTCCAGAGGAAACAGCAGAAGGTATGATTACAGTCACCTTGCCCACTGGAGAAATACATTTGTGTCTAATGAATACTGGAGCTAGCACACGCAGAAGACAGCAGAAGTAGATACCACAAGAACTGATGATATCAGAAATACTTAAAAGGACAGGAGATGCAAGAACTGCAGTCACTAATACCAGTCCAGTTCTTGACCTCAGAGTACATGTCCAGTGACTTTGCTGGAGCACAATGTACTGAAGCTTATCCAAGGAGAAAACACTACACACCAGCAGAAGTTGAACTTTCCAGCAACTTATCAAAGGAGATAACAGACCCATTAAGAAGCAAGTTACAACAGAAGTTCTGTATCGGCTCATTCCCGCAGTACCAGTTGTAGAAGAAAGTAAGCAATACTGATGGACCAGGATACCCCAAGGAGGGGCTACATCACCAAGTGATTTATCCAGAAGACACAGCTAAATACAGGATGTGAATGAACTGCTGATTGCCACCACTACTAAAAGAAGTACCAAGAAGAGATAGTGTCCTTATTGAAGTTTCTGGAAGGACAAGACTGCAGAGCCTCAGAAGGAGAAATTGCAGCTAGCCGATCAAGAGGTAATCTTCCTAGGATACTCAAGGTACCCGACATCTAACAAAAGTGAGAAGGGAGAAATTCATACTGCAAGCTAAGATGCTAACTAGTGTCAAGCAAGTCAGAGGATCATTCCTGGGTCTAGTAGGACACTACAGAACATGTATACCTCTAGCACCAGTCTACATGCAAGCATTGTATGACAACACTGAAAGGGAGGAGGGTCCGCATCCTACACACAGCAACAGATGAACGAAGCAATTGAACAATTGGAAGTAGCAGTTGCCTCATCTCAAGCCCCAGAACTACCTGGCTATTGCAGAAGGAGGCCATACATAGAAGTCCTTACACAAAATTATGGACTGAGGCGAAGACCAGTGGCCTACCCCTCAAGCTTGGCAGAAGTACTCAAGGAGCACCTACCGGCATCAGAGCAGTGACAGCAACAACATTCCTAGAAGAGTACAAGAGCACAGACACAGTGCTGAATCAGCAGTCCTAGAAGAGGACAAGAGCACAGGCATAGTGCTGAATCATGAGTTTATCATCCAGGTACCACATGCAGGTACAGAGAAGCTTCAACAAGCAAGAACCAACCACCTGTCAGCAGCAAGGCTGACCATGTATGAAGTAGCACTGCTAAAGTGCGACAAGTAACCATCAGAAGATGTACTACCCTCAACTCAGTAACCCTTTTCCAGCATTAATCAATAAAGGTTTTGAATCTCAAGATTCAAAAGGAGGGAAAAACAGATTATCTACTGATGAATCGGAAAGCAAGAAGTTGATGATAAGGATAAGGAAGGTGGTCCAAAAGATCAAGAGAGAAATGGATCATCATGGATGCAGGACTGGAGCGATGGTCCAGAAGAGGAAGAGAATAATTCTAGTAATCAAATTGACTATATCTAACTGCCAAAGATGTATTGGTAGCCACAGACATTTTCAGTTATTTGCCAATGGCAAAAGCAACGGCAAAATCAATAGCTAGAAAATTAGTTTCAGAAGTTATGTGCAGATATGGAGTACCAGAAGTTATAGTAGCAGATAGCGGTATTTATTTCATTAAAGAAATAATGTTGTACATAACGTATGATTTGGGAATACAACTGCATTCCATGTATCCCCCACAGGTTAGTGGGTGTGTCACAGAAACCAGAAAGGAATGCTAAAGTGTTTATATTTAGTACTGGTTAATAGTAGAGATGAGCGCCTGAAATTTTTGGGTTTTGTGTTTTGGTTTTGGGTTCGGTTCCGCGGCCGTGTTTTGGGTTCGAACGCGTTTTGGCAAAACCTCACCGAATTTTTTTTGTCGGATTCGGGTGTGTTTTGGATTCGGGTGTTTTTTAAAAAAAAAAAATAAAAAACAGCTTAAATCATAGAATTTGGGGGTCATTTTGATCCCAAAGTATTATTAACCTCAAAAACCATAATTTACACTCATTTTCAGTCTATTCTGAATACCTCACACCTCACAATATTATTTTTAGTCCTAAAATTTGCACCGAGGTCGCTGTGTGAGTAAGATAAGCGACTCTAGTGGCCGACACAAACACCGGGCCCATCTAGGAGTGGCACTGCAGTGTCACGCAGGATGTCCCTTCCAAAAAACCCTCCCCAAACAGCACATGACGCAAAGAAAAAAAGAGGCGCAATGAGGTAGCTGTGTGAGTAAGATTAGCGACCCTAGTGGCCGACACAAACACCGGGCCCATCTAGGAGTGGCACTGCAGTGTCACGCAGGATGGCCCTTCCAAAAAACCCTCCCCAAACAGCACATGACGCAAAGAAAAAAAGAGGCGCAATGAGGTAGCTGTGTGAGTAAGATTAGCGACCCTAGTGGCCGACACAAACACCGGGCCCATCTAGGAGTGGCACTGCAGTGTCACGCAGGATGTCCCTTCCAAAAAACCCTCCCCAAACAGCACATGACGCAAAGAAAAAAAGAGGCGCAATGAGGTAGCTGTGTGAGTAAGATTAGCGACCCTAGTGGCCGACACAAACACCGGGCCCATCTAGGAGTGGCACTGCAGTGTCACGCAGGATGTCCCTTCCAAAAAACCCTCCCCAAACAGCACATGACGCAAAGAAAAAAAGAGGCGCAATGAGGTAGCTGACTGTGTGAGTAAGATTAGCGACCCTAGTGGCCGACACAAACACCGGGCCCATTTAGGAGTGGCACTGCAGTGTCACGCAGGATGTCCCTTCCAAAAAACCCTCCCCAATCAGCACATGATGCAAAGAAAAAGAAAAGAAAAAAGAGGTGCAAGATGGAATTGTCCTTGGGCCCTCCCACCCACCCTTATGTTGTATAAACAAAACAGGACATGCACACTTTAACCAACCCATCATTTCAGTGACAGGGTCTGCCACACGACTGTGACTGATATGACGGGTTGGTTTGGACCCCCCCCAAAAAAGAAGCAATTAATCTCTCCTTGCACAAACTGGCTCTACAGAGGCAAGATGTCCACCTCATCATCACCCTCCGATATATCACCGTGTACATCCCCCTCCTCACAGATTATCAATTCGTCCCCACTGGAATCCACCATCTCAGCTCCCTGTGTACTTTGTGGAGGCAATTGCTGCTGGTCAATGTCTCCGCGGAGGAATTGATTATAATTCATTTTAATGAACATCATCTTCTCCACATTTTCTGGATGTAACCTCGTACGCCGATTGCTGACAAGGTGAGCGGCGGCACTAAACACTCTTTCGGAGTACACACTTGTGGGAGGGCAACTTAGGTAGAATAAAGCCAGTTTGTGCAAGGGCCTCCAAATTGCCTCTTTTTCCTGCCAGTATAAGTACGGACTGTGTGACGTGCCTACTTGGATGCGGTCACTCATATAATCCTCCACCATTCTATCAATGTTGAGAGAATCATATGCAGTGACAGTAGACGACATGTCCGTAATCGTTGTCAGGTCCTTCAGTCCGGACCAGATGTCAGCATCAGCAGTCGCTCCAGACTGCCCTACATCACCGCCAGCGGGTGGGCTTGGAATTCTGAGCCTTTTCCTCGCACCCCCAGTTGCGGGAGAATGTGAAGGAGGAGATGTTGACAGGTCGCGTTCCGCTTGACTTGACAATTTTGTCACCAGCAGGTCTTTCAACCCCAGCAGACTTGTGTCTGCCGGAAAGAGAGATCCAAGGTAGGCTTTAAATCTAGGATCGAGCACGGTGGCCAAAATGTAGTGCTCTGATTTCAACAGATTGACCACCCGTGAATCCTTGTTAAGCGAATTAAGGGCTCCATCCACAAGTCCCACATGCCTAGCGGAATCGCTCCGTGTTAGCTCCTCCTTCAATGTCTCCAGCTTCTTCTGCAAAAGCCTGATGAGGGGAATGACCTGACTCAGGCTGGCAGTGTCTGAACTGACTTCACGTGTGGCAAGTTCAAAGGGCATCAGAACCTTGCACAACGTTGAAATCATTCTCCACTGCGCTTGAGACAGGTGCATTCCACCTACTATATCGTGCTCAATTGTATAGGCTTGAATGGCCTTTTGCTGCTCCTCCAACCTCTGAAGCATATAGAGGGTTGAATTCCACCTCGTTACCACTTCTTGCTTCAGATGATGGCAGGGCAGGTTCAGTAGTTTTTGGTGGTGCTCCAGTCTTCTGTACGTGGTGCCTGTACGCCGAAAGTGTCCCGCAATTCTTCTGGCCACCGACAGCATCTCTTGCACGCCCCTGTCGTTTTTTAAAAAATTCTGCACCACCAAATTCAAGGTATGTGCAAAACATGGGACGTGCTGGAATTTGCCCATATTTAATGCACACACAATAATGCTGGCGTTGTCCGATGCCACAAATCCACAGGAGAGTCCAATTGGGGTAAGCCATTCCGCGGTGATCTTCCTCAGTTGCCGTTAGAGGTTTTCAGCTGTGTGCGTATTCTGGAAACCGGTGATACAAAGCGTAGCCTGCCTAGGAAAGAGTTGGCGTTTGCGAGATGCTGCTACTGGTGCCGCCGCTGCTGTTCTTGCGGCGGGAGTCCATACATCTACCCAGTGGGCTGTCACAGTCATATAGTCCTGACCCTGCCCTGCTCCACTTGTCCACATGTCCGTGGTTAAGTGGACATTGGGTACAGCTGCATTTTTTAGGACACTGGTGACTCTTTTTCTGAGGTCTGTGTACATTTTCGGTATCGCCTGCCTAGAGAAATGGAACCTAGATGGTATTTGGTACCGGGGACACAGTACCTCCAACAAGTCTCTAGTTGGCTCTGCAGTAATGATGGATACCGGAACCACGTTTCTCACCACCCAGGATGCCAAGGCCTCAGTTATCCGCTTTGCAGTAGGATGACTGCTGTGATATTTCATCTTCCTCGCAAAGGACTGTTGAACAGTCAATTGCTTACTGGAAGTAGTACAAGTGGGCTTACGACTTCCCCTCTGGGATGACCATCGACTCCCAGCGGCAACAACAGCAGCGCCAGCAGCAGTAGGCGTTACATGCAAGGATGCATCGGAGGAATCCCAGGCAGGAGAGGACTCGTCAGAATTGCCAGTGACATGGCCTGCAGGACTATTGGCATTCCTGGGGAAGGAGGAAATTGACACTGAGGGAGTTGGTGGGGTGGTTTGCGTGAGCTTGGTTACAAGAGGAAGGGATTTACTGGTCAGTGGACTGCTTCCGCTGTCACCCAAAGTTTTTGAACTTGTCACTGACTTATTATGAATGCGCTGCAGGTGACGTATAAGGGAGGATGTTCCGAGCTGGTTAACGTCCTTACCCCTACTTATTACAGCTTGACAAAGGGAACACACGGCTTGACACCTGTTGTCCGCATTTCTGGTGAAATACCTCCACACCGAAGAGCTGATTTTTTTGGTATTTTCACCTGGCATGTCAACGGCCATATTCCTCCCACGGACAACAGGTGTCTCCCCGGGTGCCTGACTTAAACAAACCACCTCACCATCAGAATCCTCCTGGTCAATTTCCTCCCCAGCGCCAGCAACACCCATATCCTCCTCATCCTGGTGTACTTCAACACTGACATCTTCAATCTGACTATCAGGAACTGGACTGCGGGTGCTCCTTCCAGCACTTGCAGGGGGCGTGCAAATGGTGGAAGGCGCATGCTCTTCACGTCCAGTGTTGGGAAGGTCAGGCATCGCAACCGACACAATTGGACTCTCCTTGTGGATTTGGGATTTCGAAGAATGCACAGTTCTTTGCTGTGCTGCTTTTGCCAGCTTGAGTCTTTTCATTTTTCTAGCGAGAGGCTGAGTGCTTCCATCCTCATGTGAAGCTGAACCACTAGCCATGAACATAGGCCAGGGCCTCAGCCGTTCCTTGCCACTCCGTGTCGTAAATGGCATATTGGCAAGTTTACGCTTCTCCTCCGACAATTTTATTTTAGGTTTTGGAGTCCTTTTTTTTCTGATATTTGGTGTTTTGGATTTGACATGCTCTGTACTATGACATTGGGCATCGGCCTTGGCAGACGACGTTGCTGGCATTTCATCGTCTCGGCCATGACTAGTGGCAGCAGCTTCAGCACGAGGTGGAAGTGGATCTTGATCTTTCCCTAATTTTGGAACCTCAACATTTTTGTTCTCCATATTTTAATAGGCACAACTAAAAGGCACCTCAGGTAAACAATGGAGATGGATACTAGTATACAATTATGGACTGCCTGCCGAGTGCAGACACAGAGGTAGCCACAGCCGTGAACTACCGTACTGTACTGTGTCTGCTGCTAATATAGACTGGTTGATAAAGAGATGTCTATGTAACTATGTATGTATAAAGAAGAAAGAAAAAAAAACCACGGTTAGGTGGTATACAATTATGGACGGACTGCCTGCCGAGTGCCGACACAGAGGTAGCCACAGCCGTGAACTACCGCACTGTACTGTGTCTGCTGCTAATATATAGACTGGTTGATAAAGAGATAGTATACTCGTAACTAGTATGTATGTATAAAGAAAGAAAAAAAAACCACGGTTAGGTGGTATATACAATTATGGACGGGCTGCCGAGTGCCGACACAGAGGTAGCCACAGCCGTGAACTACCGCACTGTACTGTGTCTGCTGCTAATATATAGACTGGTTGATAAAGAGATAGTATACTCGTAACTAGTATGACTATAAAGAAAGAAAAAAAAACCACGGTTAGGTGGTATATACAATTATGGACGGGCTGCCGAGTGCCGACACAGAGGTAGCCACAGCCGTGAACTACCGCACTGTACTGTGTCTGCTGCTAATATAGACTGGTTGATAAAGAGATAGTATACTCGTAACTAGTATGACTATAAAGAAAGAAAAAAAAACCACGGTTAGGTGGTATATACAATTATGGACGGGCTGCCGAGTGCCGACACAGAGGTAGCCACAGCCGTGAACTACCGCACTGTACTGTGTCTGCTGCTAATATATAGACTGGTTGATAAAGAGATAGTATACTCGTAACTAGTATGTATGTATAAAGAAAGAAAAAAAAACCACGGTTAGGTGGTATATACAATTATGGACGGGCTGCCGAGTGCCGACACAGAGGTAGCCACAGCCGTGAACTACCGCACTGTACTGTGTCTGCTGCTAATATATAGACTGGTTGATAAAGAGATAGTATACTCGTAACTAGTATGTATGTATAAAGAAAGAAAAAAAAACCACGGTTAGGTGGTATATACAATTATGGACGGGCTGCCGAGTGCCGACACAGAGGTAGCCACAGCCGTGAACTACCGCACTGTACTGTGTCTGCTGCTAATATATAGACTGGTTGATAAAGAGATAGTATACTCGTAACTAGTATGTATGTATAAAGAAAGAAAAAAAAACCACGGTTAGGTGGTATATACAATTATGGACGGGCTGCCGAGTGCCGACACAGAGGTAGCCACAGCCGTGAACTACCGCACTGTACTGTGTCTGCTGCTAATATATAGACTGGTTGATAAAGAGATAGTATACTCGTAACTAGTATGTATTTATAAAGAAAGAAAAAAAAACCACGGTTAGGTGGTATATACAATTATGGACGGGCTGCCGAGTGCCGACACAGAGGTAGCCACAGCCGTGAACTACCGCACTGTACTGTGTCTGCTGCTAATATATAGACTGGTTGATAAAGAGATAGTATACTCGTAACTAGTATGTATGTATAAAGAAAGAAAAAAAAACCACGGTTAGGTGGTATATACAATTATGGACGGGCTGCCGAGTGCCGACACAGAGGTAGCCACAGCCGTGAACTACCGCACTGTACTGTGTCTGCTGCTAATATATAGACTGGTTGATAAAGAGATAGTATACTCGTAACTAGTATGTATGTATAAAGAAAGAAAAAAAAACCACGGTTAGGTGGTATATACAATTATGGACGGGCTGCCGAGTGCCGACACAGAGGTAGCCACAGCCGTGAACTACCGCACTGTACTGTGTCTGCTGCTAATATATAGACTGGTTGATAAAGAGATAGTATACTCGTAACTAGTATGTATGTATAAAGAAAGAAAAAAAAAACCACGGTTAGGTGGTATATACAATTATGGACGGGCTGCCGAGTGCCGACACAGAGGTAGCCACAGCCATGAACTACCGCACTGTACAGTGTCTGCTGCTAATATATAGACTGGTTGATAAAGAGATAGTATACTCGTAACTAGTATGTATGTATAAAGAAAGAAAAAAAAACCACGGTTAGGTGGTATATACAATTATGGATGGGCTGCTGAGTGCCGACACAGAGGTAGCCACAGCCGTGAACTACCGCACTGTACTGTGTCTGCTGCTAATATAGACTGGTTGATAAAGAGATAGTATACTCATAACTAGTATGTATGTATAAAGAAAGAAAATAAAACCACGGTTAGGTGGTATATACAATTATGGACGGGCTGCCGAGTGCCGACACAGAGGTAGCCACAGCCGTGAACTACCGCACTGTACTGTGTCTGCTGCTAATATATAGACTGGTTGATAAAGAGATAGTATACTCGTAACTAGTATGTATGTATAAAGAAAGAAAAAAAAACCACGGTTAGGTGGTATATACAATTATGGACGGGCTGCCGAGTGCCGACACAGAGGTAGCCACAGCCGTGAACTACCGCACTGCACTGTGTCTGCTGCTAATATATAGACTGGTTGATAAAGAGATAGTATACTCGTAACTAGTATGTATGTATAAAGAAAGAAAAAAAACCACGGTTAGGTGGTATATACAATTATGGACGGGCTGCCGAGTGCCGACACAGAGGTAGCCACAGCCGTGAACTACCGCACTGTACTGTGTCTGCTGCTAATATAGACTGGTTGATAAAGAGATAGTATACTACTAATATTATATATACTGGTGGTCAGGTCACTGGTCACTAGTCACACTGGCAGTGGCACTCCTGCAGCAAAAGTGTGCACTGTTTAATTTTAATATAATATTATGTACTCCTGGCTCCTGCTATAACCTATAACTGGCACTGCAGTGCTCCCCAGTCTCCCCCACAATTATAAGCTGTGTGAGCTGAGCACAGTCAGATATATATATACATTGATGCAGCACACTGGGCTGAGCAGTGCACACAGATATGGTATGTGACTGAGTCACTGTGTGTATCGTTTTTTTCAGGCAGAGAACGGATATATTAAATAAAACAAACAACTGCACTGTCTGGTGGTCACTGTGGTCGTCAGTCACTAAACTCTGCACTCTCTTCTACAGTATCACAGCCTCAGGTCAATCTCTCTCTCTCTCTCTCAACCCTAATCTAAATGGAGAGATCGCCAGCCACGTCCTCTCCCTATCAATCTCAATGCACGTGTGAAAATGGCGGCGACGCGCGGCTCCTTATATAGAATCCGAGTCTCGCGATAGAATCCGAGCCTCGCGAGAATCCGACAGCGTCATGATGACGTTCGGGCGCGCTCGGGTTAACCGAGCAAGGCGGGAAGATCCGAGTCGCTCGGACCCGTGAAAAAAAACATGAAGTTCGGGCGGGTTCGGATTCAGAGAAACCGAACCCGCTCATCTCTAGTTAATAGTAGAACCATATTCAGTAAACACATAGGTTATTCACCTTAGGAAACATTGTCTGATAAGCATACTTAAGATAGGATGTTATTATCCATAAATATGGTTATTTGACTGTATATGTTAAAAAGTCTTACTGAAGAAACTGACACTTCTGTATTTTCTAGTTTGCTTTTCTCCCAGATTCAGGAGCAAATATGAATCCCCACAAGCTTTAACCAGGAGATTGGGTGTATCTGGAAAGACACTTGGAAGAGTCATTTGAGCACAGATTTGATAGTCCATATCGAGTGTTGCTGACCACGCCCATTTCTGTGTCAATTAAGGAAAGAGAAACTTGGGTTCCACTGCAAATTTGCTCAAGTTAAGTTTGAACAATGGAATACACAAACATACAAAGGCTAATTGGGCCTAAACTAGAATGACCACTATGGGTCATTATATTGGGAACTTCAGTACTCATTGTTGTCATAATATACTCTATAGCTCTCATAGGAGAGGGCAGGGACTGGCATGTCCGCCAATCCAGCGGGATCAAAGAGTAGATTGTTGAAATAGTTATGTTTTTATTAAAAATTGTTGGCTTAGCAATTTGCATATATCTGTGTTTTAAGATGCTATTTTGTTTCCTTTCCTTTCAGCTTGAAAGAAATCTGTAAACTCAAAGATGTGAATCCTCCGAGTTTAACAAAACTACAGAATAGCTTGGCAAGAAGGAGCCATGAGCAGTCTACCTTAATGGATATGATGTGAACGGTTCTTTACAAAGTGACAAGCACCGTCCTATGGGAACATAAACTTTAACACCATTATAGCTATACTGTTTGCTTAGTCTTTTTAGGCAGAGTTTATGTGATGCCTTGTAGCTCAACTGTAATGTCATTTTATTATGAAATGAGGGACTGAGGAAGATAGATGTATTTAGCTTAAGCAGTGTCAACCATTTTATTAAGTAGCAGCCATGATTTAGAGAAGTAGCAGTATGCTTTGCTGGTTAGATCATAATAATGCTGACATTTCATAGTTGAGTATGTTCTGTGCGAAGCAAGGTCATATCTATAAGTCTTGAAAAACATGTTATTAGACAGTCTCTGTGTTTAGACTTCTGGTGTGAAGGACACGTAGGAGGGTGTCAGCCTGAGAGGAGTTATGAGAAGAGATGCATTATTGTTTTTAAATGTGACGTGTATCAAGTATTCATGCAAGTACCTCTTTCTATATAATGAGCTACTGAATAAAGTAGAGGCAGTCTCATTTTGATGGACCCAACTGGTGTGTGGTGTCTGTTTTCTGGGATTCCCAATCGATTGGTAAACAAAGGGTAACGGACAGACAATTGAAGGAGATTGATAGTAGGGGCTTATCTCCAACATCATCAATAGCGGCTTAGAGCGTAATGCAGGTGGATGGTCTAAACCAGGGGTGGGCAATTATTTCAGCTGGGGGGCCGCTTAACACTTCCAGTGAATAGTCGAGGGCCACACACAAAATATCTTGTAAAATCGGGTCTGAACTGCGCATGCACCGCAATGTGCAGGCGCGTCGTTCTGCAGCGCCGGGCAGCGTCGGGATGGTACGAACAAAGCGATCGCACAGTGATTGACAGGAAGAGGACGTTTGTGGGTGGCAATTGGCCGTTTTAGAGGAGTGTCCGCAAAAATGAAGGCGGGACCAGGCGTTTGGAGGGAGGGTTTCTGACGTCAGCTCCGGTCCCGATCATCGCACTGGAAGAGTAAGTCCTGAGCTGTGCAGAAACTGCACAAACTTCTGTTTGTGCAGCTCTCTGCAGATGTGATCACACCCCTGCACAGCGATTACCCCCACCCCCTGGGACTACCTGATCGCAGCAGTGCAAAAATTGCCTGCTAGCGATCAGGTCTGAATTAGGCCCATAGTTATGTATATAACTATAAAAACATAGTGTGTGTATATATATATATATATATATATATATATATATATATATAAAGGAACTATATATATATATAAAACATACACCACAATATACATTACATACGTAGTTTTTTTACAGGCAAATACAAAATGTCTAAAAAAAACACATAATAAATAAATAAATAAATAAAAAACAGTGCTGAAAACAAACATAGCCCCCCCCCCCGGACCCATATAGCAGTCTCTACCCCCCCCCCCCATATAGCAGTCCCAACACCTCTTCACCCCCTTCCCCTAAACCCGTATAGCAGTTCCTAATCTCCCTCCCTCTCCTCTCTCTCTCACCCCCCCCCCCCCCGAACCAATAAAGCAGTCTTTTAAAGTTAGCCACAGATCCCTGTACCTTTTTTACACAGTGGCAGATCCGCTGCCCAGATGATCCGCTGCCAGATTCCCGCTGCCCGCTGTGCCGCACCGAGTCGCTGCGGCTGCTGCTTGCTGCCCAGTCCCGCCATGGCCCCGCCCCCCGTGCCGCCCAGCGCCTGACGTCACAGTGGAAATCCCGGTCAGCAGACCCTGTGACGTGACCGGGATTTCCTCTGTGGCGCCGCGTCTGGGAGCTATGTAGCGCAATGACGAGCGGCTCAGCCAGTCGGGCCGCTTGTCATTGCACACTGGTGTGAGACAGCGGGGCCAGGTAGAATCGGTTCGCGGGCCGCATCTGGCCCGCGGGCCGCACGTTGCCCACCCCTAGTCTAAACAAAGAGGAAGGGAGAGGGAGAGCATGGGGCAATACATAAAGTGGAGCAACGCATTTTCAGAGTATTAAACCTAAAAATATCTCTCTTTCTGAAAAGCTTCCTGTGCGTCTTTTCAAAAGGATTCTTTACATCATGTTACAAAAGTTTGCCGATGAGAAAGAAAAAATACTTAAATCAGCTCCTGGATAAATATAGCACAGTGCAGCCTCCAGAGAATAAAGATACCACCAATCTTTCAAATATGAAGTTCAGAAAAAAGTTGTCAATGGAGATGGCGCTCCTCTTTATCCAATCATATTCCCTCAAAAGGAAAAAATAGACACAGTGTTGCCTGTTTTATGCAACTAACATTCAATTACAGATAAGGTGGGAGGAGTGTTGGGGCAAAGAACACCTCTGTAAATAGGAATACTACCCCTCTTGTGAATATGGTTTCCTTAGGAACCACCTCAATGATTAGTTGAGGTAGTTAATGCAAAGTAAAATTGTGAGGATAGGAGCCACTTTACAAATACACCCCTGTGGTAATATGGTTACCTTAAAGATGACCTCAATCAAATGAGGTTACAGGGTATATACATGTCCCATGGCAAACAGTAAATAAATATGTTTCTCTACTGTGGGGTCCACATCGGAGCTCCAGCGGATTTATATGGAAAAAATATATTTTGCATAGTGTGATACCATAAAAAATCTTTAATTCACACACATTTAAAAACACATAAAAACATAAAACAAGGGAAATGATCAAGTGAATTAGCACGCCTACCAGATGGAACAATGTCTGATTATTAAATCAGACCAGCGCATAATTAGAGTCCCAGTTATACTCCAAAGATGGTGGTCCTCAATCCTCAGGCATAAGTGGCCTGAGTATAGTTCAACTCGGGTCCCCCCCTTTGGCAACGTGTATCGGTTTCCCTTCCTCAGGCCACGGTTAGATGTGTGTGTCCCAAAACTGCCTATTTATACCATACCAATTGCACAAATAAGATCAGCTGGCTCTATTTACTATCCTCTGTTCAAATCTCGCTCCATTGCTACATTCCGCTTCTGTTCCTAAAATGCACAATGCGCTCCACTGCTCCCGATACATTACTTCCGCCTAGAAGTATTTCCGGTTATATGGACCACAGTATGCGGTCCACCGCTGACTCGCTCCTGATTGGAGTCTTGACATTTATAGCTTATCACATGACGACTGGAGTGCAGCATGCTTCCCACACCGAAAAACACGGAACTTCATGATACGAATTAGATGTAACCTATCTCAATTAGAAACAATATTATTAGTTTTCCAAGAAACACTTTAATTCAAAGTCAGCAATTAAGCCATTTGGTATCAAGATACCAAGATGAAATACCCATCTCATTTCAGATTTAGATTTCCCATTTCCTAGGATTATTGTTTCTAAAAGTGGTACGACAGGGCAAACAATTTCCACATCTATGGAAGCCCAAATTATGTGGACCGGTGGTAGTCTGGGGACGGACCTGGTCTGTTGGTATCGCTTTATCGATGACATTTATTTATATGGAGAAATTATATCACTAGCCTTTCCAAATTCTGTAATGACTTAAATTCCAATTCTGTGAACATTAATTTAACATTTTCAGTAAGTGAAAAGGAAATCACCTTTTTAGACTTATGCATATATAAAGAAAATAATCAGTTACAAACAAAAACATATCAGAAAAGTACCAACTGTAACTCATATATAGAAAGGGAAAGTGAACATCACAGGAACTGGTTGGAAAGTATACCTTTTGGGCAGTTCCAAATAAACTGTTCAAAGCAAACCGATCTTGAAGTTCAGGTAAAAGAGTTGAAGGATAGGTTTCTTAAAAAGGGATACAAAGAAGATAACTTAGAGCAAGCAATTGAAAAGGTCTCAAAAATATATAGAAAAGATCTTCTAAGTATTAAGAATAAAGAATTAATAATGATGACAGGTTCAAGTGATCTTTTATAACACAGAATGGACAATGGTGGTCATTCCGAGCTGATCGCTCGCTAGCTGCTTTTAGCAGCATTGCAAACGCTAGGCCGCCGCCCTCTGGGAGTGTATCTTAGCTTAGCAGAATAGCAAATGAAAGATTAGCAAAACTGCTACTAAATAATTCCTAGCAGTTTCTGAGTAGCTCAAGACCTACTCCTAGATTGCGATCACCTCCGTCCGTTTAGTTCCTGGTTTGATGTCACAAACACGCCCTGCGTTCGGCCAGCCACTCCCCCGTTTCTCCAGACACTCCTGCGTTTTTTCCAGGCACGCCTGCGTTTTTTAGCACACTCCATGAAAACGCCCAGTTTCCGGCCAAAAACACCCACTTCCTGTCAATCACACTACGATCACTGGAGCGATGAAAAAACGTTGTTCGAGCTTGTGCAAATCTCCAAAATTTTGTGTTAAATTAGTGAACGCATGTGCGCTGCGTACCATGCACATGCGCATTTTTCACCTAACCGCTCCGTTGCGAAAAACGGCAACGAGCGAACAACTCGGAATGACCACCAATATCACCGGAAAGTAGAAAAGATAATTTAAAGGAATTGGAGATTATTGCAGAAAGACAAGATTTTAAAACATCACTTACCACCTAATCCTTCTTTTATATATAGGAAAGCTCTAACAATTATGGATAAACTTGCAAAAAGTGCATTGGTGGAAGATAAAAGAAATAGCACACGTAATTTGGGCTTCCATAGATGTGGAAATTGTTTGCCCTGTCGTACCACTTTTAGAAACAATAATCCTAGGAAATTGGTACATTTTGTACAGAATGGGAATAAATATAATACTGTATCAAACAATTTTTGACTTGTGAGACGAGAAATGTAGTTTATTGCTTGAGATGTGTATGTGGTCTGCTATACGTGGGAAAAACGACAAGGGCATTAAAAACACGTATATCGGAACACATTTATAAAATTTAAAAAGGTTTAGGTACTCATTCTTTGTCTAGCCATTGTAAAAAGGTTCACAATTGTGATCTCAATAGTATTGTTTCATTCTGGGCTTTGAAGCAGATAGTACAGAATTGGAGATCAAAAGAGCTTGAAAATCACCTATCTAAATCTGAAATGAGATGGGTGTTTAATCTTGGTACCTTGATACCAATTGGCTTAAATGCCAACTTTGAATTAAAGTGTTTCTTGATAAACTAATAATATTGTTTCTAATTATGATAGGTTACATCTAATTCGTATCAGAAAGTTCCGTGTTTTTCGGTATGGAACGCATGCTGCGCTCCTGTCGTCATGTGATATGCTATAAATGTGAAGACTCCAAACGGGAGCACATCAGCAGTGGGCCGCACACTGCGTTCCATATAACCGGAAATACTTCTATGCGGAAGCGACGTATCAGGAGCAGATCGTGAACCGGAAGTGGAACATAGCAATGGAGCGAGATTTGTACAGAGGCTTGCAATTAGAGCCAGCTGATCTAATTTGTGCAATTGGGTATGGTATAAATAGGTGGTTTTGGGACACACACATCTAACTGTGGCCTGAGGAAGTGAAACCGATATGTGTTGCCAATGGAGGGGACCCCAGTTGAACTATACTGCGCCACCTATGCCTGAAGATTGAGGACCACCATCTTTGGAGTATAACCGGGATTCTAATTATGCGCTGTTCTGATTAGTGATGAGCGGGTTCGGTTTCCGAGAAACCGAACCCTCCCGAACTTTACCCTTTTTACACGGGTCTGAGCCATACTCGGATTCTCCCGTATGGCTCGGCTAACCCGAGCGCGCCCGAACGTCATCATCCCACTGTTGGATTCTCGCGAGATTCGGATTCTATATAAGCAGCCGCGCGTCGCCGCCATTTTCACTCGTGCATTGGAGATGATAGGGAGAGGACGTGGCTGGCGTCCTCTCCGTTTATTGTAGAAGACAGTTGATTCTTGTTTGTTTTTTATTGCTTAATTGTGGGGAGGATTGGGGAGCAGCTGTTAGGAGTACAGTGCAGAGTTTTGCTGATAAGTGACCACCAGTTTTTTTTATCCGTTCTCTGCCTGAAAAAAAACGTTCCATACCATATCTGTGCTCAGTGTGCTGCATGATATATCTGTTCTGAGTGCTCACACTGCTTGATTGTGGGGACTGGGGAGCAGCTATAGCAGGAGTACAGTGCAGAGTTTTGCTGACAGTGACCACCAGTGTACGTTGTCTGCCTGAAAAACACTCCATATCTGTGCTCACAGTGTGCTGCTTTATTGTGGGGACTGGGGACCACCAGTATAATTAATATTATATAGGAGTAGTACAGTGCAGAGTGCACTGCTGTACCTACCTCTGTGTCGTCACTCGTCATCCATTAAGTATACTATCCATCTACATTGTATACCTGTGGTGCATTTTAGACTAGTTTAGCAGTTTGCTGACAGTGTCCACCAGTATACTATATATAGCAGTACGGTAGGCCACTGCTGCACCTACCTCTGTGTCGTCACTCGTCATCCATTAAGTATACTATCCATCTACATTGTATACCTGTGGTGCATTTTTTTAGACTAGTTTAGCAGTTTGCTGACAGTGTCCACCAGTATACTATATATAGCAGTACGGTTGGCCACTGCTGTGTACCTACCTCTGTGTCGTCACTCGTCATCCATTAAGTATACTATCCATCTACATTCTATACCTGTGGTGCATTTTAGTTTTGCAGTTTGCTGACAGTGTCCACCAGTATACTATATATAGCAGTATGGTAGGCCACTGCTGTGTACCTACCTCTGTGTCGTCACTCGTCATCCATTAAGTATACTATCCATCTACATTCTATACCTGTGGTGCATTTTAGACAGTTTTGCAGTTTGCTGACAGTGTCCACCAGTATACTATATATAGCAGTACGGTAGGCCACTGCTGTGTACCTACCTCTGTATTGTCACTCGTCATCCATTAAGTATACTATCCATCTACATTGTATACCTGTGGTGCATTTTAGACAGTTTTGCAGTTTGCTGACAGTGTCCACCAGTATACTATATATAGCAGTACGGTAGGCCACTGCTGTGTACCTACCTCTGTGTCGTCACTCGTCATCCATTAAGTATACTATCCATCTACATTCTATACCTGTGGTGCATTTTAGACAGTTTTGCAGTTTGCTGACAGTGTCCACCAGTATACTATATATAGCAGTACGGTAGGCCACTGCTATGTACCTACCTCTGTGTCGTCACTCGTCATCCATTAAGTATACTATCCATCTACATTGTATACCTGTGGTGTATTTTAGACAGTTTTGCAGTTTGCTGACAGTGTCCACCAGTATACTATATATAGCAGTACGGTAGGCCACTGCTGTGTACCTACCTCTGTGTCGTCACTCGTCAACCATTAAGTATACTATCCATATACATTCTATACCTGTGGTGCATTTTAGACAGTTTTGCAGTTTGCTGACAGTGTCCACCAGTATACTATATATAGCAGTACGGTAGGCCACTGCTGTGTACCTACCTCTGTGTCATCACTCGTCATCCATTAAGTATACTATCCATCTACATTGTATACCTGTGGTGCATTTTAGACTAGTATAGCAGTTTGCTGACAGTGTCCACCAGTATACTATATATAGCAGTACGGTAGGCCACTGCTGTACCTACCTCTGTGTCGTCACTCGTCATCCATTTAGTATACTATCCATCTACATTGTATACTTGTGGTGCATTTTTTTAAACTAGTTTAGCAGTTTGCTGACAGTCTCCACCAGTATTCTATATATAGCAGTACGGTAGGCCACTGCTGTACCTACCTCTGTGTCGTCACTCATCATCCATTAAGTATACTATCCATCTACATTGTATACCTGTGGTGCATTTTAGACAGTTTTGCAGTTTGCTGAAAGTGTCCACCAGTATACTATATATAGCAGTACGGTAGGCCACTGCTGTGTACCTACCTCTGTGTCGTCACTCGTCATCCATTAAGTATACTATCCATCTACATTCTATACCTGTGGTGCATTTTAGACAGTTTTGCAGTTTGCTGACAGTGTCCACCAGTATACTATATATAGCAGTACGGTAGGCCACTGCTGTGTACCTACCTCTGTGTCGTCACTCGTCATCCATTAAGTATACTATCCATCTACATTGTATACCTGTGGTGCATTTTAGACAGTTTTGCAGTTTGCTGACAGTGTCCACCAGTATACTATATATAGCAGTATGGTAGGCCACTGCTGTGTACCTACCTCTGTGTCGTCACTCGTCATCCATTAAGTATACTATCCATCTACATTCTATACCTGTGGTGCATTTTAGACAGTTTTGCAGTTTGCTGACAGTGTCCACCAGTATACTATATATAGCAGTACGGTAGGCCACTGCTGTGTACCTACCTCTGTGTCGTCACTCGTCATCCATTAAGTATACTATCCATCAGAGACTTCCGGTTCCGGCGCCCATGTGAGGAGAAGCTGATTGCTGCAGCTCTCCTGCACCCTCGGTAACCGGAGCACACAGCGCCTCCCGTTCGCGGCTTTTCTCCGCACCTGGCGCACACTACCTGTGGGAAAGTGCTGGGGACTGGATGGAAAGGTTTCTGTCCTCCCCCATGCCCCCTAAAGCCCAGAGATCGAGGTCTGAAAAACAGCCGGGGGAATCCAAGATGGCCGCCGCACCTAGCTCACAAACGAGTCTGCAGGCTGCTGGCCGCATTAAACAGGCTTCTGCAAAACACATTTCTCCCTCAGGTGAGCCTGACTGTTCCCCTGCCTCTCCAGTGACTTATGCTGATGTAGTGAGAGCTGTTAGGGATGCCATGGAGCCTATCATGGATGCACATGCTGCTAAAATGCAGCAGGCAGTAAAAGACCTAAAATCCCAAATCAAGCAGTTATCTAAGACTGTTCTTACAAATGAACAAAGGCTGGGGGAGACTTTTCAGGATGTTGGGGATCTTAAGCACAGATCTGATGAGCTCCAGAAATCTCACTTCCAGCTGCTGAACAAGGTTGACGATCTTGAAAATAGATCGAGGAGATCGAATCTTCGGGTGCTGGGGCTCCCTGAGTCACTGAAAGGTCCTGATTTGACTCTTTTTTTACAAACGTCCCTCCTTGATTTGTTGCATATCCAAGATGAATGCACTGGCTTAGTTATCGAGAGAGCCCACAGACTGGGTCCCCCACGTTCTTAACCTAATAGCAGACCACGTGTGGTTATATTTAAATGTCTGAACTTTCTCCATAAGGAGGCAATATGGACGGCATCCTGGAGGCATAGGAATTTACAATGGGAGGGAGCTCGTTTGGCCATTTTCCAGGACTACTCCGCGGAGGTATCCCGGGCACGTCAGGAATTTACCCCCCTTTGCTCCCATTTGGTAAAGGCGAATAAAAAATTTGCTCTGCTCTTCCCTGCAAGACTACGCCTGTTTGATGGAAATTCTTTCCGGGACTTTACAAATCTTGCAGATGCAGAGGCTTATGTTTCTGAGGCATCCAAGGCAGATGACGACTCCTCTCAGGCGGATGACACCCTGGATCGAGATGGCTGAGTATTGCTCCTGGACTTCTCTGTTTCCGGTTATGTCTGCCAATTTAATTATTGCTGTAGAATCTGCTGCAGGTGTTTTTTCCCCAAAAGAGACTTTGGTCTTATACAGCGAGCTGAACCTTTTTGCCTTGTTTTCTGTTTTAGATTTTTCTTATTCATCTGTTGTGTTTTTGTGGCTATGTAATCTTTCTAGAATGGTAATATATGCTTAGCGGAGATATCTCCCCCTACTTCTTATGTGACAGGCTGCGTTTTTCTTTTTCTGTAACATGCTCTGTGTGCTCTGATATTTTCTTGTTATTTTTCCTATGTATATTTTCATATATTATGTTGCCGAGGGTGGGTAAGGGCGCCCCCTCCCTCATTTTTTCCTCAGGTTTTCATAATTCTGGCTGGCTCATTGGCGGTCTATGACGGCCTCTGTACTTGCTTGAACCGGTTGTTCTCGTTTTCTGAAGTTATGATTGTCCTTAGCAGGACTTTCTTTCACAATGTTAATGTTATATTTTGTGTGTTTTCTATGTTTCTGTCCCTCTTTTCTTCTCCCCCTCCCCTTCTCCTCCTAATGTGTCCACCCCGGTATGATTTGTATCTGTTTTTCAGCGGCTGTAGATATCATGATTACTGCGCAGGTTCTCAGGTTTTCCCAGTTCATTTGATGCATGGCTAGTTTGTGTGTCGGCACGTGGAATGTGGGAGGGATCAACTCCCCAGCTAAATGCAGAAAGATTTTGCTCTATCTTCGGAAGGTGGGGATGGATGTTGTTTTCATTCAGGAATATCACCTTATGCCAAATGAGGTGGTAAAACTGAACACTATGGGTTGGTCTGTGGTAGCCTCTTCCTCCTTCTCTTCTAAGGCTAGGAGAGTGATTATTTTAGCACGGCACACGGTCCCTATCTCTGTCCATGCGATTTTAGATGATACTCAGGGTCGGTATGTACTGGCAGATGTCACATTGTATGCATCCAGGTTCCTACTTTGTAATATCTATGCTCCCAATCAGTACTCTAAGCAATTATATACGAACATAGTCACTAAGCTACTAAGCTACTCTGAAATTCCTATAATCTTGGGTGGAGATTTTAATTTATATTCTTCTCCAACCTTGGATAAATCCCCCCCCCCCCTCGCGCTCCCCCCTCGTTACCACGTATTGGTATCCCCTATATTTGCTCGCAGTTGTCCTTAGTGGATGTGTGGCGCGCATGCTACCCATTAGAAAGGGAATTTACATGCCTCTCAGCTGCGCACCACACGTTCTCGAGGATTGATTATCTGCTGTTATCTGACTCCTTTTTCTCAAAAGTGGCTGACTCTAAAATTGAGGATATCTGTATTTCGGACCATGCTTTATGCTGGATGAAATTGATGCTCCTCTCAGAAAAATCCCCTTTTCGCTCCTGGCACTTCCCCTCTCATTTAAGTGGCTCTCTGAAATTCCGCTCCTCATTAGATGCAGCGTGGCTGGATTATCATACGCACAATGGAGAAACCCTGAGCAATGATCCTGCTCTTTTCTGGCAGGCGTCAAAATCAGTTATTCGGGGGCACATTATGTCCTATAGTAAAAAAAGGGATTTAGATTTAAACTCACAATATTTGGAGGCCCAGGCGGCTAATACTCACTCTTTTCAGGAATTTAAATCCTCCCCCTCCCCTTCTACTAGGGAACGGTACCTTACACAAAAAACACTGTTTGATACCCTCCTTTCTCAAATGGAAGCTAAATATTCATTTTCAAGAGACTGTGGCATTTACAGATATGGCAATAAGTCTGGCAAACTGTTATCCCGTTTGTTAAAAGGCAGACACCCTAAAGTGGTCATTCACTCTCTGCTCACCCAAGTGGGGATAGAGTACGGACCTCGGCCGAGATTGCTGAGGTGCTACAGTCTTTTTATACCACTCTTTATGCACGTCCTGTTATTAACCAGACCCACAAGTCTAGCTTTTGGTCTTCTACTGATCTGCCTCAAATGTCAGAGTCGCACTGTACCTCTCTTCTTGCACCTATCACCACTGAGGAAGTTTCTTTAGCAATAGCTGGACTGAAGACTGGGAAGACTCCAGGCACTGACGGTTTTGCTAATGACTGCTATAAAATTCTATCTACTAGACTGTGCGAACCTCTTTCTGTCTTATTTAATTCTTTTATGCAGGGTGCTTCCTTGCCCCAATATTTTAATTCCGCGGTCATAAAGGTTATCCCGAAGCCTGGCCGGGATCCTGAGTCTCCCAGTTCTTATCGTCCGATCTCCCTTCTAAACACGGATTATAAATTGTTCACTAAAATCCTCTCGAATAGACTCAAATTCATAGTCCCTGATATAGTTCATACAGACCAGACTGGATTTGTCTGGGGTCGGCAATCAGTGAGCAATATCTGAAAGGTCTTGACTGTTATGCAGGCCTTTCAGCTTTCCAAACCCACTGACACTAATGTATTATTGTCACTTGATGCCGAAAAGGCGTTCGACCTGGTCACCTGGGACCATCTGTATGAAACGCTTCACCGCTTTGGTGCACCTGAGGACTTTGTCTCTCTTATTTCCCGATTATATGAATCTCCCTCCACTCAAGTTTTGGGGAATGGTATCCTCTCATCCCCTTTTCTTATCCAGAGTGGCACACGTCAGGGCTGCCCCTTGTCACCTATATTATTTGCCTTAGCTTTAGAACCCCTAGCTGTTTCCCTGAGAAATTCTCCCAGATTTACAGGCATAAACATAATGGACACCATGGTAAAATTATCACTGTATGCTGACGACATGCTTCTATTTATTTCTCAGCCTGATACGTCCATCCCTGCGATTGTCTCCCTGATTGAACAATTTGGTTCCTTTGCGGGATACAAAATTAATATATCTAAATCCGAGCTTCTCCTCCTTTCAGGAGACTCTTCCCTCTTTCCATTACACCCGGTCCTGTCCCGATTCCCAGTGGCTCGAGATAGTCTTAGATATTTAGGAGTTCAGATCCCTACTTCCCTCCCGGATCTATATGCGGTTAATTTTGGTCCTATTTTGTCCAAGGTGTCTAAAATCCTTACAGACTGGGCGTCTCTGCCCTTGTCTCTTATGGGTCGCGCAGAAGTTATTAAATCTGTTGTTTTTCCCAAGATTGCTTATTTTCTTCTTATGCTCCCTATTGCCCTTGTTGAGAAAGATGTCCTTTTTCTTAAACAGTGTTTCACTAGATTTCTATGGGCAGGTAAACGACCAAGAGTCCCCTACGCTAGGTTACAGCTATTACGTGAAGAGGGAGGTATGGGAATCCCGGATCCTGTTCTATTTAGTAGAGCAGCGATGTACCGCTATATCACAGACTGGCTTTGGGGCAGATCAGTATTTACGAACTTGCCACTTCAACGGGCCGTATTCCATCCTTTCTCCCCTGCTGCACTCTTACACATACACACCCCAAACTCCCGTCTCCCATCTGAGATAAAACATAATATTCTATTTTGGCATACATATCGAGCATGGCAGGCCACTTACACTAAAGCCCAGAGAAAACCTGACACCTCTCTTCACACTACGTTTTGGGGTAACCCATGTTTCCTTCCTGGCCTTGATAACGCACATTTTTTGAGTTGGAGAGAAAAGGGGATCGCAGCTATTAGAGACATATACGACCCAGGAGGCAAAGCAGTGCTTTCTTTCTCTGATATCCAGATAAAATTTGTTATTTCCCACAGTGAATTTTTTATGTACCTGCAGGCTAGACAATTTGCTCAATCCCAGTCTCACCAAATGATTTCTGAGGCTACCACAGACCCGCTGTGCACCTTAATGGTGCTTACTAAAGATTGTCCTTACCATCTTAGTTACTTCAGAAACACCTTTAGGGTCTCATATAGAGACCGGCTCTGGGATTCCGCGTTGTCTTCATGGGTCAGAGATATCCCCAGTATGGGATCGTGCGCTGAATTGTTAGATAACATTTTACCCACTTTTAGGTTCTTATACTCTGCCTCTTTGCAAGAGGTTCACTTGAAGACGCTCCAAAGGGCATATATAGCGCCTAATCAGAGGACACACATGGTCCCAGACGACACTGGCTGTTGCATCAAATGTACTGCGCAGAGTGCCACCTTGTACCACAATATGTGGTCTTGCCGGAAAATATCTAAGTTTTGGTACAAGGTGGTCGCTTATCTCAACACAGTATTTAACTTACGGTTAATAAAACGCCCGAGGGCTTGTTTGCTACTTGATTTTAGGGAGTGGTCTCTTGGGCCTGAAGATAGAGACATTGTTCCGGTACTCTCTGTTATCCTGACCATTGCCAAGAAACAAATTCTTAATAATTGGATCAAACCGTCTACCCCTTCTTTGATGGCTGTGAAACACATGACCCTCCGGATTATTTATGTTGAGAGGCGTGCTACTCTTCCTGATATTGAATTGGGGGTCAGGCGGTTTGCCAAGAAGTGGGAGAGGTATATTGATACTCTAGACCCGGATGTACAGTCGTTCATCTATAAACTTTTTGAGACCACAACGTGGTATCTATATAGACAAATCGATAGGGCCTCTTGACAACCTAGGCCCATGTACTGTTCCTTTGGGACCCCCTGCTGTTTTCTTAGGAAATGCAATTATATTAATTTTAATACACCCATGCTGTATGTTTAGTCTGATGCCATATGGGTACTGAACCTTCTCTTTGGTTAGAATGGCTAACCATGCCTGAATTACTTCTTTAATATTTTTACTTAGGACTTCTTTGGCCGCTACTCATTCATGATATGATTATACTTGTATTGTTTTCCCCATTTGTTCCCCCCCCCCCTCCTGTCTGTCTTCTTTACTGACCTCTCGGGTATACTGATGTCCTGTGAATCCTCAGGTAGAATTGTATGCTTAGCCTTAGGTATATGGTGATTTCTTATGTTAAGACGCACGTCGGTAATGTTTTCATCATTTCCTAGACCTCATGTAGGTTAAGATTGTTTATCCTTTACCTCTTACTCAAGCCTACAAGTACCGACTATGTATCTGTGGTTTCACTGATGTGGCTTAAAAGCACTTTACGATGGATTATTGTAACTATACCGGTTTCTCTCCGGTTTTTGGTATGTCTGTATCATGAAGGTCTTCCCTGTTCTTGTATTTCTATAAAAAATCTAATAAAAATTGTTGAATTAAAAAAAAAAGTATACTATCCATCTACATTCTATACCTGTGGCGCATTTTAGTTTTGCGCAGTAAATATAGTAGTAGGCCATTGCTATTAATACTGGCATATAATTCCACACATTAAAAAATGGAGAACAAAAATGTGGAGGTTAAAGGGAAAGATCAAGATCCACTTCCACCTCGTGCTGAAGCTGCTGCCACTAGTCATGGCCGAGACGATGAAATGCCATCAACGTCGTCTGCCAAGGCCGATGCCCAATGTCATAGTAGAGAGCATGTAAAATCCAAAACACAAAAGTTCAGTAAAATGACTCAAAAATCAAAATTAAAAGCGTCTGAGGAGAAGCGTAAACTTTCCAATATTCAATTTACGACATGGAGTGGCAAGGAACGGCTGAGGCCCTGGCCTATGTTCATGGCTAGTGGTTCAGCTTCAAATGAGGATGGAAGCACTCATCCTCTCGCTAGAAAAAAGAAAAGACTTAAGCTGGCAAAAGCACAGCAAAGAACTGTGCGTTCTTCAAAATCACAAATCCCCAAGTAGAGTCCAATTGTGTCGGTTGCGATGCCTGACCTTCCCAACACTGGACGGGAAGAGCTTGCACCTTCCACCATTTGCACGCCCCCTGCAAGTGCTGGAAGGAGCACCCACAGTCCAGTTCCTGATAGTCAAATTGAAGATGTCACTGTTGAAGTACACCAGGATGAGGATATGGGTGTTGCTGCGCTGGGGAGGAAATTGACAAGGAGGATTCTGATGGTGAGGTGGTTTGTTTAAGCCAGGCACCCGGGGAGACACCTGTTGTCCGTGGGAGGAATATGGCCATTGACATGCCTGGTCAAAATACAAAAAAAATCAGCTCTTCGGTGTGGAATTATTTAAACACAAATGCGGACAACAGGTGTCAAGCCGTGTGTTGCCTTTGTCAAGCTGTAATAAGTAGGGGTAAGGACGTTAACCACCTCGGAACATCCTCCATTATACGTCACCTGCAGCGCATTCATCATAAGTCAGTGACAAGTTCAAAAACTTTGGGTGACAGCGGAAGCAGTCCACTGACCACTAAATCCCTTCCTCTTGTAACCAAGCTCCTGCAAACCACACCACCAACTCCCTCAGTGTCAATTTCCTCCTTACCCAGGAAAGCCAATAGTCCTGCAGGCCATGTCACTGGCAAGTCTGACGAGTCCTCTCCTGCCTGGGATTCCTCCGATGCATCCTTGAGTGTAACGCCTACTGCTGCTGGCGCTGCTGTTGATGCTGCTGGGAGTTGTTCGTCATCCCAGAGGGGAAGTCGGAAGACCACTTGTACTACTTCCAGTAAGCAATTGACTGTCCAACAGTCCTTTGCGAGGAAGATGAAATATCACAGCAGTCATCCTGCTGCAAAGCGGATAATTGAGGCCTTGGCAGCCTGGGCAGTGAGAAACGTGGTTCCGGTATCCATCGTTAATTCAGAGCCAACTAGAGACTTGATTGAGGTAATGTGTCCCCGGTACCAAATACCATCTAGGTTTCATTTCTCTAGGCAGGCGATACCGAAAATGTACACAGACCTCAGAAAAAGACTCACAAGTGTCCTAAAAAATGCAGTTGTACCCAATGTCCACTTAACCACGGACATGTGGACAAGTGGAGCAGGGCAGACTCAGGACTATATGACTGTGACAGCCCACTGGGTAGATGTATTGCCTCCCGCAGCAAGAACAGCAGCGGCGGCACCAGTAGCAGCATCTCGCAAACACCAACTCGTTCCTAGGCAGGCTACACTTTGTATCACCGCTTACCAGAATACGCACACAGCTGAAAACCTCTTACGGCAACTGAGGAAGATCATCGCAGAATGGCTTACCCCAATTGGACTCTCCTGGGGATTTGTGACTTCGGACAACGCCAGCAATATTGTGCGTGCATTACATCTGGGCAAATTCCATTACGTCCCATGTTTTGCACATACCTTGAATTTGGTGGTGCAGAATTATTTAAAAAACAACAGGGGCGTGCAAGAGATGCTGTCGGTGGCCCGAAGAATTGCGGGCCACTTTCGGCATTCAGGCACCGTGTACAGAAGACTAGAGCACCACCAAACATTCCTGAACCTGCCCTGCCATCATCTGAAGCAAGAGGTGGTAACGAGGTGGAATTCAACCCTCTATATGCTTCAGAGGATGGAGGAGCAGCAAAAGGCCATTCAAGCCTATACATCTTGCTACGATATAGGCAAAGGAGGTGGAATGCACCTTAATCAAGCACAGTGGAGAATGATTTCAACATTGTGCAAGGTTCTGCAACCCTTTGAACTTGCCACACGTGAAGTCAGTTCAGACACTGCCAGCCTGAGTCAGGTCATTCCCCTCATCAGGCTTTTGCAGAAGAAGCTGGAGACATTGAAGGAGGAGCTAAAACAGAGCGATTCCGCTAGGCATGTGGGACTTGTGGATGGAGCCTTTAATTCGCTTAACCAGGATTCACGGGTGGTCAATCTGTTGAAATCAGAGTACTACATTTTGGCCACCGTGCTCGATCCTAGATTTAAAACCTACGTTGTATCTCTCTTTCCGGCAGACACAAGTCTGCAGAGGTTCAAAGACCTGCTGGTGAGAAAATTGTCAAGTCAAGCGGAACGTGACCCGTCACCATCTCCTCCTTCACATTCTCCCGCAACTGGGGGTGCGAGGAAAAGCTAAGAATTCCGAGCCCACCCGCTGGCGGTGATGCAGGGCAGTCTGGAGCGAGTGCTGACATCTGGTCCGGACTGAAGGACCTGCCAACGATTACTGACATGTCGTCTACTGTCACTGCATATGATTCTCTCACCATTGAAAGAATGGTGGAGGATTATATGAGTGACCGCATCCAAGTAGGCACGTCAGACAGTCCGTACGTATACTGGCAGGAAAAAGAGGCAATTTGGAGGCCCTTGCAGAAACTGGCTTTATTCTACCTAAGTTGCCCTCCCTCCAGTGTGTACTCCGAAAGAGTGTTTAGTGCAGCCGCTCACCATGTCAGCAATCGGCGTATGAGGTTACTTCCAGAAAATGTGGAGAAGATGATGTTCATTAAAATGAATTATAATCAATTCCTCCGTGGAGACATTCACCAGCAGCAATTGCTTCCAGAAAGTACACGGGGACCTGGTGGATTCCAGTGGGGACGAATTAATAATCTGTGAGGAGGGGGATGTACACAGTGAAAGGGGTGAGGAATCGGAGGATGATGATGAGGTGGACATCTTGCCTCTGTAAAACCAGTATGTGCAAGGAGAGATTGATTGCTTCTTTTTTTGGTGGGGGCCCAAACCAACCCGTCATTTCAGTCACAGTCGTGTGGCAGACCCTGTCACTGAAATGATGGGTTCGTTAAAGTGTGCATGTCCTGTTTATACAACATAAGGGTGGGTGGGAGGGCCCAAGGACAATTCCATCTTGCGCCTCTTTTTTCTTTCATTTTTCTTTGCATCATGTGCTGTTTGGGGACAATTTTTTTGAAGGGCCATCCTGCCTGACACTGCAGTGCCACTCCTAGATGGGCCAGGTGTTTGTGTCGGCCACTTGTGTCGCTTAGCTTAGTCACACAGCCACCTTGGTGCGCCTCTTTTTTTCTTTGCATCATGTGCTGTTTGGGGACAATTGTTTGGAAGGGCCATCCTGTCTTGATTGACACTGCAGTGCCACTCCTAGATGGGCCAGGTGTTTGTGTCGGCCACTTGTGTCGCTTAGCTTAGTCACACAGCCACCCTCTTTTTTTCTTTGCATCATGTGCTGTTTGGGGAGTATTTTTTTGAAGGGCCATCCTGTCTGACACTGCAGTGCCACTCCTAGATGGGCCAGGTGTTTGTGTCGGCCACTTGTGTCGCTTAGCTTAGTCACACAGCCACCTTGGTGCGCCTCTTTTTTTCTTTGCATCATGTGCTGTTTGGGGACTATTTTTTTGAAGGGCCATCCTGCCTGACACTGCAGTGCCACTCCTAGATGGGCCAGGTGTTTGTGTCGGCCACTTGTGTCGCTTAGCTTAGTCACACAGCCACCTTGGTGCGCCTCTTTTTTTCTTTGCATCATGTGCTGTTTGGGGAGTATTTTTTTGAAGGGCCATCCTGTCTGACACTGCAGTGCCACTCCTAGATGGGCCTGGTGTTTGTGTCGGCCACTTGTGTCGCTTAGCTTAGTCACACAGCCACCTTGGTGCGCCTCTTTTTTCTTTGCATCAT
The DNA here is from genome assembly GCF_028390025.1 of Pseudophryne corroboree. NCBI lineage: Eukaryota > Metazoa > Chordata > Amphibia > Anura > Myobatrachidae > Pseudophryne > Pseudophryne corroboree. The sequence continues at coordinate 761,255,741 of NC_086445.1, forward strand.
GTGCTGTCTATGGACTATTTTTTTGAAGGGCCATCCTGCCTGACACTGCAGTGCCACTCCTAGATGGGTCAGGTGTTTGTGTCGGCCACTTGTGTCGCTTAGCTTAGCCATCCAGCGACCTCGGTGCAAATTTTAGGACTAAAAATAATATCGTGAGGTGTGAGGTGTTCAGAATAGACTGGAAATGAGTGGAAATTATGGTTATTGGGGTTAATAATACTATGGGATCAAAATGACCCCCAAATTCTATGATTTAAGCTGTTTTTTAGGGTTTTTTGAAAAAAACACCCGAATCCAAAACACACCCGAATCCGACAAAACATTTTCGGTGAGGTTTTGCCAAAACGCGTCCGAATCCAAAACACGGCCGCGGAACCGAACCCAAAACCAAAACACAAAACGCAAAAATTTTCCGGTGCACATCACTAGTTCTGATTTAATACTCAGACATTGTTCCATCTGGTAGGCGTGCTCATTCACTTGATAATTTCCCTTGTTTTATGTTTTTGTGTTTTTAAATGTGTGTGAATTAAAGATTTTTATGGTATTGCACTATGCAAAATATATTTTTTCCAATCCGCTTGAGCTCCGATATGGACCCCACAGTAGAGAAACCCATATTTGATTGCTGTTTGCCTTGGGACACGTACAGTATATACTCTGTAACCTCATTTGATTGAGTTCCTCTTTAAGGTAACCATATTACCACAGGGGTGTATTTGTAAAGTGGCTGTGGAAACTCCTTCTCCTATCCTCACAATTTTACTTTGCGATAACTACCCTAAGGAAACCATATTCACAAGAGGGATAGTATTCATATTTACAGAGGTGTTCTTTGCCCCAAAACTCCTCCCACCTTCTCTGTAATTGAACGTCAGTTGCATAAAACAGGCTAAACTATGTCTGTTTTTTCCTTTTGAGGGAATATGATTGGATAAAGAGGAGCGCCATCTCCATTGACAACATTTTTTAAAAGTTTACAGATGGCCCGGTAAAGAATGGCATACAATGTCAATATCGGTTTAGTATAAAATACATTTACATTAATTTAATTCCTTATTACACAGTTAACTGCAGCTCTGCATCGCTGTTCAGTACTACTGTATAGTGTAATGAATGAAAGGTTCTGTCAGCCAATCAACAAGCGGCGCTACAGAAGCTTTGTTGGCTATTTGACGCATGCGCTGCGCAGTTTTGGAATAGCAACATCTGGTGGACAGAAAATTGTATTACAGTCTCCGACTATTCCAGCGCCTTACAGATGGAGCCACGCTAATCATGGCTCCATCTGCATCTAGCTACGCCCAGCAAGATGCACCACTGAGAATGAATGGGATGCGCATGCGTCGTAGATGGAGGCAAAACAGCACCTTCCTCCCACAAGGGTGGTAAGTGAGACAGCTCTTTCCCCATGCAAGGCAAGACCAGGGTGCAGATGTAATAAGAGTGACCGCAGCTTCCATAGCAGCAGTGAGAGGAGCTTTATCTGGAGCCCCGGCAGTTGGCAATGCCTCAAAGTGGACCAGGCCTCCTCAATTAAGGCAAGAGGTGGGCAGCAGTAACAAAGGGACAGCTCATGGGAGGAGATTGTATCCCACACTGATGGCTACGGACAGCTTGGAGCCCTCACACAGACACCTGGAGAGGTATAACTGCAATTACCTTAGCACCACATAATAGGAGCCATCACAGCTCAACAGGCACTGGCTATACAGGAAGGCAAAACAGCACCTGTAGCATTCTGCATGTCATGCTACCCAGCTATAGCACTACATATAGTACCCCCCTCAGAGGTAGCTATATGTGCCTAGAACTTAGATTTTGCAGCCCAGTATTCAAGCCTGTCGTATTCTGTGCATTGTAAGTGAACACTGATGCTTCCTTTCAGTTAGATTTAAGAGCAGGCATTGTAATACACAGGTATGGATGCAGGTAAGTTAGTAATTCAGTTTACAATGTTAAGCACTGATAATCAGTTTCACAAAAGAAAACAATACATTTATTTTATTGTTGTGGAACTGATATTCCCCGGAATGGTATTTTCTGCAAGTAACTGGATCCAAATGTTTCAACTGTAATAACTCTAGACAAGTGTACCAGCAATGACACAAATATTCTTTTCCACTGTAAATACACACTGTAGTGTGATGCACAATGTCAGACATACTGCTATTACACTGTCTATGCAATGGCTCATGTTTATCTGTCTACCTACTTGTACTCATTAACCTGTTATGTCTTATGAAGAATGTCTCGACTGACCTGACTCTCACATTGCCCCTGTTGTCATCAATTTTAATAACAGCTATGGCACTTTAAATCCACATCTATCAATATACTGTAATGCAGTGGCATTTAGGAGGATGCCGTGTTGTTGAAAGCTGAACCCATGTGATGAATCGCTGTTTTTTGGTTTATTCATTTCTACAAGTGCCTATGTTTACTGCAGTGAACCGACAAGCTCCATTGTTCGATGCAGCACATATTATTTGACCTGAACTTCTGAAATGTTCACAAAACAATTTTTTTTTACATTAAATCAATTTGTTTGGTTCTGTCCAAAAGTTGCTTTGCTAGTATATTTTCTGTTTAGCGCCACTATGTTTATTATTAGCAAATAGATTGTTTAATTTTTTTATTTTATATCCAACAGAATATGCAATTGAAAAGAAAATTATGTATTATGGAACATTTTAAAAATGTGTATTTGTCCTTTTTTTACAATTTTTATTTTCAATAACAATTTTTTTAACAATTGACTATGCTAATTTCATTCTAGAAGCTGAATAGATATGTCAAAACCTTATTTTTTATTTTTTAAATCATTTGAAAATCAACAAAATATTTCTATATACAGCAACAGCTCTGGCTAAAGTAGTACAATGAATAATTACCACTTTCTACCTTTTTCTTAATTAATAAGCAACACATTTAAACTAAAAACATCAGATCTTTTTATGAACTTTGACATTTGCATTAAACAACTGTGCCATTAAACAACTGCAAAATTCTCCTTTAGTGGTCAGTTAACATTAACTATGGTCAACTGATATTACTAGTGGTCAGTTGATATGTTACAGTACAATTTGAATAATTGAGAAGTAGACTAGATCTCTGTGACACAAATGGCAACAGTGGAACGAATGACCATGTATATTAATGTACGTTCATCTTAAATTTTGCATATGGCTGTGTACATTTACAGTAATTACTATTTACAGATGCTAGTTTTATTGCACTTTTTGTACAACTTAGAAACAAATGTATTATTTTGTTTGGAAATTTGCCTTCATTATCTGTTTTTGCTCTTTTTGGTATGACATTACAGTCATTAACTACCGTATATTGTAGTAAATAATATGTAAACATAAAATAAAAGAAATTATTTTCATACAAAAATTTTCATGCAGTTTGTTTCTTTTTCACATAAATATAACTCACATTTCAAGTTTACAATACTACGTCGTTAAAGGTAAAAAAAATGGGTAAAATATCACATATTTAATTAAAGAGCTATTGTTAATGGGGGTCATTCCGACCTAATCGCATGCTAGGTTTTTTTGCTGCGCGGCAATCAGGTCAGAACTGCTCATGCGTATGCACCGCAATGCGCAGGCGCGCTGCACGGGCACAAAGCGGATTGTTGCTGTGCAACGGGATTTACGAAGAATCCATTCGCACGGACGACCGCAAAGAGATTGACAGGAAGAAGGCGTTTATGGGTGTCTACTGACTGTTTTCTGGGAGTGTTTGGAAAAACGCAGGCGTGTCCAAGCGTTTGCAGGTCAGGTGTCTGACGTCAATTCCGGCCCCGGACAGGCTGAAGTGATCGCAAGGGCTGAGTTAGTTCAGAGCTACTCAGAAACTGCACAAAATGTTTTTTGCATAGCTCGGCTGCACATGTGATCGCACACTTGCAAGGCTAAAATACACTCCCCTGTGGGCGGCTACTATGCGTTCGCACGGCTGCAAAAAACAGCAAGCGATTAGCTCGTAATGACCCCAAATCCTTTAGTTATCAAATTTGGACATCTTGTGCAGTGATGTGCGTAGAGGGGTTCAATATTCAAACAAACCACATACAATGATAGAAACAGAAGGTAAATTTGGATCTGCCCAAGTGAGCTTACAATGAAATAGGTGTGGAGTTTTTATAAACAACTGTTTGTTTGTGTGTAAATTATGTGTTGATCTTTTTATGCTGTAAGATAGACGCATTATCAACCATCAATATTCAAGCAGCTGTCGACTAGTTGGAATCACTGCGCTGGTTCTATAGAGTTGATTTAAATTTTTTTAGACCTAGGTGAGATCTGCTTCCCATTAAAGTACACAGATGGCTTTTATATTACGATTTTATTAAATAAATTAAAAGACAATATAAAACTGGTATGTAAAAAGATATTGTCTCAATCAATACTATTCACATTTAACTAGTCATAGTCATATAACAATAATATGCAAGTTGATACTTTTTATTCAAATACTATGTTGTTTCTAAACATCAGAAAACTTAACACTGGCGTCCCAGTGAGACTTCATTTATAAGTACCAGTCTAATAACTGTGTATGGGAATATTACAATATGTTGAAGTTAATAAAAGGACTATTTACCCTTCCCGGATTGTTAGGGTAATAACACAAAAAAGTGAATGAAGATGCCACTTAAAATAAGTGCCTTTTGCCGCTTAATGGGGGTCATTCCAAGTTGTTCGCTCGTATATTTTTTTCTCGCAACGGAGCGATTAGTCGCTAATGCGCATGCGCAATGTCCGCTGTGCGACTGCGCCAAGTAAATTTACTATGCAGTTAGGAATTTTACTCACGGCATTACGAGGTTTTCTCTTCGTTCTGGTGTTCGTAATGTGATTGACAGGAAGTGGGTGTTTCTGGGCGGAAACTGGCTGTTTTATAGGTGTGTGCGAAAAAACGCTACCGTTTCTGGGAAAAACGCGGAAGTGGCTGGAGAAACGGAGGAGTGTCTGGGCAAACGCTGGGTGTGTTTGTGACGTCAAACCAGGAACGACAAGCACTGAACTGATCGCACTGGAAGAGTAAGTCTCGAGCTACTCAGAAACTGCACAGAGAAGTCTTTTCGCAATATTGCGAATCTTTCGTTCGCAATTTTGATAAGCTAAGATTCACTCCCAGTAGGTGGCGGCTTAGCGTGTGCAAAGCTGCTAAAAGCAGCTTGCGAGCGAACAACTCGGAATGACCCCCAATAGTCGGATCCCTCAGCTATATAGCGTATGCAGAGTCCCATACCTCCATTTGTACTGGTAGCCTTGAATGCACTGCCGTGCAGGCTGCCGAGATCAGTTACAGAGCCACTCACACCAGACACCTTTTACAGCTCAACAGCGTAATAGTTCGGCCAGAATTCAAGAGTACGAGACAGATTGGTTTGTAGCAGTTTGTTCTTCTTTCAATTTCTGGCTTAAACCCAATCTTCATGGTCTTCTAAATCTTACAATAAGTCACTGGCCATGGAGTTATCATCTGGTGTGTTGGGTGTTGATTATGAACAGAACAACTTCCTCATTGCAATCGAGATTGTTAGAAATGCAACACTTCTTGAATCCCTTTACAATGAATTTGCTGCTAATTCTTTCCCAGGCAAACAGGATCCACAGTGTTCTAGAATGGCTATCAGCTGCTAGGGCTGTGGATCCTGCTTTGCTCTCCAGCTTGATACTCTACTATTCTCTGCACTCTGTTTCTGAGTTTGGCACCAGCACTGCCTCCTGTGACTGCCAGCTCGCCAGGTGGAAGCTGTGGGATATCTGGAGCTGTTGGTGATTCCTTTGGTTCTCTGCTCAGTTGCTCAGTATTCAGTTTCAACGATCTAAGTCTTTCAGTAACATTTTCCAAGTATCCAGTGTTTGCAGTCAAAGTCTTTCAGTCACATTTTTCAAGTATCTGGAGTTTGCAGTCAAAGTCTTTCAGTCATGTTGTCCAATTATTCAGAGCCCACAGTCCAAGTTTTTCAGTTACATTTTCCATGTATCCAGAGTTCGCAGTCAAAGTCTTTCAGTCATGTTGTCCAAGTATCCAGAGTTCACAGTCCAAGTCTACCAGTTGCGTTTATCAAGTATCCAGAGTTCACAGTTCAAGTCTTCCAGTTACGTTCACCAATATTCACAGTTCACGGTCCAAGTCTTCCAGTTACATTTACCAAGTATTCAGAGTTCACAGTTCAAGTCTTTCAGTTACATTCACCAAGTATCCAGAGCTCATAGTCCAAGTCTTTCAGTCACATTTTTCAAGTATCCAGAGTTTACAGTTAAAGCCTTTCAGCCATGTTTCCCAAGAATCCTGTTCTTGAAGTCTGAGTTTTGCATCCACGATTTCCAAGTGTCCAATTCTCACAGTCTGAGTGTTTCATTCACAATTTCCCAGTGTCCAGTTTTTAATATCCACAAGACACCATTACCAAGTTCTCAGTTTCAGTTATTGTTTACTGTTGTCAAGATTTCAGTTCCTCAATCATTATTGTCTTGCCACAGTTATCTAGCTCACAGTCTTCACAGATAATGTCTGCCGATCACAGTTACTGAAGTTCCAGTCTTCGTAATCACAGTTATTTAGTGTGCAGTTGTCACAGATAGTGTCTCTACCTGTCCGGGGAGTCCATGAGAAGAAAACATATTCGACTTCCATGCCTTCTCCCTTCAGCGGTCTCTGTCACTTCAGCTCCAGTCCATTCGTCGGATACCTTATTAAAGCCTGACCTCACAGTTATCAGCCTCTACAAAATCAAAAGAACTAAAAGTAGTGTTATAACAATTAATAAATGATACACAAGGTGGGAAGCTGCTCAATCAGATTGTAATGTCACTCAGGTGCTAAAAGGGGAGGGGTAATTCTGTGTAGGAAAAAAATTGTGTTCCCTAATGCACACCGAGTGAATAATATTACTATATAATAATAGTCAGATAATACGGAGATCTTAGTTGCGTATATCTGCAGATATAGGGTTAAGCCCCCAGGCCGATCGACAAGGCTTCTCCGTCACTGGGGGTCCCTAATACTAGGTATGGGCCTGGGGTGCAGGACCCCACAATGTCGGCACAGGTCGGCCACCCCAGGTCAGCACACAGGTGAAAATTAATAGGGGTTAATAAGAAGCACAGAAGTGCTATGTAAGTGGTGTGATTAAAAAATATATACAAAGTGATAGGAAAAATAATAAGTGTTAATAAAGTGTTAGGGTGTGCCGACCTGCAACAGCCCACCCATACCGACACAGGGGCCACTGCACCCCACACCCACCCCATAAATAATTACATATATATATATATCTGGGTTAAATTCCCAGTGTAAGGCCACATGGTAATGGCACCTACAGCATCTGAGAGCCAGCTTACCTGGGGATACCCCTGACTTCCCCTATGGCACTACTAGAGTCAGCAATCCCTCCTAATGCTGACCCATTTGTGCCTCTCTATATACAATACACAAGGTGGGAAGCTGCTCAATCAGATTGTAATGTCACTCAGGTGCTAAAAGGGGAGGGGTAATTCTGTGTAGGAAAAAAATTGTGTTCCCTAATGCACACCGAGTGAATAATATTACTATATAATAATAGTCAGATAATACGGAGATCTTAGTTGCGTATATCTGCAGATATAGGGTTAAGCCCCCAGGCCGATCGACAAGGCTTCTCCGTCACTGGGGGTCCCTAATACTAGGTATGGGCCTGGGGTGCAGGACCCCACAATGTCGGCACAGGTCGGCCACCCCAGGTCAGCACACAGGTGAAAATTAATAGGGGTTAATAAGAAGCACAGAAGTGCTATGTAAGTGGTGTGATTAAAAAATATATACAAAGTGATAGGAAAAATAATAAGTGTTAATAAAGTGTTAGGGTGTGCCGACCTGCAACAGCCCACCCATACCGACACAGGGGCCACTGCACCCCACACCCACCCCATAAATAATTACATATATATATATCTGGGTTAAATTCCCAGTGTAAGGCCACATGGTAATGGCACCTACAGCATCTGAGAGCCAGCTTACCTGGGGATACCCCTGACTTCCCCTATGGCACTACTAGAGTCAGCAATCCCTCCTAATGCTGACCCATTTGTGCCTCTCTATATACAATACACAAGGTGGGAAGCTGCTCAATCAGATTGTAATGTCACTCAGGTGCTAAAAGGGGAGGGGTAATTCTGTGTAGGAAAAAAATTGTGTTCCCTAATGCACACCGAGTGAATAATATTACTATATAATAATAGTCAGATAATACGGAGATCTTAGTTGCGTATATCTGCAGATATAGGGTTAAGCCCCCAGGCCGATCGACAAGGCTTCTCCGTCACTGGGGGTCCCTAATACTAGGTATGGGCCTGGGGTGCAGGACCCCACAATGTCGGCACAGGTCGGCCACCCCAGGTCAGCACACAGGTGAAAATTAATAGGGGTTAATAAGAAGCACAGAAGTGCTATGTAAGTGGTGTGATTAAAAAATATATACAAAGTGATAGGAAAAATAATAAGTGGAAAAATAATAAGTGTTAATAAAGTGTTAGGGTGTGCCGACCTGCAACAGCCCACCCATACCGACACAGGGGCCACTGCACCCCACACCCACCCCATAAATAATTACATATATATATATCTGGGTTAAATTCCCAGTGTAAGGCCACATGGTAATGGTACCTACAGCATCTGAGAGCCAGCTTACCTGGGGATACCCCTGACTTCCCCTATGGCACTACTAGAGTCAGCAATCCCTCCTAATGCTGACCCATTTGTGCCTCTCTATATACAATACACAAGGTGGGAAGCTGCTCAATCAGATTGTAATGTCACTCAGGTGCTAAAAGGGGAGGGGTAATTCTGTGTAGGAAAAAAATTGTGTTCCCTAATGCACACCGAGTGAATAATATTACTATATAATAATAGTCAGATAATACGGAGATCTTAGTTGCGTATATCTGCAGATATAGGGTTAAGCCCCCAGGCCGATCGACAAGGCTTCTCCGTCACTGGGGGTCCCTAATACTAGGTATGGGCCTGGGGTGCAGGACCCCACAATGTCGGCACTGGTCGGCCACCCCAGGTCAGCACACAGGTGAAAATTAATAGGGGTTAATAAGAAGCACAGAAGTGCTATGTAAGTGGTGTGATTAAAAAATATATACAAAGTGATAGGAAAAATAATAAGTGTTAATAAAGTGTTAGGGTGTGCCGACCTGCAACAGCCCACCCATACCGACACAGGGGCCACTGCACCCCACACCCACCCCATAAATAATTACATATATATATATCTGGGTTAAATTCCCAGTGTAAGGCCACATGGTAATGGCACCTACAGCATCTGAGAGCCAGCTTACCTGGGGATACCCCTGACTTCCCCTATGGCACTACTAGAGTCAGCAATCCCTCCTAATGCTGACCCATTTGTGCCTCTCTATATACAATACACAAGGTGGGAAGCTGCTCAATCAGATTGTAATGTCACTCAGGTGCTAAAAGGGGAGGGGTAATTCTGTGTAGGAAAAAAATTGTGTTCCCTAATGCACACCGAGTGAATAATATTACTATATAATAATAGTCAGATAATACGGAGATCTTAGTTGCGTATATCTGCAGATATAGGGTTAAGCCCCCAGGCCGATCGACAAGGCTTCTCCGTCACTGGGGGTCCCTAATACTAGGTATGGGCCTGGGGTGCAGGACCCCACAATGTCGGCACAGGTCGGCCACCCCAGGTCAGCACACAGGTGAAAATTAATAGGGGTTAATAAGAAGCACAGAAGTGCTATGTAAGTGGTGTGATTAAAAAATATATACAAAGTGATAGGAAAAATAATAAGTGTTAATAAAGTGTTAGGGTGTGCCGACCTGCAACAGCCCACCCATACCGACACAGGGGCCACTGCACCCCACACCCACCCCATAAATAATTACATATATATATATCTGGGTTAAATTCCCAGTGTAAGGCCACATGGTAATGGCACCTACAGCATCTGAGAGCCATATAGAGAGGCACAAATGGGTCAGCATTAGGAGGGATTGCTGACTCTAGTAGTGCCATAGGGGAAGTCAGGGGTATCCCCAGGTAAGCTGGCTCTCAGATGCTGTAGGTGCCATTACCATGTGGCCTTACACTGGGAATTTAACCCAGATATATATATATGTAATTATTTATGGGGTGGGTGTGGGGTGCAGTGGCCCCTGTGTCGGTATGGGTGGGCTGTTGCAGGTCGGCACACCCTAACACTTTATTAACACTTATTATTTTTCCTATCACTTTGTATATATTTTTTAATCACACCACTTACATAGCACTTCTGTGCTTCTTATTAACCCCTATTAATTTTCACCTGTGTGCTGACCTGGGGTGGCCGACCTGTGCCGACATTGTGGGGTCCTGCACCCCAGGCCCATACCTAGTATTAGGGACCCCCAGTGACGGAGAAGCCTTGTCGATCGGCCTGGGGGCTTAACCCTATATCTGCAGATATACGCAACTAAGATCTCCGTATTATCTGACTATTATTATATAGTAATATTATTCACTCGGTGTGCATTAGGGAACACAATTTTTTTCCTACACAGAATTACCCCTCCCCTTTTAGCACCTGAGTGACATTACAATCTGATTGAGCAGCTTCCCACCTTGTGTATTGTATATAGAGAGGCACAAATGGGTCAGCATTAGGAGGGATTGCTGACTCTAGTAGTGCCATAGGGGAAGTCAGGGGTATCCCCAGGTAAGCTGGCTCTCAGATGCTGTAGGTGCCATTACCATGTGGCCTTACACTGGGAATTTAACCCAGATATATATATATGTAATTATTTATGGGGTGGGTGTGGGGTGCAGTGGCCCCTGTGTCGGTATGGGTGGGCTGTTGCAGGTCGGCACACCCTAACACTTTATTAACACTTATTATTTTTCCTATCACTTTGTATATATTTTTTAATCACACCACTTACATAGCACTTCTGTGCTTCTTATTAACCCCTATTAATTTTCACCTGTGTGCTGACCTGGGGTGGCCGACCTGTGCCGACATTGTGGGGTCCTGCACCCCAGGCCCATACCTAGTATTAGGGACCCCCAGTGACGGAGAAGCCTTGTCGATCGGCCTGGGGGCTTAACCCTATATCTGCAGATATACGCAACTAAGATCTCCGTATTATCTGACTATTATTATATAGTAATATTATTCACTCGGTGTGCATTAGGGAACACAATTAATAAATGATGGATGGTATATGGTATAGAAAATTAATATTTACAAAAAAAAACACAATAAAAATAGAAAAGCTGCTTTTTCACTGAAAAAGTCAATTAATTCTTTATAAACTTCTGGAAGTTTGGTAGAAGAGTTAATGGGTGTCTCTCACAGGGGCACAATTCGAAGTAGACAAGACTGAAAACAAGATGAGGTTCAGGCTGCAATTTGAGAGGTTGGCCAATTAGTATGAGGATTATGTAATTGCAACCAGGTAAGGCCTAAGACCACTTCATGTGAGGCCTTTGCAATCACTAAGAACTAAATTTGCTCTTGATGTAATGCTCCAACTCTTAAGGGGGGTACACACGGAGCGATAATCTAAGCAATCTGACTAGATTGCTTAGATTTTCAGCAAGATCGCTCCGTGTGTAGCCCTAACAGCGATAGCAATGCGCAGCCCCGCGCATCGCTATCGCTGGTGCTAGATTGGCCTGCATGCAGGCCAATCTAGCGGGTCGCTCACTTCAGCCGCTGGGTGAAGTGAGCGTCCCCCCGTCTCTCCCCGCACGCTCAGCACACATCGGGCTGTGCTGAGCGCCGGGAGAGATGTGTGCTGAGCGGTTCACTCAGAACACATCTCTCCCGCATCGGGCCATGAGTACTGGCCTTTAGAGAGACAGATTATTTGGAGTGCAAGATCAGTACTTCAGAGACACTGTGTCCATCAACTGCTGTCAGCATTATGAATCTGGCAAAATGTTCAAAGGAATATTTAATGCCTAGACAATAGAAGACTTCAGAAAATTGCCTCCTGCTCCAAAATCAATTAAAGCAATTAGAATTTGGGATTTCTGAGCATACTGTACTCTAGGATTACTGTCACTGTAAAATCAGAATTTGGAGCAGTTTAAGCAAGGACTCCTAATCTGACTCCCTTGGAACAGGTTAGATTCTGGGGTTTCCTGGCTGCAGAGGACAGAAACATGATTTAAAGTTGCACAGTAGAAACATAGATTTTCTCACTAACAATGCTGCCATTATTCCTGGGTTATTTTTGAACAATTTATTTGCATGGGTTCCTCTTCAGGAGGAACTCATGCAAATAACATGGCCCGGGAACTGGTCGAGATTTGTATTGATTACCTCTGAACTTCTCTGCAGCTCATTCATTAATGCTGACATCTATTTTTGTGCAAATAGAAATTAAGAGCCAAATGTAATAGAGTGAGAGTTTCAAGATCAACCTGGTTTTGCAGTGTAAATGATTGCCACTTTTAAAAAAAACTGAAAAACCTTACCAAATCTCTCACTTTCTGAAACTCTCACTCCATTACATTTGGCCCACAATCTTTAAGTGACTTCATCTTTGGTATTGTCAGATAACTCAAACAAAAAAGCTGCTGTCAAAGCCTTATTATTCCACCGAAGCTATGAAGCTAGGGTCTGAAATTGGACCACATATTTCCCATAGTACAGGAACCTTGACGTACATTAAGACTATCTGCAGAAGCTGAAGGTCTACCAGGTTCATCAAAGATTTTGTGGAAGGCGGAAATGAAGTTTGGATAATTGGACAGAAGAGGATCAGCTACATATATGTAGTTCTCATAATGGTGAGAACCATCCTAAAGCTGTGCCAGTAAGCAATGAGACAAAGTACGCCACTCTGGATCTGGAAGTCGGAAAATTATGAGGCAGCAGCTCAAAATGTATTTCCTCCGATTTAAGAAACCTCAACTGTATTTTTGGATTGCTGTAAAACATGCTGGTAGATGGAAGTTGAAGTTGAGATACTGGTGAAGCCGTCGGAACTAGGGCCCTCATTCCGAGTTGTTCGCTCGCTAGCTGCTTTTAGCAGCATTGCACACGCTAGGCCACCGCCCTCTGGGAGTGTATCTTAGCTTAGCAGAATAGCGAATGAAAAATTAGCAAAACTGCTACTAAATAATTCTTAGCAGTTTCTGAGTAGCTCTGGACCTACTCACAGATTGCGATCAGCTCAGTTCGTTTAGTTCCTGGTTTGACATCACAAACATGCCCTGCGTTCGGGCAGCCACTCCCCCGTTTCTCCAGACACTCCCGTGTTTTTCCCTGACACGTCTGCGTTTTTTTGCAAACGCCGGGAAAACGCTGAGTTGCCGCCCAGAAACGTCCCATTCCTGTCAATCATTTACCGAACAGCAGTGCGACTGAAAAGCGCCACAGAAGCCACAGCAAAACTGCTAAGTTTTGTGTTAAATAACTAAGCGCATGTGCCCTGCGTGCCTTGCGCATGCGCAATTTGCAACAAATCGCAGCATAGCAAAAATCGTCAACGAGCGAACAACTCAGAATGACCCCCATAGCAGGATCTGGCCCTTATGGGGCAGCAATAGGAGTGGGAGCTGCATTGGTTAAATAGGATTGTATCAAGTGGGAAGTTCTTGGAGAAATTGCAAGACCTGATGTTGAGCAGTTTTACTGACTCTCAAGTCTAGCCATAAGAACTTGCATAGCACCGATACTTATGCTCTGATCTTCTTAATCTGGCCAGAGCAAAATGTCAGGTGTTCAGGAACTTGTTTCGTTTGGAGCGATCTTGAGTCTGATTTGGATGTAGGATTTGCTTGCAGGAAACTGGGTGGTGTAGGTAATTCCTCCTTATAGAATATCTGAACCATAGGAGATGGCTATTAGATGCTTTGACTGTGTTCATGATTAGTTGATGCTGTTACACATAAAGATTGGGGAACTGGTGTTATACTAAGCACATGGATGAAACTGACAGAATCTACTGAAATACTATATAAAGGACTGCTAGGGTTTCTAGGATGCTAGTTTGGGATCAGTTGTAACTTCTTGCAATGAATCCTGACTGGAACCAGAATAGCTTGAAAGCAGGATGTGGGCAGGGACCTGAACAGATTGAATACAGGATCCGGACTGGAACCAGAATAGCTTAAATACAGAATCTGGACTGGAACCAGAATAGCTTGAATACAGGATCTGTGCTGGGACCGGAATAGCTTGAATACACAATCCGGTCTGGGCAGGCTTTTGTAAAGACTTTTGTTTTAAAAAATGTTAAAAAGTGTAAATTTTGTAAATTGGCAAGGGGTCCACCACCAAATGATAACCAGCCCTGATCCTCTGAGTCTAGGGTTGCATTGAAAAATAGTAGTGATGAGCGGTTTCGGTTCCTCGGAAACCGAACCCCCCCGAACTTCACCCATTTTACACGGGTCCGAGGCATACTCGGATTCTCCCGTATGGCTCGGTTAACCCAAGCGCGCCCGAACGTCATCATCCCGCTGTCGGATTCTCGTGAGATTCGGATTCTATATAAGCAGCCGCGCGTCGCCGCCATTTTCACTCGTGCATTGGAAATGTTAGGGAGAGGACGTGGCTGGCGTCCTCTCCGTTTATTAATAATATTTGTGCTACTGCTTATTGCTTAATTGTGGGGACTGGGGAGCAGCTGTATTATATAGGAGGAGTACAGTGCAGAGTTTTGCTGACCAGTGACCACCAGTATACGTTGTCTGCCTGAAAAACACTCCATATCTGTGCTCAGTGTGCTGCATATATCTGTGCTCACACTGCTTAATTGTGGGGACTGGGGAGCAGCTGTATTATATAGGAGTTGTACAGTGCAGAGTTTTGCTGACCAAGGGTATATGCAATTGCCGGCGAATCGCGGCAATTTTTTGCCCGTTTTTTAATTCAACACAATTCGACCGTCAAATTCCGGCAGGTGGGTGCCGGAATTCTACATATTCAATAAAAAACGGATTCGACAGTCCCGCTGTCGAAAAATGGCCGATTTGACGGATTTTGATTAGATTTGTAAAAATGTAAAAAAAACGGTAAAAAACGGTAAAAAACCCGAAAAAAAATTGCGTGGGGTCCCCTTTCCTAAGCATAACCAGCTTCGGGCTCTTTGAGCCGGTCCAGGTTGCCAAAATACGGGGGGAAAAATGACAGGGGATCCCCCATATTCTAACAACCAGCACCGGCTCTGCGCCTGGTGCTGGTGCAAAAAATACGGGGGACAAAAAGAGTAGGGGTCCTTCATATTTTTTGGACCAGCACCGGGCTCCACTAGCTGGACAGATAATGCCACAGCCGGGGGTCACTTTTATACAGCGCCCAGCGGCCGTGGCATTAAATATCCAACTAGTCACCCCTGGCCGGGGTACCCTGGAGGAGTGGGGACCCCTTCAATCAAGGGGTCCCCCCCAGCCACCCAAGGGCCAGGGGTGAAGCCCGAGGCTGTCCCCCCCATCCAAGGGCTGCGGATGGGGGGCTGATAGCCTTTTGAAAAATGAAAGAATAATGTTTTTCCAGTAGTACTACAAGTCCCAGCAAGCCTCCCCCGCAAGCTGGTACTTGGAGAACCACAAGTACCAGCATGCGGGAGAAAAACGGGCCCGCTGGTACCTGTAGTGCTACTGGAAAAAAAAATACCCACATAAAAACAGGAGACACACACCGTGAGAGTAAAACTTTATTTCACACCTGCCGACACACACATACTTACCTATGTTGACACTCCGACACTGGCCACGACCCCCTCGTCAGTGAAGAATCCGGGGTACCTGCAAAAAAAATTATACTCACCAAAAAGCAGAGTCCGGATCTTTTTTTATAATCCAAATGTCGAATTTCAAAAAGTCGAATTTGTAAAGTCCGTTTTTTTGACCAAAAGTACTGAATTGCATTGTCAAATTTTTTTTTTGGGCGAAAATGTCCCGTTCATCTAGATTCTATACCTGTGGTGCATTTTAGTTTTGCAGTTTGCTGACAGTGACCACCAGTATATATAGCGGTACGGTACAGAAGGCCACTGCTCTACCTACCTCTGTGTCGTCAAGTATACTATCCATCTAGATTCTATACCTGTGGTGCATTTTAGTTTTGCAGTTTGCTGACAGTGACCACCAGTATATATAGCAGTACGGTACGGAAGGCCACTGCTCTACCTACCTCTGTGTCATCAAGTATACTATCCATCCATACCTGTGGTGCATTTCAGTTGTGCGCAGTATATATAGTAGTAGGGCATTGCTATTGATACTGGCATATAATTCCACACATTAAAAAATGGAGAACAAAAATGTGGAGGTTAAAATAGGGAAAGATCAAGATCCACTTCCACCTCGTGCTGAAGCTGCTGCCACTAGTCATGGCCGAGATGATGAAATGCCATCAACGTCGTCTGCCAAGGCCGATGCCCAATGTCATAGTAGAGAGCATGTAAAATCCAAAAAACAAAAGTTCAGTAAAATGACCCAAAAATCAAAATTGAAAGTGTCTGATGAGAAGCGTAAACTTGCCAATATGCCATTTACGACACGGAGTGGCAAGGCACGGCTGAGGCCCTGGCCTATGTTCATGGCTAGTGGTTCAGATTCACATGAGGATGGAAGCACTCATCCTCTCGTTAGAAAACTGCAGTGCCACTCCTAGATGAGCCAGGTGTTTGTTTCGGCCACTTGGGTCGCTTAGCTTTGCCACACAGCTACCTCATTGCACCTCTTTTTTTCTTTGCATCATGTGCTGTTTGGGGACTATTTTTTAAATCTGCCATCCTGTCTGACACTGCAGTGCCACTCCTAGATGGGCCAGGTGTTTGTGTCGGCCACTTGGGTCGCTTAGCTTAGTCACACAGCGACCTTGGTGCACCTCTTTTTTTCTTTGCATCATGTGCTGTTTGGGGACTATTTTTTGAAGTGCCATCCTGTCTGACACTGCAGTGCCACTCCTAGATGGGCCAGGTGTTTGTGTCGGCCACTTGTGTCGCTTAGCTTAGCCATCCAGCGACCTCGGTGCAAATTTTAGGACTAAAAATAACATTGTGAGGTGTGAGGTGTTCAGAATAGACTGGAAATGAGTGGAAATTATGGTTATTGAGGTTAATAATACTATGGGATCAAAATGACCCCCAAATTCTATGATATAAGCTGTTTTTGAGGGTTTTTTGTAAAAAAACACCCGAATCCAAAACACACCCGAATCCGACAAAAAATTTTCAGGGAGGTTTTGCCAAAACGCGTCCGAATCCACGGCCGCGGACCTGAATCCAAAACCAAAACACAAAACCCGAAAAATTTCCGGTACACATCACTAAAAAATAGGTGGAGCAAATGGCATGGGGTTCCCATATTTTCCAATATACAGCACTAGGCCAGGACTGCTGTCGCTGTAGCATTGGGACATGCTGTGACTTATGCCTGCCATAAGTGTAACCAGCCCTCAACTGATCAAGCCAGCACTGTAATCCCTAGGCAAATGTGGAACACTCCTTCCAAACAAAATGGAGTCCTCATTCTCCTCTTTTCTGCTCTGCTGTGGCTATGGGTAATAGTTTTAATAAAGTAAAAATAATACTGTTGTTTTAAGGTGGACAATAGGTCTCAGACACTGAATATTTTAATATTTTGTGAATAAATATACCCCTACACATCCCTCATTTAACCATTTATTACTTACAGACTGAAGAGGTCACATCCTCTTTGGCCTCTTAGTATTCTGAATCTTGACAAAACAAAAATTTGAAGCTACTGCTACTATGGGAGCCCTGCAGAGCCGTCCCTAGGCATAGGCAAACTAGGCAAATTCCTAGGGCAATTGGAATGCCAGGGGGCACAAGCAGCTTCTGCTGATTAAAATGATATGCACCATGCCTATATTCTGTGTGTGACTGCTGCACTATCTGCATACGGGGTAGCAGCACCAAAATGAGGACTCCTATGGGTTAGGGGTGATGGTGCTGGGAAAGGGCTACAGGGTCAGAGGCAGAACTAGCATCTGTACAAGGGGGCACCAGCCAAAATCTTGCCTAGGGCATCATATTGGTTAGGGCTGGCTCTGGAGCACTGCCACAAATGAGAGTTCACAAGCACATTCTACTTAGGAATTAATGGAGCCGCTCTGATTGGACAGGGCATGGAAACTGACAAAAAATGACCAGACTGCACACCCGTATTCCTTTCTGTAAATCAGCAGAATTAAAACACTCTGGGAATCCGCCAGACAAAATTGCACACCTGCACTCTGTTCCAGCTTTAGGACAGAAGAACAACCTTTAAAAAACATAAGAGACAGAGCGCACCCAGGGGCTAATTCAGACCTGATTGCTGCTCTGCGTTTTCGCGCAGCGGGCGATCAGGTCTGAGCTGAGCATGTCCAGGCGTCGCAGTGTGCCAGTGCATGCCAGAGATGCGATGGCATCTCAGCCCAGCGATCGCCTCTGCCTGAGCGACGTGTGGTTCGCTGCCAGCGGACAGGGGCTGCGCTGGTAGGGAGCTACTTTTCAGGTACAGAAGCATTGCCGCCGTGCAATGCTTTTGTACGTGTGTGTGTGTGGGGGGGGGGGGGGGGGGGGGGATGGGCCAGACATACGGGGCGGACTAGCCCTGTACTGGGCATCCCCCACATGTCTGTGAAACTGATTGTAGATGTGCTAAATTTAGCACATCTACGATCAAGTCTGAATTACCCCCATAGAGCATAGCACAGAGGGCCTGATTCTGATTCATACAGAAACTGCACACAATTGCATTGTTCACATAGTTGAGTGATTTTTTTTTGCAATAAAAAAAAAAAATCCCTTGCATTATTTGGGTCTGGCCATATCCGAAATGTTGCGGAAAAGTGATGAGCGTTCCTGGGAGGTTCCTGGGAGGTCACTAGTAGTGCACACATATTGTAAATGGGCCATTCTGTGAGCATGTTAATGGAGTGTCTTAGACATGTCAGTGCAAGTGGCTGAGTGCCCAAACAAACATCCGTAGGCATAGGAGACCACGGTAAGACAGAGATAATGGGGGTAATTCCAAGTTGATCGCAGCTGGAATTTTTTTAGCAGTTGGGCAAAACCATGTGCACTGCAGGGGGTGGGGGGGGGCAGATATATCATTTGCAGAGAGAGTTAGATTTGTGTGGGTTATATTGTTTCTGTGCAGGGTAAATACTGGCTGCTTTATTTGTACACTGCAATTTAGATTTCAGTTTGAACACACCCCACCCAAATTCTAACTCTCTCTGCACATGTTATATCTGTCCCCCCTGCAGTGCACATGGTTTTACCCAACTGCTAACAAATTTGATGCTGCGATCAACTCAGAATTAGGCCCATTGTACCTGACATAGGACTGGTGCAAGTTTCTATGGCATTACCAATGGTGGCATACAGATGTAGCCATGCTGGTTGTGAATGCGACTAGCTGCAGGTGCAACTCGTTTGATGCGATGTGCATACAATCTGCTGTGCACATGCATCTAATTTCTAAAGTGCTGATTGCAGGTGTGACTACTCACAGCCCTGCATACCAAGTCATACCCACAGCACGTGTGCCTGGGTGGCTGTGCCGTGGGCTGAATGAGCATGGCTACATCTGTATAAGGATGCAATATTCAGTATTACAGTGGACACAACACTAAAAGTGGGCACCTCTGTCCTTGCACATTTGACCAAATGGATGTTCATAACGAAAGAAGTTATTACCTTCATTTGCATAATTTTGCAGGTGGGTGACCACCAACAGATATTGTTGTGTGCGATTTTTGCACGTAACTCTGAATCAGGCCCAAAATGTTCTGTTGCAACACAACAAAACTAAAACTACTTTATTGCAGAAGAAGTCCATCATAGATCCCACAGACTGTCAATCACTGACAGTCTGCTGCCATTCTGCTTTCTTCGGATGACCCATTTGTGCATGCACAGAACGGGTCCTGCACATGCACAGAGTACCAATAATCAGCACTTTGCACATCCCGTAGCAATTTCTATGGGATCTAAATAACCCCCAATGTTACTAATTTCTTTCCAATGCTGTTTCTTGTGACAAAGCAGATCTGAGAAGCCAGTGGGCATCTCATTACAAAAAAACAGGTCCTGCAGCCTTAGCATACAGTAACTTCACAGATCTGCTACAACTGAAGATACATCACCGATCCCACTTCCACCCACCTATGAATTGGGCCCATTGGCACCTGGCATAAAGGATCTCCAGACCGTGGATTCTGTACCGTGGGGACAATTGTCTCAGGTAAGTGCATTTATTTTATTTATTTTCCTCTATGGGCATTTTAAGGATTTCTTCTGTAATAAATAAAAATATGTTTGGGTGATCATAAAATCAAGTGATTCAGATAATCTGACAATTATCCATTGTGAATTATGCGTGCATTTGCTAATTTCATGATTGATATTTAATTGTATTTTTGTGTTATTCTATGAGCACTCTCCCCCTCTTATTTTTATTAGAGATGAGCGGGTTCAGTTCTCAGAGAACCGAACCCTACCGAACTTCACCATTCGAGTCCGGTTCCAAGCCAGGCACGGGTTTTCCTGACTCGGAAACCAGAACGAGGCAAAACATCATCATCCCGCTGTCGGATTTTCGCGGGGTTTGGATTCCATATAAGGAGTCGCGCGTCACCGCCATTTTCACTCTGGCATTGGAGAGGACGTGTCTCAGAATCAGAATCAGTTTATTGCCAAGTATATCAGTACAAAAAACACAATACACAAGGAATTGGTTTCCGATAGCTACAGCTCCCAACAACATATGATGAACAGCAAAGAAGAAAAAAAAAGAGGAAGAAGAACGTGTGACATATAACTAGAATACACAAGTAGGGATTTGAATATGATAGTAATGCTAGGCGAGTGTCGAGCTGAACAGTTTGATTGCTTGGGGAAAGAAGCTGTTCCTGTGTCTAGCAGCTCGCGCTAGTTGTGAGCAGTACCGTCTGCCAGATGGTAGCAGATAGAGATGTGCACCGGACATTTTTCGGGTTTTGTGTTTTGGTTTTGGATTCGGTTCCGCGCCCGTGTTTTGGATTCGGACGCATTTTGGCAAAACCTCCCTAAAAAATTTTTGTCGGATTCGGGTGTTTTTTTTCCAAAACCCCCTCAAAAACAGCTTAAATCATTGAATTTGGGGGTCATTTTGATGCCATAGTATTATTATCCTCAATAACCATAATTTTCACTCATTTCCAGTCTATTCTGAACACCTCACACCTCACAATATTATTTTTAGTCCTAAAATTTGCACCGAAGTCGCTGGATGACTAAGCTAAGCGACCCAAGTGGCCGGCACAAACACCTGGCCCATCTAGGAGTGGCACTGCAGTGTCAGACAGGATGGCACTTAAAAAAATTGGCCCCAAACATCACATGATGCACAGATAAATTAAAGAAAAAAGAGGTGCAAGATGGAATTGTCCTTGGGCCCTCCCACCCACCCTTATGTTGTATAAACAGGACATGCACACTTTAACAAACCCATCATTTCAGCGACAAGGTCTGCCACACGACTGTGACTGAAATGACTGGTTGGTTTGGGCCCCCACCAAAAAAGAAGCAATCAATCTCTCCTTGCACAAACTGGCTCTACAGAGGCAAGATGTCCACCTCCTACTCATCGTCCGATTCCTCACCCCTTTCACTGTGTACATCCCCTTCCTCACAGATTATTAATTCGTCCCCACTGGAATCCACCATCTGAGCTCCCTGTGTACTTTCTGGAGGCAATTGCTGGTGAATGTCTCCCCGGAGGAATTGATTATAATTCATTTTGATGAACATCATCTTCTCCACATTTTCTGGAAGTAACCTCGTACGCCGATCACTGACAAGGTTACCGGCTGCACTAAACACTCTTTCGGAGTACACACTGGAGGGAAGGGGGGGCAACTTAGGTAAAATAAAGCCAGTTTGTGCAAGGGTCTCCAAATTGCCTCTTTTTCCTGCCAGTATACGTACGGACTGTCTGACGTGCCTACTTGGATGCGGTCACTCATATAATCCTCCACCATTCTTTCAATGGTGAGAGAATCATATGCAGTGACAGTAGACGACATGTCAGTAATCGTTGGCAGGTCCTTCAGTCCGGACCAGATGTCAGCACTCGCTCCAGACTGCCCTGCATCACCGCCAGCGGGTGGGCTCGGAATTCTTAGCCTTAGAATGTGAAGGAGGAGCTGTTGACGGTCACGTTCCGCTTGACTTGACAAGTGTTTTACCAGCAGGGCTTTACACCTCTGCAGACTTGTGTCTGCCGGAAAGAGAGATACAACGTAGGCTTTAAACCTAGGATCGAGCATGGTGGCTAAAATGTAGTGCTCTGATTTCAACAGATTGACCACCCGTGAATCCTGGTTAAGCGAATTAAGGGCTCCATCCACAAGTCCCACATGCCTAGCGGAATCGCTCCATTTTAGCTCCTCCTTCAATTTCTCCAGCTTCTTCTGCAAAAGCCGGATGAGGGGAATGACCTGACTCAGGCTGATAGTGTCTGAACTGACTTCATGTGTGGCAAGTTCAAAGGGTTGCAGAACCTTGCACAACGTTGAAATCATTCTCCACTGCGCTTGAGTCAGGTGCATTCCCCCTCCTTTGCCTATATCATAGGCATTTGTATAGGCTTGAATGGCCTTTTGCTGCTCCTCCATCCTCTGAAGCTTATAGAGGGTTGAATTCCACCTCGTTACCACCTCTTGCTTCAGATGATGGCGGGGCAGGTTCAGGAGTGTTTGCTGGTGCTCCAGTCTAGGGCACGCGGTGGCTGAATGCCGAAAGTGGCCCGCAATTCTTCGGGCCACCGACAGCATCTCTTGCACGCCCCTGTCATTTTAAAAAAAATTCTGCACCACCAAATTCAATGTATGTGCAAAACATGGGACATGCTGGAATTTGCCCACATGTAATGCACGCACAATATTGGTGGCGTTGTCCGATGTCACAAATCCCCAGGAGAGTCCAATTGGGGTAAGCCATTCTGCGATGATGTTCCTCAGTTTCCGTAAGAGGTTGTCAGCTGTGTGCCTCTTATGGAAAGCGGTGATACAAAGCATAGCCTGCCTAGGAATGAGTTGGTGTTTGCGAGATGCTGCTACTGGTGCCGCCGCTGCTGTTATTGCTGCAGGAGGCATTACATCTACCCAGTGGGCTTTCACAGTCATATAGTCCTGAGTCTGCCCTGCTCCACTTGTCCACATGTCCGTGGTTAAGTGGACATTGGGTACAACTGCATTTTTTAGGTCACTGGTGACTCTTTTTCTGACGTCTGTGTACATTCTCGGTATCGCCTGCCTAGAGAAATGGAACCTAGATGTTATTTGGTACCGGGGACACAGTACCTCAATCAATTCTCTAATTCCTTGTGAATTAACGGTGGATACCGGACACACGTTTAACACCACCGCAGCTGCCAAGACCTGAGTTATCAGCTTTGCAGCAGGATGACTGCTGTGATATTTCATCTTCCTCGCAAAGGACTGTTGGACAGTCAATTGCTTACTGGAAGTAGTACAAGTGGCCTTCCGACTTCCCCTCTGGGATGACAATCAACTCCCAGCAGCAACAACAGCAGCGCCAGCAGCAGTAGGCGTTACACTCAAGGATGCATCGGAGGAATCCCACTCAGGAGAGGACTCGTCAGACTTGCCAGTGACATGGCCTGCAGGACTATTGGCTTTCCTGTCTAAGGAGGAAATTAACACTGAGGGAGTTGGTGATGTGGTTTGCAGGAGCTTGGTTACAAGAGGAAGGGATTTAGTTGTCAGTGGACTGCTTCCGCTGTCACCCAAAGTTTTTGAACTTGTCAATGACTTCTGATGAATGCGCTCCAGGTGACGTATAAGGGAGGATGTTCCTAGGTGGTTAATGTCCTTACCCCTACTTATTACAGCTTGACAAAGGCAACACACGGCTTGACACCTGTTGTCCGCATTTCTGTTAAAATAATTCCACACCGAAGAGGTGATTTTTTTTGTAATTTGACCAGGCATGTCAATGGCTATATTCGTCCCATGGACAACAGGTGTCTCCCCGGGTGCCTGACTTAAACAAACCACCTCACCATCAGAATCCTCCTTGTCAATTTCCTCCTCAGCACCAGCAACACCCATATCCTCATCCTGGTGTACTTCAACAGTGACATCTTCAATTTGACTATCAGGAACTGGACTGCGGGTGCTCCTTCCAGCACTTGCAGGGGGCGTGCAAATGGTGGAAGGCGCCACCTCTTCCCGTCTAGTGTTGGGAAGGTCAGGCATCGCAACCGACACAATTGGACTCTCCTTGGGGATTTGTGATTTAGAAGAACGTACAGTTCTTTGCTGTGTTTTTGCCAGCTTAAGTCATTTCATTTTTCTAGCGGGAGGATGAGTGCTTCCATCCTCATGTGAAGCTGAACCACTAGCCATGAACATAGGCCAGGGCCTCAGCCGTTCCTTGCCCCTCCGTGTTGTAAATGGCATATTGGCAAGTTTACGCTTCTCATCAGACGCTTTTAATTTAGATTTTTGGGTCATTTTACTGAACTTTTGTTTTTTGGATTTTACATGCTCTCTACTATGACATTGGGCATCGGCCTTGGCAGACGACGTTGATGGCATTCCATCGTCTCGGCCATGACTAGTGGCAGCAGCTTCAGCACGAGGTGGAAGTGGATCTTGATCTTTCCCTATTTTACCCTCCACATTTTTGTTCTCCATTTTTTAATGTGTGGAATTATATGCCAGTAATATATCAATAGCAATGGCCTACTGTACTGTACTATATATGTATACTGTTGGTCACCAAAATGCTGCACTGTAATACTAGAAGCTATAGAAAAGTATATATATTATTGTATATATCAGTACAGAGCGGTGTAACTGTGACCCATGTGTCCTGACAAGCAGTATAGAAGCTATAGAGAAGTATATATATTATTGTATATATCAATATAGAGCAGTGTAACTGTGACCCATGTGTCCTGACAAGCAGTATAGAAGCTATAGAATAGTATATATATTACTGTATAGTTATATCAGTACAGAGCGGTGTAACTGTGAAACATGTGTCCTGACAAGCAGTATAGAAGCTATAGAATAGTATATATATATTACTGTATATATATATATCAGTACAGAGCGGTGTAACTGTGACACATGTGTCCTGACAAGCAGTATAGAAGCTATAGAATAGTATATATATTACTGTATATATATATATATATATCTGTACAGAGCGGTGTAACTGTGAAACATGTGTCCTGACAAGCAGTATAGAAGCTATAGAATAGTATATATATTATTATTGTGTATATATATATCAGTACAGAGCGGTGTAACTGTGAAACATGTGTCCTGACAAGCAGTATAGAAACTATAGAATAGTATATATATTACTGTTATATATATCAGTACAGAGCGGTGTAACTGTGACACATGTGTCCTGACAAGCAGTATAGAAGCTATAGACTAGTATATATATTATTACTGTATATATATATATATATATATATATATCAGTACAGAGCGGTGTAACTGTGACACATGTGTCCTGACAAGCAGTATAGAAGCTATAGAATAGTATATATATTACTGTATATACATATCAGTACAGAGCGGTGTAACTGTGACACATGTGTTCTGACAAGCAGTATAGAAGCTATAGAATAGTATATATATTACTGTATATATATCAGTACAGAGCGGTGTAACTGTGAAACATGTGTCCTGACAAGCAGTATAGAAGCTATAGAATAGTATATATATTATTACTGTATATATATATATCAGTACAGAGTGGTGTAACTGTGAAACATGTGTCCTGACAAGCAGTATAGAAGCTATAGAATAGTATATATATTACTGTATATATATATCAGTACTACAGAGCGGTGTAACTGTGACACATGTGTCCTGACAAGCAGTATAGAAGCTATAGAATAGTATATATATTACATTTACTGTATATATATATATATATATATATATCTATCAGTACAGAGCGGTGAAACTGTAACACGTGTCCTGACAAGCAGTATAGAAGCTATAGAATAGTATATATTATTATACTGGTGGTCCCCAGTCCCCACAATGCAGCACACTGAGCACAGAGATTTGCAGCACACTGAGCACAGATATGGAGCGTTTTCAGGCAGAGAACGTAGATATTTTCAGCACACTGAGCACAGATTATTTGCAGCACACTGAGCACAGATATTTTCAGCACACTGAGCACAGATTACGGAGCTTTTCAGGGGAGAGAACGCTGCCACGTCCTCTACGTTCAATGTTCAATGCACGAGTGAAAATGGCAGCGACGCGCGGCTCCTTATATAGAATACAAATCTCGCGAGAATCCGACAGCGGGATCAGGGCTGTTTCTAGCCAATTTGGCTCCCAGTGCGAGATTTCAAAATGCGCCCCCCCCCCCCCATTGACCGTAAAAAAGCCTTATTAAAATGGGCGTGGTCTCATTAGAATGGTCATGGCCTCGTCTGGGGGAAAAAAAGTAAATAAAAAGTCCCCATTTTACACAGTGCTGCAGGCAAGTGTCCCCATTTTACACAATGCGGCAGGCAAGAGTCCCCATTTTAAACAGTACGGCAGGCAAGTGTCCCCATTTTACACAGTACGGCAGGCAAGACTCCCCATTTTACACATTACGGCAGGCAAGTGTCCCCATTTAGCACATTACGGCAGACAAGTGTCCCCATTTAGCACATTACGGCAGGCAAGTGTCCCCATTTTACACATTACGGCAGGCAAGAGTCCCCATTTTACACATTACGGCAAGCAAGAGTCCCCATTTCATACAGCACGGCAGGCAAGACTCCCCATTTTATACATTACGGCAGGCAAGGCTCCCCATTTTACACATTACGGCAGGCAAGAGTCCCCATTTCATACAGCACGGCAGGCAAGACTCCCCATTTTATACATTACGGCAGGCAAGGCTCCCCATTTTACACATTACGGCAGGCAAGAGTCCCCATTTTACACAGTACGGCAGACAGCGTCCCCCTTTTCACACATTACGGCAGGCAAGAGTCCCCCTTTTCACACATTACGGCAGGCAAGAGTCCCCATTTCATACATTGCGGCAGGCAAGACTCCCCATTTTACACATTGCGGCAGGCAAGACTCCCCATTTTACACATTGCGGCAGGCAAGACTCCCCATTTTACACATTGCGGCAGGCAAGACTCCCCATTTTACACATTGCGGCAGGCAAGACTCCCCATTTTACACATTGCGGCAGGCAAGACTCCCCATTTTACACATTGCGGCAGGCAAGACTCCCCATTTTACACATTGCGGCAGGCAAGACTCCCCATTTTACACATTGCGGCAGGCAAGGCTCCCCATTTTACACATTACGGCAGGCAAGAGTCCCCATTTCATACATTGCGGCAGGCAAGACTCCCCATTTTACACATTGCGGCAGGCAAGACTCCCCATTTTACACATTGCGGCAGGCAAGACTCCCCATTTTACACATTGCGGCAGGCAAGACTCCCCATTTTACACATTGCGGCAGGCAAGACTCCCCATTTTACACATTGCGGCAGGCAAGACTCCCCATTTTACACATTGCGGCAGGCAAGACTCCCCATTTTACACATTGCGGCAGGCAAGACTCCCCATTTTACACATTGCGGCAGGCAAGACTCCCCATTTTACACATTGCGGCAGGCAAGACTCCCCATTTTACACATTGCGGCAGGCAAGACTCCCCATTTTACACATTGCGGCAGGCAAGACTCCCCATTTTACACATTGCGGCAGGCAAGACTCCCCATTTTACACATTGCGGCAGGCAAGACTCCCCATTTTACACATTGCGGCAGGCAAGACTCCCCATTTTACACATTGCGGCAGGCAAGACTCCCCATTTTACACATTGCGGCAGGCAAGACTCCCCATTTTACACATTGCGGCAGGCAAGACTCCCCATTTCATACATTGCGGCAGGCAAGACTCCCCATTTTACACATTGCGGCAGGCAAGGCTCCCCATTTTACACATTACGGCAGGCAAGAGTCCCCATTTCATACATTGCGGCAGGCAAGACTCCCCATTTTACACATTGCGGCAGGCAAGACTCCCCATTTTACACATTGCGGCAGGCAAGACTCCCCATTTTACACATTGCGGCAGGCAAGACTCCCCATTTTACACATTGCGGCAGGCAAGACTCCCCATTTTACACATTGCGGCAGGCAAGACTCCCCATTTTACACATTGCGGCAGGCAAGACTCCCCATTTTACACATTGCGGCAGGCAAGACTCCCCATTTTACACATTGCGGCAGGCAAGACTCCCCATTTTACACATTGCGGCAGGCAAGACTCCCCATTTTACACATTGCGGCAGGCAAGACTCCCCATTTTACACATTGCGGCAGGCAAGACTCCCCATTTTACACATTGCGGCAGGCAAGACTCCCCATTTTACACATTGCGGCAGGCAAGACTCCCCATTTTACACATTGCGGCAGGCAAGACTCCCCATTTTACACATTGCGGCAGGCAAGACTCCCCATTTTACACATTGCGGCAGGCAAGACTCCCCATTTTACACAGTGCGGCAGGCAAGACTCCCCATTTTACACAGTGCGGCAGGCAAGACTCCCCATTTTACACAGTGCGGCAGGCAAGACTCCCCATTTTACACAGTGCGGCAGGCAAGACTCCCCATTTTACACAGTGCGGTAGGCAAGAGTTCCCATTTTACACAGTGCGGTAGGCAAGAGATCCCATTTTACACAGTGCGGCAGGCAAGAGTTCCCATTTTACACAGTGCGGCAGGCAAGTGTCCCCATTTTTAAATAAAGTAAGGTGACATTATAGGCTCCTTTGCACACCACCCTTTAATTAACAAAAAAAAAGGGAAGGGAGGAAGGGAGGGGAGGTAAAATAGCAGGCATGACATGAATAACTACCCCACCCTGCAAAATAAACACACACATTGGCACCATTTAAAACATAAAGTTGAATTATAGGATTCCATGTTTCCGCGGAGCCCCTCTCTCACACACACACACACACACACACACACACAAAGGGGGGGGGGGGGGGAGGGAATCGCAGGCTCCATCTACAGCCTACATTAACTACATCAAGAAAATTACCACAAAAAGCCAGCAGTCTGATTGTGACTGTGAGAGACTGCTGGGCTGGCTGCAGAATACTCACTGCGCGGTCCGGTCAGTGGGTCACGGTGTGAGTGCTGCGGCCTGTCCGTCACGGTCCTCCTCCCCTAACACCGCCGCCGCACGCACCCCTTGAAAAGCTGCCTCCAGCTGCAGTGAGTGACTCCTCCGCAGGGCCTCCACTCCGTTAGCCTGAGCCGCTCTGACCTGGTGCCTAAGTAAGTGCCGCACTGGTCACTTATGAAAAGGCGCCCACCCGCTCCTCTGCGGCGTCTACCTTTACCAGTTAAATCCCCGGCGTGTGACGTCATGACGTCACTACGTAATTGCGTCAGACTGTAATACTCCGCCCAGTGAGCGGAGTAAAATTGAGGGCCGGGGGGAGGCAGGAGTTTGAAGGCAGCAGCCCCCAGCAGGAGCCGCGGCGGGCGCCCCGTGCAAATGCACGGCTCGCACGCCTGTAGAAACGGCCCTGAGCGGGATGATGACGTTCGGGCGCGTTCTTGTTAACCGAGCAAGGCGGGAAGATCCGAGGCTGCCTCAGACCCGTGTAAAATGGGTGAAGTTCGGGGGGGTTCGGATCTCAACGAACCGAACCCGCTCATCTCTAGTAGCAGACGGAACATATCATGAACGGGATGAGAATAGTCATCAATAATCCTCCCCGCCCTCTTCATTACCCTTGCCCGATAGACATCCTCGACTGCCGGAAGATTTGTTCCTATGATTTTTTCAGCAAACCTTACAACCCGCTGTAGCCTATTTTTGTTGTGGATTGAGGCAGAGCCAAACCAGACTATTATTGAGGAGCAGAGGACGGATTGAATGATTGCCGAGTAGAAGAGGATTAGAAGTTCTTGCAGCAATTTTAATTTCCTAAATTGACGTAGAAAGTACAGTCTCTGCTGGGCTTTCCCCAGAATACCCTCGATATTAGACTTCCACTTAAGGTCATTGCAGATTGAGGAACCCAGGCATAGGCGTGCGCAGCACATTTTATTAGGGGGTGCACCGTCAGAGGGGTGTGTCTAGCACCGCCTTTTGGGCGTGTCTAGCACATCTATTGACGGTCAACACAATATAAATATCTACCCAGGTACCAATCCTAATAATGCAGATACATTGTCAGATGTTGTTGTGTGCACAAAACAAACACCCCTGATGGCACTCACTGCAATTACAGTGCCCCTCCTCAGCCTGGTCTGGCTCCCCCTCTCTTTCCCCTGCAAGCTGCAGCAGCTTACTTACAAGTCAGTCACTCACTGACACTGACAGTCGCAGACTAGTACTGCTGCTGCTGCTGGAAAAACGAGTGACGCTGGCCAGTATTGAATTTGTCTTCCTAAGAGGAACGCTGGCTGCATGCTGATCCTCATCAGTGGCTGGCATTGGCATAGCATAGAAGGAGAGAGGTGGGCATGTGGCGGGTGTGGCAGGTGGGTGTGCGAGCAGCATGATGTAATCACATCACATCATGCTGTTTTTGACATGGAGGTGGAGTCGGGAGTTTGTGTCACCCTGGATTAACCCAGGCATCCGGTCAATAATGCAGTCCTGACAGGGTGCAGCGCAGAGGGAACAGTAATGAGTCTGCTCGGCGATCGCTGCATCAGGCATGTGAGATCGGGGTGCCGGACATTAGGGGGTGCCTGTGCGCACCAGGCACCCCCCCTGCGCACACCTATGAACCCAGGAATCGGAAGGTTTCCACCACAGTTACTACGTTGTCTGCAATTGTGAGTGGAGGGAGTGGTGAGGGGTGTTTCCTGAAGTCGATAATCATTTCAACCGTTTTTAGTGTGTTTAACTCGAGATTATAAGCCTTGCACCAGGTGTCCAGCTGCATAACCTCCCTCGCTATCCCTGATAAGTCCAATAAGCGTGGTATCGTCCGCAAATTTGAGGAGTTTCACAGATTTGTCTTCAGAAATGCAGTCGTTGGTTTATAGTGAGAATAGGAAGGGGGAAATAACACATCCCTGCGGAGCGCCCGTGCTTGTTGTCCTGACACCAGAGGTGAAAATCCCCATCTTGACCCGTTGCTCCCTGTTCGTTAAAAAATTCACCATCCAGGAGCATAGCAATTCTGATACCCCTGAGCTGTGCAGTTTAGGATGTAAAATGCCTGGAATAATAGTATTGAATGCAGAGCTGAAGTCCACAAACAGAACCCTCGCATAGACACCTGGCAAATCCAGATGCTGCATAATGAAGTGCAGACCCAGATTCATCGCATCCTCTGCTGATCTGTTTGCCCTGTAGGCGAACTGCAGAAGGTCGAGGACTGTACCTGCCGTGGACAGATGATTCAGTATCAGTTGTTCCAGCATCTTCATCACCACCGAAGTTAGTGCAACCGGCCTGTAATTGTTCAGGTTGCCGTGAGCGGAATATTTCTTCGGTACTGGTATAATGAGCGAGCGTTTAAGGCAGGGACGTGCAGTCAGGGGAGGCAGGGGAGGCAGTGCCTCCCCTGTCATTAATGATTAAAATATTATAAAGAAGATACTTATGACACATATTCTGTGTCATGAGTATCTGCTTTATATTATCCTAATCGTACCTCCTGTCTAAAATGTGTTTGGGAGGCACCGATCGTGGTGCCTCCCTGTCAGATAGGGAAAGGTATGGAGAGCGGGGGGCGGGCACGGGCGGGGCCTAGCAATGGGCATTAAAAGCCCATTGAAATAACATGGGAAAGCGGCACCATTAGAGGTGCCGCTTTCACACAGGGACGTGCTTTCAACCTATGAAAGCACGTCCCCTGTCAGTCAGGCCACAGTGATTGGCCAGCGGATCCGTCACTGGATCCGCTGTCAATCACTATTGTGGGCGCGGCGGAGGTGCGGGTGTCGGCGGAGCTGCTGGCGGCGGAGGTGCGGGTGTCGGCGGAGAGAGGTGCTGGCGGCAGAGGTGCAGGTGTCGGCAGAGGTGATGGCCGTGGAGGTGCGGGCGACGGAGGTGCAGGCGGCCGGGCAGGGGCGGCGGTGCAGAGTTTGGGTAGCGGAGCGGTACCAATTTCAAAAATGGCACCATAGCGTCATTTTTGAAATTCAAGATGGCCGCCGCGAGCCAATCACGGCTCGCAGCGTCATCGCCCCGCCCCCTCCGGCTGACTTATATAAGCCAGCGCGAGGGAGCGGCTGTCAGTCCGACGGTGGAGGAGGAGCGGAGAAGAGCTCCTGAAGGCAGCAGACGTCGGAAGTCCTGGATGGGCGGCGGCTATGCAAAAGAGCTTAAAGGCAGCCGTCTCCCAGGTGAATACGCCGGAGGAAGACGCTGGAAGCCCTGGGGAGGTGGCGCCCCCCAGGTGAAGACATCGGAAGCCCTGGGGAGGCGGCGGCCATGCAAAAGAGCTTAAAGGCCACCGCCCACAGGTGAAGACCCTGTCAAATAAACTATTTTTTTTTAAAGAGACTGGTTTTTTCATTTTAATATTTTCTTTACAGGTGGAGAACAGGTGCCAGCAGGCCATTTATGTCCGGGCATGCTGGCACTTGTGGTTCTCCATGAGCCAGCATGCTGGGGCAGGCTTGCTGGGACCTGTTGGCCACCTGTAAAGAACAATATTACTGTTCTTTACAGGTTGACCACAGGTGCCAGCGGGCCATTTATGTCCAGGCATGCTGGCACTTGTGGTTTTCCAAGTGCCGGCATGCTGGGGCAGGCTTGCTGGGACCTGTAGGGCACCTGTCAAGAACAATATTAACAATGAACCCCGCACCCACCGCCACCAGGGGTGCGGGGCATAGCACTGGGCTATCAGCTCAGTGCTGGTTGTTGCTCGGGAGAGGGACCCCATTTTCATTTTTTGGGGTCCCCACTTCTGAGGAATTCCAGCCCTGGGCTGACTGGTTTGGGGGGGCAGATTAATGTTATGGCAGGGGGACCCCACACCGAGTGTCTCCCCTGCTATGGCATTACCCCCCCCCCCCCCCCCCCGGCTGGTTCTGCCCGGTGCTGGTTTCACGAATGTGGGGGTGGGGCTACACTGTTTTTTTTTTTTTTTTTTTGGGGGGGGGGGGGGGGTTTGGCTGCTTGTGCCTCCCCAGCCACCGACCTCACCGCACACCACTGGTTTAAGGCAAGCTGGGACCTCACAATTTCCAAGCGACCGGTTGAAAATGGCTGTGAAGACCAGGGCCAACTGTTCGGCGCATATTTTTAGGGTGGATGGAGACACACCATCTGGGCCAGGTGCCTTCCTAGGCTTCAATCTTCTAAACAGGTTAGCCACCTCAGTTGCCTCCACCTGAAGAGTGGGCAGGGTGTCCTGGGAGTGAGGGGTGGCATCTGCCAAAGCCACCAGCGCTGCGTCGGGATGAGTCGGAGTGTTGCTAGCGTCATGGGACTTTTCAAATCTGTAGTAAAAGTCATTCAGTTGCTCTGCCAGCTGTTGGCTAGAGCCGGAGCAGGGAGTGGAACCCTTGAAGTTGGTGGTAGCCTTCAGGCCCTGCCATACCGATCTAGGGTCGTTGTTTGAGAATTTGGTTACTAGCTTGTCGGCATACCGTTTCTTTGCCGCCCTGATCTCTCTAGTTAGGGTATTCCTGGTTTGTCTGTACCTGATTTTATCCTCACTCCTGTGCGCCTCCTCCTTGGCGAGGCGTAGTTGCTTGAGATTAGTGGTAAACCAAACCATTCTCAGTGTTCGTGTCTTGTGCTGTATTTGTCCAGTCACAGTAGTTGTGTGCTCTTGCTGCCATACGTCCATTGCTGCTGTGTTGTGCTGCATCAGATCAGTGATGGTGTATTGTGCTGCATCAGTCCAATGGTAGTGTCCTGTGCATCAGCCATCAGTCATACCAGTGACCAGGCAGTCACAGTTGTTATGTCCTCTTGCTGCCATATGTCCATTGCTGCTGTGTTGTGCTGCATCAGTTCAGTGATGGTGTATTGCTCTGCATCAGACCAGTGGTAGTGTCCTGTGCATCAGCCATCAGTCATTCCAGTGACCAGGCAGTCACAGTGGTATACTCTGCAGCCACATATCCACTGCTGCCGTATAACAATAATAACAAGCCCCTTACAGTGTTGCTGTGTTGTCCTGCATCAGACAAGTGGTAGTGTCCTGTGCATCAGCCATCAGTCATTCCAGTGACCAGGCAGTCACAGTGGTATACTCTGCAGCCATATGTCCACTGCTGCAGTATAATAATAATAACAACAAAACTCTTACAGTGTTGCTGTGTTGTCCTGCAGCAAACAAGTGGTAGTGTCCTGTGCATCAGCCATCAGTCATTTCAGTGACCAGGTAGTCACAGTGGTATACTCTGCAGTGATATGTGTGTCCCCTGCTGCCATATAATAATAAATTATAATAACAACAAGTCCCTTACAGTGTTGCTGTGTTGTCCTGCATCAGACCAGTGGTAGTGTCCTGTGCATCAGCCATCAGTAATTCCAGTGACCAGGCAGTCACAGTGGTATACTCTGCTGCCATATGTCCAGTGCAGCTGTATAATAACAAGTCCCTTACAGTGTTGCTGACTGTGTTGTCCTGCATCAGACCAGTGGTAGTGTCCTGTGCATCAGACATCAGTCATTCCAGTGATCAGGCAGTCACAGTGGTATACTCTGCAACCATATGTCCACTGCTGCCGTATAATATTAGTAATAACAACAACATCAAGTCCCTTACAGTGTTGCTGTGTTGTTCTGCATCAGACCAGTGATTTTGTCCTATGCATCAGCAATCAGTCATTCCAGTGACCAGGCAGTCACAGTGGTATACTCTGCAACCATATGTCCACTGCTGCCATATAATAACAACAACAACAACAACAACAACAAGCCCCTTACAGTGTTGCTGTGTTGTCCTGCATCAGACCAGTGGTAGTGTCCTGTGCATCACCCATCAGTCATTCCAGTGACCAGACAGTCACAGTGGTATACTCTGCTGCCATATGTCCACTGCTGCCGTATAATATTAGTAATAACAACAACATCAAGTCCCTTACAATGTTGCTGTGTTGTTCTGCATCAGACCAGTGATTTTGTCCTATGCATCAGCAATCAGTCATTCCAGTGACCAGGCAGTCACAGTGGTATACTCTGCAACCATATGTCCACTGCTGCCATATAATAACAACAACAACAACAACAACAACAACAACAACAACAAGCCCCTTACAGTGTTGCTGTGTTGTCCTGCATCAGACAAGTGGTAGTGTCCTGTGCATCAGCCATCAGTCATTCCAGTGACCAGGCAGTCACAGTGGTATACTCTGCAGTCATTTGTCCACTGCTGCCGTATAATAATAAATTAAAATAACAAGTCCCTTACAGTGTTGCTGTGTTGTCCTGCATCAGACCAGTGGTAGTGTCCTGTGCATCAGCCATCAGTCATTACAGTGACCAGGCACTCACAGTGGTATACTCTGCAGTCATATGTCCACTGCTGCTGTATAATAATAATAAATAATAAAAACAAGCCCCTTACAGTGTTGCTGTGTTGTCCTACATCAGACCAGTGGTAGTGTCCTGTGCATCAGCCATCAATCATTCCAGTGACAAGGCAGTCATTGGGGTATATTCTGCAGTCATATGTCCACTGCTGACACATAATAATAAATTATAATAACAACAAGTCCCTTACAGTGTTGCTGTGTTGTCCTGCATCAGACCTGTGGTAGTGTCCTGTGCATCAGCCATCAGTCATTCCAGTGACCAGGCAGTCACTGTGGTATACTCTGCTGCCATATGTTCACTGCTGCCGTATAATATTAATAACAACAACAACAACAACATCAAGTCCCTTACAGTGTTGCTGTGTTGTTCTGCATCAGATCAGTGATTTTGTCCTATGCATCAGCCATCAGTCATTCCAGTGACCAGGCAGTCACAGTGGTATACTCTGCTGCCATATGTCCAGTGATGCTGTATAATAATAATAAGTCCCTTACAGTGTTGCAGACTGTGTTTTCCTGTATTAGACGAGTGGTAGTGTCCTGTGCATCAGCCATCAGTCATTCCAGTGACGAGGCAGTCACAGTGGTATACTCTGCAACCATTTGTCCACTGCTGCCGTATAATAATAAATTAAAAAAACAAGTCAATTACAGTGTTGCTGTGTTGTCCTGCATCAGACCAGTGGTAGTGTCCTGTGCATCAGCCATCAGTCATTGCAGTGACCAGGCACTCACAGTGGTATACTCTGCAGTCATATGTCCGCTGCTGCTGTATAATAATAATAAATAATAAAAACAAGCCCCTTACAGTGTTGCTGTGTTGTCCTGCATCAGACCAGTGGTAGTGTCCTGTGCATCAGCCATCAGTCATTCCAGTGACCAGGCAGTCACAGTGGTATACTCTGCAACCATATGTCCACTGCTGCCGTATAATATTAGTAACAACAACATCAAGTCCCTTACAGTGTTGCTGTGTTGTTCTGCATCAGACCAGTGATTTTGTCCTATGCATCAGCCATCAGTCATTCCAGTAACCAGGCAGTCACAGTGGTGTACTCTGCTGCCATATGTCCAGTGATGCTGTATAATAATAATAATAAGTCCCTTACAGTGTTGCTGACTGTGTTGTCCTGTATCAGACCAGTGGTAGTGTCCTGTGCATCAGCCATCAGTCATTCCAGTGACCAGGCAGTCACAGTGGTATACTCTGCAGTCATATGTCCACTGCTGCCATATAATAATAAATTAAAATAACAAGTCCCTTACAGTGTTGCTGTGTTGTACTGCATCAGACCAGTGGTAGTGTCCTGTGCATCAGCCATCAGTCATTACAGTGACCAGGCACTCACAGTGGTATACTCTGCAGTCATGTCCACTGCTGCCGTATAATAATAATAAATAAAAAAACAAGCCCCTTACATACAGTGTTGCTGTGTTGTCCTGCATTAGACCAGTGGTAGTGTCCTATGCATCAGCCATCAGTCATTCCAGTGACCAGGCAGTCACAGTGGTATACTCTGCTGCCATATGTCCAGTGATGCTGTATAATAATAATAAGTCCCTTACAGTGTTGCTGACTGTGTTGTCCTGCATCAGACTAGTGGTAGTGTCCTGTGCATCAGCCATCAGTCATTACAGTGACCAGGCACTCACAGTGGTATACTCTGCAGTCATATGTCCACTGCTGCTATATAATAATAATAAATAATAAAAACAAGCCCCTTACAGTGTTGCTGTGTTGTCCTGCATCAGACCAGTGGTAGTGTCCTGTGCATCAGCCATCAGTCATTCCAGTGACCAGGCAGTCACAGTGGTATACTCTGCTGCCATATGTCCACTGCTGCCATATAATATTAATAACAACAACATCAAGTCCCTTACAGTGTTGCTGTGTTGTTCTGCATCAGAACAGTAATTTTGTCCTATGCATCAGCCATCAGTCATTCCAGTAACCAGGCAGTCACAGTGGTGTACTCTGCTGCCATATGTCCAGTGATGCTGTATAATAATAATAATAAGTCCCTTACAGTGTTGCTGACTGTGTTGTCCTGTATCAGACCAGTGGTAGTGTCCTGTGCATCAGCCATCAGTCATTACAGTGACCAGGCAGTCACAGTGGTATACTCTGCAGTCATATGTCCACTGCTGCCGTATAATAATAAATTAAAATAACAAGTCCCTTACAGTGTTGCTGTGTTGTTCTGCATCAGACCAGCGGTATTGTCCTGTGCATCAGCCATCAGTCATTCCAGTGACCAGGCAGTCACAGTGGTATACTCTGCTGCCATATGTCCACTGCTGCCGTATAATATTAATAACAACAACATCAAGTTCTGCATCAGAACAGTGATTTTGTCCTATGCATCAGCCATCAGTCATTCCAGTGACCAGGCAGTCACAGTAGTATACTCTGCTGCCATATGTCCAGTGCTGCTGTATAATAATAACAACAACAAGTCCCTTACAGTGTTGCTGACTGTGTTGTCCTGTATCAGAGCAGTGGTAGTGTCCTGTGCATCAGCCATCAGTCATTCCAGTGACCAGGCAGTCAAAGTGGTATACTCTGCAACCATATGTCCACTGCTGCCATATAATAATAACAACAAGTCCCTTACAGTGTTGCTGCATTGTCCTGCATCAGACCAGTGGTAGTGTCCTGTGCATCAGCCATCAGTCATTCTAGTGACCAGGCAGTCACAGCGGTATACTCTGCTGCCATATGTCCAGTGATCCTGTGCCTTATATTGTGTTTTATATAGAGATGAGCGGGTTCGGTTCCTCGGAATCCGAACCCCCCCGAACTTCTGCCTTTTTACACGGGTCCGAGGCAGACTCGGATCTTCCCGCCTTGCTCGGTTAACCCGAGCGCGCCCGAACGTCATCATCCCGCTGTTGGATTCTCGCGAGGCTCGGATTCTATCGCGAGACTCGGATTCTATATAAGGAGCCGCGCATCGCCGCCATTTTCACACGTGCATTGAGATTGATAGGGAGAGGACGTGGCTGGCGTCCTCTCCGTTAGAATAGATAGAGACACTTGAGTTGATTTACTACTAACTTAGTAATTTTGGGGAGCATTAGGAGTACTCAGAGTGCAGAGTTTTGCTGATAGTTACTAGTGACCACCACCAGTTTTATTTATTATTTAATATAATCCGTTCTCTGCCTGAAAAAAAAACGATACACAGTCACATACCATATCTGTGCTCAGCCTCAGTGTGCTGCATGATAATATCATCTATGTATATCTGACTGTGCTGAGTGCTCACTGCTCACACAGCTGAATTGTGGGGGAGACTGAGGTGCAGTTATAGCAGGAGTACAGTGCACACTTTTGCTGCCAGTGTGACTGACCAGTGACCACCAGTATATTGTCTGCCTGAAAAAGTTAAACACTCCTGTGGTGTTTTTTTTTTATTTTATTCTATAAACGCATTCTGCTGACAGTGTCCAGCAGGTCCGTCATTCATTATATTATATAAATATTTACCTGCAGTAGTGTTATATTTTTTTGGTTCATCTCTATCATCTTTATCATCTCTATATTAGCAGACGCAGTACGGTAGTCCACGGCTGTGGCTACCTCTGTGTCGTCAGTGCTCGTCCATAATTGTATACCTACCTGTGGTGGGGTTTATTTTTCTATCTTCTTCATACTAGTAGTTTAGGAGTCTGCTGACAGTGTCCAGCAGGTCCGTCATTATATTATATATACCTGCAGTAGTGATATATATATATTTTTTATATCATTATCATCTCTATACTAGCAGACGCAGTACGGTAGTCCACGGCTGTAGCTACCTCTGTGTCGTCAGTGCTCGTCCATAATTGTATACCTACCTGTGGTGGGGTTTATTTTTCTATCTTCTTCATACTAGTAGTTTAGGAGTCTGCTGACAGTGTCCAGCAGGTCCGTCATTATATTATATATACCTGCAGTAGTGATATATATATATTTTTTATATCATTATCATCTCTATACTAGCAGACGCAGTACGGTAGTCCACGGCTGTAGCTACCTCTGTGTCGTCAGTGCTCGTCCATAATTGTATACCTACCTGTTGTGGGGTTTTTGTTTTCTATCTTCTTCATACTAGTAGTTTAGGAGTCTGCTGACAGTGTCCAGCAGGTCCGTCATTATATTATATATACCTGCAGTAGTGATATATATATATTTTTTATATCATTATCATCTCTATACTTGCAGACGCAGTACGGTAGTCCACGGCTGTAGCTACCTCTGTGTCGTCAGTGCTCGTCCATAATTGTATACCTACCTGTGGTGGGGTTTATTTTTCTATCTTCTTCATACTAGTAGTTTAGGAGTCTGCTGACAGTGTCCAGCAGGTCCGTCATTATATTATATATACCTGCAGTAGTGATATATATATATATTTTTTATATCATTATCATCTCTATACTAGCAGACGCAGTACGGTAGTCCACGGCTGTAGCTACCTCTGTGTCGTCAGTGCTCGTCCATAATTGTATACCTACCTGTGGTGGGGTTTTTTTTTTCTATCTTCATCATACTAGTAGTTTAGGAGTCTGCTGACAGTGTCCAGCAGGTCCGTCATATTATATATACCTGCAGTAGTGATATATATATATTTTTTATATCATTATCATCTCTATACCAACAGACGCAGTACGGTAGTCCACGGCTGTAGCTACCTCTGTGTCGTCAGTCACTCGTCATCCATAAGTATACTAGTATCCATCCATCTCCATTGTTTACCTGAGGTGCCTTTTAGTTGTGCCTATTAAAATATGGAGAACAAAAATGTTGAGGTTCCAAAAATAGGGAAAGATCAAGATCCACTTCCACCTCGTGCTGAAGCTACTGTCACTAGTCATGGCCGAGACGATGAAATTCCATCAACGTCGTCTGCCAAGGCCGATGCCCAATGTCATAGTACAGAGCATGTAAAATCCAAAACACAAAATATCAGTAAAAAAAGGACTCAAAAATCTAAAATAAAATCGTCGGAGGAGAAGCGTAAACTTGCCAATATGCCATTTACCACACAGAGTGGCAAGGAACGGCTGAGGCCCTGGCCTATGTTCATGGCTAGTGGTTCAGCTTCACATGAGGATGGAAGCACTCAGCCTCTCGCTAGAAAAATGAAAAGACTTAAGCTGGCAAAAGCACAGCAAAGAACTGTGCGTTCTTCGAAATCACAAATCCACAAGGAGAGTCCAATTGTGTCGGTTGCGATGCCTGACCTTCCCAACACTGGACGTGAAGAGCATGCGCCTTCCACCATTTGCACGCCCCCTGCAAGTGCTGGAAGGAGCACCCGCAGTCCAGTTCCTGATAGTCAGATTGAAGATGTCAGTGTTGAAGTACACCAGGATGAGGAGGATATGGGTGTTGCTGGCGCTGGGGAGGAAATTGACAAGTAGGATTTTGATGGTGAGGTGGTTTGTTTAAGTCAGGCACCCGGGGAGACACCTGTTGTCCGTGGGAGGAATATGGCCATTGACATGCCTGGTGAAAATACCAAAAAAATCAGCTCTTCGCTGTGGAAGTATTTCAACAGAAATGCGGACAACAGGTGTCAAGCCGTGTGTTGCCTCTGTCAAGCTGTAATAAGTAGGGGTAAGGACGTTAACCACCTCGGAACATCCTCCCTTATACGTCACCTGCAGCGCATTCATCATAAGTCAGTGACAAGTTCAAAAACTTTGGGCGACAGCGGAAGCAGTCCACTGACCAGTAAATCCCTTCCTCTTGTAACCAAGCTCACGCAAACCACCCCACCAACTCCCTCAGTGTCAATTTCCTCCTTCCCCAGGAATGCCAATAGTCCTGCAGGCCATGTCACTGGCAATTTTGACGAGTCCTCTCCTGCCTGGGATTCCTCCGATGCATCCTTGCGTGTAACGCCTACTGCTGCTGGCGCTGCTGTTGTTGCTGCTGGGAGTCGATGGTCATCCCAGAGGGGAAGTCGTAAGACGACTTTTACTACTTCCACCAAGCAATTGACTGTCCAACAGTCCTTTTCGAGGAAGATGAAATATCACAGCAGTCATCCTGCTGCAAAGCGGATAACTGAGGCCTTGGCATCCTGGGTGGTGAGAAACGTGGTTCCGGTATCCATCATTACTGCAGAGCCAACTATAGACTTGTTTGGGGTACTGTGTCTCCGGTACCAAATACCATCTAGGTTCCATTTCTCTAGGCAGGCGATACCGAAAATGTACACAGACCTCAGAAAAAGACTCACCAGTGTCCTAAAAAATGCAGTTGTACCCAATGTCCACTTAACCACGGACATGTGGACAAGTGGAGCAGGGCAGACTCAGGACTATATGACTGTGACAGCCCACTGGGTAGATGTATTGACTCCCGCCGCAAGAACAGCAGCGGCGGCACCAGTAGCAGCATCTCGCAAACGCCAACTCTTTCCTAGGCAGGCTACGCTTTGTATCACCGCTTTCCAGAATACGCACACAGCTGAAAACCTCTTACGGCAACTGAGGAAGATCATCGCAGAATGGCTTACCCCAATTGGACTCTCCTGTGGATTTGTGGCATCGGACAACGCCAGCAATATTGTGTGTGCATTAAATATGGGCAAATTCCAGCACGTCCCATGTTTTGCATATACCTTGAATTTGGTGGTGCAGAATTATTTAAAAAACGACAGGGGAGTGCAAGAGATGCTGTCGTGGCCAGAAGAATTGCGGGACACTTTCGGCGTACAGGCACCACGTACAGAAGACTGGAGCAACACCAAAAACACCTGAACCTGCCCTGCCATTATCTGAAGCAAGAAGTGGTAACGAGGTGGGATTCAACCCTCTATATGCTTCAGAGGTTGGAGGAGCAGCAAAAGGCCATTCAAGCCTATACAACTGACCACGATATAGGAGGTGGAATGCACCTGTCTCAAGCGCAGTGGAGAATGATTTCAACGTTGTGCAAGGTTCTGCAACCTTTTGAACTTGCCACACGTGAAGTCAGTTCAGACACTGCCAGCCTGAGTCAGGTCATTCCCCTCATCAGGCTTTTGCAGAAGAAGCTGGAGACATTGAAGGAGGAGCTAACACTGAGCGATTCCGCTAGGCATGTGGGACTTGTGGATGGAGCCCTTAATTCGCTTAACAAGGATTCACGGGTGGTCAATCTGTTGAAATCAGAGCACTACATTTTGGCCACCGTGCTCGATCCTAGATTTAAAACCTACCTTGGATCTCTCTTTCCGGCAGACACAAGTCTGCAGGGGTTCAAAGAACTGCTGGTGAGAAAATTGTCAAGTCAAGCGGAACGCGACCTGTCAACATCTCCTCCTTCACATTCTCCCGCAACTGGGGGTGCGAGGAAAAGGCTCAGAATTCCGAGCCCACCCGCTGGTGGTGATGCAGGGCAGTCTGGAGCGACTGCTGATGCTGACATCTGGTCCGGACTGAAGGACCTGCCAACGATTACGGACATGTCGTCTACTGGCACTGCATATTATTCTCTCTCCATTGAAAGAATGGTGGAGGATTATATGAGTGACCGCATCCAAGTAGGCACGTCAGAGAGTCCGTACGTATACTGGCAGGAAAAAGAGGCAATTTGGAGGCCCTTGCACAAACTGGCTTTATTCTACCTAAGTTGCCCTCCAACAAGTGTGTACTCCGAAAGAGTGTTTAGTGCCGCCGCTCACCTTGTCAGCAATCGGCGTACGAGGTTACTTCCAGAAAATGTGAAGAAGATGATGTTCATTAAAATGAATTATAATCAATTCCTCCATGGAGACATTCACCAGCAGCAATTGCCTCCACAAAG
The DNA here is from genome assembly GCF_028390025.1 of Pseudophryne corroboree. Classification (NCBI taxonomy): domain Eukaryota; kingdom Metazoa; phylum Chordata; class Amphibia; order Anura; family Myobatrachidae; genus Pseudophryne; species Pseudophryne corroboree. The sequence goes on from NC_086445.1 coordinate 761,299,059, forward strand.
TACACAGGGAGCTGTGATGGTGGATTCCAGTGGGGACGAATTGATAATCTGTGAGGAGGGGGATGTACACGGTGATGAATCGGAGGATGATGATGAGGTGGACATCTTGCCTCTGTAGAGCCAGTTTGTGCAAGGAGAGATTAATTGCTTCTTTTTTGGTGGGGGTCCAAACCAACCCATCATTTCAGTCACAGTCGTGTGGCAGACCCTGTCACTGAAATGATGGGTTGGTTAAAGTGTGCATGTCCTGTTTATACAACATAAGAGTGGGTGGGAGGGCCCAAGGACAATTCCATCTTGCACCTCTTTTTTCTTTCATTTTTATTTGCGTCAAGTGCTGTTTGGGGAGTGTTTTTTGGAAGGGCCATCCTGCGTGACACTGCAGTGCCACTCCTAGATGGGCCAGGTGTTTGTGTCGGCCACTTGGGTCGCTGAGCTTAGTCATCCAGCGACCTCGGTGCAAATTTTAGGACTAAAAATAATATTGTGAGGTGTGAGGTGTTCAGAATAGACTGAAAATGAGTGGAAATTATGGTTATTGAGGTTAATAATACTTTGGGATCAAAATGACCCCCAAATTCTATGATTTAAGCTGTTTTTTAGGGTTTTTTGAAAAAAACACCCGAATCCAAAACACACCCGAATCCGACAAAAAAAATTCGGTGAGGTTTTGCCAAAACGCGTTCGAACCCAAAACACGGCCACGGAACCGAACCCAAAACCAAAACACAAAACCCGAAAAATTTCCGGTGCACATCTCTATAAATAACTCCAGAAAAATAATGGGGAACAAAAGTTTTGAGGATAAAATAAGGAAAGATCAAGAACCACTTCCTCCTAGTGCTGAAGCTGCTACCATTAGCCATGACACAGACAATGAAATACCATCAACGTCATCTGCCAAGGCCGATGCCCAATGTGATAGTGGAGGGCATGTAAAATCCAAAAAGCCAAAGTTCAGTAAAAAGACCCAAAAAAATAAATTTAAATAGTCTGAGTAGAAACGTAAACTTGCCAATATGCCATTTACGACACGGAGTGGCAAGGAACGGCTAAGGCCCAGGCCTATGTTCATGACTAGTGGCTCAGCTTCACAGGATGATGGAAGCCCTCATCCTCCCACTAGAAAAATTAAAAGAGTTAAGTTGGAAAAAGCACAGAAAAGATCTGTGCGTTCTGAGATGGTATCACAAATCCCCAAGGAGAGTCCAAAGGTGTCGGCGGTTCCGATGCCTGACCTTCCCAACACTAAATGGGAAGAGGAGGCTCCTTCCATCATTTGCACACCCCCTGCAAGTGCTGGAAGGAGCACCCACAGTTCAGTTCCTGATATTCAAATTGAAGATGTCACTGTTGAAGTACACTAGGATGAGGATATGGGTGTTGCTGGCGCTGAGGAGGAAGTTGAGAATGAGGATTCAGATTGTGATGTGGTTTGTTTAAATGAGGCACCCGGGGAGACACCTGTTGTCTGTGGGATGAAGAAGCCCATTGTGATGCCTGGTAAAAATACCAAAAAAGCCACCTCTTTGGTGTGAAATTATTTCTCCACAAATCCGGACAAAAGGTGTCAAGCCGTGTATTGCCTCTGTCAATCTGTAATAAGTAGGGGTAAGGATGTTAACCACCTAGGAACATCCTCCCTTATACTTTACGTCACCTGCAGCGCATTCATCAGAAATCAGTGTCAAGTCGTAAAACTTTGGGTAAAAGTGTAAGCAGTCCACTGACACTTAAATCCCTTCTTCCTCTTGTAACCAAGCTCCTGCAAGCCACAGTACCAACTCCCTCAACGTCAACTTCCTCCTCAGCCATGAACATCAGTAGTCCTGCAGGCCATGTCACTGGCAAGACTGACGAGTCCTCTCCTAACAGGGATTCCTCCAGAGGATCCTTGAGTGGTACACCTGCTGTTGCTGCTGCTGCTGCTGTTGTTGCTACTGGGAGTCGATCGTCATCCCAGAGGGGAAGTCGGAAGACCACTTGTACTACTTCCAGTAAGCAATTGACTGTCCAACAGTCCTTTGTGAGGAAGATGAAATATGACAGCAGTCATCCTGTTGCAAAGTGGATAACTGAGGCCTTGACACTTATGTTGGTGTTAGACATGAGTCCGGTATCCGCCATTAGGTCAGTGGGATTTAGACAATTGATGGAGGTACTGTGTCCCCGGTACCAAATCCCATCTAGGTTCCACTTCACTAGGCAGGCGATACTGAGAATGTGCAGAGACGTCAGAAAAAGTGTCACCAGTGTCCTAAAACATGCGGTTGTATCCAGTGTCCACTTAACCACGGACATGTGGACAAGGGCAGACTAAGGACTATATGACTGTGACAGCCCACTGTGTAGATGTATTGCCTTCCGCAACAAAAACAGCAGCATCACCAGTAGCAGCATCTCACAAATCCATACTCTTTTCTAAGCAGGTTACGCTGTGTAAGAGGCACACCGCTAACAACCTCTTACGGAAACTGAGGGACATCATCGCATTGGCTTACCCCACTTAAACTCTCCTGGGGATTTGTGATATCAGACAACGCCACCAATATTGTGCGTGCATTACAACTGGGCAAATTCTAGCACGTCCCATGTTTTGCACCTACAATTAATTTGGTGGTGCAGAATGTTTTGAAAAATGACAGGGTTGTACAGGAGATGCTGTCGGTAGCCTGAAAAATTGCGGGCCACTTTCGACATTCTGCCACTGCGTACCGAAGACTGAAGCACCAGTAAAAACTCCTAAACGTACCATGCCATCAACTGAATCAAGTGTTGGTAACGAGGTGGAATTTAACACTCTATATCATTTAGAGGATGGAGGAGCATCAAAAGGCCATTTAATCCTATACATCCACCAACGATATAGGCAAAGGAGGGGGAATGCACCTGACTCAAGCGCAGTGGAGAATGATTTCCATATTGTGCAAGGTTCTCCAACCCTTTGAACTTGCCACACAGGAAGTCAGTTCAGACACTGCCAGCTTGAGTCAGGTTATTCCCCTCATCAGGCTTTTGCAGAAGCAGCTGGAGAAATTAAAGGAGGAGCTAAGGCAGAGCGATTCCGCTAAGTATGTGGGACTTGTGAATGGAGTCCTTCATTTACTTTGCCAGGATTCAAGGGTGGTCAATCTGTTGAAATCAGAGCACTAAATTTTGGCCACCGTGCTCGATCCTAGGTTTAAAGCCTATGTTGTATCTCTCTTTCCGGCAGACACAAGTGTGCAGAGGTGCAAAGACCTGCTGGTGAGTAAATTGTCAACTCAAGTGGAACGTGACCCATCAACAGCTCCTCCTTCAATTTCTCCCACCACTAGGGCTGCAAGGAAAAGGATAAGATTTCCTAGCCCACCCGCTGGTGGTGATGCAGGGCAGTCAGGAGCAAAAGCTGACATCTGGTCCGGACTGAAAAACCTGCCAACGATTACTGACATGTCTACTGTCACTACATATGATTCTGTCACAATTGAAAGGTGTACGAGCCCCGAAACGTTGGTTCATTTGCTGATGTGAATACACGGTTTCACTGCTTAAGTCTCTGAGTGCCGCAGGTCTTTTTTTACCACGTTTATTAACACGTTTCTTCTGGAGGCACCGGAGCCATTTTTCCACGGATGAGAGGAGTGCCGGTCCATGAACAAGTTTATATATATATATATATAAATCATAAGCAGATATGGAGCAACACCATAGCCCCTGTCACCATATTATGCCCCACAGTAATGCCCCTGACAACATAATATACCCCCAACATTAATGCCCTTGTCACTATAATATGACCCCCCCATTAATTATTCAGTACCTGCTTGTGGTGAAGGTCTTGCTTCTTGTGAGTATTCTGCTCTGTCAGTGGGTTCTCCCGCTGCAGAGCAGACTGATCGCGCCTGCCTGCTTAAATTGAAAACGTCCCTCCCAAAATGGCCGCCGCCTCAGAGGAGATTGTTATTAAAGATACTAGAGCCTCCTCTAGTATCTTTAATAACTGTCTCCTCTTAGGCGGCGGCCATTTTGAAAGGGACATTTCCATTCGATTGCTGCGGACGGCGGCGGCGGAAGACAGGGATGGGAGGCTGCGGCGGAAGACGAGGACGAGTGGCGGCGGGCGAACAGAGGTACAGGCAGCCCGGGCCCTCTCCTCTCTGTTAGAGAGGCCGGGCCCAGGACTGCTGTGCCCGCGGCACCCCCCTGATGGCGGCCGTGGGTAGAGCAGTAGACTACTGTACCATACTGATATAATACTGGTGGTCATTGGTCAGCAAAATTCTGCACTGTCCTCCTACTATATACCACAATGCAGCACAGATATGGAGCGTTTTTCAGGCAGAGAACGTATAATACTGGTGGTCACTGGTAAGTAAAACTCTGCACTGTCCTCCTACTATATAATACTGGTGGTCCCCAGTCCCCACAATAAAGCACACTGAGCACAGATATTTGCAGCACACTGAGCACAGATATGGAGCGTTTTTCAGGCAGAGAACGTAGATATTTTCAGCACACTGAGCACAGATATTTTCAGCACACTGAGCACAGATATTTGCAGCACACTGAACACAACTGAGAGAACGCTGCACGTCCTCTCCCTATCATCTCCAATGCACGAGTGAAAATGGCGGCGACGCGCGGCTCCTTATATAGAATACGAATCTCGCGAGAATACGACAGCGGGATGATGACATTCTGGCGCGCTCGGGTTAACCGAGCAAGGCGGGAAGATTCGAGTCTGCCTCGGAACCGTGTAAAATGGGTGAAGTTTGGGGGGGTTCGGATCCCGATGAACCGAACACGCTCATCTCTAGTATTTTTTCAACAAGGCCAAGCTCAAGAGCCTGGGGCTGGTAATGCTTTGGTAGGGACGTGGGCCCACTTAATTTTTTTAAATTATGATTAACTATTTCTAAGTTTTTTCTGACAGAAGCATGTGCAGACCTTGCTGATCTGTGCATACTTCTGTCAAACTCACCTATAAAAAGCTGCTCTACTGTATTTATAGGTGAGTTTTTGGTCATGTTTTAGGTCCAAGTTTAGAACTTAGACCCTATTAAATTGATTCAGTTAAATGTTTTTGTATAGAAAACATCTGGATAAGAGTTTGAACTGTGAGAGTTGCAGGAGACCCAAAAACAAGCGAATTTGCATGTTCTCGGACCACACTACTATGGTGAGTTTGTAAAATGTGCGAGTTTAGCACTAAAGTCCCACATTTTACAAACCCGGATCCTATTACATTTCCCCCATATATGTGTTTTCTGTCAACATTTCTAGAATAGGTGTAATTTATAGAAAGCAGACATTTTTCAGTTTCAAAGTTATTTTGTTCACTAATATTATTGCTTAGTTTCACACTAATGTAAGTTCACCCTAAACGCTGATGTTTTTCATCTGCCTAATAAATATGTAGATAACAGGTACTGCAGGGCCTCAAAAAACAAAACAAAAAACAGTGAACCAGAAAACATAAACATGATTCCTTTCTGCTACTGGAATAAAGAATGTTTCTTAAGGTGTATGGCTTAGCCGGTAAGCAGGGAGGACACAAGTCTGCTGAGCTCCAGCTGCTGGACTGTCTTCCCGGGTTTACACTATGGCCACTGTGTCTGGACATCCCTTAACCCTGACCATGGAGTGCTGAAGTGGTTCTTGGCCATGGCTTTGCATGCAGTCACAGGTCCATTGGCTTCTGGACTGACACACAAAGGTAAGCCATGGGCTTGATTTCAGGAATTGTGGATGCCTGCAGCTCTATCACATTGCTGCTAGAAGGGGTCTGGATACTGACATTGGCATCCAGACCACCAGTACGCCAGCAGTCAGGCAAGTGCTAGAAAACCCCTTGTGTGCTCGCTAAGCTCGCCACACTGCAGGTGCGGTAGCTCGCTGTGCTCACCACAGGTTATATTCTCCCTCTATGTGTGGACACCCACAGGGGGAGAATAGCCTGTGTCTCCAGTATTCCGCCGCAAGCATTATGCCGCTGTGTGGGATTTGGGCATTGGCATTGTGATCGCCAGGATCCTGTGTGGCGGTATCTTAACCGCTTCCTGCTGGAAGAGTTAGACACAGCACTTTATTAGCCTGGGACTTCCACAATGGCCTGAGGATTCCTGTGGGTAACTGTGGGGTCATTTAAATGAGTTTAGTGGACTGAGGCAGCCTTTTTTTTTTAACATAAAGACGGCCATCTCCTCCTGCCTAACTCTTCCTGTTAGTTGCTCTAGGGCTCTCATACAGTAGGTGCCAGATTATATATGCCCTGTACATGTTTGCAATACGTTCCATAAACTAGCCCTGGTTCCCTGCTACCATGAACCCTGCTGGAGTTCCCTTAGGATACAGTATATTTCGCTTTGTTTGGATGTTTTCTATGCATCTCTTTATGGTGTTCATATAGGGTCTTGTGACTTCACTCATCACTTAGTTATGGCCTAAAGCTCTATATTGACCTTAAATTCAAAGGTTTTGTGGCTTGTCTGCTACTGTGTTTTATGAGTCTCGCATTGGCTATACTGTGATGGCCCCTAAAAAGTAGATAGCTTTCAAATCTGTACTCTGAGTGAACCTTTTTAAACCTTTGCCACTGGTATCTGGTTTTGTAAAATCATGTACCAAATGGGATCAAACTAGGTGCAATACTCAAGCTGTTTGATTACCTCCCTCTATCTCCTCCACTGATCCAATGAAGTTCCCTGTGGGTGATGATAAGTCCCTCATAGTTGGGGCCATGAAACAACTTTTATTCTCTTATAAGTCTGATATAATGGTAGATTTTAACGCTACTCTCCAGTCTTGACAGCAAAGTTTGCTGTTTTGGGAGATCACAAAGACCATCTAGAGACCAAAGTGGTTGGATATCTTAACAAGTTAATAGTTTTTCTCATGTAGTTATTTGCAGAGATTGTGGCCTTGAGGGATAAAGTCAGTGACCTGAAAGACAGGTCACTTCGTAGCAATGTTAAAATACAGGGCATTCTGAAATCTGTCCCTTGCTTTTGGCTTATTGTAAGAACTTTACCACCGATTTTGTCAAGTTGCTCATCCAGTTACCCACATATGTGCTTCCTCAAAGATTGTATATACCAACTTTTAAGAGATAAGAGTGCCCTGTATGGGGCTCCTCGGGATATTCATATGCAGATGAATTACTTTCACATTCAGGATGCTATCCTTTGGGCTTCTTGACCCTCTAAGACTTCAAAGTTGACTTTGGGTGACCTTCAGGTCTTTGGTGACATCTCTTCATTAACATTACTCAAGCAGAGTTTATTTCAGTAAGTCATCAGAGCTTTGTGGAAGGTAAAGTTATTGTACAGAAAGGGTTTTAAACTATATTGATTGTGCTGCACAAGCATCCATGGTTACAGTTTCTTCTCTTGATGACTTTAAATTGCTCAGTAACTTTAATATTGCTGATTCCTCCCCTGGAACTGGGCTTCAGCAGGACTAAACCATGTTGGGATCTAATGGGTGATAGCCCTATTAGTTATTTTCTGGAATTTACACCTATAACATACAGTATGTACTCCATTGACTATTTTTTACTGTTTGCATTAACCTTCTTTATTCCAGTTAATTGAACTTTTTCAGTTTGCCTTAATGCTCTTGGACTGAGGCTGTCAAACAGTCCTTATGCACTTTCTGTGATATCCAGCAACCATTGGGACTCTGATAGGACAAACTCTGTTTCTGGAACACTTGGTGCTCTTTCTGTTATATTTTTCAGTGTACTATATGTCTCTAATCAATATACTGTATATGTTTGTGCTTATGCCTATCATGCAGCCATACAATATATACAGATGTAGCCACACTCATCGTTGCTTCTGCTGTGCCATACAGGCGTCCTAGTCGCGCCATATAAATAGCGCAGGTAGGCAAAGTAAGGTGTGATAAGGCACAAGTGGATCAACAGCATGCAATACACAGTTTCACCACTGGGTGGCGATTGTTCCACTAATGAAAACTACAGTACAGTGCTGAATAGCAGCGGATGGATATGGCACTACAGAATACTGAACACTGTAGCAAGCCTGACAAGCGGGCCAGTGCATATTAAATATAGTAGTTCTGTTTTAATACATTAATATTGCAGGGTGGAGTACAAAATCCCAAGAACGGTAGGCACCTCACAACTGTAAGTTCCCCTGGTGTGCTGTATAAAATGATCCCTACATTAAGTAGAAATTTGAACACAGAAAAAGATTTACTCAGCGTCTCCAACGCACTCAAAGCACAGTTCAGAGTTCTACACAGCTCTCCAAAAGAAACAAATCATTACAGTCAGCGATTGTACACACAGCACTATAATTTTTTTTTACAATGAGCGACATCACTATGTAACTGCAGGTGTCAATCAACTGTCTCCCAAGCTCCCTTGACATAATCGTATTCCTGATGGTTTCCATGCCCATGAGGTAGGGTTCAATTCCTGCAAAGGACACACTTGTATTGTATATTTGTGTAAAAATTAGCATCCACAGTTTTTTTTCTAATTTTGAGTGTATATCTGTGTGCATGTTTGAGTCTGCATACAAAGGGAAATTAGAAAAAACTGGATGCTAAATTTTACACAGTTATACAACACAAGTTTGGCTTTTCAAATTATGAGAATGTTATCTTTATGAGACTAAGTTTTGTCAAAGTCAGAAAAATATCTCTATGCACACTACCATATTTGCACCTCACACAGGTCCGTGCTGCGCGTGCGTACGCTCTCCCGTACGTGCGCATACTCACAGTCGCGGGCACCCGCAGGCGCACGGTATGCGTATTTACGGTAGAGTTTATGTGATCGTAGCGTGCGACTCAATCGTTACATATTTTCACTATATAATGTATTTTGTAGATCATGGTCCCTTTGATAGATTCTGAAAGTTTGGTTAATATAGAATGTTCGTGAACAGAGAAATCCCTCTTTGTTTGATACGAAGGGTCAGACTGGAGTAATACAGTGGTGTTTAGTACCCATCGGAAGAGTATTTAATTAGCAATATTCCGGTGTTGGTTTGAAGCGGATTAATCGCTCGTGCGAATAGTTATGGACATAAGAAGTTTATGAACATTTACTGTATTTGCACTTACTCATCCATGCGGCGGGAAACCCAGTTTCCCTCCCACCTGAGCTGTTGGAAATAGTCACGGCCCACCTGTATGAATCAACCTATGACCTTTTGTTATAATGCGAGGAGGAATTCCTGTGTCCAATGAACAATGAGATTGTAGGGACCATTGAATTGTATTGTGTGTGGGGCATAAATAGACAAGCCGATCACATCCAGCTCTCACTCTTCAACGGTTATCATTGCTGAAAATCGGGAGCTGGATGTCCAGAGGCGCATGCGATCGTTTCCTTTGTGCGTAAGTTTTTCTCCGCAACTATATTGATCTTCTTGTTATTGTGGGCCAATTTCTCTCTCTCTCTCTCTTCTCCTCTTTCTCTCTTATTTTCCCTTAAATAGTAATTGTATTGTATTTCCTGTGTAGTTATCTGGTTAGGTAGTCTATGTTATATTGTAGTGTATGATTTGTATTTGTATTAATTCTTTTGCAAGTATATCATTCATAATATATATATATATTAGGCGTTGGACCCTAAGCCCAGGTATCTGTGTATTTCTTATAGTGTTAAGTATTCTCAGAGCGTCGGTGACGCTAGAACAGCTAAAAAGGTAATAAGGTTACACTGTGTTGCATCTACACCCTATCATTACACTAAGGTTTTACTGCACAATGCATTGTTCATGGTTTAGATTTAAAGGTTTAACATAGTGAGCGTCAGCGCCGCTGGTGATCTCCTCGTGGTCCCGAGCATCCGCTACGCTATAGCGAATCATTAAGTTAGTCGGCAGCCAATAGCGTGCCTGCCTGTGATCTCTTGGCCGTGAGCGAACGTGACGCTTGAGCGTCTCGACCACGGCTAAGCGATCGTTACGCAACGAGCGTACCCTTACGGTACTCCATACGTAAATAGCGTACAGTGTTCTTAGACCTCACAAAGGGTTTTATATAAGATAAATATTTAGCTTTATCAATTGCGGGCTCGTCCTGTCCTTCACACATCTGCACTAGGTAATTTCAGCAGACATTATCCAGCAGCAAAGGGCGGGAGATCATATTCCTCATAGTGCTGTTTGGATAAGCGTCTGCTTCTCTTAGTAAAGGGTGCTGAAGGAATCCGGGAACCGGAGGTAAGAACAAAACGATAGTGTCCTTTTAAAAATGTTTATTTCTGTCTTGCGTACACACGCACGCACACATATATATCTGCATTTCTTTTCATTCGTGTATTTTCATATATCACTCTCCTGTTTGCTATTGTATAATTGATAAACGTGCTAAGAGAGATTTGCCGCTATTTTATAGTTTAAGAGTAAAAAGGTAATATAGTTAAAGTATAGACAAACACAGCTGTGCCTGAGAGACAAGGCGAAGTCAGTGTGGTGCGCGGTAGATGATAAAGGATCATCTACATTGATAAACGTATAAATTGTGTTACGGTGGATCTTTGCTTTGCGTACACGTGTCTCTAACAAAGGACTGAGACTTGCGTACGCAACCCAAGGGCCGACGCACGCAGCGTATATTACGCAACGGAGCGTACGGGTACGCCCACGTAACTCAAATCACAAGTGTTAAATTTTTTCAACGCGATAAATAGCGCAACGCGGTAAATAACGCAAGGCGATAAATCGCGCAAATCTATTTTAACATTCGAAATTTAAATTAACAGATCCTTCTCCTAATTTGTAACACATCTGGTCTAAAGAGAAATTTCTGCGCAGAAATAGAAATAGAAACAAAAGTGTATATGTGGTGAGTGAGTGTTTGTTTTTACAATTTTTGAGGTTGAACCACAAGAAAAGTCGAGTTCTCGTGAGGTACATACGTGTAAGTGACGTACATGGTGGCTAGGGAGGCATCCCTGGTTAAAACATACAATTTGAGCATTAGAGTGTAGCAGACCAGGAGGTCATACTGTAACAGACCAGGAGGTCATAGCAGACCAGCAGGTTCAGTTACAGTAGACAAGGAAGTCCGCTATACAGTCCACAGGCACAACACCTAAAAGGGTTGGTGCAACACCCATATAGGCCATACAAGCTCTGGCTGAAGGAATTCGCAGCCGTAATTTTCGATTCCGTTGGTCGCTCAGTACATAAGATTAGTTGCTTATGTGCTGAACGATTGTACCGCATGTAATTGTGTGCATTAGTAAACCTGACCGGTACTATTTGTGTACGAAGGTCATAAACGCTATTTGTACATTCTGACGTGATTTGTGTAATTTTTTATTTTTACAAAGGGAAGTTCGCTGGTCACTCAGGAACTATCCAACAACCGATACTTGCTGGGGAACGCGCCCCAGTAAATAAAGGTTCACAGGGGCCCTAGGTTGGGTACAACAGCTCTGGATACAGTGATTGTGTTACTGGCCAACGTGGGCGAGAAGTGAGTGGAGTACTCGGTAAACTTCACCGCCAGCCTGCCCCGGGCATCTTGGTTTTTGTAAGGGTTCGCTGAAGAAAAGCAACACCTGCAAGTTATGGGGGCCAGTTGTTCAGGTAGGGGGCGATCAACCTCGGTTCGGGTTGATTTAGTAAACCGACCAATCGGGTCGGCCAGGTATGTAATGTGTGAAAAATACGGTTCACACACAGAGGTTTTATGTGATGAATGGGAGAGAATGACTGTACATGACGGGGAGAAATTCCCAAGAATAGGTAGCTTTAGCCCAGAAGTGTTACTAAATCTAAAGAGAAGGATAGGTCTTATTGAACCAGCAAAGAGACGGATCAAACATTATGATTGTTTAAAGTTATGGCAACAGGAAAGTGAAATGCAAAAAGAGCTAACTGACATACCTGACTCTCATCTTGGGAGGAGAGATGTGGCAATGGAGAGGATTATGGTTGCGGAGAAAGGCACAATGTTGAACAATAAAAACGCACTTAGCAACTGTAGTATAGATGATAAGAATAAGTGTAATAAACATAACAATGATAATTGTAATGCTGTTAAATGTACAACTATTAACCCGTGCAAGTTGCACCCCATGTCAAACTTCCCTCAGGAATACGAGCAAGAAAGTGAACTCAACACGATGCCGGCACCACTTCCAGCAGCCATCACACAAGACATCCAGGTGGACGCGACCAAATCGGTAAAGGCAATAATCAAACCCCCTAACGGAGGGTCAGGTGAGGTCGTGTCCACAGGTACGTACAATATTTTATATCACGCACAAACAAATGTACCCCATATTGTAAGACCAAAACAAGGTGATGTAATTGAGTTTAGTCCTGTCAGGGTGATCACAGTCCCCAATGGGAAGACTGGCGATCAGGGAACCATTCCCGTCCAGGACAGTGCAATGCGCTGTCCCTGGTCCCGGACCGAATTGAGATCAATTATGTCCGAATTTCCTGATCAACGGAAAAATCTAGTCGCATGTCAAAGGTTCATTAAAGAACTAGGAAACTCAACAGAACCCACCAACAAAGATTGGCGGACAGTGCTGAGGGCATGTTTGCCCTCCGGTGTTGACTCTGCGACATTTATTACTGATTGTCAATTAGACACAGAAGTACCTCAAACGGAGGAACACAATCAGGAATGTATTAAGCAGATAAACCAACAGTTGGAAGTATATTTCCCTGCCGTTGTCAAGTGGAATGAAATCTTCTCCATAAGACAAAACGAAAGGGAAAGTATCTCCAGTTATTTCAATCGAGCACTGCAAGTAATGGCTAGGAACACTGGGATCACAGACATCAAAACATGCGCACAGCATAGAGAAATAGCGGTTAAGGTATTAATGAATGGTTTAAAGGAGGTATTGAGTACAAGGGTACAGACCACCAACCCAAACTGGAGAAATATCTCGGTGGCCGCATTAAGAGAGGCCGCTATTGATATTGATCGAAATATCACCAGATACAGAGAGTCACAAAGTGATAAATTAATGGCCGCAAGTATACAGGCCCTAACCACAAGACCACTCCAGCATAAGCCCCAAACCCCTGCAAGAAATTTAAATGTGGAAGTCTGTTACAATTGTCATAAAAAGGGACACTTTGCGAGAGATTGTAGATCAAGAAAAATACAAAAGTCATATCAATCCCCTAGACAACAACATAACCATGATATCCAAGGAAGCAGGGAAGCACAGGGAAAGCGGTTGATGGTGATGAGCATCCGAGCGTTTGAGGAGGCATCAAATCAACCAAAACCTCAGGTCACTGACACTTGGAAGAAGCCCCGGGTTTGTTTTATTTGTAAAAGAGAAGGGCATTATGCCAGCAACTGTAATAACCCACATAAAGTCAGACCCCCTAGACCAAGAAATGAGCAAAATTAAAACACACACAATTATAAACAGGGACCATATAGGAAGAATTTTGAACCACACCCATAATGTGCAATCAGGAAAGGTGATCATTAGGACTGATGGTAAGCCTGAGGTAATAGTTAATAAAATTGGGAGGTCATTCCCTGAAGACACAGGAATGACCGGGTGAAACGTTGTAAATGTATCTGTGAAATGTTTCTTTTTCTCTCTCCCCATCTCTGACGAATATTGGTAGGATTCAAACATTGCATATATACTTGGTCTTTGCAGAAGTCTACCAAACCCCAGCATGACCTATCCGCATCAATGTATTCTGGCCAGATACAGACAGTGGAATATGGAAGTGCTGGGGGGAGGGACTGCGCAAGGAAACCATTAGACATGTAGATATGACAGCCTGATGATCTGACAATGTTTTGAAATGTTTTAAAATGTTTGAAAACTGTTTGTTTGAAAAATGTTTTTTTTCCTGTTGTTGTTTATTGATGTGTTATGTTATATATATACATATATGAATTGTTCTCTCTCTCTTTTGTTTTTTTTTGCTGTTGTTGTTTTCTCTCTTCTCACTCATGCTTTCATGTTTTAAAGATGGTATGCCACACCTCAGTTAGGCAAATAGTAATGCAAGATTTTTTTGCTCCTTACAGAAAGATCGCTGGTTTGGAGGGAATATTGCATCACCGGAATGTTCGTTTGGAAGACTGAGAGACAGCACCTTTTTGAGATGACAGCAGAACAAGAAGAACAACAAGACTAGAGAACTTAATTATCGTAACAAGTTTCTCTCCCCCTCTAACTGTTTTCCTGTACCCCCATTACAAATTTCTTCTTTTCTCCTCCTGTAAGATGGACTTGCCCCAAGAGACTGTGATATGGATTTTCCTGTTGACCATGATGTTGACCAGAGCAGTCTGTTTCGGTGAGAGTATCAGTGAGGTCGAGAAAGGATCCAGAAAGGTCCTGATGATAAAGATGGAGGTGTAAATTTCCAATAACAACCCAATCACCAAGCAAAGGCGAGTACCGGAAACGATCCAGCAGCCATGTTATCTGTAAACATTTTCTTTTAAGGATTGTTAGCTGAAGAAAACTGTATCTGTAGGCTCTGTAACAATGTCATTGAGGATTGGTGCATTAAGAAATGCCAATCCAGTTTTAATATCCATATGGACCGGCATCCCTTGAGTGACTATCACTCTTTAGTGGGTAGTGTGTTGAATAAAACAGATTGTTGGGTATTTATTTATTTATTTATTTATTAGCAGTTTCTTATATAGCGCAGCATATTCCGTTGCGCTTTACAATTAGAACAACAATTATAGAACAAAACTGGGCAAAGACAGACAGACAGAGGTAGGAAGGCCCTGCTCGCAAGCTTACAATCTATAGGGAAATAGGCATTGATACACAAGGATAGATGCTACCAGTCACATAATGGTTCCCCAGGTTGCTAGGTTCTTAATGGGTTGTATATAATATGATCACCCAGCAATGTTGGAAGACAAAATGTGAGTTTATGTGGACTGTACAGAGGGGATGTAACTTGATAGGGAAGCTGTGAAGGTTATGTGTGTGGGTCTGAAATTTGGTAGGCTTGTCTGAAGAGATGAGTTTTCAGAGAACGTTTAAAGGTTTGGAGACTAGAGGAGAGTCTTATTGTGCGTGGGAGTGCATTCCACAGAGTGGGTGAAGCCCGGGTAAAGTCCTGTAATTTTGAGTGGGAACAGGTAATACATGTGGATGAGAGACGCAGATCTTGTGCAGAGCGGAGAGGTCTGGTAGGGAGATATTTTGAGATGAGTGAGGAGATGTATGATGGTGCAGTTTGGTTAATAGCCTTGTATGTAAGTAAAAGTATTTTATATTTGACACGGTAGAATACCGGTAACCAATGGAGGGACTGACAGAGCGGATCAGCAGATGAAGAACGTCTGGCGAGGAAGATTAGCCTCGCAGCTGCATTTAAAATGGATTGAAGTGGTGATAGCCTATGTTTGGGAAGACCAGTAAGGAGACTATTACAATAATCAATGCGGGAGATGATGAGTGCATGGATTTGAGTTTTTGCAGTGTCTTGTGTAAGATAAGGGCGTATTTTGGATATGTTTTTAAGGTGCATGTAACATGATTTAGAGACAGATTGAATGTGTGGAACAAAGGACAGTTCAGAGTCGAGGGTGACACCTAGGCAACGAGCTTGTGGGGTGGGGTGGATAGTTGCATTGTCAACAGTTATAGAGATATCAGGTTGGTAACTACTCTTAGCTGGTGGGAAAATAATTAATTCGGTTTTGGAAATGTTGAGTTTGAGGTGGCGAGATGACATCCAGGATGAAATAGCAGACAGGCATCCAGTGACACGAGCCAATACTGGTGGTGACAAATCTGGGGAGGATAGGTAGATTTGAGTATCATCAGCATACAAATGATACTGAAATCCAAAGGAGCTGATTAGTTTACCAAGAGAGGAGGTATAGATTGAGAAAAGCAGAGGACCTAAGACTGAGCCTTGCGGTACTCCAACTGATAGAGGTAGAGAAGAGGAGGTAGAATCAGAGAAGTGAACACTGAAAGAGCGATTAGATAGGTAGGATGAGAACCAAGAAAGGGCTGTGTCCTGAAGACCTAGGGATTGTAGTGTTTGTATGAGAAGAGAGTGGTCAACAGTGTCAAAAGCAGCAGAGAGATCTAGAAGAATAAGTAGTGTGTAATGGCCTTTAGATCTAGCAGTGACCAGATCATTCACTACTTTGGTCAGTGCCGTCTCTGTGGAGTGTTGAGCACGAAAGCCTGACTGAAGTGGATCCAATAAGTTGTGCGAGTTAAGAAAGTGTGTAAGGCGAGTGTAGGCAAGCCTCTCAAGTAGCTTGGAGGGACTGGGTAGCTGAGAAATGGGACGGTAGTTAGAGAGTGTGTTTGGGTCAGAGTTGTGTTTTTTTAGAATGGGAGTAATGACTGCATGTTTAAACAGAGAGGGAAAGATACCAGTAGAGAGAGAGAGATTACAGATTTTAGTTAAGGTTGGGATAAGCACAGGAGACAAAGTTTTACTGACCTGTGAGGGTATAGGATCAAGAGGAGAGGTAGTGGAGTAGGAGGAAGAAAAGAGTGTTGATACTTCATCTTCACTTGTGGGATCAAATGAAGAGAAAGTTCCAGAGGGTTCAGGTAGGGGATTGAGCAGGTCACTGGCTGAGTTAGAGCATACCATTTCATCTCGGATTTTATCAATCTTATCTTTGAAGTAGGAAGCAAGTTCTTGTGCACGGATAGTAGCTAGTGGGGGAGGTGAGGGAGGGTAAAGAAGTGATTTAAATGTATTAAAAAGTCGCTTGGGGTTGTTGGCATGATAAGAGATGAGAGATTGGAAATATGTTTGTTTGGCAGTGTCCAGGGCCTGACGATAGGAGTGGTAGGTAGTCTTATATGTGAGAAAGTCACTTGGATTCTGAGATTTCCGCCACTGACGTTCTACTTTACGTGACAGTTTTTGTAGGTGTCTTGTTGATTTTGAGTGCCATGGTTGGCATCTAAGCCTACGTGGAGTGTGATGGGTAGCTGGAGCCACTTCATCAAGGGCACTCTCTAGGGTCTGGTGCAGGTGTGATACAGCAGTGTCAGGTGTAGTAAATGTAGAGATTGGTGAGAGCAGTTGTTGCAGAGAAGTGGAAAGTTGTTGAAAATGTATATTGTTAGTATTTCTGCGGGTTAGAGGAGGCTTGCTTGGTTTTAGTGTCCTAGAATTTAAAGTAATAGAAGAGATTGTGAAGGTGATCAGGTTGTGATCAGAGAGAGGGAAAGGAGTGTTATTGAATTCGGAAACTGAGCAGAGCCTGGTGAACACAAGATCAAGGCAGTGGCCCTCATGGTGAGTAGAGGAGTCGGACCATTGGGTTAGGCCAAGAGAGGAGGTTAGAGAGAGGAGTTTGGATGCATGAACAGATTGTGGACTGTCAAGAGCTATATTGAAATCACCCATAATGATGGTGGAGATGTCAGAGGATAAGAAGTGTGGGAGCCAGGCAGAGAAATCTTCTAGAAATTGTTGTTTAGGTTGCCCAGGAGGGCGATAGATAGCTGCAACACGCAGAGAGAAGGGGGTGAAAATCCTGATAGATTGAACTTCAAATGAGGTGAATGCGAGTGATGGAACCTGAGGTAGAACAGTGTATGTGAAAAACTGTGACAGTAAGATTCCGACCCCACCACCTTTACTATTAGGCCTAGATGTGTGTGAGAAGTGGAAACCACCATGTGACAGTGCTGCAGGGGAGGCAGTGTCTGATTGTGTGAGCCATGTTTCTGTTATAGCCAGCAGATTAAAGTTGTGAGATATGAAGAGGTCATGGATGGATGTTAATTTGTTACAAACAGAGCGTGCATTCAATAAGGCACATTTTACTGATTTGGAGGGGGATGGGAGACACGTGATATTTATGAGGTTAGATGGATTTCTATGTTGTTTTGAGACAGCAGAGTGTGAGAGGGAAAGGTAGCTGGGGCCTGAATTTGGTGATATGTCACCAGCTAATAAAAGCAGAAGAGTGAGATAAATCTTGGTGGATGTTTGCGAGTGTTTGTACTGGTGGCCAATTGCGGTTGTCAAAGTACTTGCAGAGAGGAAAGTATAAATCTCATGAGTGTTTAGAAGAGGGGAGTGGAGAATAGAAGCTGTAATGTGTACAGAGGGGTGAGTTTCAGGGTGAGTGTAGAATGTGTTAAATTTGGTGAGAATTCCATGAATTGAAATTAGACACAGTAGTGTGATGAGCATGCTGAGGTTGTTTGTGTATTATGGGTTAAGTGGAGGTAGAGTAAGTTGTTAAAGTAAGTTACCTTTTCTTGATGTTTTTCAATGTTTGTTCAACTGTTTTTTTTAACTGTTCGGATAACACACTTATTAATTCCACACTTAAAAAATTCCAGCAAGCTACCCCCAGCAAGCTGACCCCTTAACTGTCTCTAAGGAAATACTGTCTCTGATTAGGAACAGGCCTACCTCTGAACATTTGGTCACCTGACTGAAATGCTAATTGATCATCAAACAAATTGCACAGGGTGGGTCAACAGACTAAAACTACTCTAGCTATTCACAATAAATTCAATCACATACATAGGAAATTACAAGAAAAACATCACATACATTCAAATATAAGATGTGGTTTGTACACAGCAACAGCATGTGTGTCAGTCTGAGCCTGGTAGCATAGTAGCAATGAATTCACATACATTCAAATATAAGATGTGGTTTGTACACAGCATGTGTGTCAGTCTGAGCCTGGTAGCATAGTAGCAATGAATTCTCTCAGGTGCCTCAAGGTCATAGCAAATCAGGACTAGTACCATTTCCTTTAACGTTAGGGGAGGTACTTGAGTTAAGTGGTGGGAGACCGGTGGACAGGAGGTTTAATATCTCCAGCCCTCCTAGTTTGAAGCTCCACCAATACCATGTGGATAGGTCCCTATTATGTTTTAACATCTCCAATCCCCGAAAGCCGGGAAATTGGGAAGTGTCATGGAGTAATCAAACCATGACCTTTTTGCATAGAGCAGATAGAATGCCGACAGATACAGAGCTTGTACGCCACATAGCCAGTAGAGAAAAATCTTTCCGGTATAGGTATACCTTAGGAAATAGGATTACGAGAGTTGGAGAGGTATCACCAGGATACTGTGCACATATCGTACAACCTGATACGTGTACTAAGCAGATGGAAGAATTAGGGTTAGGAGATTTCACATGGAAGGTGTGTAATATGGTCATGTCCTACTCCGTCCCATATGTTCTCCCCGATGATGCATATTTCATATGCGGGAGGAAGGCGTACAAGTGGCTTGCCCCAAACTCTGAAGGATTGTGTTATATTGGAAAAGTACTGCCTGAAGTAATGACTGTATCACATGACAAAATGAAAGACATACACCGTGTTGCCCAAACTCCTTATACTCACACCCATTACGAGCACGTAGTTAAACGGCACCTGATAGAAAGAACAGAGCATCCGGCCTCTGACATGATCCATGAATCCACCGGGATTCAGTTTCTAATCGCGTTAGACATCACTCGCACCGCTAGAGGAGTGTTGAATTATAAATACATATCTGCGCTCGCCAATTTGTTAGATAATATCACTGAAATGTATGATGACACGTTTAGGTATACTGGAAGAGTACTTCAGGCTTATAAAACAGAACTGGTACAGCATAGAATGGTTCTTAATTACCTCACAGCAGTGACAGGCGGATATTGTGTCACACTGGCAACACAATACGGCGTGAAATGTTGCACATATATTACGAATAGCACCGAGGACCCGGTCGAGGTCATAGACCAAAAGATGGACGATATTCTCCAACTGAAGTGGGAATTTTGCAGGAGACACAATCTCACTCTTGCTGCTGTAGGTAATGAGCTGACTGGTTGGGTGTCATGGTTGAACTCGCGAAATTGGTTCTCTGGTTTAGGAGACTGGGCTCAAGGAGTCATAATGGATGTTGGGAAGTTTCTCCTATGTATCTTAGGTGTTATCATAATGATCGGTTTGATATTTAGATGCGGTCAGGCTTTAATGAGGTGCAAACACCGTACCAGGGTAATGAGTTTGAGGAGTGAGGAAACTGTAATTCCAATGGACTTGATTTATGACCCAAATGTAGAAACAATGATGTGATGAAAATGCGATTTCTACGGTCCGTTTCTTTCACCTGTTTTTCCGTTTCCTCCAAGGTAAAAAGACCCACTTGGACGAGGAATTTGATGAGCCGATATACAGACAACAGAGGGATTAAAGAAGAAGTTTTGACAACCTGATACACAGATTTTTGATGAACTATGCCATGGATCCCCAGTTTCCCTAGAAATTTTAAAATTACGCTAGCCCAACACTTTTGTAAATCTATGGACATTGACAGCTTTTGCTCGCACCTTATGGGCAAAAGCACAAAGAAGACTGCATTCAACAGACACCAAACAAGACCTCAATCGACGAATGTACATTTACCTGACATAGAATACCACCGCATTTACCGTAATGATGTCTTTTCTTCATTTCTACAACCCTCAGGTAATGACACACATTGTCGATAGGGAATACAGGCACAGATATCAGCAATCACATATCTCCCCCATTCATGTATCATCAACTAAAATGTGCTCCCCCATTTTGTTACAACCAAAGCTGAAAAGAGCTCGGTAAAGTTTGACAGCCCATCCACAGACCCGTACCACGGGATAAGAAGGAATTCAAATGTATACTTCGCAATACCTCGAAGCTTGATTTAAAACACGTACGGCACGATGATACATGACCCCCAAGCACGGATTCATACACACATGCTTCTGCTATCTCACTAGGTCATACCCTTTTTCCTACCTTCTCCTCTCCTCCCCTACCCAACCATGTAAATGTATTAACCCCTGACATGTATTTTTCTCTTTTTGAAATGTTTTAGAAGGTGGCAGTTATTGTTGACTGCCAAAGGGTGGACTGTCAAAGTCAGAAAAATATCTCTATGCACACTACCATATTTGCACCTCACACAGGTCCGTGCTGCGCGTGCGTACGCTCTCCCGTACGTGCGCATACTCACAGTCGCGGGCACCCGCAGGCGCACGGTATGCGTATTTACGGTAGAGTTTATGTGATCGTAGCGTGCGACTCAATCGTTACATATTTTCACTATATAATGTATTTTGTAGATCATGGTCCCTTTGATAGATTCTGAAAGTTTGGTTAATATAGAATGTTCGTGAACAGAGAAATCCCTCTTTGTTTGATACGAAGGGTCAGACAGGAGTAATACAGTGGTGTTTAGTACCCATCGGAAGAGTATTTAATTAGCAATATTCCGGTGTTGGTTTGAAGCGAATTAATCGCTCGTGCGAATAGTTATGGACATAAGAAGTTTATGAACATTTACTGTATTTGCACTTACTTATCCATGCGGCGGGAAACCCAGTTTCCCTCCCACCTGAGCTGTTGGAAATAGTCACGGCCCACCTGTATGAATCAACCTATGACCTTTTGTTATAATGCGAGGAGGAATTCCTGTGTCCAATGAACAATGAGATTGTAGGGACCATTGAATTGTATTGTGTGTGGGGCATAAATAGACAAGCCGATCACATCCAGCTCTCACTCTTCAACGGTTATCATTGCTGAAAATCGGGAGCTGGATGTCCAGAGGCGCATGCGATCGTTTCCTTTGTGCGTAAGTTTTTCTCCGCAACTATATTGATCTTCTTGTTATTGTGGGCCAATTTCTCTCTCTCTCTCTCTTCTCCTCTTTCTCTCTTATTTTCCCTTAAATAGTAATTGTATTGTATTTCCTGTGTAGTTATCTGGTTAGGTAGTCTATGTTATATTGTAGTGTATGATTTGTATTTGTATTAATTATTTTGCAAGTATATCATTCATAATATATATATATTAGGCGTTGGACCCTAAGCCCAGGTATCTGTGTATTTCTTATAGTGTTAAGTATTCTCAGAGCGTCGGTGACGCTAGAACAGCTAAAAAGGTAATAAGGTTACACTGTGTTGCATCTACACCCTATCATTACACTAAGGTTTTACTGCACAATGCATTGTTCATGGTTTAGATTTAAAGGTTTAACATAGTGAGCGTCAGCGCCGCTGGTGATCTCCTCGTGGTCCCGAGCGTCCGCTACGCTATAGCGAATCATTAAGTTAGTCGGCAGCCAATAGCGTGCCTGCCTGTGATCTCTTGGCCGTGAGCGAACGTGACGCTTGAGCGTCTCGACCACGGCTAAGCGATCGTTACGCAACGAGCGTACCCTTACGGTACTCCATACGTAAATAGCGTACAGTGTTCTTAGACCTCACAAAGGGTTTTATATAAGATAAATATTTAGCTTTATCAGTTTAATGTACTTCTTCCTGGTCCTCCACATTGCTTTAATAGGCAGCCTCCTCCACCACTAATCCCTCCTTCAGTGAGACTCGTGAGTTCACGGACTAGGTGTAATGCTTAGTAAATGACAAACACAACATGCCCGGTACACTACTGCATGTAAATGAATGTCTCCTGCTGGCTTTGGTTGGGGGAAGGGAATCCAGAAGGCACATTCATTTGTAAGGCATGTTAGCATTGTGCATGCAACTAGAGATCGAAAGATGCCTAGCGTAAGTGAGCCATCATTTGCCAGGCAGCTCTGCAAACATCAGGCATCTTTTCTTGCCATATACACCTCACTATGCAAACAGGACTCACAATCAATTTCTGCTGATTAAATGATATGCAGCATGCCTATATTCAGTGTGAGACTATGGATGTATCTGATAACGAAATTCTACGTTTCAGTGTTTTCCGGGATATCACTGTATTGTAGCATTTCATATGCAGATACATCCAGACTCGCACACTGAATATAGGCATGTGCATATCATTTGAATCAGCAGAAGCTTCTTCCTATTCGCATAGTGATGAGTATAAGATGCATTTATGGCTAAAAAGGCGCCCGACATAAGCAGAGCTGCCTGGCAAATGACGGTTCACTCACGCCAGGCATCTCTCAATCTCTTTGTGCATGCAAAATGCGAATATGCCTTACAAATGGGCCTCCTGTGTTCCCTTCCCCCAACCAAAGCCAACATGAGCCATTCATTTACATACCGTAGTGTACTGGCCATGTAGTGCTTGTCATTTACTAAGCAGTACACCCAGTCTGTGAAATCACAAGTCTCACAGAGGGAGGGATTAGTGGTGGAGGAGGCTGCCTGTTAAAGCAATGGGGAAGCCCAGGAAGAAGTACGGTAAACTCAGTCTCATAAAGATAACACTCTCATAATTTAAAAAGCCATACTTGCATATCTGTGTAAAAAGTAGTATTATATCTGAGTAAAAAGTAGCATCCAGTTTTTTTCTAAATTTTCCCAAAACAAGTTCTGTCATACTTTGTATGCAGACTCAGACATGCACACAGATATACACTCAAAATTAGAAAACTGTGGATGCAAATTTTTACACAAATATACAACACAAGTGTGTTCTTTGCGGGAATCAAACCCTAGCATACTGGCATGGTAACCATTGGCGATACCATTATGCTAAGAGAGCCTTAAAGACAGGTGATTGACACCGTCAGTGACATAGTTATGTCGCTCATTGTAATTTTTTGTTTATAGTGCTATGTCCCAACTCTATCTCTGATTGTTATGATTTTTTTTCTATTAGAGAGCTATGTAGAACTCTGAACTTTTCTTTGTTTGCGTTGGAGACGCTGAGCCAATGTTTTTCTGTGATCACATTTCTAATTAATGTAGAGATCATCTAAAAAAACAACACCTGGTGGATAAACACCAGTATTGCGCCCAACGGAGACTTAATTCATTACACTGTGATTGAATATACACCACGCTGCAACAAGGCGCAGGCAAGCATAATGTGTCTATTTTTTTGCACTACATGCCATACGGAGAATAGATGAGCCTGGCTACATCTGTATATGGGCCACTTAACAGTTTGCTAATTACTGTATGCTGTTAATTGCTTGATTTTGAGTTATGAGAGAGACCTCTAACACCCACTTGCTCCTTGTTGCTGCTTCAGTTTACGGCCTTCTATAGATCGTTATAACAGCAATTTCAGTTGTATTCAGTGGTGTATCTATAATGGGTGCAGTGTGTGCTGTGCACACAGACCCCCAGGGTCCAGGGAGGCACACACCGCACACCTTGCACCCATTTTTTAAATACTCACCTCTCCAGAATCCCCCACCGGTAGCAGCATCTCTCAACAAATTTCCTGTAAATCTCTGGAAAAATGGGCACCACACCATTTCCCCAGAAATTTGCGCATGCACAATAGAGTCTGTGCCCCTCTAGTTCTCAGACTCTATTACACTGAGGAGGGTGCACAGTTGGAGGAGTATGGACATAGGCCTGGTCCTCTGTTAATATGCCCCTGGTTGTATTCCCTGGTTTTGTATTCTCCTTTCGTGATTGTAATCCCCCTTCCCTCCTTCCCCCTTGGGTCCACTACCCGTTTCCTCTGTCTATGATACGTTGCATGTTTGTTTGCAATGTCTTTATCACAGTATGTACAGTAACTTATAGTTAATGTATTATCAGTAAATGTAAAAGGTATGAAATCCCCAAATACAGATGTGTCCTCATACACCTGGGGTAAATTTACTAAAGGTTGATTTTTCTGCAGATTGATTTGAATTGATTTTAAATCAATCTAAATCAATGTTATGTTTCAGGGGCTTAATTTACTAACATTTAAAAATCAATATTAAACACAATTGTTTGAAAGTGAATGTGCATTTTTGCCCCTGAAGCAAAACTTTGATTTAGATCGATTTAGTTCAATTTAAAACTGATTAAAATCAGCCTTTGGTAAATTTACCCCTTAGCATGTATACAGTATGCCATATGACGCAAAATACCCACCACGACTGAGACACTCCAAGAGGTGTATTGGACATGTTTTTCTTTAAAAACTTCTTTTTTTTTTACCATCAAAGTATACCAGAGATGTTTGGGCTGTGATTTTAACCACACAAATTACAGTTGTTTTAAATATATATAGCCACAGATAAAGCGGGTGTGTAACGCGTTGCCGGCATTCGGGATCCCGGCGGTCAGCATCGAGATGCTGAGATCCCATCCGCAGAATACCGGCGCTGGGAGGGGTGGGGGCGAGCATAGCAAGCCCCTTGCGGGCTCGCTGTGCTCGCCACGCTGTGGACTCATTTGCAACCATTCTATTCCCACTCTATGGGTGTCGAAGACACCCACGAGTGGGAATAGTCCCTGCTGGTCCCCATGATGACTGTCGGGATTGTGAGGGGGCGAGATGATGGGGAGGTAGCCGGTCACATAACTACATCCCGATGAAGCACAATGGAACTTGGCATGAGAATAAGCTGCGAACATTGCATCCTCGCACTTTGTACACTGATTCAGATTAATTTGCACACAGTTGTACAAATGTCGCACACAGTTGTACAAATGTCGCACACAGTTGGTCAGTGAAATTTAGGAGAGTAACTTTGTCACTTCCATTTTTTTTATTTATGTAAACAAGACGCATTTTGAGTAAGAGAGACATTCGGCATGGCCGATTCGCCTGGGATGTGGCACATCTGCCACAATGTATGTGGACACAGCAGTAAGAGAAGAATGTTTCTTCAACCATATATACAATACACAAATGAAAACTAGTTGTTTTAATTGAAAATTAATCCCATATAAAATATAAGTATTTAAAATGTAAAAAAGACTTATACAAGTTTACATATCAATCTATCAACTTGCAGAACAGACATGCAATAAAGTTACCTGCAGTGGCAGACCACACATTACATGAGGGGGGTGGGCAGTTAACACATATAAACGTTCATGTAATGTTGTATGTAATACATGTGCTGGCAGCTTTACCTCGGCGATCAGCAACGCTGTGAGTTTCACTAATGCCAATGCACCAAGGACACAGCACTTAGCTTCACTTCTCCTTCCTAATTCTGCTCCCAGACTCCTATTGGCTAGGTTAACAGGAATCTTGGTGCAGGCTTATAGAGGAAAGACAAACTGAGTGCTGTGTACCAGGTGCAGTGGCTGCTCAGTGAAACACAGCGCTATTGATCTCCAGGGGAAGGCAGCCAGCACATATATTACATACAACAGAGGTTCTCAAATGCAGTCCTCGAGGCACCCCAACGGTCCAGGTTTTAAGATTATCCATGCTTGGCCACAGATGACTAAGGGGGGCATGTACTAAGCAGTGATAAAAGTTGAGAAGTGAGCCAGTGGAGAAGTTGCCCATGGCAACCAATCAGTATTGATGTAACATTTCTAATTTGCATACTATACAATTGTATGGAGCTGCTGATTGGTTGCCATGGGCAACTTCGCCACTGGCTCACTTCTCCACTTTTATCAATGCTTAGTACATGTCCCCCTTAATTAGCATCTCAGTCAATTTGATTTAACCATCTCTGCTAAGCCATGGACATACCTAAAATCTGCATAGTTGGGGTGCCTTGAGGACTGCATTTGAGAACCTCTGACATACACCATTACATGCATGTTTATATGTATTAACCCCCTCCCCATGCTACATGTGGGCTGCGCTGCAGCTTACGGGCAGGAGCCGCCACTGGTTACAAGTATTCTATATGTTATATGAAAGGTTTAGGGGATATCATTAGTCCTGAGAGTTTTTACAACATTTGATAAAATAATACAACAATCAAGCACAAGAACAGTTCCATTTTTAAATCTACTTTGGTCACAAGTTTATCAAATAGTAAGGTTGCCATTAATGGATTCTTAGCTCAACTGAACGACCTACAGCTAGAAAGCTTTACCTGTCCTGCCAAATGAAGTATAAACTCTGAACACAGCGAGTGTGTACAGAGCTATTCTTCACAGTTAAGTGTCAGCTCTTAAAGAATTGTGAAACACACTTACTGTATAACACTTCTCAAAGGGCCATAACAACAATGTTGCAACTGTTCTGCAAATGTTGAACTTCAGATTGTTTCACATATAGCCAAAATTAATATTGGCTCGATCACTGCACGGGTAGTATTCACATGAAGAAATAATATGCAAAACAAATGAAATCCTTATCTTTAACAGGATCCCAACGCACTTTTATATTTGAATTCTGTGGTGTATTTTAGGAATGGCATATGGATCTGTAATTTTCGTGATTTAAATAATTGCATCATCCATGAAATGGCTTTAACCAGAGAAGAATATTATTCAAAACAAAAAGGTTTAATAAGAACTTGCATCCGATAAATATTATCGCTAGTACACTGTAATATAACTGAAGGTATATAACAAATAGTTGAAAGTCTAAAGATTGCCAATAATAACACGTGACCATGGCGACTTCATTAATTAAGTGACAGCTGTAATTATACCCAGGCATGTTAATAGTGGCCATCAAACAGTATAGAATCATTATAGTCAAAGGGCCTATTCAGCAAGCCAAACTTATGTGCATTGTCCAGGAGGGCCCTCACTGCACACACTGCACCCATTTTTTAAATACATACCCCTATGGAGTCCTGCACCAATGTCAGCAGCACTCTGGAATCCCTGTGAAAATGGCCGCCACACCATTTTCCCAGTGATCTGCGCATGCGCAGTAGAGTCTGAGCCCTCTAGTGCTCAGACTCTCCAGCACTGTTGGCAGAGAGGAGGGGGCCCGAACGGAGGAGGCAGCAAATGGGCCTCCTCCTCCTCTCTTAGATCGCCCAGCCTGGGGGACATATGTAATAGGATCCGAGTTTGCCGGTGGTGTAGGGTGCCGGCCGATGTCAGCCATATTTTAAAGGGGCAATCATTTACAAGGCATAGTTTTGTCTTGTAAATGATTGCACCTTGAAAAGACATCCAAGATCTGCCGACAACACGCACCTCTGGCAAACTCAGACCCTATTACATATGTCCCCTTCTGTCAGATGAAAACTGTAGGGACAGATGGATTATTTTCCATCAGAACCTGAAGGCAAAAAAAAATGCTAATAATCGTGGTGATGATATTGACTGAAAATATTCAAGACTATATTATGATTATTGCTAAATAGACCCTAAAATATTCAGTCCAATATATGTACACCCTTGAGCATGTTTTTGATGGAAAAAAACTCTAATTGAACCGGCGCAATAACAGCTAAGTTCAATTTGATAAACTTGACACACTGCATACAATTTACATACTGAATCTTGCATGTTTCATGGAAACAAAATGAGAAAAACTAAATAGCATAGCATTTTTATTAGCAAATCAAAAAAGTTAGAAATTGGGCAAAACCATGTTGCACTGCTGGTCGGGCAGATGTAACATGTGCAGAGAAATTTAGATTTGGGAGGGTTATATTGTTTCTGTGCAGGGTAAATACTGGCTGCTTTATTTTTAGACTGCAATTAAGATTTCAGTTTGAATACACCACACCCAAATCTAACTCTCTCTGCACATGTTATATCTGCCCCACCTGAAGTAAAACATGCTTTTGCCCAATTGCCAACTTTTTTGGTTTGCTAACAACACTGAGTAATCCCCTGCAGTATGTTAGCAGTAATGTCATTAAGTTCAAACAGGATTTATTAAAATCGCTATTTAGCAATATGATTACATGGAAAATATCTAAAACATATTTGGTATTTTACCGTTCAGACCACAGGACTTAATAAAATGTTTTCTGAACAGTTTTATAGATACCTTGGCAATGTAAGGTTACAATAAAAAAACAACAAAAATATGTTGGATTGGAAAAAGGTAAAGAAAAAAATAAACAGAGAAACTAAAGCAAACTGTTTTCTTGTCGGTTGTAAAGTTAAAGAACTATTAAAATATATATATTATTCAGGCTTAGTTTTGCTCCCTCATTAAAAATATATTAACCCCAAGTAGAGAATCAAGATCAAATCTGATTCCAGATCAAATACTGCCTGAATGAGTAATGCTTTACATCATGTTGTGTCTCAGTGTAGACCCTTTGTGCACCACTGAACAGTTGTGATAGGAGTGCACTGTAATTACTTCAGTCCAAAGTAATTCTTGTATTTGAACACCAGGCTGTACATTCTGTTAAACCTTTGGGACTGGAACCCATTTCCCTTTAAATAAGACCCAAGACTTTTACCTGGATGTGTGCAGCACTCCGAGAATGGATACAACAAAGCAAGATAGAGTTTCACTCAAGGGTAGGATTTCTGAATCTGAGTCTTGGTGGAGTCAAACACATTTTGATCTTCAGTCTACTACTTAACTAGAGTCGTGTCAGTGCTCTGAAAAGCCTTAGTGTGAATATTCCACAGATCCAATTTCTAAAAACCAGAAGATCATAGACATTTAGGTAAGTGGTAAAGATGTATTTTTTTCATTGTACAGTATATTTCAAAATATGTGGTAATTATACCTATTTAACAGTAATGACTTTGGAGCACTGATAAAGTGCTGAAGCAGTTCTTCAATGTCTAGAGATATCAGCAGCATTTTACAGTATATTTGGTAACTAAACTCATTTTTAGATGGTATATGTGAAACAAACAGAATT
This sequence comes from Pseudophryne corroboree, assembly GCF_028390025.1. Taxonomy (NCBI): domain Eukaryota; kingdom Metazoa; phylum Chordata; class Amphibia; order Anura; family Myobatrachidae; genus Pseudophryne; species Pseudophryne corroboree. The sequence goes on from NC_086445.1 coordinate 761,328,448, forward strand.
TTGATGCAAGACATTAATGTAACAGCATTTTGGGCAATCTTAAAAGTTATGTTATGTATCTAAAAGGAAAAAGAAAATTTCCTAAAAATAAATAAATATGAAAAATAAACGTTTAGGCAAGAAACAGACAATATTAATCATAATAACATTGTTTTCAAGCAGGATTTATCTTGTTTAACTATAAATGCAATATAAAAACACATGTACAGAAAATTTTTACATTTTTCAAGGATACAGTAATTTTTATTTCTGTGTCTTCTACATCAGGAGAGGTCATTCCCTATAGGACTGTAAATGCAATATGTTACTGATTAGTTTTTTTGTGTGTCAAATATAATATCAATACCATTTCCTTTTTCTACTGTTATATGTTTGGATAACAATTAAACTAGTCAGCTTGTCTGTAGTATAAAGTGTTGCAATGAAAACCTTGTAGCAACTAAGTGGTACCTGCAGGTAACTACATCTGCCAAGACCTACTGTAGTGGGTAGTTTGGGGGTAGGACGTAGGATGTGAAGAGTGTATATACAGTGTGTGTGTGTGTGTGTATATATATATATATATATATATATATATACAGTTTACATCTATCTGCATATTTGTGTGTGTTTATATATGTGTGTGTGTGTATATGTATATGTATACATATATATATATATATATATATATATATATATATATGTGTGTAGCAAAGTGATACAGCGCCACTTGTGGGATATGATCTCAGTAATGAAAAGTTTACAAAAAAATGCTAAAAACACACAAAACCTCATTAGAGGTGTCTGCCACCCCTTAAGATTGCAACACTGGTACAGTACTGCTGAAGAAAGTATATAATGGGGGGATAAGGGTACCGGCGACTATTGTTGGTTAAAAGAACATATACTAAAACTTATAATTTATGAGCCAAAAAATATAAAATTAAACAGACAGTTTTTAATAATAATAATGCATAAAAAATGGGATAAAACATAAAAGTTTGCAAAATATTGATAAAAACATAAAGGTCAGATAAGGAGTTATAACTTAACTTAAAATAGGCAAGGGGGTCACTGCAGGGAACCCCTTGCCTATTTTAAGTTACGTTATAACTCCTTATCTGAACTTTATGTTTTTTCAATATTTAGCAAACTTTTATGTTTTATCCCATTTTTTATGCATTATTATTATTAAAAACTGTCTGTTTAATTTTATATTTTTTGGCTCATAAATTATAAGTTTTAGTATATGTTCTTTTAACCAACAATAGTCGCCGGTACCCTTATCCCCCCATTATATATATATACACTTTATAAATAAACACATAAGGATAGATAGATAGAAAGATAGATAGATAGATAGATAGATAGATAGATAGATAGATAGATTTGTATGCATATACATAGTATGTATGTATATATTCGCACTCTGAAGAAGGAAGTATATTTGCCACCTCTCGCAGCCACTCATTTTATATATATATATATATATATATATATATATATATATATATATATAGTAAACACACACACACACAAATGTATTTTTGTTTTGGGGATTTTAATGTATATGCAAACGGTCTCAAAGAGACAAATAACTTATTGGTGACATATACTATGCTGTAGTACTTGCATTGTCATACATCACAAAGCACTGATAGTAATGTCACTTTAAAACACTATGGGGTAAATGCAATTGCGGTCGAATTCCCGAAAATGTCGAAAAACGGGACATTTTCGGCAAAAAAAATAATTCGACAATGCAATACAGTACTTTTCGCCAAAAAAACAGCCATTCCAAATTCGACTTTTTGAAATTCGACATTTGTCAAATTCGACATTTCTGCAATGGTACAAATGCGGCATTTCAACAAAAGTATATTCAATTGAAGATTGTAAATTCGACAACAGTGCTTTTAGACAGTAAATTCATCATTTTCAATCTGCCACACTTTGCTGGCGGAATCTAATAAAAAAAATTAAAAACATGTTTTTTTTTTATTGGTAATAGCATATCTATTTATATTAGAAGGGATTAGGTACTTGGTTTGTCTATTTAGGAGGCACAAGTATTATTTATATATATATATATTTATTTTTTTATGGAATGGTGTAAAAATCAGAAAAAAAAATGCGTGGGGTCCCCCCTCCTAAGCATAGCCAGCCTCGGGCTCTTTGAGCCGGTCCTGGTTGCCAAAATACAGGAAAAAAATGACAGGGGATCCCCCGTATTTTAACAACCAGCACCGGGCTCTGCGCCTGGTCCTGGTGCAAAAAATACGGGGGACAAAAAGAGTAGGGGTCCCCCGTATTTTTTGTACCAGCACCGGGCTCCACTAGCTGGACAGATAATGCCACAGCCGGGGGTCACTTTTATCCAGCGCCCTGCGGCCGTGGCATTAAATACCCAACTAGTCACCCCTGGCCGGGGTACCCTGGAGGAGTGGGGACCCCTTCAATCAAGGGGTCCTCCCCAGCCACCCAAGGGCCAGGGGTGAAGCCCGAGGCTGTCCCCCCATCCAAGGGCTGCGGATGGGGGGCTGATAGCCTTGTTGAAAATGTAAGAATATTGTTTTTTGCAGAAGAACTACAAGTCCCAGCAAGCCTCCCCCGCAAGCCGGTACTTGGAGAACCACAAGTACCAGCATGCGCGGGGGGGGAAACGGGCCCGCTGGTACCTGTAGTTCTACTGCAAAAAAAATACCCAAATAAAAACAGGACACAGACACCGTGAAAGTATAACTTTATTACATACATGCCGACACACATACTTACCTATGTTGACATGCCGACTCTGGTCTCGTCTCCAATGTCGACGTCCGGGGTACCTGAAAATAAAATTATACTCACCTGATCCAGTGTCCAGTTCTTTTATTATAATCCACGTACTTGGCAAAACAAAAAAACGCATTTACCCGAACCAGACGGACTGAAAGGGGTCCCATGTTTAAACATGGAACCCCTTTCCCCGAATTCAGAGACCCCCCCGTGACTCCTGTCACAGAGGGTCCCTTCAGCCAATCAGGAAGCGCCACTTCGTGGCACTCTCCTGATTGGCTGTATGCGCGTCGGAGCTGTCAGACGCGCATCGCACAGCCACCTCCATTATCTTCAATGGTGGGAACTTTGCGGTCAGCGGTGAGGTCACCGCGGTCAGCAGCTGACTGCGGGTAACCCCACCGCTGACCGCAAAGTTCCCACCATTGAAACTAATGGAGGGAGCTGTGCGATGCGCTGTCTGCCAGCTCAGATGCGCAAAGCCAATCAAGAGAGTGCCACGATGTGGCTCTTCCTGATTGGCTGAAGGGACCTTCTGTGACAGGAGTCACGGGGGGTCTCTGCATTCGGGGAAAGGGGTCCCATGTGTAAACATGGGACCCCTTTCAGTCCGTCTGGTTCGGGTAAATGCGTTTTTTTGTTTTGCCAAGTACGTGGATTACAATAAAAGAACTGGACACTGGATCAGGTGAGTATAATATTATTTTCTGGTACCCCGGACGTCAACATTGGAGACGAGGCCAGAGTCGGCGTGTCAACATAGGTAAGTATGTGTGTCGGCATGTATGTAATAAAGTTATACTTTCACAGTGTCTGTGTCCTGTTTTTATATGGGTATGTTTTTTGCAGTAGAACTACAGGTACCAGCGGGCCCGTTTCCCCCCGCATGCTGGTACTTGTGGTTATCCAAGTACCGGCTTGCGGGGAGGCTTGCTGGGACTTGTAGTTCTTCTGCAAAAAACAATATTCTTACATTTTCAACAAGGCTATCAGCCCCCCATCCGCAGCCCTTGGATGGGGGGGACAGCCTTGGGCTTCACCCCTGGCCCTTGGGTGGCTGGTGGGGGACCCCTTGATTGAAGGGGTCCCCACGCCTCCAGGGTACCCCGGCCAGGGGTGACTAGTTGGGTATTTAATGCCACGGCCACAGGGCGCTGTATAAAAGTGACCCCCGGCTGTGGCATTATCTGTCCAGCTAGTGGAGCCCGGTGCTGGTACAAAAAATACGGGGGACCCCTACTCTTTTTGTCCCCCATATTTTTTGCACCAGGACCAGGCGCAGAGCCCGGTGCTGGTTGTTAAAATACGGGGGGTCCCCTGTCATTTTTTCCCCGTATTTTGGCAACCAGGACCGACTCAAAGAGCCCGAGGCTGGTTATGCTTAGGAGGGGAAACCCCACACAATTTTTTTTCGGGTTTTTTACCGTTTTTTGACCATTTTTAAAAATCGGATCAAAATCCGTCAAATCGCCCGTTTTTCGACAGTGGGACTGTCAAATTCGTTTTTTATTGAAAATGTCGAATTCCGGCACCAACCTGCCGGAATTCGACGGTCGAATTGTGTCGAATTTAAAAACGGTCGAATTCCACCCGGAATTCGACCGCAATTGCATATACCCCTAAATATTTGCAAATGTAAGTATATACAGCCTATGGGTATACACTTTGTAATACATATATTTCAAAGATGCTCAGATGCTCAGTAAGTTTTATCACAGTAGACAATGAAACATGTATTATGTAAAAACACTTTTATTTGGTTGATTAATTCAAGAAAATATTATACAGATTATATAGCGTAGCTGCTACTTTCCAGGGAATACCAAACACACATTTGAAAATTCTGGAGAAAAAAAAATATTATATGACATAAAGCATTATCTAGCAGCCCTAAATTTCTTCCTTCAGGTGTATGCAGTGTAAATGTTGCATTTTATATTTTTGTATGTATATGGTAGTGGTTCCCAAACTGGGTGACCTGGGGTGCCTCAGGGCACTTGCAGGGGTGATCTAAGTCGGACCAGTTCAAATTATTTTTAGTTAATGTTGTAGACAAAACCAGTGCTTGTGTCTTCCAATCATGAAATATGTGGACAAGCAAAAGTGAATCCTGTCTCTCACCACATAACTGAGCCTAAGGATGATGTATAAACACAATTTACTTCATTTAAAAAAAAATATTTCCCAACAAGAAAATTCTGGGCTAGGGGTGCCGTGAAATAAATTCTATCATTCTAGGGTGCTGTGGTTCCAAAAAGTTTGGGAACCACTGGCATATTGAGTCAAAATCTCATTACTGGTGCTGGATGAGGATGAGGAAATTCAAATGCAGGAGAAAAGTTGCTATACAGTATATTGTACAAAAGATTTTTTTTAAAAATCAACTATTTTACTCCAAGAAGTAACCTACCTGCTTTCAGTTTTGAAATGTTAAGTTTTGAACTGTACATAGTTTCCAGGATGTGTATATGATAAAAAAAAGCAATATGGGGGGAATTCAAATGTTTTAAAAGTCGGTTGGGTGTCTGTTTTTCCCTGTCTATAAGACAGGAAAAAACAGACACCCAACTGACTTTTCAAACATTTGAATTCACCCCCAAATGTTATCATTGTCATCGACTGTGATCTGCATACAGGATTTTTATTGTGTTACTGTTTTAATTTTAACCATTTTCACCTGTACAAATTTACTCACAATAGACCTTCAATTAAATTTGGAATCATTTAAATGTGCTGCACTCTAGGCAATTTATACAGCCAGCTTGATAGCTTTTACTGGCTTTTTATCTACTTGCTGCCATGTCCGAGCGATTGTCACAGAAATGTAAAAGCATATAAAGTATTTAAGCCACCTTTACAGACTCCTACTAAATTTATTTACAGATGCTCTATTCAGGACCATTCATTTTAGACACAAGGGGGTATATTTACTAAAAGTTGATTTGGGTTGATGTTGATTGATTTTTGGTCGATGTTGGGTCGATTTTGGATCAATTTTGTGTTTCAGGGTCTAAATCTCACATTTACTAACAGATGATTTTTTTTAATAGCCTTTTAAAAAAAATATGTCAAAAATTATCTGTTAGTAAATGTGGGATTTAGGGTATATTTACTAAAAACCGATCTGGGCCAATTTTTGGTCAATCTCTGGTTGATGTTTGGTCAATTTTGTATTTCAGGGTCTAAATTACATATTTACTAACAGATGTTTTTTTTTTAAATTATGTAAAAAATCATATGTTAGTAGATGAGTGATTTAGACCGTTAAACACAAAATTGAATACCCGAAGGCTACAGTCATTGGTCATTGAGTGAAGTCATCAATGTCTAATTGGCTACTACTATCTGGTTTAAAGGAATCTGCAAAATGTGTTCAGCCCTCTGTCACATGAGAGGAATATGCCAAAATCCCCCAAATTAAACCATTCTCAATGTCACATTAAGACATTCTCTACAAATAAAATAAATATTTTAACTACACTGAATAGTTTACACTCTCTAAACTAATCTATCCATCACATTAACTAAATTGATGCAAATACATAGACCTCTCAGACTCATCATGAATAGACCCCTCAGACTCAGTCACTCACATATATACAAAGGTAGCACATCAAATTGATCAGTACAAGCCAGTAATGTTGCTTTGTCACTCCAAGTTGTTTTAGTTAGGCAAATAAAATGCACATTTTGAGGGAGGAAGACACTCAGCGTAGCCGAGTCGCCCTGGGACCTTGAGTGCTTAGAGGTGCTATTTGGCATAGTTTGAACCTCAGTGTATGAGGACACACCTGTATTGGTCTGCAATGCAATATGAGGGAACACCGGGGAAACCTATGATTATTTTGTGGTTTCCCTCTTCTTAAATAGGAGGAAGCACTGAGCATCTTTTTTTTTTTTTTGGCAAGAACACAGCAAAGAGAAATTTCAGTGCTATGAAATAACAAAGTTCATTATATGCAAACACCAGGCCTGTTTCTTCACCTTCTGGTAATTTCTTCAGAAGATTATTATTATTATTATTATTATTATTATTATTATTATTATTATTACTATTATTATTATTATTATTAATAATAATAATAATAATAATAATAATAAAATGTTTACTTACACAGCACCAGTATATTCTATTGTGCTTTACAGTTAGGATCAAAACAGTAATGACAAACAGAAAAAGAGGTAACAGGAGCCACTTGCAAGCTTACAATCTACAGTTTAATTAACCACTTAACTGACGATTTTTCCCTTCAAAAGCGTTAACAACATTGTTTTTTAAAATATATTTTATTTAATAAAGTTGAAAAAGTATTTTTTAAAATATTTAAACATTATACTATGCACATCTGCAGAACGGATCTCCTCGTCAAAAATGGGGGGACAGGGTGGGACGGCGCAGTTGCATGAAATCTGACCATGCCAGTTAAGTGGAAGGATAGATGAACAGTATAATTGTACAGTACATATTGTAAATTGTCCAGCCAGATTGCAAATGTTCATTGTGGGCTAAGTGATCTAGTCACTCAAAAATGTTGGCCTGGGGGCAGTGGGTTTTGTGTGTGTAGAAAGAGAACATATGTAATGTTATGTATATTAGAGGGGAGGTAATTGGGTAGAATACCTTATGGAGATTAAGTGATTAGTACTGGAATTTGATAAGCTTGCCTTAAGTGGTGAGTTTTCAGGGAACACTTGAATGACATTCCACAAAGTGGAATCTGACAGAAAAAGGTCCTGTAATCATGAATGGAAGCAGGTAACAAGTGTGTATGAGAGACGCAAATCTTGTGGAAAGCAGAGGGTTCGAACTTTGCGATATTTATGTGGTGTAGTGTTGTTAATGTCAACAACAGTAGATGTATTTTATATTGGATTTGATAAGACACAGGCAAACAAGGAAGATACTGACAGAGAAAAGCGACAACAGCAGAACATTTTACAATGTAAATCAGTCTAGCCACAACATTCAAAATAGATTGTAGAGATGAAAGTCTGTTTAGAGAAAGATCATTAACAACGCTGCTGCAATAGTAAATTCAGGAGATATTGTTGGTGTCTAGTGTGAGATATGAGCATATTCTGGAAAAATTTCTAAGATGTTTATAATTGAATGGTTTATAATGGGATGATTGGATATGGGAATAAAGAATAGCTACAACCCAAGGATGACACCTAGGCAATGTGCTTGAGGAGTAGGATTGATTGTTGTGCTTTTAACCGAGACTAAAGACCAGTACTGATGGGAGAGATGTGTGCTGAGCGATTTTAACACAAACCGCTCAGCACACATCTCTCCCTCCAATCAGCACAGCGCGATGTGTGCTGAGCGAGAGGGACGGATGGGGGGCCGCTCAATTCACCCAGTGAGTGAAATGAGCGATGTGCTAGATTGAGCCTGCATGCAGGCCAATCTAGCACCGGCAATAGTGATGTGCAGGGCCGTGCATCGCTATCGCTGTGGGGGGTAACAATCTAGTCAGATTGTTTAGAATTTAAGCAATGATCTCTCCATGAGTACCCGCCTAAAGTTATCAGTAAGGTTGCATCTGTTGACTGATGGGAATATTATTAGCTCAGTGTTTTTTGATTGTTTGTTTGGATAGAGGACATCCAAGATGAAATGGCTGAATCACAGTCAGTGACCTGGAGAGATTAAGTACAGTAAATTTGGGTATCATCTGAAAAGAGATGATACTGTAATCCAAATGAGTTTATTAGGTTTAATGTATATTATATTTCATACAGAATATGTATGCAGATAGCAGCACATCCCTGTGAGTATAGTGCAGTAGAATGGCACTGACTCCTTGGGGAAGGAGGAGTTAATGGATATGAGCTGGTGTGATGAATTCCTGCATTCTGGCTGGCCTTTATTTATTGTTTTACAATATTTTTTTTTTTACTACAGACTCAATATTATTTTATTGCCAGAATTTGAAGCTACTTGTGATAGTAAATGGTTTTCCAAAACAAGGCTCCATCTCAGGAGATGGCTCCTGTACATTTATATAAGGACATGTCCATTATACTTAAATGACAGAGTAGGTAGTCTACTCCTCATATTTCAGTTTTATTGTTATCTGATTTCTTATTTTTGGTTGTCATATGGATTCTCCTGGTTTTTCCCAATACTGACTACAGACCAGAGCCACAACTAGACATTTTGGTGCCTTGTGTGAGAAAGAACATTGGTGTCCTCCCCCTGTCACCCAAAGCAGTCAGGGCATGCTGGGACTTCTAGTCCTGGTATTACTATACATTACAGTTTCATAGGTGAATGTAGATCTTACAGCAGCCACGTATTTGAATGCAGCTGCTGTACAAAAATATGCAAAAGCAGCAAGAAGCATCTTGTGTAAATGGATGCCTCCTGCATGCTTGTCCAAAAGCATGCTTGTCCGAATGCTTGCTTTTCCGAAGACCCAGTGATTGCTGCAGTTGACATGGCTCCCAGTGCGACTGGATTCTCATTATCCTGAGTGGCCCTGGGTCAACTGCAGCTGTCAATGGTGCTCAATTTTTGCAATACAAAAAAGGTGATATACAGATGTGTCCACTTACATCTTTGCCATTTTGCTCAATTTGGCACAACATGCAAAACACGGCAAAGCTGTTTTTCACGAATAGTGAGTGGATGGATTTTAAAATTTTTGTTTGCTGTAATAGAATATGTATACAGTAACATATTAAAGAAGCAAATGAAGAAAAATCACAAGGCATGGCTAAATCTCTGAGTCTATGGCATGCAAAACCATGCCATACATGGCGGGATATAGCAAAGATGTATGTGGACACATATGTATTGCGTGTATTCTGCATACCTCCCAACATCTCCAGGAGGGACAGAGAGGGAGATGTGTGAAAGTGCGCTGTGGTTCCCGCTGACCACAGCGCACCTTAAGGCAGCATTTAGCGCTGCATCCATATGTATGACCGGCGTGTTAGCACCGTATGCCCTGGCCACCGCGCGCCCGCGCCACTTACCGCTTCCCCGCAGTACTGGACGGGAGACGAAGAGCAGAGGCAATGTATGATTGCCACTGCTGTCCCTTATCGTCTCCTGAAGCCGCAGGTCCGGTTCGCCTCCCCCGACCAGGTGATATGTGTGGCAGCAGCATTCAGGGATGGTTTTTTTTTAAATTATTATTGTAAGTTTGAAACTAAAACTTTATTGATCGTGGACAATAGTCCCCGCCAGCGCCTCCTCCTCTGTGACCTTCCTAACACATCCGGTGCCGGCGAGCGCCCAGCCTAATCGCGCATGCGCCTCCGGCCACTAACGGCGCCAGCCGGGCGAAGGGCAAAAGGGCGCATGCGCAGAGAGCCAGCGGCAGTGCTACCAGCCCAGCCGATGTGGAAGGTGCGCTATCGCGGGACAGGTAGGGTGACGCCCTCCCACATCGGCGGGGGCATCAATAATACATTGTGGCGGCGGCTGCGGGCGTATCACCACGATAATGTGGTGATACGCCCCTGGACACATAACGTCCGTTAGGACGTTTTTTCATACATCACCCCCACTATGCTCTGCTCCTGAGCAGGTGATTGCCACCTGTGCTGAAACACCTTTCTTATCCATTAACCTGTTCAACACAGGTGCCTGCAATCATAAATTAAGAGAAAAGTCCAGAAACAGAGCATCTTGTTCCTTCTGGAGGGGTCATGTTGGGAGGTATGTACTGTGTATTATGGAAATAAAAAATAACGAAAATTTAATTAACATTGCAGAGCTAAACATGTCACTATAAGTTTGTTGTAGGTGAGTGTTTTTTACGATATTAAAAGATCAGACATATTAAACATATCTGATCATTTCAAGAAGACTATAACTCATACAATGAGTTGGTCGTGGAAATGCCTACTGTATTTATACTATTCTAGGCTAGTTCTATGTTTCCAATCACTTCACTCAGCAGTGTTTCAGAGACAGTGAAACAATTAACTAAATGAACTACATGAACAAATCTTTTGACACGGGCAGATAGCCATAGGGCTCACCAGGAAGATTCCTGGCAGGATGACGTGCCTGTGGGGCCGGTTTTGTGTGCTCTCATGTGACCCCCCCCCCCCCCACATGACAGGCAGCCCACCACACTCCGTACACTGCATTATCCCCATTCATTCTGTTATTCCATCTCTACAGTACAGCAACTCTGCCATCCAGTGATGCTGCCATGGCTACACGGTATGTTATAACTCTTATGCTGCCCATGTCAGGACACTTCTACAAAATTTTACAGGGCCACTTTTAGTTCCAAATACGCCCCTGGTCTCAGACACAACTGCAGCAAAGCACTCAAGGAATTTGCATACAATCAGGCCCTATGAGGGATCCCGCCCCCCTCAACAGACTGCATCCCCATTAGGGCTGTTTCTATACATTTCTTGGGCTGGATTTCCATCCCAATCCACCCCTGTCTTTTGAACTAATCTTTTGAGTGAATTAGATCATAATGAACTAGTCACCAGAATTAACTAGATTTCCCATCACTACAGTGTACTTCTCTTAGTCTGTCCCGCTCACTAATTCCTTCCTGTTGCTCTTCCACCTGCTGCTCACCAATTCCCACTCTGCCGAATGCAGCCATTTACCCACCCCTTAACTTGTGCTGTCATTAACCCAGGGACCTGTCTGTATTGGCTGGCACTGAGAGAGTGCTGCGGCTATGTCTGGTTCCATCCCAGGGCATACTGCACTCTGTGTGGCAGCACCAGCCGCACTACCCTAGTTACGGCCCTACTTCAGACTATCTTTTGACTGCAATTTACAGTTATTCATGTTGTTTGACCTTTACTTCATTATATCTAACTTTTTCTGTTTAGATCACATACATTTCTGGCTTTAAATTCCAGCAGTGTCACTGTTCAGCTGAATAATGTGCCGGCACCACCTTTTTCCTGTTCTGTACATGAGAATAAGCACTCTACACTACTAAAACATATGCCTTGTAAATGTATTCTTCTTTACATCTGCATTTGTCTATGAAGTACTCAAGCTCCAGCCTTTTCTAACGTTTCAAAATTAATTCCATCAGTGGATACACATAAGTTCATATACAGTATTTACAGTTACAATCACAACATCAATCTATGAAATACAGCAAGTGTTTAGAAACTCAAAATTTGTTTTGCTCATCTCATAAAGACAGAACTTAGAGGTAAGAGTATATTACACAGTGGAACATTTAGGAGATTATTATTAAGGCTGTTATGTTATATTGTGGTTTATTCTGGTTTAGTAGATAAAAAATGGAATTAAAGCTTCCTTTTTATGACATATTTTATGTACTGTAACTTTTACAAGTCTTGTTTTTAAAACCAAGATTGAGCACATACAAAAATAAAATGTAACATGCACAAGCCATTCTTACTTACTTTTTTCTGTGCTCCAGAAGATACATTAGGCCCAGGTGTGATTGGCATGTGAATCATTGTGTCCCTCCTCACTTCACTGGAGACTTTAGCGGGATGCAGGAGCGTTGTTTACTCTTATCGGGGCATCACAAATTCAGGGTTCTTAGAGATATTCTGGGAGAGTTGGTGAGTGTGTAACAAACATTTCAGTTATGAATCCCCTTACATTCTCGAGAGTATGTAGGTGGACACAGAAAGGGAAAGGGGAGCAAAGAACAGCATCAGGCTAGGAGAGGCAGTTTATGCAACAGGTCTTACATTTAATGTTAGAAGATGACATTGAGAAGAGAGGGGACTAATTGAAGGTGTTCAAGAAACTGCAGTCAAATTTCCTAGACACTTTTAAAACTTCGTAAGAAACTTGTACATACAGTAAGCATGTCAAACATACTTACTTTTCAGATTACAAAGTTCATAGCTATTTTTATCTTGCAGTTTGCCAGCTTACCATCTCCTACCAGTAAGTTCAATTCTAATTAGAGGTCAATCATTTTTTGGGAAAAAGTCTACTTATTTTTCATTTTACAGCAAAAGTCTGCACTTTTCTTGGGCGGGAGTACCATGTGTAATTCATCCTTTTTGGTTCCATGTCATTTAACATTTTGTGCAAAAATCAGAAAACACTGTAAAAGCTCTGCTACACTAAGGGCCCATACACAATTGGCGATAAAATGAGCGACGTCGCTCAATTTCCCCCTTCCTGAGAGACATCACTCATTTTGACGCCAGTGTGTATGCGGCCAGCATTGAACGATGAGCGGCCCTGCGGGTCGGCAATGATTGTCACTGTCGGCAGTGCATACAAGCTTGATCTGGACTGTCATCCAGGAGCTGCATGCACGGCACGCGGCTGCGTGATGTCACTGAGCGATATGAGCAGTCATATCTCTCAGTGTTTATGGGTGGCCGCCGACCGCCCGGCCTGGGAGGGGAAACACTAGATGACGTCACTCATAGAGCGACGTCATCTAATGTGTATGGACCTTAACTGTTGTACTAAGAAGGCAGCAATTTATACAGAAATATACTATTATAGAGAGACACAAGGGGAGATGTAGCAATCTTTTTAAAAAACAAAGATGAAGAAATTGCCCACAGCAACCAATCACCTTATAGCTATCATTTTATATAAGGAGTAAGGCCCTGTACACACAGGGGTGATGTGTGCTGAGCAATCTAGCTCAGACCACTCAGAACACATCTCTTCCCCTGCTCAGCACACAGCGGGATGTGTGCTGAGCGGGTGGGCGCTCACTTCACTCAGCAGTGGCCGCGCATCGCTATAGCTACGGGCATACACACGGAGAGATTCGTGCTTAATTTCTAAGAAATTTAGTCAGATTGCTTAGAATTTAAGCACGAATCTCTCCGTGTGTACCCCCCTTCAGAAAACCCAAGAGTTCAATATTTGTGGATCTCTGTAATCCCTTTTCTGCAGATGATGAGTCTCACATTAAAACCTCAGTATGACGAGTGGGACTTGTTGCTCACTGGTGGTGGTGGTGGTTTGGGTTGGGGGGTGCTAACATAACATTAAAGGCTTTATATATTCTGCTGTATATCTTCTCCAATTGTCCATATAACCAGTGGAGACACTACAGCAGCTGGAAGGGAGTCCTGGAATGCACATGGGCGATGATGGAACTGTAATGTAAAAGAGAAATTAATAATAAAGGTGGGAGGGACGTAAGTTACTCTATCTCCTACTATAGAAAGGGTGATAACTCTCTATCTCCCTTCCTATAGTACAGTGGGCACCCAATTAGAATCCCATGGTCATGGAATCAAATGCTGCAGAGAGCTCCAGTATGATTAGGATTTAACTGTCACCTCTGTCTCCTTGCCATCAGAAGATCATTAAGCATATATAGCAGGGATGTTTCAGTGCTAGGTTTTCTCCCGAGTCTTGACTGGAATGAATCATAAATATTATTGGTTGACAGGCATGTTTCTAGTAGGGATGAGCTGGTTCGTTTCTCAGAGAACTGAACCCCCCCGAACCTAGGGGTTCGGGGCGATCGAGCCACAGCTCGAATCTCCCTGCCAGCCCTGGATCCTTAATAGAGCCAAAACCTCAGGATACCGCTGTCAGATCCTGAGGTCTTGCCTTGGACTCAGGTCTCCATAGTAACCTATTGAAGACCGCTGATTGGCTGAAAGAGCTGTCTGTCATGGCTCTCAGCCAATCAACGTGTCCCCATAGGCTACAATGGCCAAGATGGATGTCCCACAGGGCTATTAGCGCTACCGCCTCCACTGCCAATACCGCCAACACTCCCTCACTGCCAGCACCCCTGCACTACCTGCACTGCCAACACTCCCTCACTGCCGGCACACTTGCACTGGGGACACTGCCACCACTCCTGCACAAAGGATACCGCTCACACTGCTGACACTGCCGGCACCCCTGCACTGAGGACACTTCAGGCACGCCCACACTGCTGACACTGCCAGCACACCTGCACTACTGCGCTGAGGACACCTCCAGCTCTCCTGCATTGCCGACACTGCCATCACCCCAGCAATGGGGACACTGCCAGCACTCCTGCACTGAGTACACCTCCCGCACTGCCGACACTGCTGGCACCCCAGCACTCCTGCATTGAATACACCTCTGGCATGCCCACACTGCCGACACTGCTGGCATCCCTGCACTCCTGCATTGAGGACACCTCCAGCACTCCCGCACTGCTGGCACTCTTGCACTGCTGACACTGTTGGCACCATCACACTTAGGACACCGCTGGCATCCCTGCGCTACCGACACTGCCGTCACCACAGCATTGAGGACACCGCTGGCACCCTGATCTACTGACACTGCCGATACCACCACACTGCGGACACCACTGTCATCCCTGCACTGCAGACGCTACTGCTCTAAGGACACCGCTGGCACCCCTGCACTGCCGACACTGCGGGCACCACCACACTCAAGACACTGCTTACAACCCTGCACTGATGACCCTCTGTCACAGTCAGTGCACTATTGGTGTATCTAACCTGCACTGTATCAGACCTGCACTGGTAACCCATGCTGTATTTGACCCACACTGTATCTGACCCACATTGTATTTGACCTGCACTGTAGCATACCCACACTGTATTTGACCTGTGCTGTGTGCAACCCCCACTGTGTCCGAACTGTGCTGTATCCATCCCACACTGTATTTGATCCGCACTGTAACCTGCACTTTATCCAGTCCATGCTGTATCTGTATCTCATACTGTATCTGACCTACACTGTATCGCGCACTTTATCTGACCTTGCACTGTAGTCAGCCCTCACTGTATGTGACACACAGTGTATCCAACCTGAACTGTAGCCTACACTGTATTCAGCCCATACTCTGACCTGCACTTTATCAGACCCGAACTGTATTCCGCACTGTATCCAACCTGCACTGTATCTCGTACTGTATCTGACCTTGCATTGTAGCCAACGTGCACTATATCCAACCCACACTCCGACCTGCACAGTATCCAACCCACACTGTATACGACCCGCACTGTGTGCAATCTGCACTATATACAACCCGCAATGAATTCCACCTACACTGTATCCGACCTGCCTTGTATCCACCTGCACTGTATCTGACCCACACTGTAACCTGCATTGTATCCGACTCGCTTTGTATCCAACCTGCCCTGTAACCCGCACTCTGTCTGAACCGCACTGTATCCGACCAGCACTGTAACCTGGTCAATATTTAACTGTGTGTCCCAAAGTATTCCGCACTGTACTATGCATGTACGCAATGCTGTCTTTTGTGATTGGGTAGAATTTGGGGAGCTGCTCGACAAAAAGGCTGATTGATCGAGACTTTACATGGGCACAGAGTGCCAGTCATCAGTGACCCAGGGCCCCCAGTAGGGAGGTACAGACTGGACACTGAGAATAGGCATGTGCTGGGGGCATGTGCAATTGTGTAGGGGGCATCAATGTCTGCTGTTGCTAGTTTACACATGGTTTCATTTTTTTTCTTTGCTGTTTCGTAACTACTTTAGAGCAATGATATTGTATACACGATTCTCAGGAAACTTCTGTGTTGGATTTTTTTCTATTGATAGTACTTGTGAGTTGGCTTGATTGGTTATTGCTAATACAGAACTAATTTGTAAAACATATTTAAACAAAAGCAACTGCCATGTGTTTGTGCCGCTGCTCTGTTGCTTAGTTTAGCCAGCCAGGCTTTGGCCTATGTTGGTGAACAATATTGTGAGCAGTGAGGTGGTCAAAATTGACTGCAAATGAGTGGAAATGAATGTTATTGAGGTAAATCATACTGTAGGATTAAAAACACCCCCCAAATCCTGTTATTTTAGCTGTTTTGATGTTTTTTTAAAAAAAAAATCCAGATCCAAAACCAAAACCAAAACCAAACCCTGAAAGGGTGGTTTTGGCAAGACCAATACAGATCCAAAACACGAAAGGAGATCCAGATCCAAAACCAAAACACAAATCTCGAAAAGTGTCGGTGCACATCTCTAGTTTCTAGTTGAGTTGCAGCCATTTTCTCAATAACCTTTCCTAGAAAAGGAAGGTTTGATACCAGTCTGTAGTTGGTTATACATTGGGGGTCATACAGCCAACAGATAGATCGATGGGTCAATTTCTTTAGTGGTTCAGGAAAAATGCCTGCCTGCAAGATAATTTTTGCAAATACAGGTTAAATTGCAGTACAGTATGTCTATAGGAGCTTGGTTGAGGCAGGATCGACATCATAGGTGGTGGGACAGAAGATTAAGGCAATTTCAGCAATGTGTTTTACATCCATTGGGTAAAAGCTGTTCCATGGATGCTTACATTGACAGGCTTGGTAGTTTGGCACTACTTCTTTTACGGCAATGTGGGGATTCCAGCCCGGAGGGAGGTTACTTTAACTGCAGACTATAACTGAAACTGTTCACACAAAAAATAATTTTCTACAGATGGGGGCTCTAAAGCCAAGATCTAATCCATCTTGTGTGAAATAAAAAAGAGGTCTCCTTATTTAATGCGGTATTTAACTATTTTTAAAAAGGTTGGTCTTAGAGGGCTTGCATATTATTCCTACAAATAGAGAGAGCTTAAGTTGAGATAGAAAAAAGGTGCAAAAAAAAATCATTTTTTTCAAGTGCATCCTGTTAAAACCTTCTGTAAACTACTACACTATATGCAAATAAAAATTAAATGACCGTACCATATGGCAACCATGTACACAGAAATAGGAATTTGTAATAATTATCAGTGAACAGGGGGTACTGTAATGTGGCATAATATGAACTGGGGCACTGTATGTCTTAATTTTAATTGTGGGTACTGTGTGTACTGGCAGCTCTATAATGTGACATAATGCAAAGTAGGGAACTATGATGGTTCATAAATAAACTAGGGCACTACCATATACAGTAGTATACTGTAATATTAACTAGGGCCCTTTTATGGGTCATAAATTTAATAACTGCTGTGGACAGGTGTCTCTCAAGAATCATTAGGGACATGGGCCCCTTCAATATGTTGCTATGAGGCCCACAAAGTTCTTGTTATGCCCCTGTACATTGGCAGAGTACAGCTTGGGTGGAGGATTGCCTTATTCAACCACATTCTCAGTAGTTGCTGCATTTGAATGGAGTGCTGATTTTTTAAGAAACATCCGGAGATATAAGAAACTTGTATGAGACACTTTTACATAGCAGGAGAAATATTTGTTTTCCCCAAATTATTACAGTACACGTTTGATGTGATGACAGCCAGCCTATACCTTCACAGGATAATTATTGATACCCATCAAGCTGAAATGTATTATATTCTGGGGATGACAGTTTCCGGGACTAGTGAGAAAAAGACACTGGTTCTGGAATAGCTTCCCTATGTCAGTTTTCAGGGATCTCACTAATATTCGCAGGATTAGAAAAATTGCTATCATTTTAGTGCAGGGATTAGTTATCAAATCTTATTCATTAATATATTTTACATAATATATTTATTGTTCTGGACATGTTAGAACTATTTTAATAAATGCTTGATTTTATTTTTCTTATGTGTATAAGGGGATGTAGTTAAAATGCGGCTGTCGGAATCCCAAATGACGGCAAAAGGCCAGCATCAAAAAAACGTCACCCGGAGTCCTGATCATTCTGACAGCTTGCGTTCTGCCGCCAGGGGGGTGGTTAGGTTTAGGCATTAGAAAGGGGGGTTAGGGGGCAGGGATG
The DNA here is from genome assembly GCF_028390025.1 of Pseudophryne corroboree. Lineage (NCBI taxonomy): Eukaryota > Metazoa > Chordata > Amphibia > Anura > Myobatrachidae > Pseudophryne > Pseudophryne corroboree. The sequence goes on from NC_086445.1 coordinate 761,346,811, forward strand.
TGAAGGTTAAGGTTAGGTACTGTGGAGAGGGGCTAGGGTTAGGCACTTGGAAGGGGAGGTTAGGGTTAGGCACCAAGCGGGGAGGGTTAGGTTTTAGCACCTGGGAAGGGAAGGTTAGGGTTAGGCACCATTGGGGAAAGTTAAAGTTAGGCACCTCCTGGCAGGGTTAGGGTTAAGCACCCACAAGGGAGGGTTAGGGTAAGGGAGGGTTAGGGTAGAGGGCAGAGGGTTAGGTACTTTTGGTGGGATTCTGATGTCTGGGATGCCGCTGTCGGTATTCTGACCGCTGGCATCCCGTCCATCAGGATATCATACTGAATCCTGTATATGTATTAATATCCATAGACCCAGTGTTTTTTTTTAGTCTGTTTAGCAATAATATAAAGATCCGGTTATTTCTCCGGAGGTGCAGCAGAGTGGTGGATGCATATACTCTTTTGAGAACTGTATGAGCATCTCTACCCAGATGTTAATTTAATTCATATTATATATACTTTATTGATGTACAGTACTGTGTCTCTCATCAGTTGTGTCTGATACAGCCATATTATTGAGACAGTACGTGGTTTTGTAGGTCTGCATCCAAAGGTCTCACTAGATCATGAAGTTTTTTTTTCTCTCAGGTACATTATAAGGCTGATACTTATGTCTAGCTACACCCTAGAACTGATTCTGGTGTTGTAGAGATGAATCCAACCTTGAGTCCCTTTTTTGTTGACTTATCAGACTGGACTGGTATATGTTTGTTTAAGATAGTTGACGATCTAGTCTATGAGCTTAAGAATGTTTCACATTCCACATGGTGGGACACCTTTCACATTTTCGTACTCCTTTCCAGTGTTGATCTGTGTAGGCACCATTGCCTGCTGGCCCTTCAACTAGAAGTGCTATTATTCCTCCTATGCAGTTACAATCACTACCAGCATGGAGAAAGCAAGGCTAAAGAGGGACATAAAGTGGTTGTAAGAAGCAGAAGATGGCAACTTTATTTGTCCTTAAAAGACTAATGTGTAAACACTTTCATTTATAGGGGGAGATGTATCAAACATTGGAGAAAGATTAAGTGTAGAGAGATAAAGTACCAACCAATCAGCTCGTAGCTGTCATTTTTTAAAAGAGGCCCAGATTTATCAAGCATTGG